>NC_056007.1:36450577-37700577 GCF_018446385.1 Zingiber officinale | reverse complement strand
CACCCCCGCAATCCGCCGCGGCCACCCACCGTGATCCACCGCTACCCCGCGACGATATTTTGATGATCAAAAAATAATTTTTTCATTTAATTAATTTAAACAATTCTCACGTTTGATATTTTAAATAGGCTTTTATAAACGTTAATTAAATTATCCCAATAAAATATATAAAATATATATTATAAACTATATCAACTTAAAATTCAAGTCTAATATATTCCTAAAGATGCTAACATGAATTGACCTTGTAAACTAGCTTCATTTAAGTAAGTCAACTAGATTTTAAAGCAATTATTGAGTGCTATAATGATTTTACCAGACAAAATTTTTGTCAAGCAGATCGATGTAAAGGATAAATAAATGTGCAAAATATTTTTCTTGAATCTAAAGAGAGGAAAATCATTGTATTTCTAATGCAATATATTTATCTATTTGTGGGATAACTTACTTTTCTGGAGCAGTTGAAAAAAGCTCATCGAGTTCAGAAGGTCGCAAAGCCCCATCCTACCAAATGATCATATACATATTTAGGTTGTATTAAGTAACCATGATGAAGTATAAGAATAAACAATGCATCATCAATCGATAAATATGACTGTGTCCCAACAATTCATAGATACACTATTCCAATTGATTTTCAATAATCTAAAAACAGCAGTCTTGAACTGTTGATAAAGAAGTAAACACTGAATTATCTCAACTTAAAAATTGAATCAAACCTAAACTGTCAGCAAGGATTTCCATTCAAGGACAATAGCTAAACACTGGAAACTGAATTATCTTAACTCATCAGTGCTTGGTGCATGCAATTGTGAAGTTGTGTACAAGCAAGTTAACCCATATACAACTGAATCATTTTCATTGGTTTCGTGATTAAAATGCAATTGTGTTGGGCTGCATCTCATCTCAATCACATACATTTGACCAAACTATGATACATCAATATAAGTTACATGTGTTATGAAACCAATATTTTGGCAATGAACAGAACAAAAAACCCAATGAACTTCCCATTTCTGAATTAAATATACAAAACAGAGAATCTCCATATAAACAAAAGAATACTAATTTCCATAATATAAATGGAGACATTCAATCTGTTTAGTTGATGGATTAACAGGAGGGGGGAGGAAAAGAACATAAAAGCACATGAAAATTTCCCCTCATTATTCAACGCATTCTTAAGATGCCTATAAAGGAGCAATACAACAATACAAATGCAATAAACAACTAATTTATTCACCACTGTAGAATCCAAGAAATTAAATAGAACATGTCCTGATATCAGAAGAGATATAATGATTCCATACACTGTCAATATCAAAAATGTGGAAGATATCCTTCAGGAAATCCAACGCTTCATCTCTCAACTCTATGGTCTGCAAAATAATAATAATAATAATAATAATAAAAAAAGTCACTTAAAATGTAATGCATATTCTACCAGGATAAATACGAACTGAAAATTACCATTTCACAATTTTGAAGAGAAATCATCAAATTATATCTATGAACCAATATTTGGCTCAAAATAAGCACCAAGCAGTTGGTTATAAAGATGGTGAAAGAAAAAATTTTGTTAATAGCGGAAGGAATGAACAATGGAGTAGACAGAGGAGATCCTAGATGGATATATCAAGTAAAAATAGAAGCATTGGTGCAAAAGGTGATATCGCTCACCCCAAGCGCCCAGTATCGCCAATCCCACAGTAAGGTAAATCACAGATGACATTTTGCCCTAACCCAGCGGCCCTTTGCATGGGAAGGTCAAGCACCTAACGAGGTATTTTGCATCGACTAGGAATTGACCCCAAGGAAAAATAGAAGCATGCTAAGATATAAGTTGGAATTGCAATTTAGAGTGCAAACATAAAACTTGGGATACCTAATGCCACTGATGGGTTCTCTTGAACACTACTCAGTACCATATTGATACATGTGCTCCATGCTAATCTGATTGAGCACTGAAAGAGGAACCCAATCAAGATTACAAGCCTAGCATGGAACAAGAACAACTAACAAATTTGAAGTTGAAACTTTTCCAAACAATTTTTTACCCTCGCATCTAACTAGGAAAATTAAACAGTGAATACCCACAGGAGCCATTTTAAAACAATCTTGGATCAAATAAAGCAATGAACAGTGATAAAAATAAAGAGCACCTGATCAGAAGCAAGTTTGAATGTTGTTGGTAGGAGTTCATCTTTGAGTTTAAGATCATTATCATAACCAAACTTCCTCAGGACCGACCAAGTTGTTTCTAGGCGGCCCCTTTCTATGAAAAGAGCATGTAAAAAAAGAAACCCAGTCAACGTTAGCCCACGGTCATTAACTCCTTCAGGTATCTTCTCTTGGACAACCCTCTTAACCCCCACAATTTCGGATGGCTGGAGAGGAGCATTAAAACATCTAACCTGAAAGCTTTTAACACACAATTAATATGATTTATCAAATAAATTACTAATAACAAACCCTGTTCTAAAATTCATTTAATGAACTTAATCTAGTGCAAGAAAAAACAACATAGGTAAAACATAGAATAACCTGGAAGTTATTCAATTCAGCATCACTTAGTGCACCATCTCTATCATTGTCACACAAGATGAAGATTCTTTTCAAGGCCCTTGTACATCGGGGCTTCAATGATTGTGTCTCCTGATCAAAAAGTGGAGCAGTTGGATGAAGAACTGCTTTCTGAGCATAATAAAAGACTTCTTGGACCTGAAGCAAAAGAATATTCCCAGACAAAATATGATTATACGATAAAATCAAAAAATGATTAATAAATCTAAGCAGTTGACATAAACTACGAAAGAGAGCTGATAGTTTATGGCATGGCATATAATGTTCCAAAAATTGTATTTACAACTGCTTGTGTAAGCATAGTATGTAATAGGATTGAAGCGGTAGACGTACAACCTTCACGTACAAAGTCCACAAAAGATATGGCTGTACAGCTTCCACATAAGATATGTCAATGAACTTTGCACAAGCATTATGCACGAATATTTGGTTGTAGACCTATAATCTAATTCCACCTAATAAGGTTGATCATAAGAAATTGACATACATGTTCAAGGATCTCATGTGATTCACTAAGCTTCCACAATGATAATAAGAAATTAAGACATACCTGTTTTCTAATTTTGTATTATGTATGTTCCTAAAATAATTGAATTATAGTTTCTAAAATAATTGAATAATAGTTGCATGATTTTGAGCACCAAGAACAGTTGCAATTACATTTGTAGGCATTCTCCATTGGTATATGTGGCATGTTACATCGCCTAGTGCATTGGACAAGTCCTCCAACACTGGATTTTACTAGCACCGATCAAAGAGCTAGACATCCACTTTCAAGTTTCGTAAGTTAATATATGGTGGTCAACTCATCAGATGAAGCAGAAGTAATGTGTTCTCTAGTGAGATGCTACAAGAATACCAAAGCATCGATTACATATTTGCACAAACAAGAGCATTAAATTGCATGAGAATAGTAAGAAGGGATGATGTAAGAACTCCTAGCAAATCAACAAACTATGCAGAGCCTTGCCATTGTCTATCTCAACCATCAATTAACTGATTTAACTGAGCCTTATGTCCTATCCTGATAATATAAATACTAGCCAGATGTACCAAAGAAACAACTAAAATATACAACCAACTCAAACCTGAATCTGTCTGAGGGCAGAACACTCTATGCATGTCTCGATCTCCCGGAATTGTTGCATGATTGGAGCCATAACCTGGTCCAGACTAACTTGTTGCGGATCATCCCGGAGGTCAAGCTTGCATCCAACCACAAGTACTGGCACCTTTACCTGCCAATCCGGTAAATCAAATAGAAGAGATGAAAATAAGACCTATTAAATGCAGAGCTAATCCGTGTGAAGAGAGGCATAATTAGAGAACCTCCAGTCGGCGGAGTTCGGGAAGCCAATAAGTACTCAGGCGGTCTAGGGTGGAAGGTCGGTCGCAGGCATAGGTCAAAACAATGACATCGGCGGCCTTGCAATCCGCAATCAGCTTTGCTTTGTGTTCGGGTCTGGAACAGAACGGCATCTGAACGTAAGTAAAGAAGATGAAGATGAAGAAAGGCGGTACATTTGTGGGTACGTACCTGGAGGAGGTATCGATAATGGTGATGGGGACGCGATCCGGGTAGTAATCAGAAGGGAGACGAGTTGGGGGCAATACGTGGGGCACGTTCTCCGGGAAAGACTCAGTGGCGACGGCTACGATGAGACTAGACTTACCGGTGCCGGCCTCCCCCACAACAACCACCCGGACGTTCGCCTGGCCGGCGAAGTTCCCTCCACCAGCTGCTGCAACTGGATCACTGGCCATTAAAATCGATTGATTTGGCAAATACCTGCTAGAGGATGGTGAGGGATTGACAGTCGAGAGGCGGCGCCGAGGAAGGTGTCCTAATTAATGAAGGCGTGCGAGGGCTTGGAGGCGAGGCAGAGGTTTTAGGGCTGTTTGGTATCGGTAAAAATGCCCCCTTTTTTCTTTGTTTTTTTTTAATATTTATTATTATTATTATTATTATTACATAAGAAGCGATAAATCAAAATAATGAAAATGAATTAATTAAAACTGAATAAATTAAATTTTTTAACTAATTAAATCGACTTAATTTTATAATAAAAATTAAATAAATTAAACCAATAAAATATCAATTAATTTAATTTTAATCAAATTAATTAATTTTTAATGTTTAACTCCATTTTAACTTCCTAAAATCAAGAAAACGCTTGAAGGAAGAGATAGGATGATGATGGTTAACAGTCAAAGAATTAATCATTGGAGAGCTCGTTATAACTGGTTCAAAAGAGTTGCGCGAGATGAATTGATAACCTTTTCCTTTAATCGAATATGAGTGATTGAAAGGTTGGGAATCAAGTGGAAAGAAAAAATAACATAAGAAAAAAAGGATTAATAAAAGTAGAATGAAAATAAGGTGTATTTGGCGCTACATATGGAGCTCACTAAAGATGCTGATAACGAGAGTTAGGGATTCTCCTGAGGATGTCCCACCCAACGTGACGTCCAACCTTAGTTGTCAAAGCCGTGGGAAGGGTGTCTGTTAGGAGGATCGACAGGATCCTCTCATGTTTTCTTGGAGTCGTGTTCGGCTTAAGTTGTCGAAGTTGTGAAGGAGGGAGAGCATCGAGGTAGAAGCTAGGAGGAGCTGGCGGCAAGAGAATTCCTCCCACATCCTCGTGGTGTCGACGTCCAGCCTAGATTGTTGAAGTCGCGAAGGGTGAAGGGCGCCAAGCGTGTCGAGCAAAAGGAGCCATGTGAGGAGCAATTGAGCGAAGGAATTAGGAATTTTTAATTTATTACCCAACCGATTTTAGTGATTTATTCTACCAGTGAAAAAAATCGATTTATTCGATTTAATCAAATTTTGATTTTTAAAATCTATATTGAACCGATTAAATCGATAAAACTGATACTTTTAGAAAAAATAAAAGGATCAGAGTAGACGATGAGAGAGAGAGGTGGTGGCGTCGATTCTCATATTGGCAGTGACATGTTGCATTGCCTAGCTAGCCTCACACGGAGAGGGGGTGATTTCTACTTCCCCGACGGTAGTAGCCTACAGTGTCACAGTTCCAACCTCTCGAGGAGAAGGGGCGCCGACGCATCAGAGATGCATAGGGTTCGAGAGGAAGAAAATGGACCGACTATGAAGGGAGATAGCGAAAAATAAAAGGATTAACACTTATGCTTAGATTTATATACTTAGGTTAATGAAATAAACCTTAGTTTAATTAAATCAATCAACTCTCATTTAAAGGATATTCCAAATAGACTTTCTCCTAGTCCAATAGATTCATTTTCTTAAAACGTATCATACATACTTTGTTTAAATCCCGAAAAAATTCTAAAAATTTTCAAAAATTATAAGGTTATTTTTCAATAATATTTATTATTTAATTACCGTATATTACAAAAGATGTGTTCCCTAAGAGGGAATACTAGGTGTTAGTATGACCTAGGGTTTCACTAAAAATCCAAAAGTCAAGATCAAACAGTCCAAAGACTATCAAACTATTTTATGTTTAATATTATACTTATGTGTTAACTCTGTGATACAAGTATAAATTTTTTGGACCAAGGTGATCTAGGTGTCTGGGACTAAGGCGCCTAAAAGGGATCAAGGCACTTGGGATCCAGTCGCCCTGGGACCGAGGCGCTTGGAAGGGATCTAGGGGCCTAGGACTAGATAAAGTCTCGAGTGATGAAGTTTCATCCAATTAATGCCACATTAGGGTTTGAGGCGCTTAGAAGAGATCCAGGCGCCTGTATATGGATAAGCTACAATGTAAGCGGATCGGATAGGCTTCGATTGAAGCGCTTAGAAGGGATCTAGATACCTAAAAAGGCCTATAAAAGAAGGGTGGTCAACCTTGACCCACCTGAATTTCCACGTGCTTGGCTTCACTCACTAGGTCTTTCTATCTGTCTAGCTTCACTCACTAGGACTTTTCATCTGCCTGGCTTCATTCACCAGGACTTTTCATCTGCCTAGCTTCACTCACTAGAATTTTCCCACTGCCCGGCTTCACTCACCGGGACTTTCACTTACCTAGCTTCACTACTAGATCTTTCACCTGGCTTTATTCATCAGGATTTTCCAACTGTCTAACTTCACTCTCTAGGTCTTTCACCTAACTTCACTCACAAGGATTTCCAACTGCCTGGCTTCACTCACCAGGACTTCCCCTTACCTAACCTCCAGTTAGGACTTTCTTAGTCAAGTATCCGATCAACTCTTTGACCTACTTGACTCTTCTTCACATCAGGCTGGTCAAACCTTGACTAGAGGGGAATTGTTCCAATAATCTCTCCAATCGAACAATTGCTCCTGCAATCTCCATATATTGTCAAATTTCGAAATCCAAACATCAAGACTCAAGCTTGAGTCAATTCAAACTTAGTCAACCTTACCTAATGGATATTGCACCAACAATCTCTCTCTTTTTTTTTTGATGTTTGACAATACCTTTAAGTTAGGCTAATCCCATAGCCTCAACTTTTTCTTCATGCTAATGTATGAATGAGGGTTTTCTTCATTCTCTCCCTTTCCTAGAGGACAAACTCCCCCTTTGGATAATTAAAGCATAATTTAGACCCTACATTCTCCCCCAAACTTTGCTAGAGGGGCAATAAAGACCTAACTTAAACCTTATATTCTTCCCCTATTGGCACACATAAAAAACTCTCCCCCTGAAGAGTTACTCAACGTTGTTCACAACCTCACATATTATTCACAACACTACAATGAAGGTCTCATACCCTTCATTGTATCAAATGCTCACCCTTGAGCATTAAACCTTTTCACAATACTCATCCTAGAGCATTCATCATTCCAACAATGAAGGTCTCATACCCATCATTGTAGCGAGCATTAATCCACTTCATAATACTCATCCTTGAGCATTCACAACTTAACAACAAAGATATCCACTCTTCATTATTTTTCAATGCTTAACCTTGAGCATTACTCTAAAGAAGGTTAACCACCTTCCAAGGTATTTAAAAAAAAATTAATTTTCATGTTCTTAAAGAGTAACTCCCCCTAAAGACATGCTCCAAATTTTTGTCATTGCACCAACAATGACTTGGAATCCCTAAACCTTTAGGAAATCCAAAAACTTGAAGTTTTGATGTTTAAAAGATTCAATATTGAAACCAACCTCATCCTAAACTTCAATCTAGTGTTCCTCAACCATTTCTCTTTGTTTTTATCATGAAAATTATCCTTAAATGTATATAAATATATTCCAAGGGGTTAGAAGTGGTTAAAGAGACTAAAAGTGACTTAAAGTGCTGAAATCAGGCTTTCCCAACTAAAATCAGCCTTTTCAATCGATTGGGTTGGGACTTAATTGATTGTCACTTGCTCAATCAATCGCCTGATCGATTTCATGAGCTTCTGTTTGTGGAAAATGTCCCTAAATCAATTGCTCAATTGATCCAGGCATGAGTGAATCGATCGACTGATTGATTCCACGAGCCTCTACTAACGAGAAAACTCTATCTCAATCGATCGCCCGATCGATTGAGACACTCCAATCGATCGGGTGATCGATTAAAGCTCTGATTTCCTAAAAATGAATTTCAGCGAAATTCAGAAATACCCCAAAAATTCTATAAAATTCTAAAAATTATGAAAAACTCTTATAGACATTATTTAGGGTATATACTATCATGGAAAAAAAATACTTTTATAAGAAAATACACCTTATTTTCAAAGATCGACACAAACTTAAAAACTTCACTATTTTATTTTAGTTTGTGTCTAACTTTTCAATGATGATTACTATCAAAAGATAGCCTTCACCAAGATTTTCCAAAGTATATTTAAAATGATTTTTAAAACCAATTTTCAACCATGTTTTTTAAGCTCAATGCACATGGCTTGTACATTAGCTTTCCCAATGATTGGACACTACAAGAAATTTTGGATTTAACCACACCTAATAGACAACAGTTTTTCAAGAAATTGTTGTCTTTTTTCCATTTAACAACAGTTTTATTGAAAACTGTTGTTGTTCACCATAATATTTTTTAAATAACAATAGTTTTTAAAAAAACTGTTGTCTAATGTGTGCCAAAGACAACGGTTTTAAAAAAACTATTGTCTTTTAATGTTGCTTATGTGATAATTGTTGGTGTAATTTCCAGTAGGTCAAGGTTGACCTACTTGACCAAGCGTAAACCTTGGTTATGGTTTCGATGTTTGACAATACAGAAAGACATGTAGACATGTAGACATGGACAATGCAGGTGCAGTTGTCCATGCGGAGAGATACTGATCAGGGTCTGATCAGGTTGAATGAAGAAGAGTCAAGTAGGTCAAGGTTGACCGGATACTTGACTGGAAAGTCCTGGTGAGTGAAGCCAGGCAGACGAAAAAGTCCTGGTGAGTGAAGCCAGGCAGATTGGAAATCCTGGTGAGTGAAGCCAGGTAAAAACCCTAGTGAGTGAAGCTAGGTGAAAGTGAAAGTCCCGGTGAGTGAAGCCAGGCAGTGGGAAAGTCCTGGTGAGTGAAGCCAAGCAGTGGGAAAGTCCTGGTGAGTGAAACCAGGCAGTTGTGAAAGTCCTGGTGAGTGAAGTCAGGCAGTTGGAAAGTCCTGATGAGTGAAACCAGGCAAGGGAAATCCAGATGGGTCAAGATTGACCAGACATATGGTGAAAAGTCCAAGCAAAGAGCTTGGCACGGGAAAAGTCCAAGTATGAAGACTTGGCACGGAGAAGTCCAAGTATGGAAACTTGGCATGGGAAGTCGGAGAGAGCTCGCTCCGGACCGGACGAAGTCGGAGAGGGCTCGAGCTGCTCTCCTGACTAAGTCGAGAGGGCCTGTAGCTCGTTCTGACCGGACGTGGAAGTCGGAGAGGCTCGATAGCTCGTTCCCGACTAGGTCGAGAGGGCTTGGTAGCTCGTTCTCTAGACCAGCGTTAGGGTTTAGAGTGGAAGCTCTAACCCAGCCATTGGATCGGTGCACCGATCCAGGATATCTGTGGTTTCTGATCGTCCGGAGACCGATCGAAGCGATCGATGTGCCGTTCACAGCTTATCGATCGTCCGGGGACCGATCAAGATGAGCCTGACGGTCCCGGGACCGATCAGGTACGAACAGAGAGGGCAACTGTGAAGCATTCGATCGGTCTAGGGACCGATCAGCATAGAGCCCGATCGGCCCCATGGCCGATCAGAAGACCTCGACCAATCGTGGTGGAGCTGATCGGTCGAGCCCAGCCGCTGACTCAACCGCCAGGCTATTTCGGCCACCTCGGCCTTTTGCCTTCCAGTTCGCAGTTGCTCAGGATATCAGAGGTTATAAAAGGATCGAGAGGCACTACAGAACATCTTCTACTTCTTCCTCTTCTTCCTACTGACTGCTGAAGTATTTTCTCCTTGAGCTTTGTTGAGCTCTTCTTCGCTGAAGCTTCGCGTGAGCTTCCCTAGGTTGGGACTTCAACTGGACAGTTGGTGCTGTGGTTGGATTCCCGTGAAGTTGCTGCTTCATCCAGTCGACAAGAAGGCAAGCTAGGGTTATTACATTTTTGTATTGTACTTAGTTTCCTGCTGTATTCTTGTACTCCTGTTTATCTTGCTGTTGCAAGACATTGTGGCGAGGTTTCTCCACCCAGAAGGAGTGATTATTAGCCGGGTTTCCGGGGTCTCATCCACCGACGGATTGATAGGCTTCGTCCACCTTACGGACACGCCGAGGAGTAGGAGTATATCTCCGAACCTCGTTACATCGACGCGTGTTGAGGTTTGATTTCTCCGCTTTCGTTTCTATTATTTTTATTTCCGCTGCGCTAACCTTGATTTGTAGAAAGAAACGCGAATTTGGGGGCGGCTATTCACACCCCCCCTCTCTAGCCGCGACCATCGATCCTAACAAGTGGTATCAGAGCGAGGTCGCTCTTCGTTGGATCAACACCCGGGGGAGCACGAGCTAGAGAATGGAGTTATTTAGAGAAGACGTCACAATTCCACCTTTCTACGATCGCGACGACTTCGCGTTTTGGAAGGTAAGAATGAAGTACTTTCTTATGACTAACCTTGAAAATTGGAGTTGTGTTCAGTTAGGTTTCAAGCCTCCGATGCACAAGAAAGGAGAAACCCTAGAGAAGAAGGAGTGGACCAAGGAACAAGTCCACCAATCCCTAGTCAACGATGAGGTATTGAAAATTTTTGAATTTTCTTTACCTAATGATGTTTTGTGTAGGATAGGTGGATATAACGATGCCAAGGAGTTGTGGAACAACTTGGCAAAGTTCCATGTGGAGAACTCCACTTCAAGTCATGAAGAGGAGTCAAGTGAGCCAAGTAGCTCACTTCATGGAGGAATGGATTTAGAAGTTGAGGGCCACTCAACATCTAAAGAAGAGGAGGAGGAGAGTTCTTCTTCAAGTTCGGAGCAAGAAGAAGAAGCTTCTACCTCCGAAAGGGATGAAGGAGAGAGCGTTCATCCATCCTCAACTCTAGGTAACTCAAGCCATTTAGTTTCTAGCAAATTACACATAATGTGCTTTGAGTGTAGGGAATTTGGACATTACAAGAGTAAATGTCCAAAGAGGATTAGAAAGACTCCACCGGCGCCAAAGGTCAAGGAAGCCGGAGTCCCAACACGCAAGGGCAAGGAGCACGTGGTGTGCTTCCAATGCAAGTGAAGGGGACACTATAGGAGTCAATGTCCGAGGGGGAGGCAACCTCACAAGGACAAGAGACCGAGCACGTCAATAGGGGGAGCGAAGGCAAACCCTAAGGTAACATTTAAGTCTCACTCTTGCAATAAGACACATGCTAGTAGTTTTGTTGCAATTGTTAATAATGATAAGCATGTTAACTTTAGGAACCAATATATGTGCTTAGGTGCTAAATATGTTAGCCTAGGTATGGACAACACTAGAAATGTCAATCCTAGGATTAACTCATCTAAGGTTAGGGAGAACCTAGGTAGAAATCCCAAATCAACTAGACACATGCCTAGGAATACCTCAAAGAAAAATGATAAATTAAAGCTTGAGGTATTAGAGAAAGAAAATCTAGTCTTGAGGTCAAGACTTGACTCTCTAGAAAAGGCTCTTAAGGATTTGACTCTAGGGTCTAGGGGTCAAAAACCCAAGTCCAAGGACAAGAAAGGTTTGGGTCACAAACCTAAGTCCCAAGTAGTCAAGCCCAATTATCATAATGTTCCATTCGATTATGGAACAAAACCTAGGGCTAGGAAGAACAACACCAAAGTCACAAGGGGAGTCACCCCTAGAGTTGATCTTGATGAGTCCCAAATGACCAAGGCTTCAAAGCCTAGGAGGGTCATTAAGAGGGTTGCTAGGGAAGTCATCCCTAGTGAATATTTAGTGAACCCAATGAGCTCCAATAGGTATTGGGTTCCTAGGAGCGTGATTTCATCACGCTAGATTAGTTAGGGTGTGCCAACCTTACTTGAATAGGTAGTTAACCTAATCATGGCAAAAGGTGGCACTTTAGGATTTTTCAAGGTATAATCAAGCCTTGAAAATGAAATTAAGAATTATTCCTAAGGTGATTATAATGTGCCAATCAAATTTGAGGAGTTGTCTAGAGTCAATCTAATTGGCACATAGTGATCTAAAAATCTTTGGTATAAGATGCTAGGTCTATTACACTTAGGAATATAGAGTTTATGACAAAATGATCGAAATTATCAAAAATGGCAACTAAGGCTAGAATTAGGTATTTTCTATACCTTTACATGTTATTTGCCATATATTGTTTGCCATATGCCATGTCATGACATCATATTTATTTTATGATCATTTAAAATGTCATGATAATGCTTAGGTTGGTTTAAATGTCATGCTTTATTTAAGTTTCACACTTTATGCCATGACATCATGACATTGGCACATGTTTTATTTATGATATCATTATATGTCATGTCATCATCTCTTCTCTTGCATTTAGGATCAATTAAATTGACTTAAGGATAAACCACACAATTTGATATGGAGATCAAGTTGTTGTTTTAGAAAATGCATGAGAACTTAGCCTAAGATGACCTAAACCCATATCTCACATCAAAATTGACTTGAATGTGTTTGATACATCTTAGATGTGTGTGAGATATCAGGATGATGAGTTAGGATCAAGGTGTATGGTTCTTGTACCTAGATGAACCTAATTCTAAATGGGGGATCATGGGGAAAGCTTGTGTACAAGTCATGTACATTTAGTTCCAAGATTGTGATCCCAAATTAAAGGGTTTAAAATCATTTCAAAATTGATTTGAAAAACCTTGATGAAGCTTTTCTAGTAATAGCCTTCATCATTGAACAAGTTGATACAAAGATGACTTAACTTTGAGCTATTTCAAAGTCTTTTGAACTTTGTATCAAGATTGAAAAATGGAAGATATTTTCATAGAAAACTATTTTTCCATGATAGTATGTGGTATGAGGAATGTATCCTCAAAATTTCATAATTTTTCGAATTTTCTGTGATTTTCTAGAGGTTTCTGAATTTCGAGAAGGAAAAATTCAGAAATCTGTCCATCAGTGTCTGGATCGGTCACTGGACCGATCCAGGGCTTTCCTGATCGGTCACTAGACCGATCCAGAGGAAGCCTGATCGGTCCGGTGACCGATCAGGGTGTGCCAACTTGCTGAAATTCGACTGGTTGTCTGAAATTTCAGCTCGGGAAGTGGTGTTTTAGGTTTCTAAAGGTTTGGAACTCTCCAAGACATTGTTGGTGCAATGGTCAAGGGGGAGTTGACCTTTAGGGAGAGTTTTTACTCGTCGAAATTTTTGAGGATGAGTGATATGGGATTATCACTAAGTTGATTGTTGAATTTAGTTTCAAGGGGAAAATTAAGGGTTTCAATGAAAGGTATGGGACTTTCATTAGGAAGAAACTCTTGACCTTGATTTACTCCTTTTGATGTGTATCAAAAAGGGGGAGAGAATGTCTAGAGAATGTTCAAGGAAGAACATTGGAGTTAGTAGGAGAGTTTGTTGATCACAACAAATGAAGTTATGAACAACGATAACTTACTCTTCAAGGGGAGAGTTTGTTGATGTGTGTCAATAGGGGGAGAATGAAGGGTTTAAGTTAGGCCTTCATTATCTAAGAAGGAGGTTGCCTTCTTAGAAGAAAAATGTAAGGTTGTAACTTATGTTTCATTACCTAGTGGCATGAAGAAAGTTGAGGCTATTGGATTAGCCAAACTTAAAGGTATTGTCAAACATCAAAAATGGGAAGATTGTTGGTGCAATTTCCAGTAGGTCAAGGTTGACCTAGTTGACCAAGCGTAAACCTTGGTCATGGTTTCGATGTTTGACAATGCAGAAAGACATGTAGACATGGACAATGCAGGTGCAGTTGTCCATGCGGAGAGATACTGATCAGGGTCTGATCAGGTTGAATGAAGAAGAGTCAAGTAGGTCAAGGTTGACCGGATACTTGACTGGAAAGTCCTGGTGAGTGAAGCCAGCAGGTGAAAGTCCCGTGAGTGAAGCCGAGATTGGAAATCCCGGTGAGTGAAGCGGTGAAAACCCTAGTGAGTGAAGCTAGGTGAAAGTGAAAGTCTCGTGAGTGAAGCCAGTGGGAAAGTCCTCGTGACCAAGGGCCAGGTGGAAAGTCTTGGTGAGTGAAGCCATGGGAAAGTCCTGGTGAGTGAAGCAGAAAGTCCCGTGAGTGAAACCAAAGTCCCGTGAGTGAAACCAGCAAGGAAATCAGATGGTCAAGATTGACTGCAAAAAGTCCAAGCAGAGCTTGGCACGAGAAAAGTCCAAGTATGGAGACTTGCATGGAGAAGTCTAAGTATGGAAACTTGGCATGGGAAGTCGGAGAGAGCTCGGTAGCTCGTTCTCTGACCGGACGAAGTCGGAGAGGGCTCTAGCTCGTTCTCGACTAAGTCGAGAGGGCCCTCAGAGCTCGTTCCTCTGGACCGGACGTGGAAGTCGGAGAGGGCCGTGAGTCGTTCTCCGGACTAGGTCGAGATGGCTTGGTAGCTCGCTCTAGACAGCGTTAGGGTTTAGAGCGGAAGCTCTAACCTAGCCATTGGATCGGTCGGCAGACCGATCCAGTGATGTCGGTTTCTGATCGGTCCGAGACCGATCGAGCGATCAACTCGGAGTATCGATCGGCCGGGGACCGATCGATGAGCCTGATCGGTCCCGGACCGATCAGGGGTACGCATGAGAGTTGGGCAACTCTGCAGAAGCATTCGATCGGTCTAGGGACCGATCGGCATAGAGCTGATCGGTCCCCATGGCCGATCGACCTCGACCAATCGGTGGAGCTGATCGGTCGAGCCTCAGACTCAGCCAGGCTATTTCGACCGTCGCATTACGCCTTTTGCCTTCCGTGTTCGCAGGTTGGCTCGTGGATATCAGAGGTTATAAAAGGATCGAGAGGCACTACAGAACATCTTCTACTTCTTCCTCTTCTTCCTACTGACTGCTGAAGTATTTTCTGCTTGAGCTTTGTTGAGCTCTTCTTCGCTGAAGCTTCGCGTGAGCTTCCCTAGGTTGGGACTTCAACTGGACAGTTGGTGCTGTGGTTGGATTCCCGTGAAGTTGCTGCTTCATCCAGTCGACAAGAAGGCAAGCTAGGGTTATTACATTTTTGTATTGTACTTAGTTTCCTGCTGTATTCTTGTACTCCTGTTTATCTTGCTGTTGCAAGACATTGTGGCGAGGTTTCTCCACCCAGAAGGAGTGATTATTAGTCGGGTTTCCGGGGTCTCATCCACCGACGGATTGATAGGCTTCGTCCACCTTACGGACACGCCGAGGAGTAGGAGTATATCTCCGAACCTCGTTACATCGACGCGTGTTGAGGTTTGATTTCTCCGCTTTCATTTCTATTATTTTTATTTCCGCTGCGCTAACCTTGATTTGTAGAAAGAAACGCGAATTTGGGGGCGGCTATTCACCCCCCCTCTCTAGCCGCGACCATCTATCCTAATAATAATATACAATAGTTTTACTAAACTGTTGTCTATTGAATGTTGTTGAATCCTAAAAGTGGGAGTTTATTTATTTAATAACCTACACATATAAATCTAAACAATCTCATGTTTTTTCCCCATTCCTCCTCTTCTCCTGCCGATCTCACCATCACCGCGATCTCCTCTTCATTGCTGACCTCCGACGTAGTCGCTGCTGCCCTCACATTCCTGAAGCCACAGCCATTGCCAGCCGTCGAGGGTGCTGCCGGTTACTCCCAGTCATCGCCGCCCTTTCCCCTCTCCCGTGCCCTAGTTTCCTATTGCAGTCGCACCGCCGCCATTTCAAATCATGCCGGCACCACTCGACTACCGCCGCCTCCTCACGCTAGGGCATCGCCATCTGTTCACAGTGTCGAGCCCAACTTGGCAGTGTTGCCGCATTCCTCTCCATGCGCTGCTCACCTTAGAAAGACGCCGCTTCGTCTCGCCATCTCCGCCAGCGTGACCAAGAGGCGATCCGCAAGCGCTTGACGCTGCGGCTAGGCAGTGCAAGGTGCAGATCAGTTCCGACAGAGACATTGAAGGAGAAAAGGCAAGTACATTCTGCTTATATGGGTATGGGATTTGGTTGGACTGGATAGATAATAGGGAAGATTGGTTCTAGGGTTTATTGGTAGGATGTTCGGTTTTATTGAGCTGCGATTTGGGATGTTTGAGGTGTTCTTGTTCAATCTATTGTTCTTGTGCTTTACTTCTTTTCTCTCAGATTTCTGCAGTAGATTTCGAAGTTTACTTTGCAGGAGTGAATGCTCATTGGGGATCTTTGGGTTGTTTTGAATTCTTATAACAGTTATTCAATTTTGTTGTGAAGAGTTTGTGTGATTTACGGCAAGGGTTCTTTGTACCTGTGTGTGTTTGTGGATTGCAGAGTTCTGATATGAAAATCGGTACACCAATGGATTTGGTTTTGGATAACTGAAGGTGGTATGCAAGATAACTTGACTGTGTTTTGATGGATCGACTTCCTGATTTTTAGATCTATTTTTCTTTTCCATTTATGGAACTCTTTACTAATCGGATTCTTTGAACAAATTCTGTTAGGTGGCTTACTTGATGCTCCTGCTGTATTGGGCTTCCTTTCTTACCAAAGTATTGGTTCTGCTAGAAGGTTGTTTGGAATTGGTGATGGGGTTGTGGCCGAATTTGGGAAGGGTTGTTGATAATGTTATGGGCTTTAGTGGTTAACTATGAATGGGTGGTATTGTTTGTTAGCTAGGTGTATTCTACAACTAGGGATATGGTTAATGGATTAATTCTTTTCTTTATTGATGGAATTGTTTTTTTCTCCGATTTCTAAAGTATATGGCAAACGATACCTTTATGAATGAAGTAACAAGTGCAAAGAAAGAGTTGCTTTGATGCTATAACATAATGCTGTCATTGTGTTCTAATTGAATGCTAGGATAGGTTCAATAAAGGATGTTTTGGTATTTACACCTATAGAAGAGTTTTTACCAACTTCTGATATGTGTGAACGTATGCTTTTGGAGGAAGAATGTTTGTTCTTTCTACTATTGAGAGTTAATTGTTAGTTGTTTTAATTATCTTTCCTTTGCACCAATTAGAATGTTAGTACTGATAGAATCATCAACCTCACTTTTAGCTCTTTTAGTAGCAGATATAAAGTTATGTGGTTCTTCCTTCTAAAGTTAATTCTGATCCAATAGAAAACTGCCTTTAGTATTTAATGCAACATGCTGGAGATTTAGTTTTTCTATAATTCTTTCTATACCAATTGCCATGTATGCTAGTTTTATTGTTGGAGTTTAGCTCTTTTATAGAAGAAATTCTTTCAGTACCAATTACCATGTTAAGTTAGCTTTATTATTGGAGTTTAGTTCTTTTTACATATAAACTATCTGTAAAAAGTGATTGTTTGAACAATTTTATAGCATGCATCTTGACAATTAATATAATTTTGAAGATCACTATCAAGGAAGAATGTTTAAAGGAAAATAAAGGCTAAGGAGAAGAAACCATATACTTCATTCCCTCCTCAGCCACCAAGCAAGGTGAAGTTATTGTTGCAATCTGTGAACATTAAATCTCATATTAGACCTTCACACTTATAGATCATTAGTCCTTTTATTTTCCTTTACTAGTTTGAGAAAAAAGAATTTACTTTTTGTTGTATTGCAATATCTACAGTGCTGCCTTTTCATCGACATCTAAGTAGAAAATCTCATTCATTTCCTCCATTCATTTCCTTCCTCATTTTCTTAATTAAAAATATTTATAATCTACCTTTGATGTAATCACCCACGCATATTCTATGCTTGCAGTTAATGTATTTGTTCTTTGGTCTTATTTCTAAAGTCCATTTCTTCCTCTTAGGAACATCATGTGTTGACAAGTAATGACCCTATTAATATTTCAGTTTCTGTACATGGTGATCTAGAAAAACTTACACTTCTTACTTCTCCAAATCTAGAATTAAATCGTAAGTTAGATTAAATTACAATTACTTTATCATTTCTTAGTTTTTTTTTCTAACTTACATTTGCAATATTTGCATCTCGATTCATTCGATTATGTTCACTTTATATTCAACATGAAGCTAAAAGGTGTTTTGTACATATTAAAGACTCTTTGGTGGATTTTTTAGTTTCAATCTACTGCTCTTTTTGGCATCTTTATCCTGCTATAATGTTATTCTTTAAGATTATGTTGCATTGATTTCTAAAAGTTGCATGACGTCTCTCTACTCTGCCTTCAAAACTAACGATTTATGTTGTTTCAGGTAATTACTACAGCCATTCCTACTATAGTTGGTGAAAATCTTAATGTGTTCATGACTTTAAGAGCCACCATATTGTTTCAAGAGGTTACTATTTATGTTACATAGATAACGCTTTTTACACTTCTGTTAGATGACTAGATCAAATGGTTTTTATGGTTATGTAACATTTATGCAGTGCAATTAGAATCACGCGTACAGTTTAGTTTCTAATTTGTAATATATATCTTTATTCGAATAGGTATCCTCAAGAGTACTGGGAAGAATGCCGACAAGCCAAAAAAATGGAGAGACTTTAACAAATTAAGGAGCACTAGGAGCTGTAGTCCCTCCTCTTCACCGACATCTAAGTAGAAAATCTCGTGTTATATTGTTCTACCTTTGTTTTAATAGTGTTATCATTTTGTTGGTTGCTTATGAAATTTCTTCAGAATGTTATAGATATTATTTTTGAATGTTAGAAAATTGTATATTAAATTTTATTTTGAAATTTAGTATTTTGAATGATTTATAATATTGGAAAATTGTGTATTAATTTTTTTTATTTTTATCTAAAAAAGATAACGATTTTTTACCGTTGTCATAGATAGTTTAAAACTGTTGTTGAAGACTCTGCTATTAAAGGTAGACGCTTAAAGACAACGGTGAAAAACTGTTGTCTTTGAAGGAAAAGACAACAATTTTTCACCGTTGTAAAAATGTTGTCTTTGCCTTCAAAGACAACGGTTAAAAACTGTTGTCTTTGGGAACCCCTTTTAACAACACGACATTTAACAACAGTTCTAAAGAGGTTACGACAACGGTGAAAAATAGATGCACTAAATCAGCATCTTGAGTCTTGTTCATCATCCTAACATCTCACTTGTATCTAATGTGCACTAACACACATACAAGTCACCTTATAGTCTTTGTGAGATGTAGATTCTAGTTTTGCCCTAAACTAGGGATCATGCATATTTATCTAGGTATTTTAGAAATTAAGAACATCCACCTAGGATGTCACTTGTTAGTAAATGTCACTGTCCTTAATTACAAAGAAATTAAAATGATGCATGATGAGTTATCGCATACATAAAAAAGAATAATTTTCAAAAGAAAATATACTATTACTACATGATGTATGTATGACATGACATGATATTTTTATTTGTTTTTCATAGTAAGCATGAATGCAAAATATGATGTCATGACATATGATGAACACACAATTATGGTAATTAGCATAAATAAAATATACCTAGATATTCTATCTAAGTATCCTTAATCCTTAGCTAAACCTAAAATTAAATCTAAATCTAGATTGCCCATATTTTCTCAAAAGAATGTCAAAATCCAACTTGACATTTCTTTTACCTCTTGATTTATTGTACCAATTAAAATTAAGTCCAATTCCTAAAATTTTATCACATTTTATTCTTCTAAAGAGTTATCCTTTTCATTTTCAAAGGTTAATAACCACTCTACCCATTTAGAGTTGACACTCTCTAAACCCATCTAGGGTGTAGAGAATATGCTCCTCGGAACCCAAAACCTATTGATACTCCTTGGATGCTCCAGGTACTCACTAGGGATGACTTCCCTTGATACCTTCCTAATAACCTTTCTAGGCTTCTTATAAGCCTTGGTCACTTTCTCTATGTCAACTCTAGGAATTGTTTCCCTTGTGACCTTCTTAGTGACATTCTTAGACTTCTTAGAAGTCTTAGTCACATTGGTCTTGGCAAAAATACTTCTAGGGATAACTTCCCTTGTATCTTTGATTTGACCCCTAGATCTAGGGTTGGTTTCATAGTTATATGGAACCCTATGATAAGATGTCACATCCTTTTTAGCCTTAAGTTTGTACCCCAAACCTCTACAACTATTAGATGACCCTTGTTATCCTAAACCTAGGTTATGATTCTTGAACTCTTGTGTTTCATTTGTGATTTTTCTAAGGGTCTTCTCTATTTTATCAAGTCTTAACCTCAAGACTTGATTTTCTTTCCACAACTCCTCAACCTTAGATTTTTCACTTTTCTTAGGAATATACTTAAAACTCTTAGAATTATTACCTAATTGGTTTTCTATCCTCCTAATCCTAGGTTGAGTTGTTTTAGCATGATAAGTCACATGTTTTTCTTTAATTCTATCATGTCTTCTATTTTCATGATAAATAGAATTAAAATGATATAAACTAGACCTAGCATGCTTTTTATCATGTGTCAAAGGAATTGGTTCAACAAATGATACATTGAGTTTCCTTTTAGAAGCCCATCCTTGACTTGAGCTTCCTCTTTTAACTTTGACCGGTTTCTTCCTCGTAGGATATTGACTCTGGTAATGTCCTCTTTGGTTACACAAGAAGTACACTATGCGCTCTTTGCTCTTCTTTGTCACAGGGGCGGTCTCTTTGGGCTTCTCCTTGCCCTTAGGAGCCACTTGACCCTTCTTCTTGGCCAATTTGAGACACTTACTCTTATAGTGTCCATGTTCTCTACACTCAAAGCAAATGATATGACTTTTAGTATTTAATATTGAAATAGTTATACCTTCTTTGTTGGTAGGGGTGACACATGATCCTTGATTTGATTTTTCTTGACTTGTGGAGGTGGCCCCATCTTCTTCTTCTTCATTTTACCCGGAGGTGGAAGCCTCTTCTTGCTCTGGTGTCAGTGAATGACGCTCCCCCTCAATTCTAGAGGTGGAAGCTTCTTCATCTTTAGAGCACATGAAACAAAGAGTATGCTCCCTCTTTTCTCTTTTTGTTGCACTCATTTGAGGATAAAGCTTCTTGGACTTCTTCTTCGACAGTTGAGCATCTCTCAACTTCGGAGTCCTCTTCTTCTTGGGCTTGCTTTAACGAGTCACTCTCTTTGGAATTCTCTTGGTTTGGTATAGTGGAGGGTTCTTCATGAAGCTTGGCCAATTTACTCCATAGTTCATTTGTATTCTTGTACTCTCCATGTAAAATACCGAAAATAGGCGAATATTAATAAGGGAATTTTTTGGAATTTTTGGATATTTTTTGGGAATTTTTCGGTGCTCGTATGGACGAGTTTACGGGGATAAAACGGGGTTCCGGGAAAGCCTGTTTAGGCTGCCCATTTAAGCGAGGAAATGTTTATGTTTATAATTGCTTTCCCGTTTCTTTTTATTTTATTTCTTTTCCTTCGTTTTCCCTTCCTCGCCGAAACCCCCGCGCGCGCCCGACTTCTTCCCCCTGCCCTAATCGGCGCCGCACGAGCGGAAACCTAGACGCCGATCCCCTTTCTTCGTTCTCCTCTCCTCTCGGCACCTTCTCTACCTGACGCTGCCGCCGGCCGAGTTCCTTCTTCCCGCACGAAGTAGTGCAGCGACAGCCGCTCCTCCCCGCTGCACACCGTGATCCCGACTCCTCTTTGTCGGCCCCCGAGCCCTAGCGCCGACCGCCGTCCCTTTGTGCCCTCGCATCTCCGCCGACGCCGCCTCCCGATTCCTCTCCCCTCCTCTGGTCCGACGAGTCATCGCCGGCCCCTCTTCTGTGCTGGTGCCCTAGCAAGCCGTCGGGGTTGCCCGGAGCAGTGCCGCTCCTCACTGTGCTGCCTCTCCTCTGTTGGCACCCGAACCCTCTTTCCGGCGCTGCCCTAGCCGACGCAACCACTGATCGCCGGAGAGGAAATTGTCGTTTGTGAGTTTTGGATTCTTAGAGTTTTTTTTGGTTCAATTATGGGTACGGGATGTTATCTAATTGAGTGGATGCCCCTACAGTGAGGAAGAGGTCATCTTGATCAGGAGTCCAGCAGGTATTCTTGCTTCCAGCAGCTGCTCACCTCGTGTCTGGCAACGAGCAACCGCTAATTGTGCAGCAACGTTTCATCCAGCAGTACTTTGTCCAACATCAACTCTTGAGTTCTAGTAGCTGGCTGAATTAAGGTAAGGATTAGGTGTATTTGAATACTTGTTGTAGATCATGTTCCAAATTGGAGGAATTGGTTAGATGATCATGTGAATCTAGGTAAGGAATATGATCATGATACCTGTTGATTTAGGTAGGAATTGGTACATACATAATTGTTTATGTATTTGAATTAGGTGATTAGTTATGTAGATGTGTAATCATGTGTAAATGGAATTAAGTTTGGATTCTTGATCTAATGGTGGATCGTGGATTAGGTTTATGTTATTTTGTTAATTAGGGTTTGTCCCTAATTTAGTGTAAGAGATTTTTATTTAGCTATTTAAAGGAGTTAGCTAAATAAAAATGTATTTCTATCCGTGACACAGGACTTTGACGCGAGACGAGTATCTCGACGTCGTATTCGGGCCAGATTGGACTTTTCGATTGGAGGCGGGTACTTTTGACTTATTATCTTTGATATGCATAGTAATGAAATTAACAAGTTGCATTAATTATGTTCCTCATTTGTTTCGGTTAATAACTACCCGATTACCTGTTACCTGCTTGATTGATTGTTTATTTTGCATTTCGTGTTGTTATGTACCTGATTACACATGCTCATAGGGGTAGTGATATAACCATGTTTCACCATATTCAGGACCTAAGTTTGACACCTTATTTGATCAGGGTACTTTGATATGATTTATTCACTATGGTGCACATCATTATATGTCCCTAGATTGGTTTAGTATATTACCATGCTTAGTGACATGCACCATTCGCATGATTGCATGCTGTGTGATAGATTACTCCATTATTGTCGAGCACATCGCCAGTTTCATCACTGTTCGGTGCTCCGTTGTTGACGCTCATGGGTAGCGTGAAGCAGCGTGGTAGCATGTCAGTTTGCTCTTCCGGTGCTCCGTTGGTTCGCTCATGGGTAGTGTGACGCAGCGTGTAGCACGTTAGAGATCCCTCCCCGTCATCGTGTACCGGGAGATGAGAGCATTGCGCTCCCCCATTTATGATTTGGGGTAGGAGTATGTGTGTACTCCGACAGCATCCCGTCCACTCGGTCACTCATCAGGAGTAGTGATGTAGAGTGCACGGTCGTCACAGCCCTACCCACTCGGTCCCACTTTTGTTGTGAGTTGGCTGACTGGCGTTAGGGGTGACCATGACATTGACATCATATGCATGATGCATTTATTGCTTGTGTTTGTGTTTGCTGCATTTATATGCTGCATATTGTTTGGATACCTATGTTTGACATGCATACATGATTTCTATATCACTCGAACTGTTTGTCCTTATACCCAGATCCTGGTTAGTACAGTTTCTCTCATGTTTACTTCAGATGTATTTTTATCTTCTTTTTATCAAGAGACTGTACGCATGATTAGTGCTAGGTGTTATTTCCTTACTTTGCATATCAATTGTACCTGCTGAGTGTTGGACTCACCCCGCCTCCATTGTTGTTATATTTTAGGTTGATGCTGTCAGGAGAGAGTTCCAGTTGCTAGTCCCCTACAGACCACAAGCTATTTTTATCTTTTGGTTTGTTATTTAGTCTGTGTTAGACTTATTTTGTTTGAGGATTTGGATATTGTATGGATTCTTATGATCGATGGATTTTCGTATGGTTTAGATTTGTTCTACTACATGTCTGCCTAGACGGCAGAAGAGGTAAGTTGATCTTATCGTCGGATTTGAGCTTTACGAGTGTAGTTGAGTAGGGTTGATTTCGAGTCAGGGTATTATTATTCTGTTTACTTATTATATAAACTGCGTGGGCGATTATTTATTTACTGTTATTATTCCAGCCGCATGTGGCTGAGGTATATGAGATGTAGAAAGTTTCAGATTGTCCGCTGTACAGGGGAGAAGCTGCCGAAATTTCTTCGGACAGGGACTCCTCCGGGGCGTGACAATTTATTTGGTATCAGAGCTTAAGTTTTACGATCGTTTGTTTTTGTATTTTGGATATTGGGGATAACCTGATACCAATTTATTGGTATCAGAGCGCCAAAGTTTGGCAATACTTGTTTGATTTTCGTGTTACGGATTTTCGAGATTTGGCTGATACCAATTTATTGGTATCAGAATGGGTTATGATACCTTCTTTTGGTATTCTGGATTTTTGGATTAGCCCAAGTTTGCGAGGTAAACTGGGTAGTTATTTGGATTGCACGGATTTTTCATTATGTATATATTTTGGACTTCCGTTTCGGATTTATATGGATTTCTGGTGATTTTCATGTTCGGAATTTTGAGGTCGGAAGTTGGGGATTGGACAGTGATGAAACATCTCTAGACGGCATATAGGTATGATGTTTAATTTTAATAGTTTATGATAGGTATTAGCATTCTTTATGTAGTACCTGTTTGGTTGTTGTAGCACATATTACATGTGATGGGTTAGCCATTGAGCATGGTTGACCTTAATAGAGATCAAGGATTATAGTCTCTGGTGATTTTTCTTATCATACCATCAGTAGTTTTAGCTTCTGTTACTACTAGTAGGAGATGGAGGCACATACTAGCCTCTACTATTGTTAGCTGGGTAGTGGATGATACTTACATAATTCCTATTGATTTAGTCAGTAGAGTTTTTATACTCATATCTTTTGGATATTAGGTACTCGATACGATGAAAATTGTTCATTTGGGAGTTACCATGTTTGATCATTGTTGAGAATGGTTTGAGGTTGAGGGATATTATGAGATCAGATATTGTGATATGTTGATTTCTAATGATTTATGAGAGTAAATGTTATGTGGTTGTCTGATGATCTATTAATAGATATTTGTTTTGATGATATATTAGTAGATAACTATTTTGATGATCTAGTATTTGGGTTGTCGTTGATGGTGACATAGTGAGTGTCATGTATGATGTTCATAGGTTTGCTGATTATAGTTGGTGATCAGATTATAAATTGGGTGCTAAAGAGTTTACGGTTGAGTGTGCTTATGAGATTTTAATAAATCTGGTTAGTTGTGATTAGTTAACAGGATGAAAAAAAAAATTGGTTGATATTTGCTTCCTCTGATATTGGACTATGTGGATAAATAATGATTTGATGTTTTGAATGTTAATTTACCCTCATGGGGGAGTAGAGACTTATTCATCTGATATTATGTGGGCTGATATTTTTGGAAAAAAAAATGAGGGTGTCTTGATGATCTTGAATTCTGACTTTTTATTTTGGGTCGTACACATTTATATATATGGTATTATGTGGGTTGACATTCTCTAGTTTGAGTTGATGTAATTAGTGTTGAATTGACCCATGAACTGATTTAGTTATTTAACAATGTAGTATACCATTTTATCTTAGTTAATTTTTATCAGTAAATATTGATTCTCTTATTAGATCGGTCAGTAGAAGACTGATTTACGCTTGTCGAGTTGGGTAGTCGTGGTTTGATATACCTTAGTTGCTTGTGGAGGATTAAGGTATTCTTGATTAGTTAATAGATGAATGATTTAGTTTTGTTGGTTGATCAGTAGAGGATTTCCATACTCTATTTTTAGAGGTTCGAACCTTTAGGTTATTTGTGCTTAGTTATGTGTCTAAAGCACATTTGAGT
Organism: Zingiber officinale; assembly: GCF_018446385.1. Classification (NCBI taxonomy): domain Eukaryota; kingdom Viridiplantae; phylum Streptophyta; class Magnoliopsida; order Zingiberales; family Zingiberaceae; genus Zingiber; species Zingiber officinale. Next base: position 37,674,863 of record NC_056007.1, on the reverse strand, counting down.
ACATGTTTTGTACTGACGTGGAAAGGACTGATTTAGCCATATACCATTATCGGCTTGGATAGTTTATAGAGGATCGATGTATCCTATTCCATGAAGACTTTGACCATGGACTGTATATACCCGGTTGGATGACTCAGAAAGTGCATTGGGATATGTGACCCCGCTGATGTAAGGAAGTGTAGAGCTAATTGCTTAACACTTATGGGATACAATCGTTACTAGTGAATACTGGGAGAGTACATTTGGATTTAAGATGATAAAATTTTCCCTATTAGATATAGTCTTGGTAGTGTACAACATTGACTTGCAATGTTATACCATGGTGTGTATATCTTTCTTGTCCGATATTAGTTCCTTTGAACCTAGAGCAGGGTTGTTACTGGATGATTAGGCTGCTTTATTTTGGGTTGCTTTTGATTGATGTATTCATGCTTGATACATATGCATGAATTTTGTTTAGATATACCCGTAAACCATAAGTGTTGGTAGCATAAGGTTGGTCTCTTTGATTGAGCTGGTATGCTGATTTTGCATGTCTATGTTGCATGTAAATTATGATTGTTATGTGTTGTAGGAGTCCTATGGTAGACTGCCCATTTGCAAGTAGTATATGTATCCATGTTCTGATATGGTTTGTAGGTTCCTTGTGGATCATGGTTATGTAGTTCGATGTATGTATCTGAATGTATTATTGAAGATATCTTGTCGATTAAATCCGAGTTGTGGTATAAGTACATCTGTGGTGTTTTGATGGAGGTATCTTGTCGATTTAATCTGAGTCGTGATATGTACATATGTGTTTGGTGTGGTATCTGAGGTATCTTTTTGATTATGTTTGATTTGTGAGTACACCTGGGTTTAGTATGCTTTATTGGAAGTATATGTTGGTTATTCTCTTGGCATAGGTGTATATATGTCATGTGAGTGTTGTTTGAGGTGTATTGTTGATTTTATCTACATTGATTTTGCACACGTGTTCGGTATGTATTGTTGGAAGTATCAAACTGAATATACCTGAGTTGTGTGTGTGTTTGGTGTGTACTAATTGGAGGATTATGTCGACCATACATATGTTGTGTGAGCACGTGTGCCAGGTGTATTATTGGTAGCAGCATGATGATTCTACTTATGTTGAATGCAGGATGTGGAGTGTCTGCATTATGTCATTTGTTGGATTAACCCGTCAACTAATTCTCCTATCAGTGGATGACCCACTAGGATGCTGATAGAGTTGATGATGGATTTGATTAGCTTACTAGGTTGTTATACCCTAGGCTAACCACAGTGATTTGTGGTAGAGAGATTTCATGCAGTCTTTAGCTGGATAGTTAGGTGCTTTGGGGCACTTATATATTGTTTTGTGGTGGGGTGTTGCTCCCACATATTACGGATTGATGGTAGCGGAGCATTGCTCCTATATTTATTGCAGATACATATTTCAGATTATTTGTGGTGGAGTGTTGCTCCCACATATTAAGGATTTCTTGTGGTAGAGAGTTGCTCCCACATATGTGGTATTTCCTGTGATGGAGCGTTGCTCTCACACTGAAGGATTTATTCTTGGTGATTTATGTTGTTGATGATCAGATTTTCGATTTATTATCTGAGATCTTATGGATAGGAATGTCTGTGATACGAACATTATGTGTCTTTGTTTTTGCCATATAGGCTTACAGTGCATTAGATGTTCTCAGGGACTCGATGATCCTGGTATGTCGAGGATGTTTGGATCGGTTTCCATTATCTTTGTTGACGATGTTGTGATCTATATCGGACCGCAGTGAGTCACGCACATCATCTTTGCATAGTCTAGAGATGTTTCGATGGGAACATCTATATGTGAAGTTCAGTAGTGCGTTTTAGGTTTGTTCTTCTGTGAGATTTTTGGGACACACGGTCACCAATAGGAGTATACCATGGTTTCACAGGGGATCGAGGTTGTTACCGTTGGGAGTAGACAGAGTCTATAGAGGAGGCTCGCAACTTCCTTTGTTTGGCTCGATATTTCCGGAGATACATTTAGGGCTTCTTCGAGTTAGACCTTGAGGAGCAGCGACAGACCGAGCAGGGTATTCTTGTTACCATAGTTGCTCAGTCGTCGATCAGGACGAGAATCCATGAGGAACAGTTGTTGGGACCTTGTAGAACTCAGCATGAGGCAGAGTTAATCCATACTATCAGACGGAGAGTGTCAGAGGCATATGACTGCTAGAAGAGTTATGCTGACCGGAGTCGGAGACTTTTGGAGTTCTCCATTTGCGACCATGTATTTCTGTGAGTTTCACCCATGAAAAGGGTGAAGAGATTTGACCTCAAAAGTAAGCCAACTCCGTGATACATTGGACCTTTCCAGATCTCGGAAAGGATTGGAGCAGTAGCTTACTGGTTGGCACTATCGCCATCCTTGGCAGACGTTCACGCCGTATTCCACGTATCTATGCTGAGGAGATACGCACCCGATCCGATACATGTGTTGATAGATAATCTCAGTTCCCTTCAGCCTGACGTCACCTATGAGGAGGTTCCGGTATGGATTTTAGACCGGGAAGAGCGTCAGTTGCGGAACAAGAATATTTGGCTGGTTAAGTCGGATGACAGTATCATTTGGACGAGGAAGTTACTTGGGAGAGCTCGAGGATACGATCCGAGCTCGATATCCCCATCTTTTCACTTGATGTATGTGATTTAATATACCATTCAGCATTCATACTTTCTATATCTGTTGTTAGTACTTGCTGATGGTAGATAACGAAATTTGGGGACCAAAATTTTATTAGTGGGGGAGAATGTAAAATTTCGAAAATAAGCGAATATTAATAAGGGAATTTTTTAGAATTTTTGGATATTTTTTTGGGAATTTTTCGGAGCTCGTATGGACGAGTTTACGGGGATAAAACGAGTTTACGCCCGACTTCTTCCCCCTGCCCTAACCGGCGCCGCACGAGCGGAAACCTAGACGCCGATCCCCTTTCTTCGTTCTCCTCTCCTCTCGGCACCTTCTCTACCCGACGCTGCCGCCGACCGAGTTCCTTCTTCCCGCACGAAGCAGTGCAGCGATAGCCGCTCCTCCCCGCTGCACACCGTGATCCCGACTCCTCTTTGTCGGCACCCGAGCCCTAGCGCCGACCGCCGTCCCTTTGTGCCCTCGCATCTCCGCCGACGCCGCCTCCCGATTCCTCTCCCCTCCTCTGGTCGACGAGTCATCGCTGGCCCCTCTTTTGTGCTGGTGCCCTAGCAAGCCGTTGGCATCGCCCGGAGCAGTGCCGCTCCTCACTGTGCCGCCTCTCCTCTGTTGGCACCCGAACCCTCTTTCCGGCGCTGCCCTAGTCGACGCAACCATTGATCGCCGGAGAGGAAACTATCATTTGTGAGTTTTGGATTCTTAGAGTTTTTTTTTGGTTCAATTATGGGTACGGGATGTTATCTAATTGAGTGGATGCCCCTGCAGTGAGGAAGAGGTCATCTTGATCAGGAGTCCAGCAGGTATTCTTGCTTCCAGCAGCTGCTCACCTCGTGTCCGGCAACGAGCAGCCGCTAATTGTGCAGCAATGTTTCATCCAGCAGTACTTTGTCCAACATCAACTCTTGAGTTCTAGTAGCTGGCTGAATTAAGGTAAGGATTAGGTGTATTTGAATACTTGTTGTAGATCATGTTCCAAATTGGAGGAATTGGTTAGATGATCATGTGAATCTAGGTAAGGAATATGATCATGATACCTGTTGATTTAGGTAGGAATTGGTACATACATAATTGTTTATGTATTTGAATTAGGTGATTGGTTATGTAGATGTGTAATCATGTGTAAATGGAATTAAGTTTGGATTCTTGATCTAATGGTGGATCGTGGATTAGGTTTATGTTATTTTGTTAATTAGGGTTTGTCCCTAATTTAGTGTAAGAGATTTTTATTTAGCTATTTAAAGGAGTTAGCTAAATAAAAATGTATTTCTATCCGTGACACAGGACTTTGACGCGAGACGAGTATCTCGACGTCGTATTCGGGCCAGATTGGTACTTTTGACTTATTGTCTTTGATATGCATAGTAATGAAATTAACAAGTTGCATTAATTTTGTTCCTCATTTGTTTCGGTTAATTACTACCCGATTACCTGTTACCTGCTTGATTGATTGTTTGTTTTGCATTTCGTGTTGTTATGTACCTGATTACACATGCTCATAGGGGTAGTGATATAACCATGTTTCACCATGTTCAGGACCTAGGTTTGATACCTTATTTGATCAAGGTACTTTGATATGATTTATTCACTATGGTGCACATCATTATATATCCCTAGATTGGTTTAGTATATTACCATGCTTAGTGACATGCACCATTCGCATGATTGCATACTGTGTGATAGATTGCTCCATTATTGTCGAGCACATCGCCAGTTTCATCACTGTTCGGTGCTCCGTTGTTGACGTTCATGGGTAGCGTGAAGCAGTGTGGTAGCACGTCAGTTTGCTCTTCCAGTGCTCTGTTGGTCCGCTCATGGGTAGTGTGACGCAGCGTGTAGCACGTTAGAGATCCCTCCCCGTCATCGTGTACCGGGAGATGAGAGCATTGCGCTCCCCCATTTATGATTTGGGGTAGGAGTATGTGTGTACTCCGACAGCATCCCGTCCACTCGGTCACTCATTAGGAGTAGTGATGTAGAGTGAACGGTCGTCACAGCCCTACCCACTCGGTCCCACTTTTGTTGTGAGTTGGCTAACTGGCGTTAGGGGTGACCATGACATTGGCATCATATGCATGATGCATTTATTGCTTGTGTTTATGTTTGCTGCATTTATATGCTGCATATTGTTTGGATACCTATGTTTGACATGCATACAGGATTTCTATATCACTCGGACTGTTTGTCCTTATACCCAGATCCTGGTTAGTACAGTTTCTCTCCTGTTATCTCTTTTTATCAAGAGACTGTACGCATGATTAGTGCTAGGTATTATTTCCTTATTTTGCATATTAATTGTACCTGCTGAGTGTTGGACTCACCCCGCCTCCATTGTTGTTATATTTCAGGTTGATGCTGTCAGGAGAGAGTTCCAGTTACTAGTCCCCTGCAGACCACAAACTATTTTTATCTTTTGGTTTGTTATTTAGACAGTGTTAGACTTATTTTGTTTGAGGATTTGGATATTGTATGGATTCTTATGATCGATGGATTTTCGTATGGTTTAGATTTGTTCTACTACATGCCTGCCTAGACGGCAGAAGAGGTAAGTTGATCTTATCGTCGGATTTGAGCTTTACGAGTGTAGTTGAGTAGGGTTAATTTCGAGTCAGGGTATTATTATTCTGTTTACTTATTATATAAACTGCGTGGGTGATTGTTTATTTACTGTTATTATTTCAGCCGCATGTGGTTGAGGTATATGAGATGTAGAAAGTTTCAGATTGTCCGCTGTACCGGGGAGAAGCTGCCAAAATTTCTTCGGACAGGGACTCCTCCGGGGCGTGACACTCCAATTTTACAAATGTTTGTGATTAGCAATAAACTTACCAATAATTTGGTTACCTTATCATTCGGCTTGCACTTTTACATTTTCTCCTTTCTTCATTTACTTTTCTTGAGAATTTTGCCCTTTAAATCTTTTAAAGTTCCAAAGCCTTCCATTAGAGCAAACCATTGCTCTATCTTTATCATGAGAAAATTTTTGATTCTTGAATTCCAAGAATTGAAGTTTGTCATTGATGTAAATGGTGGAGGCACCCTTGTGTTGAATCTGAGTCCATCTCGGTGTTAGGATGTATACTAAAAGCCTAGCTTTTTATATGAATATTTATTTTGAAATAAGAATCACATTGGTCAAATGTCTGCATTTATGTTAAATGTAGTTGCCCATTTAATTTATATTGTAGATAACATGGTGTATGGTATCACACAGAAGATCATGTTATCAGTTCCTTATAAATTATAAATAGTAGCTCACAACCAAGATGGATTGAGACAAACCATTGGCATGGTTGTAGTGTAGTTTAGTATTAGTTTATTTTGACTATAAAATTACACTAGTATACTATGAGTGTATTGAGCAGGATCATTTGAGGTTGTTCTTTTTATACTGAGTGCATAAAAGAATAGGACCTCTATTATTATGGAAGTGTGTGCTCTTAATCCTGATATAATAACAAGCACATATACTTAGTATTTATTTATTTAATTTATCAATGGGTGAGATTTATTCAGTTGGATCAATAGGTCCGATAAGTTGGAAAATAATATTATTTATATGGTGTGTTGTTGATTATAGAAGGAAACTGTGTCTTAGTAATCTAAGTTGATGATGTCCCCTTGAGGAGCTCATAAGGATTGTCATGTAAACCTTGCAGGTGGACCTAGTCCGGCATGACAATGAAGTTGAGTGGTACTACTCTTGTAGCTAGAAGTTAATTAAGTGAGTGTCAGTAACTCATTTGATTAATGGGTTGTTGGATCGAGATCGTGCTAGGGGGGTGAATAGAGCTCATGACTTTCACGCATTTAGTATTCGGTAATTCAAGTAATGCAGCGGAAAATAAAAATAAACACACACAGAAGACCAAGGTATTTACTTAGTTCGAAGCTTGTGACGACTCCTACTCCAAGGCCCGCGATCGTTGATCATTTTCGGTGGGCAATCACTATCAATCCGAAAATATTTTACAATTTAAGAGTACAAGTGCTGAATAAAGAAATAATACCGACAATACAAAAGATTTGAAGAACGGAGTCGTCAGTTGTCGGAGTAGCAAAGCCTAGTTGAAGCGTTCGGAGCAGCGTTCAAAAGCACAGGTTGTTCTGTTCGAGTTGTTCTGGAAGCTACAACCCGAGGCTCCTTTTATAGCCTTTACAGATCTGATCTAGATCCTCGAAACCTGGGATCAAGTTTGACCCGAGGTGGATCGGTCGACCGATCCCCGCGTTCGGTTGACCAATCAAATGATTTCCCCCTCATCCGATCCGCCCGATTCGCTCACTCCGCTTCGATCTGGTTAAGTCTTATTCCCAGTTCGGTCGACCGATAACCAGGTTTGGTCGGTCGATCCCCTGGTCGAGCCCAGTCTACTCGCTGGAAATCTGATCTGCGGCTTGGGGGTTCGGTCGACCGATCCCGGTCAATTCTGACCCTGCACAGAAACTGTTAGAATTGTTCTCCTGCAAAACAGAGTTAGAATATAGCAGATAATATATAAGTAAATAAATTGACAGTCTTTGGACTGCCCGATTCTGACTTTGAATTTCCTATCGGAAACCCCAAGTCGAACCAATGCCTACTGTTCCCTCTTCCGGGGAACACGTCCTCACCTACTCCACTCAGGAGAAGTTACCTTTTGCCAGTTCGGTCTTCCAGACTGATTGGACTTTTGCTCGGCTCTTGAATCTTCCGGTCTTCATACTGGACGCCCGCTCCATGACTCGTCCAAACTTCCACCTGGTTCGCGACACCAGGATTTCCATCTAGGATTACCACCCCCTAGGATTTTTGCCCGAAGACTCCGACCCGCCAAGACTTTCCGCCTAGGGCTACCACCTCCTATGACCTAGGGTTACTGCCCCCTAGAGTTTTCCACTTACCTAACAGCAGCTAGAACTTTCCTACAAACTCATTGAGTATATCAGATAACAAGTAACCTTAACTTTGAATCCTTTTACCCTTATCAAAACTCGGGTTCGATCGTCGGATGCTTCCCGCACCAACAATCTCCTCCTTTTTTATTATAGCAACAAAAATTTAAAGTTAAGTTAAAATAATGTTATAAAGAATTTTCAAAGAACAATGTAAGCATGATAATATAAATTAAGTATAGTAAGTGAAGAGCTCCCCCTTAATAAAAACTTTAAGTACAAAGAGAACTCCCCCTCAATAAAAGCTCCTTAATTTCATTTGAATTTTCTTATACTCTCCCCCTTTGTCATATATCAAAATTTTCTTATATTCTCCCCTTTTGTCATATATCAAAATTTTCTTATACTCTCCCCCTAAGCTTAAATGACCATTGGCCTTAGCTAAAAAGGATATTGGTTAACTTAGCCTTAAAAAAATGTGAAACTTAGAAAATTTTTGTCACAAAATCCTTTAGCTAATACTTAAAGAAAACAGATATGCAAAATATTAAAACACCTAGCTTCTAGCTAAGTGAACAAACTGTTGGGGTTGCAAGATTGCAAACATAGTCCCACATTGAAAACACATGGAAAAGATCATGTGTTTATATGAGAAAAGATATCTCCATTGGTATGAGGCCTTTTGGGTAGAGCCCAAGAGCAAAATCATGAGGGCTTAGGCCTAAAGTGGACAATATTATGCTATTGTGGAGATATCTAAATTTTTTTCGATCCTACACAAACAAGAATATTTATCAAAAAATAAGAAAATAATCTTAAGATAATTTGATTTTGGGGAAAAATTTAGCTAAATTTCACTTACCTTTTTAGAATAAATTTCCTTGTAACACATTCTAACTCAGTGAAAAATTTTTATTATAAGTTTAAAAAGGCTTTTGAAAAATACTTAGCCAAAGTTTGAAAAACTTTTGCAAGAATACTTAGCTTTTTAGAGGAAATTTTTGGCTAAGTAAACTAAAAATTTCAAAGCTTAATTTTAGAAATAAATTTGGCTAACGGAAAGTTTTGATTTGAAAAAATAATTTAGCTAAAAACTTTGAAAAAATAGAGGAGAAAAGTTTAAGATAAAAGATGTTTAACAGATCTTAAAAAAATTTGAATTTAAAACTCCTTGATTTAACTAATTTTAGCTAAGATTACTCTCACAAAAAACATTCAAAGAGTCCTATAGTTCAAGCATGAGTAACTTTAATTCCTTAGCCACATGTCTAACCATTAGTTACTAGCTATTTACCTAGAGGGCAACAGTTTTCACTTGGTTAGTCAATTTAAGTTAATGATCCAGTTAGATTTGACTAAGACAGGATTACTTAACTTGTTTAATGTATTTTTGGTATTTAACGCTCAGACTTATGTCGATGCACTGACATAAGCATTCTTAAGTCCAGGCAGTACCTTATACATCTCACACCGTTCTAAGTATTTTCAAACACAAGCAAATCGGTCATAGTGTGCTTGTGAGATGCTCTGGCTGAAACTAGGGGTACATGATTTCTAGGGGTTAATATCCTAGGCTAAACTAGATTTTTGAAAAACTAACAAAATTTGGAACTCTAAAAAAATATTTTTTCCTAAGATTTTAGAACAAAAAAAAATTTGTTTACAAGTTGTGAAAAGTAAAAGATAAGTTCTATTCTACCAAGCACATCCCTATTTGTCTTCTAAGTGAACTGAACTCAAGTTCAGGTAAGGACTTTGTGAATATGTCAACTAGGTTTGATTTTGACTCAGCATAGTTAAGTACAATATCACCCCTAGCTACGTGATCTCTTACAAAGTGGTGCTTTACTTCTATATGTTTAGTCCTTGAGTGGTGAATTGAGTTTTTCGTTAGATTAATTGAACTTATATTATCAATTGAAAATTTTGTTTTCTGATATTATAGTTGATAGTCTTTAAGGGTATACATCATCCATAACAATTGATATGTGCATTCACCTAGGGCTATATATTCAGCTTCAGTGGTAGATAAAGTAACACAGTGTTGTTTTCTGCTTGACCAACTTACTAGGCACTGACCTAGAAATTGACAGCTACCACTTATGCTTTTTCTATATAGCTTGCACCCGACATAGTCTAAGTCAGAGAACCGGTTAGGTCAAGGGTACAAGATCTAGGGTACCATAGTCCTACATTTAGGGTTCCCTTAATATACCTAAGGATTCTTTTGACAAAGGTTAAGTGAGACTCTTTTGCACAAGATTAGTATCTTGCACACATACCTACTGCAAAAAGAATGTCTGGTCGGCTCACAGTTAGATACAGTAGACTCCCTATCGCACTTCGATAGTATTTCAAGTCTACTGGTTTACCTTCTAAGTCCGAGTCAATTTTAATATTAGTAGTCATTGGTGTATTAATATTTTTTGAGTTTTCCATTCCAAATTTTCTAACTAATTCCTTAACATATTTAGTTTGATAAATATAAATCCCATCTTTGGTTTGTTTAATTTGTAAACCTAAGAAGAAGTTCAGTTCACCTACCAGACTCATTTCAAATTCATTTTCCATTAGTTTGGTAAATTCATTTAAAAATTTGGAGTTGGTTAATCCGAAAATTATATCGTCTACGTAAATTTGGGCTATAAAAATATATATTTCTAATTCCCTTAAGTGTGGTTTCAGGATTTTTAATATTCTTAATTATACATTCAGTTTTTGAAAATGTGACTAAATAACCTGAGTCACATAATTGGCTAATACTAAGTAAATTGAAACTAAACTTTTCAACCAATAACAGTTTTTGAATATAAAAATCAGAATTTAATTGGATATTACCTATTCCGATTACCTTAAGGGTTCTGTCGTTGCCGAACGCAACCGACCCTAGGTTCTTGAGTTTCAGCTTACTGAATTTCAATCTATCTCTAGTCATATGTTTGGAGCATCCACTATCTAGCATCCATTAATCCAAATCTTTATGTTCAGCGGGGTTAGGCCCTTCTGAAATGGATACGGATCCATGGCTTCTCTCGGACTCAGCTTCCAATTCGTCCTCGCTTCCGGATTCGATGATGTAGTCCCGGGCTGTCATCCGAGAAAACTCATCTGTTTTAGTTCTTCGTCGTCGGATTCTTCCGAGGCTGACTCGTCCCAGGTCGCCTTCATAGCCTTCTTTTTCTGTTGCTGCTTCTTTGCATCCTTTAGATTTGGGCAGTTGGCTTTGATGTGCCCCTTCTGATTGCAACTATAGCATGTGACTTCAAATTTTACCTTTGACTTTGGTTGAGCCTCCTTGGATTGAATTGCCTTCTTGAGGTCCTTCTTGTTGAAGCTTTTCTTTTTCTTGTAAAGTTTCTTTACTAGGTTGACGAGTTCAGTCGTAAGTTCATCATCTTCATCGTCTGAGTCAGGTTCTTCTTTTGACTCCGGTTCGGTTCTGCACTTCGTTGTCGGTTCACGCATTCTGCTACTGCCTGCAACCAAAGTGATGTGCGTAGATTATATACTCTTTTATGCATGTTTTTACGCACATTTACATACTTTGAGCATGCTTGATCTATGCATTTTTATACTTCCAGCTTTCCTTTTAGCATATTTACTCTTTTGGTTCGGAGATCTACTTTTTGTGCATTTTCTGTACACAGGAGTCGATTTGGTGAAGAATCTACATCTTTGGGCATGCATTGGAGGAAACGAAGGGAGAAAGCACCGGGCCGTGTACCTCACACGGCCATGCACTGGGATGGAGCTCGGGTCGTGTGGAGTTTGGCACCAACAGAAGAGGAAGATGACATGGCCGTGTGAACCTCGCACGACCGTGTCAAGATTTGAAGCCAACCAGAGCAGAAGCCTTGCATGGCAGTGTGGATCTACACTACCGTGAGACTTCTAGAGACCAGCGGTGTGGTGTGCACCACAGTGTATCATTTCGAGAGCGAGGGTTCCGGCGTGTGGAGTCACACTACTGCAGTGTGGCAGAGGGAATGGACATGGCGTGTGAATCTCACACCTGTCCGGGCCGTGTGGCCCGATTCCCTCCTCTATTTAAACCCTTCTTCATGAATTGAAAGGATTCTCCCCCTTGGGAGAAAGCAAGATTTGGTGGTTTCCTCCCATTCTTGGGAGGATTTCAGATTCTAAGGGAGATCTCGACGATTTCGACTCGGGAGCGTGGATTGGATCCGAAGACGAAGCTTCTTTGTAGATAAGTTTTCTTTTTCCCCCTCTTCTTGTTTTCTTGGATTGGGATTCAAGGAATGCTTGTAATCTCTATTCTTTGGGCTTTCTTCCTCAATTCATGGAGTAGATCTTGTATTCTAGGATTAAGGGAGTATTTGTATGATGGATTGATGTAATCTCTTATGGATTTGCCATCTTCTTGTTTCAATGACATTATCTTGCTTGTATCAATTAGATCTTGAATGATTGATGGTGGTTTGTGCTTAATTCTCATTCTTGATTGATTGTTTGGATTTCTTATGGACTTGGTAAGGATAAACTCTCACTCGATCATCCGAGGGATCCACGTGACAGGTGCAAGCCCGTGTAAGGACGTTTGAGAGATAATCTTGAAGAGGAAATAGGAATATTCAAGAGAGTAGGATGGATTCTATGATTAGCTTCTTGTATCTTTATAGATTAATAAGTTGTGGGCTTCTATGTTGATATCCGAGGAAGGCATAGTAATAGGTGCGCTTCTGTGTGAGGACAACGTAGGTTCATGTCTAATTAATCCTATTTAGATACATTTCTCAGTCCTTAGCCGATTGTCTATTGCAAGAGGGAACCGACAACTCTCTACATGTTTGGAAATTGAGGAATAAGAATTGGTGAACCATTTACATTCAAGAAATCTTACAAAGAAACCGAAACTCCTAGAATCTCCCTTTATCATAACCCAAAACACTAAACTCTTGTTTGTTGATCTCTAATATTAGATTTGTTTACCTTTACTTTGCTTTTGAAACGATTGGATAGTTGTTTAGCTAATTCGCATTGAGACATTTCTAGTGCTTATTCCAGTCCATGTGGGTACGATAATCTTTTATATTACTTGCGACATTTCCGTACACTTGCGGAGCGTAACACAAAGCTATACCCTTCTCAACCAAGCGTGCATTAATCTACTCATGCAGTTTAAATTCAGAGAAGAGTTCATCTAATTTAATTGAAGATAAGTCCTTGGATACCTTGTATGCATCTACCATGGATGCCCACATTGAGTGCATACCTTATTACATCCATGTTCTCCACTTTCTGTCTTATTGTGTGGAGTCCATTCAGCAGGTCTTGAATTCTGACGTGAAGCTAGCTTGCTGTCTCTTCTTTCTGCATTTTGATATTATATAATTTATTGAAAAGTAGATCTCGCATACTCACCTTGGTTTCTGATGTACCCTCATGTAGTTCGATTAGCTTTTCCCAAAGCTCCTTTGCACTTGAGAACGATCCTACTCTGTTGAATTCCTCCTTTGTCAGACCGCACTGGAGTATGCAGGTTGCCTTTGCGTTTGCTTCTACTTTCTTTATTAGGGAAGCGTCATAGTTCTTGTAGGGTATCGACTTCCCGGCGTTGTCAATTGGGCGTTCGAGTCCTGTCTTAGTGATCATCCAAACTTCGAACTGGGTTTGCAAGTACGACTCCATTCGCCCTTTCCAGTAGCCGAAGTCTTCACCAGAGAAGAGCGGGGGACGGACTGTGCTATAGCCTTCTTGTTGGGCCATTGAAAACTTGCACAAAAAAGGGAAAAAAATCTGTTCCAATACTGGGTCTTGGATTAGTAGTGCGGGATGTATAATAAAAGTAAAACGAACTCGAGTGGTGTTACACCAACTTCGAGCAAAAATTGATTTGAATGAAAAAATAGATCGGAATATAACAACTATACTTAATTCCGATCGACTCCGAAAAGCTGAAAATACCACGAAAAAGTGCTTGATTGGTGGTTGCACCAAATCGAAACTACCCCGCTTTGATACCAATTGTTGGATCGAGATCGCGCTAGAGGGGGGGGGGGTGAATAGCGCTCGTGGCTTTCACATGTTTAGTATTCGGAAATTCAAGTAACGCAGCGGAAAATAAAAACAAACACACACAGAAGACCAAGGTATTTACTTGGTTCGGAGCCTATGACGACTCCTATTCCAAGGCCCGCGATAGTAGATCGCTTTCGGTGGGCAATCACTATGAATCCAAAAATCTTTTACAATTTAAGAGTATAAGTATTGAATAAAAAAATAATACCAACAATACAAAAGAATTGAAGAACGGAGTCGTCAGTTGTCGGAGTATCAGAGCGTAGTTGAAGCGTTTGAAGCAGCGTTCAAAAGCACAGGTTGTTCTGTTCGAGTTTTTCTGGAAGCTGCAGCCCGAGGCTCCTTTTATAGCCTTTACAGATCTGATCCAGATCCTCGAAACCTGGGATCAAGTTTGACCCGAGACGGATCGGGCGACTGATCCCCGTATTCGGTCGACCGATCAGATGATTTCCCCCTCATCTAATTCGCCCGATCCGCTCGCTGCGCTTCGATCTGGTCAAGTCTTATCCCTGGTTTGATCGATTGATAACCAGGTTCAGTCGACCGATCCCTTGGTCGAGCCCGGTCCACTCGCTGGAAATCTGATCTGTGGCTTGGGGGTTCGGTCGATCGATCCAAGCGTTCGGTCGACTTATCCCGGTCAATTCTGACCCTACACAGAAACTGTTAGAACTGTTCTCCTACAAAATAGAGTTAGAATATAGCAGATAATATATAAGTAAATAAATTGACAATCTTCGGACTGCCCGATTCTGACTTCGAATTTCCTACCGGAAACCCTAGGTCGAACCGACGCATACTGTTTCCTCTTCCGGGGAACACGTCCTCACCTACTCCACTGAGGAGAAGTTACCTTTTACCAGTTCGGTCCTCCAGACCGATTGGACTTTTGCTCGGCACTCGAATCTTCCGATCTTCATGCTGGACGCCCGCTCCATGACTCGTCCAAACTTCCACCTGGTTCGTGACACCAGGATTTCCACCTAGGGTTACCACCCCCTAAGATTTTTGCCTGAAGACTCTAACCCGCCAAGACTTTCCACCTAGGGCTACCACCCCCTAGAACCTAGGGTTATCGCCCCCTAGGTTTTCCACTTACCTAACTACAGCTAGAACTTTCCTGCAAACTCATTGAGCATATCAGGTAACAAGTAACCTTAACTTTGAATTCTTTTGCCATTATCAAAACTCGGGTTCGATCGTCGGATGCTTCGCGCACCAACACATTCGATATCTTAAACACAGGAAGATTAACACACTCATAATAAGAAGGAGTCCATAATGTAATATGGGATTGGTGCGGTAGTTCAATAATAACTCTTTAGTGGTATGAGTTATTATTGATAAACTTGAGTTGTGTGTTCGGGGCGAACACAGGAAGCTCAAGCTCATCGGGAGACCAAAACTAATTCCTTCTCTCAGTCCCTGTTGTAGCCTCTCTAAAGCCTTATATACACAAAGTCAACTTCTTACCTAAGTAATGGGTTGGACACATCCTTGCTTGGTGCAAGGGGGCCGACCAAGCATTAGCTTGGAGCCCAAGAAGTGGCCGGCCAAAGCATGGCTTGGTGCCCAAGCTAGGGGCCGATCACTAGGATTAAAAGGGGATTTTATTTTATTAAAATCTTTCCTTTTATAGCCATCCACATGGTTTTAAAAGAGAGTTTTAAATTTTAAAATCTTTCCTTTTATAACTATCTACAAAGGATTAAACGAGAGATTTTAATTTTGTTAAAATTTTTCCTTATTTGTAGTTATCTATAATGTTTAAAAAGAGAGATTTTAATTTTAATAAAACTTTCCTTTTTTGTAACTATGATTTAAAAGAGAAGTTTTAATTTTAATCTTTCCTTTTTGTAGCCTTCTACATTGTTTAAAAGCGAGAGATTAATTTTAAAACTTTCCTTTTATAGCCATCACAATAGGAAATTTAAAAGAGAGAGATTTTAATTGTTATTAAAATTTCCTTTTTTTCCATGACCAAGGATTATAAAAGAGAGGTAGAGGGTGCCTTACAAGATAAACACATCTCTCAAAAGCTCCACTCTTTTCTTAGGTGGTCGACACTCATCTCTCTATTCTTTCCTTGCTTGTTCTCCTAGGGCCGACCACTATTTTTAGCTATTCTTCTTCTCATCTTGCTTGGTGGTCGAAACCTTGCTTGGAGAGGAGAACATAAGCGCCGGCGGTTGCTTGGAGAGGAAGAAAAAGAGAGGGAAGTTTCCTATTTTGGCATTCTTTGGTGGCCGAATTTTCTTGGAGGAGAAGTGGTTCGGGTGGATTTCATCTTGGTAGATCGTCGCCCACACGACGTCCAAGAGGAGGAGAGGAATATAGCAGAAAATTAAGAGGTCTTTGTTTACAAAGAAAGGTATAACTAATTAATTGTTTCTACTTCAAATTAATTAGTTTGTGTTCTTTGTATGGATCCTGAAATACCAACACAAGAGGCTAGCGATTTTGTGTTTCGTTTTAGTTTTTTGATCTTGTGCTTCTATTTAGGTCTTTGTAGTTAAACCTAGGGTTACTATAAGAAGTTTAAATATCCAATTTCTTTGAAAGACTTTGTCTAGAAAGTGGTGGATGATCCCATACCCAAGAAGGCCAAGTGTCTCGCCATGTTTAACCTGGAAGCCAATCCTTGAAATAGATTGATCCTGTCTGAGAAGCTTGACAAGATGGAGAGACGGGAGAAAAAACCTACCGCTGGTGAAGAATAATACCTGTAGAACACTGATCCGAGAAACCCAAAGCGGATCGGGAAGAATAGAGTCACCGAATACCCTCCTTGCGTGAAGATCCGATGACGAGAGAGAAATCATACCGAAGAGATCCCAGATTCGGAGCTTCCAAGACTTCCTGCGCACAAGAGACCAACCAACACTATCGTCAGTGACCTAAGACCGGGGTGGGAATCCCTGGCTAGGCCCTCCGACGCTCAAGTTAGTGATCTCTCTTGGTGTGTCAGAAGGAAGAAGAAGATGAACAGTAACTAGACATTAGGGTTATGAGTGTGCGCAATGATGTGAACTTACCTTACCAACGGAGAGGATTCCCCTTTTTATACCACTTCATATAACCTCCGTAGCCATGAAGTGGACCCTGGTTTGTTAGAGTTTGTTATGAGATGACGTAAGCTGCGTACTTGTGGTAAATGACTTTTAAGGAATCTTTTTTGTACCCCAGATGTACCTTCTTTGTCATCTAGTACCTGTAAAATGGTCTAAAGGCACATTTCCCACCAAATATATAACACCTGTTATACAATCACATACTGCAAATATCTTCCTGCACTGCTTTATTTGAAATATTACTTCTCTTCTGTTTAACAAGTTCTTTTAAAGTATTTTTACCTTTCCTACTCGCTCCTCCTGTTTTTACTACATCATAGATAACTTAATATACTAATGTTCCTTATATTGATCGGGGCTAAGCTTAATTAGGTTTGATCAATTATTATTACTTCTCATGAGGCTCCTTGGGCAATGCCCGTTCGTGCTTCTCTATGTTTATTATCCCAGGTGGCACTGGGCTATATCTTATTAAGTATGTAATTTTTATCAAGTATATTTTCAAAGTATTATTCAGCCTAACCGATGTTTGACTTTCCTCCTTAAAGGTATGTCTCAATCGATATTGGCTTACCTCCTTCGAGGTATATCCCGGCCGATATTAGCCTACCTCCTTTGAGGTATATGCTGATCGATATGGGCCTGCCTCCTTGGAGGCATATCCCGGCCGATATTGGCCTTCCTTCCTGAAGGTATGTCTCGCTCGATATTGGTCTACCTCCTTTGAGGTATATGCTGATTGATATGGGTCTGCCTTCTTGGAGGCATATCCCGGCCGATATTGGCCTTCCTTCCTGAAGGTATGTCTCGCTCGATATTGGTCTACCTCCTTTGAGGTATATGCTGATCGATATGGGTCTGCCTCCTTAGAGGCATATTGGTAAGCTCTCGAAATAGATGTCACAAATAAACTCCCAAATTAATATTATGATCGAAAACCCACAACTACACAAGGAAATGTTTTAGTATAAGGCCCGAGTCGAATTTCCGAGGATTATGCTAGAACGTGCTTGTTTTGGATTAAGAACACACTTTTTGGATTTTCTAGTTATAAAATGGGGATTTGGTATTCAAAATAAAATCATAGAACTAGAAATGAATTCAAGAACTTAAATTACCCTACTGCAGAATTAATTCTAAGAACCAAAAGAAACAAAACTTCAACTATTGCTGCACTAATCTATAAAACTGCAAAGATGCAATTCTGCAGAAGTAAGCTTATGCTAAATAGAACTCAACCTGCTGCGATTATTAAAACCTGCACATTCCGGATTTATCTTGATTAAACTAGATCACTAATCTCAAACTACCAGCAATTAAAGAGAAACTAAATCTGCTTAGCTAACCTAATTTACCTAATGTAGAATCAAAATGCAACTTACTTATAAACTAATGAATAGCTTAAACAAAACACAGCAGAACCTATTGTACTAAACAGAACACGAAAACAAGTTGCAGAATTCAAGTTGTCCTAACTACAGAACCAAAACATGCAAGAGCTAAACATCACATCTAATTCATCTCACTACAAATTCTCTACTCTTTAACTCCAACTAAAATATCAATGGATAAACGATTAAAACAGAAATGCTAATTTCAGACAAAGAAGATAGAACTGCAGCAATTCTGCTACACGAACAGAACTAAACAACACACAAAAATAGAACTAAGCATATCAGATTCATGTAGAAAATGAAACTACAACTAAATCCAGACTATAAACTATCAGATTCATAAAAAAATATGCAGGAATAAGAAAACCTAAGCTAGAAACAAACTGCAAAGAAAATCTAACATCCCTACACCCAAATCTCGAACCAAAGTCGTCTTCTCCTTGCCGTCACACAAGGATCTGCAGAGAACACTCCAACAGAGATCAGTCTGGAGTCCTCAAGCTTCAAGTCAATCTCAGATTCCTTGTACCAGCTCACAAATACTCAACGAAGTCAGTTTCTGAAATGGTTCTCTGCTGCACGCTTCTGCATTTCCTGAACTGGAGTCACGAGCTAAGAAATGAAGCTAGGAACGTTGAAGTGCTGTCGGAGAAGGCTCAGAATCACCGGAGGACCACCGCCGATAATCCCGTGAAGAAATGGAAACCTAGACCAGAAGAACACCGCTGGTCCGAGCTGGAAATCGCGCCCCACAGCTACAGTACTTCGCCTGCAAAAACGCTCGCTGGAGAGGTGCTGAAGGTCGGAAACCAGTTGCTGGAAGCTGAGGAACTCCACGCCGATGAGGACAAGGTTGCTCGAAGATTTGGAAGAAGGAAGGGAGCTGCGACCGCGCCGTCAAGAAACTGGCACGATGAACAGTAGCGCGAGCTCACTGTTCACCGTGCCAAACTCTGATTTTATACCTAGGTTTTTTTCCAATTGAGACCTAAGTTCATGTCCAGCTCATGTGTAACTCGAGTCTGAGTTCACTTGGTCAATTAGGGTTTTGGAGTCCATTTGGTTGAGTGAACCAAGCCTCTACTTGAATCATGAGTCCATGTGTACCCTACATGACCAAATTCACATAATGAGAAATAAGCATGCATTTAAAAGGAAAAATAACATAAAGCTTCTAAAAGACCTTGTTTGAAGAATATGATTAAAATTGGAAATTAAAATGTGCAAATGTGTAAGGAACACCACAAATTAACTCAAAAATAATGTATCAATTCCTAACTTGTCAAATTCCCCCACACTTATACTTGCACGCCTCGTGCAAGTGAGCCAACTAAAATAACAACTAAGATGGTACCTCCTTCTCCTAACTATTCTTGATCATATCTAAAAGAAAGTATTGGATTTTTCGGGCCGCGAAAACCGCTTTTCGCGTCGCGGAAACCCCGAATCACCCAAAGCCGTAGATCCGTGCAAAGAGAAATTTTGAAAACACAAATACGAGTTTTATACTACGATCTACAGTAGATCTACAAAGGAAAAACCATTTTACCTTCGATGCGTGCCCTTCGTTTAGTCCCGCTCGTCCAAGGAAGCGTTGGATCTCGAGGGTGTCAATGTAGACACTCCTCTAGTGATATCCACACGAATAAGGAGTGGTCTTCTACCACTCAAAGATGGAGAAGAGAGCCCCAAGTGTGCTAGCACTTTTCTAGAGCTCTCGGATGGGAACAAAAAGGAGAAAAGAGAGAAATAGAAGAGAGAATCACATACACTCCTTTAGTACCCTCCTTTGTGACCTTCACTTTCCCTTGTGCTCTTGGAAACAACTCAACATCTTCTCCTCACCATGATAGCCACGACCACAGCAACTCAAGAGGAGAGGGGAACCCAAGGAAGAAGAAGGAATAATGACACCACATCAATACCCAAAACAAAAACCTCCACACCATCTAATGTGTGGCCGGCCACACCATAAAGCCCCTCATTAATGTGGCCGACCACATTAAAACCAATTGGATGTGTAACCTCCAATGAGGTGGCATACCATTATGAGGTGGTGATGTGGCTAATGATGTGGCTAGGTTGGTCATGCCAAGTAGGATGAGTCAACCTTCATGATGATGTGGCAAGACATCAAGTCAAACTTGATGTTTCAACTTCCATTTGGTTAAGTCAAACTTGACCAATTCTCTTCCTTGTTGAGTTAAATCCAACCTTTGATTCAAGTCAATTTTAATTTAATGAATCTAATTCATTAATATAAATTGACCCAATGAATCAAATTTAAATTAGACTCATTCAACATTTGAATCTAATTGAGTCTAACTCAATAAGTCTAATTTTGAATCCAATCTTTGGTGCATCATATGAACCTAATCCAATTGGTTCATCATATGAACCTAATCTCCATCCACATGTTCTTTGTGTGTGACCCAATAGGTTCTTGTAACGTTGGCAATGTTTCTAAACTCTTTTAGAAACATAAGCAATGAGCGGCATCTAGCAATACATCATTGCTACCCAAGTTACAAGAAATGTTAAGATCCAACATCACCTTGTGACTACTAATTGTGACTCCTCACAATATGTGACATTGTCCTTCTATCCTAGACATCTAGATTGATCAATATGAGGCATAGACCGTGTCATCCTCTAATCAATCTAAATCTTGAACTCCAAGTAGACTCACTCGATCAAATGAGCTCAACATCTAATGTTGACTCATTTGGGCATGGCCATGCACTTCGTGGTCTAACTCTATCAAGAATATTGATGTCGCTCCCGTCATATGGGAGGGATAGATCCCATCTACATCGCTCACTTCCCTCTGCATAATTTGTTACATACCCAGTAATCGCCTTTATAGTCCACCCTGTTACGGGTGACGTTTGACGAAACCAAAGTACATAACTCCTTATGTAGGGATCCATGGTGACTTCAGGTCTAAGGACTAATAGTCATACTAATAGCCACATGAGAAAGTATATGACACTCATATAACGATCCATGATACTTTCTCATGGCGGGTCATTCAGTATACATTCTCCAATGTATACCCATGTGTCAGCTTGATATCTCTATATCCATGACTTGTGAGATCAAGTCATCGAGCTGACCTACATGCTAGTCTTATTGCATTAACATTGTCCCTGAATGTTAATACTCGACAAAGAATAATTTAGAGTAGTGTTCCCTATATCATCTCACTATCGATTCAAATAATCGATTGATATAGGTATGAACCTTCTACTCAAGGACGCTATTATACTTAGTCTATTTGGCACTAATACAAATAAGTATAATAACCAAACAAATGCCTTAATATATATATAAGAATATGCTATACATGAGTCCATACAATCATCAAATGATTAGCTCTAGGGCTCTAACTAACAATCTCCCACTAGCACTAGTGCCAATCAGTATAGGCTCTAAGGCCTAATGACCTAGTGTGACCATCATGCTTCCTCTGTGCCAAAGCCTTGGTCAAGGGATCTGCGATGTTAGCCTCTGAGGGTACTTGCAAATCTTCACATCTCCTCTATCGATAATCTCTCGAATGAGATGGAAGCGCCGTAGTATATGTCGCTGGTGTGAGCGAGGTTCCTTCGTCTGTTATAGCTCCATTGTTGTCACAATGGAGCTCAACTGGTCGCGATGTTAGGAACCACCCCAAGTTCATGATGAACTTGATCAAATCGCCTCCTTTGCCTCGATGCAAGAATGTACTCGGCTTGTAGAATCACCATCAGATCGCTCAACTCTTCCACCGACAAGACCACCATTAATGCAAAATCGAACCCCGATCGATCTATAGTCATCCTGGTGGGTCAGCATCACCGTAACCCTTTACGGCTAGCTCATCATTGCTCCATATATCAAGAAATATTCTTTAGTCCTTCTTAAGTACTTAAGAATATTCTTGACCGCTATCCATGACTTTCACCTGGATCCGACTGGTATCTGCTCGTCATGCTCAAAGCATACGAGACATCAGGTCGAGTACATAACATGGCGTACATGATCGATCCTATGGCTGAGGCATAAGGGATCTGATCCATGCGGTCTCTCCTCTCTAGAAGAGGGACCTTGAGTCTTGAAAGACTCACGCCATGTGACATCGGCAGAAATCCCTTCTTGGAGTTCCGCATGGCAAACCAAGGAGTACCTTGTCAATATATGTACTGACTTAGGCCAAGCAATCTTTAGATCTATCTCTATAGATCTGTATCCCTAGAATGCGGATGCCTCACCTAAGTGCTTCATTGAGAAGCAACTCCTAGCCTTGACAGATCAAGCATAGGGATGTCCTTCCCAATGAGTAGTATGTCATCCACATACAATATGAGGAAGACAACTATATCCCCTACAACCTTCTTATAGACACAAGGCTCATCTTCGTTCTTGATGAAACCAAACTGTTTGATTGCATCATCGAATCGAAGATTCCAGCTCCGAGAAGCTTGCTTTAGTCCATAAATGGACCTATGCAGCTTGCATACTCTGCTAGTATGCTGTGGATCTACAAAACCCTCAGGTTGTGTCGTGTACACATCCTCGAGTAGGTTTCCATTCAGAAACACGATTTTGACATCCATCTGCCATATCTCATAGTCATGGTAGGCTGCAATAGCAAGCATGATCCGAATAGACTTAAACATCGCTACTGGAGAAAAGGTTTCATCATAGTCAATACCATGAATTTGCTTGAAACCTTTAGCTACCAAGCAACCCTTATAGATAAGTCCATCCATGTCAATCTTTCTCTTAAAGACCCACTTGCACCCAATGAGTTTTACCCCTTCAGGTGGATCAACCAAAGTCCATACTTGGTTGGTGTACATGGATTCTATCTCGGATCTCATGGCTTCTAGCCATTTCTCAGAATCTGGTCTCATCACAGCTTCTTGATAGGTGATAGGCTCATCCTCTATGAGCACAATGTCATCATGGTCAGACAAGAGAAATGAGTATCTCTCAGGCTGACGACATACCCTATCAGACCTGCGAAGAGGTATGTCTACTTGAACTGGTTGTTGTTCCTCAACTCTTTGTGGAACATCATCCACAACACTTTGTGGTTCCAGTTCAATCTTCAGTGATATTGTTCGCATCTTGAACTTCTTCAAGATCGAACGCTCCCACTAGTCTTTCTAGAAACAAAGTCCCTTTCTAGAAAGACCCTAGTCTTTGCCATTGTGTTGACTGTGAATGTAGAAGTAATATCCCTTAGTTTCCTCGGATATCCAATGAAATAGCACTTGTCGGATTTGAGTCCTAATTTGTCTGGGACTTGACGCCCTCACAACCCCAAAATCCTCATGAAAGACACCGGGCATCTCTCAGACCATATCCTATATGGTGTCTTTATCATGGCCTTTGATGGAACTCGGTTGAGAAGTCGTGTCTAGAGCATATCCCCATAGATATGTCAGAAGATCTGTGTGACTCATCATAGATCGTACCATATCTAATAAGGTACGATTCCTCCTTTCAGATACACCATTCCACTGTGGTGTTCCAGGAGGAGTGAGTTGAGATAAAATCCCACACTCAGCTAAGTAGTCACGAAACTCATGGCTTAAGTATTCACCACCTCGATCTGATCGAAGTACCTAAATACTCTTGCCAAGCTGGTTCTGTACTTCATTCTTGAATTCTTTGAACTTTTCAAAGGATTCAGATTTATGTGTCATCAAATACACATAACCATATCTACTAAAGTCATCAGTAAATGTGATGAAGTACCTATAACCGCCTCTAGCATCAACATTGAAAGGGCCACATACATCACTATGTATGAGTCCTAACAAATCAGTTGCTCTCTCACTATGCCCACTAAAGGGGGTCTTGGTCATCTTGCCTCGTAGGCATGACTCGCATATCTCATATGATTCAAAATCAAATGAGTCCAGCAAACCATCCTTATGGAGCTGGGATAAGCGCTTGTCATTTATATGACCTAAGCGACAGTGCCAGAGATAGGTGTGGTTCATATCGTTCGATTTGAACCTCTTGGTACTAACGTTATAGATAGGGCTCTCAAGGTCTAGAATATAGAGTCTGTTCATCAGAGGTGCATTACAATAGAACATATCGTTTAAATAGACAGAACAACATTTGTTCATTATTATAAACGAAAATCCTTTCTTGTCCAAACAAGAAACTGATATAATGTTCTTAGTCAATGCAGGCACATAACAACAATCGTCTAACTCTAGTACAAGCCCAGAGGGTAGAGATAGAAAATAAGTCCCTACAGCAACAGCAGCAACCCGTGCTCCATTGCCTACTCGTAGGTCTATCTCGCCCTTTGTCAATGCTCTGCTATTTCTCAGTGCTTATACATTAGTACAAATGTGCGAAGCACATCCGGTATCTAATACCCACGACGAAGAAATAGAGAGGTTGACTTCTATAACATTTATACCTGAAGTAGAAATCTTATTTCTCTTCTTATTAAGATCTTCCAAGTATCCTGTGAAGTTCCTCTTCCAGTGCCCTGCTTGTCCTTGATATAGTTGACGAAGATGTGCAACCATATCGTAAACACCCATCAACTCATGTTGCTTCTGAAGCTCAGAGTTCATGGTTACGAGCATTAGACATGACACATCGAATGCGTCATCTTGATGCTTCTTGTAAGCATCACGGTCTGCTCGCGTGGCAGTGGCAGGAGGAGCCTCCGGAATGGGCTGCTCCAGAACGTACAGTTTACGTTCTTGGGTGAGAACTATTCTCAAGTTCCTGTACCAGTCCAGGAAATTTGCTCCGTTGAGCTTGTCCTTCTTAAGGACAGAACGCAGAGAGAAGAAGTTCGTATTCGACGTCATGGTTATCTACAACAGAAAATTTGCAGAAATAAATATCATATTCTTTTAAATCATCTAATTAGGCCTTTAATTAAATGATGCTCCCACTGAATTCTATAATTCTTGTGGGACAAGATCCACATCATACTAACCCTTGAGTTAGCTTTGGCTAATACGCCCAAGGCTTAGTATGATCGGTAGGTAACGATTACCAATTACATCTCTATGCAACTCTTGTTTATAGAATCAATATCTGCATTTATATTAAAACTCGAGTTAGCTTTGGCTAATACGCCCGGAGTTAATATAGATGTGATTTTGACCTATCTTTTCCAACCGTTGGAATAATGCCTATAGTTGACTCGATCCAACTGAGTAACTAGGAATACTCAATCTAATTGAGTTTGTATTCACCCATGCGTTGATAGGCGGGACCAAGATTGTCCCTCCGTACCCTACCAAGATAATATGTATTGCTCTGCTTTGGCAGATTCAACAATACATGTGATCGAGGTAGTGATAGGTATCACGGCATGGTTAGGCATTTAGAGTTGGTTCAATCTAGATCTAATCTAATCGAGAAGGATGCATCTTGTGCATGACTTAGATCTAATCTAATCGCAAGGGTGCATCATGTGCACGACTTAGATCTAATCTAATCGTTAAGGCACTAATTAATTAATTAACTATTAAACATGCATCATATACATAACAATTAATTAATTAATTTATTTGTGATTTAGTCATGGCCCTACTACGATCAAGCCAATGAGAAGATCGAATGGTCAACCTAGGGTCAACAGCTTCTCCAAGCTCCTCCCTTTGACCACCTTGTGTTGCTCGTGCCCGCCTCGGAACTCCGTCTCGTGTGGACCCTCCACCGCTCCAATTTGTACATTACAATTTGAAACTCGAGTTTAAATCTAATTTACAACAAGAAAATAAGAGAAGGCACGACGCGCAGGTCGCGAATATAATACAACACTCGCAAACACATAACGGCACGCATGTCGTATTATGAATTAGAACACAACCAATCATATTGGGTTTTGGGCCATGACTATCACAAAATTAATATATAATTCAAAATTATATATTTTCATAATTTTCTATAATTTTAAAACTAATTTTTATAATTTTTTATGAGTAAAATTTCCCGGCGGTCCCGTTTAGCGGTTTCGGGGGCAATCGCGGAACGGATCCCCTTGCGGGGCCCAGGGGCAGCGCCCCTACCCGCGATCTAACCATCTCGAGGGTTCCTTTGCGATCCAACAGCGCCTAAACCCGCTGTCCCAAAACGATTTGGGCCGAGACATTGCCGTTTCGGAAAAATCTTCCCGACGGGTTCGTTTCTAGCGATTTCGGGTGCAATCGCGGAACAAATCCCCTTGCGGGGTTAGGGGCAGTACCCCTACCCACGATCTAACCATCGTGAGTTGCTCCTTTGCGATCTAATGGCACCCAAGCCCGCTGTCCCAAACGGATTTGGAGCAAAACGAAGCCGTTTTGGAAAAATCTTTCCGGTAGCCGAAGCCTACAAGTGCCGAGACACTTGTGCTTCGCTTCTACGGAAAAATTACCCATAAAAACTATAAAATCATAATTTTACAGAAAATTACAGAAAATTTAGTTTTCATAAAACCAAAAAACAAACTCGTATTCGCCTTGCACGTGGCTCTGATACCACTGTTGGGTTTTTCGGGCCGCGAAAACGCCGAATCACCCCCGAATCACCCAAAGCCGTAGATCCGTGCAAAGAAAAATTTCGAAAACACAAATATGAGTTTTATACTATGATCTACAGTAGATCTACAAAGGAAAAACCATTTTACCTTCGATGCGTGCCCTTCGTTTAGTCCCGCTCGTCCAAGGAAGCGTTGGATCTCGAGAGTGTCAATGTAGACACTCCTCTAGTGATATCCACACGAACAAGGAGTGGTCTTCTACCACTCAAAGATGGAGAAGAGAGCCCCAAGTGTGCTAGAACTTTTCTAGAGCTCTCGGATGGGAACAAAAAGGAGAAAAGAGAGAAATAGAAGAGAGAATCACATACACTCCTTTAGTACCCTCCTTTGTGACCTTCACTTTCCCTTGTGCTCTTGGAAACAACTCAACATCTTCTCCTCACCATGATAGCCACGACCACAGCAACTCAAGAGGAGAGGGGAACCCAAGGAAGAAGAAGGAATAATGACACCACATCAATACCCAAAACAAAAACCTCCACACCATCTAATGTGTGGCCGGCCACACCATAAAGCCCCTCATTAATGTGGCCGGCCACATTAAAACCAATTGGATGTGTAACCTCCAATGAGGTGGCATACCATTATGAGGTGGTGATGTGGCTAGGTTGGTCATGCCAAGTAGGATGAGTGAACCTTCATGATGATGTGGCAAGACATCAAGTCAAACTTGATGTTTCAACTTCCATTTGGTTAAGTCAAACTTGACCAATTCTCTTCCTTGTTGAGTTAAATCCAACCTTTGATTCAAGTCAATTTTAATTTAATGAATCTAATTCATTAATATAAATTGACCCAATGAATCAAATTTAAATTAGACTCATTCAACATTTGAATCTAATTGAGTCTAACTCAATAAGTCTAATTTTGAATCCAATCTTTGGTGCATCATGTGAACCTAATCCAATTGGTTCATCATATGAACCTAATCTCCATCCACATGTTCTTTGTGTGTGACCCAATAGGTTCTTGTAACGTTGGCAATGTTTCTAAACTCTTTTAGAAACATAAGCAATGAGCGGCATCTAGCAATACATCATTGCTACCCAAGTTACAAGAAATGTTAAGATCCAACATCACATTGTGACTACTAATTGTGACTCCTCACAATATGTGACATTGTCCTTCTATCCTAGACATCTAGATTGATCAATATGAGGCATAGACCGTGTCATCCTCTAATCAATCTAAATCTTGAACTCCAAGTAGACTCACTCGATCAAATGAGCTCAACATCTAATGTTGACTCATTTGGGCATGGCCATGCACTTCGTGGTCTAACTCTATCAAGAATATTGATGTCGCTCCCGTCATATGGGAGGGATAGATCCCATCTACATCACTCACATCCCTCTGCATAATTTGTTACATACCCAGTAATCGCCTTTATAGTCCACCCTGTTACGGTTGACGTTTGATGAAACCAAAGTACATAACTCCTTATGTAGGGATCCATGGTGACTTCAGGTCAAAGGACTAATAGTCATACTAATAGCCACATGAGAAAGTATATGACACTCATATAACGATCCATGATACTTTCTCATGGCGGGTCATTCAGTATACATTCTCTAATGCATACCCATGTGTCAGCTTGATATCTTTATATCCATGACTTGTGAGATCAAGTCATCGAGCTGACCTACATGCTAGTCTTATTGTATTAACATTGTCCCTGAATGTTAATACTCGACTAGGAATAAATTAGAGTAGTGTTCCCTATATCATCTCACTATCGATTCAACTAATCGATTGATATAGGTATGAACCTTCTACTCAAGGACGCTACTATACTTATTTTATCTAGCACTAATACAAATAAGCATAATAACCAAAAACCAAATGCCTTAATATATATATAAGAATATGATATACATGAGTCCATACAATCATCAAATGATTGGCTCTAGGGCTCTAACTAACAAAGTAAAAGGAAGTTACAAGTAAGTATCAAGTTTCATAGACTCACGCATTCATGACCTCTGTTTTCACCTTGGTTCGATACTTAGTAAATTTCATCCATCATGAATAAAGTGAAAATGATAACATTTCTAATTCTCCCAAGGTAATTTGAGGTGGCTCTCTATTAATCTCAAATCTTACAAAGGTGGAGGGCACTCAAGCTACTCATAGCAAATCCACTACCATAAGCTTGCTTTTCATCTAATTCAACCTCCATCACAGATATTAAGATGCAAAATCATGAAAATTCACAACCATTGGAAAGAAGAGCAAATTAGGATGTAAATGGAAGAATTAATTCTGATCAAGTAAGGAAGAAAATAAATTTGACATTGAAGTGGAAGACATGGAACTAGAATGCTATGTGATGTTCAATTTCGGCCAAGCACCAAATTCTGCATTTCCTCATCCCATTGCTTCTTGTTACTGATTTGATGTTACGAGCACTCTAATTTGACTCTTCCTTTTACTCCACTTCATTTATAGTGCAGATTATACGGCCTTGCATTTTTTTCTTCACATCTTCTTCTTGTTTCATGTGGCACTAAAATTCTGTTCCTGCAAATCTTTAATTGTAGATTCTTCAACATCCTCAATCAAATCTGAAGTTCTTTGATTTAATTTATCACATGCTCCGAGTTTCATCCATTCCTCATAAACACATTAAAATTCTGATAACTTATAGTTCTGTGCTATAGAAACATGAATCTGCCTTTCAATTTCTGATTTTGTTTCAAGTCATTCCAGCCCAGTTTCCCTAGCTAGCATACCTTTAAAGATAGTTCATTTGCTGATGAACAATGATGGTTTAAGTTCCATTCATTTCAGATTCGCATAACCAGAAAATTTGACATTAACCAGCAGATTTCTCCTTGGCACAAGACTGTTCTGTTTCCCCAAAGCAGAATGCTCTGATTTCATTCTGTCTGCGCATCTCTCTGCACTTGACTGCAGGCATACTTAACCTCATCTTTTTCAATAGCACGAAATTTCAGCTTCACCTTGAGCCTTCACCTGCTACAAACAGCCCCAAACTCAGGCTTCAATTCAGTTCAGTTTGTGTTCATCCTCTGATTTCAGTTTGTCTTAGTGCTGAACTTTGTATCAATCTTACTGTAGGACCGTTAGATTCGATAGAGGGGGGGGTGAATATCGATTCGAAAAAGACGAGTATAATCGCAGCGGAAAAATAAAATAGAAATTTCGGAAAACATCTCCCCTGTACGGCGGACAATATGAATCTCAGTATACATATATCTATATCTCGGCCACACTCGGCCGGAACAATACAATACAAATAAGAAACAACCACGCAGTTTATATCAATATTCCACACAGCTCAACATATAATCGATCCACGCAGTTTAATAAGGAAGAACGATATAAAACCAACGAAGATATACGTACACATCCTACTCCACTACAACGAAGAAAACAAATCCACGAAGTAGTGTGAAAATCTGCAGCGGAAAACAAAAGCAGCAAACCCAAAGGTTCGACATAAAGTCCACAATACAAACCCACAATACAAGTATACGTATAAAAGCGAATACAGAAAATGATATCTAGAAATCCTCGCGACCAAGGGGCTAGCGACTGGAATCTCTCCTGACGGCCTCAACCTGAAAAATAGTAACAACGGGGTGAGTTCAAGAACTCAGCAGGTAAACCAATAGACATGTACAGCAATATATATCCACCAGTAATAACCTATGGTACAGTACACTAAACCATAGAGCCTACAGTACAGTCTCCTAACAGTACAACCTACGGTACAGTCTCCTAACAGTATAACAGATATGCATAGCTGAAATAAACTGTAATAACCAGCAATAGGCATAAAGTACAGTCTATAGCAAGAATAATAAGAAATGCATAACTGAAATAAACTGTACTCACCTGCGAGGCTTGGGCAACTGACTGTCAACATACAGAGATAAAAATAGTCAGAGCAAAAGCATGTATCCTGTATGCATGTCAATCATATGCAATCACCAAAATGCATCAATCATAACGAATGCAATCCGTGCATATGATGCAATATGACATGGTCACCCCTGTCAACCAGTCAGCCATCTCACACACAATGGTGAGACCGAGTGGGTAGGGCTGTGACACCGTGCACTCTGCCATCACTGCCCCTGAAGAGTGACCGAGTGGACGGGATGCTGTCGGAGTACACCTATCCTCCTACCTCAAACATAGTGAGGGAGCGCAATGCTCTCAACTCCCGGTATGCGATGACGGGGAGGGATCCCTGTCTGCTACCACGCTGCAGTCACACTACCCATGAGCGGACCAGCGGAGCACTACAGAGCTACTGCCATACACACCCTACTGTGCTGTGCCACTACCCATGCAGTGAACACGTTGTGTGCAGGCCTATGTAGCCGGCCGACGAGCTCAATAATAATGGAGTCGTTAATCGCCCAGCATGCAATCATGCGATATGGTGCATGCGGCTACAATATGACATACCTGAACAAAGCCTCCTCCATATGTGTGCGTGTCAAAAAGGTAAACACATATAACTATAAACATGATATAAACAGCATAAATCCAAAGACATCACATATACAATGATGTAAGTATCATGAATCCAAGAGCATGTATCACACATGTAAAGCAACTAATCCAGTAGAGTAGAGCACTATAGATATGCACCTCTATGAACATATATACACATGGCAAGAGATAAAATATCCAATCCTGAAGTAAAGCAACTAGCAGATGAAGTATGTGATAGGTATCAACTAACCCTAAATCCAGGGGAAGTGTTGAACTACCAATCACTAGTAACCGTCTACAAGTATCGAATAACCTATAACCAGGGAAGTGCTAAATCTACCAATCACTAGCAAGTATATATAAACTGCACATATCAAAAGACACTATCAAGAGATAAGTCAAAGGGTACCCGCCTCAAATAGAAGGTACAATCAAGCAATCCAAGGTCGAGACGCCCGTCTCGAATCAGAGTCCTGTGTCAACAAACAATATATATATTTTATTTAGCTAAATCCAAATGAATAGCTAAATAAAATCTCTAAAACTAAATTAGGGCAAAACCCTAATCACACAACCTCAATCTACATAATTAAATCTAATGGTTAATTAGGATTAGTTACCTAATCCCTAATCACCAATTAGATTAGAAATCCAAACTTAGGTTAAATCCAATAGTTGGCTAGGGTTAGTTGTCTTAACCCTAATCCTTCCATTAGTTTAATCTAAGCAAACAAATCTAATCACAATCGACCACTAATTACAACCTCTAGTCAAACCTACATATGATCATGAAATCAAATTATACTATGATCTACAACCAAGATCAAATACCTACACATAACAACTAAATCAAATCGAATACAACAAGTATCAACTACCTCTACACGTACCTCAATTCAACCATTGGAATACAAGGTAATCTGCTAGAACTAGGGGGCTGCTGGTTGGTGTGCTGCCGGAACCAAGAAAGGATCAAAGAACACCACAGCACATAACAAAACTTCACAGCCACGCTTGTTGATCCACAACACTCAATTTCACCTCACAGCCCTCATCAATTGATCCACAACCGAGGATCATCACTGCTGGAACCCAAGATCACCTTCGATCACCTCCAGAACACAGCTTCCCTGCTGGATTTCTTCCCAACCATTCGGATCAAGGTGAGATCAAGATTGGAATCAATCGGATCAATAAAAATCGGCGATGCCTTACCTTCAAGATTACGGCTAGGGCACACCTTTGCCTTCGCGATGACTGATCGGAGCTGACAGAGGAGATCTAGGGCACGGTTATGCAAGGGATATGACTCAGGTGAAGCTAGCCCCTATCTCGAACCTCCGGTAGAAGCCCCTCTCCGACGATCGGGTTGGCACCGAGTCGATCCAATGGTGTCGATAGGGGAAGAAAAGGATCGGCCGACTCGGCTGAGAAGAAAGAAATCGGAGATTGAAGGAAACCAGAGGAGGAGAGGATCGGAACCCTTATGCTCCGAGCTCCGATCTGCGCCGATGACGCCGAGAGAAGATCAGCGCTCTCACCTAGGGCTGGAGAAAATCACCCACGTCCGGATCTGCGCTAGCGACTGCTCCCCTGGGTCGAGATCGACGATCGCCGGAGCTGGACCCTTGCTCCCGTCGCCGTCGCTTGTCCGCGAGAGTGAACAGAGAGAGGAAAGGGTCGGGGAAGGAGAGGAAATCGCAAGGAGAGGAGAAGAGCACGGGTTCGGCGTTTGGGGAGGTAACAGAAAATAAAAGAAAAGAAATTATATTTAAAAACATTTCCTCACTTAAACGGGTATCCCAAACAGGCTTTATCCGAACCCGAAATTGATCCCCTCAAAATTCGTCTTACGAGCTCCGAAAAATTCCCAGAAAATTTCTAAAAATTCCGGAAAATATTATAAGGCTATTTCTGAAATAACCCTATTTATTTAAATTTTCCAAGATCTCACATCCTCCCCTACTAATAAAAATTTGGTCCCCAAATTTCGCTATAACCAACAGCAAACACGGAAATATAACCATGCAGTATAAATGCTGAAGAAACTCCAACCCACATACCTCAAGTAAAAAGATGGGGGTATCGAGCTCGGATCGTATCCTCCAGCTCCCACGTAGCCTCCTCGTCAGAATGATGCTGCCATCCGACTTTAACCAGTCGGACAGTCTTGTTTCGCAGCTGACGCTCTCTATGGTCCAGAATCCGCACCGGAACCTCCTCGTAAGTAACATCAGGCTGAATAGGAACAGATATATCTGACAGAACATGTGCTGGATCGGATACATATCTCCTCAGCATAGATACATGGAATACATCGTGAATGCCAGCTAGGGATGGTGGTAGTGCCAGACGGTAAGCTACTGCTCCAATCCTCTCCAAGATCTGGAATGGTCCAATATATCGGGGAGCTAGCTTACCTCGGAGACCAAATCTCTTCACCCCTTTTGTGGGCGAAACTCTAAGAAATAAATGATCACCAATGGAGAACTCCAGGGGTCTCCGTCTCTGATCAGCATAACTCTTCTGACGGTCCTGAGCCTCTGACATCCTCCGTCTGATAGTGCGAACTAACTCTGCATCCTGCTGAGCTCTCTGAGGTCCTATCAGCTGGGCCTCACCAACCTCTTCCCAGAGGATGGGTGTCCGACACAGTCTACCATACAACGCCTCAAACGGTGTCATCTGGATAGCCGAATGATAGCTGTTGTTGTAGGCGAACTCCACCAAGGGCAGGTGGTCCTCCCAACTGCCTCCGAAGTCCATAACACAAGACCTCAGCAAGTCCTCCAATGTCTGAATAGTCCTCTCTGACTGGAATGCCGTACTGAAACGAAGCTGTGTGCCCAAGGCCTGCTGCAGACTCTGCCAGAATCGGGACGTGAACCGTGGGTCTCTATCAGATATAATGCTCAACGGGACTCTATGCAATCTAATAATCTCTCGACAGTATAACTCAGCTAATCGATCCAGAGAATCAGTCTTCCGGATCGCTAAAAGTGTGCGGATTTGGTTAATCGATCAACGATTACCCAAATCGCATCATGGCCTCGTCGATTCCTAGGCAATCCTACCACAAAATCCATAGTAATATGCTCCCACTTCCACTGTGGAATAGGGATCCTCTGAAGTAAACCAGCAGGTCTCTGGTGCTCAGCCTTCACCTGCTGACAGACAAGACATCTAGCTACAAAATCTGCGATGTCTTTCTTCATGTCGTTCCACCAATAGGAACGTCTCAAATCGCGATACATACGAGTCCCACCTGGGTGGATAGCAAATCTAGAACGATGAGCCTCCTGAAGTAACTCCTCCATGACCGGGTGAGACTGAGGCATACACAATGCCTCGAATAAATAATACCTCGCATCTCGGGTAAACTCGGTCCTAAGCTATATGGTCGCTAATGAATCAGAATCCGATCTCCTACCGGGCCTCTCGAGTCCTCATCCCGATCGACGATCGAGCAACCATGGTAACAAGAATACCTGCTCGTCTGTCCCTCGCCTCAAGGCCTAAATCGAGAATCCTCGAATCAAGTCCGTGATCAAACTCGGTGACAAGCTAAAGTCCCTCTGGACTTCCGCTAAGTGCATCAAACCACATTAGCTTTACCC
Source organism: Zingiber officinale (assembly GCF_018446385.1). Taxonomy (NCBI): domain Eukaryota; kingdom Viridiplantae; phylum Streptophyta; class Magnoliopsida; order Zingiberales; family Zingiberaceae; genus Zingiber; species Zingiber officinale. The sequence continues at coordinate 37,640,157 of NC_056007.1, read as the reverse complement.
GATGGTAGCTAATAGTACAATCATATCCTTCAGAACTCCATCCATCTCCTCCGTCAAGATTGAGTTCTGTGTGAAAATATATTTGAGACTCTTATGATCAGTAAGAATCTCAAAAGTAATACCATAAAGATGATGTCGCCAAATCTTCAAAGCAAAGATAATAGCGGCTAGCTCTAAATCATGTACTGGGTAGTTCTTCTCATGCTCCTTCAACTGACGAGAAGCATAAGAGACTACCCTACCGTGCTGCATCAATACAGCGCCCAAGCCCTGAAGAGATGCGTCTGTATAAAGTACGAATCCATCATCACCAGAAGGTAAAACCAAAACTGGTGCTGATACTAATCTCCGCTTCAGCTCCTGGAAGCTGGTCTCGCAAGCCTCTGACCACGTGAACTTCACGTCTTTCCTATTCAGACGTGTCAATGGCATAGCAATGCTGGAGAAACCCTCAACGAATCGTCGGTAATATCCAGCCAAGCCCAAGAAACTGCGAATCTCCTGGACTGACTTCGGCTGCTCCCAGCTGGTGATGACCTCGATCTTTTGAGGATCTACTGAAATACCTCAGCTAGAAACCACATGTCCTAGAAAACCAATTGAGGGAAGCCAAAATGCACACTTACTGAACTTCGCATACAGATGATGTCGTCGAAGAGTCTCCAAGACTATGCGAAGGTGCTGCGCATGTTCCTCCTCGGAACGTGAATAGATCAATATGTCATCGATAAATACAATCACAAACTGATCCAGATACTCCAAAAAGATACGGTTCATCAGATCCATAAATACTGCAGGAGCATTGGTAAGCCCAAATGGCATTACCAAAAACTCGTAATGTCCGTATCTGGTGCGGAATGCTGTCTTCTGAATATCAGAATCTTTGACTCTCAGCCGATGATATCCAGACCGCAGATCAATCTTAGAATACACTGATGTATCTCTAAGCTGATTAAATAAATCCTCAATCCGTGGCAAGGGGTACTTATTTCTGATAGTCACTGTATTCAGCTGCCTATAATCGATGCACAACCTCAGTCATCCTTCTTCTTGACGAATAGTACCGGAGAACACTAAGGCGGAATACCGTGGGGTTCTTCATAAGGACACCAGAATGCTCCTGACCGTGCATGCCATATGCAGCTGCTGCAGGAGGAGCTGTCCTCTGCTGACGATGCGAAGATTGGGCTCTCGGCCCTCCTCGCTGAGTCCCGGACTGACCAAACTTTCCTCCCGGAACAAAAATCCCAGAAGCTACATGCTAAGCCTGCAGCGAACAGTCTCGTCTCACGTGCCTAGGAAGTTTACAATAATAGCAAACTGACTGTCCCAGGGTGAATGCAGAGATGATGTGATCTCAGGACCCACATCGGGTGCAGTGAGAATCATCGGTGGACAGTTTCCGATTCTGCTGAGAAGACCGGGAACGCCCTGATGAAGATCATCCTAACTTCTGGGGTCGGCCAGATGACCCAGAAATACCCTGACCCGTCTGAGTATGACTACTCTGCTGCTATCTCATAATCTGTGGCTGCTGGATCTGTCCGGAAGTCCGATCAGTCTACTTCCTCTTCTTATCAGCATTTACTCTCTGATGAGTAGACTCAATCATGAGAGCTCTATCCAGTGTCTCGGTGTATGATGAAGTACCAAAACCAGACATCTTCAGCTGAAGATGCCCGTCCAGTCCCTGGACAAACTGAAGCATACGAGATCTGTCATCGGCAACTAACTCAGGATAGAATCTGGCCAACCGATTAAGTTCGGCATTATACTCCATCACTGAGCGGTTATTCTATCGAAGACTCAGGAAATCCTGCCGACGTGTCATCTGATACGCCGAGGGAAAAATACTGACTCTCGGATGCCTCCCTAAATCTCGTCCAGGTAATATACTGCTCGCCTATAATCGAGCGCTACGTGTCCCACCAGATCTCTGCCCCGTCTCGTAAGTGGTAAGCAGCCAGCTCAGCCTTCTCCCACTTGGAGCAGGCCATGTAAAAGAATGTCCGCTCCATAGACTCTATCCAAGATTGAGCCACGCTCGGATCAGTCTCCCCACGAAATAGCGTGAATTGGCTTTTCACCAACTCTGCTAAGGCTGGGATCCATGCTCGTGCCACAACCATATCCGTAGATATCGCTGCGGTACTGGGCAGAATCACTGGAGTTGATCTTATGGGTGGTACTGATGGATAGGTTGGAAGAGGTACCACTGGTGCTGCCACATAAACAGGGTAGGAACCACTAGTGGAACTACAGAGTAGGCATAAGTAGGGACGACTGGAGGTACGATGGGCGGTACCGGGTAAGATGTAACCGGTACTGCTGGTGCAAGTACCGAGTATGTAGTAACCGGCGCAGGTATCTAGGGTGCTAAGTACGTAGTAGCAGGCGCGGCTAGAGGGGCTGCCGAGTATACTACGGGTACTACTGCTGGGGGAGGTGCTGAATGTGCCGACGGTTGTACCACTGGTGGTACAGTCGAGGTAGGTACCTCGGAAGTCGGAGCTATCGGGGTCTGATAAGCACCCGTACCCACAATGACCTGAGGAGTCTGCCCCTGACGGACAGGCTCAACCCTGACAGACCTCTCTGAAGACTCTATCTCAGGAGAATCTAACGGCCTCTTACGTGGCCGCCCACGTCTCGGTGCCGGTACACGTGTAGGTGGCATATCTGTAAAGAAAACGTTACCCAGATATCACTACAGGTATAAGAACTGAAAAATTACCTAAATTTACCTATTTCCGTCCGGAGATGTCCTGTCGCTGCTTAGCCCCATAAAGAACCTCGTCAAAATACCTCGGAATTCCGAAATGAGAAAATCGACGGAAATCCGTACAAATCCGAAATACCGAAATATCCAAGCTAAATAAAAAATTTAGCTCTGATACCAAATAAATTGTCACGCCCCACGTAGTCCCTGTCCGAAGAAATTTCGGCAGCATCTCCCCTGTACGGCGGACAATATGAATCTCAGTATACATATATCTATACCTCGGCCACACTCGGCCGGAACAATACAATACAAATAAGAAACAACCACGCAGTTTATATCAATATTCCACACAGCTCAACATATAATCGATCCACGCAGTTTAATAAGGAAGAACGATATAAAACCAACGAAGATATACGTACACATCCTACTCCACTACAACGAAGAAAACAAATCCACGAAGTAGTGTGAAAATCTGCAGCGGAAAACAAAAGCAGCAAACCCAAAGGTTCGACATAAAGTCCACAATACAAACCCACAATACAAGTATACGTATAAAAGCGAATACAGAAAATGATATCTAGAAATCCTCGCGACCAAGGGGCTAGCGACTGGAATCTCTCCTGACGGCCTCAACCTGAAAAATAGTAACAACGGGGTGAGTTCAAGAACTCAGCAGGTAAACCAATAGACATGTACAGCAATATATATCCACCAGTAATAACCTATGGTACAGTACACTAAACCATATAGCCTACAGTACAGTCTCCTAACAGTACAACCTACGGTACGGTCTCCTAACAGTATAACAGATATGCATAGCTGAAATAAACTATAATAACCAGCAATAGGCATAAAGTACAGTCTATAGCAAGAATAATAAGAAATGCATAACTGAAATAAACTGTACTCACCTGCGAGGCTTGGGCAACTGACTGTCAACATACAGAGATAAAAATAGTCAGAGCAAAAGCATGTATCCTGTATGCATGTCAATCATATGCACTCACCAAAATGCATCAATCATAACGAATGCAATCCGTGCATATGATGCAATATGACATGGTCACCCCTGACGCCAGTCAGCCATCTCACACACAATGGTGAGACCGAGTGGGTAGGGCTATGACACTGTGCACTCTGCCGTCACTACCCCTGATGAGTGACCGAGTGGACGGGATGCTGTCGGAGTACACCTATCCTCCTACCTCAGACATAGTGAGGGAGCGTAACGCTCTCAACTCCCGGTACGCAATGACGGGGAGGGATCCTGGCTGCTACCACGCTGTATCACACTACCCATGAGAGCACTACAGAGCTACTGCCATACACACCCTACTGTGCTGTGCCACTACCCATGTAGTGAACACGTTGTATGCAGGCCTATGTAGCCGGCCGATGAGCTCAACAATAATGGAGTCGTCAATCGCCCAGCATGCAATCATGTGATATGGTGCATGCGGCTACAATATGACATACCTGAACAAAGCCTCCTCCATATATGTGCGTGTCAAAAAGGTAAACACATATAACTATAAACATGATATAAACAGCATAAATCCAAAGACATCACATATACAATGATGTAAGTATCATGAATCCAAGAGCATGTATCACACATGTAAAGCAACTAATCCAGTAGAGTAGAGCACTATAGATATGCACCTCTATGAACATATATACACATGGCAAGAGATAAAATATCCAATCCTGAAGTAAAGCAACTAGCAGATGAAGTATGTGATAGGTATCAACTAACCCTAAATCCAGGGGAAGTGTTGAACTACCAATCACTAGTAACCGTCTACAAGTATCGAATAACCTATAACCAGGGAAGTGCTAAATCTACCAATCACTAGCAAGTATATATAAACTGCACATATCAAAAGACACTATCAAGAGATAAGTCAAAGGGTACCCGCCTCAAATAGAAGGTACAATCAAGAAATCCAAGGTCGAGACGCCCGTCTCGAATCAGAGTCCTGTGTCAACAAACAATATATATATTTTATTTAGCTAAATCCAAATGAATAGCTAAATAAAATCTCTAAAACTAAATTAGGGCAAAACCCTAATCACACAACCTCAATCTACATAATTAAATCTAATGGTTAATTAGGATTAATTACCTAATCCCTAATCACCAATTAGATTAGAAATCCAAACTTAGGTTAAATCCAATAGTTGGCTAGGGTTAGTTGTCTTAACCCTAATCCTTCCATTAGTTTAATCTAAGCAAACAAATCTAATCACAATCGACCACTAATTACAACCTCTAGTCAAACCTACATATGATCATGAAATCAAATTATACTATGATCTACAACCAAGATCAAATACCTACACATAACAACTAAATCAAATCGAATACAACAAGTATCAACTACCTCTACACGTACCTCAATTCAACCATTGGAATACAAGGTAATCTGCTAGAACTAGGGGGCTGCTGGTTGGTGTGCTGCCGGAACCAAGAAAGGATCAAAGAACACCACAGCACATAACAAAACTTCACAGCCACGCTTGTTGATCCACAACACTCAATTTCACCTCACAACCCTCATCAATTGATCCACAACCGAGGATCATCACTGCTGGAACCCAAGATCACCTTCGATCACCTCCAGAGCACAGCTTCCCTGCTGGATTTCTTCCCAACCATTCGGATCAAGGTGAGATCAAGATTGGAATCAATCGGATCAATAAAAATCGGCGATGCCTTACCTTCAAGATTACGGCTAGGGCACACCTTTGCCTTCGCGATGACTGATCGGAGCTGACAGAGGAGATCTAGGGCACGGTTATGCAAGGGATATGACTCAGGTGAAGCTAGCCCCTATCTCGAACCTCCGGTAGAAGCCCCTCGCCGACGATCGGGTTGGCACCGAGTCGATCCAGTGGCGTCGATCGGGGAAGAAAAGGATCGGCAGACTCGGTTGAGAAGAAAGAAATTGGAGATTGAAGGAAACCAGAGGAGGAGAGGATCGGAACCCTTATGCTCCGAGCTCCGATCTGCGCCGACGACGCCGAGAGAAGATCAGCGCTCTCACCTAGGGCTGGAGAAAATCACCCACGTCCGGATCTGCGCTAGCGACTGCTCCCCTGGGTCGAGATCGACGATCGCCGGAGCTGGACCCTTGCTCCCGTCGCCGTCGCTTGTCCGCGAGAGTAAACAGAGAGAGGAAAGGGTCGGGGAAGGAGAGGAAATCGCAAGGAGAGGAGAAGAGCACGGGTTCGGCGTTTGGGGAGGTAACAGAAAATAAAAGAAAAGAAATTATATTTAAAAACATTTCCTCACTTAAACGGGTATCCCAAACAGGCTTTATCCGAACCCGAAATTGATCCCCTCAAAATTCGTCTTACGAGCTCCGAAAAATTCCCAGAAAATTTCTAAAAATTCCAGAAAATATTATAAGGCTATTTCTGAAATAACCCTATTTATTTAAATTTTCCGAGATCTCACAGTTTGTGTTTTCAAATTGGTTTAGCTAACTTAACCACCTAACCCTCCTCCCCCTTTGGCATTCATCAAAAAAATGAACAAAGGTAAAAAATCATAGTGAAGAGTTACTGTAATAGGTAATCAAATTTTGAAAGATATCTAAGTTTGGTTCAAAATTTGAAAGATAAGAGTGCAATTTTTAATACCAAGTTTAAAGAATAGTCAAGTTGACTTGGGGGAGACAGGTTGAGTTTTGAAAAATATAGATTTAAAGTTAATCAAGTTTAACTCTCAAGCGTGTGGAAATTTTCAAAAATAGGTTTTTCAAATTTACTTTTTATGTTTAAGTAACATTTATTTTTCAAAAAGGTAATTTTTCCAACTTTGATTTTTCAAATCAAAAAAAAAAAATTAAGTAATTTTTTTTTAAAAAATTTTTTTTTTGTCAAAAATTAATTTTTAAGGCTAATTTGATAAAAGCTAAATTGGGAAATAGTTAGCTTTTCAAATCAGGTTTGAAAATTAGGTGAGATTAAAGTTTCACATTTTTTCAAATACTTAGTTAAATTTAACTTTTTGTAAATCAATGTTCAAACATAGGTTAGGTTTTAAAAAGCATTTTTCAAACATACAAAATTTTGAGTTAATTCTCCCCCTGAGCTTGATACTTAACTCTAACCAGCTGTCTAACCAATTAGGTACTAACTAACTATCAGAAGATAGTAGCTTTCACTTGGTTAGTCAGATTAAGTTAATTATAACCAGTCAGTGTTTGACTTGACTGATGAACTTTAATCTGATTAATATCTGAATTGTATTTAACGTCCAGACTTATGCTGATGCACTGAAATAAGCATCTTAAGTCCAGACAGTTGGCCTATGCATCTCACCCCTTTCTATGTTTGTCAAACATAAGCAAGGTAAACCTAAGGTGTTGGTGAGATGCTCAACAACTAGTCCTATGGGTACATGCTTTCTAAGGATTCAAGAACTAGTCTAAGGCTAAAACTGTTTTTGAAAATCTAAAAATGGAAAGTTTTAAAAACAAACAAGTTTAACCTATAATTTGATAAAAACTATTTTGAAAGTATTTTTGAAAGATCCTAGTCTATTGAGCACATCCCTAATTTTCGTCGTAAGTTGCTAAATTCACTTTCAGGGAGTGGTTTTGTGAAAATGTCAGCTAAATTTGATTTAGACTCAATGTACTTGAGTTCAATATCACCTTTAGTAACATGATCCCTGATGAAGTGGTGTCTAATTTCAATATGTTTGGTTCTTGAATGATGCACAGGATTCTTGGTTAAGTTAATTGAACTTATATTATCAATTAATACTTTTACATTTGTGATATTTAAGTTGAAGTCTTTTAGAGTATGCATCATCCATAATAATTGTGCAACACATTCGCCTATAGCTATGTATTCTGACTCAGTTGTAGACAGAGCAACACAATGTTGCTTTCTACTAAACCAGCTAACAAGTGATGAACCTAATAATTGGCATCCACCACTTGTGCTTTTGCGGTCTAATTTGCATCCAGCATAATCTGAGTCAGAATATCCTATTAGTTCAAAATTATTTGTCCTAGGATACCAGATTCCTACATTTGTTGTTCCTTTAAGATATCTAAAAATTCTTTTAACCTGTGTCAAATGGGATTCCTTAGCACAAGTTTGGTATCTAGCACACATACTAACTGCAAATAAAATATCGGGTCAGTTAAGTACAATAGGCTACCTATTGCACTTCTATAATGTTTTAAATCAATTGGTTTTCCATTTGGGTCACTATCTAAGATTGTGTTTACTGCCATCGGGGTTTTTATTTCTTTTGTATTTTCCATTCCGAATTTTTTAAGTAATTCTTTGGTGTATTTATGTTGAGAAATATAGTTTCCTTCATTTGTCTGTTTGATTTGTAATCCTAAGAAATAGGTTAGTTTTCCCACTAAGCTCATTTCAAATTCTTTTTCCATTAGATTAATAAATTCTTCTAAAAATTCTGAATTTGTTGAGCCAAATATTATGTCATCCACGTATATTTGTGCAATAAATATGTTTGTATTTAATGATTTAACAAACAAGGTTGGGTCAATTTGACCTTGTTTGAATCCTTTAGATGTTAGGTAAGATGTTAGCCTCTCATACCACGCCCTGGGTGCTTGTTTAAGTCCATATAGGGCTTTCTTTAATTTAAACACATAATCAGGGTGTTCTAGACATTCAAACCCAGGAGGCTGACCTACATAAACCTCTTCTTTGATTAGTCCATTAAGAAAGGCAGACTTAACATCCATTTGGTATAGTTTGAATCCTTTATGGGCTGCATAACTTAGTAACATTCTAATGGATTCTAATCTGGCTACTGGGGCATATGTTTCATCATAGTCAAGTCCTTCAACTTGACTAAATCCTTTGGCAACCAGCCTAGCCTTATTTCTAGTAATTTCCCCAGTTTCACTTAGTTTGTTTCTGAATACCCATTTTGTTTCTATTATTTTCTTATTCTTAGGTGGTGGGACTAGGTCCCAGACCTCATTACGCTCAAATTGGGCTAGTTCTTCTTGCATAGCTATAATCCAATCTGGGTCTAGTAGGGATTCTTCCACAGTTTTGGGTTCAATTTTTGAAATTAATGAAATTTGACTTAGGTTTCTAAAAGATGATCTGGTTTGAACTCTTAAGTCTGGGTCACCAATTATTTGATCAGTTGGATGGTTTGGGTTTACCCTTATTGTTTTAGGAGGTTGATTCTCTTGATGTTGTTCCTCGTCTTCATGACTTAGAGTTTGGTTGGTTTCTGGAACAAACTCAGGTGGTTGTGTAGGTTCTATGTCTTGTGTAGTTTCTTTAAATTTTACATTAGTAGTTTCTTCAATTTTTAAGGTAACCTTATTATAAATTCTGTAGCCTCTACTATTTAAGGAATATCCTAAAAAAATTCCATTTTCAATTTTAGAGGTGAATTTTCCTAAGTGTTCTCTTGTATTTAAGATAAAAACTGGGCACCCAAATACCTTAAAGTATTTTATGTTTGGTTGTTTATTATAGAACATTTCGAAGAAGGTTTTGTTATGAGTTTTGTTTATTGTTGTTCTGTTCTGTACATAGCAGGCTGTACTAACGGCTTCTGCCCAAAAGTATTTAGGTAGGTTATACTCATTTAACATTGTCCTAGAAGCTTCAAGTAAGGTTCTATTTTTTCTTTCTACAATTCCATTTTGTTGGGGGGTTTTAGGACATGAGAACTCATGATGGTAACCATTTTCTAGACAAAAACTGTTAAAGTTGTGATTTTTAAACTCTCCCCCATTGTCACTCCTAATTCTTTTAATTTTAATATCTTTTTCATTTTCAATCTGTTTGCAAAAGTTTGTAAGAATTTCAAAAGTTTCATCTTTATGTTTTAAGAATTTTACCCAAGTAAACCTAGAGTAATCGTCTATAATTACTAAACAATATAAGTTTCCATTAATGGATTTGACTCCATGGGAGTCAAAAAGATCTAAATGTAGAAGTTCTAAGATTGAGTTTGTTTGTGGTTGATTTGTTTGTTTGTGGGTTGATTTAGTTTATTTTCCTTGTTGACAAGCATTACATATAGTTGAATCTAAGTTAGGTAACTTTGGTAAGCCTTTTACAAGTCCATTTAGTTTACTTATATTTCTAAAGTTGGTGTGAGACATTCTCCTATGCCATAACCAAGTTTCTTCTTTTTGTGTTAAATAACACTTAATGGAAGAAATGGTTAAGTTGATGACATAGATGTTGTCTTTTCTAAAACCTTTTAGGCTTATGGTAGGATTATCTAGATGTTTGATTGAGCATTCTGTAGATAGAAATTTGACCTTATACCTAGTATCACACAATTGACTTATACTTAGAAGATTATATTTAAAATTTTCAACAAGTAAGACATTTGTAATTATAAAGTCTAATTTTAATTCAATATTACCTATACCAATTACCTTGAGTTTGCCGTTGTTTCCAAAGGCAACTGTTCCTAGGCTTTTGTAAGTGAGTTGAGTGAACTTGGTGTGATCTCCAGTCATATGTTTGGAGCAACCACTGTCCAAAATCCACTCGGTTTCCTACAGTAAGTAGGATTTCAAGTTAGTCTTTTGAGCATGCATTAATTTAAGTTTAAAATTAAAATTTGGAAATAATTTTTAAGTTTAAAGTAAAATTTTGATAATAGTTGTTAAGTTTAAAATTAAAATTTTGAAAATAATTTTTAAGTTTAAAATTAAAATTTTGAAAATAATTTTTAAGTTTTAAATTTAAAATTTTGAAAACAATTTTTAAGTTTAAAATTAAAATTTTGAAAATAATTTTTAAGTTTAAAATTTAAAATTTTGAAATTAATTTTTAAGTTTAAAATTACAATTTTGAAAATAATTTTTAAGTTTTAAAATTAAAATTTGGAAATAATTTTTAAGTTTAAAGTTAGAATTTTGAAAATAATTTTTAAAATTGAAATTAATTTTTAAGTTTAATTTTTTTTTTAAAAAAATTTAAAATTAAAAATTTGAAATTAATTTTTAAGTTTAAATTTTGAAATTAATTTTTAAGTTTAAAATTAAAATTTTGAAATTAATTTTTAAGTTTAAAATTAAAATTTTGAAAATAATTTTTAAGTTTGAAATTAAAATTTTGAAAATAATTTTTTTAAGTTTAAAATTAAAATTTTGAAAATAATTTTTAAGTTTGAAATTAAAATTTTGAAAATAATTTTTTAAGTTTAAAATTAAAATTTTGAAGTTAATTTTGAAGTTTGAAATTAAAATTTTGAAAATAATTTTTAAATTTAAAATTAGAATTTTGAAATTAATTTTTAAGTTTAAAATTAAAATTTTGAAATTTTTTTTTTTAAGTTTAAAATTAAAATTTTGAAATTAATTTTTAAGTTTAAAATTTAAATTTTGAAATTAATTTTTAAGTTTGAAATTAAAATTTTGAAAATAATTTTTAAGTTTGAAATTAAAATTTTGAAAATAATTTTTAAGTTTGAAATTAAAATTTTGAAATTAATTTTTAAATTTAAAATTAAAATTTTGAAATTAATTTTTAAGTTTAAAATTAAAATTTTGAAATTAATTTTTAAGTTTGAAATTAAAATTTTGAAAATAATTTTTTGAGTTTTAAAATTAAAATTTTGAAAATAATTTTTTTAGGTTTGAAATTAAAATTTTGAAATTAATTTTTAAGTTTAAAATTAAAATTTTGAAATTAATTTTTAAATTTAAAATTAAAATTTTGAAATTAATTTTTAAGTTTAAAATTAAAATTTTGAAATTAATTTTTAAGTTAGAATTTTGAAATTAATTTTTAAGTTTGAAATTAAAATTTTGAAATTAATTTTTTAAGTTTTAAAATTAAAACCTTATTCATCTCACCCGATCTATATTTTTAATCAGGGAATCCTATGATTTCGTGGGATGAAATTGGATTTTTAATTATAGAGTTTTGGTTTAACGTGTGTTAGATTCAGATTTAGTTTTGGTTTCCACAAATAGGCATTCTTCGGATAAACTTCTAAGCTTGGTGAGTCACATGGACATCATTAGAAGTAACAAACCTTTCGAGGTTTTCCGAATAGTCCTATCCACGGAACTTAGAACTAAATCTTGGTCTAACTGGTTAGGATTCATTTAAGGGTAGCTTCGGTCAGTTCCACTTGGCCAAATGCACCAGATCGAAGCCATATCTTTCTAGACATGCGATGCCCAAGCTTCCCTAACGTACTATCATCCAAAAATTTCACCAGTACCATGATTCAAGTTAAACTTGGTCTCTTTTTAACTAATCCTAATTACCCTGCCGGGTTAATTTGTTTTGGGTTACCCTGTCGGGTAGGTTAGTTTTGGAGGTGCCAGCTATTCTGGAGCCTCCCCCTGAATTATTGGCCATTAATTTAGATTTTGGTTTTAGGCTTGTGTCGATTCTTTTTATAGTTATAGTTAACTTGGTGATAATTTTGTTGATTTTTAAACTGTTTAGATTTTGAATTTGATTTAGGTTTGTATTTTGGATTTTGGTTTGGTTTATACACTTTTATATAATGTATTTTTTCTTTAGGTATATAATATTGATTAAGTCCTACTTGCGTGGTCAGACACGCTTTCGGAATCCAAGCTAAATTGGTTGACTTGTATTGGGTTATTAATGATTTGAAGGTTTTATTTGAATTTGACTTATATCCTAGTCCGGTTTTATTATAACATGCTTTTTGATTATTTAGGATTAGGTCTAAATTTTTTGATCTTGTTGTGAATTTTTCTAACATCTCCTTTAAATTGTTTATTTCATTTTTTAATGATAAATTCTCCTCCTCAAGTGTTAGATCTTGAGTTAGATTCAAATTTTTTAATTGTTCCTTGAGGTTCTGATTTTCCTCAAGAAGTAATTTGTTCTCATTTTCTACTTTGGTTAATTTACTATTTAAACAAGAAATGATTCTAAAAAATTTTTTGTTTAAATTAAAATATACCTCATTCGAGCCTTCGGAAACGAGTACGGACTCGTGGCTTGTTTCGGGTTTGGACCTGTCTTCATCTTCTGACTCATTTTCAGTTTCGGCTTCGCGGGCCATCAGTGCGAGGTGGCTCTGATGTTTCTGCTCTTCTTCATCTGATTCGTCCGAGGAGTCGTCCCACGTTGCTTTGAGTGCTTTCTTTTTTGTTGGCTTTGGTTTGTCGAACTTTAGTTTTGGGCATTCGTTCTTGTAATGTCCCTTTTTGTTGCAGCCGTAGTGTAACGACCACCCTTCTTACTAGTACTACTACACTCTAAGGATGACCGTTACTTGACTACTAACTCTACATAACCGGTACGCTACTTAACTTCGAGAAATCCCTACCGAAATTTTCGGCAGAGTCTCCCCTGTACCGGTGACCCCAAACTGGGATACAAACACTATATACACAGTCACAAGCGGCTGGAACATATTTTTCACAACCACGCAGAAATAATAACACGACACTAAAAAGAAACTATTCTAGCAATAGAAAACTATATAGCTCCAACAATAGGAAATAACTCAACTAACAATGCAGAATAGACTCAATTAATCAACATAGACAAAGGAAACAACTAATACAATCTCTATCAACTTAATAACTGAAAGAAAACTCAAAGGAGTCTTGATAGTTTCCTTTGCAAACTCATGATCTCTCCATAGTCCTGGCATCACACACCGTCACAGCATCTCCTCGTCGCCTTCCTTCTTATACTTTAGCTTTCCTTTTCCTTTATCTGCAGTAGGAGGAAAGTAGTATCTATAAGCAAAATGCTTAGTGAGCGCTATCTAACTCACAAAATCACGATATGCATGTATATAAATAAAAACATGCTAAAACTGAATACTAACATGTAAAGATACTCATGCTCATAAATAGCAAAGGAATCAACTAACTGAAAAGCTAACATGTATAGCTAAACATGCTCATCAACTAGCAAATCCATAACATGTAAGAAAACTAAACATGTAAAAGCTGCTAGCATAAAAGGAAGCTAAACTTACTGATCTTTAAAACAAAGTGAAACTTGTTTTACTTGTTCTAAGCTGATTCTTTTATTTCACTTGCTTAAAACTCATTCTTTAGTACTTTTATTCTTATGTAAAACTTATCTTTACTTGTTCATAAACTTATACTTTTAATACTTGAAAATAATAATCAACTTCTTTTGGGCCCGACATTGTACCACTTTGCGCGCATTCTTAGTAAGGATCGGGGTAGCTAATCCCGAAACTACTAAGATACTTCTAGGCCTTGTGCCTAGGGGCAACTTGGAGCCCATCCCTTCTAGGCCATGTGCCTAGGGGCAACTTGGAGCCCATCCCTTGGATCTTGTGTCCGATACATGCCCTTAAAAAGTAAAATACTTTTTTTATCTTTAAATACTTCTTATAATAAAATGCCTTGGCATTTAATAAGCACCTTGTGTGCCAAAATCCCTAAAGTCTTGACTTTGGGATCTACTTAAGGCCTTGGCCTTTCTCTTTCTTTTCTTTTTCTTCCTTTTACTTGTTAATACTTCTAAAAGTATTTAATAGAATTCTTATTTTTCCATTAAAATACATGGCTGTTCATGCTTGTTAAAATAGCAAATGGAAATAACTTTGAGCTTACTAATCATACTATAAAATAGAGCAAAGAAAGCAACTTTAAACTTACTAATCATGCTATAAAAATAGAGCAAAGAAAGCAACTTGAGCTTACTAATCATGCTGTAAAAATAGAGCAAAGAAAAGCAACTTGAGCTTACTAATCATGCTGTAAAAATAGAGCAAAAGAAAAGCAACTTTGAACTTACTAATCATGCTATAAAAATAGAGCAAAGAAAGCAACTTGAGCTTACTAAAATCTGCACACTTAACAAAAATCTGCATTCTATAAGCTTACAAAATCTGCACTTTATACTTACAAAATCTGCACTATACTAAGCTTAATAAAATCTGCACACTTATAAAATCTGCATACTTATAAAAACAATCTCATCCTATAATCATCTCTCACATGGTTCGGTCAGATCCAATGTTAAATGATGGACCACTAGTTAGCCATCCAATGCCAGCTACACTGTCTTCATCTCTATTAAAGAGTAGGCTTGAAAACTACAGCTCTAGCTACAATCGACACCCCCACTCATTTCTCTATCCCTCTTAACTAATGGAGATAATTTCACTAATTCCTAGCACGTACTTTGAGCCATCTACTTTAGAACTTCTGAACACATATCTGATAACAACAATCCTTTATTTAGTATCACATCACCGGCATCTACTATCAGTGTCATGCTTGCAAGGGCCCTCTCGCACTCATAAAAGACATTGGGTAGGACCATATTGCTTCATCATTATCACTTTCCCCCTACAAACCTGAATTAAACAGTAAGCTCAAAAGATACAATTCGTGCCCCTTTCACAGCACATATTACGGCAAAGAAAGCCTAAACTCAAATACTATACATATATATGTATCAATTCTGCTCAACATAGTAACAAAGAACCTAAATCCCTTCAAGCTTCTGATTATTTAATCATGCTACTATAGATGAAGACTAGCAACTCAATCCTGCTCACGGCAGTAACATGGAACATGGAATCCAAAAATGGTATCCGTTAATTGTGACCTCAATACACTACTATCCCAATAACAAAACTTGCAACTACAAGGCTAAATGAAATCCGATCATGCCCATTTAATAGCAAATGAAAGGTCTACACAGCAAAAGAATTTTAAGCTGATCATACTTGGAATTAACGGAATATCATGCTTACTAAGTCATCACAAGATCTAAACTGCTATGAAATTGTGGGTTGTTCTTGCCCATGGACATGCACTAACAAAACTTAACGGTAAGCTTCGAAAGGGACTGTTCGTGCCCCTTTTTGAAAGGAAACTATGATCTACAAATGCTGCTTATGGAAATGCCGGCAACACAAATGCTTCACCAAATTCAAATCCGGCCAGAAATCTCATTACAATAAGAAAACAGAGCTTCACTGATCTAACTTAAACACTAGAAATCGCAGGAACCCAAAGGAAACCAGCCGAACAACAGGAAGGTGCAGAAACACCAAATCAGAGCTCGTTCGCAAATCAAAACTCGCGGAACTACTCCTACTGCAGGTGAGTAGCAACTCACCTCGCGTTCTCGGACTTACAACCGGAGAAGAGGACTCTAAAGCTTCTAGGGTTCGGAGGATGTGAAGATCTCTGCGATCCCTTCCTATCCGCGTGTTCTCCTTGACGAGGAGACCACGAATCCGTGAACGGCTTCTGAAAAGAAGCCCTTGCCGGCCGCCGGAGAGGAACCCTAGGTCGGCTTCACCTTCCGCCTGATCTGCCGCCGTCGCACGCGAGAGGTGAGGAGAGGAAAAGAAATTTTAGGTTTTCCGAAAATCACTTTAGTCCTCGCTTTATAACTAGGGTTATTTTCGGTTCCAATTACAACTTAACTATATTTCTCCCTCTTGAGTTAACATAACTCGCTGGCACAGCTGGTTGGCTGCGTTTTGCTTAAGGCGCAGCTCACGGGTTCGAGTCTCGGCTACAACTATTTTTCTTCGTATTTATTCTCTATTCATTAACTACTGCTTAAATATTATTCACTCCATATAAGGTTAACAAAAATCGTGTAGCTCAGCTGGTTGAGCCGGTTTTGCTTGGGTCAGTCCGACCCGAGGTCGTGGGTTCGAACCTCACCTTCAACGATTTTTTTGTCAAACTTTCTTTCTTTTGTAAACATACTAAACGACTTCCAAAAATTACGTAAAAATACTCTAAAAATTCCTAAAAATCTCTAGAATATTTTAAAAGTATTTCCAAATATTTTCATGGACTTTTAGAACTTGAAATAGGGAAAATTGGGTCGTTACAATTCCCCATACCTTATAAAAAGTTCGTCCTCGAACTTAGAATAGTTCTGGATATTTCTGTCTCATACTGTCCTCCCGCTCCCAAGTGACTTCCTCGTGCTTCTGGTTCTGCCAGACGACCTTCACTAGTGGTACTTCTTTGCTTCTTAGTCTCTTGACTGCTCTGTCCACTATCTGTGTAGGTCTACTCTCATAACTAAGATCCCCTTGGATCTGCACTGACTGAGGCTCAATCACTTGGCTAGGGTCGTGGAGGTACTTCTTTAACATGGAGACATGAAACACATTGTATATTGCTGACATGTCTTGTGGTAAATCCAGCTTGTAAGCTACTTTCCCAATCCTTTCTGTGATCAGGTAAGGTCCTACATAGCGAGGACTTAATTTGCCCTTCTTGCCAAATCTCATTACTCCCTTCATAGGAGCGACTTTGAGAAAAACTGAATCCCCTACTTGGAACTCAAGTGGCCTACGGCGTGTGTCAGCATAACTTTTCTGCCTACTCAGGGCAGTCTCAATCCTCTGTCTGATCTTCTGGATAGCCTGAGTAGTTTCATCTATCAGCTCTGTCTGAATGCCCAGCTCTACTTCCATTTCTTTTCTTTCACTCGCTTCTTGCCAGCAAATAGGTGATCTGCACTTCCTGTCATACAGTGCCTCGTAAGGTGCCATCTTGATAGTGGTCTGATAACTATTGTTGTAGGCAAATTCAGCTAAGTACAGGTACTTGCACCAACTTCCCTTGAAATCTAGTGCACAAGCTCTGAGCATATCTTCTAGAATTTGATTTACTCGCTCTGTCTGTCCATCAGTCTGAGGATGGAAGGCTGTGCTGAACTTGAGTTTGGTGCCTAGTGTCTTATGAACACACTCCCAAAGGTGAGAGGTGAAACGTCCATCTCTATCAGAAACAATAGATTTCGGAACTCCATGAAGTCTGATCACTTCCTTAACGTATATTTGTGTCAACTGCTCTATAGAGTGGAACACCTTGATGGCTAGAAAATGGGCAGACTTAGTCGATCTGTCTACTACTACCCATATTGCGTCATATCCATTCGTAGTTCTTGGAAGACCTTTTATGAAGTCCATGGATATGTCTTCCCACTTCCACTCTGGTATTGGAAGAGGTTGTAACATTCCTCCTGGTCTCTGGTGCTCTGCTTTGACTCACTGGCATGTCAGGCAAGCACTGACATATTTCGCAACATCTCTTTTGAGTCCAGACCACCAGAACCTCTGTTCATTAAGTCCATGAAGACCGCTGGTGCCTTAGTCACACCAAAAGGCATGACTACAAACTCGTAGTGTCCGTATCTGGTCCTGAAAGTCGTTCTGGGTATATCCCTTTCTTTAACTTTCAACTGATGGTACCTAGAGCGCAGGTCTATCTTTGAGAACGTTGTTGCCCCTCTCAACTGATCAAATAAGTCTTCGATCCTGGGGAGGGGGTACTTGTCCTTAACTGTTACTTTGCTTAGCGCTCTAAAATCTATGCACATCCGCATAGATCCGTCTTTCTCCTTAACGAACAACTCTGGAGCTCCCCGAGGTGAATGACTAGGGCGGATGAAACCCTTGTCAAGTAGCTCCTGAAATTGTTCTTGTAACTCTTTTAGCTCTGCTAGAGACATTCGGTACGAAGCTTTTAAAATTGGACCGGTACCAGGAACCAATTCAATTTTCAAACTCCACTTCTCTGTTGGGAGGTAGTCCAGGTAGCTCTTCTGGAAATACCTATGGATACTCACAGACTACCCGAACATCTTCCTGCTTGGGTCTTTCTTGTTATCTTTGTCCTTCTAATTCTGATTACTTGACTGGGGTCTCTGTTTCCCCACTGTCTTGTCTTCTATCTTGACTGGCTTGTGTTGCGTTTGTTGTACCTTGATGTTGTTCAGATAGTGCTCACTAATGCCCTGCTGACCAGCTCTTCACCAATCTATGGTCGGTGAGTTTCACTACTCACATTAGGTGTTATTTCTGGTCTCAGCATTAGGAGCATCAGTCTGACTCGTTCTTTCACTGTACTTACTAACTCTAGGCAAAGGTGAGCTAGCCTATTAAATCTTTTAACCGCTTCTTCTACTAGTCGGTCACCTTGTCTGAATTCTATAAACTCCTCATACTGTTTATTGGTGATCCGTTGACGGAAAACTTCTTTGTAAAACTCTGTCTCGAAGTCAACCCGGCTCATCTGGTTGACTGCTCTCTTACTCTTAACTCGCTCCCACCACGTACGAGCATCTCCATATAGGTAGAAAGAGGCACACTTAACATTCTCGACTTCTGGCCAGTCAAGAAGCTCCATTGTCAAGTGTCTTGAACCAAGCCTGGGCATCCTAGGGCTCAGTCGTGCCTGAGAAGCTTTCTGGTTTTAGCTTCAGCAACTGTATCAGGTAGGCTTCTTATCTCTGAGGTGCTGTGACGACTCCCAGGGCAGCTGGTGGAACCTCGATTACCCCTGGAGTCTCCACAGTTACTGTTGGAGTGGGAGGAACTGGTTGCTGATTTGCCATCAGATTGGCAATCATTTGTTGCTGCTCTACTACTTGTCTCTGGAGTTGGGCAACAACTTCAGAGAGATTGGGCTCAGTTAATCTAAGCTTTTCGTTCTCCTGATCTTGGTTCTCAGTACGAACGGTACGGGAACGTTCTCTTCTTGCCATCAAGTCAGGCAGATGACAAGAAAACTTAAAATTATCACTATACTTTCTAGATATATCTTACTTATACATGATTCTTGACTTTCAACACCTATGAGTAGGTACTTCTAAACATTTCTCTATCCTTTCTAAACATACATATTTGTATATGAAGAAAGAAAACAGCAAAAACTCTTATCTTACTTAAGCACTTATAAGCAATCACTCTATACTGCAAATAATAATAAAGGAAAGCAATAAAGAAAGAACTTAAATATTTTCTTACTTGAAGACGGCAAGGATGATGCTGATGTGTGTGTGATGCTGGAGAATGGGAACTGCTCTGATACCAACTGTAACGACCACCCTTCTTACTAGTACTACTACACTCTAAGGATGACCGTTACTTGACTACTAACTCTACATAACCGGTACGCTACTTAACTTCGAGAAATCCCTACCGAAAATTTCGGCAGAGTCTCCCCTGTACCGGTGACCCCAAACTGGGATACAAACACTATATACACAGCCACAGGCGGCTGGAACATATTTTTCACAACCACGCAGAAATAATAACACGACACTAAAAGAAACTATTCTAGCAATAGAAAACTATATAGCTCCAACAATAGGAAATAACTCAACTAACAATGCGGAATAGACTCAATTAATCAACATAGACAAAGGAAACAACTAATACAATCTCTATCAACTTAATAACTGAAAGAAAACTCAAAGGAGTCTTGATAGTTTCCTTTGCAAACTCATGATCTCTCCATAGTCCTGGCATCACACACCGTCACAGCATCTCCTCGTCGCCTTCCTTCTTATACTTTAGCTTTCCTTTTCCTTTATCTGCAGTAGGAGGAAAGTAGTATCTATAAGCAAAATGCTTAGTGAGCGCTATCTAACTCACAAAATCACGATATGCATGTATATAAATAAAAACATGCTAAAACTGAATACTAACATGTAAAGATACTCATGCTCATAAATAGCAAAGGAATCAACTAACTGAAAAGCTAACATGTATAGCTAAACATGCTCATCAACTAGCAAATCCATAACATGTAAGAAAACTAAACATGTAAAAGCTGCTAGCATAAAAGGAAGCTAAACTTACTGATCTTTAAAACAAAGTGAAACTTGTTTTACTTGTTCTAAGCTGATTCTTTTATTTCACTTGCTTAAAACTCATTCTTTAGTACTTTTATTCTTATGTAAAACTTATCTTTACTTGTTCATAAACTTATACTTTTAATACTTGAAAATAATAATCAACTTCTTTTGGGCCCGACATTGTACCACTTTGCGCGCATTCTTAGTAAGGATCGGGGTAGCTAATCCCGAAACTACTAAGATACTTCTAGGCCTTGTGCCTAGGGGCAACTTGGAGCCCATCCCTTCTAGGCCATGTGCCTAGGGGCAACTTGGAGCCCATCCCTTGGATCTTGTGTCCGATACATGCCCTTAAAAAGTAAAATACTTTTTTTATCTTTAAATACTTCTTATAATAAAATGCCTTGGCATTTAATAAGCACCTTGTGTGCCAAAATCCCTAAAGTCTTGACTTTGGGATCTACTTAAGGCCTTGGCCTTTCTCTTTCTTTTCTTTTTCTTCCTTTTACTTGTTAATACTTCTAAAAGTATTTAATAGAATTCTTATTTTTCCATTAAAATACATGGCTGTTCATGCTTGTTAAAATAGCAAATGGAAATAACTTTGAGCTTACTAATCATACTATAAAATAGAGCAAAGAAAGCAACTTTAAACTTACTAATCATGCTATAAAAATAGAGCAAAGAAAGCAACTTGAGCTTACTAATCATGCTGTAAAAATAGAGCAAAGAAAAGCAACTTGAGCTTACTAATCATGCTGTAAAAATAGAGCAAAAGAAAAGCAACTTTGAACTTACTAATCATGCTATAAAAATAGAGCAAAGAAAGCAACTTGAGCTTACTAAAATCTGCACACTTAACAAAAATCTGCATTCTATAAGCTTACAAAATCTGCACTTTATACTTACAAAATCTGCACTATACTAAGCTTAATAAAATCTGCACACTTATAAAATCTGCATACTTATAAAAACAATCTCATCCTATAATCATCTCTCACATGGTTCGGTCAGATCCAATGTTAAATGATGGACCACTAGTTAGCCATCCAATGCCAGCTACACTGTCTTCATCTCTATTAAAGAGTAGGCTTGAAAACTACAGCTCTAGCTACAATCGACACCCCCACTCATTTCTCTATCCCTCTTAACTAATGGAGATAATTTCACTAATTCCTAGCACGTACTTTGAGCCATCTACTTTAGAACTTCTGAACACATATCTGATAACAACAATCCTTTATTTAGTATCACATCACCGGCATCTACTATCAGTGTCATGCTTGCAAGGGCCCTCTCGCACTCATAAAAGACATTGGGTAGGACCATATTGCTTCATCATTATCACTTTCCCCCTACAAACCTGAATTAAACAGTAAGCTCAAAAGATACAATTCGTGCCCCTTTCACAGCACATATTACGGCAAAGAAAGCCTAAACTCAAATACTATACATATATATGTATCAATTCTGCTCAACATAGTAACAAAGAACCTAAATCCCTTCAAGCTTCTGATTATTTAATCATGCTACTATAGATGAAGACTAGCAACTCAATCCTGCTCACGGCAGTAACATGGAACATGGAATCCAAAAATGGTATCCGTTAATTGTGACCTCAATACACTACTATCCCAATAACAAAACTTGCAACTACAAGGCTAAATGAAATCCGATCATGCCCATTTAATAGCAAATGAAAGGTCTACACAGCAAAAGAATTTTAAGCTGATCATACTTGGAATTAACGGAATATCATGCTTACTAAGTCATCACAAGATCTAAACTGCTATGAAATTGTGGGTTGTTCTTGCCCATGGACATGCACTAACAAAACTTAACGGTAAGCTTCGAAAGGGACTGTTCGTGCCCCTTTTTGAAAGGAAACTATGATCTACAAATGCTGCTTATGGAAATGCCGGCAACACAAATGCTTCACCAAATTCAAATCCGGCCAGAAATCTCATTACAATAAGAAAACAGAGCTTCACTGATCTAACTTAAAACACTAGAAATCGCAGGAACCCAAAGGAAACCAGCCGAACAACAGGAAGGTGCAGAAACACCAAATCAGAGCTCGTTCGCAAATCAAAACTCGCGGAACTACTCCTACTGCAGGTGAGTAGCAACTCACCTCGCGTTCTCGGACTTACAACCGGAGAAGAGGACTCTAAAGCTTCTAGGGTTCGGAGGATGTGAAGATCTCTGCGATCCCTTCCTATCCGCGTGTTCTCCTTGACGAGGAGACCACGAATCTGTGAACGGCTTCTGAAAAGAAGCCCTTGCCGGCCGCCGGAGAGGAACCCTAGGTCGGCTTCACCTTCCGCCTGATCTGCCGCCGTCGCACGCGAGAGGTGAGGAGAGGAAAAGAAATTTTAGGTTTTCCGAAAATCACTTTAGTCCTCGCTTTATAACTAGGGTTATTTTCGGTTCCAATTACAACTTAACTATATTTCTCCCTCTTGAGTTAACATAACTCGCTGGCACAGCTGGTTGGCTGCGTTTTGCTTAAGGCGCAGCTCACGGGTTCGAGTCTCGGCTACAACTATTTTTCTTCGTATTTATTCTCTATTCATTAACTACTGCTTAAATATTATTCACTCCATATAAGGTTAACAAAAATCGTGTAGCTCAGCTGGTTGAGCCGGTTTTGCTTGGGTCAGTCCGACCCGAGGTCGTGGGTTCGAACCTCGCCTTCAACGATTTTTTTGTCAAACTTTCTTTCTTTTGTAAACATACTAAACGACTTCCAAAAATTACGTAAAAATACTCTAAAAATTCCTAAAAATCTCTAGAATATTTTAAAAGTATTTCCAAATATTTTCATGGACTTTTAGAACTTGAAATAGGGAAAATTGGGTCGTTACACGTAGCAAGTCACGTTCTTTTGTTCTGAGGGAGAGCTGATCTTTTGAAGATCCTTTTTGCTGAAGCTCCTCTTTCTCCTGGTGAACATTTTTCTTACCAAGTTCACCAGGTGTTCTTCGTTTTCGGAGTCTTGGTCAGATTCTTCTTCAAATTCAGGCTTGCTTTTCTTTTCTTTGGAGGACCCTGCAAATAGAGCTATACCTTTCTCGGCTCTAGCATTAGTTTGTTCGTGTAATTCTAATTCACAGAAAAGCTCATCTAATTTTAAATTAGAAAGATCCTTAGAAATTTTGTAGGCATCCACTATTGATGCCCATAAACTATTACGTGGAAAGGCGTTTAATGCGTACCTTATTAAGTCTCTGTTCTCCATCTGGTGGCATATCGCATGAAGCCCGTTAAGGATGTCCTTGATCCTCGCGTGTAGTTGATTCACTGTTTCTCCTTCCTGCATTTTTATATTAAAAATTTTATTTAAAAACAGGTCTCGTTTTGTTACCTTAGCGTCGCTCGTTCCCTCGTGCAGTTTGTAACGACCCAATTTTCCTTATTTTGAGTTCTGAATATCCTTAAAAATATTTGGAAATGCTTTTAAAATATTCTAGGGATTTTTAGAAATTTTTAGAGTATTTTTATGCAAATTTTGGAGTCCGTTTGGTATTTTTACCGAGTGGAGAAAGTTTAAAAAAAAAAAAAGAAAAATAAAATAAAAACCAAAGAGCAAGAGCTGGGATTCGAACCCAGCTTCTCGGGCCCAAGCAGTAAGCGGCCCAACCAACCGAGCTGAGCTCGTTTTGTTAACTAAGTATGTGAACGAATATATTTGAGTTATAGGTAGATTCGGATCACTCAAGTTATTAAAGGAGGTTAATTCCTTCCCGAACCCTAAAAACCGCAAATCACTTTCCCCTCCTCACCACGCGACGCCGCCTTCTCCTCTCGGGCGAAAAAGGGGCGACGGCGCTAGGGCTCGTTTCCGGCGGCCGGCGAGGACTTCTTTCCGGGAGTTGTTCGCGGATTCGTGGTCTCCTCGTCAAGGAGAACACGCGGATAGGAAGGGATCGCCGAAACCTTCACCTCATCCGAACCCTAGGTCTCTTTCTCCGGTTGTAAGTCCAAGAACCCTTAGTAAGTGCTTCTCACCTGCGGTAGGAGTAGCTTTTGGGGTTTTTGTTCGCATTTTCTTGTTGTTGTGTAATGAACAAGAGCAGCCCTTCATTCTAGCCTATTGTCCAGATTTCAACCTTTGCTAGCATTTCGGTTTGGGCTTTGGTTCAAGTTCTTTTTGTTGGAGTGTATACTGAGAGCCTAAGCTTTGTAAACATTCATTATGAATAAAGAATCACATTTGGTCTAATTATCTACATTTGTTTGTAGTTGTTCATTTAATTTATATTGTAGATAACATAGTATGTGGTGTCACATACAGAAGATGATGTTATCAGTACCTTATAAATTATAAACAGTAGCTCACGACCAGAATGGAAAGGAACAAACCATTAGAAAGTCGTAGTGTAATTAGGTATTAGTTTATCTTGACTATATAATTACACTAGTACACTCAGAGTGTATTGAGTAGGACCATTTGAGGTCGTTCCTTTTATACTGACTTTATAAAGGAACAAAGACCTCAGTTATTATGGAAGTGTGTGCTCTTAATCCTAATATAATAACAAGCACATATATTTGATATTTATTTCTTTAATTTATCAATGGGTGAGATTTAGTTCGATGAATCAATAAACCCAATAAATTGGGAAATGGTATCACTCATAGTGTGTGTTGTTGATTATAGAAGGAAACTGTGTCCTAGTGATACTAGGTTGATAATGTCCTCAAGAGGAGCTCATAAAGATTGTCATGTTAAATCCTGCAGGTGGACTTAGTCCGACATGATAATAAGGTTGAGTGGTACTACTCTTGGACTTAGATATTAATTAAATGAGTTGTCAGTAACTCACTTAATTAGTGGACATTCGATATCTTAAACACAGGGAGACTAACACACTCATAATAAGAAGGAGCCCAAAAATGTAATTTGGGATTGGTGCGGTAGTTCAATGATAGTTCTCTAGTGGAATGAATTATTATTGATAAAATTAAGTTGTATGTTCGGGGCGAACACGGGATGCTTAATTTTATCGGGAGACCAAAACCAATTCCTCCTCTCGGTCCCTATTGTAGCCTCTTATTTATAAAGTACTATACCCACATATACCCACCTTCTATACCCACCTAAAGGGGGCCGGCCAAGCTAGCTTGGGAACCAAGCTAGGGCCGGCCTAGGTTTATAAGGTGGCCGGCCCTAGCTTGAACCCAAGCTAGTAGGGCCGGCCATAATTAAATAAAAAAGAAATTTAATTTTAGATTTTATTATTATGTGGAAGATATAATTTAAAGAGAATTAAAATTAAAATATCTCTCTTGTAAAAGATTTACAAAAGATTAAAGAAAGAGATTAATCTCTTTCCTTATTTGTAGATTGGAGAGATTTTTATTTTCTCTTTAAAATTATTCACATGTTAATAAAATTAAAATTATAGATATTTCCTTTTATTAACTATGAAGAGATTTTTAAAGAGAAATTTTATTTTTTAAAATTTCCGGAAACAAATAAGGAAAGTTTTAATTGTTGTTTAAAACTTGTCCAATTTGCTTCCTCTTGATGTGGCCGGCCATTAGAGTTTATTTGGGAAATTTTATTTTATTTTTCTCAAATAAATCATGTCAAGGAAATTAAGGAAATTTTATTGTAATTAAATTTCCTAATTTGCCTAGGCCAAGGAATATAAAAGAAGGGGTGAGGGTGCCTTCACAAGACACAACCTCTATTGTTTTCTCTCCCTTTCTCCTTGGTGTTGTGGCCGGCCATTACCCTCTCCCTCTCTTCCTCTTGTGGTGGCCGAATACTTCATCTCTCTTGGAGTTCTTGTGGTGGCCGGATACTACTTGGAGAAGAAGAAGAAGAAGGAGAGAAAGCTAGCATCTCTTGGAGCTTGGTTAGTATTTTGATTTTCTTCTTTGGTAAAGTTCTTCCTTTGTGGCCGAACCTTGCTTGGAGGAGAAGAAGGTGGTTGGTGGTTTCTCATCTCGGTAGATCGTTGCCCACACAACGTCCAAGATTAGAAGAGGAATACGGTAGAAGATCAAGAGGTTTTTCTACAAGGTATAACTAGTAATTTCTATTTCCGCATCATGCTAGTTATTTATGGAAATAATACCAAATACAAGAGGCTTACGTTCTAGAATTTCGAATATGGTTTTTCGAAGTTGTGTTCTTTTGTTTCTTTCTTTTCTTGTGATTTGATTGTTCTCTTTGGTTAACCTAAAGTTATTTTAGGAAATTAAATATTAGCTTTCTATTAAAGGTTTTGTCTAGTCGGTGGTGGTTGCTCCCATATCCAAGAAGGCCATGTGCCTCGCCACGTCAGTACTGGGAACCTTTTATGGAAATTAATATTTAATGGAATTAATAACTTAAGGAGACTTGGGTCGAACGTGTTAAGTTCCGTAGGAGATCCAAGTCAAAACCTAAAAGAACAAATAGATTAAGTTTTGGATCAAACGTGTTAAGTTCCGCAGGCGATCCAAAATTTAATTTAAAAGAACACATGGTAGCTAGGAAAAGGTTCAGACCTTTGTACAAAATTTTTGTACAGTGGAACCTATAGGCTTTCCGAGTAGCAACCAACAATTGGTATCAGAGCTAGGGTTTTGCCTCTGTGTATTTGGTATTTAGTTTAAATTATGCACATGTCATACATAATTTAGGCAGGTTAATAGTAGGATGTGCTAACTCTATGGATGCAGGATCCAACTATTATGGCTTTTAGTTAATTATGTGTGTGATTGGACCCTTGGACATGTCAAGGGCAATTTATATGTGTGTGCATGATTGTATTAAAATACAGCAGGAGCTGTATTTAGTTTTATTAGAATTTTATTTTGATCTAGATACATGTACATTCCTTTTATGGAATATAGGATCAAAATGTAAAATTCTATTTATGTCATGGATCGAATCTTGCAAAGCGTGGAACCTTCTAAGGACCAGAGGCGCAGTGGAACTCGGAGCAAGATGGATGTTAGACCCGGTGGCGGTGGCCAAATATGCCTGCAGCATTGGATGACAACACACGGAGGACAATTAAAGATAAAAGCCATAATAGTTGAAAATTAGATTTTCTATTTATTGCTTTTATATTGTGCTGTGTGTGCATGTTAGTTTACAAGTTTAGTAGGCTAGCATAGTTAAAATTCCTCATTTATAAATAACTAAGTGGGAGAGGGATTTTTAAGTAAATCCCATGGTCTCCATTACTGGTTTGTAAGTGATGCAAACAAGCTTGCGCGTTGGCTCTGAGTGCCTTCCTCCATAACGGATGAGCTTGTTTGCGGATCACTAGAACAGACTTCCATTTTTGGATGACTATAGGAAGTTAATTAAGAGCGTGTGATCTTCCCCAACGGAAGGGACATAATCTTATTAATGGACTTAGTGTCAAGTAATGGTGAACACTTAGACACATCTGATAGTATCCTCCCCAACGGAGTCACTACTATTATTTGTGTGACCAAATAATACCAACTATTAATTTTATTTGTCAAAAAGTTAGGTTGACAAGATAATAAAATTAATGGGTTAAAACCCTCCTTTTACAAATGTTGAAATTGTATACGTCCACACTAACGTGGCATACAAAATTCACGGTGTTATGAGGTGTTGGTTAATTTAAAATAGTATTGTTTGAGGAATCAATATTATTCTAAATTTAGAGTTCTGACCAAAAGTTATTTGTGATTCTTAGGATGACTTTCAACCCACTGTCCATCATACTTCAACAAAATAGACTTACTGGACCAAATTACATAGATTGGAAAAGAAACCTGGATATTGTTCTTACTGCTGAAAGCTATAAATTTGTCTTGACTGAGCATTGCACCCACTCGTGAATCTACCCAAGAGGAGATTGAATATCATAGGAAATGGGTAAAAGCATGAGATGGCGCGGTGTTACATTTTGGCTTCAATGTCAAATGTATTGCAACATCGACAAAGATTTACCAACGACTTATGATATTATGAACAATCTCAAGGAACTCTTTGGTCATCGTGATAGGGCTTCTAGACAAGAAGCTATGAGAAAGATAATGACGACCACCATGCAAGAGGGTACTCTGTAAGGGATCATATCCTAAACATGATAGCTTATCACGAAATACGGATCCTTGGTGGAGAAATTGATGGGAAACCAGATCGATATGATCCTCCAAACCCTACCTAGAAGTTTTGAGCAGTTCACTTGAACTATAATATGAATAAAAGGATTTATTCATTAGGGGAACTACTGACTTAAAGCAGAAGGGTTATTTAGTCACAATGCTCAAATTCACTATCGAAAATGGTTCTACTTCTAAACCGAAGGAAAGAAGAAGAAGAAACAAACTAATTCAGCAAAGAAAGTGAATAAATCTCAGTGTACGGGATTTAAAGCTGGAATGAAGAAGCCGAAGGGCAAGTGCTTCATCTGCAAGCAGGACATTGGAAGGCGGACTGTCCTCGTAAGAACCAAAACAAAGGTATATCTCATACTCTAGTTGTTGAAACATGTTTAGCGGTGTTATCTACCAGCACCTGGTGTGTAGATACGGGAGCCACTGATCATGTCTGCAATTCCTTGCAGGGGTTCCAGGAAACCCGACGACTATCTGAAGGGGAGATTACTGTCTACATGGGCAATGCCACTAAGGTGGCAGCTGTTGCAGTGGGAGACGTCTACTTATCTTTTAGTAGAAATAGAAATTTGGTTTTAAGAAATTGTCTTTATGTACCCAGTTTTAGAAAGAATTTAATTTCAGTTTCTAAACTATTTTTAGATGGATATTCAGTTTCTTTCAGTAACGATGTAGTTATTAAAAGAAATAAAGTGATTATCTGTTCTGGTGCATTAGTTGGCAATTTGTATATTTTAAATCCAATTTCTTCCACAAAGCAAAACATGGAAATTTATAACTCATCTTCTAAATCTAATAAGAGAAAAGAACCTTCAGAAATGAACCAGGCATATCTTTGGCATCTAAGACTTGGTCATATTAATTTAAGTAGGATTCAGAGGCTTATAGCCGATGGACTTTTGAGTTCATTAGAGTTGGAAAACTTTCCAACTTGTGAATCTTGCTTAGAAGGTAAAATGACCAAGAGGCCGCTTCAAGGCCAAGGGTATAGAGCCAAAGAAGTGTTAGAGTTGGTTCACTCGGATTTGTGTGGTCTCTGTCCATGCAAGAGGAGGTTTTGAATATTTTGTCTCTTTCATAGCGATTATTCAAGATATGGATACATTTATCTAATGCGCAAGTCCGAATGCTTTGACAAGTTCAAAGAATACAAGGCTGATGTGGAGAAGCGATTAGGTAAAAGTATCAAGACACTACGATCTGATCGTGGTGGCGAATACCTCTTAGGAGAGTTTAGGAATTACTTATCGAGGTGGGATTCAATCCCAATTGGAACACCCCAACAGAATGGTGTAGCAGAGCGAAGGAATAGGACTCTTATGGAGATGGTTAGATCGATGATGAGTTATTCAGAATTACCAAATTCGTTTTGGGGATATGCTCTGGAAACAGCAGTTATGTTACGAACTTAGTACCTTCTAAATCAGTTTCTTCTACTCCCATAGAATTGTGGAATGGGCGAAAACCCAGTCTAAGACATATTCGGATTTGGGGTAGTCCAGCACATGTACTGACACCAGATGCTGATAAGTTAGAATCTCGTACAGAAGTTCGCGTGTTTGTAGGATATCCCAAAGGAACGAAATGTGGTTTATTTTATAGTCCTAAAGACCAGAAGGTCATTGTTAGCACCAATGCCCAGTTTTTAGAAGAAGACTATATAATGGATCACAAGCTCAGAGTAAAGTCGTTTTAGAAGAACTTAGAGAGGACATGTCTACTTCAGCAAGGACAAGATGAAGTACCACAAGAGACGCAACACGTGTCACACATGATACACAACCACAAGGCCTCGTTGTAGTGGGAGGGTTGTGAGGCACTGAAAGATTCATGTTTTGGGAGAGTCTTGGACTTGATCCCGGTAAACATGAACCCGATCATATGACAAAGCACTCCAAGATATAGATGCAGCATCTTGGCAAAATGCAATGAATTCAAATAGAGTCCATGTACTCTAATAAGGTGCAGAAGCTTGTAGAACCACCGATGGTGTAAAAGCCGTTGGATGCAAGTGGATCTACAAAAGGAAAAGAGGGATGACGGGAAGGTAGAAACCTTCAAAGCTAGGCTTGTTGCGAAGGGTACACTCGAAAGAGGGAATCGATTATGAGGAAACCTTTTCACCGGTAGCCATGCTTAAGTCTATCCGGATACTCTTATCCATTGCTGCTCATATGGATTATGAGATTTGGCAAATGGATGTCAAGACAACTTTCCTTAATGGAAGTCTTGAAGAGAACATCCATATGAAGCAACCAGAAGGATTTATTGAAAAAGGCAAAGAGCATCTAGTATGCAAGTTCAATCGGTCCATTTATGGACTGAAGCAAGCTTCAAGGTCTTGGACCATCCGGTTTAATGAAGCAATCCAGTCATATGGATTTATTCAAAGTCCGGATGAGTCTTGTGTATACAAGAAGTGTAACGGAAACGTGGTGGTATTTCTTGTACTATACGTAGATGATATTTTGTTAATTGGCAACAATGTCAAGGTATTATTAGACGTAAGGGTATGGTTGTCCAAACAATTTGATATGAAGGACTTAGGAGAATGTGCACACATTCTTGGGATCAAAGTTATAAGGGATCGCAAGAAAAGAATGTTGTGTCTATCCCAAGCTTCATATATAGATACAATCCTTGCTCGTTTTAGCATGCAAGACTCCAAGAAAGGTTTCTTACCTTTTAGACATGGAGTAGCTCTATCTAAAGAGATGTCTCCAAAGACATCAAAAGAGATAGAGGACATGAAAGCAGTTCCTTATGCTGTAGGAAGCCTAATGTATGCAATGTTATATACGAGACACGATATCTTTTCTTGTAGGCATGGTTAGCAGAATATCGAGTAACCTCGACAAGGACATTGAGAAAGCATATATTAAAGTACCGAGAAGGACTAGGGATTATATGCTAGTTTACGAGGCAGATGATTTGCTCCCTGTGGTTACAGAGATTTCAATCAGATAGGGATAACATGAAGTCTACATCAGGCTATGTTTTTACTTTAGGAGGTGGAGCCATTTCATGGAGGAGTGTTAAGCGAAATGCGTTTCGGACTCAACCATGGAAGCAGAGTAGCCTCTGAGGCAGCTAAAGAAGCAGTATGGCTCAGGAATTTTCTAATGGACTTAGATGTGATTCCTGGTTTGCCCAAAATCATCACAATTTATTGTGATAATAGTGGTGCAGTTGCAAACTCGAAGGAACCACGAGCTCATAAGGCAAGTAAACATATAGAGCGCAAGTACCACCTGATACGAGATATCGTGAAGCGAGGAGAAGTTGTCATCGCCAAGATTGCATCAGCGGATAACCTGGCAGATCCTTTCACTAAGGCCCTTCCGGCGAAAGCTTTCGATTGGCATGTGGAGGGAATGAGAATCAGATGTATGGTAGAAGATATGGCAGCTTAGTCATTAGTATAAGTGGGAGATTGTTGGAGTGTATACTGAGAGCCTAAGCTTTGTAAACATTCATTATGAATAAAGAATCACATTTGGTCTAATTATCTACATTTGTTTGTAGTTGTTCATTTAATTTATATTGTAGATAACATAGTATGTGGTGTCACATACAGAAGATGATGTTATCAGTACCTTATAAATTATAAACAGTAGCTCACGACCAGAATGGAAAGGAACAAACCATTAGAAAGTCGTAGTGTAATTAGGTATTAGTTTATCTTGACTATATAATTACACTAGTACACTCAGAGTGTATTGAGTAGGACCATTTGAGGTCGTTCCTTTTATACTGACTTTATAAAGGAACAAAGACCTCAGTTATTATGGAAGTGTGTGCTCTTAATCCTAATATAATAATAAGCACATATGTTTGATATTTATTTCTTTAATTTATCAATGGGTGAGATTTAGTTCGATGAATCAATAAACCCAATAAATTGGGAAATGGTATCACTCATAGTGTGTGTTGTTGATTATAGAAGGAAACTGTGTCCTAGTGATACTAGGTTGATAATGTCCTCAAGAGGAGCTCATAAAGATTGTCATGTTAAACCTGCGGTGGACTTAGTCCGACATGATAATAAGGTTGAGTGGTACTACTCTTGGACTTAGATATTAATTAAATGAGTTGTCGGTAACTCACTTAATTAGTGGACATTCGATATCTTAAACACGGAGACTAACACACTCATAATAAGAAGGAGCCCAAAATGTAATTTTGGATTGGTGCGGTAGTTCAATGATAGTTCTCTAGTGGAATGAATTATCATTGATAAAATTAAGTTGTGTGTTGGGGCAAACATGGGATGCTTAATTTTATCGGAGACCAAAACCAATTCCTCCTCTCGGTCCCTATCGTAGCCTCTTATTTATAGAGTACTATACCCACATATACCCACCTTCTATACCCACCTAAAGGGGCCGGCCAAGCTAGCTTGGGAACCAAGCTAGGGCCGGCCTAAGCTTGGTGGTCGGCCCTAGCTTGAACCCAAGCTAGTAGGGCCGGCCATAATTAAATAAAAAGAAATTTAATTTTAGATTTTATTATTATGTGGAAGATATAATTTAAAGAGAATTAAAATTAAAATATCTCTTTTGTAAAAGATTTACAAAAGATTAAAGAAAGAGATTAGATCTCTTTCCTTATTTGTAGATTGGAGAGATTTTTATTTTCTCTTTAAAATTATTCACATGTTAATAAAATTAAAATTATAGATATTTCCTTTTATTAACCATGAAGAGATTTTAAAGAGAAATTTTATTTTTAAAATTTCTGAAACAAATAAGGAAAGTTTTAATTGTTGATTAAAACTTGTCCAATTTGCTTCCTCTTGATGTGGCCGGCCATTAGAGTTTATTTGGGAAATTTTATTTTATTTTTCTCAAATAAATCATGTCAAGGAAATTAAGGAAATTTTATTGTAATTAAATTTCCTAATTTGCCTAGGCCAAGGAATATAAAAGAAGGGGTGAGGGTGCCTTCACAAGACACAACCTCTATTGTTTTCTCTCCCTTTCTCCTTGGTGTTGTGGCCGACCATTACCCTCTCCCTCTCTTCCTCTTGTGGTGGCCGAATACTTCATCTCTCTTGGAGTTCTTGTGGTGGCCGGATACTACTTGGAGAAGAAGAAGAAGAAGGAGAGAAAGCTAGCATCTCTTGGAGCTTGGTTAGTATTTTGATTTTCTTCTTTGGTAAAGTTCTTCCTTTGTGGCCGAACCTTGCTTGGAGGAGAAGAAGGTGGTTGGTGGTTTCTCATCTCGGTAGATCGTTGCCCACACAACGTCCAAGATTAGAAGAGGAATACGGTAGAAGATCAAGAGGTTTTTCTACAAGGTATAACTAGTAATTTCTATTTCCGCATCATGCTAGTTATTTATGGAAATAATACCAAATACAAGAGGCTTACGTTCTAGAATTTCGAATATGGTTTTTCGAAGTTGTGTTCTTTTGTTTCTTTCTTTTCTTGTGATTTGATTGTTCTCTTTGGTTAACCTAAAGTTATTTTAGGAAATTAAATATTAGCTTTCTATTAAAGGTTTTGTCTAGTCGGTGGTGGTTGCTCCCATATCCAAGAAGGCCATGTGCCTCGCCACGTCAGTACTGGGAACCTTTTATGGAAATTAATATTTAATGGAATTAATAACTTAAGGAGACTTGGGTCGAACGTGTTAAGTTCCGCAGAGATCCAAGTCAAAACCTAAAGATCAAATAGATTAAGTTTTGGATCAAACGTGTTAAGTTCAGCGATCCAAAATTTAATTTAAAAGAACACATGGTAGCTAGGAAAGGTTCGACCTTTGTACAAAATTTTTGTATGATGGAACCTATAGGCTTTCGAGTAGCAACCAACAATTGGTATCGGAGCTAGGGTTTGCCTCATGTATTTGGTATTTAGTTTAAATTATGCACATGTCATACATAATTTAGGCAGGTTAATAGTAGGATGTGCTAACTCTATGGATGCAGGATCCAACTATTATGGCTTTTAGTTAATTATGTGTGTGATTGGACCCTTGGACATGTCAAGGGCAATTTATATGTGTGTGCATGATTGTATTAAAATACGGCAGGCGTATTTAGTTTTATTAGGATTTTATTTTTGATCTAGATACATGTACATTCCTTTTATGGAATATAGGATCAAAATGTAAAATTCTATTTATGTCATGGATCGAATCTTGCAAAGCGTGGAACCTTCTAAGGACCGAGGCGCAGTGGAACTCGGAGCAAGATGGATGCGATAGTTAGACCCGGTGGCGGTGGCCAAATATGGCAGCAGCTTCGGATGACAACACACGGAGGACAATTAAAGATAAAAGCCATAATAGTTGAAAATTAGATTTTCTATTTATTGCTTTTATATTGTGCTGTGTGTGCATGTTAGTTTACAAGTTTAGTAGGCTAGCATAGTTAAAATTCCTTATTTATAAATAACTAATTGGGAGAGGATTTTAAGTAAATCCCAAGGTCTCCATTCTGGTTTGTAAGTGATGCAAACAAGCTTGCGTTGGCTCGAGTGCCTTCCTCCATAGCGGATGAGCTTGTTTGCGGATCACTAGAAGACTTCCATTTTGGATGACTATAGGAAGTTAATTAAGAGCGTGTGATCTTCCCCAACGGAAGGGGCATAATCTTATTAATGGACTTAGTGTCAAGTAATGGTGAACACTTAGACACATCTGATAGTATCCTCCCCAACGGAGTCACTGCTATTATTTGTGTGACCAAATAATACCAACTATTAATTTTATTTGTCAAAAAGTTAGGTTGACAAGATAATAAAATTAATGGGTTAAAACCCTCCTTTTACAAATGTTGAAATTGTATACGTCCACACTAACGTGGCATACAAAATTCACGGTGTTATGAGGTGTTGGTTAATTTAAAATAGTATTGTTTGAGGAATCAATATTATTCTAAATTTAGAGTTCTGACCAAAAGTTATTTGTGATTCTTAGGATGACTTTCAACCCACTGTCCATCATACTTCAACAAAATAGACTTACTGGACCAAATTACATAGATTGTAAAAGAAACCTGGATTCTTAGTTTTGAGAGTAGACCTACACGGATAGTGGACAGAGCAGTCAAGAGACTAAGAAGCAAAGAAGTACCACTAGTGAAGGTCGTCTGGCAGAACCAGGAACACGAGGAAGTCACTTGGGAACGGGAGGATAGTATGAGACAGAAATATCTAGAACTATTCTAAGTTCGAGGATGAACTTTTTATAAGGTATGGGGAATTGTAACGACCCAATTTTCCTTATTTTGAGTTCTGAATATCCTTAAAAATATTTGGAAATACTTTTAAAATATTCTAGGGATTTTTAGAAATTTTTAGAGTATTTTTATGCAAATTTTGGAGTCCGTTTGGTATTTTTACCGAGTGGAGAAAGTTAAAAAAAAAAAAAAAAAAAAAAACCAAAGAGCAAGAGCTGGGATTCGAACCCA
This sequence comes from Zingiber officinale, assembly GCF_018446385.1. NCBI lineage: Eukaryota > Viridiplantae > Streptophyta > Magnoliopsida > Zingiberales > Zingiberaceae > Zingiber > Zingiber officinale. The sequence continues at coordinate 37,604,323 of NC_056007.1, read as the reverse complement.
GCTTCTCGGGCCCAAGCAGTAAGCGGCCCAACCAACCGAGCTGAGCTCGTTTTGTTAACTAAGTATGTGAACGAATATATTTGAGTTATAGGTAGATTCGGATCACTCAAGTTATTAAAGGAGGTTAATTCCTTCCCGAACCCTAAAAACCGCAAATCACTTTCCCCTCCTCACCACGCGACGCCGCCTTCTCCTCTCGGGCGAAAAAGGGGCGACGGCGCTAGGGCTCGTTTCCGGCGGCCGGCGAGGACTTCTTTCCGGGAGTTGTTCGCGGATTCGTGGTCTCCTCGTCAAGGAGAACACGCGGATAGGAAGGGATCGCCGAAACCTTCACCTCATCCGAACCCTAGGTCTCTTTCTCCGGTTGTAAGTCCAAGAACCCTTAGTAAGTGCTTCTCACCTGCGGTAGGAGTAGCTTTTGGGGTTTTTGTTCGCATTTTCTTGTTGTTGTGTAATGAACAAGAGCAGCCCTTCATTCTAGCCTATTGTCCAAATTTCAACCTTTGCTAGCATTTCGGTTTGGGCTTTGGTTCAAGTTCTTTTGCTGTTTTTTTTAGATCACGGACAGATTTTTTTAAGTGTCTTCTGGATTGGTTACAACATGCTTATCTAAATGTAGTTACCTTACATTTCAAGCATATCTAAGTAGTTATGTTTCCTTCAAGACATGGCATGATCAAAGAATTGTTAAGATTCAAGAATAAATTGGTTTTACAAGTTTGCTATTTGGAATCTGTTTGCTGCCGTGGACCTGACCAAACATATTTCATATGATCATGTAGTCTTTTAAGTACTGTTGAGTTTTTGTTTTGAATATACACAGATATATATATCAGTGCCATGTAGTTTAAAATCTCTTGTTTGCTGAATAAATGAGAGAAGTACAAGAAAAGCAATACTAAGATACAATCTGATCCTAAGGTTCAGAATTTAGAACCAAGGCACACTAAGTGCTTAAATAAATGCCAAGGCATTTATTTAGAAGAAGTATTTAAAGAAGGATATAAAGAAAAGTATTTTACTTTTAAAAGGGCATGTACCGGACACAAGGTCCAAGGGATGGGCTCCAAGTTGCCCCTAGACATAAGGTCTAGAAGTGTCTTAATGGTTTTGGGATTAGCTACCTCAATTCTCATTAAGAAAGGCGCGCAAAGTGGTACAATGCCGGGCCCAAGTAAAGTTGAATATTATTTTAAAGTATAAAAGTATTAATTTGGAAACAAACAGAACAAGTTCTTTTATTTAAGTTGCAAATTTCTAGCAAGTTAAATTGTTGTTTCCTTTAGAGATGCATGATGTAGTTCTATCTGCTATTTTCATGTGATGTAGTTCTATCTGCTATTTTCATGTGATGTAGTTCTATCTGCTATTTTCATGTTGAGCATGTACTCCCTGTTTTCAGTTATGTTTATGCATTCCTTATCGGATTTTGTGAGTAGAAAGTACTTACTAAGCTTTTAGCTTATAGATACTATTTTTTTTCCTCCTACCGCAGATATAGATAAAAGTAAAGGAAAAGCTAAAGTGATATGAAGGAAGGCGACAAGGAGACGTCGATGGTGTGTGTGGTGGCTGATATGGAAGCTTGGGACCTTGCTAGAGGATTTAAATGAATTCTTGTTAAGAATCTGATAAGAGTTGAATAGAAGTTTTCTTTTAATTGCTGGATATAATTTAGTCATACTTTTTCTATTAGTAAGTGCAGATTAGTTCAATTTCCTTAAGCAGATACAGATTTGATTTTGTACCTTCCAATTGCCCCTGTTAGTTTGATTTCTTCTTACATGTTCCATAATCTGTTTAATACTCTAATTAGTGCCATAAATTGTGAAATTAGTCTATTTTTGGTTGCTGGACTAATAACTTTCGATTCTGCTGGAATTGGCTACCTTTATTCATGTTGATATTATGCTAAATTGATTCTGCTGGAATTGGCAACTCGTATATTGGTTTAGGCTAAAGTTTCACATTAGCTTGGTTTAATGTTTCCTTATGAATGGTTAAAGTTTTGGCTGTTGATGCATTGTTATGCATGCAATATTAGTAAGAACAGCCATGACCGAATTATGCAAAGGTATACACATGCATACAAGTTTTAAATGCTGTTATGGAAACATGCTAATACATCTAGTTATGATTGGATGTCTATTTGTTATGGCTAGAATGTTTCCTTCCTTACCGCCGGACTGTCTGGATTTAGTATTGCTGAAACGTTTCTTAGTACTGCTTGATTTATAATTGCAGTAAACCACTTCAGTTAAGGTAAATCGCATGTCTGTATAGCTAAACCGTAGCATGCCTTCATCATTATATAATTATGCTTTAAACCATTGCAAATAAGCTAATTCATTGTTTGAGTTGGTTCGGTTTGGAAGTACTGTAGCGGTTTTTGTTTTATGGAAGAAAATCATGTGATGTTCGGATTTGTTGAAATGAATGAGCAGTAGTTTTAATTAACTTCCCTTTTATTCCTGTTTGGTTGTAGAATGAATAACTACATCTTGTAACAAGGAATGTTAGGTAGGATTTCATGAATGCAAGTTAATAAAGGAAGTTGAAAACAGTAGAGATAAGTTTCCTTGTCTATATGTTACACTTGCTGGTTGTTATACTTATTTGCATGTTTAAATAAGTAATAATATCAGAACAGGTTAAAGCATTTTGATATGTGATATGTTTTTAACAAATAGTTTAAAGCATTTCTAGTGTTAAGTAGCTAGTACTAGTTATGTGTAGTTAGTAGAACCAGTGGCGGTCACCCTCAGAATAGTAGTAAGAAGGGTGGCCGTTACACAGTTCGATCAACTTGTCCCATAGCTCTTTAGCGTTCTTGTGTGGACCGACTCTGTTAAGTTCTTCTCTTGTCAATCCGCACTGTAGAGTGTTGATTGCTTTATTTTCTGTTGATGCTTTTTTCTTGAGATCTGTTGTCCAGTCTTCTGGATCCACTAGATTCCCGGCGTTGTCCACTGGAATTTTGTAGGGTCTCGTGATGCTCATCCACTGGTCGAAGTCTGTTTTGAGGTAGACCTCCATGCGCTTCTTCCAGTAAGGGAAGTCGTCCCGGTTGAAGAGTGGAGGTCGCACTGTGCTGAATCCTTCTTGTTGGGACATTCTGTGCACAGGTAAATAACCAGAAAAAATCCCAAGACTTGGTCTTGGATTAGTAGTGCGGGAAGAGAAAAAAATAGAAAAGAATCTAGATTCGTGTTGCACTAATTTAAATTGTTTAGAGAAATATTAAGTTAACGAAACAAAAGTTAATTATAAAAAAAACAAAAAAAAAATTTACCCCCTGTCTGATTGGTGGTTGCACCAAATCAGAGCGGTACCTGCTCTGATACCACTTGTAGGACCGTTAGATTCGATAGAGGGGGGGTGAATATCGATTCGAAAAAGACGAGTATAATCGCAGCGGAAAAATAAAATAGACACAGATATTTTTTACTTCGTTCGGAGCCTGTGACGACTCCTACTCGAAGGCCCGTGGTCCTTGACCACTTTCGTTGGGCAATCACTAACAAGTCGAAATATGATTACAGAATAAGTACAGGAAATGCTAGTAATAAAGCAATACCGACAAAGAAAAATTAAATAAAACCGGAAGAGCACTTTTGTCGAAGCGTAGTTGACGTCGCACTTGAACGCCAAGCAGCAAGATCAGCAGTAGAAGAGTTCTCAGTAAAAGTTGATTCTGAAGCTCCTGCCTGGGGCTTCTTTTATATGCTGTTCCGGGCGCCTGGATCCCTTCCGGGCACCTGGATCCCTTCCGGGCGCCTGGAGTGTGACGTAACTGCTCAAACCAAGATGCTCCACGTGGCAATGACTTGTCTGGATAAAATTCGCCTTCCGGGCGCCCGGATCCCTTCCGGGCGCCCGGACCTCCGGGCGCCCGGACCACCTTGTTCCAGAAAGACTCCTTTTCCTGCAAAACAAGGTTAGTCCGAGGCAAATATACATCCTGTAAAACAAATTGTTAGCACAGTTAAAGTTCAACAGATGGATAAAAAGAGTATGACTTAGATTCCGTCTTTCCGAGACCGGAATCTAGTCACGATCTCGACTTAGACATCCGAAATGGATCTAAGCCGGATCGACGCCTAATGTCCCCTTCCCGGGAACGCGTCCTCACAGTCACTCCCCTCCAGTGACTTACCTCACTTACCTGCCAGACATCCGGTCAGCCCGTCGACCCGTCTGGACTTCTCGCCAGCTATCCGGTCAGCCCATCGACCTAGCTGGACTTCTTGCCAAGCGTCTGGTCAGCCCGTCGACCCGCTTGGACTTCTCGCCAGCTATCCGGTCAGCCCGTCGACCTAGCTGGACTTCGTGCCAGACATCCGGTCAGCCCGTCGACCTGTCTGGACTTCTCCTGCACACTCGATCAAAGTGTTAGACAACAACAAGACTAACTTAACCTATTTGTCATTCATCAAAACCTGGGTTAAATCGTTAGTGCTAGCCGCACCAACACTAACATGTTTAGCCACAAAAATTTCCAACACTTCTTCATCTTGCCTCTTCAGAACCTTTACAATGCATATCCAAAGGTCTTCTATTTTCCAGCAGCTTTGGTTCATCACAATTCTCATTCCAAATTGGCACAAAACTGCCATTTCCTGCAAATATGCACTTTCTAGATTTCTGCACTATACTTATTCCTGTCATTTCAGCAATCCTCCTCTTTGTTCTCCTTGCTCAATTTCAGATTTGACACTCTATTTCTTGGATTGATTATCACTTTACAAACCAACAACCATCAATGTATTCTTTAACTCTTCTCATTCAACCAAATGCAGCCTTGCAAATACCATCAAGTGTCATAGTATTTCCAGATTTCAGTGATTGACTTGCAATATTTGTAGAAGTTGTTCATGCTAACATTCCATTTGTTTCTTCACATTACAAAGCTTCATGTAAGCTTTTCTTCTCCTTGATATCATTCCTGAAATCTTGATACTCCGTTCATTCCAAACTGCACAACTTTCAATTCTGCCAAATTTTCCATGTTCTGCATTTCAGATTGGTTACTTGTTATAACTTCTGTTATTACTGCTTCTCAGCTGTTTCAAGCTTCAACAATTATTTCCATAAAGCTTCACAATCACTTAATCAAACGATAGCTTGATTTCCATCTTATTTTAGCCAATAACATCACTAAGAAGGTTGCTGAAAATTCACAATTTCAGCAAGTTACTGCTACCAGAATTCTTCCAGCCGGTTGAGAGTGCTGCCACAATTGCTGTTGGAATCTTAAGAGTTCCTAAAGTTTTCAAAGTCTGATAATTCAGAGTTGCACACGTTTGTTGTTTATTATTTTTTTTTCTGAATTCTGTTCCTGGCATTTTTCTCACTGTTTAATACACCAAATTCTTGCATACCATTTGTTACCACATCTTCTCAAATTCCCCATAAACTTCCTTCACTTTGAATCCTACATTCTTGTTTTTGATACAAAACTGATACCAATTCAGCACTGCACTTCAGAATTCTGTTCTTTAAACTGTCCATGCATCCGAATTCCAATCTATTCACTAACATGAACACTTAACCTCTTCTCTTGCTGCCCTTGCAATGGCACAAAATTTCCACATTTTTCTTCAAAATCTGCCATGCTTGAATTCTGCACTTATTCATTTCTGTCATTCCAGCATCATCCTTCACTGCTTCCTCAAACACAGAATTCCAGCACCTATTCGAACTAAACACCTCCCCCACACTTACTCTTTTGTCCGTCCCGGCCAAAATAAAATCATCACATATCATCCAAGATAACCACATCCAAAGAAATAAAACATGAGAAAAGAATAAAGATATGATGATTTATGACAAGAGAAATAGCAAAAATAGGTGAGGGCAATGTGACAATGGAGTAACCTTCATGAAAATGACTTAATATTGTTCTAGTGGTATTAAATAGATTTAAAGCAAGTTCTAGAGTGAAATAAGCTACAAGTGCATCACTCAAATAGGCTTAAACCTCACTAGGTAAATAAAAGTTATCATACCATTTCATCAATCAAGAATCCATCACTAGTATCAACCTCTTGCAATCCTAGAGTTCATTCATGCAATAAAGTCTTTAAACAAGATAATCAAATTTAACATCCCTTTTCAAATCCCTTAAAATGAGACAAGGAAATGTCAAAAGAAGGAAGTACCATTTATTCCTAAAACAAAGACTATCAAGCTTAAAGAAATGGTAACTATCATGCACCTAAAGTGCAAAACTATAACTATGCAAAAATAAAAAACTACTAATGTAACTCAAAATTTATTGATGCAAGAAAATTCTAATGAAACCGAAACTTGTCCTAACATATAAGAAAAACTACTAAAATCTAAAATTTATTCATTTGCAAGGAAACAAAAGATAAAGTGAAACTCCCCTCTAACTTGGATAGATAGCATCAACATGTTCCATTTCCTCCACCACCAAGCCCTTCACTTCTTCATGAAACTTTTTAAGCCTTTGTCCATTAACTTTAAAAATCCGGCCAGTAGACATATCCTGAATCTCAACCACTCCATAAAAGAAAACATTAGTAACACAATAAGGTCCTTCCCATCTAGATCTCAACTTACCTTTAATCAATTTGAGACGAGATCGATATAGAAGTACTTTGTCACCAATTTGAAACTCTTTCACTTCAATTTGTTTATCATGAAATCTCTTAGCCTTTTCTTTGTAAATCCGTGAGTTCTCAAAGGCTTCCAATCTAATCTCTTCAAGTTCTTGCAATTGCAATTTTCTTTCTTCTCCAACCGTGTCACTATCAAGGTTGCATGCTTTAACCGCCCAATACGCCCTATGTTCAATCTCCACAGGCAAATGACATGCTTTTCCATACACAATCCTGTAAGGGGACATTCCAATAGGGGTTTTGAAAGCTGTCCTATATGCCCAAAGTGCATCTTCAAGTCTTTTGCTCCAATCTTTCCTATCCGGTCTCACAGTCTTTTCAAGAATTGATTTCACCTCCCTGTTAGACACCTCTGCTTGCCCATTTGTTTGAGGATGATAGGATGTAGAAACTTTATGTGTAACCCCGTACTTATGTAGCAAAGCCTTCATGTGTCTGTTACAAAAATGAGACCCTTGATCACTAATGATCGCCCTGGGTACTCCAAACCTGCAAAATATGTGAGACCTGACAAAACTAACAACAACAGAAGAGTCATCAGTCTGAGTGGGAATGACCTCCACCCATTTGGAAACATAATCAACTGCCAATAAAATATATGCAAATCCAAAAGAGGTAGGAAATGGACCCATAAAGTCAATACCCCAAACATAAAAAATCTCACAAAATAATATAAATTGTTGAGGCATTTCATTTCTAAGTCCTATGTTCCCAGTTCGTTGACACCTATCACATGATCGATAAAAAGCATAAGCATCACGAAAAAGGGTAGGCCAATACAAACCACATTCTAATATTTTCCTAGCAGTTCTGTGTGGTCCAAAATGTCCTCCACACTCAAAAGAATGACAAAAAGTAAGTACAGACTGAAACTCAGAGTCAGGTATGCATCTCCTAATGATCTGATCACTACAAAATTTCCACAAATAAGGATCATCCCAAACATAGAATTTGGAATCACTTTTTAATTATCTTTTTGAGCTTTTGAAAATTGTTTGGGATAAACATGTGCAACTAAGAAATTCACTAGATCCGCATACCATGGAGACTCACCCTGTAGCTGTAGAAGCTGCTCATCCCTGAAATCATCATCAATGGCCGAATGATCCAAGTCTCCTTCAATCCTGCTCAAGTGATCTGCAACCAAGTTCTCCTTCCCGCTCCTATCACGTATCTCTATGTCGAATTCTTGAAGCAGAAGCATCCATCTGATTAATCTAGGCTTTGCATCAGGCTTCTTAAGGAGATACTTCAAAGCTGCATGATCAGAAAAAATAATCACATGAGAACAAAGAAGATATGATCTGAACTTATCTAAAGCAAAAATAATAGAAAGAAGCTCTTTTTCTGTTGTTATGTAGTTTGCTTGAGCTGAGTCCAAAGTCTTGGAAGCATAGCAAATAACATGGGGTGCTCCATCCACTCTCTGTGCTAGTACAGCTCCCACTGCATAATCTGAAGCGTCACACATCAACTCGAAAGGTAAGGACCAGTCTGGGGGTCTGATAATAGGTGCTGAAGTAAGAGCCTTCTTCAATCTGTCAAAAGCTTCTCTGCACCTCTGATCGAAATCAAATAAAACATCCTTCTAAAGTAGCTGAGACAATGGTAGAGCAATCTTATTGAAGTCTCTAATAAATCTCCTGTAGAATCCTGCATGACCAAGAAAAGCTCGCACCTCCCGCACGCATGCGGGGTAAGATAAAGAAGATATAGCGCTAACTTTAGCAGGATCTACTTCAATGCCTTTCCTAGAGACTATATGACCTAAAACAATGCCATGCTCTACCATAAAGTGACACTTTTCAAAATTTAAAACCAAATCCGTGTCGATACATCTACTCAAAACTCGAGACAAGTTTTCCAAACATGCATCAAAAGAAGAGCCATAAACAGAAAAATCATCCATGAATACTTCCATGCAATGCTCTAATAAATCACCAAAAATACTCACCATGCATCGCTGAAAAGTACCTGGAGCATTGCACAGTCCAAATGGCATCCTACGATACGCGAATGTACCAAAAGGGCAGGTGAAGGTAGTCTTCTCCTGGTCCTCTGGGTCGATGCAAATATGAAAATAACCAGTGTACCCATCAAGAAAACAATAATGGGATTTACCTGCCAACCTCTCCAACATCTGATCAATAAAAGGAAGTGGATAATGATCCTTTCGGCTTGCTTAGTTCAGCTTCCTATAGTCCACACATACTCTCCAGGAATTCTTTACTCTCGTGGGCACCAGTTCGTTCTCTTCATTAGCTACCACTGTCACCCCTGACTTCTTCGGAACCACATGGATGGGGATGACCCATTTACTGTCAGAAATCGGATAAATGATGCCAGCCTGTAAGAGTCTAGTCACCTCCTTCTTTACAACATCCAAAATCAATGGGTTTAGTCGTCTCTGTGGCTGTCTCACTGGCCTCACATCCTCCTCTAAGTGAATCTTATGCATACAAATGGAAGGACTGATCCCAGGAATATCTGCCAGAGTCCATCCAATGGCCTTTTTATGCTGTCTCAGAATCTCTAACAATCGTTCCTCCTGATCCGGTTCCAAATTCTGAGCTATGATGACAGGTAGCTGCTGATTTTCTCCCAAATAGGCATACTTCAAATGCTGAGGCAATGACTTCAATTCCTCCTGTGTCGGGTCAACTGTAGGTGATCCTAGGGGTAGAGCTTCTCCTAAGCAATCCCCTACGCATAATTCTTCCTGTCTGGGCGATCCTTGGGGTAATGCTTCTCCTAAGCAATCCCCTACGCATTCACTTGAACTACCACTTCCTTCCACCTCTAAAATCTCTTCCAACAAAGAAACAATCTCATTCTCTTGGCCAAAATCAGAAACCTCCAAATCTGAATCAATATCTGACAAGAAATCCATGCCATCCAACTCCTCTGAGATATCCACGCTAAGTATAGAATGATCCTCTCTAGGATGCTTCATAGCCTCAAAAATGCTGAATCTAACCACTATGTCTCCTATCTCCATAGAAAGAGTCCCAGCATGCACATCAATCTTCATTCTAGCAGTCTTCAAGCATGGACGTCCAAGAATAAGCGGAGCCCTGTTTGCAAGCACATCACCCTCCATGTCTAAGATGTAAAAATCTGCAGGAAAAATTAACTCCCTCACTTTTACCAATACATCTTCTATCACTCCAGCTGGGTGTGCTTGACTTCTATTGGCCAACTGAATCACTACACCTGTAGGCTGCAAAGGTCCAATTCTTAATGACTGAAAAACTGATTTAGGCATCACATTAATAGAAGCTCCAAGATCTAACATCGCATCCTCAAAAATACAATCTCCTATAACACAAGGCACGGTGAAAACTCCTGGATCTTCACACTTCTGAGGAACTGGCTGAAGTAATGCTGAAACATTCTTTCCCATACTTATCAATTCATTCCCCTTTAATTTCTTTTTGTGCACACAAAGATCCTTGAGGAATTTGGCATATTTTGGAATTTGCTTAATCATGGTAAGCAAAGACACATTCACTTCAACCTTGCTGAATAATTTCACCAATTCTTGATATTCCCTAGCCTTTTCTTCCTCCATTTCTTTTCTTGGTTGTATACTTCTTTGAGGAAAAGGTAACAGAGTGGAATGCTCGGCTCCTTGCTGGTTACAATTGCTGTCCAGATTATGTGCAGAATTTTCCAGATTCTGTGCTGAATTGGGAGCTGAATTTGAAGCTGCTGGGTGAGTAAATTCTAAGTTGAAATCTGTTCCATCAGTTTGATCAGAATCTGAAACTTCTGGTTGATTGAAATGTTGCTGATCAAATCCAGTAATCCCATTCTGTGCAGAATCAGGCTGCTCTGAATTTGCTGGAAAATTCTGGAAATTTTGTGAACTCGAAGCTGTAAATGGCCTGGAAATATTCTGCTGTGCTCCTGCTGGAAAATTCGGATTTGGGTCTGAAATTGTTTTACCACTTCGAAGAGTTAATGCACTAACATTTCCTTTAGGATTTGGAGTCGGTTGTGAAGGTAACTGCCCAGATCCTTGATTTTTGCATCTGATTGATGTTGCTAGCAAGTTGCCCAATCTGCCTTTCAATGTTTTGCAATGCTGTATCAGTCCTCTGCTGATGTTGCTGCTGTTGCATCATTTGCTATTGCTGTTGTAGCACTTGCTGCATCAAATCCTCAATTTTTGAGCTGCTAAAATTCTGCTGAGGTTGCATTGATCTTGGGCTTGTAGAAGAAGGCAGTGCAAGCTGAGATTGGTGCTGATTTGTACTACTTGGCTGCTGAAAATTCTGCACAGGTTGCTGAACATGCTGGAAATGTGTGTGCTGATTCTGTAAATTCTGAAACTGTGGCTGACTTGCAGTATTTGAATGCTGGAAATTCTAGAATGGTTGAAATTGCTGATTTTGGCTGAAATTTTGCTGAAATTGAGGCTGCTGATATTGCTGAAATTGCTGAGAATGACTTGCTGGATGATTCTGGTAATGATGCTGATTCTGTGAATTCTGGTAATATGGCTGATAAATCTGAGTTTGTGTTGGCTACTGATAAAATGTGTTCCCATACCTCAAATTTGGATGATCCCTCCATCGCGGATTGTAAGTTGAAGAGTTGGGATCATATTTGTGTTACTGAAATTGAGGTCTTGAAATGGCTGCAACGGATTCATCTTGATGTAGATTAGGACAATGATCCGAAGAGTGATCTTGACTTGAACAAATTCCACACAACTTCATAATTGGTAAAGGAAAATTTGAAACATGACTCGAATTTTGCAACGCCATTTGCTTCACTAGAGAGGTCAATTCTTGCAAATTGTTCCTGATTTCTTGTTGCTCATTCGAAACCAAATGAGTTTCATTAACCACTCTAGTCCCAAGAGCTCTACTCCCAAATTGCTGTGAATTTTCTGCCATATTTGAAATTAACTCTCTTGCTTGATTTAGAGTCTTATTCACCAAGGCTCCTCCAGCTACTGCATCTATCATGCTCCTATCCATGGGAAGTAAACCCTCATAAAAATATTGAACAAGGAGCTGGTCACTAATTTGATGTTGTGGACAACTCGAACACAACTTCTTGAATCTCTCCCAATAATCATAAAGAGTCTCTCCCACTACTTGCTGAATACCACAAATGCTCTTCCTGATAGTTGCAGTCCTAGAAGCGGGGAAAAATTTCTCCAAAAATGCTCTCTTCATATCAATCCAACTCGTAATGTATCCAGCTGGAAGGCAATATAACCAGTCTTTAGCTGCTCCCGTCAAAGAGAATGGAAAGACCCTCAACTTAATGTCTTCTTCTGAAATCCCCTGTGGTTTCATGGTAGAACAAACCACATGGAATTCATGTAGATGGCGGTTGGGATCCTCTCCTGATAACCCTTGAAATTTGGGAAGCAGATGAATAAGTCCTGATCTAAGTTCAAAATCTCCTGCCAAGTCTGGATAAGTAATACATGAGTACTTATAAGCCACATCTGGTGCTGCAAGCTCTTTCATAGTTCGATCCCCTTCTGTTATCTGATTATCCATCTCTGAAATTCTGCTCTCACAAGTTGCTGCTGACCTAGCTTGTCTTCTTAAAGCCCAAAAGGTTCTCTCAATCTCCGGGTCAAGTTCAAGCAATGTTGCAAAGGAAAACCTAGTCATGCAAGCCAATAAACAATCAAAATTCAGTAGATATTCAATAAAATCAGAAAAATCAGCAAACTAAAGCTGAGAAAATTATTCACAATCCAAAACAAACAAACAATTCAAGCAAAGTTTAAATTCCCCGGCAACGGCGCCAAAATTTGGTAAGCTCTCTAAATAGATGTCACAAATAAACTCCCAAATTAATATTATGATCGAAAACCCACAACTACACAAGGAAATGTTTTAGTATAAGGCCCGAGTCAAATTTCCGAGGATTATGCTAGAACGTGCTTGTTTTGGATTAAGAACACACTTTTTGGGTTTTCTAGTTATAAAATGGGGATTTGGTATTCAAAATAAAATCATAGAACTAGAAATGAATTCAAGAACTTAAATTACCCTACTGCAGAATTAATTCTAAGAACCAAAAGAAACAAAACTTCAACTATTGCTGCACTAATCTATAAAACTACAAAGATGCAATTCTGCAGAAGTAAGCTTATGCTAAATAGAACTCAACCTGCTGCGATTATTAAAACCTGCACATTCTGGATTTATCTTGATTAAACTAGATCACTAATCTCAAACTACCAGCAATTAAAGAGAAACTAAATCTGCTTAGCTAACCTAATTTACCTAATGTAGAATCAAAATGCAACTTACTTATAAACTAATGAATAGCTTAAACAAAACACAGCAGAACCTATTGTACTAAACAGAACACGAAAACAAGTTGCAGAATTCAAGTTGTCCTAACTACAGAACCAAAACATGCAAGAGCTAAACATCACATCTAATTCATCTCACTACAAATTCTCTACTCTTTAACTCCAACTAAAATATCAATGGATAAACGATTAAAACAGAAATGCTAATTTCAGACAAAGAAGATAGAACTGCAGCAATTCTGCTGCACGAACAGAACTAAACAACACACAAAAATAGAACTAAGCATATCAGATTCATGTAGAAAATGAAACTACAACTAAATCCAGACTATAAACTATCAGATTCAGAAACAAATCTGCAGGAATAAGAAAACCTAAGCTAGAAACAAACTGCAAAGAAAATCTAACATCCCTACACCCAAATCTCGAACCAAAGTCATCTTCTCCTTGCCGTCACACAAGGATCTGCAGAGAACACTCCAACAGAGATCGGTCTGGAGTCCTCAAGCTTCAAGTCAATCTCAGATTCCTTGTACCAGCTCACAAATACTCAACGAAGTCAGTTTCTGAAATGGTTCTCTGCTGCACGCTTCTGCATTTCCTGAACTGGAGTCGCGAGCTGAGAAATGAAGCTAAGAACGTTGAGGTGCTGTCGGAGAAGGCTCAGAATCACCGGAGGACCACCGCCGATAATCCCGTGAAGAAATGGAAACCCAGACCAGAAGAACACCGCTGGTCCGAGATGGAAATCGCGCCCCACAGCTACAGTACATCGCCTGCAAAAACGCTCGCTGGAGAGGTGCTGAAGGTCGGAAACCGGTTGCTAGAAGCTGAGGAACTCCACGCCGATGAGGACAAGGTTGCTCGAATATTTGGAAGAAGGAAGGGAGCTGCGACCACGCCGTCAAGAAACTGGCACGATGAACAGTAGCGCGAGCTCACTGTTCACCGTGCCAAACTCTGATTTTATACCTAGGTTTTTTTCCAATTGAGACCTAAGTTCATGTCCATCTCATGTGTAACTCGAGTCTGAGTTCACTTGGTCAATTAGGGTTTTGGAGTCCATTTGGTTGAGTGAACCAAGCCTCTACTTGAATCATGAGTCCATGTGTACCCTACAAGACCAAATTCACATAATGAGAAATAAGCATGCATTTAAAAGGAGAAATAACATAAAGCTTCTAAAAGACCTTGTTTGAAGAATATGATTAAAATTGGAAATTAAAATGTGCAAATGTGTAAGGAACACCACAAATTAACTCAAAAATAATGTATCAATTCCTAACTTGTCACATATCCCGGCCGATATTGGCCTTCCTTCTTGAAGGTATGTCTCGCTCGATATTGGTCTACTTCCTTTGAGGTATATGTTGATCGATATGGGTCTGCCTCCTTGGAGGCATATCCCGACCGATATTGGCCTTCCTTCCTGAAGGTATGTCTTGATCGATATTGGTCAACCTCCTTTGAGGTATATGCTTATCAATATTGGCCTACCTCTTTTGAGGTATATCCCGACCGATATTGGCCTACCTCCTTTGAGGTATATCCTGGCCGATATGAGCCTTCCTCCTTGAAGGTATATCTTGATCGGTACTGGCCTGTTTATTTGGAGGTATATTCCGACCGATATTGGCCTACCTCCTTTGAGATATATCCTGGCCGATATGAGCCTTCCTCCTTGAAGGTATATCTTGATCGGTACTGGCCTGTTTATTTGGAGGTATATCCCGGCCGATATTGGCCTACCTCCTTTGAGATGTATCCCGACCGATATGAGCCTTCCTCCTTGAAGGTATATCTTGATCGGTACTGGCCGGTTTATTTGGAGGTATATCCCGGTCGATATTTGCCTACCTCTTTTGAGATATATCCCGACCGATATGAGTCTTCCTCCTTGAAGGTATATCTTGATCGGTACTGACCTGTTTATTTGGAGGTATATCCCGGCCGATATTGGCCTACCTCCTTTGAGATATATCCCGACCGATATTGATCTATCTTCTCCGTTTGGTTATTTCCTTTCCCTTCCTTATCGGGGATTCATGAAACCTAACCCATATCACTAGCCTTCCCTTCAAATCTAGTCGAAGGAGGTGTAGACGACTGGTGAATAGATTGACTTTGAAACAACAACGATTAATTACTATTGCTATAAAGCAAGCCCGTATTTTATCTTTGTTACCCTTTCTTAATAATGAGAGACTATTTAAGAATAAAAAATCGGAGTCGATCCCCCGAACTCGAATTACTCGTCCTAGAAAAAAAAAATAGACATACTCCTCAATTGACTCCAAACTCCAATTGTAACTCAAGCTCAGATGTGTTTTTTGTTCGAAAAGGCCTATAATCTAGAAGAGTGGGTTCCAAGTGTTAAAAGAAAAAAAATTCCCATTTTTTTTAAACATGTTCGTTCATTCCTATTACTTATTTTTTTATTTTTAAGTGATTTTTATTCTATCTTCCCGGAGAAGTCACTCCGGGGAATTCTGTTTCGTTTCAATCATTCCTTTACTGTACATGACTTTATAATCTACTTTATTTGAATTTGATTTGATGATCTTATCTTGTTGGAAATCATGTAAAGACAATTCTTATTTGATATAGCTATTTATGCAGGTATTTTACGATTAAGAAGCAATTGCTTCGACTAGACACAAGTCTAATTTTATTTTTTCCCTACCCGTGACTTTGTCACAGGTACTGACATGACCTTACAAATTTTGTGTGCAGCGATCTTGTGAGCCTGAGTACAGTGATCCCGTGAACCTTAATACAGTGATTCCTTGGGTCCTTTGATCCTTTAAATAGGGCTATAATCCTCTCTTCGTTCATCACCCATCCTAGTTCTTCTCCTTCCTTGCTAACTTTTCCTGCTAAGAGTATGGTCTGGAATCCCTCTCATTGGGGACGATTCTTGTTAGACAAGGCGAGATCTATGTATGAGTTTATTCAAGTTTTTACTTCGGCTAACTCTAGGGTTCAAGAAACCTTCCTAAAAAATGACGTTTCTCGAGGTTTAGATTCTCCAACCGAAGGCGCAACTGCTCTGGAGACTCAACGAGCTTCAGAGGAATTCTTCTTACTCACGGAGGACCAACCAAATAGCCCATGGATGTCACTACGAACGCTTAGCCCATGTTACCCTTGGGCTAGGATTGGTTGCTCTAATTGCAGAACTCCGGGGCTCGAACTGGGGAGAGGCTCTTTCAGTCACCTTTGCACCATGGCCTGAATAGATCTGTCCCCTTCCCCTTGCCCTTGAGTCTTCCTGCTTCATAGTTTTCTTTGTCCCGGGCAAAATATTGCCACTTTTGCTGGCCGGGAGAACTTTCTTCGTGCCAGGTAAAACGCTTCCACTTCTGCTCCATGGTAAGTTTGACCTCAGTGGGATTGAAATTTGCTAAGCATTTCGAGAGCTTATGTCTGTAATTTTTGTTGACTTTTCTAGGTTTAGTATTTTGGAGAGGAAATGTAATGTTATGTATTTGATCAGATTCTAAATGTAAAAACAATCTCTTGTATTGAATCGGGTAACTTTATTGAATCCCTTTAATTTCTAAGGCTAGATGTGATGTTGTGCCCCCCAATATTCACTCGTATGTCACAGATATTGTTACTTCGATAAATATTCCCTTGTTTTATTACAGACAAGGTTGTTTCGGTCAATGTTATACTTACTTATTGTAGCTAATCGTTATACCGACCGATATTCGCTTGTTTATCACAAATATGGTTATCTCGACCGATACTTTATCTATCATAGTTAAAGTTATGTTAGTCGATATAAATAAAGATTATCTCGATCACTGCTAGTTTACGCTTTATAATGATATTAACTTAGGACACGTTGTATGCCTAAATAGCTATCCTTAGTTTTTCTTGTCTTCAACCTGGATTTAGTCAAACTCAATCTCTCTTCCTTTATTATGCCCAGTAAACTACGTCTTCTTTCAAAATTTCCTTGCTTGTGATTGGCTTTTTCCCCCGGTAAGAGAATGTCGGAAGCATATAATGAGGTGTTACCAACCCCAGCGTGATCCGATCTGTCGCATCCAACATAAATGTTTCTTTATGATTATGTGACACGTACTTTCTCTCTCTGCTACGTCATGTAAGTATTTGTCCCTTTTCCTGTAATCCTCAACGTCTATTGAGATAAAAATGTTTTGATCTAACGACAGCTATGTGTTTTTCAAAACCCTAAACTCTTTGTCTTCTTTTCAACTTGGTCCCTTCCTTTCTTGCCTTAACGCTCTTTTCTTGCTACAGTTTTTAATCAAACCTCGTGCTCATCATTTCCCGGCGATCTCTTTTCTTGCTTCCAGTAAGTAACTTGTTGTTCTGCTAGCCTTTATTTCTATCTATGGCTGAGGAAACGATTGCCCCTTGGTATGTCCAAATGTCTTCTTCCTTTGATAAAAATGCTAGACTTACCATCCGCCGTCAATATGAAATCCCCAGGTAGTATAGCATCTTAATCCCGAAATCAGATGATCACCCTCATCGTCCTCCCGCTAATTGCGTGACTTTTTCAAGGATCAATTGATAGGAGGTTTAAGGTTTCCCATCCCTCCTTTCTTGATCGAAGTAAGCCAGTATTTTGATATCCCTTTGTAGCAGTTTGCACCTAATGCCTTTCGTTATCTGTGTAGTGCTTACATATTATTTCGTCTGTTAGATATCCCTCCTACTCCTCAAAATTTCTTCATATTTTCTTACCCCAAATGTTCAGAACCTGGTATTTTCTTGTTCCAGTCCCAGACTAAAATGGTCCTTTTTGAGGATATGCCCTCGTCTCTTAAAGCTTGGAAATCTCGTTTCTTTTTCATAAAGTTTCCATGACCCATTCCTTGGTCTTATGCCTGGAAATCCTCCTTACCCCCCTTGCCCGACGTCATGGAGTTCATCTTCATCCTTCTTTTCCTATTTACTGTGAGAAGTTATTAAGTCGTCAACTTTCTATTCCCAAGTGGCTGAGAGTCGATCTTCTATACTTATTCGGCTTAAGCCCCGTCAAGCCTGCTACACAAGGCTCTTTAGGTAAAATCCTGCTTCTTTCTTGTTGATTTTAACTAACTAAAATATTTTTCTTTTCTATGTAGTGGAAAGCTTTTATTCTGCTTTAATCGATGAAGAACTGCGTCTGGAGGAGGACGTAATTCACGCAAAAGAAAAAGAGTTTCTTGCTGCCATCACTCCGACGCCTCCAATCGAAGATCCGACTCCTTTAGCTGAGATACCCAGCTCTCCAGCGGTTCTTGAGGCTCCTGAAGGTCTTCCTGCAGAAATCCCTGTTGTTTCTTTGCCCACTGTTGCTTCACCAGTGGCTGTTGCTACCTCACGTCTCCTGGGAGTTCCGGTAAATCAATAGCCGAAGTTGCTACCGGCAAACACCCTGGGCGCAAACTCACCAGGGCCCCCCTCCCAAAAGGAGACTTATCCTTCCAGCTGATGAACTTGTCTCGGAAGGTTTTGTTCCTATCGACCTTCCTTCTAACGAACCTACCTTGGCTGAGCTCTATCCTTCTCTCATCTTCTCTGCCTCACCATCTTCCAGCACTAGCGCCCCTGGTGATGTTTCTTTCACCTTTCCATTGTCTATTCCCGAACTTGGATCCTTACCTTCCTCACCTTCTTCTTATTTAGTTTTTGCTCCTACTTCTATTCCTACTTCCTCTTTCTCCACGGGCTCTTCCACCATTCCCGTCCTCCCCATATTGCTAGGAGGTTCTTTTTCTAATGCTTGGGAGAAAGTTCGTCCTATTTTTGAAGAACTTACCACTCTCGAAACAATTGATCGTTTTTCCCATAGTGAGAATCAGGTATGTCTATTAACGTCTACCTTTTATTCATCAGTGATTATATCATAACCCTTTATTATATTTCTAGCGATGGATAGAAAATATGGGCTTGTCTCGGCTAATGCACAATCTCTACAACGAGAACCAGAAGCTGAGATCCGAGAACGACCAGCTGAAACAACAAGTTACTGAGTTATCTTCTGCCACATTTTCCGCTGCCTCCAAGAAACAACTTGAAGTCCAAATTGAAAGTCTTCAGACATAGTTTAAATCAGCTACGGATCTTAACCAAGAATTAACTTTCGATTTGGAGAAATGGACAGCAGAGCTTGGCAAGTTAAAGGCTGACTATGAATCGACATTGGCTGAAAAACTTAAGGCCTTGCAGCTGAAGGATGACCAAATAACTTTTTTACATACTTCCCTACATTCAGTTAAAACCGAGGTCTCCACTAAAGAAGCCGAACTGAAGACTTCTCAAACGACCTTGGTTGTCTATAAGGCTAACGAAGACACTCGCTACAAGGAAAGGGCCACCATCATGATTAAATCTACTGAATTCAACAGGCCGATAGTGAAGTCAATCCTAGCAGCCTTTACCACTGGAGCTGAGGGGGCGGTGTGACAATTGTGAGAGGAAAACTTCTTAGCTCGCAATCCTCCTCCCAACTTTCTGGACCGTCGCAAACTTATGGATAACAAGCCTCCTGATCTATTTCCTCAGCTGACTTTAGAATGATTTTCTCACTTGAATTCAAATCCCTGTAAGGGGGACTGGGACTTTGTGATGACAGTCTAGTAAACTTATGTAAAGTTGATCCTCCCTTCTCATTGTTAAACTTGTTCTTCCTTATAACGATTGTTTGTTTTGTTTGAATATATTGAATATCACCTGGCTGGCCACCATAAAACCTCACCCAACATATTATTGTGTTATTTATTTCGATCGTTCCATCGTGACCGGGCGGTATATATCAACGCTGACAAATATCGTCCGATACTTTATAGGCTAATTGTGTCCCGTTCGATCTAGTATAGTCCTATTGCACTATTCTCAATATCGGTCGATTTGTTTTACTCGATTGATTTATACTTGTATTTATGCATGTCATCTTATGTATTATACTTAACCAAATTTCATATGGTTTTATCATAGTGGATGTCACCTGACTTACCATTATAAACCTTTGGTCGACATATTTGAATAGTATTTATCTCGGCCGATCTACTATGACCGACCGATTCATATTCACATTTATGAATCTCGTCCGGTATCTTTTAACCAAGTCCCATCTATCGACTAATGCCTCATACCCAACTTTTGCCTGGTCTATTATGCCCATTTGGGTTTGTTGTTTTATTAAATAAATAATATGAACTCATAGTACCTGACCGATTTTTCTTATATTCGTCGGACTCTCTTAAGAACTAAAATTATATCTAGGGAAACTTAGTCGCATTTTTTGAGGAAGATTACTCAACTTAACCTCTCTTTCTTGGGATTCATTCCCCTTTTTGGAATTTGATTTTATCCTTTAATGTCATTACCCATTTATGATGATTGGAATTCTAAGTACTTTTTCTTTTCCTATTTCTTCTACTATCTTTATTTGAGGGTTTTAGCACAGGACCGAAAGGAAAACAAGGGTTTTAAGAAGTTCTCTTCCGCTTTCCAACTTTTCTCTTCACCTCCCTCGATTCATCTTCCTTCTACTGTTCCACCATGGCTACTTCCCCTCCTGCATGGTTCCTTTCGTGTGCTTCTGATCTTACGGAGACAGAGGAGGTGGATTTGAAGGCGACTTATGGTTTTCCTTATTATATAGTTCGCCCTACTCCACTAGATAGTCCACATCTTCCTCCTTTAGGGTGTATATTTATCTTCCGAGAACAAGTCCTACAAGGTTTTTGATTCCCTCTTCATCCCTTTTTATCTGATGTTAGTGTATACTTTAATATTTCCCTCAACCAGCTTATCCCTCAGTCTTTTTCTATTCTCATGGGTTTCATTGGAGTATCTAAACTGCTAGATTTTCCTTTATCCCCTCATCTTTTTCATCACTTCTTCGTTCCGCGTCAGATAGACATGGGTGTCTTCAAGTTTCAGTCTCGCCCTAAGGCTATTTTGTTTAACCGCATTCCCCCTCAAGGGGAATCGCGCCATAAATTTTTCAGTATGCGTCTCCCTTCTCCTCCTCCTTTTCCTATCCAATGGATATACGATTTACCTCCGGTTCCTAGTACCCATAATCTCCCCAGTGATCCCTCTGTTGCCTTTGCTTTATCTAAACTGAGGGGGGGGGGCAAAATTCAGCTTGCCACATTTAATTGTGGAGGGTTTGATGTTTCCTTTTGGGATAAGCAATATTGACACCCCCTTGGATGACTCTTTCGGTACGTATAAACATTTTACCCTACATCTACTGATTGGTATATCTTCTTTATAATGGGGCTTAATTCCTGTGTTTCAGCTGATGCTCTTCTCCTGGCTTTCATGTACAAGAACCCTACTATGACTAAGCCCTTTGTGAATAATCTCGGAGAAGAGTGGCTGCGAACTCGACGAGCTAATCCTAATTCCTCTACCCTGGGCCTGCTGTCTAAAGAAGAGCAACAAGCAGAAGCTGTTGCAGCCATGGAAGAGGAAGAAGAACAACCTTTCGTTGCCTTAATTAAAAAGCCAAAGCTTACTGAGAATGTATCCTTTGGTGATCTTTTTGGTACTTTTGTGCAAGCTCCTCTTGTTCCGGCGCCTATTTTTCTTGAGAAAGGTAAGGCACCAATGTCCCCTACCCATATTATCTCCAATCCTGCTCTTAGGATGATGAGACCTACTCTGCTCATCCCCTCTTCTTCTGCTATTGTTTCAGCTCCTTCTGCTTCTGCTTCTGAGATGACTGTTATTCCTTCTATGTCTTCTCAACCTCTTGTATTGGCCTTGCCTCCTTTAGCTTCTGGGCCACGAGCGAAACAAACACTTTGCCGGAGATCTTCTCCCTGTACCGGGCCTTCAGCAGTTCGTGTTTCAGCGATTGAGTCAGCACCCCTCGCATTGCCACCTTCTATCCCATCTAGTTCTTTTTCTGCTGCTCTTGTTTCTACTACTTCTTTCCCTTCTACTGCATCTTCTTCCTCCCTACCTCCTTCTTCCCCCATTCCCCCGCCTTTATTCAAACAGGCTATGGGTCTACCTTCTCAGTTGGGACAGACCTCTGATCCACTTAGTTATGGCTCCCTTCAATTACAAGGCCTATTGGCTGAATCTTGGCTACATGACCAAGAACAATTAAGGGGCCTTAGTCTTTCCAATCGGGCCGACCACCACAATCGTCAAGCGGTTGCTGTAAGTACTCTTAGTTATATGTTGTTAACTTCTTATCACTATCTCTAACTGTATCATTATTTTGTTTAGTTCCTTGCCTTAAGTCTTCACATAGACCAGCTACTCATGACTCGGGACCGGGAGAACGATAAATTAAAAGCTCAGATAGAGACATTGAAAGCTACTCTACCTCCTTCTCATGATGACCTGACTCAATTGTAAGAGAAAGTGGTCTTGCGAGATCAACAACTAAGTGTATTGAGGCAGGAATTATAGGAATCACAACAATTATTGCAAGACAAAGAGCTTGCAAGGAGGACTTTGGAGCTACAGGTGGACCGGTTACACTCTGGTCTTCGACTGAAAATTGCTTTAAAGGAGAAAGCTCTCTTAGACACTTCTCATAAAAGCCTTGTTTTAGAGAAAGTAGAGAAGCTTCATAATGTCTGTCTTTCTGAACAAGCTCAAGACCTAGCCTCTCATGATTTCGCTATCCTACAGGAACAAGAGCAAAGAAAGGATCAAGATGCCGAGCTGTCACTGCTCCAGAAGGAATTGGAACAACTCAAATTGGAGAAAGATGCTTTAAAAGATCAAAACACTAAACTACAAGCTGATTTTCAGAGTTATAAGGAGCAGGAGAAGAACCGATGGGAAGAGTGGCGCCTAGCTTATCTAAAGTCTCCGACGTTTGTTCAAGAATATGTCCGTCGAATGGTGGGTGCTTTAAATCATTCTGTGTCAGAAATTCTCTAACAACTGAGAGAGGATGGTTATCTACCTAAGGAACCTCCTTCTTCCTTCATAAGCCATCGCAGACTTAATAAAAAACTACCCGCAGATTTGACAAGTCATTTTAAGTAAGCATGGTTGTGTATTCAAAAAGATTGGTAATGAAAAAACTTGCACTGAAAAGATTGGTAATGAAAAGAATTGTAATTGAAAACTTTGTAATTAAGTAATTGCAACATAGAGGAAAGTTTTGATACTTACCTGTTTCCTTTTCCAGCCCATGTTAGCCTGAGATGACTCCCTTTGAAGTGTTTCCAAATGTTGAGTATAAGTGCCATTTTATTCAAGAATTCCTTGCTTGAATTTTGAGATTAAACCTTGTCTTAATAAACTTCTTTGCTGAGAACATTTCAAAAGAATGAATAATCCCGAGCGATTTTATATAAGGAACTGTATAAAACTCCTGAGCTCCGAGCTGGGTATAATACTCCGGGAGATTTTAAATAAAGAGTTCCATGTGAACAGGCCTCCAGATAGGAAATGTAACATATGTATATATGCATAGAATCCCCCTCGAACCTTGGCTTCTGATTCAGTGTAGAATGTCAATCGATTTTTGTGAATAAATCTGTATAACTTTGAATTTACCTTGACAATATAATCCCGGTCGATTAGGCTTTGTGATAGTTTAAAGTCTCCGGTTCCCCCTATGAAGGCCCGTCCGAGTTACTTCCTGAGGTTTCCTGATTGACTATGTTATGTGATAGTTTACAGTCTCCATTTCCTCCCATGAAGGCCCGTCCGAGTTACTTCATGAGATTTCACGATCGACTATGTTCTGTGATAGTTTAAAGTCTTCGGTTCCTC
This sequence comes from Zingiber officinale, assembly GCF_018446385.1. Classification (NCBI taxonomy): domain Eukaryota; kingdom Viridiplantae; phylum Streptophyta; class Magnoliopsida; order Zingiberales; family Zingiberaceae; genus Zingiber; species Zingiber officinale. The sequence goes on along the minus strand of NC_056007.1, from coordinate 37,580,662 downwards.
CCATGAAGACCCGTCCGAGTTACTTCATGAGATTTACCAATTGACTATGTTCTGTGATAGTTTAAAGTCTCCGATTCCTCCCATGAAGATCCGTCTGAGTTACTTCATGAGATTTCCTGATCGACTATGTTCTGTGATAGTTTAAAGTCTCCGGTTCCTCCTATGAAGACCCGTCCGAGTTACTTCATGAGATTTCCCGATCGACTGTGTTCTATGATAGTTTCGAGTCTCCGGTTCCTCCCATGAAGACCCGTCCGAGTTACTTCATGAGATTTCCCGATCGACTATGTTCTGTGATAGTTTAAAGTCTCCGGTTCCTCCCATGAAGACCCGTCCAAGTTACTTCATGAGATTTCTCGATCGACTATGTTCTGAGATAGTTTAAAGTCTCCGGTTCCTCCCATGAAGACCCGTCCGAGTTACTTTATGAGATTTTTCGATCGACTATGTTCTGTGATAGTTTAAAGTCTCCGGTTCCTCCCATGAAGATCCGTCCGAGTTACTTCATGAGATTTCCCGATCGACTGTGTTCTGTGATAGTTTAAAGTCTTCGGTTCCTCTCATAAAGACCCGTCTGAGTTACTTCATGAGATTTCCCAATCGACTATGTTCTGTGATAGTTTAAAGTCTCCGGTTTCTCCCATGAAGACCCATCCGAGTTATTTCATAAGATTTCCCGATCGACTATGTTCTGTGATAGTTTAAAGTCTCCGGTTCCTCCCATAAAGACCCATCCGAGTTACTTCATGAGATTTCCCGATCGACTATGTTATGTGATAGTTTAAAGTCTCCGGTTCCTCCCATGAAGACCCGTCCGAGTTACTTCAGGAGATTTCCTGATCGACTGTGTTCTGTGATAGTTTAAAATCTCCGGTTCATCCCATGAAGACCCGTCCGAGTTACTTCATGAGATTTCCTGATCGACTATGTTCTGTGATAGTTTAAAGTCTCTGGTTCCTCCCATGAAGACCCGTCCAAGTTACTTTATGAGATTTCCCGATCGACTATGTTCTTATGCAAAATTATAATGTTTGCACTGACCTTGTAATGGTTTTAAAACTTTTGGGTTTTTCTTAGGGGAGTTGAATAGGTCCCTAAGATTCCCCACTATTGATCGTTCGAATAGATTATAAAAGTTCTGCCGATAATTGTCAATCTGTGTGAACCACATTTATTTCTTTGGCGGTGTTTGTCTTGCAATGTATTTATTGAAAGAAATAGAGTACATAAACTGTAAGCATACTTATCCTCAGTTCACTGGGAACTTACTTCAAATAATTACGATCTGTTCCTTCAGATGTATTCTTGAGTGGTATGATCTTATCAGGTTCGGTAAGGTTGTAAATGATTTGCACTCCAGGGACGTTCAAGAATTCTTCCTTCAGTATCCTGGAGATAATATGAACCTGATGCGAGCTTTTCCACCACTTTGTAAAGTCCTCCCCATTGTGGTGCCAACTTACTAACATCCCCGACAGGTTTAATACACTTCCATACTAGATCTCCCATTTGGAAAAATCTGGGGATAACTCTTTTGTTATAATTTTACCTCATTCGTTGTCGATATGAGGCGAGACGAGTTGCATCTTTATCTCTAATTTCCTTTATCAAGTCCAGCTCCATGAGTCGTCGACCCTCATTGTCTGCATCATATAATTGTTTTCTATCAGATTCTACTCCCACCTCAATGGGAATTATTGCTTCTCCTCCATAAACTAATTGAAAGGGAGTAATTCCTGTAGCTTCTCGAGGTGTAGTACGGTATGCCCAAAGAACGCTGGGTAACTCATCTACCCAGCTACCTCCGACATGATCCAGTTTGGTTTTTAAACCCCTTATAATTTTCCTATTGGTTACTTCCGCTTGACCATTACTTTGTGGATAAGCTACAGAGGTGAAGACCTGAATAATACCATAACTTTTTCACCAGTATAAGATTCTATCCCCTTGAAATTGCCTTCCATTATCAGAGATTAATTTATGAGGAATGCCGAATCTGTATATGATATTTTTCCATAGAAATTTAATAACTGCATCTTCGGTAATCCGAGCAAGCTGTTCTACTTCTACCCATTTAGAAAAATAATCCACTGCTACCAATAAAAACCTTCTTTGTGCAGCTGCCATAAGAAACGGGCCAACTATGTCCATACTCCATTGATCGAAGGGACATGAGACTATAGAGGTCCTCAATAACTGTGTAGGATGATGTAAGATATTTTGATGTTTCTGACAAGAAATACAAGTTCTTACCAACTTGTTGGCATCTTCGTGTAGAGTAGGCCAGAAATATCCTGCTAGTAAAATTTTGCGAGCCAGGGATCTTCCTCCTATGTGACTACCACATGAGCCTTGATGAACCTCCTGTAAAATAAATTGTATATCTTCTGTGCCAATACACTTGAGCAGAGGTCTAGAAAAAGCTCTTTTATATAACTGTTCTCCTATCATAGTGTACTGAGCAGCTCTTTTCTTAAATATCCTTGCTTGTTCTGCATTACTTGGAAGAATACCCTGCTGTAGATATAATATGATTTGGGCCCTCCAGTCGTCGTGTATCTCTGCATCAACTTGTCTTTTGATACAAGATATTAATAGAGTTTGCTCTACGGGCCGATCCAAATTCCATGGTGTTATAGCGGAGGCCAGTTTAGCTAATTCATCTGCTACCTGATTCTCAGATCGAGGAACTTTTTGTATATTTACTTCTTGAAACTAGGACTTCAATTTATCAAATGCCTCAGCATATAACTTGAGCCTGTCATTATTAATTTCAAAATTACCTGATAGTTGTTGGGCTGCTAATTGAGAGTCAGAATAGATGAGGACTCGAGCTGCTCCTATATGCCGAGCGGCTTGCAATCTAGCTATCAATGTTTCATATTCTACCTCATTGTTAGTGGCTCTATAGTTCAACCTGATAGAAAGTTGGAGTTTGTCTTCCCTTGGAGATATGAGAAGAACACCAATTCCGCTACCTTGTCTGGTTGAGGAGCCATCCATATAAACTTTCCAGATATTTTCTTCCTTAGGGCCTTGAACTTCTATAATGAAATCTGCTAGAGCTTGTGCCTTGATGGCTGAGCGGGGTTGATATTGCATGTCATATTCACCAAGTTCAGTCATCCATTTGATCAGCCAACCTGATGCCTCTGGGTTGAGTAGCACCCGTCTGAGGGTACTGTTGGTCAATACAACAATTTCATGTGTTAAGAAATATGGGCGCAACCTCCGAGCAGTCAACACTAATGCATAAGCCAATTTTTCTAGTGTAGTATATCTACACTCAGCTCCTTTTAATAAATGGCTAGAGAAATATACAGGTTGTTGTTCCTTCCCTTCTTGTCTAACTAATACAGAGCCTATAACATTTTTATTAGCTGACAAATATACCCAGAGGGTCTCTCCTACTATAGGCTTAGCTAATATAGGAAGAGTAGACAAGTAATCTTTTAACTCTTGGAAGGCCTTATCATATTCCTCGTTCAACTGAAATTTGTTTGCCTTCCGGAGTATTTTAAAGAAATGGAAGCTGCGATCGGCCGATCTGGAAATGAACCTAGACAAGGCTGTAATCCGTCCAGTAAGTCTTTGAGCCTCCCTCATGTTACGAGGAGGCTCCATGTTCTGAAGCGCCTTGACTTTGCTCGGGTTGACCTTTATTCCTCGCTCGGACACCATATATCCCAAGAATTTTCCCCCTTTTGCTCCAAATAAACATTTGCTCGGGTTCAACTTGAGCCCATATTACCTCAATGTCTTGCAAGTCTCCTCTACATCCCTGCACAGATCAACAGCTTGAAGAGACTTAATTAAAATATTATCAACATATACTTCCATATTTCTTCCAATCTACTTCTGGAAGACCTTATTCATAAGCCTCTGATAAGTTGCTCCTGCATTTTTCAGTCCGAAGGGCATAACATTATAATAATAAGTACCTTCAGATGTTATAAAACTGACATTTTCTTGATCCTCTTTAGCTAGGGGGACCTGATGATAGCCTTGATAAGTGTCTAGCATAGAGATGTACTCACACCCAGCAGTGGAGTCTACCAGTTGATCGATCCTGGGTAATGGATAATAATCTTTTGGGCAAGCCTTGTTTAGATCCCGGAAATCAATGTATACTCGCCATTTGTTTCCTAGCTTAGAGACTAGAACCACATTAGCTAGCCAGCTAGGAAATTGTACCTCCCTGATGTAACCAACCTCCATGAGTTTAGTTATTTCTTCCTTGATGATTTGGTTCTGCTCCGCACTAAAATTTCTTTTCCTTTGCATGACCGGGCGGGCATCTGGGGAGACATGTAAAGAATGCTCCATGACTGCAGGAGAAACGCCCGAGACCTCTTTGGGTGTCCAAGCAAATACATCATTATTCTTCTTTAGGCATTGCACCAGTTCGGCTTTCAGAGTGGGGTCAGGATTAGCCGCAACATAAGTAGTAGCTTCAGGTTGCTCGGTCTGAATTTGGACTTCTTCCTTCTCTTCATAAACCAGCACAGGCGTCTTTTCCTGGATGGCATTGACTTCCATTTTTTGAATTTTTCGGGGCAGCATTAGCTTCAGCCCGAACGATCTCTATATAACATTTTCTAGCTGTCTTCTGATCACCTCATACTTCTCTGACCTGATCATCAACAGGAAATTTATTTTTTTGACAGAAAGTAGAAACGACCGCCCTAAACTCGTTTAAGGCCGGTCGACCCAGTATCACATTATAAGAAGACGGGGCATCCACCACCATAAAATAAGACATTCTTGTTCTCATTAGGGGCTCCTCCCCTAGAGATATGACCAACTTTATTTGACCAAGCGGTTGTACTTCATTACCCGTGAATCCATATAGAGGAGCTACCATCTGTTGAAGTTCGTTCAGATCGATCTGTAATTGATCAAAGACCTTCTTAAAGATAATATTGACAGAACTACCAGTGTCAATAAAGGTACGAGAAATAGTATAATTGGCTATCACGACCTTGATTATTAATGCATCATCATGGGGTATTTCTACCCCCTCCAGATCTCTAGGTCCAAAACTTATCTCTGGACCAGCTGCTTGTTCCATACTGCATCCTACAGCATGAATCTCAAGTCTTCGTGCATGTGCTTTTCTGGCTCTGTTAGAATCTCCATCGGTAGGCCCGCCCGCGATCATATTGATATTACCCCGAGCGACATTACTCCTATTTTCTTCTTGTCAGGTTGTCATGGCTTCAGAAGGAGCCTTTTCCGACACCTGGCTTGTACCGGCCGGGGTAGGCAATGTCTCCTGCCGAGGTTCGACCGGGCGGTATTCCAATTTAAGCGGGCTTTGCTGCCTGGGGTACTGCTGCTGATAATAGTTTTGCCTTTGGTAGCGCTCCTTGTTTGCTCTTTTATTTCTTAAAACAAAACAATCTTCAGTATGGTGACTGCTAGTTTTGTGATAAGTGCACCATCTTCTTGGTGCCTCTGGCTGTATCTCCACATGCTGTATTGCTTGCGGGCGATATTCTGGATGGTGATAAGGTGGATGAACTGCCCGAGGTCCTCTAGGTGGAGGAACAGGAGTAGGAGCTTTTTCCTTAATCGGAGTAGGAGAAGAAGTAGTGCCCTCTTTTCTGCGGGCGGCTTGAGCTTCCTCAACATTAATAAACTCAATGGCTCGTTCAATTAAGGACTCAAAATTGGCAGGAGGATTTCTTACCAGATCTTTAAAGAAATCATTATCATTTAAACCCTGAGAGAAAGCGCTTACTAAGATTTCAGTAGTAGCATTAGGTACATCGATAGCTACCTGATTGAACCTTTTGATGTAGCTCGGATGGACTCTTTGGATGCTTGCTTAATTGAAAATAGACTCCAAAGAGTCTTATGATATCTTTTATTGCTAGAAAAGTGATGTAGAAAAACTTTCTTGAAGTCCTTGAATTTTCGGATAGACTTTTCTGACAGTCTCTTGAACCAGCGTTGTGCGGCTCCTCCGAGGGTAGTAAGAAACATCCGACATTTCACCCCATCAGAGAATTATTGCAATAATGCTACATTCTCAAATTTCAATAGATGATCCTCTAGATCTGTGGTTCCAGTGTACTCACCGATCTGAAGATTTTGATACCGCTTAGGAAGCGGATCATCCAATACACTTTGAGAGAATGGGAAGATGACTTTTTCTTGTGAGCTATCACTAGTTATCATTTTAATCTTATACTTTTCTTTGTCTGGTGCTTTGCCAGAAGATTCTTAGAACACGGGCCTTCGACCCCCCTGCTCCATGGGAGTGTGAAGAAAGGCTCGTGGACGTCTTGTCGGAGAAACTACAACTGGAGGAAAATACGCATGTTCTTCTTCTTCTGGTTCTTTTCCCTTCCGGTGCTCAGTAGTTGAAATCGCTAGATTATGAGTTGTTGGCAGGGTAGCTCCAGTATGCGCTTGAAGTTGTTGTTGTTGTTGTTGCAAGGCTTTTTGTACATGAGAATTAATGAGGAAATCCAGATCCTCACGGCTAATGGTGAGTAGATTTGATTTTCCGGCCTCTTCCATCTTGTAGTCTCAAATTCAGGTGAAGTTCCCACAGACAGCGTCAAATTTGATCTTGTCTGAGAAGCTTAACAAGACGGAGAGCCGGGAGAAAAAACCTACCGTTGGTGAAGAATAATACCTGTAGAACACCGATCCGAGAAACCCAAAGCGGATCGGGAAGAATAGAGTCACCGAATGCCCTCCTTGCGCGAAGATCCGATGACGAGAGAGAAATCCGACCGAAGAGAACCCAGATTCGGTGCTTCCAAGACTTCCTGCGCACAAGAGACCAACCAACACTATCGTCAGTGACCTAAGACCGGGGTAGGAATCCTTGGCTAGGCCCTCCGACGCTCAAGTTAGTGATCTCTCTTGGTGTGTCAGAAGGAAGAAGAAGATGAACAGTAACTGGACATTAGGGTTACGAGTGTGCGCAATGATGTGAACTTACCTTGCCAACGGAGAGGATTCCCCTTTTTATACCACTTCATATAACTTCCGTAGTCATGAAGTGGACCCCGGTTTGTTAGAGTTTGTTATGAGATGACGTAAGCTGCGTACTTGTGGTAAATGACTTTTAAAGATTTTTTTTTGTACCCCAGATGTACCTTCTTTGTCATCTAGTACCTACAAAATGGTCTAAAGGCACATTTCCCACCAAATATATAACACCTGTTATACAATCACATCCTGCAAATATCTTCCTGCACTGCTTTATTTGAAATATTACTTCTTTTTTGTTTAACAAGTTCTTTTAAAGTATTTCTACCTTTCCTACTCGCCCCTCCTGTTTTTACTACATCATAGATAACTTAATATACTAATGTTCCTTGTATTGATCGGGGCTGAGCTTAATTAGGTTTGATCAATTATTATTACTTCTCATGAGGCTCCTTAGGCAATGCCCGTTCGTGCTTCTCTATGTTTATTATCCCAGCTGACACTGGGCTATATCTTATTAAGTATGTAATTTTTATCAAGTATCTTTTCAAGGTATTATTCAGCCTGACCGATGTTTGGCTTTCCTCCTTAAAGGTATGTCTCAATCGATATTGGCTTACCTCCTTCAAGGTATATCCCGACCGATATTAGCCTAACTCCTTTGAGGTATATGCTGATCGATATGGGCTTGCCTCCTTGGAGGCATATCCCGGCCGATATTGGCCTTCCTTCCTGAAGGTATGTCTCGCTCGATATTGGTCTACCTCCTTTGAGGTATATGCTGATCGATATGGGTCTGCCTCCGTGGAGGCATATCCCGGTCGATATTGGCCTTCCTTCCTGAAGGTATGTCTCGCTCGATATTGGTCTACCTCCTTTGAGGTATATGCTAATCGATATGGGTCTGCCTCCTTGGAGGCATATCCCGGTCGATATTGGCCTTCCTTCCTGAAGGTATGTCTCGCTCAATATTGGTCTACCTCCTTTGTGGTATATGCTGATCAATATGGGTCTGCCTCCTTGGAGGCATATCCCGGCCGATATTGGCCTTCCTTCCTGAAGGTATGTCTCGATCGATATTGCTCTACCTCCTTTGAGGTATATGCTTATCAAGATTGGCCTACCTCTTTTGAGGTATATCTCGGCCGATATTGGCCTGCCTCCTTTGAGGTATATCCTGGCCGGTATGAGCCTTCCTCCTTGAAGGTATATCTTGATCAGTACTGGCCTGTTTATTTGGAGGTATATCCCGGCCGATATTGGCCTACCTCCTTTGAGATATATCCTGGCCGATATGAGCCTTCCTCCTTGAAGGTATATCTTGATCGGTACTGGCCTGTTTACTTGGAGGTATATCCCAGCCGATATTGGCCTACCTCCTTTGAGATATATCCCGACAGATATGAGCCTTCCTCCTTGAAGGCATATCTTGATCGGTACTGGCCTGTTTATTTGGAGATATATCCCGACCGATATTGGCCTACCTCCTTTGAGATATATCCCGACCGATATGAGCCTTCCTCCTTGAAGGTATATCTTGATCGGTATTGGCCTGTTTATTTGGAGGTATATTCTGGCCGATATTGGCCTACCTCCTTTGAGATATCTCCCGACCGATATTGATCTATCTTCTCCGTTTGGTTATCTCCTTTCCCTTCCTTATCGGGGATCCATGAAACCTAACCCATATCATAGATATTTAATCAACTTCTGTAACATAGGATGAACTTGGATTAATAATGTTAAGTATCGTTTGCAATCCAAGTTTTAACTACTGAAAAACACATGAGTTGAACTTGAAGTAAGAATGTTAAGTTCCATTTCTAATTCAAGTTTAACTCATAAGAAACACATAGGTTGTTAGGAAAGTTCTGTGCTTGTACAAATTTTTGTACAGGCGAAGCAGAATGGAATTCTGAGTAGCGACCATCACTCAGAAATACATCTTGAAGTTGAGCCTTTGATAAAGCTTTTGACATGTTGAAATTTGTTTCAACGTCTTCTCCCTCTAGCTTGTTGCCCTTTCCAGTGGTGATTTCGGTGATGAGTGACCTTGCTCTGATACCACTTATTAGGATCGATTTGTAGCTAGAGGGGGGTTAATAGCTCATCACGCTTCGGTTGCTTGCTTTGATAATGTTGTTGCAGTGAAAAACACTCAAGCAACTCTCACAACGCTAACACAAGGGATTTACTTGGTATTCACCTCAAGAAGAGGTGACTAATCTAAGGATCCGACCCTTACTCACTCATCCACTATGAAATAACTCCTTCTCGGTAGATACCGAAGGCGGAAAAGCCTTGTACAACCTTTTAATACAAGAAGAAAGAAAAACAAGCTTATACAGTAATAAATCTTACAAGATTTACAATGAGGAAACCCTAGCTTGCTTCTTCTTCTCGTGTGGAACGCCTCTTGACCTTGGAAGTGTTAGCCATTCGAGCCGTAAAAACCGCTTTTTTGCATTGCGGAAACCCCGAAGCTAGCTACGGATCTGTGCAAAGATATATTTAAAATTAAATCATGTACATGTTTCTACACTAGATCTACCTTAGATCTACATGAAAAGAGAGTTACCCTTGTAGCGAAGCCCTTCGCTTATCCCGCTCGTCCAAGAGTTGCCGGATCTCGTAGGGTGTCAAGTGTACACCCCTCTATATGTATCCACACGGAAAAAAGGTGGAGAAAAATCACTTAGAGTGTGCCAACACTCTTGGTGGTCACGGAAATGGAGGATGAGAGGGAGAGTAGAGAAGAGAGGAGGAAGAAGATGACCTCTTGAATGAGTATACAAAATGTAACTTACTTCACTAATGTGGCCGCCCACATTTAGAGGCTCTTATACCTCCATGTAATACCAAGAGTCATGACTCTTGGTCTACCTCATGAGGTGGCACACAATGATGTAGCCATGATGATGTGGAACATCATCATTGGCCGACCCCCATGCCATGTCACAATGAAGTGGCATTTGGTCAAGTCAAACATGACCCTTCATCTTCCCTCTCAAGTCAAGTCAAACTTGACTCATTTATCTCCCATGGTTGAACAAATTTAACCATTGATTCAAGTCAATTTGATTTAATGAATCTCTATTCATTGAATTAAATTAATTCAATGAGTCATAATCTAAATTAGACTCATTCAACACATGAATCAAATTGAGTCCAACTCAATTAGTCTAATTTGGATTACTCTTAATCCAATTTGATTTATCGCATGAACCTAATCCTCTTAGTCCATCATATGAACCTATTCTCCATCTAATTGCCCCTTGTGTGTGACCCTATAAGTTCTTGTAACATTGGCAATGCTCCTAAACCCATTAGGAGCATAAGTAATGAGCGGTATCTAGCAACACATCATTACTACCTAAGTTACAAGAATATTGAGATCCAACATCACCTTTGTGACTACTAATTGTGACTATCACAATATGTGACAATGCCCTTCTATCCTTGACATATAGATTGATCAAATGAGGCATAGACCGTGTCATCCTCTAATCAATTTATATCTTGAACTCCAAGTAGACTCACTCTAATCAAATGAGCTCAATATCTCATATTAACTCATTTGGGTATGACCATGCATTTAGTGGTTTCACCTTATCAAGAATCATGATGTCTCTCCCGTCATATAAGAGGGATAGATCCCATCTACATAACTTACATCCCTTCGCATAATTTGTTACATACCCAGTAATCGCCTTTATAGTCCACCCAGTTACGGGTAACGATTGACGAAGCCAAAGTATGCAACTCCTTATATAGGGAACCATGGTGACTTCAGGTCCAAGGACGGATAGTCATACTAATAGTCACATGAGAAAGTATATGACACTCATATAATGATCCATGATACTTTCTCATGGCGGGTCATTCAGTATACATTCTCCAATGCATACCCATGTGTCAACTTGATATCTCTATATCCATGACTTGTGAGATCAAGTCATTGAGTTGACCTACATGCTAGTCTCATCTCATTAACATTGTCCCTGAATGTTAATACTTGACTAGGAATGATTAAGAGTAGTGTTCTCTATATCATCTCATTATCAATTCAACCAATCGATTGATATAGATAAGAACCTTCTACTCAAGGACGCTATTATACTTAGTTATTTGGCACCAATACAAATAAGTATAAAAACCAAAAAGAAATGCCTGTATAAATATATATAGGAATATGATACATAGAGTCCATACAACAATCATCATATGATTGGCTCTAGGGCTCTAACTAATAATCTCCCACTAGCACTAGTGCCAATCAGTGTAGGCTTTAAGGTCCAATGACCTAGTGTGACCATCATGCTTTCTCTGTGCCAAAGCCTTGGTCAAAGGATCAGCGACGTTAGGTTTTGTGGGTACTCTTCAAATCTTCACATATCCTCTATCGATGATCTCTTGAATGAGATGGAAGCACCGTAGTATGTGTTTGGTCTGCTGGTGTGAGCGAGGTTCCTTAGCCAGCGCAATTGCTCCATTTTTGTCACAATAGAGCTCTATAGGATCAGCTATGCTAGGAACCACCCCAAGCTCAGTAATAAACTTGGGGATCCAAACTGCCTCCTTTGCTGCTTCTGATGCAGCAATAAACTCGGCCTTTGTTGTAGAATCAGCAACTGTGTCCTGCTTCGAACTCTTCCAGCTCACAGCACCATCATTTAAGCAAAACACGAACCCAGACTGCGATCTATAATCATCCTGGTCAGTTTGGAAGCTAGCATCACTGTAACCCTTTACAGCTAGCTCGCCATCGCCTCTAAATATCAAGAAATAGTCTTTAGTCCTTCTCAGGTACTTAATAATATTCTTGACCACTATTCAGTGACGCTCACCTGGATTTGACTGGTATCTACGCGTTATGCTCAAAGCATATGAAACATCAGGACGAGTACATAGCATGACGTACATGATAGATCCTATGGCTAAGACATAAGGGATCTTATCCATGCGGTCTCTCTCCTCTCTAGAAGAGCGACTTTGAGACTTCGAAAGAATCATATCATGTGACATCGGCAGAAATCCTTTCTTGGAATTCTGTATGGCAAACCGTAGTAATACCGTGTCAATATATGTACTTTGACTTAGGCCAAGTAATCTCTTAGATCTATATCTATAGATCTTTATGCCTAGAATACAGGCTGCTTCACCTAAGTCCTTCATTGAGAAACAATTTCCCAGGCAAGTCTTTACAGACTACAGCAAAAGGATGTCATTTCCAATGAGTAGTATGTCATCCACATATAATACAAGGAAGATAACTGTGTCCCCAACAATCTTCTTGTAGACACAGGGTTTATCTTCATTCTTGATGAAATCAAACTGTTTGATCACATCATCGAATCGAAGATTCCAGCTCCGAGAAGCTTGCTTTAGTTCATAAATGGACTTATGCAGCTTGCATACTCTGCCAGTATGCTGTGGATCTATAAAACCCTCAGGTTGTGTCATGCACACATCCTCGAGCAAGTTTCCATTCAAAAATACGATTTTAACATCCATCTGCCAGATCACATAATTGTGGTATGCTGCAATAGCAAGCATGATCCGAATGGACTTAAACATCGCTACTGGAGAAAAGGTTTCATTATAGTCAATACCATGAATTTGCTTGAAACCTTTAGCTACCAAGCGACGCTTATAGGTAATAAGTCCATCCATGTCAGTCTTTCTTCTAAAGACCCACTTACACCCAATGGTTTTGATGTCTTCAGGTGGATCAACCAAAGTCCATACTTGGTTTGTGTACATGGATTCCATCTCAGATCTCATGGCCTCTAGCCATTTCTCAGAATCTGGTCTCATCACAGCTTCCAGATAGGAGGTTGGCTCATTCTCAATGAGCATAATGTCATCATGGTCAGATAAGAGAAATGAGTATCTCTCTGGCTGACGACGTATCCTGTCAGATCTGCAAAGAGGTAGGTCTACTTGAACTGGTTGTTGTTCCTCAACTTCTTGTGGAATAATCTCATCATCCACAACATTTTGTGGTTCCAGTTCAACTTCCATCAAGGCTTCAGTGCTATGGTCCATATCTTGAACTTCTTCAAGATCGAACGTACTCCCACTAGTTTTTCTAGACACAAAGTCCCTTTTTAAAAATACCCCAGTTTTAGCCACAAATACTTTGTGTTGACTGGGAATGTAGAAGTAATTTCCCTTCATTTCCTTGGGATATCCTATAAAATAGCACTTATCAGATTTGGGTCCCAATTTATCCGAGACTTGAAGTCGAACGTAAGCCTTACAACCCCAAATCCTCATAAAAGACATCTGCGCATCTCTCCGAGTCCATATCCTATATGGTGTCTTTATCACCGCCTTGGATGAAACACGGTTAAGTGTGAAGGCTGCTGTGTCTAGAGCATATCCCTAAAAAGACATAGGAAGATCTGTGTAACTCATCATAGACCGTACCATATCTAATATGGTACGATTCCTCCTTTCGGATACACCATTCTACTGTGATGTTCCAGGAGGAGTGAGTTGGGATAGAATCCCACACTCAACTAGATAGTCACGAAACTCATGGCTAAGGTATTCACCACCTCGATCTGATCGAAGTATCTTAATACTCTTGCCTAGCTGGTTTTGTACCACATTCTTAAATTCTTTGAACTTTTCAAAGGATTGTGACTTATGTGTCATCAGATACACATAACCATATCTACTGAAGTCATCAGTAAATGTAATGAAGTACCTATAACCACCTCTGGCAGCGACATTGAAAGGGCCACATACATCACTATGTATAAGTCCTAACAAGTCAGTCGCTCTTTCGCTGTGTCCACTAAAGGGAGTCTTGGTCATCTTGCTTAGTAGGAATGACTCGCATGTCTCATATGATTCAAAATCAAATGAGTCCAGCAAACCATCTTTATGAAGTTGGGAAAAGCGATTCTCATTTATATGACCTAAGCGACAATGCCAGAGATAGGTTTGGTTCATATCATTTGACTTGACCCTTTTGGTACTTATGTTATAGATGGGGTTCTCTAAGTCTAGAATATAGAGTCCGTTCATCAGAGGTGCACTACAGTAGAACATATATTTTAAATAAACAGAACAACATTTGTTCTTTATTACAAAAGAAAAGCCTTTCTTGTCCAAACAAGAGACTGAAATGATGTTCTTTGTAAGATCAGGAACATAACAACATTTATCTAATTCTAGTACAAGCCTAGAGGGCAAAGATAGATAGTAAGTTACTACAGCAACAGCTGCAACTTGTGCTCCATTGCCTACTCGTAGGTCCACCTCGCCCTTCGTAAATGCCCTTCTATTTCTCAACGCCTGCACATTAGTACAAATGTGAGAAGTACATCCGGTATCTAATACCCATGATGCAGAAATAGATAGATTGACTTCTATAACATATATATATGAAGTAGAAGTCTCACTTCTCTTCTTCTTAAGATCTTCCAGATATACTTTACAGTTCCTCTTCCAGTGCCCGACCTGACCGCAGTGGAAGCAGGTAGCATCCTTGGCAAGCCCTCCTTTAGGTTTCATTATCTTGCCTTTTCCCTTGGCTTGGGACTTTCCCTTACCTTTAGGCTTGCCCTTGCCTTTATGCTTTTGCACCATCAAAATGGAGTTGGGATTTACCTTCTTAAGGTTGAGCTCTGCAGTTCGCAACATGCTAAGTAGCTCAGGGAATGACTTGTCAATTTCGTTCATGTTGTAACTCATGACAAATTGACTGTAGCTCTCTAGCAAGGATTGCAAGATCAAGTCTGTGGCCAGCTCTTGGCCAAGTGGGAATCCCAACCTCTGTAGGTTTTCTATGTACCCAATCATTTTGAGCACACATGGACCTACGGGAGTCCCATCTTGCATCTTGCACTGAAATAGTGCCTTGGAGATCTCGAATCTCTCGTGCCTCGCTTGTCCTTGATATAGTTAACGAAGATGTTCAACCATATCAAAAGCAGACATCAACTCGTGTTGCTTCTGAAGCTCAGAGTTCATGGTCACGAGCATGAGGCATGACACATCTAATGCATCATCTTGATGCTTCTTATAAGTATCTCGGTCGGCTCGCATGGCAGCGGCAGGAGGTGCCTCAGGAATGGGCTGCTCCAGGACGTACACTTTTCTTTCTTGTGTGAGAACAATTCTCAGATTCTTGTACCAGTCTTGGAAATTAGCTCCATTGAGCTTGTCCTTGTCAAGGTTAGAACGCAGGGAGAAAGTGGTCGTGTTTGTCGACATGGCAATCTACAATAGAAATAATGCAGAAAGTAAATATCATATTCCATTTATCATTTAATTAGGCCTTTAACTAAATGATACTTCCACTGACTCGTGGGACAAGATCTATATCATACTATGACTTGAGTTAGCTTTAGCTAAATCGCCCAAGACTTAGTATGATCGGTAGATAACGAATTATCAATTACATCTCAATGGAACTCTTGTTTATAGGATCAAGATCCTCATTTATAAAAAAACTTGAGTTAGCTTTGGCTAAATCGCCCAAGATTTAGTATAAATGTGATTTGTATCTTATCTTCCAACCATTGGAAAATGCCTATAGTTATATCCGATCAAATTGAGTTAACTAGTTATACTCAATCTAATTGAATTTGTACTCACCCAAGCTTTGATAGGTGGGACCAAGATTGCCCCTTCACACTCTACCAAGATAATATGCGTTGCTCTGCTTTGGCAGATTCAACAACAACAAATGATCGAGATAGTGATCGGTATCAAAACTTAGTAGGAATCTCGAGTTGACTTGATTAAGATCTAATCTAATTGTTAATGTGTGTCATATACGCATCAAGGTACTAATTACCCTACACTAGCATGCATCACATACACACAAGCAAATATATCAAGATATATACATATATTGTGATGAGGTCATGGCCCTACCACGATCTTCTCAAGCCAATGAGTAGATCAGACGGTCAACCTAGGATCAACGACTTCTTCAAGCGCCTCCTTTGATCGCCATGTTTTGACAGCACCCTCCTTGTAACTCCTTCTTGAGTGGACCTTCCACTGCTTCATTTTGTACATTACAAATATGAAACTCGAGTTATATTCAAGTCTAAAATCTAATTACAATAGGAATATAAATAAAGGAGGCACGATGCGCAGGTCACAGATCACATACAACACGCATAATACAAAAATCGCGCGCAGACCATATTATGAATTACAACACAATTTTTATCCAATCAAATTGGGGGTTTTTGGGTCATGATCATCACAATATCATACATAATTCTAAATTATGTATTTTACATAAATTTCTATAAATTTCTACTATTTTTATGAATTTTATGAGTTATAACTTCCTGGCGGTCCCGATTAGCGATTTTCGGGCGCGATCGTGGGACAATGCCCCTTGCGGGGTTAGGGGCAGCGCCCCTACTCGCGAAATGAATATTGCGAGTGCCCCATCTTGATATAACAACACCTTAAACCGTTGTCCCAAAATAATTTGGGCGAGACCTTGCCGATTCGGAAGGTTTTTCTCGGTAGTTGAAGCCTACAAGCGTCCAAACACTTGTTGCTTCGCCTCTACAAGAAAAAAATACTCACAAAATCCATAAAAATAGTAAACTTACATAAACTTACAGATCTGAAATATTTTCATAAAAATAAAATACAAACAAGTACATGCTTTGCACCTGACTCTATACCACTGTTAGCCATTCGAGCCGCAAAAATCGCTTTTTGCGTTGCGGAAACCCCGAAGCTAGCCACGGATTCGTGCGAAGATATATTTAAAATTAAATCATGTATATGTTTCTACACTAGATCTACCTTAGATCTACATGAAAAGAGAGTTACCCTTGTAGCGAAGCCCTTCGCTTATCCCGCTCGTCCAAGAGTTGCCGGATCCCGTAGGGTGTCAAGTGTACACCCCTCTATATGTATCCACACGGACAAAAGGTGGAGAAAAACCACTTAGAGTGTGCTAGCACTCTTGGTGGTCACGGCAATGGAGGATGAGAGGGAGAGTAGAGAAGAGAGGAGGAAGAAGATGATCTCTTGAATGAGTACACAAAATGTAACTCACTTCACTAATGTGGCCGACCACATTTAGAGGCTCTTATACCTCCATGTAATACCAAGAGTCATGACTCTTGGTCTACCTCATGAGGTGGCACTCAATGATGTAGCCATGATGATGTGGAACATCATCATTGGCCGACCCCCATGCCATATCACAATGAAGTGACATTTGGTCAAGTCAAACTTGACCATTCATCTTCCCTCTCAAGTCAAGTCAAACTTGACTCATTTATCTCCCATGGTTGATCAAATCTAACCATTGATTCAAATCAATTTGATTTAATGAATCTCTATTCATTGAATTAAATTGATTCAATGAGTCATAATCTAAGTTACACTCATTCAACACATGAATCAAATTGAGTCCAACTCAATTAGTCTGATTTGGATTACTCTTAATCCAATTTGGTTCATCACATGAACTT
The DNA here is from genome assembly GCF_018446385.1 of Zingiber officinale. Lineage (NCBI taxonomy): Eukaryota > Viridiplantae > Streptophyta > Magnoliopsida > Zingiberales > Zingiberaceae > Zingiber > Zingiber officinale. The sequence continues at coordinate 37,563,242 of NC_056007.1, read as the reverse complement.
AATCCTCTTAGTCCATCATATGAACCTATTCTCCATCTAATTTCCCATTGTGTGTGACCCTATAGGTTCTTGTAATGTTGGGATCCAACATCACCTTTGTGACTACTAATTGTGACTCTCACAATATGTGACAATGTCCTTCTATCATTGACATCTAGATTGATCAAATGAGGCATAGACCGTGTCATCCTCTAATCAATCTATATCTTGAACCCCAAGTAGACTCACTCTAATCAAATGAGCTCAATATCTCATATTAACTCATTTGGGCATGGCCATGCACTTAGTGGTCTCACTCTATCAAGAATCATGATGTCTCTCCCGTCATATAGGAGTGATAGATCCCATCTACATCACTCACATCCCTCCGTATAATTTATTACATACCCAGTAATCGCCTTTATAGTCCACCTAGTTACGGGTGACGTTTGACGAAGCCAAAGTATGAAACTCCTTATATAGGGAACCATGGTGACTTCAGGTCCAAGGACTGATAGTCATACTAATAGTCACATCAGAAAGTATATGACACTCATATAATGATCCATGATACTTTCTCGTGGCGGGTCATTCAGTATACATTCTCCAATGCATACCCATGTGTCAACTTGATATCTCTATATCCATGACTTGTGAGATCAAGTCATCGAGTTGACCTACAAGCTAGTCTCATCGCATTAACATTTTCCTTGAATGTTAATACTTGACTAGGAATGATTAAGAGTAGTGTTCTCTATATCATCTCACTATCAATTCAACCAATCGATTGATATAGATAAGAACCTTCTACTCAAGGACGCTATTATACTTAGTTATTTGGCACCAATACAAGTAAGTATAATAACCATAAAGAAATGTCTTTATAAATATATATAGGAATTTGATACATTGAGTCCATACAACAATCATTATATGATTGGCTTTAGGGCTCTAACTAACAATCTCCCACTAGCACTAGTGCCAATCAGTGTAGGCTCTAAGGCCCAATGACCTAGTGTGACCATCATGCTTTCTCTGTGCTAAAGCCTTTGTCAAGGGATCAGCGACGTTAGCTTTTGTGGGTACCCTGCAAATCTTTACATCTCCTCTATCGATGATCTCTCGAATGAGATGGAAGCGCCGTAGTATGCGTTTGGTCCGCTGGTGTGAACGAGGTTCCTTAGCCTGCGCAATTGCTCCATTGTTGTCACAATAGAGCTCTATAGGATCAGCTATGCTAGGAACCACCCCAAGCTCAGTAATGAACTTGCGGATCCTAACTTCCTCCTTTGCTGCTTCTGATGTAGTAATATACTCGGCCTCTATTGTAGAATCAGCAACTATGTCCTGCTTCGAACTCTTCCAGCTCACAGCACCACCATTCAAGCAAAAAAACAAACCCATACTGCGATCTATAATCATCCTGGTCAGTTTGGAAGCTGGCATCACTGTAACCCTTGCCAGCTAGTTCGTCATCGCCTCCAAATATCAAGAAATAGTCTTTAGTCCTTCTCAGGTACTTAAAAATATTCTTGACCGCTATCCAATGACGCTCACCTAGATCTGACTGGTATCTGCTCGTCATGCTCAAAGCATACGAAACATCAGGACGAGTACATAGCATGGCGTACATGATAGATCCTATGGCTGAGGTATAAGGGATCTTATCCATGCGGTCTCTCGCCTCTCTAAAAGAGCGACTTTGAGTCTTCGAAAGACTCACACCATGTGACATCGACAGAAATCCTTTCTTGGAATTCTGCATTGCAAACCGTAGTAATATCGTGTCAATATATGTACTTTGACTAAGGCCAAGTAATTTCTTATATCTATCTCTATAGATCTTTAGGCCTAGAATACAGGCTGCTTCACCTAAGTCCTTCATTGAGAAACAATTCCCCAACCAAGTCTTTATAGATTGTAGCAAAGGGATGTCATTTCCAATGAGTAGTATGTCATCCACATATAATACAAGGAAGACAACTATGTCCCCAACAACCTTCTTGTAGACACAGGGTTCATCTTCATTCTTGATGAAATCATACTGTTTGATCGCATCATCGAATCGAAGATTCCAGCTCCGAGAAGCTTGCTTTAGTCCATAAATGGACTTATGCAACTTGCATACTCTGCCAGTATGCCGTGGATCTACAAAACCCTCAGGTTGTGTCATGTACACATCCTCGAGCAAGTTTCCATTCAGAAACACGGTTTTGACATCCATCTACCAGATCTCATAATCGTGGTATTCTGCAATAGCAAGCATGATCCGAATGGACTTAAACATCGCTACTGGAGAAAAGGTTTCATCATAGTCAATACCATGAATTTGCTTGAAACCTTTAGCTACCAAGCAACCCTTATAGGCAATAAGTCCATCCATGTCAGTCTTTCTTCTAAAGACCCACTTACACCCAATGGGTTTGACGCCTTCAGATGGATCAACCAAAGTCCATACTTGGTTTGTGTACATGGATTCCATCTCAGATCTCATGACCTCTAGCCATTTCTCAGAATCTGGTCTCATCACAGCTTCTTGATAGGAGGTAGGCTCATTCTCAACGAGCATAACGTCATCATGGTCAGATAAGATAAATGAGTATCTCTCAGGCTGACGACATATCCTGTCAGATCTGCGAAGAGGTAGGTCTACTTGAACTGGTTGTTGTTCCTCAACTCCTTATGGAACAATCTCATCATCCACAACATTTTGTGGTTCCAGTTCAACTTACATCAAGGCTTCAGTGCTATGGTCCATATCTTGAACTTCTTCAAGATCGAACGTACTCCCACTAGTTTTTCTAGAAACAAAGTCCCTTTCTAGAAATACCCCAGTCTTAGCAACAAATACTTTGTGTTGTCTGGGAATGTAGAAGTAATATCCCTTCGTTTCCTTGGGATATCCTATAAAATAGCACTTATTAGATTTGGGTTCCAATTTATCCGAGACTTGACGTCGAACGTAAGCCTCACAATCCCAAATCCTCATAAAAGACATCTGGCCATTCTCTCAGTCCATATCCTATATGGTGTCTTTATCACCGCCTTGGATGGAACACGGTTAAGTGTGAAGGCTGCTGTGTCTAGAGCATATCCCCAAAAAGACATAGGAAGATCTGTGTGACTCATCATAGACTGTACCATATCTAATATGGTACGATTTCTCCTTTCGGATACACCATTCCACTGTGGTGTTCCAGGAGGAGTGAGTTGGGATAGAATCCCACACTCAGCTTGATAGTCACAAAACTCATGACTATGGTATTCACCACCTCGATCTGATCGAAGTATCTTAATACACTTGCCTAGCTAGTTTTGTACCTCATTCTTGAATTCTTTGAACTTTCAAAGGATTGTGACTTATGTGTCATCAGATACACATAACCATATCTACTGAAGTCATTAGTAAATGTAATGAAGTACCTATAACCACCTCTGGCAGCGACATTGAAAGTGCCACATACATCACTATGTATAAGTCCTAACAAGTCAGTCGCTCTTTCGCTGTGTCCACTAAAGGGAGTCTTGGTTATCTTACCTAGTAGGCATGACTCACATGTCTTATATGATTCAAAATCAAATACGTCTAGCAAACCATCTTTATGAAGCTGGGATAAGCGATTCTCATTTATATGACCTAAGAGACAATGCCAGAGATAGGTTTGGTTCATATCATTTGACTTGAACCTTTTGGTACTTATGTTATAGATAGGGTTCTCTAAGTCTAGAATATAGAGTCCGTTCATCAGAGGTGCACTACAGTAGAACATATCTTTTAAATAAACAGAACAATATTTGTTCTTTATTACAAAAGAAAAGTCTTTCTTGTCCAAACAAGAGATTGAAATGATGTTCTTTGTAAGAGCAGGCACATAACAACATTCATCTAATTCTAGTACAAGCCTAGAGGGCAGAGATAGATAGTAAGTTACTACAGCAACAGCAGCAACCCGTGCTCCATTACCAACTTGTAGGTCCACCTCACCCTTCGTCAATTCCCTGCTATTTCTCAGCGCCTGCATATTAATACAAATGTGAGAAGCACATCCGGTGTCTAATACCCACGATGCAAAAATAGATAAATTGACTTCTATAACATATATATCTGAAGTAGAAGTCTCACTTCTCTTCTTCTTAAGATCTTCCAGATATACTTTGCAGTTCTTCTTCCTCTTCCAGTGCCCGGTCTGACCGTAGTGGAAGCATGTAGCATCCTTGGCAACCCCTCCTTTAGGTTTCATTATCTTGCCTTTGCCCTTGGCTTGAGACTTTCCCTTACCTTTAGGCTTGCCCTTGCCTTTATGCTTTTGCACCATCAAAATGGAGTTGGGATTTACCTTCTTAAGGTTGAGCTCTGCAGTTCTCAACATGCTAAGCAACTCAGGCAATGGCTTGTCAATTTCGTTCGTGTTGTAATTCATGAAAAATTGACTGTAGCTCTCTGGCAAGGATTACAAGATCAAGTATGTGGCCAGCTCTTGGCCAAGTGGGAATCCCAACCTCTGTAGGTTTTCTATGTACCCAATCATTTTGAGCACATATGGACCTACGGGAGTCCCATCTTGCATCTTGCACTGAAACAGTGCCTTGGAGATCTCGAATCTCTCGTGCCTCGCTTGTCTTTGATATAGTTAACAAAGATGTTCAACCATATCAAAAGCAGACATCAACTCGTGTTGCTTCTGAAGCTCAGAGTTCATGGTCGCGAGTATGAGGCATGACACATCTAATGCATCATCTTGATGCTTCTTATAAGCATCTCGGTCGGCTCGCGTGGCAGTGGCAGGAGGTGCCTCGGGAATGGGCTGCTCCAGGACGTACAATTTTCTTTCTTGTGTGAGAACAATTCTCAGATTCCTGTACCAGTCTAGGAAATTAGCTCCATTGAGCTTTTCCTTGTCAAGGATAGAACGCAGGGAGAAAGTGTTCGTGTTTGTCGACATGACAATCTACAATAGAAATAATGCAAAAAGTAAATATCATATTCCATTTATCATTTAATTAGGCATTTAACTAAATGATACTCCCACTGACTCGTGGGATAAGATCCACATCATACTATGACTTGAGTTAGCTTTGGCTAAATCGCCCAAGACTTAGTATGATCGGTAGATAACGAATTATCAATTACATCTCTATGCAACTCTTGTTTATAGGATCAAGATCATCATTTATAAGAAAACTTGAGTTAGCTTTGGCTAAATCACCCAAGATTTAGTATAAATGTGATTTGTATTCTATCTTCCAACCGTTGGAAAATGCCTATAGTTATACCCGATCAAATTGAGTTAATTAGTTTTACTCAATCTAATTGAGTTTGTACTCACCCAAGCTTTGATAGGCAGGACCAAGATTGTCCCTCCGCACTCTACCAAGATAATATTCGTTGCTCTGCTTTGGCAGATTCAACAACAACAAATGATCGAGGTAGTGATGGGTATCAAAACTTGGTAGGCATCTCGAGTTGACTTGATTAAGATCTAATCTAATCGTTAATGTGTATCATATATGCATCAAGGCACTAATTACCCTACACTAGCATGCATCACATACACACAAGCAAATATATCAAGATATATACATATATTGTGATGAGGTCATGACCCTACTACGATCTTCTCAAGCCAATAAGTAGATCGGACGGTCAACCTAGGATCAACGGCTTCTTCAAGCGTCTCCTTTGACCGCCATGTGTTGACAATACCCTCCTCGTAACTCCTTCTTGAGTGGACCTTCCACCGCTTCATTTTGTACATTACAAATATGAAATTCGAGTTACATTCAAGTCTAAAATTTAATTACAATAGGAATATAAATAAAGGAGGCACGACGCGCAGGTGGCAAATCACATACAACACGCACAACATAAAAATGGCGCACAAGCCATATTATGAATTACAACACAATTTTTGTCCAATCAAATTGGGGATTTTTGGGCCATGATCATCACAATATCATACATAATTCTAAATTATATATTTTACATAAATTTCTATAATTTTCTATTGTTTTTATGAATTTTATGAGTTACAACTTCCCGGCGGTCCTGATTAGCGATTTTCGGGTGCGATCGTGGGACAATGCCCCTTGTTGGGTTAGGGTCAGCACCCCTACTCGCGAAATAAATATTGCAAGTGTCCCATCTTGATCTAACAACGCCTTAAGCCGTTGTCCCAAAATAATTTGGGTGAGACCTTGTCGATTCGGAAGGTTTTTCTCGGTAATTAAAGCCTACAAGCATCCAAACACTTGTTGCTTCGCCTCTACGAGAAAAAATACTCACAAAATTCATAAAAATAGTAAACTTATAGAAACTTACAGATCTGAAATTTTTTCATAAAAACAAAATACAAACAAGTACATGCTTCGCACGTGGCTCTAATACCACTGTTAGCTATTCGAGCCACAAAAACCGCTTTTTTCATTGCGAAAACCTCGAAGCTAGCCACAGATCCGTGCGAAGATATATTTAAAATTAATCATGTACATGTTTCTACACTAGATCTACCTTAGATCTACATGAAAAGAGAGTTACCCTTGTAGCGAAGCCCTTCGCTTATCCCGCTCGTCCAAGAGTTGCCGGATCTCGTAGGGTGTCAAGTGTATACCCCTCTATATGTATCCACACGGACAAAAGGTGGAGAAAAACCACTTAGAGTGTGCTAGCACTCTTGGTGGTCATGGCAATGGAGGATGAGAGGGAGAGTAGAGAAGAGAGAAGGAAGAAGATGACCTCTTGAATGAGTACACAAAATGTAACTCCACTAATGTGGCCGGCCACATTTAGAGGCTCTTATACCTCCATGTAATACCAAGAGTCATGATTCTTGATCTACTTCATGAGGTGACACTCAATAATGTAGCCATGATGATGTGGAACATCATCATTGGCCGACCCCCATGCCATGTCACAATGAAGTGACATTTGGTCAAGTCAAACTTGACCATTCATCTTCCCTCTCAAGTCAAGTCAAACTTGACTCAATTATCTCCCATGGTTGATCAAATCTAACCATTGATTCAAGTCAATTTGATTGAATGAATCTCTATTCATTGAATTAAATTGATTCAATAAGTCATAATCTAAGTTAGACTCATTCAACACATGAATCAAATTGAGTCCAACTCAATTAGTCTAATTTGGATTACTCTTAATCCAATTTGGTTCATCACATGAACATAATCCTCTTAGTCCTTCATATGAACTTATTCTCCATCTAATTTCCCTTTGTGTGTGACCCTATAGGTTCTTGTAATGTTGGCAATGCTCCTAAACCCATTAGGAGCATAAGTAATGAGCGGTATCTAGCAACACATCATTACTACCCAAGTTACAAGAATGTTGAGATCCAACATCACCTTTGTGACTACTAATTGTGACTCTCACAATATGTGACAATGCCCTTCTATCATTGACATCTAGATTGATCAAATGAGGCATAGACCATGTCATCCTCTAATCAATCTATATCTTGAACTCCAAGTAGACTCACTCTAATCAAATGAGCTCAATATCTCATATTAACTCATTTGGGCATGGCCATGCACTTAGTGGTCTCACTCTATCAAGAATCATGATGCCTCTCCCGTCATATAGGAGGGATAGATCCCATCTACATCACTCACATCCCTCCACATAATTTATTACATACCCAGTAATCACCGTTATAGTCCACCCAGTTACGGGTGATGTTTGACGAAGCCAAAGTATGCAACTCCTTATATAGGGAACCATGGTGACTTCAGGTCCAAGAACTAATAGTCATACTAATAGTCACATGAGAAAGTATATGACACTCATATAACGATCTTTGATACTTTCTCATGGCGGGTCATTCAGTATACATTCTCCAATGTATACCCATGTCTCAACTTGATATCTCTATATCCTTGACTTGTGAGATCAAGTTATCGAGTTGACCTACATGCTAGTCTCATCGCATTAACATTGTCCCTGAATGTTAATACTTGACTAGGAATGATTAAGAGTAGTGTTCTCTATATCATCTCACTATCAATTCAACCAATCGATTGATATAGATAAGAACCTTCTACTCAAGGACGCTATTATACTTAGTTATTTGACACCAATACAAGTAAGTATAATAACCATAAAGAAATGCCTTTATAAATATATATAGGAATATGATACATCGAGTCCATACAATAATCATCATATGATTGATCTAGGGCTCTAACTAACATGAAGTGCGACAACACCTTGCTACAAGATGCTTCAAGAACTGGCGTAAACTTGTGAGAAATGATCGCAAAAAGTAGAGAGGAAGAACTGCTTCAAAGATCGATCCAGCAAAGCTACAACAAGTCTCCGACAACCAGAAGCTTCAAGGATTACTATTTTCGTTGTCGGTATAATTTCATTACTATTTAATATTGTAAATCTAAATTGTAACTTTCTGAGCTTATAGTGATTGCCCAAAGTAAATGATCAATGAGCGTGGTCCTTGGAGTAGGAGTCGTCCTAGGCTCCGAACCAAGTAAAAAATCTTTGGTGTTTGCATCTGCATTATTATTTACCTTTCTGCTGCGTAATTATTCGAAAGTTTTCTGAAACGAAAGTGAAATCCACGAGCGCTATTCACCCCCTCTAGCGCTTTCGATCCAATAATTGGTATTAGAGCGGGGTCGCTTCGAATTGGTGAAACCACCATACAAACAAATTTTTCATGGTAGTTTTTCAATTTTTCGGAGTCGATCGAAATCAGCAAAATTATCGCCTTCCGATTTGTTTTTTTTGTAATCAAATTTTTTCCTAGAAGTTGGTGCAACACCACTCGAGTTTATGTTTTAATTTCTTAATCCCACACTACTAATCCAAGACTGAGTCTTGGAACACGTTTTTTTATCTTTATGTGTGTGCGAGATATTTTTTTTTCAACAATGGCCCTTCAAGAAGGCTACAACATAATCCGCCCTCTGCTCTTCACCGGCGAAGACTTCGGCTACTAGAAGGATCAAATAGAGTCACACCTTCAAACCCAATTCGAGATGTGGATGATCATCAAAACTGGAATTACACTTCCACTAGATGGCACGGGAAAACCAATTTCATCGAGAACTGGGGCGCGAGCATAATCAAGAAAGTTGAGGTCAACGCCAAAGCAACCTGCACCCTTCAATGCGGCCTAACCAAGGAGGAGTTAAACCGAGTCGGACCATTCTCAAGTGCCAAAGACTTATGGGAGAAACTGATTGAGCTGCATGAAGGGACTTCCGACACAAAAAGTAAGTAAAAGGATCTGATTTTTAATAAATTATATAACATTAAATTATAGGAGGGTGAAACGGCAAGTTAATTGCATGCACACATCCAAGACCTCTTCAACGGTCTCCACACAATCAGACAGAAGGTGGAGAATCGAGACATAATCAGATATGCATTAAACACTTTTCCGAGGAATGCCTTGCGGGCTTCCATGGTAGATACTTACAAGATATCCAAGGATCTTTCTTTAATTAAGTTAGATGAACTTTTTTGAGAATTTGAATTACATGAACAAATTAATACACGCTCTGCCGAGAAGGGTATTGCCTTGATTATAGATACAAACAGAACCCGGGAAGCAAAAGCAAAGCGCAGAATCGAACCCGAATCTGAAGAAGAACTGGATTCAGACAATGATAACGACGAAATAAAAGCCAAACTCGTCAACCTAGTACGCAAGCTCTATAAGAAAGAAAAAAGGGTTCACAAAGAAGGATATCAAGAAGGTGATTCAGTCCAAAAAGGTACAAACGAGTCCAAAGGTAAAGTTCGAAGTAACCCGCTATGGGTGCAATCAAAAGAGACACATCAAGGACAATTGTCCAAACCTAAAAGAAGCAAAGAAGTAGAGGAAGACGAAAGCACTACAGGCAACATAGGACGAGTCCTCTTCAGAAGATTCTGACGAAGAGCTCGAATATATGAGCTTTCTTGCACTAACGACCCAGGAACACATCGACGAATCAGAGACCGAGAGAGAATCAGAAGCCGAGTCTGAGTGAAGCCACAGATCTGTATCCATTTCCGAATGACCCAAACCCACTGTAAGAACTTCATTGCATAATTTAGTTAATTACTTAATGCGCAAGTTAGCTAAATCAAATGTCCGGGTTAAATCACTTCAAAAAGAGGTAATAACCCTTAAAGAAGTGACTAACCCTAGCTCCTTGACTGATCTCATTCAGAATGGAACCTCAACTCAAGTCCAAAAGCTTGAGGAAGATAATTCTAGCCTGAAAAATCAAGTTAAGGAACTAAAGGATACGTTGGAACGGTTTATTTTGGGTTTTAAGAATCTTGATCTGATTCTTGGAAAATAACGAGTCGTTTACAACCGATCCGGACTTGGATTTAAGGCTAATAGAAAATACAAATCTTATTTATCCCTTGTTAATCGAAATAATAGAAAATTAGTCCAAGCATGGGTCCCCAAGTGAAACTTGGTTAATCAAGTTGGACTTGGATACTATTGGGTCCCCAATGATCAAATTCATTACCTTGATAGACCCTATCGAGGCTATGATCCAGGGGGAGCCAATAGAAAGACTATTTTTATCAATAGATAGAATTGTTTGATGATTACTTTTACAGCTTTTATTATACATGCTTAGATTAGGCTAGATAAGGACCTAGGCGTAATTTACACTTGACTAGTTAGACCTAGGGGTTTCAAAAGGAAAATTAAATATCCAATTTCTTTGAAAGACTTTGTCTAGAAGTGGTGGATGATCCCATACCCAAGAAATCCTAGTGCCTCGCCACAGGTTGGAAGCCAATCTTTGAAAAGTATATTTAATTGACTAATTGAAAAACCTGAGCCTAACCGAAATGTAAATTAATCCTTAGACATAATATAAATCAATGATAAAATTAACCATCTCACAAAATTCATAAGGTTCTCTGATTGATAACTTAGAAACGAGTGAGATGGATCAAGGTAAAATGTAGATCTATCTACTTAATTAACCTAATTAATTTAATTTAACCTAATCTAATTAATTTAATTTAACTTAATTAATTAATGTAATCAAATTAATTAATTTGACTTAAAGCTAAATTAATTTAACTTAATTAAATCAATTAACATAATTAAATCAATTAACATAATTAAACTTAAATTAATTTAACTTAATTAAATCAATTAACATAATTAAACTAAATATTATTTAGCCTAATTAATAAATCAATTAACCCAATTAATAAATTAATTTAAACTAATTAATAAATCAATAAACTTAATTAATCTAAATAATAAATAAATAAAAAAAACACATAGGGCGCCTCACGAAGGCACCTCCACAGTAAAAGGAGGCACTCTCGTGAGCGGCGGGAAAACTCCCGTCGAAACCTTGGAGTGCGCCTCCCACCAGTCGGAGGTGCCCCCATAACCTATTGAGGGCGCCTTCCATGCGATTGAGGACGCCCTCAACGCTGTTTTTCTCAGCAAACAGAGGGCCTCTCTGTTCGTGTTTTTCATGATCAAACCACGAAACAACTCACACCAAGGCACCCTCCTCGACCAGATTTTCACCCTTTCGACCCCAAAATGCCTCCTAGGTATACCTTATTTCATTATATTGCTTCAATATGTATTCTTTTGTTATATGTTTGTTTGTGTAAAAATAGGAAGAGAAGGAATGTAGATGCTGCTTCTAATAGTACCCCATCCACTGATGCTAGGTTTCCTTCTGAGCGTCATAGGATAGAGTTCCATAGGCATACATTTACTCCATTAAAATGTAGATATTTGAGTAGATCTTTCTTCACTAAATATTGTCCATCTATCATCCAAATGTTTGAGCATTACCAGCTAGATAAGTTGGTCTACTGCAGCCAATGCAGTTAATCATGACCTGTGTGCTCAGTTTTATAATAATTTAGATCGAGTAGACGATCTGACTTACTCGACCAGAGTTAGTGGAAGGGATTTTCAGTTTTCTCGCACCCTCTTATGCACTAGTTTAGGACTTAGGCAATCCACATGCTCATTTTTGTGTTACCCTAGTAGGGACCTGCCATTTGGCGAGCCCTTCTCCCATATTGCCACTACAACAAAAACATTAAAAGACAACAGTTAAAAACCGTTGTCATAGGCCCTTTAAAATCATTGTAATTGGCAGTGTTGTTAAAAGTGGGGGCTACGACAACGGTTTTAAACCGTTGTCTTTGAATGAAAAGACAACAGTTTTGTAACGGTTTTAAACCGTTGTCTTTGAATGAAAAGACAAGGGTTTAAAACCGTTGTTATTTAGAGCATTTTTTTATTAACACTGCTAGTTTACAATCGTTTTTGGGGCTACGACAATGGTTTTTAACTGTTGTCTTTGAGGGTGATAGACAACAACAACAGTTTTAAATCATTATCTTTTAAATTATTATCTTTTAATACCAATATATCATATTTCAATATAAATATATAATAAAGAATCATAATCACAAAAGAAAGAATATTTGTCATATCAATGTCATTCAAAATGTTACTTATACAAGAATTATATTATAATCACAAAAGAAGAAACATGTCTAATATTCAAATAAAATTTATCCCAATACAAATAAACAAATAAACTTCATTTACAACTAATGAACAATTGTCAAAAGACTAGAAACTTGTGATGGTGGTTCATGCCATGTAGGATTGCAAATAATTATTGTCAACTCAAGCCCCATCAAAATCTTCAACTTGTAGAATTTCATTGGACTCCTCTTTCTCACTTGCTGATTCTTCCATGTCAACCTTTTCCAACATTCTGGATTTTCACTACAAGAAAAAAAGTCAAACAACAACGGTTTTTCACCGTTGTCGTAGGCCATTTTGAACTGTTGTTAAAGGCTGTGTTGTTAAAAGGGGTGGCCAAAGACAACAGTTTTTAACCGTTGTCTTTGAAGGCAAAGACAACATTTTTACAACGGTGAAAAACTGTTATCTTTTCTTACAAAGACAACAGTTTTTCACCGTTGTCTTTGAGCGTATGCCTAGGCTCTTCAACAACAGTTTTGAACTGTCTACGACAACGGCTAAAAAGCGTTGTCTTTTTTTGCCAATGACATCGGTTTGACAACGGTTAAAAACCGTTGTCTTTTTAGGCAACGATGTTAAATAACATCAGTTTGTTACTATTGTCTTTTAACGCCATTGACAACAGTTTGACATATTTAAACTGATGTCTTTGGGTACAATATACAATATTTTGACAATAAATAAAAAACTTATTAATCTTTTCCTACTCAATGGTTTATAAAAAACATCCAGTGCAAATTTCATTGATAAAAAACCTACATAATCAATATTTACAATGCAAATTTCATTAAAGTACCAAACATCATCATCCAAACATCATTAAAGTACCAAACATCAACATTCAAACATCACAAAAGTTTACACAGCCAAAAGTTTATATATATCACACATATAGTCCAAAATATCATGTTTTGTTGGAGCACGTCTTCTCTACCTGTGCATCTTCTAAACAGCCTGTGCATCTTCTAAACTGCAGCCTTTTCTGGTTTCTCCTCCCTCCTAGCTTCTCTTTTCTTCTCCTTTCACAGAAACGGGTCATTATCTTTTCCCTGAGGTAAATAGCATATGATTGCAAGTTAATTCATTTCCCAGGAGTAAATGACATAAAAAATGGATCTCTTGGAAATTTCACACCTGACCTTATTACAGTTTTACAAAAACTCAGAGTAGTATGTCTTAAAAGACCAGCTATATGGCTTTACAAGTAACTCTTAAGTATGGTAAACCAAACCTATCAACTTTACATATACCAAAAAAAATTCTATCCAATTTGAAGTCTAGCGAAACTCCATCTACTATGGGTTCAACTGCTTTGTTAGCGAGATAATCCGCCAGTAATTTCTTTAGTAAATCAGCATAATTATTTAAATTAATCTAAAAATCGAAGACTTGCAGATCTACATATAGCATTTGCTTAATTAATAGCAAATTCAGGAAAATCTACTTGCAGAAATGGCTTAGAGCAACAACCAGATTCTGGTTCTATCATCGAGCATCAAAAAAGCATTATAGAATCTAGCTAAATTAGACATGAAAAATCAAGTTCCAACTTATTTCCGGAGCATACAAAAGCACAAATACAAACAAGGGCTGAAGCAACAAAGCAGCACACAGAGAATTAAGCAAACAAGCTTTACTAATTTAAATTCACAGAGCAAGCAAATTGATCAACCCACAATTATCATAAGGATCTACTCTCTTGATACTCAAATAGACTCAGTAAACGACCTAACTTCTAGCAGGAATCAAAATTCCTAACTATATTAGCATTTTCCCCAATTCATATTCGAATAAAATTCTTCGACAATCATGCAAAAGCATAGAGATGGTTTATTTAGTTTTTACACGGAATAGAGAGTAGAAAAGAGCAATCCAAACTTCCGACAACATCATAGAGGATACCGCTAATTAGATCATGGAAATCACACAGATAGAACTAGTAAAGAACATAAAAGCCCAAGATTTAACGATGAGACTGAGGGATTTAACAAAGGACCTGCATCTAACCAAGTATCAAACCAGAAATTAATATGATCTTCACCTAAACGCCATCTAATATGCTCTTCTGCTACGTTTCTCATCTGTAACGTCCTTTTCCAACAATGTGAAGCTTTGTTTTTTAGTAAAACCACCATAGGAGAGACTGACCCACAGTACATGCTAGACAGAAATTTCGACAAGTGTGTTCTCTACTCCCAATCCTCCTTCTAGCTTAGGTTTACAAATATCTTTCCAAGAGATCCAGTGAATCTTCCTATTGGAACTGATAGAACCCCAGAAAAAATTGGCCATAATCATCTCAATTTGATGTAAAATACCCCCTTCGTCACTATTAATAATGGAGTCATCTAAAAAATGAAGATGCTGCAGTAACAAGATTATTACCCTTCTAAATAAAGACATCTACATTATAAAATTGAGAACCCCAGAAAGTTTGTTATGTAAACCAAAATACAGTATAAATATTTGACAAAGGATTAAGGTTAATCATTTTTTATATTTGACAAAGGATTAAGTTATCGGTTTGTATTTGATGTTGGCGCATCAAGTGTGCAGTTTAGTCATGCTGATTGGATTTGGTAAATGGACTCAGAGACAGATATCTCCAAATCAAGTGCAATCAAGTATAAGAAGCATGTATTCAATTTAACTGAATATTATTATTATCAAATGCAATAAGATGCACTCATGTATATACCTATTCATAAATATGATCTTGTATGTATTCTGCTATCTCAGAGCGCATTTCATCAATTTCTTCTTGAGAGTACTCCGCTTTTGTGAACTGTGAACACACATAAATTATATGATCTTAAAGAACAAAATATAATTAATTAGAAAAAAATAATAACTAAATAACTTCTAATTATTTGAGATGATAAAGATAATATTACTATCGATGGTAGTGTATCCCCCTCGATCATTGCATTTTCTTCAGTAATTTGTCTCATAAATCTCATCACGTAATAACCACATTGTTTCGCATCTGGCTGCCTAGGAACTTACGTTAAAGGCAATTGATATTGTTAATGATAATATACACATACCTTGATTGATTGAAATAGAAGTACCCATACCTTGATTACTTCCCATTGTACATGCTTTCTTCCTTTCCTTCCATTGTTCGAATTAAACAATCTTAACGCCCTTCATATATACATTCAACATAGTTGATATATAAGTGTTTTATGACTAAATTAAATACATAATAAAAAGCATATATAAACTCACATTTCCACAACATATTTCCAATCTTCATCACGAATGCGATGACTTAAAGAATCCAACAAGTAAACAATCTCCTTATGAGGTTTAATGACAGTCAAATTCCAATGGAAACTACACACAAATACAAAATTAGTGCATACAATTCACTAAAATAATCAATTGAAAATGATATTAAAGATGTTCATTACCCATTGCAACTTGGCACCAAAACTAATTGATTAATTGATGCACCACTCATCCTATCTGCTAAAAAACTCGCCCTCTGGTTCAACCGTTCAGTTTTACCTATTTTGTCTTGTGTGGTTTTTTGAAAGTTTGGGATGCTATGCGGATTTACAAATCTGAATTTATCAATCTTATTTTCTTTTACCAACTTTTTATAAAGATGCCTGCCATTTGAAATAAAAAAAAATCAGAACTACATTAGATATTAAATACTGATCTAATAAAGTATGTGCTTCTTATATACTAAATTTAAAAAAGAATAAACAATACTACAAGGTAATTCGAAGACTTACCATATGTAAACAACCACACAATTTCCTGAAATTGGCTCCAAGTGATACAAAGCACTAATGTCCTCAAGATGCAAGTTCAGTTCATAATCATCTTGAAATACCTCATGATCTAAAGCAATTGACAATTTCCTTCCATTCTCAAGAGCACGCTTACAATAACAATACACCACACGCAATGATCTTGGCACACTTGATAACAAAGTCTGGTTATTTTCTACATGTGCTGTTTTCTTCATTTGACGCTTCTAATAATTGTAATTATAAACTTTTTAGATAGGTGCAATACTAAATAGTTTCACAGATATTTACTTTGAAATATTATCTTAGATGTACCTTTTGTCGTAGCATCAGCAGGTGTTTTGGCCAAGCCACATGGGTTCCAACAGCATCACCAATAGTTTCACATTCATTGGGAATCGGAACTGGCAAACATGCTGATTTCTGCATTGCTTCATCGATGGATACACGCATACAATTCTTGGGTAACGGAACACCATGGAGAGAGTGATTAACTCCAATGACCTCAACAACTGTACCATATGCAACAATGTCTGTGCTAGAATCCAATGTCAAAATAACTGATTTACCCTAAAAGATAAATAGTTGTATCATTGAATTATACTAACTCTTTATTTTAATAATAAATATAACCACAACTTATATACCTGTAAAGCAACTTCTTTATCCACAACTTGCATTTCGACATCATTGAACTCTTCATGACTGGGGAAAGTCTTATCGATGTTCAGTTTATTGTCATTTTGTTGAGGTAACTTTACCGAGCAACTTCCTTTGTCATCAATGTCACTGCCCCATGCACCCTTTTTGTAGACAATTGCTTCAAGTTTTTGAATGCGTGTATCTTGTTCTTGAATTAATTTTCTAGCCTCCACCAACTCTCTCTTTTGCTCAATCAGTAGCTCTCTATCAACATTGTCAGTCTTCCATCTACTAACATTAAAGAACAATGATGGAGTGATATGACCTCCAACAGCCCTCACACGTCCACTATGTTCTCTTGAATTGAGTGCTTTGGTAAGAATATCTTCTTTTGTCCCATTAATTTCGAGTGTACCCTCACGCTTCTGTTGTATATAATCATCCTGTCATCCAAATAAAAAAAATTACTTTAAAAGTTTCATTGAAATACAATAATTGATTTTTACTCATAGCTTCTCACAATCTTGTCTATTGTTTGTTTCAACTCTTGGCCATCAAATTTCCCTTCTTTATTAACCCTTCCTTTCTTCCAAATAATAGCTCTATTGATTTCATCATCGTCACATAATTCATTTGCCTAAGAACAAGAATAATTGAATGATATATGTTAAATAAGAATGATTATTAAATGCTAAACAAAACTGTTATACGAATTTTATAAGCAAAATATACTTACTATTTCTTCAGCATATCGTGCATATCCTTTACGAGCAAGGCGATGGGGGTATATGTTCTTCTTTCTTTTCTCCTTCTGTTGTTCACTTAGTTTCTAGTCAAGTGAAACATTCCACATATCAAATTTACTAATTCATCATTTACCTTAATATCTACTTATTTTGAAAGAACAAAAGACTAAACTTACAATAAAGTCGTCAGACATGCGAGTCCTGACAAAAGAAATCCAATCATCTCTTGCAAGACCATAACCACTAGGTGGTTCATCCAACTCTTCGAGTTTGTCAAGCTTCTTCGAAATGAATGTCTGAGTGAGATGGGATTTAAACTGACGCCACTTATTACTTGCTGAATTCAAACATCCCTTCTTCCAACTTGGGGGAACATCATATGTCAGCTATAAAACACAATTGGGAATACAATAAACTGATTAGTACCTATATTCATCATTGACACCATAAGCAAACACAATTTCTGGAAATTATTCTAGCATTGAAAGAACACACACATTCATTAAGTTTAAGGCATTCTCATCATTGAGTGTTTTGGAGATATGAAATTGGCAGATTTCAAGCAGTTTCTTGCTAGCCAAGGCGTCCAGGTATTCATTTTCCAGGTTATCATCTGGTTTGATGATTATCAGTGGCCTATTCTGTTTGATTTTAGATAAGACAAACAACTCATACCGAAATTGGATATTACCAAAAAAAAAGTTGACCAGTAAAGTATACCCGCCTCATGCATCTTCTCGTCTGGCCCATTGACAGAAGAGTACTACAAGATACGCAAGTATCTTTATTCATAGTTCTACTTGTTGTAGAGTTCAAATAAAAGAAAAAAAAATCTTTATGTAGAATTAATTGTTTAAGATAATTTAACAATTTCTTTGATCTTCTGTTTGGCCAGACGAGAACAGAATCTGTAACTGGATGGAAAAACATCCATCTATAAACACTCAGAGGGAATGAGCAAAATTAGCTTAGCAGTTAAGGCAATACATGAGATTTTCATTAGAAAACTATTAGGGAGAGACGAATCTCCCGGAATTATGTTACTTATCTTCTAAGCATAAAACCAAGTTTCCATTATCATCTTTCAGGTGCATTCCAACAAGCCATCCAAGACTGAATGAAAGAACCAGTTATCGAAGGTGCTAGGTATGACTGCTGGTGATGAACTTAGGTTCGAGTTCTGCCATGATCAAAAAGAGTTGGGGAAAAAGAACAATCTGTAGTTGTTTCAATGCTAATGCAGAAACAAAGCTACCAGAACTAAGTACAAATGAAAACCCCACTGATATAGAAAAAGAACCTACTGAGGGATCTAAAGCTGAAATGGAACAAGGAGAATCACGAACAACAGAAGAACAACCTACTGAAACATACGAAACTGAAAGAAAGGAAGCAGAACCTTGTGAAATTTAAGAACCTTCAACTGAACTATCTAAATCTGAAATGAATGCAACAGAGCAACTTGAAATAGAAAACCAATCTTTAAATTGTATATATAAAAATCATACTGTTGAATGCTGGAGTAGCAAGAACAGCAGGCAATTCATACTGTTTTACTATCTTTAACTCATCTTTTCATGCATGCCATGATATGACAATTAAATTTTGCAACATGATAATTGACCAGAATTTCTTTAACTTACTTACATTAACTGATTCCCATATCAATTCTTTAACTTCATTTGGAACTTGTTTCCACGTATTGTAAGATATCTTCACCTTTTCTCGAGCAAGCAAGCCAATGTAACTTTGCATTGCAATAGCAGCTCCTCCTACTAGCTGTCCAAGTTTATTAAATCTTACCTCCTTTCGAATTCCTTGAATCCTTTGTTTAGTAAGCTTATCCAGATGGGTACGACCTCTAGATGTTCTTGTTGTTTCAGTGTCTGTAGATTCCAGCATTGTCTCAACCTGTAAACTGTTGTTAGTGGATGTAGATGTAATTTTTTCTTTGCCCTTCCCAATCATTGCAGGTTGTCCTATTCTCTTGCTTGAAGCATGAATTGTGTCATCACCATCAGATTTGATTTTAAGCTTTCCAAAGGATGCCATAGATCTTAAATTTAATCTATTGATAAAAAAGTGAAACAACATATCAATATTTAAAAAAAATACACAATAAGAAATTCACCTACAAAAGAAAATCAACATACATAGATAAATATTTGAAATACCATCACGTGCACAAAATCATATTCAAAAACAAGATACATATCAATATTGTCTACAAACATATCTTGAAAAAAAAACTATAATTGGTTAAACATTTTCAACCCAAGTCCCATCACAATCTTCACGAAGGCATTGGGGTTCATTGTCATCTACTCCGTAAGCATCCATTGATGGTAACTCTCTGGTAAAAGATTGATAGTGGACTATAGTGTCTTCCAATTCATCCCCATTTGCATATTCAAATGACTCTCTAGTAGGAGTTGCAAGTACAATACTCCATACAGGATCTTCAGGATCTTCAATATAAAATACTTGCTTCGCTTGACTTCCCAAGATAAAAGAATCTGATTTGAATCCAATTCATTTCAAATTTACCAATGTGAAACCAAGATCATCTACTTTTATACCATTATTATTCTCCACCCAATTACATTTGAACATTGGAATTTGAAATTTGTGGTAATTAAGTAACCATATTTCTTCAATAACTCCATAAAAAATCATGTCCGACACAATTGGATTTTTATCCTTTGCACTGGCAACTTGCATTGTCTTTGCGACTAAGCTTACTCCAGAATTTTGAGCAACTCGTACATCATCACGTTCTTTCGTAGCATAAGTAATCCCATCAATCAAATAACTAGAATACTTTAACACTTTCTTGCTAGGTCCACGCACTATCCACTTTAATCTTTCAGATATTTGAAGGGTCGAATGGTCAACCACACGTTCAACCTATAGTTAACAATATAATAAAATTTAAATTTTTACGTAAGATACCAAGATTTGTATGTATGCTAATACATAGTAGTTTTGGAACGTACAATATCATGCAACCAGTTAATAAATGTTCGGTTATGCTCATCTTGTAGCCACTTTTTGGACTTAGCTTTTTGAGGAAATCTTGCTCTCAACTCCACCATGTGTGCCCTAATAGAATTATTTTAAATAAATAAACCAATAGAATGAATTCAAATTGCATAAAAGTATTGATAAGTTAGAGAACATACTCAATATAAGGATCAATCTAATCATCATTCGTCAATATGTAACGATGTGCTTGTTGCAACTCATCATGCCTAGCGGAGTGCACTATTGCACCCGATAAAGGCTTAGTACGTTCTACTTTGTGATGACTTGATGGTATCCCAATTGTGTGGACATTAGATAGATAGTCTGAGCAAAATTTGACAGCCTCTTCAGCAATATAACATTCAGCTATACACCCTTCAGGCCGATTGTGATTGCGCACATAACCTTTCAAAATCTTCATGTATCTTTCAAATGGGTACATGTGTCTATACCAAACGGGTCCGCACAATTTGACCTCTCGCACGAGATGAATAGTTAAATGAATCATTATATCAAAAAATGAAGGAGGGAAATACTTTTCAAGCAAACACAATATCATTACAATCTCTCTTTGCAAGTCATCCATCTTTAAAACGTCTATTACTTTACTATATAACGCATTGAAGAAGAAACACAACCGAGTGATAGTATCTCTGACATGTTTTGGCAAGACACCACGAATAACCACTGGAAGCAATTGTTGCATTAAAGTGTGATAGTCATGTGACTTAAGGCCAATAAGTTTCAAATCCTTCATCGACACAAGGTTTTTAACATTAGATGAGTAACCTTCAGGGACCTTTATTCCTGACAAAGAATTGCAAATACTTCTTTTCTCAGCTTTACTTAGAGTGTAACAGGCAGCTGGCAGAAACGTTCTTTTCTCCCCAATCCTTGGTGCCAGTTCAGTTCTTAAATTCATTTCCATAAGGTCTAATCTTGCTACGACTCCATCCTTTGTTTTTCCTGGAATGTCAAATAATGTACCGATGAGACTTTCACAGACATTTTTTTCAATGTGCATCACATCAAGAACATGTCGAACATGTAGCTCTTTCTAATATTCAAGTTCAAAGAATATTGATTTCTTTTTCCAACATGTTTCTCCATCATTCCTCTTTGATGATAGCTTTCCGCTGATTTTTCCCAACTGATAATTATTTCTTTCATCTCTTTCCAAAACTTCATGGCCACTCAATGGCTTTGGTGCAAGGTTAAATTCTTGATTTCCATTAAATACCTTCTTTTGCCTTTGATAAGGATGACATAAAGGTAGAAACCTTCTATGGCCTGTATATGACATTTTTCTACAATGCTTCAACCTTGTTGAATAAGTTTTTTCTGTACAAATAGGGCATGCATGATATCCCTTCACAACACATCCTGACATGTTCCCATATGCAGGAAAATCATTGATTGTCCATAGCAGAACAGCTTTAAGAGAGAAACTTTCTTCTCGATATGCATCATATGTTTCGACACCTTTATCCCATAAACATTTTAAATCATCAATCAGAGGTGCTAAGTAAACATCAATATCATTTCCTGGTTGTCTAGGACCAGATATCAACAAAGTGAGCATAATAAATTTTCTCTTCATACACAACCATGGTGGAAGGTTGTATGTGATCATTAAAACTGGCCAACAACTATATGTAGAACTCAACAAACTGTGGGGATTAATCCTGTCTGCTGATATAGGCAATCTCAGATTTCTGGGCTCAAAAGCAAAATCAGGCCACATGCGATCAACTAATTTCCAAGAAGGTGCGTCAGCTGGATGACGTAAGTATCCATCATGAATTCTTTTATCAGTATGCCAGGTTAACTCCTTGGATATCACCTTATTCCAAAACATTCTTTGAAATCTTGGCATGGGTGGGAAATACCACAAGACCTTTGCAGGAACTCCTTCTTTTATCTTGGATTTGTTGCTCAACTTCCACCTTGATGTCCCGCAAGTAGGGCAATTGGCAAAATCTTCGTACTCCTTCCTGTATAAGATACAATCATTAGGACAAGCATGAATTTTCACGTAATCCATCCCTAATGCACGTAAGCTTTTCTTTGCCTCATTGTCATCTGGAAGCATTTCTCCTAACAAAATAAGTAAATCGGTAAAACTTTTATCACTCCAACTATATTTTACCTTCAAGTTAAATAATTTCACAACTGCAGATAACTTTGTGAATTTTGTGCATCCAGGATATAAACATTTCTCGGCATCTTCAAGTAGCTTATTGAACTCGCTTGGATTCTCAACATAACTATCATATACAGCTTGCACCATATCTATAGGCTCCTCGGCAAAATATTTGTATTCATCTTGCCCCACGCGATCATTACTGTTCATTGATTTTTCTGTCATAGTTCTTTCCCCATGCCATATCCATGTATGATATGTCAAATCTATACCATTACAATACAAATGTGCCCTTATAGTTTCAACATTTTTCTTCTTTATGTTACCACATCTTGCACATGGGCAAGGTATTGCATTAGGATCGTTAGCGTTTTCCAGTGCAAATTGCAAGAAAGACTCTACTCCAATATTATATTCACTAGATAGTCTATCCTTTGACATCCATTCTTTGTCCATTCTTGTTATAAGTACTAATCAGCTAGAAATGAGATAACACCTACCTTCAAAACAATTGTACAGTATACAACAAGATCTTAACACAATGAACAAGAAACATAAGATATTCTTAGCATACAATCTATACAATCAAGTAACTAAATTATTAAAATAAGCGAATCTCCTAATAAGAGAAAAACTATCTATGGATGTGAAGAAAGGGAAGGGTTTAGTGCAAAAATGTGAAGGGTTCAAAACCACCTTAGATGAAAAAATATTTGAAATAAACTATAACGTGAACTCTAGCTCAAAGATAGGACTATTAATGAATACCAAAAGCAGATTAAAAATTTGTCAAGCAAGCAAGCATATTGAAAAACTTGAGGCAACTATTGTTTCATTGAAGAATAAAGAAACAGGAAGCTAGTCTACATGCAACTATGAGAAACTTGAGGTAACAATTTGTCAATTAACATTCAATATATGGTGAAATCCTCTAATATTCAGCATATTGAGAAACTACAAGAGGAAGCTATTCTACAAGCTAGGAGGTTGTCTAGTGCCACTGAAACTATTACATAGATTGCTTGACACTTTTAATTTTTCAATATCATACTGATCTTATTTTACATTCATAGATGACCAAAATCTTGTGCCTATCATGTTTGAATAACATCTAGTGTAGGTATATAAGAGCAAATCATTGACAAGAAAAACAAGCTCATGACACATCTTGAAATAAAAGAAGATAATGGAAATTCAGTGGAAACCCTGAAGGAAGCTAGGCAGGAACCATGCTCAAAGAAAGAGTCATCCATGTCTCAAAAATTTGTATCTGGGCTGGTAGTCGATGAAGATACAGATGAAATTGGAGGAAACTCAATGAACCGAAAAGAAACTAGAGTTATGCTATATAAAGAACACAATAATGCAAAAGCAGGCGGTGCTTTCTCACAAGATTGTAATGAATTCAGGGCAAATCAACTACCAGGTGAAGACCATAAGTATGATGAGATGCCACAGGCAGTTCATGATCCTTGTTTGCTGGAAAAATCTATGAAGCAAACAATGCTGCAAGGAGACAAGGAAGTTAGCAGAAATGAAAAGATTGAAAGGATCCTTGCAAACCCAGCAAATCCAGATGTTTCAGCTAGCAGTGACATTTTAAACATAGATTCAGATGCCAGGGGAAGCCTTCTGTTCAAAGATTTGGATGCCCACCCAGAAAATGATGATGATTTAGAATTACAATTGGCTAAAGATGCTGCACACATTGACAATGTTGGGCCCTTAAAGTTTACTTCAAACTTTAAGAAGACAGAAGATAATGAAAGTGGAAGAATGGAAAAAGATATATGTAATACATGGCACGTAGGTTGTAGGAAAGATATGTGGTTCATGATGCTTCTGATAGTGTGTTCTTTGGCAGTGTGGTTTCAAGAAAATGATATATTGACTAAAAGAGAACAAGACACTTTTATGCCTCCGAGAAAAGCGCAAAGAAGAGAGAAAAGCATTCGGGAGCTATGATTCTTCACCAGATTAGAAGAAGAAAAACGCACCTCGGGAAAAATTAGCCACGACGATCGCGAACTTGTGAACGGCGTGGACTAGAAGGAGAGAAGATGGCGGTCACCGTCGGGGAGAAGATCGCATTAGGGTTAGCGCGGGTTTTTGGTGGCGGTGCGCGCGATGTGGTAAAAAGAAAACGTGCAAGTGTTGCTATTCTTAATGAAGGGATATAAATCCATCCATCTTAAAATAGACCATGCATAAATTTTATCTTAGAGACAACATAGTTTAACATAGGCAAATAACTATGTTGATTAAACTGTTGATTAAAACTAATAGACAACATAGTTTCAACATAGTTTTAAACAACACTAATAGACAACGGTTGATTAAAACTATTGTCGTATGCCAAATAAAGATATCTCATAGACAATAATGTTTAAAAAATCGTTGTCTTATGTATGTCAAAGACAACGGTTTTTTAAACATTGTTGTCTTTTTTTTAAAAACACGACTAACAACAACAGTTTTCAACAAAACCGTTGTTAAATAACAAAAAGACAACAGTTTCTCAAAAAACTGTTATCTATTAGGTGTGGTTAAATCTATAATTTCTTGTAGTGTTTTGTGAAGCAAAGTATGTGAGCAAAGCACCAAAAATAAAAGGGAAGAATATAATACCTATAGAAGACGTAAAACAGGGTTGATAGCTGAAATTTGGAGAAATGTAGTTGCTACAACCACAATAACATATTTGATAAATCATATACTCTTCAAGTACCCCATTCATATCGGCAAATAAAACCACAACATAAAAGCTTACATGTAGAGGTGGTGGTGTTTTGGCATAATAACATGTTGGAATGCAGTACTCAAGCTCCCCCTTGGCAGGCTCATCAAACCATGGAGAACCAAATGTTTTATAAAGACTATCTGTCGAGCTCAAGCTCAGTCCTACTGTTGTTAAATCAATTCCCAATGAAAGAGATGTTAGATCTGGATCATTCGTATTAATAACACTCAATAATCCAAGCATGCCAAATGGACCAGGCGGTAATTGTTACCCGAGTGGACTTTACATTTTGATCTCTATATGACTGGCAAACATTAGACATCTGCTGTAGTCAAAGTTGAGAAAGACTTTGTGGTTGTTGATATTGCTGAATCAGTTGCTCATACATACTCATACCAGAGGCTGGTGTAGGAGAGTTCAACGGTCTCAACCCAATACTAGGGTCTCCACTATTTTGAATCTGTATAAAGTTGAGGGCAAAACCATTGAATCCATAGCATTAATAAAGACTAAACTATCTAAAGAATTGTAGCCGGCCATGGCAAGGTACCTATGGATGATAATTACCATGAGAAGGATAATTATCGTGAGTGTATAATTACTATTCATATTAGTTGTAACTTGTAAGAAGGATTGCATAGATTTACAAATGCCATTTAACAGAATATTTAATACCATAAGTTTTAGTGCATCAATGCTACCTCTAACAACACTATTAGTAAAAACAACGTAATAACTGGTGTAACTACTCAAATAATAGAAATAACACTATCTGAATGAAAAGTAGAATGGATTGTCTGCTTAAAAACTAGTAGATAAATATTCATTTAGTACATGATCCTACTCCATGGACCAAATTTATCAATATTGTACCAAAAAGTAATGTCAAACAACACAATGATTGAGATCTAGGATTAATATTGACTTATAAACTAGAAAGCTTACAAGGAAGAAGTCTTGGGACTCATAAAAGATTTGGAGAATCTGTTCACGCTTCTCCTCCAAAGAAATTCCTCTTTTCTTTGACTAGAAAAATATATACAACAAAAAGTACACTAATACGTCTTTTACAAGGAAAGCAACTGTTCAGTCAAATTTGAAGAATGAAAGCAAATGCAACTTCATAGACAATTAGATAGTTAAAAATAGTTGTTACTACAAAACTAAGGACTCACCACTTTGCCTACTACAGGGCATTAGCACAGAGTCATCATTTCTCATACTAAATTTAGTATACCTCAGTCAAAGCTAGTGCCCATTCTGCTCGTGGTAGGTTCATTCCCTGAGGACAACTTTAGTTTTTCAAAGACTAATTTCTTTGCGATAGAGTTCAGAAAGCTTTTGTTGCTGGACAAGAATCTCATCAACAGGAGGAAAATTTTGCCTTGGCAAATGCTGATGTTAATTACAACAATTTATGAAAAGGCACTACAACAGTTAGATGTGAGGATGATACCATTCCTCTACCAAGTAATTCCAAAGGCCAAAATAGATGACAGTTTAATGCTCGAACCGTCGAACAGGTAACATAAATTCTAAGACGACAAATGTCTCTTGGATTATAAAATGCCTAACAAGACAAGAAAAGAATGAAAATTTCACAGGATACGATGCCATCTTATCCCTAACACTTCTCCAATTGCATAATTATAAAAGCTCAATAGTTGCAAATGTATGAGGAACTAAAATGTAAACATGAAAAACTCTCAAACAGACCAAAAAATCTCAACGCCTAGTAGTACGGACTTAAGAACACTGGAATTAGAGCCACTCTAATGTCCATATATATCTTACTAGACACATGACATTGTCAATATCAAGCCATTCGACGGACATATACTCAAAGGTGATGCAACTCCAGTAGACAAATAGTATTTGAAAAGAATCTATCACCAGCCCACATGCCATATTGTTGTTTCACAGCATCCTTTACCTGGTCGTCCTTGTCCTACGGCTGGTAAAATTCACTACAATTTTTATTTGTAGGCCGTTAGATGATAATGGGTGCAGGAAAATTATAGTTTCAAACATTTAAATTACTAGGATTATAACAGAAATAGTGGAGCATAAATAAACACCTGAGCATCTTCACCAGCTCCACCCTTTGCAGGATCATCTATGGTGGCCAATCAAAATAGCAATCACAAAGCAAGAAAAGACATTATTCTTCATTAGCTCAAGCATAAGAGAAGGAATTGTTTTGTTTTAGCAAACGACAATTATATTACACATAAGGGTTGAGAGTTGAGCGGCCTAGAATGAATTGAAATTTCATGGGTTCCTAGATTGTATAAGAAAGCAGGCATCATACATAAGTCATTTTTTATTGTTTCCTAAGGTAAAGATTAGGTTCAACCTCCCGACTAAGTCACTATTAAATTATTGACATGAAAAAGCCAAAGAAAACAGTATTGTTCAACTCATAAAACAGTGTGCTATAAGGCTGGCCATGTTTGTTATATTGAACCACTAGAAAAATTTCAAATTGAACCAAACCAAAATAATTTGAAAATTTTCAGACTAATCTAATGAGCCTCCAAACCGTACCCAAATGAACCTGAAATTTCTCTATTTTCAAACCCATATTGAAACTTTGTAGTCAACATTCACACAGAAGGTGATAACTGCAGCATAACATCTGCTTGAAGGCTTAGGGCTTGTGATGTGATCTTAAATTTTCACCTCTTTCTGCTGACAGTAATCAAGGTCAGTCCAACAGCTCTCGTCCTTGACCCGATCCGCTGGCCATCCAGGACTGGGGACGATGGCAGAGATCAACGATGTGACCACCACCCGACGCACTCCGCTCTCCTTGGCCGCGCGGAGAACGTTGAGAGTCCCCGTCACTACTGGATCTAGTAGTTCCCTCTGATCAGAAAGGAAATGAGGTTAGAATAGGGAGGAAGAGATCTGGAAGGGAAAATACGGACCTGGGGATCCTGGACGTGAGTGATGATGCAAGGCGAGGCGAGGCGAGGTGGAACACCCCGGAGATGCCGCGGATGGCTGCGAGGATGGAGTCCGGATCAAGGAGGTCGATCTTGAAGAGGCGAAGGCGATTGGAGGCACTAGGTAGGGATTGTAGGTGCGCCGTCTCGGCCTCGTCTCCTATAGAAGTTTAGGTAAAGAGAAAGTGGAAGAGGAGGGGGAGGCGGAGAAGAGAGGGGGAGGCGGAGAAGAGAGGAGGAGGAGGAGGAGCACCTCTGCCTCCGCCTCCGCCTCCACACAGCAATCTGCACAAGAAGCAGCAACCACCCACGCTCCTGAGAAAGATCGTATGAGGCGAGAGGTTTAGGGTTCGGGTAGTCTAAGGGGGGAAAACAGGGCGCAAAAAAATTTTCAGAGAGAGGGAAGCAAATCACTGCTACAACAAAAACAAAGAATCGGGGAAAAATGGCGAAAGAATAAAGTCAAAGACAACGGTTTATTAAAACTATTGTCTTTGACCCCTAAAAACGCGCTTAAAGACAACAATTTTAGAAAAATATTATAAAAGGTGTTGTTGATTTTACAAAAAGTCGCTCAACGATAACGATTTTTACAAAACTGTTGTCTTTTATTTTTTCGGGCGCTCAAAGACAACAGTTTTGTCAAAAACCGTTGTCTTTTACCAAATTAACAACAGTTCCTTCTAAAACCGTTGTCTTTATGGTGTTGTCTTTTAACAATTTTGTTGTAGTGTGCCTTAGATACTATCTATATGTATCTTTTAGGGGAGGAGAGACCACCTGTAGTGACTGACTTCAGGTAACTCTCTCTTAGGGTCCAGGTGAAGGTTCTGGAATTCCGTTCTGTTTAAAATTTCCCGTACAAAAAAATTGTACAAGAGCATAACTTTTTCTAGTAACCCACATATTCGATCAAACATGTGTTTGATCAATCAAGCAAGTTCTTGAATGATCAAAGCACACCTTGATCAAAGTACAAGATCACTGGCCTCTTGTGTTGGTATTCAAAATCAATACGAAGAAAACAAAACTAATTACGCAGCGGAATTAAAGAACTAGTTGTACCTTTCTTCGTAGCTAAAGACCTCTTAATCTTCTGCCGTATTCCTCTCCTCTTCTTGGATGGCATGTGGGCGATGATCTACCAAGACAACACCACCCTCCTTCTCTTCTCAGGTTTCAAACCGCCGGTTACAAAAGGAGGCTCTATGATGGGGCACCTTCTAATCTTCTTCTTTCTCTTCTTCCTTTTCTTCAAGCCGCCACCCACTAAGGGAGAAGGGGCGCCAACCCTAAGCAAGGAGGAGGGGGGCACCAGCCCTAAGCAAGGAGGAGGGGGGCACCGACCCTTGTGGAGGAGGAGGGGCGTCGGCCACAAGGAAGAGATGTGGTTGACCCTAGGTGGAGATGTGGCTGGCCTAGCAAGGGAAGAGGGGCACCGACCACAAGGAGGAAGGGAAATTGTGGAAAATTAGAAAGTTAGGTTTTAGGAGTCACCACCTACTCCATTTTATAGGCTTTTCGTTGGTTACAAAGAAAGAAAAATAATAGAATTCTGTTATGAAAAAATCTCCCCTTCTATAAGCAAACCAAGTTAAGTTAAACCAAACCAAATTAAACCAAGTTAAGTTAAACCAAACCAAGTTATGGATGGGTGGATGCGAGACTTTATATAAAGGCTACAAGAGGGACCTAGAGGAGGAATTGGTTTAGGCCTCCTGATGGGCTTGAGCTTCCTGTGTTCGGCCCAAACACCCAACCCAAGTCCATCAATAATAACTCATACCACTAAAGGGTTATTATTGAACTACCGCACCAATCCCATATTACAATATGAGCTCCTTTTTATCATGAGTACGTTAAACTCCCTGTGTTTAAGATATCGTATGTCCGTTAATTAAATGAGTTACTAACAACTCAATTAATTAACATCTAATTCCAAGAGTAGTACCACTCAACTTTATTATCATGGCGGACTAAGTCCACCTGCAGGGTTTATATGATAATCCTTATGAGCTCCTCAAGGGGATATCATCAGCTTAAATAATTAGAACACAGATTCCTTCTATAATCAACAACACACTATATAAATAGTACTATTTCCTAACTCATCGGGTCTATTGATTTAACGGATAAATATCACCCATTGATAAGTTAAAGAAATAAATACTAAGTATACATTCTTGTTATTATATAGAGATTAAGAGGACACACATCCAAAATAACAGAGGTTCTGTTCTTTTATATAGTCAATATAAATCGAATAATCTCAAATGGTCCTATACACACATAGTGTACTAGTGTAATTTTATAGCCAAGACACACTAATATCAAATTACACTACAACCATTCCAATGGTTTGTCCCTATCCATCTTGGTTGTGAGCTTCTATTTATAATTTACAAGGAACCGATAACATGATCTTCTGTGTGGCACCACACACCATGTTATCTACAATATAAATTAAATGGACAACTGCATCGACATATATATAAATATAAAATACAGACATTTAACCAAAGTGATTCTCATTTCAAAATATTTGGAAATAGATGTTTATACAAAAGCTAGGTTATAGTATACATCCCAACAATCTCCTACTTATACTAAAAGACTATGCTGCCATAAATGCTGTCATACATCTGATTCTCATCCCCTCAACATGCCTATCAAAAGCTCTCGCCGGAAGGGCCTTAGTGAAAGGATCTGCCAGGTTATCTGCTGATGTAATCTTGACAATAATAATTTCTCTTCATTTTACGATGTCTCGTATCAGGTGGTACTTGCGCTCAATGTGTTTACTTGCCTTATGGGCTCATGGTTCCTTCGAGTTTGCTACTGCACCATTATTGACACAATAAATTTTGATAACTTTGGGTAAATTAGGAATCACATCTAAGTCCATCAAGAAGTTTCTGAGCCATACAGCTTCTTTAGCTGGCTCAGATGTTACCACATACTCAGCTTCCATGGTGGAGTCTGAAACGCATTTCTATTTAACACTCCTCCATGCTATGACTCCACCTCCCAAAGTAAACATATACCTCGAGGTTGACTTACTATTGTCCCTATTTGATTAGATGTCCGCATCTGTGTAACCCACCGGGAGTAAATCATCTGCCTAGTAAACCAGCATATAATCTCTAGTCCTTTTCTAGTACTTTAATATATGCTTTACGATAGTCCAATGTCCCGGTCCTGGATTACTTTGATATTTACTA
This sequence comes from Zingiber officinale, assembly GCF_018446385.1. Lineage (NCBI taxonomy): Eukaryota > Viridiplantae > Streptophyta > Magnoliopsida > Zingiberales > Zingiberaceae > Zingiber > Zingiber officinale. The sequence goes on along the minus strand of NC_056007.1, from coordinate 37,531,508 downwards.
ACCATGCCCACGGAAAAATAGATATCCAGTCTCGTACATAACATCGCATACATTAGGCTTCCTACAGCTGAAGTATAAGGAGCTGCCTTAGGACATAACTCTTTAGATAAAGGTACCCCATGCCAAAAAGATAGAAAACCTTTCTTGGAGTTTTGCATGCTAAAACGAGCTAGGATAATATCGATGTATGAAACTTGGGATAAGCACAACATCCTTTTCTTGCGATCCCTTATTACTTTGATCCCAAGAATATGGCCACATTCTCCCAAGTCCTTCATATCAAACTGCTTGGACATCCATACCCTTACGTTTGACAACACTTTGACATTGTTGCCAATGAGCAAAATGTCATCTACGTATAGTACAAGAAATACCACCACATTTTCGTCACTTTTTTTGTATACACAAGACTCATCTAGACACTGAATGAATCTATAAGACTGGATCACTTCATCAAACCAGATGTTCCAAGATCTCGAAGCTTGCTTCAGTCCATAAATGGACCGATTGAGCTTACATACAAGATGCTCTTTGCCCTTTGCAATGAATCCCTCTGGTTGCTTCATATCGATGTTTTCTTCAAGAATTCCGTTAAGGAAAGCTATCTTGACATCCATTTGCCAAATCTTATAATCCATATGAGCAACAATAGATAAAAGAATCCGGATAGACTAAAGCATGGCTACCGGCGAAAAAATTTCCTCATAATCGATTCCCTCTTTCTGAATATAACCCTTCGCAACAAGTCTTGCTTTAAAGGTTTCCACCTTCCCATCTGTTCCTCTTTTCCTTTTGTTGACTCATTTACATCCAATGGCTTTTACATCATTTGGTGGGTCTACAAGCTCCCAGACCTGATTAGAATGCATAGATTCTACTTCAAAGTTCATTGCACTTTGCCAAGATGCTGCATCTTTATCTTGGAGTGCTTCATCATATGTCTAGAAATCAGCTTCATGTTCACCAGGGATCAAGTTCGAAGACTCTCCCAAAAATATGAATCTATTAGGTTGTTAACAACCCTCCCACTACGACGAGGCACTACCTGAATTATGCATTATTTGTGACACGCGTTGCAGTTACTTGTGGTATCTCATCTTGTACCGTTGGTACTAAAGTAGAAGTGTCTTCTCTTATTTCTTCAAGAACAATTTTACTCATGAGCTTGTGGTTCATTACATAGTATTCTTTTAAAAATCGGGCATTGGTGCTAACAATGACCTTCTGATCTTTAAGACTATAAAACAAATCACCTTTCGTTCCTCTAGGATATCCCACGAACAAGACAACTTCTGTACATGATTCCAACTTATCAGCATCTCCCTTCAAGACATGTGTTGGACTACCCTAAATCTAAATGTGTTTCAAACTAGGCTTACGCCCATTCCACAATTCTGTGGGAGTAGAGGGTACTGACTTAGAAGGTACCAAGTTCAGAATGTACGTTGCCGTTTCCAGAGCATATCCCCAAAACGAATTTGGTAATTCTGAATAACTCATCATTGATCTAACCATCTCCATAAGAGTCCTATTCCTTCGTTTCGCCACACCATTCTATTGGGGTGTACTAGGTGCAGACAATTGGGATTGAATCCCGACCTTTGATAAGTAACTCCTAAACTCTCCTAAGAGGTACTCTCCACCACGATCAAACCATAGTGTCTTGATACTTTTATTATGACGCTTCTCCACATTAGCCTTGTACTCTTTGAACTTATCAAAGTACTCAGACTTACGACACATCAAGTAAATGTACCCATATCTCGAATAGTCGACTATAAAAGAGACAAAATATTTGAAACCACCTCTTGCTTGGATAGTCATAGGCACACACAAATCAGAATGAACCAATTCCAACACTTCTTTGGCTCTATACCCCTTTGCCTTAAAAGGCCTTTTGGTCATTTTTCCTTCCAAGAAAGACTCGCAGGTCGAAAAGTTTTCCACCACCAATGAATCCAAAGGTCAATCGGTTATTAACCTTTGAATCCTACTCAAGTTAATATGACCCTGTTGGTTAGTGCTAGGAAAAATGTACCGGTTCCACTGTACAAAAATTTTGTACAAGTGTCGAACCTTTCCTTAAATAACCTGTTGTGTTCTTTAGAAATTAAATTAGGAATCGCAGACGGAACTTAACATCATTGATTCCAAATTTAACTTATCTGTTCTTAATGGTTTAGATTTGATCGCAAGCGGAACTTAACACTATTGATTCAAATCCACCTATGTTATTAATTCAATTAAATATTAATTTCCAAAATTGGCTTCTAGGACTGCATGGCGAGGCACATGACCTTCTTGGATATGGGAGCAACTACCACCGCCTAGACAAAGCCTTTTAAGAAAAGCTAATATTTAATTTCCTTAAATAACTCTAGGTTAACCAAAAGGAACAATCGAATCAAAAATTCGAAAAACAAAGAAAACACAAACTCGAAAAATAAATTCAAAAAACTAGATCTAATGTCTCTTGTGTTTGGAATTCTTACAAAAAGAAATAATTAGCATGATGCGGAAAATAATTGCTAATTATACCTTCTCTTTGTATGCTAATGACTTCGAGATCTTCTGCCGTATTCCTTGCCTCGCCTTGGACGTCGTGTGGGCGACGATCCTCCAAGATGAACACCACCCAAAAGATTTCTTCTTCCTTCTTTGATATTTGGCCACCACCACCACCAAGGAAAAGAGAGCAAGGGAAAGGAGAGAAAGAAGGGGCCGACCACATCAAGATCTCCAAGCAAGAGAATAAAAATTGTGTCTCATGAAGCCTCCTCACCCCTTCTTTTATATTAGTTGCCCAAGGCAAATAAGGGAAGAATTTTTACAAAAATTAAAATCTTCCTCTAGTTTTTCCTTTTCCCTTTTAATTTTTCCTTTTCTTTCCTCTTGATTGAATCAATCACCAAAAATTAATTGATGATTTTATTTTATTTTCAATTTGGCCGGCCACCTTGCTTGGGCACCAAGCAAGGGTGGCCGACCCCCTTAAAGAGTAAGGAAATATTTTTTTAAAAAGTAAAATTTTACAAGAAGAAAACCTCTTATAAAATTTTACAAGCTCTCTTTCCTAAAGTGGATATTAAAAAGGAAAGCTTTTAAAAATTAAAACCATGTTTTAAAATTTAAAACTTCTCTTCAAAAATTTCCATTTTAACATGAATAGAAAATTTTAATTTTTAAAACTTCTCTTCCTTTTTTTTAAAACCATGAGGATGGTTAAAAAGGAAAGTTTTAAAACTTTTAAAACTCTCTATTAAAACATGTGGCCTAATTCAAATAAGGAAAGTTTTTAAAATTAAAATCTCTCTTTTAAAACTTATAGTTTTCTCCAAAGAAAAGATTTTAAAAATTCAAAACAACCCTCCTTGTTCGATTAATGTGGTCGGCCCCTTCATGCTTGGTCACCAAACAATAGGGCCGACCTCCATAGAAGAGGATGTGGCCGACCCTTGCTTGGTCACCAAGCATTGGACCAACCCCCTTCTTGGACATCAAGATGGGCATATATTTGGATGGACTTGAGGCTTTAATGAGGCTATGACAGGGACCTAGAGGAGAAATTAATTTTAGCCTTTCGATGAGCTTGAGTATCCCGTGTTCACCCCGAACACACAACTCAAGTTCATCGATAATAACTCATTCTACTAGAGAGTTATTATCGTACTACCGCACCAATCCAAAATTACATTATGGGCTCCTTCTTATCATGAGTGTGTTAGTCTCCCTGTGTTTAAGATAACGAATGCCCACTAATTAAGTAAGTTACTGACAACTCACTTAATTATATCTAGCTCCAAGAGTAGTACCACTAAACTTCATTGTCATGTCGGACTAAGTCCACCTGCAGGGTTTAACGTGACAATCCTTATGAGCTCCTCTTGGGGGCATTCTCAACCTAGATAACTAGGACACAGATTCCTTCTATAATCAACAACACACACTATAAGTAATATCATTTCCCAACTTATCGGGTCTATTGATTTATCGAGCTAAATCTCACCCTTTGATAAGTTAAAGAAATAAATACTAAATATATATGCTTGTCATTATATTAGGATTAAGAGTACACACTTCCATAATAACTAAGGTATAGTTCTTTTATTAAGTTAGTACAAAAAGAACTTACCTAAAATGATCTTACTCAATACACTTACAGTGTACCAGTGTAATTTATTAGTCAAGATCAACTAATACTTAATTACACTGCGACTATTCTAATGGTTTGTTCCATTCTATCTTAGTCGTGAGCAACTGCTTATAATTTATAAAGAACCGACAACATGATCTTCTGAGTGTGACATCACACACAATGTTATCTACTATATAAATTAATTGAACAATTACATTTAACAAATAAATACAGATATTGACCAATGTGATTCTTTTATTTCAAAAATAAATGTTTACAAAATCTAGGCTTTTAGTATACATTCCTACAATCTCTCACTTATACTAAAAGACTAAGCTGCCATATCTATTGCCATACATCTGATTCCCATTCCTCCCAGATGCCGATCAAAAGCTTTCGCCGGAAGGGCCTTAGTGAAAGGATCTGCTAGGTTATCTGCTGATGTGGTCTTGGCGATGACAACTTCTCTTCACTTGACGATGTCTCGTATCAGGTGGTACTTGCGCTCTATATGTTTACTCGCCTTATGAGCTCGTGGTTCCTTCGAGTTTGTAATTGGACCGCTATTATCACAATAAATTGTGATGATTTTGGGCAAACCAGGAATCACATCTAAGTACATTAGAAAGTTCCTGAGCCATATAGCTTCTTTGGCTGCCTCAGAGGCTGCCACATACTCAGCTTCCATGGTTGAGTCTGAGACGCATTTCTGCTTAACACTCCTCCATGCAATGACTCTACCTCCTAGAGTAAACACATAGCCTGACGTAGACTTACTATTGTCCCTATCTGATTGGAAGTCCGAATCCGTGTAACCCACAGGGAGCAAATCGTCTGCTTGGTAGACTAGCATATAATCTCTAGTCATTCTCAGGTACTTTAATATATGCTTTACAGCAGTCCAATGTCCTTGTCTAGGGTTACTCAGATATCTGCTAACCATGCCCACGGTAAAACAGATATCAGGTCTCGTACACAACATTGCATACATAAGGATTCCTACAGCCGAAGCATAAGGAACTGCCTTCATCTCCTCTATCTCCTTTGATGTCTTCAGAGACATCTCTTTAGATAAGGCTGTTGGTTAGTCCTAGGAAAACGTACCGGTTCCACTGTATAAAAATTTTTTGTTCAAGTGTCGAACCTTTTCTTAAATAACCTATTGTGTTCTTTAGAAGTTAAATTAGGAATCGCAGACGGAACTTAACATCATTGATTCCAAATTTAACTTATCTGTTCTTAATGGTTTCGATTTGAATCGCAAGCAGAACTTAACACTATTGATTCAAATCCACCTATGTTATTAATTCCATTAAATATTAATTTCCAAAGTTGGCTTCCAGGACTGCATGGCGAGGCACATGACCTTCTTAGATATGGGAGCAACCACCACCACCTAGACAAAGCCTTTTAAGGAAAGCTAATATTTAATTTCCTTAAATAACTCTAGGTTAACCAAAAAGAACAATTGAATCACAAATTCGAAAATAAAGAAAACACAAACTCGAAAAACTAATTCGAAAAACTAGATCTAATGCCTCTTGTGTTTGGAATTCTTACAAAAATAAATAACTAGCATGATGCGGAAAACAATTGCTAATTATACCTTCTCTTTGTAAACTAATGACCTCGAGATCTTCTACCGTATTCCTCGCATTGCCTTGGACGTCATGTGGGCGACGATCCTCCAAGATGAACACCACCCAAAAGCTTTTCTTCCTCTTCCTCTAAAATCCGGCCACCACCACCACCAAGGAGAAGAGAGCAAGGGAAAGGAGAAGAAGAAGGGGTCGGCCACACCAAGATCTCCAAGCAAGAGAATAAGAATTGTTGTGTCTCATGATGCCTCCTTACCCCTTCTTTTATAATACTTGCCCAAGGCAAATAAGGGAAGAATTTTTATAAAAATTAAAATCTTCCTCTAGGTTTTCCTTTTCCCTTTTAATTTTCCTTTTCTTTCCTCTTGATTGAATCAATCACCAAAAATAAATTTGATGATTTTTTTTTAATATGGCCGGCCACCTTGCTTGGGCACCAAGCAAGGGTGGCCGGCCCCCATAAGAGGAAAGGAATATTATTTTTTTATATAAAATTTACAAGAAGAAAAACTCTTATAAAATTTTACAAGCTCTCTTTCCTAAAGTAGGAGTTAAAAATGGAAAGTTCTAAAAATTAAAACCATGTTTTAAAATTTAAAACTTCTCTTATAAAATTTCCTTTTTTAACATGGTGATAGAAAATTTAAATTTTAAAACTTATATTCCTTTTTTCTTAAACCATGAGCATGGTTAAAAAAGGAAAGTTTCAAAACTTTTAAAACTCTCTATTAAAACATGTGACCTAATTCAAATAAGAAAAGTTTTAAAAATTAAAATCTCTCTTTTAAAACTTATAGTTTTCTGCAAAGAGAAGATTTTAAAAATTCAAAACAACCTTCCTTGTTTGAATTATTGTGGCCGACCCCTACTAGCTTGATCACCAAGCAATAGGGCCGGCCCCTATAGAAGAGGATGTGGCCGACCCTTGCTTGGTCACCAAGCATTGGACCGACCCTCTTCTTGGACACCAAGATGAGCTTATATTTAGATGGACTTGAGGCTATAATGAGGCTACGACAGGGACCTAGAAGAGAAATTGGTTTTGGCCTTCCGATGAGCTTGAGTATCCCGTGTTCGCCTCGAACACACAACTCAAGTTCATCGATAATAACTCATTCCACTAGAGAGTTATTATCGCACTACCGCACCAATCCCAAATTACATTATGGACTTCTTCTTATTATGAGTGTGTTAGTCTCCCTGTGTTTAAAATAACGAATGTCCACTAATTAAGTAAGTTACTGACAACTACTTAATTAATATCTAACTTCAAAAGTAGTACCACTCAACTTTATTGTCATGTCGGACTAAGTCCACCAGCAGGGTTTAACATGACAATCCTTATGAGATCCTCTTGGGGACATTCTCAACTTAGATAACTAGGACACAGATTCCTTCTATAATCAACAACACACACTATAAATAATATCATTTCCCAACTTATCGAGCATATTGATTTATCGAGCTAAACCTCACCCTTTGATAAGTCAAAGAAATAAATATTAAATATATGTGCTTGTTATTATTAGGATTAAGAGCACACACTTCCATAATAACTAAGATCTAGTTCTTTTATTAAGTCAATACAAAAAGAACTTACCTAAAATGGTCCTACTCAATACACTTAGAGTGTACCAGTGTAATTTATTAATCAAGATAAACTAATACTTAATTACACTACGACTATTACGATGGTTTGTACCTTTGCATCTTAGTCGTGAGCAACTGTTTATAATTTATAAAGAACCGACAACATGATATTCTGTGTGTGACACCACACACCATGTTGTCTACTATATAAATTAATTGAACAATTACATTTAACAAATAAATGTAGATATTGACCAATGTGATTCTTTTATTTCAACAAATAAATGTTTACAAAAGCTAGACTTTTAGTATACACTTTAACAATCTCCCACTTATACTAAAAGACTAAGATGCCATATCTGTTGCCATACATCTGATTCCCATCCCCTCCACATGTAGATCAAAAGCTTTCGCCAGAAGGACCTTAGTAAAAGGATATGTCAGGTTATCTGCTGATGCAATCTTGGCGACAACAACTTCTCCTCGCTTAACGATGTCTCGTATCAGGCGGTACTTGCGCTCTATAGGTTTACTTGCCTTATGGGCTCGTGGTTCCTTCGATTTTGTAACTGCACCGCTATTATCACAATAAATTGTGATGATCTTGGGCAATCCAGGAATCACATCTAAGTCCATTAGAAAGTTCCTGAGCCATACAACTTCTTTGGCTGCCTCAGAGGCTGCCACATACTCAGCTTCCATGGTTGAGTCCGAGATGCATTTCTGCTTAACACTCCTCCATACAATAGCTCCACCTCCTAGAGTAAACACATAGCCTGACGTACACTTACTATTGTCCCTATCTGATTGGAAGTCCAAATCCATGTAACCCACAGGGAGCAAATCGTCTGCTTGGTAGACTAGCATATAATCTCTAGTCCTTCTCAAGTATTTCAATATATACTTTACAGCAGTCCAATGTCCTTGTCCAGGGTTATTCTGATATCTGCTAACCATGCCCACAGCAAAACAAATATCAGGTCTCATACACAGCATTGCATACATAAGGCTTCCTACAGCCGAAGCATAAGGAACTGCCTTCATATCCTCTATCTCCTTTGATGTCTTCGGAGACATCTCTTTAGATAAGGCTACTCCATACCTAAAAGGTAAGAAACCTTTCTTGGAGTTCTGCATGCTAAAACAAGCAAGGATTGTATCTATATATGAAGCTCAAGATAGGCACAACATTCTTTTCTTGCGATCTCTTATAACTTTGATCCCAAGAATGTGTGCACATTCTCCTAAGTCCTTCATATCAAATTGTTTAGACAACCATACCCTTACGTCCGATAATACCTTGACATTATTGCCAATTAATAAAATATCATCTACGTATAGTACAAGAAATACCACCACGTTTCCGTTACACTTCTTGTATACACAAGACTCATCCGGACACTGAATAAATCCATATGACTGTATTACTTCGTTAAACTGGATGTTCCAAGATCTTGAAGCTTGCTTCAGTCCATAAATGGACCGATTGAGCTTGCACACTAGATGCTCTTTGCCCTTTTCAATGAACCCTTCTGGTTGCTTCATATGGATGTTTTCTTCAAGACTTCCATTAAGGAAAGCTGTCTTGACATCCATTTGACAAATCTCATAATCCATATGAGCGGCAATGGATAAGAGTATCCTGATAGATTTAAGCATGGCTACTGGCAAAAAGGTCTCCTCATAATCGATTTCCTCTTTCTGAGTGTACCCTTTCGCTTTGAAGGTTTCTACCTTCCCGTCTGTCCCTCTTTTCCTTTTGTAGATCCACTTGCATCCAACGGCTTTTACACCATCAGGTGGTTCTACAAGCTCCCATACCTTATTAGAATACATAGATTCTATTTCTGAATTCATTGCCTTTTGCCAAGATACTGCATCTATATCTTGGAGTGCTTCGTCATATGTCCGGGGATCAGGTTCATATTTGCCCGGGATCAAGTCTGAAGACTCCCAAAAATATGAATCCCTCAGGTTGCCTTACAACCCTCCCACTATGATGAGGCACTGTCAGTGGTTGTGTATCATGTGTGATACGTGTTGCAGTCTCTTGTGGTACTTCATCTTGTACTGTTGGTACTAAAGTAGACGTGTCCTCTCAAAGTTCTTCTGGAACAATTTTGCTACTGGGCTTGTGGTCCATTATATAGTCTTCTTTTAAAAACTGAGCATTGGTGCTAACAATGACCTTCTGATCTTTTGGACTATAAAATAAACCACCTTTCGTTCTTCTGGGATAACCCACAAACACGCGTACTTCTGTACGAGATTCTAACTTATCAGCATCTGGATTTAGCACATGTGCTGGACTACTCCAAATCTGAATATGTCTTAGACTGGGCTTTCACCCATTCCATAATTCTGTGGGAGTAGAGGATACTGATTTAGAAGGTACTAAGTTCAGAATGTGTACTGGCATTTGCAGAGCATATCCACAAAACAAATTTAGTAATTCTAAATAACTCATCATCGATCTAACCATCTCCATAAGAGTCCTATTCCTTCGTTCTGCCACACCATTCTGTTCGGGTGTACCAGGTGCAGACAACTGGGATTGAATCCTGGCCTCTGATAAGTAATTCCTAAACTCTCCAAAGAGGTATTCACCACCACGATCAGACCGTAGTGTCTTGATACTTTTACCAAGACGTTTCTCCACATCAGCCTTGTACTCTTTAAATTTATCAAAGCACTCAGACTTGCGGCGCATCAGGTAAATGTATCCGTATCTTGAATAATCGTCTATAAAAGAGACAAAATATTCAAAATCATCTCTTGCCTGGATAGATATAGGACCACACAGATCAGAATGAACCAGTTCTAACGCTTCTTTGGCTCTATACCCCTTGGCCTTAAAAGGTCTCTTGGTCATTTTACCTTTCAAGCAAGATTCATAGGTTGGAAAATTTTCCAACTCTAATGGACCCAAGAGTCCATCAGCTATGAGTCTTTGAATCCTACTTAAGTTAATATGACCAAGCCTTAGATGCCAAAGATACGTTTGGTTCATCTCTGAAGGTTCTTTTCTCTTATTAGAGTTAGAAGATGTGTTATTAATTTTTATATTTTGCTTTGTGGGAGAAATTGGATTTAAAGTATATAAATTGCCAACTAATGCACCAGAACAGATAATCACCTTATTTCTCTTTATAACCACATTGTTACTGAATATCCATCCAAATACAATTTAGAAACTGAAATTAAATTCTTTCTAAAACTGGGTACATAAAGAAAATTTCTTAAAATCAAATTTCTATTCCTATCAAAAGATAAGTAGACGTCTCTCACTGCAACAACTGCCACCTTAGTAGCATTGCCCATGTAGACGGTTATCTCTCCTTCAAATAGTCGTCGGGTTTCCTGGAACCCCTGCAAAGAATTGCAGACATGATCAGTGGCTCCCGTATCTACACACCAGGTGCTGGTAGATAACACCGCTAAACATGTTTCAACTACTAGAGCATGAGATATACCTTTATTGTTCTGATTCCTACGAGGACAGTCCGCCTTCCAATGTCCTGACTGCTTGCAGATGAAGCACTTGCCCTTCGGCTTCTTCATTCCAGCTTTTTGTCCTGTACCCTGAGGTTTATTCCCTCTCTTTGCTGAAAAGACCTGTTTCTTCTTTTTCTTACCTTTTGACTTAGAAGTAGAACCATTTTCAGCATAGTGAATCTGAGAATTATGACGAAATATACCTTCTGCTGCTTGTAGTTCTGTCAGAAGTTCTGCCAACGTATACTCTCTTTTGTTCATGTTATAGTTCAGGCGGAACTGCTCAAAACTTCTGGGTAGCATTTGGAGAATTATATCGACCTGGGTTTCCCCATCGATTTCTCCTCCAAGGACTTGTATTTCGATCAGATAAGCCATCATTTTGAGGATATGATCCCTTACGGGTGTCCTCTCAGACATGGTGGCTGTCATTAACTTTCTCATTGCCTCTTGCCTAGCAGTTCGACTCTAGTGGTCAAAGAGTTCTTTGAGATTGTTCATTATATCATAAGCTGTTGGTAAATCTTGATGCTGATGTTGCAATACATTTGACATTGAAGCCAAAATATAACACCGTGTCATCTCATCTTCTTTTACCCATTTCCTATAATACTCGATCTCCTTTAGGGTAGAGTCACCGTTAAGTGCATCAGGGCAAGCCTCAGTCAGTACAAACTTATAGCTCTCGGCAGTAAGAGCAATGTCTAGGTTCCTTTTCCAATCTATATAGTTGAGACCAGTAAGTTTGTTCTCTTTCAGTATAATGGCTAGTGGGTTAAAAGTCATCCTAAGAATCACAAAATAAATTTTGGTCAAGACTCTAAATTTATAATAATATTGATTCCTCAAACAATATTATTTAAATTTACCAACACCTCAAAACATCGTGAATATTACATGCCACGTTAGTGTGGACATATACAAATTCAACATTTGTAAGAGGAGGGAGTAACCCATTAATTTTATTATCTTGTCATCCTAACTTTATGACAAATAAAATTAATAGTTGGTTTTTCTTTGGTCACACAAAATAATAACAGTGACTCCGTTGGGGAGGATATTATTGAATGCGTCTAAGTGTATACCATTACTTGATACTTAGTCCATTAAATAGGATTATGCCCCTTCAGATGGAGAAGATCACACGCTCCTAAATAATTTCCTATAACCATCTATTAAGGAAGTTTGATCTAGTTATCCGCAACAAACCCATCCGTTGTGGAGGGAGGCACTCAGAGCCAACACGCAAACTTGTTGCATCGCTTACAAACCAGTAATGGAGACCATGGGATTTATTTAAATCCCTCTCCCACTTAGTTATTTAAAATGAGGATTTTAACCTATTCTAGCATACATCACATGCACATAAACATCACAGTAAATAAAAGCAATAAATTTGGAAATTAATTTTCCAACTATTACGGCCTTTTCCATCACTGTCTTCAGTATGCTCCAACCCTAGCTGCTGCCATCTTTAGCCACTGCCATCGGGTTGAGTTGTCGCATCTATCTTGCTTCTTATTCCGCTGTAGCTCTGGTCCTCCAAAAGCACCACGTCTCACAAAGATACGATCCACGACAAATATAGAATTTCACATATATCGATCCTATATTCTATAAAGGAATGTACATGTATTCTAGATCGAAAAAAATAAAATTCTAAAAATAATACAGCTCTTGCTGTATTTGATATATATAATCATGCACACAAAATAATGCCCTTGACATGTCCAAGTGTCCAATCACACACAATATCTAAATGCCATAATAGTTGGAGCCTGCAACCACAAAGTTAGCACATCCTACTATTATCCTGCCTAAATTATGTATGATATGTACATAATAAATTTGAAAACCAAAACACACAGAGGCAAGCCCTAGCTCTGATACCAATTGTTGGTTAGTACTCCTAGGAAAAACGTATCGGTTTCACTGTACAAAAATTTTGTATAAGTGTCAAACTTTTCCTTAAATAACCTATTGTGTTCTTTAGAAATTAAATTAGGAATCGCAGACGGAACTTAACATCATTGATTCCAAATTTAACTTATCTGTTCTTAATGGTTTAGATTTGAATCGCAAGCGGAACTTAACACTATTGATTCAAATCCACCTATGTTATTAATTCCATTAAATATTAATTTCCAAAATTGATTTCCAGGACTGCATGGCGAGGCACGTGGCCTTCTTGGATATGGGAGCAACCACCACCACCTAGACAAAGCCTTTTAAGGAAAGCTAATATTTAATTTCCTTAAATAACTCTAGGTTAACCAAAAGGAACAATCGAATCACAAATTCGAAAAATAAAGAAAACACAAACTCGAAAAATAAATTCGAAAAACTAGATCTAATGCCTTTATGTTTGGAATTCTTACAAAAAGAAATAATTAGCATGATGCGGAAAACAATTGCTAATTATACTTTCTCTTTGTATGCTAATGACCTCGAGATCTTCTGTCGTATTTCTCGCCTCGCCTTGGACGTCGTGTGGGTGACGATCCTCTAAGATGAACACCACCCAAAAGCTTTCTTCTTCCTCGTCTAATATTCGGCCACCACCACCACCAAGGAAAAGAGAGCAAGGGAAAGGAGAGAAAGAAGGGGCCGACCACACCAAGATCTCTAAGCAAGAGAATAAGAATTGTGTCTCATGAAGCCTATTCACCCCTTCTTTTATATTAGTTGCCCAAGGCAAATAAGGGAAGAATTTTTACAAAAATTAAAATCTTCCTCTAGTTTTTCCTTTTCCCTTTTAATTTTTCCTTTTCTTTCCTCTTGATTGAATCAATCACCAAAAATTAATTGATGATTTTATTTTATTTTCAATTTGGCCGACCACCCTTGCTTGGTGCCCAAGCAAGGTGGCCGGCACCCTTAAAGAGTAAGGAAATATTTTTTTATAAAATTTTACAAGAAGAAAACCTCTTATAAAATTTTACAAGCTCTCTTTCCTAAAGTGAATATTAAAAAGGAAAGCTTTTAAAAATTAAAACCATGTTTTAAAATTTAAAACTTCTCTTCAAAAATTCCCTTTTTAACATGAATAGAAAATTTTAATTTTTAAAACTTCTCTTCCTTTTTTTTAAAACCATGAGGATGGTTAAAAAAGGAAAGTTTTAAAATGTTTAAAACTCTCTATTAAAACATGTGACCTAATTCAAATAAGGAAAGTTTTTAAAATTAAAATATCTCTTTTAAAACTTATAGTTTTCTACAAAGAAAAGATTTTAAAAATTCAAAACAACCCTCCTTGTTTGATTAATGTGGTCAGCCCCTTCATGCTTGGTCACCAAACAATAGGGCCGACCTCCATAGAAGAGGATGTGGCTGGCCCTTGCTTGGTCACCAAGCATTGGACCGGCCCCCTTCTTGGACACCAAAATGAGCTTATATTTGGATGGACTTGAGGCTTTAATGAGGCTACGATAGGGACCTAGAGGAGAAATTGGTTTTGGCCTTCCGATGAGCTTGAGTATCACGTGTTCGCCCCGAACAAACAACTCAAGTTCATAGATAATAACTCATTCCACTAGAGAGTTATTATAGCACTACCGCACCAATCCCAAATTACATTATGGGCTCCTTCTTATCATGAGTGTGTTAGTCTCCCTGTGTTTAAGATAACGAATGTCCACTAATTAAGTAAGTTACTGACAACTCACTTAATTAATATCTAGCTCCAAGAGTAGTACCACTCAACTTCATTGTCTTGTCGGACTAAGTCCACCTGCAGCGTTTAATGTGACAATCCTTATAAGCTCCTCTTGGGGACATTCTCAACCTAGATAACTAGGACACAGATTCCTTCTATAATCAACAACATACACTATAAGTAATATCATTTCCCAACTTATCGGGCCTATTGATTTATCGAGCTAAATCTCACCCTTTGATAAGTTAAAGAAATAAATACTAAATATATGTTTTTGTTATTATATTAGGATTAAGAGTACACGTTTCCATAATAACTAAGGTCTAGTTCTTTTATTCAGTCAGTACAAAAAGAACTTACTTAAAATGATCCTACTCAATACACTTAGAGTGTACTAGTGTAATTTATTAGTCAAGATAAACTAATACTTAATTACACTACGACTATTCTAATGGTTTGTTCCTTTCCATCTTAGTCGTGAGCAACTGTTTATAATTTATAGAGAACCGACAACATGATCTTCTGAGTGTGACATCACACACCATGTTATCTACTATATAAATTAATTGAACAATTACATTTAACAAATAAATATAGATATTGACCAATGTGATTCTTTTATTTCAAAAATAAATATTTACAAAAGCTAGGCTTTTAATATACATTCCAACAGACCCAACCTTAGATGCCAAAGATATGTTTGGTTTATTTCCAAAGGTTGCTTTATCTTATTAGAATTAGAAGATGTGTTATTAATTTCCATTTGTTCATCGTGGGAGTTATTGGATTAAGAGTATACAAATTGCCAACCAATGCACCAGAACAGATAACCATCCTATTTTTCTTGACAACTACTTTGTCATCAAAAGAAACAGAATATCCATCCATAAATAATTTAGAAATTGAAATCAAGTTCTTTCTAAAACATGATATGTAAAGATAATTTTTCAAAATCAAAGTTTTATTCCTATTAAAATATAAATAAACATCTCCCACTGCAACAGTAGCCACTCTCGTAGCATTGCCCATGTAGATGGTGATCTCCCCTTCATGTAGTCGTTTGGTTTCCTGGAACCCCTGCAATGAATTGCAGACATGATCAGTGGCTCCCGTATCTACACACAGGTACCGGTAGATAACACCGCTAAACTTGTTTCAACAACTAATGAATAAGGTATACCTTTATTGTTCTCCTTTCTGCGAGGACAGTCCACCTTCCAATGCCCAGACTGCTTGCATGTGAAGCACTTGCCCTTCGGCTTCTTCACACCTGCCTACGGTCCAGTCCCTTGAGGTCAAATCACTTTCTTTAGCGAACCAACTTGTTTCTTCTTCTTCTTTCCGCCTTTCGGCTTAGAGGCAGAAACGTTTTTAGCAATGTGAACTTAAGAACCTTGACAAAATAACCCTTCTGCCACTTAGAGTTCTATCAGACATTCTGCCAACAAATAAACCCTTTTGTTCATGTTGTAATTCAGGCGGAACT
Organism: Zingiber officinale; assembly: GCF_018446385.1. Lineage (NCBI taxonomy): Eukaryota > Viridiplantae > Streptophyta > Magnoliopsida > Zingiberales > Zingiberaceae > Zingiber > Zingiber officinale. The sequence continues at coordinate 37,515,549 of NC_056007.1, read as the reverse complement.
GCTCAAAACTCTTGGGCAGCATTTGGAGAACGATATCGACCTGGGTTTCCCCATCGATTTCAGCTCCAATGACTTCCATCTCATTCAAATGAGCCATCATCTTGAGTATATGATCCCTTATGGGTGTCCCCTCAGTCATGGTTGTCGTCATAAAGTTTCTCATGGCCTCCTACTTGGTAGCCCGATTCTGGTGTCCGAAGAGTTCCTTGAGATTGAGCATCATGTCATAGGCAGTGGGTAGGGCCTGATGCTGATGTTGTAGCACATTTGACATAGAAGTCAAAATGTAACACCGTGTCATCTCATCTGCCTTGACCCATTTCCTATGTCTCTCTATCTCCTCTTCACTAGAATCCTTATCGGGCATGCCAGGACAGATCTCAAGAAGTATGAACTTGTATTATTCAACAGTTAAGACAATGTCCAAGTTGCCTTTCCAATCAATATAATTTGGATCAATAAGTTTATTTTCTTTTAAAATAACAGTAAGAGAATTGAAAGCCATTTTGAAATCCTGAGAATCACAAAATAAAATATTTTGTCAAAACTTTAGAATTTAAAATAATATTGATTCCTCGAATAATATAATTTAAATTCACTAACACCTCAAAACATTGTGAATTTTGTATGCCATGATAGTGTGGACGTATACTAATTCAAACATTTGTAAGAGGAGGTTTTACCCATTAATTTTATTATCTTGTCAACCTAACTTTATGACAAATAAAATTAATAGTTGGTTCATCTTCGTTCACACAAATAATAGTAGTGACTCCGATGGGGAGGATACTATTAAATGTGCCTAAGTATATACTATTACTTGATACTTAGTCCATTAATTAGGATTGTGCCCCTTCAGATAGAGAAAATCACACATACCTAAATAATTTCCTATAATCACCCATAGAGGAAGTTTGATCTAGTGATCCACAAACAAACTCATCCGATATGGAGAAAGACACTTAAAGCCAACGCGCAAGTTTGAATGCATCACTTACAAACCAGTAATGGAGACCGTGGAATTTATTTAAATAATTCCTCTCCTACTTAGTTTTTTAAATCGAGGAATTTTAATCATACACGCACATCACTACCATGAAAACCTAGAGGTTGCTACTCGGAAAACCTAGAGGTTCCACTGTACAAAATTTTGTACAAAGGTCTGAACCTTTTCCTAGCTATCATGTGTTCTTTTAAATTAAATTTTGGATCTCCTGCGGAACTTAACATGTTTGATCCAAAACTTAATCTATTTGTTCTTTTAGGTTTAGACTTGGATCTCCTGTGGAACTTAACACGTTCGAACCAAATCACCTTAAGTTATTAATTCCATTAAATATTAATTTCCTTAATTGGTTCCCAGTACTGACGTGGCGAGGCACATGGCCTTCTTGGATATGGGAGCAACCACCACCGACTAGACAAAACCTTTTATAGAAAGCTAATATTTAATTCCCTAAAATAACTTTAGGTCAACCGAAAAGAACAATCAAATCACAAGGAAAAGAAAACAAAAGAACACTATATCGAAAACAAATTCGAAACACTAAAATCGTATGCCTCTTGTATTTGGTATTATTTCCAAAAATAACTAGTATAATGCGGAAAGGAAGTTATACCTTTTAGAAAGACCTCTTGATCTTCTATCGTATTCCTCTTCTAACCTCGGACGTTGTGTGGGCAACGATCTTCCGAGATGAGAACCACCAAGCACCTTCTTCTTCCTTGCAAGTTTCGGCCATCAAAACTTCTTCTAGGATGAAGAGGTTCGGCCACCACCACCATGCTCCAAGGGATGCTAGAAACAAAGCTTTCTTCTTCTTCTTCTTCTTCTTCTTCTTCTCTAAACTTGATCCGGCCACCATATGAGTCTCCACAAGAAGGATGAGGTTCGGCCATCAAAGAGAAGAAAGGAGGAGAGGATGGCTGGCCACACCAAGGAAGAAAAAGAGAGAGGAAAAATAATAGAGTTGTTAGCCATGAAGGCACCTCTACCCTCTCTTTTATAATCCTTGGCCTTGGCAAATAAGGAAATTTAAATAAAAATTTCCTTAATTCTTTTGCCATTGATAAGGAAAATTTATTTAATTAAAAATAATTTTTTCTCATCAACAATGTGGCCGGCCACTTTAAACCAAGCAAAGGAAATTTAATTCAATCAAGAATTAAAAATTTCCTAATTTGTTTCCGGAAATTTTATAAAAAATTTCTCTAATAATTTTTCCCTTCATGATGGTCAATAAAAAGGAAATTTTATAAATTAAAATATTTCTTTTAAACATGTGGATAAAAAGAAAGTTATCTTTAAAAATTAAAATCTCTTCCAATCTACAAATAAGGAAAGATATCTAATCTTTTCTTAATCTTTGTAGAAGCTTTATAAAAGAAATATTTAATTTTTAAACTCTCTTTTAAATCATGAACATGATTAAAAGGAAAGTTTTTACCAAAATTAAAATCAACTTTTTAATCTACAAATAAGGAAAGAGATTTAACTCTTCTCTTAATCTTTTGTAGAATCTTATAAAAGGAAAGATTTAAAATTTTAAACTCTCTTTTAAATCATGTTATCCACATAAGAAAAATTTAAAAAATAAAATTCCTTTTTATTTTAATAGGGCCAGCCACCTAAGCTTGAGTTCAAGCTAGGGCCGCCCCCTATAGGATGGGTAAGAAGGTGGGTATAGGTGGGTATAGTACTCTATAATTAAGAGGCTACGATAGGGACCGAGAGGAGGAATTGGTTTTGGCCTTCCGATAAAATTAAGCATCTCGTGTTCGCCCCGAACACACAACTTAATTTTATCAATAATAATTCATTCCACTAGAGAATTATTATTGAACTACCGCACCAATCCCAAATTACATTTTTGGGCTCCTTCTTATTATGAGTGTGTTAGTCTCCCTGTGTTTAAGATAACAAATGTCCACTAATTAAGTAAGTTACTGACAACTCACTTAATTAATATCTAGCTCCAAGAGTAGTACCACTCAACTTCATCGTCATGTCGGACTAAGTCCACCTGCAGGGTTTAACATGACAATCCTTTTGAGCTCCTCTTGGGGACATTCTCAACCTAGTATCTCTAGGACACAGTTTCCTTCTATAATCAACAACACACACTATAAGTGATATCATTTCCCAACTTATCGGGCTTATTGATTCATCAAACTAAATCTCACCCATTGATAAATTAAAGAAATAAATATCAAATATATGTGCTTGTTATTATATTAGGATTAAGAGCACACACTTCCATAATAACTGAGGTCTTTGTTCCTTTATAAAGTCAGTATAAAAGGAATGAACTCAAATGGTCCTACTCAATACACTCTAAGTGTACTAGTGTAATTATTTAGTTAAGATAAACTAATACCTAATTACACTACGACCTTCCAATGGTTTGTTCCTTTCCATCTTGGTCGTGAGCTACTGTTTATAATTTATAAGGAACCGATAACATGATCTTCTATGTATGACACCACACACCATGTTATCTTCAATATAAATTAATTGAGCAACTACATTTATCATAAATGTAGACATTTGACCAATGTGATTCTTATTTCTAGATAAATGTTTATACCAAAAGCTAGGCTTTTAGTATACATCCTAACACTGAACCCAATTCCTGGCCATCTCCTTGAGCAGTCTTCAGTCCCAGCTTTACGTCCCTCGAACGTCGCGTACATTTTTCTCGCCCACCAGTGTACTCTTCCACAGCTCTCTCGTCCTTCGGATGCACCGAGCCCGTCGGCTCCCTTCCCGTGCCGTCCTTTTTGCTAGCTGCGTCTTCCGCTCGACTTCCTATGCTCCTAAGCTCCTACACACTTAGACACAGGGATCAAAAATAAACAGGACCTAACTAACTTGGTTGATCACATTAAAACAACCACGGGGTCCAACATCAGTAACCTCTACTCCCACAAAATTATGGAATGAGCGTAAGCTTAGTCTGAAACATATTCGTATTTGGGGTCGTCCAGCACATGTGCTGAAGGGAGACACTGATAAGTTGGAATCACGTACAGAAGTTCACTTGTTTGTGGGTTATCCTAAAGGAACGAAAGGTGATTTATTTTATAGTCCTAAAGATCAGAAGGTCATTGTTAGCACCAATGCCCGATTTTTAGAAGAGGACTATGTAATGAACCACAAGCCCATGAGTAAAGTTATTTTTGAAGAAATAAGATGTAACACCCATGAAATTATAAGATAGGTATATGGGTATTATTTTTCTCTAGAGCATAGAAATAAAAAGGATAAGAGAAAAGGGAAAATAGAAACTAAAAATAGAATAAGAAGAGGTGAGGTCAAGGATTGAACCTTGAACCTCCCACAAATAATGGAGATAAATTGATATATGATAACCATTAGAATAATGAATAATTTATGGATAGAAAGGAATGAAAAATTTAGTTAAAGATGAGAAGAAAATAAAAGAAAACTAAACAAGAGAGCAAGAGAAAACCAAGTTGCTTACCTCCTCTTCCTCTTGGTAAAGAGAAGAAGCAAGCAAATGATAAATTGCCCACTTCCCTCCCTCTCTCTATTTTCGTGGGAATTAAAGGAATGAGGGAAAAGAGGAGTTGAGGGAATGAATGAAGACATGTTTCATTTACCTGGGAATAAATAGGATTGGGAGAAGAAAAACAAGGGATTTAATTCTTTTTTCTTCCTCCTTCCTTCTCCTTCTTCATTCTCCACCGAAACCAAGAGCCCTTCCCTCTCCTTATTCCAAAAGCTAAGCTAAGTTCCTCTCCAAGAAAACTAAGTTTAGAGAAGAAGCCTTCAAGATCCATCCCTTCCAAGCAAGAGAAGCAAAAGGAGGTACAAGAAGAAGAAGCTCTCTTCTTCCTTAGCACTTAGGATACCTTTTTCTTCAAGAAAAACCACAAGCGAAAAGATGTAAGTTTCCCTCACCTGTGGTACAATAGCTTGTGTATTTTTTATGAGATTTGGTTGTCTAAAAATCTAGGATACCTTCATGAAATTTTCGGCCAAGACAAGACCAAAAAGAAGGACCTAGGAAATGTAAAAACCTAAATCTTGACATGCTCAATATACTTCTTGTAACATGTATCTTAAAGTAGGGATTTATCTAAGGTTTATATGCTAGAATATTTGATTAGAACTTGGAGTCATACCCTTAGACTCTCGGCCAAACAGGAATAAAGGAGATAGGTAAGTTGAGACTCAAACCAAGCATGCTCCTTTTTGTTTTATGATAAGTACTTCATGATGAGAAAGTTGTTAACATGATATACTCATGCCTATATGATGAATGAATTTTATTCCATGCTCCTAAGTATTCGGCCATGATAGGAATAGGGGCCTAGAAAATGGTTAAACCTAAACTAATCATGCCATGATCATCCATAAGACAAGTTATGAAATTAATATGACATGCTCATGTTGTAGTGAGGTTAGAACTTGATTTTATGCCCATAAAATTTTGGACACAACAAGTTTAAAGGCCTAGGAAACTTAGAATCTAACCTAATTATGCTCATGTTGTTCCTTGAAATAATTGTTATGAAAATTGTTTAGGGTTCTCATGCTTTTATGACACTTGAACCCTAGATTCAAGCCTTACAAGTTTCAGCCACAATCATGTTTAAGGGCCTAGGAAACTTAGAATCTAACCTAATTATGCTCATGTTGTTCCTTGAAATAATTGCTATGAAAATTGTTTAGGGTTCTCATGCTTTTCTGACACTTGAACCCTAGATTCAAGCCTTACAAGTTTCGGCCACAATCATGTTTAAGGGCCTAGGAAACTTAGAATCTAACCTAATTATGCTCATGTTGTTCCTTGAAATAATTGCTATGAAAATTGTTTAGGGTTCTCATGCCTTTATGACACTTGAACCCTAGATTCAAGCCTTACAAGTTTCGGCCACAATCATGTTTAAGGGCCCAGGAAACTTAGAATCTAACCTAATTATGCTCATGTTGTTCCTTGAAATAATTGCTATGAAATTTGTTTAGGGTTTTCATGCTTTTATGACACTTGAACCCTAGATTCAAGCCTTACAAGTTTCGGCCACAATCATGTTTAAGGGCCTAGGAAACTTAGAATTTAACCTAATTATGCTCATGTTGTTCCTTGAAATAATTGCTATGAAAATTGTTTAGGGTTCTCATGCTTTTATGACACTTGAACCCTAGATTCAAGCCTTACAAGTTTCGGCCACAATCATGTTTAAGGGCCTAGGAAACTTAGAATCTAACCTAATTATGCTCATGTTGTTCCTTATGGTATATGATATGATATTGGTTTAGGGTTCACATGCTTGTATGTGGTTTTTTTTACCTAAAACACAACTATATGATTCGGCTACTATATGACATTAGGGTTAGAAATCTAAATATGATTTCCATGTATCTCACATGCAATGTTTTATGATGTGGTAAGAACTTGCCATGTTTCTATGTTTAATTATGTACACTTATGATCTAGGTATGATGTTAACCCTTATGCTATGCTATGTGCCCAAGTTATGCATGCTATTTAAGATGAGCTGTGTGCCCAATTTATGCATGATATTTATGATGAGCTGTGTGCCCAAATTATGCATGCTATTTATGATGAGCTGTGTACCCAAACTATGCATGTATTTATGATGTGCTGTGTGCCCAAATTTTACATGCCATTATGATGAGCTGTGTGCCCAAATTCTAGATGGTATGATATGATAAGAAATATGATGTGCATGAAATAATAAGAACCATGATATGTATGACATGCTACTTTACTTTATATGGCTTGTACCAAGGGTGGGCTCCATATGCGCCCCGGGGTCGATGGACTAAGAAACGGGTCTCGTTAGGGATGGGCTCCTAGGTGCCCCTAGGTCGATGGACTAAGAAACGGGCCTAGTATGTATGCCTTGTAGGGTTCAAGACTTGCTACCTTGGGGGTCCTAATCATGTTATGATTATGTTTAAGTATGTATGTAATAAGTTTTCAAAGGACATGTTGCATATATTATTGCATGAATCATGTTTTTTAAAGTCATCTCGCATAACACTTTATGATTTTATTACGATATAACATGATGCTTATGATTATGACATGTTATGTTAGGATGAGCTTTATGATCATGTTATGATATGCTATGATTATTATTATGTTATGTTATGCTAGGATGAACTTTATGATCATGTTATGATATGCTATGATTATGATTACGTTATGTTATGCTAGGATGCACTTTATGATTTTATCATGATATGCCATAATGTTTATGATTATGTTATGTTATGTTAGGATGAACTTTATGATCATGTTATGATATGCTATGTTTATGATTATGTTATGTTATGTTAGGATGAACTTTATGATTATGTTATGATATGCTATGATCATGATTATGTTATGCTAGGATGAACTTTATGATTATGTTATGATATGATGCTTCTATACATGATATGATGAGTTGTCCTTATGCTTTATGCCTTGGAGTTTTAGTTATGCTATACGGTTTTTTTGTGAGTAGGAAAGGATCTTACTAAGCCTTGAGTGCTCACAGCTTACTTTCCTTGTACCACAGATACGGGCAAAGAATGGATGTACTAAGGGAGCAGCAGGAGGGGGCAAGAAGGATTGGTGTAGTAGTGACTCGGCTAAAAAGAAAGACCTGCTTCTAGTTAATAAGAATTATGTTTATGTCATTCTTTTATGACTCCATGACATTTCATCATGCTCTTTAGTATTATGATTTAAATTTATGTTAAGCATGTTATATGACTCATATGATAGATAGTTAGTGATGATGATTTGAAAAGTAAAGAAAAAGTTTTAAAGAAAAAATTATACTATAGATAAGACTTCCGCTGTTTTAAGAAGAAAAGATAAGTAGTTATAGTTTGGTATCAGAGTCAAGTTTAGCCTTTTCACTACACACATGTCAAGCCTCCATCCTGCCGCTCCAAGTAAGAATCTATATGCTTAAATTAATTCTTCTATGATGCTTTAATATTATGCATATTTACTTATTTCTTTTGATGATGATAAGTTACAGTTCTAGTTTAGGTATGCATGCTGGTAGGATAAGAATAATAACGATCTTATGTTAGCCTGGATAGAAATAATGATAATTTATTGTCATTTGATGAAGATAAGCATGGCTAGGAGACGTACTACCCGGGCAGATGAGACAGCAACTCCACCAGATCTGACTCAGGTAGTTACCGACCTCCAGCGTCAGATCACGGAGCAACAACAGCTGATCACGACTTTGATGGGTCAGCAAGAAAATCCTGCCACCCCGCCAGTAAATCAGAATGCAGTGCCCGTCATCCCAATAGTTGCACCAGTACCACCGATAGCCCCTGCCCCAGTGGTCCGACAGGAGACCTACTTAATACAGTGGCTAAGGCTGAAGCCGGAAAACTTCTCAGGTACTTGCGAGCCATGGGACGCTCAGGCCTAGTTCAAGACAGTGGAAAGCATAGTGGAATTACTGGACTGGCCCGTATCGGAGAAGATCAAATGTGTATCATTCTGCTTTTCCGGAGACGTAAGGATGTGGTGGGAAAGAGTGAAGTCAAAGAGACAGATTAATCTGATGAACTGGACAGACTTCGAGACATAGTTCTTCGAAGAGTTCTTCCATATGCAAGTGACGAACCGACATTACGATGAATTCATCGAGTTTCGGCAAGGTGACCTATCAGTGAACGAAGCAGTAAAACGCTTCAACCATTTGGCACGCCTATGTCTAGAGTTGGTTCGCACAGAAAGAGAAAGGCCAGACTGATGCTAAAGATGCTTCGACCCGAGATAGCACTGAACGTGGCCGGTGGAGTTAATAGACCGCAGACTATAGAGGAATTGGTCAACAGTGCCCTAATCACAGAACATTATCAGAAAGCGATGAACGAGAATAAGAGTCAGGCCCGAACAGAAGGACAGAGACCCTCAGGTAGCAAAACAAGCTGGAAAGGGACCTCTACCGGAAAAAGGAAACAATGGGACAATGCTAAAGGTGGCTCAGTGAATAAGCAACCGAAATATCCCCAGAGCACTATTTACGGAAAGCTGCATTTCGGAGTATGCCACAAGGGTACAAGGAGGTGCTATAATTGCGGAGGGGAAGGACATCTGGCCAGAGACTGCACTAACCGGGTTCAGGCACCACCCCAGCAGAACAACCAGAATAAGAGTACCCCCTCACAACTACATCAGATGCAAGCTACTATTGAAGGAACACCGATTAGCCAAGGGAGATTGGAAGCCCCGCCAACTACAACGAACGCCAGGGTTTTCTCGCTTACTAAAGAAGATGTGGTGAGCGCCTCTACTATCGTCACAGGTCAGTTACCTACTTTTAGTCAATATGCTAAAGCTATATCTGATGCTGAAGGCGAACCAGTGTTCGAAATTATCGGGAAACCGAGAGATATTATGAGTCAATGGATCGAAAATCTGTCCGGGCAGCTCTCCACCATGACCATAGCACCCACATTATTTGACAACCTATTGGAGAAATAAACCAGTGACCAAAGTCTCCAAAGGATTAAACAAGAAACCCTAGAAGGAAAGAATGACGGATTCCGGATCGTGGACAATGGAATATTATACCTCAGGGACCGATTATGTATTCCCGGGGATACAGAGTTGCGAAGAAGGATACTAGAGGAAGATCATTCAACACCCTATGCAATGCACCCAGGATCCACCAAAATGTACCAAGATTTGAAAAAGAAATTCTGGTGGTCCGGTATGAAAAGAGATGTGGCTCAGTATGTCGGTACCTGCCTGACCTGTCAGAGGGTTAAAGCAGAACATCAGAGACCTGGAGGATTACTGCAACCTGTCCAAATTCCAGAATGGAAATGGGAAGATATCTCTATGGACACCCAAGACAACAAACGACTATGACGCCATATGGGTAATTGTGGATAGATTAACCAAATCCGCCCATTTCCTAGCAATCAAGATGACTTATTCAATTGAGCAACTGGCTCAATTATATGTCAAGGAAATTGTTAGGCTACATGGGATTCCTAAGACCATCATTTCAGACAGAGATGGTCGTTTTGTTTCACATTTTTGGGAATGCGTCCAGAAGGCTCTTGGTTTCGAAGCTATTATTCAGTACTACCTTCCACCCTCAGACCGACGGACAAAGAGAAAGGGTTAACCAAGTATTAGAAGATATGTTACGGGCATGCGCATTAGACTTCAAAGGGAGCTGGAGCCGATATTTATGCCTAGCAGAATTCGCCTACAACAATAGTTACCAGGCGACTATTGGGATGACACCTTACGAGGCTCTGTACGGGAGGAAATTTAGATCCCCTATATGTTGGTACGAAGGCGGTGAAAAGAAAGAGATGGGATTCCAAACCGAGTTCATCGATAACACCACCCGAGCTATACAGAGCATCCGCCAATGAATAGAAACTGCTCAGAGCCGACAGAAGAATTATACGGATAAGCGACGAAGGCCATTGGAATTCAGTGTCGGAGACTCAGTATTTCTCAAAGTAGCTCCTATGAAAGGAGTAATGAGGTTCGGTAAGAAGGGAAAACTAAGCCCGCGTTATGTAGGACTATACCGAGTTCTGAAAAGAATCGGCAAAGTAGCCTACGAAATAGAGCTGCCTCAAGAGATGTCAGCCATTCACAACGTGTTCCACGTTTTGATGCTAAAGAAATGCATTCCGAACACGGACCAAGTGATCGAACCACGGGCAGTACAAGTACAAGAGGACCTAACCTACGAAAGCCGACCAATTCAGATATTGGATCGAGACGTCAATGTTAGCTAGAGCCCTAGAGCCAATCATTTGATGATTGTATTTTTGGACTTATTGTATCATATTCTATATATAAATAAAGGCATTTGGATTTTGGTTATTATACTTACTTGTATTGGTGCCAAATAAACTAAGTATAATAATGTCCTTAAGTAGACGGTTCTCACCTATATCAATCGGTTAGTTGAACTGATAGTGAGATGATATAGGGAACACTACTCTTAATCATTCCTAGTCGAGTATTAACATTCAGGGACAATGTTAATGCAATAAGACTAGCATGTAGGTCAACTCGATGACTTGATCTCACAAGTCATGGATATAGAGATATCAAGTTGACACATGGGTATACATTAGAGAATGTATACTGAATGACCCGCCATGAGAAAGTATCATGGATCATCATATGAGTGTCATATACTTTCTCATGTGGCTATTAGTATGACTACTAGTCCTTAGACCTGAAGTCACCATGGTTCCCTACATAAGGAGTTATATACTTTAGTTTCGTCAAACGTTACCCGTAACTGGGTGAACTATAAAGGCGATTACTGGGTATGTAACAAATTATGCGGAGGGATGTGAGTGATGTAGATGGGGTCTATCCCTCCTATATGACGGGAGTGACATCGGTATTCTTGATAGAGTGAGACCACGAAGTGCATAGCCATGCCCAAATGAGTCAATATAGGATATTGAGCTTATTTGATCGAGTGAGTCTACTTGGAGTTCAAGATTTAGATTGGTCAGAGGATGACACGGTCTATGCCTCACATTGATCAATCTAAATGTCTAGGATAGAAGGACACTTGTCATATATTGTGAGGAGTCACAATTAGTAGTCACAAGGTGATGTTGGATCTCAACATTCTTGTAACTTGGGTAGTAATGATGTGTTGCTAGATACTGCTCATTACTTATGATCCTAAATGAGTTTAGGGCATTGCCAATGTTACAAGAACATATAGGGTCACACACTAAGGACAATTAGATGGAGATTTGGTTCATATGATGAACCAAGAGGATTAGATTCATTTGATGAATCAAATTGGATTAAGAGTAATCCAAATTGGGCTAAATTGAGTTGGACTCAAGTTGATTCAAGTATTCAATGAGTCTAATTTAGATTACGACTCATTAAATCAACTTAATTTAATGAATTAGATTCATTATATTATGTTGGCTTGAATCAAATGGTTAGATTAGATCAACCATGGAAGAGATTTGGTCAAGTTTGACTTGACTTGAGAGGAAGAGGAAGAGTCAAGTTTTACTTGACTAATCGCCACATCATTAGTGAGATGACAAGATGTGGACCAATGATGATGTGCCACATCATCAAAGTGTGCCACCTCATGGGAGTTACAACTCCATTCTCTTTAATGACTACATTTAATGAGAATGGGGGTTACAACTTGGAGAGGTGGCCGGCCACTTATGGTTTTGAATGAAATTCATTTTTCATTCAAGTGTGTATTCATTCCTTCTTCTTCCTTGAGTTCTTCTTGCTCTCTCCCTCTCTTCTTCTTGCCGTGACCTATCAAGGTGCTATCACACCTTTGTTTAGGTATTCTCCACCTAAGTTGCCCGTGTGGATACTTCTAGAGGACCGTACGCTTGACGGTCTAGAGATCCGGCATTTTGGACGAGCGGGATACGCGAAAGGCATGCTTCAAAGGTATAAAAATGTTTTCTTCCTTTGTAGATCTACTGTAGATTGAAACTTTAAACTCGTACTCGTATTTTTGAAAGTTTTCTTCGCACGAGATCCAGTGGCATGTGTGATTCGGGGTTTCCGCGACGCGAAAATGCGGTTTTCGCGGCCCGAAAAACCCAACAGTGGTATCAGAGCCACGTGCGAAGCGAGTACTAGTTTCAATTAGTATTTTTGTGAAAAATATGCATACTGTAACATTCTGTGAATTTTCTAATTTTTATGATTTTATGGGTATTTTTCTCGTAGAAGCGAAGCACAAGTATTTCGGCACTTGTAGGCTTCGACTACCGAGAAGAATTTTCTAAAACGGTAATGTTTCGACCCAAAATCTTTTGGGACAGCGGGCTAAGGCGCTCTTGGATCGCTTAGGAGCAACTCGCGATGGTTAGATCGCGGGTAGGGGTACTGCCCCTAACCCCGCAAGGGGATTTGCTCCGCGATTGCGCCCAAAATCGCTAATCGGGACCGTCGGGAAAAATTTACTCATAAAATCTGTAAAATTATTAAAAATTATAGAAAAATTATGAAAAATATATAATTTTGAATTATATATTATTTTTTTGATAGTCATGGTCCAAAGACCCAATTCGATTGGACAATTGTGTTGTAATTCATAATACGGCCTGCGTGCCGTTATGTGATGTGTGTGCTGTATTTATCTTATTTTTATTTATTTTATTTTTCGCAACCTGCGCATCGTGCCTTCCTTTTATTCTGGTTGTAAATTAGATTTAGACTCGAATGTAACTCGAGTTTCAAAATTATAATGTAATTTTGAAGCGGTGGAAGGTCCACACGAGACAGAGTTACGAGGAGGGCGCGAGCAACACAAGGTGGTCAAAGGAAGAAGCTTGAGAAGCTGTTGACCTTAGGTTGACCATCCGATCTTCTCATTGGCTTGAGAAGATCGTAGTAGGGCCATGACATAATCACAAAATAATTTAATTAATTACTTATATGTATGTGATGCATGTTTAATTAATTAGTTAATTAGTGCCTAGCGATTAGATAAGATCTAAATCGTGCACATGATGCAACCCACGATTAGATTAGATCTAAATCAAGTATTTGATACGCATCATCATTTAGATTAGATCTAAATCACGTCAACTCTAATGCCTACCATGCCGTGATACCTACTACTACCTCGATCGCATGTAGTTGTTGAATCTGCCAAAGCAGAGCAACACATACTATCTTGGTAGGGTACGGAGGGACAATCTTGGTCCCGCCTATCAACGCATGGGTGAGTACAACTTAATTAGATTGAGTATTCCTAGTTAACTCGGTTGGATCGAGTATAACTATAGGCATTCTTCCAACGGTTGGAAAGTTAGGTCAAAATCACATATATATTAACTCTCGGGCGTATTAACCAAAGCTAACTCGAGTTTTAATATAAATGCGGATTTTGATTCTATAAACAAGAGTTGCATAGAGATGTAATTGGTAATCGTTACCTACCGATCATACTAAGTCTTGGGCGTATTAGCCAAAGCTAACTCAAGGGTTAGTATGATGTGGATCATGTCCCACATGAATTATAGAATTCAGTGGGAGCATCATTTAGTTAAAGGCCTAATTAAATGATTAAGAATATGATACTTATTTCTGCATTTATTTCTGTTGTAGAATTACCATGATGTCGAACACGAACACCTTCTCCCTGCGATCTGTCCTCGAGAAGGACAAGCTCATCGGAGCAAACTTCCTGGACTAGTACAGGAACTTGAGAATAGTTCTCACCCAAGAACGTAAACTGTACGTTCTGGAGCAGCCCATTCCGGAGGCTCCTCCTGCCAATGCCCCGCGAGCTGACAAAGATGCTTACAAAAAGCATCAAGACGATGCATTAGATGTGTCCTGTCTAATGCTCGCGACCATGAACTCTGAGCTTCAGAAGCAACACGAGTTAATGGGCGCTTACGATATGGTTGAACATCTTCGTCAGCTGTATCAAGGACAAGCGAGGCATGAGAGATTTGAGATCTCAAGGGCACTGTTTCAGTGCAAGATGTCAGACGGGGCTCCCGTAGGCCCATATGTACTCAAAATGATTGGGTACATAGAGAACCTACAAAGGTTGGGGTTCCCTCTTGGTCAAGAGCTGGCTACTGACCTGATCTTGCAATCCTTGCCAGATAGCTACAGTCAATTCGTTCTAAACTACAATATGAATGAGATTGACAAGCCACAGCCCGAACTGCTTAGCATGTTAAGAACTGCTGAGTTAAACCTTAAGAAGGCTAAGCCCAGCACTGTTCTGATGGTTCAGAAACATAAGGGCAAGGGCAAGCCCAAAGGCAAGGGAAAGTCCCAAGCCAAGGGCAAAGGCAAGGCACTGAAGCCTAAAGGAGGGGTCGCCAAGGATGCTACCTGCTTCCACTGCGGTCAGACCGGGCACTGGAAGAGGAACTGTAAGGTATACTTGGAGGATCTTAAGAAGAAGCGAAGTGAGACTTCCACTTCAGGTATATATGTTATAGAAGTCAATCTATCTATTTCTACATCATGGGTATTAGATACTGGATGCGCTTCTCACATTTATACTGATGTGCAGGCGCTGAGAAATAGCAGGGCATCGACAAAGGGCGAGGTGGACCTATGAGTAGGCAATGGAGCACAGGTTGCTGTTGTTGCTGTAGGGACTTACTATCTATCTCTGCCCTCTGGGCTTGTACTAGAGTTAGTCAATTGTTGTTATGTGCCTGCATTAACTAAGAACATTATATCAGTTTCTTGTTTGGACAAGAAAGGTTTCTCGTTTACTATAAAGAACAAATGTTGTTCCGTCTATTTAAACGATATGTTCTATTGTAGTGCACCTCTGATAAACGGACTCTATATTCTAGACCTTGAGATCCCTATCTATAACATAAATACCAAGAGGTTCAAGTCAAATGACATGAACCAAACCTACCTCTGGCACTGTCGCTTAGGTCATATAAATGACAAGCGCTTATCCCAGCTCCATAAGGATGGTTTACTGGACTCATTTGATTTTGAATCATATGAGATATGCGAGTCATGCCTACGAGGCAAGATGACCAAGACTCCCTTTAGTGGGCACAGCGAGACAGCAACTGATTTGTTAGAACTCATACATAGTGATGTATGTGGCCCTTTCAATGTTGTTGCTAGAGGCGGTTATAGATAGTTCATCACATTTACTGATGACTTCAGTAGATATGGTTATGTGTACTTGATGATACATAAGTCTGAATCATTTGAAAAGTTCAAAGAATTCAAGAATGAAGTATAGAACCAGCTTGGCAAGAGTATTAAGATACTTCGATCCGATCGAGGTGGAGAATACCTTAGCCATGAGTTTCATGACTATCTAGCAGAGTGTGGGATCCTATCCCAACTCACTCCTCCTGGAACACCACAGTGGAATGGTGTATCCGAAAGGAGGAATCATACCCTATTAGATATGGTGCGATCTATGATGAGTCACATAGATCTTCCGACATACCTTTGGGGCTATGCTCTAGACACGGCAGCTTTTATACTCAACCGAGTTCCATCCAAGGCCGTGATAAAGACACCATATAGGATATGGACTGGGAGAGATGCCCAGGTGTCTTTCATGAGGATTTGGGGTTGTGAGGCTTACGTTAGACGTCAAGTCTCAGACAAATTAGGACCCAAATCCGACAAGTGCTACTTTATTGGATATCCCAAGGAAACTAAGGGATATTACTTCTACATTCCCAGTCAGCAAAGACTGGGGTCTTTCTAGAAAGGGATTTTGTTTCTAGAAAGACTAGTGGGAGCGCGTTCGATCTTTAAGAAGTTCAAGATGCGAACAATAGCACTGATACCTCGATGGAAATTGAACTGGAACCACAAAGTATTGTGGATGATGTTGTTCCACAAGGAGTTGAGGAACAACAACCAGTTCAAGTAGACATACCTCTTCGTAGGTCTGATAGAGTACGTCGTCAACCTGAGAGATACTCATTTTTCTTGTCTGACCATGATGACGTTATGCTCATAGAGGATGAGCCTACCACCTATCAGGAAGCTGTGATGAGATCAGATTCCGAGAAATGGCTAGAGGCCATGAGATCCGAAATGGAATCCATGTACACCAACCAAGTATGGACTTTGGTTGATCCACCTGAAGGGGTAAAACCCATTGGGTGTAAGTGGGTCTTTAAGAGAAAGACTGACATGGATGGACTTATCTATAAGGGTCGCTTGGTAGCTAAAGGTTTCAAGCAGATTCATGGTATTGACTATGATGAAACCTTTTCTCCAGTAGCGATGTTTAAGTCCATTCGGATCATGCTTGCTATTGCAGCCTACCATGACTATGAGATATGGCAGATGGATATCAAAACCGCGTTTCTGAATGGAAACCTGCTTGAGGATGTGTACATGACACAACCTGAGGGTTTTGTAGATCCACAGCATACTAGCAGAGTATGAAAGCTGCATAGTTCCATTTATGGACTAAAGAAAGCGTCTCGGAGCTGGAATCTTCGATTCGATGATGCAATCAAACAGTTTGGTTTCATCAAGAATGAAGATGAGCTTTGTGTCTACAAGAAGGTTGTAGGGGATATAGTTGTCTTCCTCATATTGTATGTGGATGACATACTACTCATTGGGAAGGGCATCCCTATGCTTTAGTTTGTCAAGGCCTGGCTAGGGAGTTGCTTCTCAATGAAGGACTTAGGTGAGGCATCCCGCATTCTAGGGATACAGATCTATAGAGATAGATCTAAGAGATTGCTTGACCTAAGTTAAGAGTACATACATTGACAAGGTACTCTTTTGGTTTGCCATGCAGAACTCCAAGAAGGGATTTCTGCCGATGTCACATGGCGTGAGTCTTTCGAAGACTCAAGGTCCCTCTTCTAGAGAGGAGAGAGACCGCATGGATCAGATCCCTTATGCCTCAGCCATAGGATCGATCATGTACGCCATGCTATGTACTCGACCTGATGTCTCGTATGCTTTGAGCATGACGAGCGATACCAGTCAGATCTAGGTGAAAGTCACTGGATAGCGGTCAAGAATAGTACTTAAGAAGGACTAAAGAATATTTCTTGATATATGGAGGCGATGATGAGCTAGCTGTAAAGGGTTACAGTGATGCTAGCTTCCAGACCGACCAGGATGACTATAGATCGCAGTCGGGGTTCATATTTTGCATTAATGGTGGTGCTGTCAGCTGGAAGAGTTCGAAGCAGGATACAGTAGCTGATTCTACAACAGAAGCCAAGTACATTGTTGCTTCAGAGGCAGCAAAGGAGGCAGTTTGGATTCGCAAGTTCATCACTGAACTTGGGGTGGTTCCTAGCATTGCTGACCCTATTGAGC
Organism: Zingiber officinale; assembly: GCF_018446385.1. NCBI lineage: Eukaryota > Viridiplantae > Streptophyta > Magnoliopsida > Zingiberales > Zingiberaceae > Zingiber > Zingiber officinale. Next base: position 37,497,730 of record NC_056007.1, on the reverse strand, counting down.
TCTATTGTGACAACAATGGAGCTATAGCACAGGCGAAGGAACCTCGCTCACACCAGCGGACCAAACACATACTACGACGCTTCCATCTCATTCGAGAGATCATCGAGAGAGGAGATGTGAAGATTTGTAGAGTACCTACAGAAGATAACATCGCAGATCCCTTTACCAAGGCTTTGGCACAGAAGAAGCATGATGGTCACACTAGGTCATTTGGGCTTAGAGCCTACACTGATTAGCACTAGTGCTAGTGGGAGATTGTTAGCTAGAGCCCTAGAGCCAATCATTTGATGATTGTATTTTTGGACTTATTGTATCATATTCTATATATAAATAAAGGCATTTGGATTTTGGTTATTATACTTACTTGTATTGGTGCCAAATAAACTAAGTATAATAATGTCCTTGAGTAGATGGTTCTCACCTATATCAATCGGTTAGTTGAACTGATAGTGAGATGATATAGAGAACACTACTCTTAATCATTCCTAGTCGAGTATTAACATTCAGGGACAATGTTAATGCAATAAGACTAGCATGTAGGTCAACTCGATGACTTGATCTCACAAGTCATGGATATAGCGATATCAAGTTGACACATGGGTATACATTAGAGAATGTATACTGAATGACCCGCCATGAGAAAGTATCATGGATCGTCATATGAGTGTCATATACTTTCTCATGTGGCTATTAGTATGACTACTAGTCCTTAGACCTGAAGTCACCATAGTTCCCTACGTAAGGAGTTATGTACTTTAGTTTCGTCAAATGTTACCCGTAACTGGGTGAACTAAAAGACGATTACTGGGTATGTAATAAATTATGCGGAGGGATGTGAGTGATGTAGATGGGATCTATCCCTCCTATATGACGGGAGTGTCATCAGTATTCTTGATAGAGTGAGACCACGAAGTGCATGGCCATGCCCAAATGAGTCAATATAGGATATTGAGCTCATTTGATCGAGTGAGTATACTTAGAGTTCAAGATTTAGATTGGTCAGAGGATGACACGGTCTATGCCTCACATTGATCAATCTAGATGTTTAGGATAGAAGGACACTTGTCATATATTGTGAGGAGTCACAATTAGTAGTCACAAGGTGATGTTGGATCTCAACATTCTTGTAACTTGGGTAGTAATGATGTGTTTCTAGATACCGCTCATTACTTATGCTCCTAAATGAGTTTAGGGCATTGCCAACGTTACAAGAACCTATAGGGTCACACACTAAGGACAATTAGATGGAGATTTGGTTCATATGATGAACCAAGAGGATTAGATTCATTTGATGAATCAAATTGGATTAAGAGTAATCCAAATTGGGCTAAATTGAGTTGGACTCAAGTTGATTCAAGTATTCAATGAGTCTAATTTAGATTACGACTCATTAAATCAACTTAATATAATGAATTAGATTCATTATATTAAGTTGGCTTGAATCAAATGGTTAGATTAGATCAACCATGGAAGAGATTTGGTCAAGTTTGACTTGACTTGAGAGGAAGAGGAAGAGTCAAGTTTTACTTGACTAATCGCCACATCATTAGTGAGATGACAAGATGTGGACCAATGATGATGTGCCACATCATCAAAGTGTGCCACCTCATGGGAGTTACAACTCCATTCTCTTTAATGGCTACATTTAATGAGAATGGGGGTTACACATTGGAGAGGTGGCCGGCCACTTATGGTTTTGTATGAAATTCATTTTTCATTCAAGTGTGTATTCATTCCTTCTTCTTCCTTGAGTTCTTCTTGCTCTCTCCCTCTCTTCTTCTTGCCGTGACCTATCAAGGTGCTAGCACACCTTTGTTTAGGTCTTCTCCACCTAAGTTGTCCGTGTGGATACTTCTAGAGGACCGTACGCTTGACGGTCTAGAGATCCGGCATTTTGGACGAGCGGGATACGCGAAAGGCACGCTTCAAAGGTATAAAAATGTTTTCTTCCTTTGTAGATCTACTGTAGATTGAAACTTTAAACTCGTACTCGTATTTTCAAAAGTTTTCTTCGCAAGAGATCTAGTGGCATGGGTGATTCGGGGTTTTCGCGACACGAAAATACGATTTTCGCGGCCCGAAAAACCCAACAGTCAAAAGACTAAGGAATAAAGAAGTACCCTTAAAGAAGGTTCTGTGGCAAAATCAGCGATACGAAGAAGCCACGTGGGAACGGGAAGATGATATGAGACAGAAGTATCCGTCGCTATTCTAAGTTCGAGGACGAACTTTCTATGAGGTATGGGGTACTGTAACACCCACGAAATTATAAGATAAGAATATGAGTATTATTTTTCTCTAGAGCATAGAAATAAAAAGGATAAGAGAAAAGGGAAAATAGAAACCAAAAATAGAATAAGAAGAGGTGAGGTCAAGGATTGAACCTTGAACCTCCCACAAATAATGGAGATAAATTGATGTATGATAACCACTAGAATAATGAATAATTTATGGATAGAAAGGAATGAAAAATTTAGTTAAAGATGAGAAGAAAATAAAAGAAAACTAAACAAGAGAGCAAGAGAAAACCAAGTTGCTTACCTCCTCTTCCTCTTGGTAAAGAGAAGAAGCAAGCAAAAGATAAATTGCCCACTTCCCTCCCTCTCTCTATTTTCGTGGGAATTAAAGGAATGAGGGAAAAGAGGAGTTGAGGGAATGAATGAAGACATGTTTCATTTACCTGGGAATAAATAGGATTGGGAGAAGAAAAACAAGGGATTTAATTCTTTTTTCTTCCTCCTTCCTTCTCCTTCTTCATTCTCCACCGAAACCAAGAGCCCTTCCCTCTCCTTATTCCGAAAGCTAAGCTTAGTTCCTCTCCAAGAAAACTAAGTTTAGAGAAGAAGCCTTCAAGATCCATCCCTTCCAAGCAAGAGAAGCAAAAGGAGGTACAAGAAGAAGAAGCTCTCTTCTTCCTTGGCACTTAGGATACCTTTTTCTTCAAGAAAAACCACAAGCGAAAGGATGTAAGTTTCCCTCACCTGTGGTACAATAGCTTGTGTATTTTCTATGAGATTTGGTTGTCTAAAAATCTAGGATACCTTCATGAAATTTTCGGCCAAGACAAGACCAAAAAGAAGGACCTAGGAAATGTAGAAACCTAAATCTTGACATGCTCAATATACTTCTTGTAACATGTATCTTAAAGTAGGGATTTATCTAAGGTTTATATGCTAGAATGTTTGATTAGAACTTGGAGTCATACCCTTAGACTCTCGGCCAAACAGGAATAAAGGAGATAGGTAAGTTGAGACTCAAACCAAGCATGCTCCTTTTTGTTTTATGATAAGTACTTCATGATGAGAAAGTTGTTAACATGATATACTCATGCCTATATGATGAATGAATTTTATTCCATGCTCCTAAGTATTCGGCCATGATAGGAATAGGGGCCTAGAAAATGGTTAAACCTAAACTAATCATGCCATGATCATCCTTAAGACAAGTTATGAAGTTAATATGACATGCTCATGTTGTAGTGAGGTTAGAACTTGATTTCATGCCCATAAACTTTCGGCCACAACAAGTTTAAAGGCCTAGGAAACTTAGAATCTAACCTAATTATGCTCATGTTGTTCCTTGAAATAATTGTTATGAAAATTGTTTAGGGTTCTCATGCTTTTATGACACTTGAACCCTAGATTCAAGCCTTACAAGTTTCGACCACAATCATGTTTAAGGTCCTAGGAAACTTAGAATCTAACTTAATTATGCTCATGTTGTTCCTTGAAATAATTGCTATGAAAATTGTTTAGGGTTCTCATGCTTTTATGACACTTGAACCCTAGATTCAAGCCTTACAAGTTTCGGCCACAATCATGTTTAAGGGCCTAGGAAACTTAGAATCTAACCTAATTATGCTCATGTTGTTCCTTATGGTATATGATATGATATTGGTTTAGGGTTCACATGCTTGTATGTGGTTTTTTTTACCTAAATCACAACTATATGATTCGGCTACTATATGACATTAGGGTTAGAAATCTAAATATGATTTCCATGTATCTCACATGCAATGTTTTATGATGTGGTAAGAACTTGCCATGTTTCTATGTTTAATTATGTACACTTATGATCTAGGTATGATGGTAACCCTTATGCTATGCTATGTGCCCAAGTTATGCATGCTATTTATGATGAGCTGTGTGCCCAATTTATGCATGATATTTATGATGAGCTGTGTGCCCAAATTATGCATGCTATTTATGATGAGCTGTGTACCCAAACTATGCATGTATTTATGATATGCTGTGTGCCCAAATTTTACATGCCAATATGATGAGCTGTGTGCCCAAATTCTAGATGGTATGATATGATAAGAAATAAGATGTGCATGAAATAATAAGAACCATGATATGTATGACATGCTACTTTACTTTATATGGCTTGTACCAAGGGTGGGCTCCATAAGCGCCCTGGGGTCGATGGACTAAGAAACGGGCCTCGTTAGGGATGAGCTCCTAGTGCCCCTAGGTTGATGGACTAAGAAACGGGCCTAATATGTATGCCTTGTAGAGTTCAAGACTTGCTACCTTGGACCTACATAGGACGCGCGCATTTATGTATGTGGTACAAGCCGGGGCCCTAATCATGTTATGATTATGTTTAAGTATGTATGTAATAAGTTTTCAAAGGACATGTTGCATATATTATTGCATGAATCATGTTTTTTAAAGTCATCTCGCATAACACTTTATGATTTTGTTACGATATACCATGATGCTTATGATTATGACATGTTATGTTAGGATGAACTTTATGATCATGTTATGATATGCTATGATTATGATTATGTTATGTTATGCTAGAATGAACTTTATGATCATGTTATGATATGCTATGATTATGATTATGTTATGTTATGCTAGGATGAACTTTATGATCATGTTATGATATGCTATGATTATGATTACGTTATGTTATGCTAGGATGCACTTTATGATTTTATCATGATATGCCATAATGTTTATGATTATGTTATGTTATGTTAGGATGAACTTTATGATCATGTTATGATATGCTATGTTTATGATTATGTTATGTTATGCTAGGATGAACTTTATGATTATGTTATGGTATGCTATGATCATGATTATGTTATGCTAGGATGAACTTTATGATTATGTTATGATATGATGCTTCTATACATGATATGATGAGTTGTCCTTATGCTTTATGCCTTGGAGTTTTAGTTATGCTATACGGTTTTTTTGTGAGTAGGAAAGGATCTTACTAAGCCTTGAGTGCTCACAGCTTACTTTCCTTGTACCACAGATAAGGGCAAAGAATGGATGTACTAAGAGAGCAGCCGGAGGGGACAAGAAGGACGGGTGTAGTAGTAACTCGGCTAAAAAGAAAGACCTGCTTCTAGTTAATAAGAATTATGTTTATGTCATTCTTTTATGACTCCATGACATTTCATCATGCTCTTTAGTATTATGATTTAAATTTATGTTAAGCATGTTATATGACTCATATGATAGATAGTTAGTGATGATGATTTGAAAAGTAAAGAAAAAGTTTTAAAGAAAAAATTATACTATAGATAAGACTTCCGCTGTTTTAAGAAGAAAAGATAAGTAACCCCCATCAGCTTAAGCAGGAAGGGGCAGGGCATTACATAAGAGAAGACACGTCTACTTTAATACCAACGGTACATGATGAGATACCATAAGAAACTGCAACAGGTGTCACAAATGATGCACAATTACAAGTAGTGCCTCGTCGTAGTGGGAGGGTTGTTAGGCAACCTGATAGATTCATGTTTTTGGGAGAATCTTCGGACTTGATCCCTGGTGAACATGAACCTGATCCATGGACATCTTGGAAAAGTGCAATGAATTTTCAAATAGAATCTATGTACTCTAATCAGGTTTGGGAGCTTGTAGAACCTCCAAATGGTGTAAAAGCCATTGGATGTAAATGAGTCTACAAAAGAAAAAGAGGGACAGACGAAAAGGTGGAAAGCTTCAAAGCAAGGCTTGTTGCAAAAGGGTATACTCAGAAAGAGGGAATCGATTATGAGGATACCTTTTCGCCGATAGCCATGTTTAAGTCTATCCAGATTCTTTTATCTATTGCCACTCATATGGATTATGAGATTTGGCAAATGGATGCCAAGACAGCTTTCCTTAACGGAAGACTTGAAGAAAATATCCATATGAAGCAACCAGAGGGATTCATTGTGAAGGGCAAAGAGCATCTTGTATGTAAGCTCAATCGGTCTATCTATGGACTGAAGCAAGCTTCGAGATCTTGGAACATCCGGTTTAATGAAGTGATCCAGTCTTATGGATTTATTCTGTGTCTGGATGAGTCTTGTGTATACAAGAAGAGTGACGGAAACGTGGTGGTATTTCTTGTACTATACGTAGATGACATTTTGCTCATTGGCAACAATGTCAAAGTGTTGTCAGACATAAGGGTATGGTTGTCCAAGTAGTTTGATATGAAGGATTTGGGAGAATGTGGATATATTCTTGGGATCAAAATAATAAGGGATCGCAAGAAAAGGATGTTGTGCTTATCCCAAGCTTCATACATCGATACTATCCTACTTCGTTTTAGCATGCAAAAATCCAAGAAAGGTTTTCTATCTTTTCGTCATGGGGTACCATTATCTAAAGAGTTGTGTTCTAAGACACCAAAGGAGATAGAGGAGATGAAGGCAGTTCCTTATGCTTCAGCTGTAGGAAGCCTAATGTATGCGATGCTATGTACGAGACTGGATATCTATTTTATCGTGGGTATGGTTAGCAGATATCAAAGTAATCCAGGACCGGGACATTGGACTGCCGTAAAACATATATTAAAGTATCTGAAAAGGACTAAATATTATATGCTAGTTTACCAGGCAAATGATTTGCTCCCTGTGGGTTACACGGATGCGGACTTCCAATCAGATAGGGACAATAGTAAGTCAACCTCGAGGTATATATTTACTTTTGGGAGGTAGTTCAATAATAACTCTTTAGTAGTATGAGTTATTATTGATGAACTTGAGTTGGTTGTTCGAGTCGAACACAGGAAGCTCAAGCTCATCAGGAGACCAAAATCAATTCCTCCTCTAGGTCCCTGTTGTAGCCTCTATGTATAAAGGCTCGCATCCACCCAAGTCATCCTTATGGCCGGCCACATCCTTGCTTGATGCCCAAGCAAGGGGTCGGCCACCCCTTGCTTGGTGCCCAAGCAAGGGGTCGTCCACGATGGGTTTAAAAGTGGGTTTTTAATTTTTTAAATCTTTCTTTTTTAGCCATCTATAATGTTTTAAAAGAGAGATTTTAAATTTTAAAAACTTTCCTTTTTTGAAGTCATCCACATGGTTTTAAAAGAGAGTTTTAAATTTAAAAAATCTTTCATTTTGTAGCCATCTACAATGGTTTAAAAGAGAGATTTTATTTTTGTTAAAACTTTCTTATTCTCCCCTTTCTTTCTCACCTAAGGCCGGCGACATCAAGAGGCTTCAACCATCTTGTGGCCGATAGGTTGCAAGGAAAAAAGAAGAACAAGAGGTGATGCTCCTAGCTTTAATCCCTTGGTGGCCAAAAGTCTTGGGAGAAAGAAGGACTTGGGTGATTTTTGAGTCTTGGTAGATCGTCGCCCACACGACGTCCAAGAGGAGGAGATGAATACAGCAGAAGATCAAGAGGTCTTTAAGCTACAAAGAAAGGTATAACTAGTTAATTGTTTCCGCTGTGTACTAGTTTATTTTTCCTTTGTATGGATCCTGAAGTACCAACACAAGAGGCTAGCGATCTTATGCTTTGATTAAGGTCTCTATAGTTTAACCAAGGGTTTACTGTAAGGAGTTTTAATATTTAATTTCTTTGAATGACTTTGACTAGGAAGTGGTGGATGATCCCATACCCAAGAAGGCCGAGTGCCTCGCCAACGACCCTGAAGCCAATCCTTGAAATAGATATTTAATCAACTTTTATAATATGGTTTAACTTCTGATGAACACATGGATTGAACTTTGATTAATAATGTTAAGTTTTGTTTGCAATCCAAGTTTAACTTCTGAAAAGCACATGGGTTGCTAGGAAAAGTTCCGTGCTTATACAAATTTTTGTATAGGGGAAACAGAACGGAATTCCGAGTAGCGCTAACAGCGTCGACCCTTGTTGTGGAGGAGGAGGGGCGTTGGCCACAAGGAAGAGATGTGGCCGACCCTAGGTGGAGATGTGGCCGACCCTATCAAGGGAAGAGGGGCGCCAGCCACAAGGAGGAAGGGAAATTGTGGAAAATTAGAAAGTTAGGTTTTAGAGGCCACCACCTACTCCTTTTTATAGGCTTGCCGTTGGTTACAAAGAAAGAAAAATAAAAAAATTCTATTAATAAAAAATCTCCCTTTCTATAATCAAATCAAGTTAAACCAAACCAAGTTAAGTTAAACCAAACCAAGTTAAGTAAAACCAAGTTATGGATGGGTGGATGTGAGGCTTTATATTGAGGCTACAATAGGGACCTAGAGAAGGAATTGGTTTAGATCTCCTGATGGGCTTGGACTTCCCGTGTTCGGCCCGAACACCCAACCCAAGTCCATCAATAATAGCACATACCACTAAAGAGTTATTATTGAATTACCGCACCAATCTCATATTACAATATGAGCTCATTCTTATCATGAGTGTATTAAACTCCCTGTGTTTAAGATATCATATGTCCGTTAATTAAATGAGTTACTGACAACTCAATTAATTAACATCTAATTCCAAGAGTAGTACCACTCAACTTTATTATTATGCCGGACTAAGTCCACCTGCAGGGTTTACATGATAATCCTTATGAGATTCTCAAGGGGACATCATCAGCCTAAATAATTAGGACACAGATTCCTTCTATAATCAACAACACACCATATAAATAGTACTATTTCCCAACTCATCGGGCTATTGATTTAATGGATAAATCTCACCCATTGGTAAGTTAAAGAAATAAATACTAAGTATATGTACTTGTTATTATATAGGGATTAAGAGGACACACATCCATAATAACAGAGGTTCTATTCTTTTATATAGTTAGTATAAATCGAACAACCTCAAATGGTCCTATACACACATAGTGTACTAGTGTAATTTTATAGCCAAGGCAGACTAATACCAAATTACACTACAACCGTTACAATGGTTTGCCCCGATCCATCTTGGTTGTGAGCTACTATTTATAATTTATAAGGAACCGATAACATGATCTTTTATGAGACACCATACACCATATTATCTATAATATAAATTAAATGGACAACTGCATTGACATATATATAAATATAAAATGCAAACATTTGACCAAAGCGATTCTCATTTCAAAATATTTCAAAACCAGATGTTCATATAAAAGCTACGCTTATAGTATACATCCCAACACTAGGACTATGTTATATACCGAGTCCTAACTTCCTGCATTTTGTCGATCGCATCTCGGAACATTATGAAGATGGGCCCTTCTCATTCCTTCTTTTTGTACACCATCTATCAGCGTTTGGATATAGATATAGCATTACATATGTTTTATAACATTATACTTGCATCGTCTTGTCACTAGGCTCGAGATCCATATGCCCTATTGTCACATATATATTCTCGACCTTAAAGATAGACACGACCTAGGGGAGGGTTACTTCCCTTAGTCCTTACGACGAGTTTGGTCAGCATCAATTAGCCCTAGTGCATGTATATATTACATCTTAGGGTGTAGCGACCACCCTTCTCACTACTCTCTAAAGGTGTCCGTTACATAACTACTATAGACTCTTACTTAACTAGTGTAACAAACTGTACTTAATTTTTCCAGAAAACGTAAAATTTCAGCAGAGTATATGCAGTTCAACAGGACTAAAATACAATACAATACTCCAAAAATGAACATGCACATATATATCATAATAACAGAAACATATGAAACTATATCTCCATGCAAACACCAAAAGAAGGTACTTACTAAACTGAATTCATCTTAGCATGCAATCTAAAACAAAAATAATCTCAAATGACATGGAACTTAAGGTACAATCTCAAATGTTTCTTAACCACTAAAACACGGAAACTTAATAATGCCCCAAGTCTCTCCCATAGTCCTGGCATCACACATCCTTCTGCACCTCCTTGTCACTTTCCTTTTCTATAGTTTTTCCTTTCCTTTATCTGCAGTAAGAGGAAATGCAAACTATAAGCAAAATGCTTAGTAAGCGCTGTCTAACTCACAAAAACTCGAATGTGCATATAAATACAGAAATGCTAAAACTGAATCTGTAAGAAGAAAACTATTCATGCTCATCTAGTAGCAAAACACTAAACTTTGCGTACTCATGATATACAAGAATAAAACTGCATACTGGAAGACAAGGCTAATCATGCTCAATAAACTAATCAGGAAATAAATAAAACTAATACTGCATGCTTCGAATTAAAAGAAACTAAACTTGCTGACTCTAAACATAAGTGAAGCTTGTTTCATTTGTTCCAAAACTTATACTTTAATACTTCAAAATAATAATCAACTTCTCTTGGGCCCAGGCGTAGTACCAAAGCGCGCTCCCTAATAGAGACTGTGGTAGCTAGTGACAAGTCCTACTAGGGTAAAGACCTTGGTCTTACCAGGGCCAAGACCTTGGAATTGGTCACCTGGATTTGTTTAATGATAAACTTGGAAGTCGGGTACTAGCCTCTTCAAAGTAAAATATCTTAATTACTTCTTCTTTATATGTCTTGACATTTTAACAAGAACCTTGTGTGTCAAAATCCCTAAAGTCTTGACTTTGGGATCTACTTAAGGCCTTGGCCTTTTTCTTTCTTTTCTTTATCTTTCTTATACTTGTTAATACCTCTAAAAACAACACCCGGCCCTTTGGCCTCTTGGGCGGCCCTTATGGCGATCCAACTGGCGGCCCTTATGTCGTCAGCCCATTTGGCGACCTCTAATGTCATCGACCGATGACTCTTTGGCCGTGCCGTTACTCACTAGGACTTTCCACCCCTGGCCAGTGGATTTTTGTCTTCCCCAGGATTCGAATTCTCACTTGGCTACCAGGATTCATAAACTCTAGTACTTAAGCCTGGAGATCTAGAGTTTGAATCCTGGGGAAGGCAAAAATCTATTAGCCAGGGGTGGAAAGTCCTAGTGAGTAACGGCACGGCCAAAGAGTCGTCGGTCGACGACATTAGAGGTCGCCAAATGGGCCGACGACATAAGGGCCGCCACAAGGGTCGCCCAAGAGGCCAAAGGGCCGGGCCGTTACAATAAAAAGCCGCTCACTTGGCTACCAGGATTCATAAACTCTAGTACTTAAGCCTGGAGGTCTAGAGTTTGAATCCTGGGGGAGGCAAAAATCCACTGGACAGGGGTAGAAAGTCCTAGTGAGTAACGGCACGGCCAAAGAGTCGTCGGTCGACGACATCAGAAGTCGCCAAATGGGTCGACGACATAAGTGCCACCAGTTGGGCCGCCACAAGGGCCGCCCAAGAGGCCAAACGGCCGGGTCATTATATAGGGGATCCTAGCCTAGAGAGGTGGGTCGCAGCTAGCTGCTCTAGAAAAAGATGACTTTTATGCCCCTATCGAGGGAGAGGAGTGGTTAGAGTTTACAGAGGTAGATATCTTTGAGCATCCTCCTTCTCCAACACAGCCATCAATCTCGACTCGACCCTCGACCTCACTGCCCGTCAAGGATCGACTGACTCGTCTCGAGGAGTCCTTCACGCGGGTACAGCAGTCAGTCTCGGATGGTTTCAGAACACTCTGGAGGGAGATGACTGCTCTCCAGGATGACGTGACTTCCAGACTTGACCAGATCCTTCAGTCTCTACGGGGCCTTGAGCGACCATTACCACCACCTACTGATGATGCACTAACTTGATCAGTCTATACACTTCCCTATGATTTGTATATGTTTGACATACTAGACAGTTTGGTCTGGTTTGTTTGATGAACATGCTTTATAGACTTGGATTCATTTTACTTTTCAAAATGCATTTCAAACCTTTAAAATTCTAGGAAAAATATTTTTCAAAATTTTAATTTTATTAGTTTTTCAAAATATTAGACTCAGCCTAGGTATTTACCCGCAAGAAAGCATGCACCCTTAGTTCTTGGCCAGAGCATCTCACAAGCACACTAGGTTTACCTTGCTTGTGTATGATCAACACTTACAATGGTGAGAGATGCATAGGGTACTTCCTGGACTTTATAATGCTTATGTCTGTGGATTGACATAAGTCTGGGCTATAAATACCAACCATATATCAATCAAATTGAGTGATCGATGTTAAGTCAAAAGTAACTGGAATAGCTACTTAATTTGACTAACCAAGTGAAAGCTACTATCTTTTGGTAAACAGCTAGTAATTAAAGGATAAACAGTTATTTGAAAGTAAATATTTTGGTTACTCATGCTTGGACTCTAGGATTTTTTTTATATAATAAAATTGTTTGACATTAATCAAGGGGGAGTGAACAAGGGATTTTTAAAAACAAGTTGATATTTTCTTTTGACTTAGTTTTTGAAATAAAAGTTTTTAAATCAGCTCTTGAAATAAAAAAAATTATGTTAGTGTTAAAAGTTTAATCTTTTTACATAGTTTTGAATTTTTTTTTACTATATTTTACTAAGTAAATATTTTGGAATTTTTTTACTTAGTGTTAAAATGAATTTTTTATTTTTCAAATAAATATTTTTGACTCAGATTAAAAATATTTTTTTTTTGTAAAATTAAGATATTTGCTAGAGTGCTAAACTTTAAGATTCTTTTAGCTCTTTTTTGCTAAAGTGATAATTATGTGTTGGAGTGTATACTAAAAGCCTAGCATTTGTATAAACATTTATAAGAATCACATTGGTCAAATGTCTACATTTATATATACCAAATGTAGATGTTCAATTAATTTATATTGTAAATAACATAGTGTGTGGTGTCACACACAGAAGATCATTTTATCAGTTCTTTATAAATTAAAAACAGTAGCTCACGACCAAGATGGAAAGGAACAAACCATTGGAAGGTCGTAGTGTAATTAGGTATTAGTTTTATCTTAACTATATAATTACACTAGTACACTTAGAGTGTATTGAGTAGGACCATTAGAGATCGTTTCTTTTTATACTGACTTTATAAAGGAACAAAGACCTCAGTTATTATGGAAGTGTGTGCTCTTAATCCTAATATAATAACAAACACATATATTTGATATTTATTTCTTTAATTTATCAATGGGTGAGATTTAGTTCGATAAATCAATAAGCCTGATAAGTTGGGAAATGATATCACTTATAGTGTGTGTTGTTGATTATAGAAGGAAACTGTGTCCTAGTGATCTAGGTTAATAATGTCCCCAAGAGGAGCTCATAAGGATTGCCATGTTAAACCCTGCAGGTAGACATAGTCCAACATGACGATAAGGTTGAGTAGTACTACTCTTGGAACTTAGATATTAATTAAGTGAGTTGTCAGTAACTCATTTAATTAGTGAACATTCGACATCTAAAACACAGGGAGATTAACACACTCATAATAAGAAGAAGCCCAAAATATAATTTGGGATTGGTGCGGTAGTTCAATAATAATTCTTTAGTGGTATGAATTATTATTGATGAAATTAAATTGTGTGTTCAGGGCGAACACGAGAAGCTTAATTTCATCGGGAGACCAAAACCAATTCCTCCTCTCGGTCCCTATTGCAGCCTCTTGTATATAGAGATTTATACCCACCACATACCCACTCCTTACCCAACCCAAGGGGGACGGCCAAGCTAGCTTGGAACCCAAGCTAGGGCCGACCAAGACCAAGTGGTTGAGCCACGTTGGTGGCCGGCCAATGCTTGGAGTCCAAGCATGATGTGACTGGCCACATCACATTAAAAGGGATTTTATTTATAAATTTTTCTTATGTGGATTTCATGGTTGTAAAAGAGAGTTTAAAATTTAAATATTTTCTTTTATAGCTTTCTACAAAAGATTAAGTTAAGATTTGAAATCTTTCCTTATTTGTAGATTGAAAGGTAGATTTTAATTTTGAGAAAACTTTCCTTTTTTAACCATGTTCATGATTTAAAAGAGAGTTTAAAAATTAAATAATCTTTTATAAGTTTCTAAAAAAGATTAAGAAAAGATTTGAAATTTTTCCTTATTTGTAGATTGAAAGGAGATTTTAATTTTAGAGATAACTTTCCTTTTTGGAAATTATCCACATGTTTAAAAGAAAGATTTTAATTTATAAAAATTCCTTTTTATAATCCACCATGAAGAGAAAAATTATTGGAGAAATTTTTTATAAATTTTCGGAAACAAATTAAGAAGTTTTAATTCTTGTGTTAATTAAAACTCTCCTTGTTTTGGGGATTAAAGTGGCCGACCATTACAATTGTGAAAAGGATTTTAATTCTAATTAATTAAATTTTCCATTTCATGGCAAAGTAATAAGGAAGTTTTTCTTTAAATTTTCATTATTTGCCAAGACCAAGGATTATAAAAGAGGGGGTAGAGGTGCCTTCATGGGTGAAAATTCTATTCTTTTCTTCCTATCTTTTTCTCCTTGGTGTGGCCGGCCCTAGAGGTTTTCCGTCTCCTCTTCTCTTCTTCATTAGTGGCTGGTTTTATCCTCTCTTGGAGCTCTTGATGGTGGCCGGTTCTAGCTAGGAGAAGGAGAGAAAGGAGGTTTTGTTTCTTGCATCCCTTGGAGCTTGGTGATGGTGGCCAGACCTCTACTTCTCTTGGAGAATTGTGGTGGCCGAATCTTGCTTGGAGAAGAAGGTGGCTTAGGTGGATTCTCATCTCGGTAGATCGTTGTCCACACAACGTCCGGGATAAGAAGAGGAATACGGTAGAAGATCAAGAGGTGTTTTGCTTACAAAGAAAGGTATAACTAGTAATTATTTTTCGCATCATACTAGTTTTCTTTGTATAGTTATTTTTAGAAATACCAAACACAAGAGGCATATGATTCTAGAGTTTTTTGGATTTGTTTGGAATTTGTATTTTTTTTGTTTTATTTTTCAAATTTGTGATTCGATTGTTCTTTTTGGTTAACCTAGAGTTATTTAAGGAAATTAAATATTAGCTTTCCTTAAAAGGCTTTGTCTAGGCGGTGGTGGTTGCTCCCATATCCAAGAAGGCTATGTGCCTCGTCATGCAGTCCTGGAAGCCAATTTTGAAAATTAATATTTAATGGAATTAATAACATAGGTGAATTTGAATCAATAGTGTTAAGTTCCGCTTACAATTCAAATCTAAACCATTAAGAACAGATAAGTTAAATTTGGAATCAATGATGTTAAGTTTCATCTGTGATTCCTAATTTAACTTCTAAAGAACACAATAGGTTAATTAAGGAAAGGTTTGACACTTGTACAAAATTTTTGTACAGTGGAGCCGGTACAGTTTTCCTAGGACTAGCTAACAATTGGTATCAGAGCTAGAGTTTGCCTCTGTGTGTTTCATTTTTAAATAGATTATGCACATGTCATACATAATTTATGCAGGATAATAGTAGGATGTGCTAACTCCTTGGTTGCAGGCTCCAACTATTATGGCATATAAATATTATGTGTGATTGGACCCTTGGACATGTCAAGGGCATTATTTTGTGTGCATGATTGTATGTATCAAATACAACAGGAGCTGTGTTATTTTTAGAATTTTATTTTTGTTCGATCTAGAATACATGTACATTCCTTTTTGGAATATAGGATCGATGTATGTAAAATTCTATTTTTGTCATGGATCGTATTCTTGCGAGGCGTGGTGCTATCGGAGAACCAGAGGTGCAGTGGAATAAGAAGCAAGATAGATGCGACAACTCGACCCGATGGCGGTGGCTAAAGATAGCAACAACTAGGGTTGGAGCACACGAAGGACAGTGATGAAAATCCCATAATAGTTGGAAAATTAATTTCCAAATTTATTGCTTTTATTTACTGTGTGTGTGAATGTGTTGTATGCTAGCATAGGTTAAAATTCCTCATTTTAAATAACTAAGTGGGAGAGGGATTAGTATATAAATCCCACGGTCTCCATTACTGGTTTGTAAGTGATGCAACAAGCTTGCGTGTTAGCTCTGAGTGCCTCCCTCCACAACAGATGAGTTTGTTTGCAGATCACTAGATCAAACTTCCTTAATGGATGGTTATAGGAAATTATTTAGGATGTGTGTGATCTTCTTCAACTGAAGGGGCACAATTCTATTTAATGGACTTAGTATCAAAGTAATGGTATATACTTAGATGCATCTAATAGTATCCTCCCCAACGGAGTCACTGCTATTACTTGTGTGACCCAAAGGAAACCAACTATTAATTTGTCATAAAACTAGGTTGACAAGATAATAAAATTAATGGGTTAAACCTCTCTTACAAATGATTGATTTTGTATATGTCCACACGAACGTGGCATACAAAATTAACGATGTTTGAGATAATTTTATTTGTCATAAAGTTAGGTTGACAAGATAATTAATGGGTAAAACCCTCCTCTTACAAATGTTAATTTTGTATACGTCCATACTAACGTGGCATGCAAAATTCACGGTGTTTTGAGGTGTTGGTAAATTTAAATAGTATTGTTAGAGGAATCAATATTATTTTAAATTTAGAGTCTTGACCAAATATTTGATTAAAGACAAACCAACTATTAATTTTATTTGTCATAAGTTGACAAGATAATAAAATTAATGGATAAAATCTCCTTTTAGAATTTGTATATGTCCATACTATTGTGGCATATAAAATTCACGGGGATTTTGAGATGTTGGTCTTGACCAAATATTTTTGTAATTCTTAAGTTTTTCAAATGTTAGTCAATATCCTAGTTGTTATACTATAGAAAAGACTTATTAGTCCCAATTATAATGATTGGAAATAGGACTTAGACATTAAGGTAGACTGTCTTCTTAGAACTAAGAACAATATAGGTGTATTTTATTCATTAGTTGTTGAAACATGTTTAGTGGTGTCATCTACTGGTACTTGGTGTGTAGATACAAGGAGCCACTGATCATGTCTGCAATTCATTGCAGGGTTCCAGGAAACTCAAACAACTATATGAAAGGGAAAACACTGTCCACATGGGCACTACTGCAAAAGTAGTAGCTGTTGCAGTGGGAGATGTTTATCCTTTGATATGAATAAAATATGGATTTTGAGAAATTGTCTTTACGTACCAAGTTTAGAAAGAATTTGTTTTCATTTTCTAAACTATCAAAGAACTTGATATTCTGCCTCTTTTAATAACAAAGTTGTTATCAAGATAAAGAGGAAATTTATCTGTTCTGGTATGTTGGTTGATAATTTATAATCCAATAACTCCCACGATGCAATAAATGAAAATTAATAACACATCTTCTAACTTTAATAAGAGAAAGCAACCTTCAGAAATGAACCAATCATATTTTTGGCATCTAAGACTAGGTTATATTAACTTGAGTAGGATTCAAAGGATAATAACCAATGAACTCTTGGGTTCATTGGTAGTGGAAAATTTTCCAACCTGCGAATCTTACTTGGAAGGAAGAATAACCAATAAGCTTTTAAGTCTAAGGAGTATGGAGCCAAAGATATGTTGAAATTGGTTCATTCTGATTTGTGTGATCCTATGACTATCCAGACAATAGGTAGTTTTGAATATTTCGTTAATTTTATAGACAGCTATTCAAAATACGGGTACATTTACTTGATAAGCTGCAAGTCTAAGTGCTTTGATAAGTTCAAAGAGTATTAGGCTGATGTGGAGTAACGTCAAGGTAAAAGTATCAAGACACTATGCTGAGATCGTAGTGGCAAGTACCTCTTGGGAGAGTTTAGGAGTCACTTATCAGAAGTCAGGATTCAATCCCAACTAACTGCACCTGGTACACCCCAACAGAATAGTGTAGTAAAACGAAGGTATAGGACTCTTATGGAAATAGTTAGATTAATGATAAGTTATTTAGAATTACCAAAATTCATTTTGAGGATATACACTGGAAATGGAAGTTAACGTAGTACCTTCTAAGTCAGAACTCTCTACTCCCATAGAATTACAGAATGACTTAAGCCTAGTCTGAAGCATATTCGAATTTGGGTGGTCTAGCACATGAGAGGCACTGATAAGTTGGACATGAGTTCACTTGTTTGTGAGTTATCCTAGAAAAATGAAAAGAGGTTTATAGTCCTTAAAATCGGAAGGTCATTGTTGGTACCAATGCCTGATTTTAGAAAAGGACTATGAACCACAAGCCCATGAGTAAAAATTGTTCTTAAGGAAATTAAAGGACACGTCTAATCTAGTACCAACTGTACAAGATGAAATATCACAAGAAACTGCAACACGTATCACAAATGATACACAATTACAGAAAGTGCCTCGTCGTAGTGGGAGGGTTGTTAGGCAACCTAAAAGATTCATGTTTTGGGAGAGTCTTTGGACTTGATCCCTGGTAGACATGAACCTGATCCCCGGACATATGACGAAGCACTCCAAGATAAAGATACAACATCTTTGTAAAGAATACAGAATTATAATATATGTATTCTAATAGAGTCTGGGAGCTTATAAAATCACCAAATGGTGTAAAAGCCATTGGGTGAAAATAAGTCTACAATAGGAAAAGAGGGATAGATAGGGAGGTAGAAACTTTCAAAGAAAGGTTTGTTGAAAAAGGAAATTTTTTCACCGGTAGCCATGCTTAAGTCTATCCGGATTCTTTTATCTATTTGGCAAGTGGATGTCAAGATAGCTTTCCTTAATGGAAGTCTTGAAGAAAACATCCATATATAGCAACCAGAAGGGTTCATTGCAAAGAGTAAAGAGTATCTTGTGTGTAAGCTCAATCAGTCTATGGACTGAAGTAAAGCTTCAAGGTCTTGGAACATTCGGTTTAATAAAGTAATCCGGACCTATGGATTTATTTAATAATCGAATGGGTCTTGTGTATACAAGAAGTGTGATAGAAATGTGGTGGTATTTCTTGTACTATACGTAGATAACATTTTTGGTAGTTGGAAACAATATCAAAGTGTTGTCAGAAGTAAGAGTATGGTTGTCCAAACAATTCGATATGAAGAACTTAGGAGAATGTGCACATATTCTTGGGATCAAAGACATAAGGGATCGCAAGAAAAAAATGTTGTGCTTATCCCAAGCTTTATATAATCCTTGCTCATTTAGCATGCAGAGCTCCAAGAAAGGTTTCTTACCTTTTAGGCATGGAGTAGCTTTATCTAAAGAGATGTCTCCGAAGACATCAAAGGAGATAAAGGACATGAAGGCAGTTCCTTATGCTTCGGTTGTAGGAAGCCTAATGTATGTAATGCTGTGTATGAGACTGGATATCTATTTTGCCGTGGGCATGGTTAGCAGATATCAATGTAACCCTGGACAAGGACATTAGTCTGCGGTAAAATATATATTGAAGTACCTTAGAGGCACTAGAGATTATATGCTAGCTTACAAGGCAGATGATTTGATCCCTGTGGGTAACAAGGATTTTGACTTCTAATCAGATAGGGATAGTAGTAAGTCAACCTCGGGGTTTTGTGTTTACTTTAGGAGGTAAAGCCATAACTATAGAGGAGTGTTAAGCATAGGTGCTTTTCAGATTCCACTATGGAAGTTAAGTATGTGGCAGCCTCAGAGGCAGCCATAGAAGCTGAGTGACTCAGTAACCTTAAGATGGACTTAGATATGATTTCTAGTTTGTCCAAAGATGATTACAATTTATTGTAATAATAATGGTGCAGTAGCAAACTCGAAGAAACCATGAGTCCATAAGGCAAGTGAACACAATAGAGCGCAAGTACCACCCAATACGAGACATCGTATAATGAGGAGAGTTGTTGCCGCCTATATTGCATCAAGTGATAACCTGTAGATCTTTTCACTAAGGTCCTTAAGGCAAAGACCTTTTGATGGACATGTTGAATGGATGAGAATAAGATGTATGCAGCATTTATGGCAGCATAGTCTTTCAGTATAAGTGGGAGATTGTTGGAGTGTATACTAAAAGCCTAGATTTTGTATAAACATTTATAAGAATCACATTGGTCAAGTGTCTACATTTATATATACCAAATGTAGATGTTCAATTAATTTATATTGTAGATAACATAGTGTGGTGTCACACATAGAAAATCGTGTTATCGGTTCTTTATAAATTAAAAACAGTAGCTCACGACCAAGATGGAAAGGAACAAACCATTGGAAGGTCGTAGTGTAATTAGGTATTAGTTTTATCTTAACTATATAATTACACTAGTACACTTAGAGTGTATTGAGTAGGACCATTAGAGGTCGTTTCTTTTTATACTGACTTTATAAAGGAACAAAGACCTCAATTATTATGGAAGTGTGTGCTCTTAATCCTAACATAATAACAAGCACATATATTTGATATTTATTTCTTTAATTTATCAATGGGTGAGATTTAGTTCGATAAATCAATAAGCCCGATAAGTTAAGAAATGATATCACTTATAGTGTGTGTTGTTGATTATAGAAGGAAACTGTGTCCTAGTGATCTAGGTTGATAATGTCCCCAAGAGGAGCTCATAAGGATTGTCATGTTAAACCCTGCAGGTGGACTTAGTCCAACATGACGATAAAGTTGAGTGGTACTACTCTTGGAACTAAGATATTAATTAAGTGAGTTGTCAGTAACTCATTTAATTAGTGCACATTCGACATCTTAAACACAAGGAGATTAACACACTCATAATAAGATGGAGCCCAAAATGTAATTTGGGATTAGTGTGGTAGTTCAATAATAATTTTTTAGTGGTATAAATTATTATTGATGAAATTAAGTTGTGTGTTCGGGGCGAACACGGGAAGCTTAATTTCATCGGGAGACCAAAACCAATTCCTCCTCTCGGTCCCTATTGTAGCCTCTTGTATATAGAGATTTATACCTACCACATACCCACTCCTTACCCAACCCAAGGGGGACGGCCAAGCTAGCTTGGAACCCAAGCTAGGGCCGGCCAAGACCAAGTGGTTGAGCCAAGTTGGTGGCCGGCCAATGCTTGGAGTCCAAGCATGATGTGGCCGGCCACATCACATTAAAAGGGATTTTATTTATAAATTTTTCTTATGTGGATTCCATGGTTTTAAAAGAGAGTTTAAAATTTAAATATTTCCTTTTATAGCTTTCTACAAAAGATTAAGTTAAGATTTGAAATCTTTCCTTATTTGTAGATTGAAAGGTAGATTTTAATTTTGAGAAAACTTTCCTTTTTTAACCATGTTCATGATTCAAAAGAGAGTTTAAAAATTAAATAATCTTTTATAGGTTTCTACAAAAGATTAAGAAAAGATTTGATATCTTTCCTTATTTGTAGATTGAAAGGAGATTTTAATTTTAGAGATAACTTTCGTTTTTGAAAATTATCCACATGTTTAAAAGAAAGATTTTAATTTATAAAAAATCCTTTTTATAATCCACCATGAAGGGAAAAATTATTGGAGAATTTTTTTATAAATTTCTGGAAACAAATTAGGAAGTTTTAATTCTTGTGTTAATTAAAACTCTCCTTGTTTTGGGGATTAAAGTGGCCGACCATTACAATTGTGAAAAGGATTTTAATTCTAATTAATTAAATTTTCCATTTCATGGCAAAGTAATAAGGAAGTTTTTCTTTAAATTTTCATTATTTGCCAAGACCAAGGATTATAAAAGAGGGGGTAGAGGTGCCTTCATGGGTGAAAATTCTATTCTTTTCTTCCTATCTTTTTCTCCTTGGTGTGGCCGGCCCTAGAGGTTTTCCGTCTCCTCTTCTCTTCTTCATTAGTGGCTGGTTTTATCCTCTCTTGGAGCTCTTGATGGTGGCCGGTTCTAGCTAGGAGAAGAAGGAGAGAAAGGAGGTTTTGTTTCTTGCATCCCTTGGAGCTTGGTGGTGGTGGTCGGACCTCTACTTCTCTTGGAGAATTGTGGTGGCCGAATCTTGCTTGGAGAAGAAGGTGGCTTAGGTGGATTCTCATCTTGGTAGATCGTTGCCCACACAACGTCCGGGATAAGAAGAGGAATACGGTAGAAGATCAAGAGGTTATTTGCTTACAAAGAAAGGTATAACTAGTAATTATTTTCCGCAACATACTAGTTTTCTTTGTATAGTTATTTTTGGAAATACCAAACACAAGAGGCATATCATTCTAGAGTTTTTTGGATTTGTTTGGAATTTGTATTTCTTTTGTTTTATTTTTCGAATTTATGATTCGATTGTTCTTTTTGGTTAACTTAGAGTTATTTAAGGAAATTAAATATTAGCTTTCCTTAAAAGGCTTTGTCTTGGCGGTGGTGGTTGCTCCCATATCCAAGAAGGCCATGTGCCTCGCCATACAATCCTGGAAGCCAATTTTGGAAATTAATATTTAATGGAATTAATAACATAGGTGGATTTGAATCAATAGTGTTAAGTTCCACTTGCGATTCAAATCTAAATCATTAAGAACAGATAAGTTAAATTTGGAATCAATGATGTTAAGTTCCGTCTGCGATTCCTAATTTAACTTCTAAAGAACACAATAGGTTATTTAAGGAAAGGTTCGACACTTGTACAAAATTTTTGTACAGTGGAGCTGGTACGGTTTTCCTAGGACTAACCAACATTATGATCAATTTTTTTTAGTATTTTATCAAAATATAATTATCAAAGATCTTAATATCTAACTAAGCTTTGAGTAAAGTACTTATTTGAACTTCTCTTTCACATCTTTTAAAGCTTAAGAACTTCACTAAGTTTAAATGTATATAACTTTCTCTCTACGCCATTTTCAAAAAATTCAAAAATTTTGCTAAAGTTTCTTTATCAAAGCTAATATTTCAAATACAAGCTGCCTTTCAGGGGGAGCTAATTGTTCCCTTCTATGTCTAGTATTTTTTATATATGACAAAGGGGGAGAGGAAAGTGAAAGTTAAGTTAAAGATAAATAAAAAGTTAAGTAATTATTTATTTGCTATGCTTTTATGCTATGTTCTATTTATCTTACTATGTTTCATGCTATGATCTTGTTTCATGATATGCTTTGATGTTATGTTGTATTTATCTTACTACGTTTCATGCTATGATCTTGTTTCATGCTGATCCTATCTGAGAAGCTTGACAAAATGGAAAGCTGGGGAGAGAACTTACTCCTAATGAAGAAGAATACCTGAGGACGCCCGATCCGAGAAAACCAAAGTGGATCCGGAAGAATAAAGTTACAGGACACCTCCTTGTGTAAAGACCCAAAGACAGAAGGAAGGATCCTGTGAAAAATACCAAGATCTGGAGCTCTGACGACTTCCTACACACAAGAGACCAACCAACACTATAGTCAGTGACCTAAGACCAGGGTGGGAATCCCTGGCTAGGCCCTCCGACGCTCAAGTAGTGATCTCTCTTAGTGTGGAAGGAAGAAGATGAAGAAGATGAACAGTGATTAAAATTAGTGTTTGTAATGGATAGTTGTGAGTGTGGTGAGTGTGAGCATACCTGGCCAACGGAGAGGATTCCCCTTTTTATACCACTTCATATAACCTCCGTAGTCATGAAGTGGACTCCGGTTGTTAGAGTTTGTTATGAGATGACGTCAGCCATTTACTTACCGAAAATAACTTTTAAGGAATCTTTTTTGTACCCCAGATGTACCTTCTTTGTCACCTAGTACCTGTAAAAGAGTCTAAAAGCATTCTTCCCACCAAACCAATCAACATATTATACAATCACATAAGTTATTTATGAATATTCTCGAAATATTAGTTCTCACCCTGTCTTATATCGAGTTATATTTATCACTCATGTTTGCTCACCCTGTTTTCACTATGTTATAGACAACTCGATTAGGAATCTTGTAGGGCCTTGTGTCTTTATATACCTGGGCGATCATATATACTTGACCAATATCAGTTTATATCTAGATGTATTACTTCAGACAATCTTGACTTATCTATCTTAAACGCTTAAACCCTGCCGATATTGGCCTACTTTTCTTAAGGTATTGTCCCATCTGATATTGATCTATCCTTCTCAAGTTATATCCCGGAGGATATTAGCCTACTTTCTTAAGGTATATACCGGCCGATATTGGCCTATATTTTCTTAAGCATGTTACCCCGACCGATATTGGCCTATATTTTCTTAAGTATGTTTCTCCGGCCGATATTGGCCCATATTTTCTTAAGCATGTTACCCCGGCCGATATTGGCCTATATTTTCTTAAGCATGTTACCCTGGCCGATATTGGCTCATATTTTCTTAAGCATGTTACCCCGACCGATATTGGCCTATATTTTCTTAAGCCTATTACCCCGGCCAATATTGGCTTATATTTTCTTAAGCATGTTACCCCGGCTGATATTGGCCTATATTTCCTTAAGCCTGTTATCCCGGCCGATATTGGCCTATATTTTCTTAAGCGTGTTACCCCGGCCGATATTGACCTATATTTTCTTAAGCATGTTACCCCGACCGATATTGGCTTATATTTTCTTAAGCATGTTACCCCGACCGATATTGACCTATATTTTCTTAAGCATGTTACCCCGACCGATATTGGCTTATATTTTCTTAAGCATGTTACCCCGGCCAATATTGGCCTATATTTTCTTAAGCATGTTATCCCGGCTGATATTGGCCTATATTTCTTTAAACCTGTTATCCCGGTCGATATTCATACTTGTTTAATTCTGCCATCTCTTTTCCCCTTCTTACCGGGGACCTACTAAACCTAATTCATATCACTAGCCTTCCCTCCAAGTCTAGTCGAAGGAGGTGTAGCCGACTGACTAGACCCAAGTTTTGCCTATTTTTAATCGTGACTCTGCCATGGCCACTGCAATAGACTCGTGACCTTCTCTACAGTAGTCCTCGTGACTTCTAGTACAACAATCTCGTGAACCCCAGTATAGTGATCCCGTGAGTCCAAGTATAGTGATCCCGTGAGTCTTTTGACCCTTTAAATAGGGTTGTGACCCCCCCTTCCTTCTTCACTTGCCTCAGTTCTTTTCCTCCTTGTTCGCCTCCCCTTACCGAGAGTATGACTTTAGACTCTCCTTTCTGGGGGCAATTCTTGTTAGACAAGGCGAAATCTATAGATGAAGCTGCCCAAACTTTGGATCTAGCTAACTCTCTGGCACGAGAGCTGGAGGTATTTCTGTCAATCACTCAGTTTCAAGTACGGTCGGGAATGACCTTCAGAAGTGACTGCTTTGCAGACTCAACATGCTTCAGAAGTGTTCACGTTAACCAAGGAGGTTCACATAACTAGCCTGTTGGCATCAAGATGGCAGCAAGGCCTAGGTTGTCTGCAGGCTAAGGTGGACGCTCTAGAAGCAGAGCTCAAAATGTTCAAGCAGGAAGTGGATTGTTCTGTGACATGTCTGAGGGGGCTTGAACAAGTTTGTACCTCCTTTGTCCACGAGGCCACTCCTTTTCCAACTTTCTCCCCGGCATAAAAGAACACACTGGTTCTTCTAAACGGGGAGGGGGGAGGGCAATTCTGTTGGATGACAGATTTTTCATCCTACCCTCATGCCAGGTAAAATATTCCCACTTCTCCGACTTGGTCGGGTTTACCCTTAGCTGGGTTGAAGTTTTCTAAGACGTTTGAGAGGTCATGTTTCAGCGGGCTCCCCTTCAAGTCTAGCCGAAGGAGGTGTCAGCCGACTGACTAGACATGAGTTTATGTTTAGTTGAGTTATCTAGCTTGGGCAATATTACATGCTCGATCGGGCTTTGCCTACTAAACATTTGTAGAACTTATTTATTTTTTATTTAACTAATGACATATTTTTTAAACCATATGTAAGGCTAAATGCCCCAAATGCGATCGATATATTATACACTCAATCAACCCCTTTAAGCTCGGCTGATACAGACTTATCTTTTATAGACGTATTAACTCAGCCGATATTGGCCTGCCTCTTATGTGCATGTTAACCCGACCGATATTAACCTGTCTATTATGAACGTGTTATCCTGACCGCTATTAACATGTCTATTATAAACGTGTTATCTTGACCGCTATTAACCTGTCTATTATGAACGTGTTATCCTGACCGCTATTAACCTGTCTATTATGAACGTGTTATCCCGGCCGACATTAACTTGTCATTTATAATTATATTAATTTAGGCAATGCTTCACGCATGTCTGACCCTTATTTTCTCCTTTTTTCTTCTAACCCGAGCTCTGTCAGACCTAATCCATCATTCTTTATTGCACTTAGTAAACTGCGCCCATTTTTCCAAAATTTCCTTGATTATAATTGGCTTTTTAACGGTAAGAGAATGTTGGAGGCGCGCGACGAGGTGCTACCAACTCCTGCATGATTCGATTTGTCGCGTCCATCATAAATGCCCCTTTATGGTCATATGACGCGTGTCTTTTCTCATCCTCTTTGTAACACCAGCGCCTGCATCCTTCTATAATCGACGGTGTCTATTGCAAAAAGGTATTCTAATCTGACGGTTATTATATGGTCTTTCAACCCTAAGCCCTTCATCTTCTTATCGACTTTGTCTCTTTCTCCTTACCTTAGCATCTCTTCTTTGCTGCAATCTTTGATCAATCCTTGCGCTCACCGTCTCCCAGTGATCTTCTCTCTTAACTCTCAGTAACTTGTTGTTCTGTTAAACCTTACTTCTATCTATGGCTGAAGAAGCGATTGCCCCTGGTATGCTCAAATTTCATCCTCTTTCAACAAGGATGCTAGGGTTGCTATTCGTAGGCAATATGAAATTCCTAGGGAATACGACATCATAATTCCTACCTCAGATGAGCATCCTCACCATCCTCCTGTTAATTGCTTAACTTTCTTTAGGGATCAGTTGATAGGAGGTTTAAGGTTTCCCATTCCACCTTTTTTGATCGATGTAAATCAATACTTTGACATTCCTCTTCAACAATTTGTGATAATGTCTTTCGTTATTTGTGTGGTGTATACATGTTGTTTCGTACCTTTGATATTCCTCCTACTCCCCAAAATATTTTCATGTTTTCCTATCCAAAGGTAGCAGAGCCAGGTGTTTTTCTTTTCTAATCTCGAACTAAGATGGTCCTTTTTGATGATATGCCTTCTTCTCTTAAAGCTTGGAAATCTCACTTCTTTTTTTATAAAATTTCCCGGGCCTATTCCTTGGTCCCATGCTTGGATATCTTCTTTACCTCCTTTACCTGATATCAAGGAGTTTCATCTTCACCCTTCTTTTCCCCTTTATTGTGAAAAGTTGTTATGTCATCGCCTTTCTATCACTAAATGGCTGCGGAGCGATCTTCTGTATTTGTTTGGTTTGAGCCCGGTCAGATATAAGATACACGACTCCTTAGGTAATGTTTTGTTTCTTCTTCTATCAATTTTTACTAACTAAGACACTTTCTTCTATTCTGTGTAGTGGCTAGTTTTTATTCTGCTCTGATTGATGAAGGGCTACATCTGGAAGAAGCCGAACTTCATGCAAAAGAGCAAGAGCTTCTTGCTGTAATTAATTCACCATCTTCAATTAGAGCTTTGGTTCCTTTGGTTGAAGCTTCTAGCTCTCAAGTGGCTCCTGAAGTTCTTGAGATTCTTTCGGCAGGAACTCCTGCTGTTCCTTTGCCAATTGTTTCTTCATCAGTGGCTGTTGCTCCTTTACCAGCCACTTCCCTTCCTGCTATCGAGCTTACATCCCCTGTAAGCTCAGAAAAATCCCTTGCTGAACTTGCCCCTGGCAAATGCTTGGGACGCAAACTCACTAGAGCTCCTCCCTCTAAAAGGAGACTCGTTCTTCCTGCCGAGGAATTACTCTCAGAAGGTTTTGCTTCTGCCACCCTTTCTTCTGCTGAGCCTATCTCTTCTAGAATCGGGGTCTTTACTTCATCTTCTTCTTATTTGGTTTTTGCTCCCCCCTTCTATTCTAACTTCCTCTTTTTCTACCACTTCCTCTTCTATCCCTGTTCTCCCTATACTGTTGGGAGGTTCTTTCACCACCGCTCAGGAGGAAATTCTCCCTCTCTTTGGAGAACTTACCCCTCCCGAGATAATCGATCAATTCTCTCATGAGGAAACCAAGGTATGTCTGCTATTACTTATTTGTTATTTATCCATGACTACTTTATGACCCATTCTTATGTTCGTAGCAATGGATGGCCAATATGGGTCTTGCTCGACTAATGCATAACTTATATTATGAGAACGAGAAGATGAAACAACAAGTTGTTGAGATGTCCTCTACCACCCTCTTAGAAGAATCTAAGAAGTAATATGAAGCTCAGCTTGAAAGCCTTCAATCTCAATTTAAATCCGCTACGGACCTCAACACTGAATTATCTTCCAAGTTAGAGAAGCAGATTGTTGAGACAAACAAACTGAAATCTGATTACGAGTTTACCTTAGCTGACAAACTCAAAGCTTTACAGTTGAAGGATAATGAAATAGCTTCTTTAAACACTTCCCTGAACACAGCTAAGACAGAGGCCTCCCCAAAAGATGCTGAACTGAGGTCTTCCCAGACAGCTATGGTTGAGTATAAAGCTGGTGAAGATGATCGCTTTAAGGATCGGGCCACGACTCTAATCAGATCTACTGAATTCAACAGACCTATTGTAAAATCTATTTTGGAAGCCTATACTACCGGAGCTGAAGGAGCAGTAGATCAATTGCGAGAAGAAGGCTTCCTATCTCGTGATCCTCCTCCTAACTTCTTGAATCGCCGCCAGCTGATCAATAATAGGCATGCTTATCTATTTCCCCAATTATCTATAGAGTAACCTATTTACCTTAATCCTGATTATTGTAAGGTTAACTGTTACTGGTCATGACAACTCCTTTTATTATATATATATATATATATATATAAAAGGTGGTTTGCTACCCCCTTCCTAAATTTATCCCCTTTTCATAACTGGTTTCTCATCCTTATGCTTATCATATTTACCAATCTATTATCATTTACACAAGTACCTAATTTTTACCAGTATATTATAACATCATTAATCTTGACCGATTTACTATAGCATCACCAATCTCGATCGGTTTATTATAATATTCTCAATCTCGACCGGTCAATATAACCAACTGATTTACTGTAGCGTTACCAATCTCGACCGATTTACTGTAGCATCATCAATCTCGATCGATTTATTATAATATTCTCAATCTCGACCGGCCTATTATAATAGTCTCAATCTCGATTGGTCTATTATAACTAATCGATTTACTATAGCATCACCAATCTCGACTGATTTACTGTAACATCATCAATCTCGAACGGTTTATTATAACATTCTCAATCTTGACCAGTCTATTATAACTGACCGATTTACTGTAGCCTCACCAATCTTGATCGATTTACTATAGCATCACCAATCTCGATTGATCTACTGTAACATCATCAATCTCGATCGGTTTATTATAGCATCATCAATCTCTACCGGTCTATTATAATTGACCGATTTACTGTAGCCTCACCAATCTCGACCGATTTACTATAGCATCATCAATCTCGATTGATCTACTATAGCATCATCAATCTCGATCGGTTTATTGTAATATTATCAATCTTGACCGGTCTATTATAACTGACCGATTTACTGTAGCCTCACCAATCTCGACAGATTTACTATAGCATCATCAATCTCGATTAATCTACTATAGCATCATCAATCTCGATCAATTTATTATTACATTCTCAATCTCGACCGGTCTATTATAACTGACCGATTTACTGTAGCCTCACCAATCTCGACCGATTTACTATAGCATCATCAATCTCGATTGATCTACTATAGCATCATCAATCTCGATCGGTTTATTATAATATTATCAATCTTGACCGATCTATTATAACTGACCGATTTACTGTAGCCTCACCAATCTCGACCGATTTACTATAGCATCATCAATCTCGATTAATCTACTATAGCATCATCAATCTCGATCAATTTATTATTACATTCTCAATCTTGACCGGTCTATTATAACTGATCGATTTACTGTAGCCTCACCAATCTCGACCGATTTAGTATTGCATCATCAATCTCGATTGATCTACTATAGCATCAACAATCTCGATCGATTTATTGTAACATTCTCAATCTCGACCGGTCTATTCTAACCAACTGATTTCCCTCATCCTCTTTGATTTTTTAAGAATAAAGTGCAGAGAGAGAGAAATACTTGTCGCGTTTTCCGATGATGATTGCTAAGCTTACCTTCCTTTCCATGAGATTCAACCTTTTTTTTTTTTTGAATTTGATCCCCTTCTTTTTTGTACTTATGTTTTTCACAAATTATTATTGATCTTCGGGGTTCTTTTCTTTCCAGTTTTCCCCTATCTTTTTAAGGGTTTTTGTTATAGGACATAGAAGAAAAGCAAAGGTTTAAGACACTCTCTTCCGCTTCCCGACTATTCCTTCTTCTTCCTTTATTCGCCTTCCTTCTGCTATTCAGTCATGGCCGCTCCTTCCTCAGCGTGGTTTCTCTCGTGTACTTCTAACCTTATTGATTCAGAAGAAGTGGAACTATAAGCGAACTATGGTTTTCCTTCCTATATGGTTCGCCCTACTCCTCAGAATGGTCCACACCTTCCTCCTTTAGGAAGTATAGCGATCTTCTGGGTTCAAGCTTTACAAGGTTTCCGTTTCCCTCTTCATCCCTTTTTCGCTGATGTTAGTATCTACTATGAGATTCCTCTTAATCAACTTACTCCTCAATCTTTTTCTATCCTTGTGGGTTTTGTTGGGGTATCTAAACTACTAGATTTTCCTCTGTCCCCTCGCCTTTTTCACTACTTCTTCATTCTCCGCCAAGTAGACATTGATATCTTTAAATTTCAGTCTCGCCCTAAGGCTATTTTGTTTAGTGGGATTCCTCCTCAAGAGGAATGACATCACAAATTTTTCTTTATGCGTCTTCCCTCTCCCCCTCCTTTTCCTACCAACTGGATATATGACCTTCATCTAGTTCCTAGCACTGAGGGCCTCCTTACTGATCCCTCAGTTTCTTCTACCTTACCCAAGTTAAAGGGGGCTAAATTTTACTTATCGGCCTTGATTGTGGAGGGTCTAATATTTTCTTTTGGAATAAGCTCCATCGAAACCCCCTTGGAGGTCTCTTTTAGTATGTTTAGACATTCTCGACTATGTTTATTAGTCATTTGTTAATTATTTTCTATAATAATGCCTAATTTTTATATTTCAGCTGATGCTCTTCTGCCTGCTTTTATGTACAAGAATACCACTATGACCAAGTCTTTTTTGAATAAACTTGGAGAAAAATGGCTACAGGCTCGTCGAGCTAATCCTACTACCTCTACTCTGAGTTTGTTATCTAAGGAAGAACAAGCAGCAGAAGCTGCTGCTTCCTTGGAAGAGGAAGAGGAACAACCTTTTGTTGCCATACTCAAGAAACCCAGGCTTACTGAGAAAGTTCCCTTTCTTGACACTTTTGGTACTTTTGTGCAGATCCCCATTATTCCTTCACCTATTTCTTTTGAGAGAGGTAAAGAACTAAAGCCCCCTACTCACATTGTCTCCAACCTTTCTCTTAATATGATAAGACCGGGTCTACTTATTCCTTTCTCTTCTGTTATTGTTTCAGCTACTTTTGCTTCTCAGATGGCTACTACAAGTTCTGCATCCTCTCAATCTCTTTCCTTGGCCTTACCTCCCTTGGCTTCTGGACCACGAGCTAAAAGAACACCTTGCAGGAGATCTTCTCCGAGTCCAGACCATCAGTTGTCCGTGCCTCAACAACTGAATCAACTTTCAATACTTTGCCATCTTCCGTCCCTTCTAGCTCTTCCTATGTTGTTCCCATTTCTACCACTTCCTCTCCTTCTCTTCCTTCTTCTTCTACACGACCCCCTTCCCCTTCTGTCTCCACACCTCTTTTTAGGCAGGCTTTAGGTTTACCCTCTCAACTGGGACAAGCCTCAGATCCTTCTACCTACGGCTCTGTACAGCTACAAGGCCCATTGGCCGAATCTTGGCTACATAGCCAAGAGATATTAAGGGGCATCAGTATTTCGAACCACACTGACAGTCACAGTCGTCAAGCGGTTGCTGTAAGTGTTTTTAATTATATGTTATTAACTTCTTATTACTCCCTCTAACCGCATTATTATTTTATTTAGTTTCTTGCCTCAAGTATTCATTTAGACCAGCTGCTCATTGCTTTGGGAAGGGATAATAGTAAGTTAAGGGCCCAAATAGAAGCACTGAAAGCTAATCTTCCTCCTTCCCACATTGAGCTTACTCAATTATAAGAGAAGATGGCTTTACAGACTCAACAAATGGAGGCTATGAAAAAGGAATTGTAGCATCATCGACAGTTATTGAAAAACAAAGAGCTTGAAAGGAAAACCCTGGAGCTACAGGTGGATCAGTTAAATTCCAGCCTCCAGGTGGAAACTGCTTTGAAAGACAAAGTTATTTCAGATGTTTCTCATAAGAACACTATTTTAGAGAAAGTGGAAATGCTTCACAACATCTTTCTTTCTGAGCAGGCTCAAGATTCATCATCAAGTGAGTTTGCTCTTCTGCAAGAGCAAGAATAGAGAAAGGCTCAAGATGTAGAGATATCCTCACTCCGAAAGGAACTAGAGCAGCTTAAATTAGAAAGAAACACTTTCAAAGACCAAGCTGCTAAACTACAAACCGAATTTCAAAGTTATAAGGAGCATGAGAAAGACCGATGGGAGGACAAGCGTTTAGCCTATTTGAGGTCTCCGAGGTTTAACGATGAATATACCCGTCGTATGATAGGGACTTTGAATCATACTATGACAGGGGTTATTCAGCAATTGAGGAAAGGTGGTTATCTATCTCGAGAACCCCCCTCTCTATTCATAAACCGTCGCAGGCTTAATCAGGAATTGCCCGAAAACTTAACAAGTAATTTTGAGTAAGCATAATTATGTATTCATAAAATACTTGTAATTAAGTACTTGCAACATTTGTAAAAATTTGTACTTACCTATTTTTCTGACCTTCATTATCTGGCTGCTGCTTCTTGAGAATAAGTACTATCTTGCTCAAAGGCTTTTCCTATTGTGGTATCTTAATTGATCATATGGCTCAGAACAATAAGGTTTTTCCATAAACTCCTTGATCTCTATTCAGGCATGACTGTATATAAAGAATTCCAAAGACCTCTGTGCTTCCGAGGGACGTGTAATCTCGAGCAACTCTATATGAAAAACTCCATGGGATTTATGTGTTCTTGGTCGGGCGTACAATCTCGATCGATTTTAAATAGAGAACTTCATACGATTATGACTTCTGATGGGGAATGCAATTTTGAAGGATTATATATATAAAGAATTTCCTTTGAACTTTGAATCCTGATCGGGAGTGTAATATCGAGTGATCTTTATAAAGAAAACCAGATAACTTTGAATCTAGGCCAGGCATATAATCCCGAACGGTTTAATATGAAGAATTTCATCATCCTTTAGTTTTCAGTCAGACGTGTAATCCCGAGTGATTTTAATTAGAGAACTTAATATAATTGTAACTTCTGATGGGGGAATGTAATTTTGAAGGATTATATATATAAAGAATTCCCTTTGAAGTTTGAATCCTGATCGGGAGTGTAATACTGAGCGATCTTTGGAAAGAAATCCAGATGACTATGAATCTAGGCTAGGCATATAATCCCGAACGGTTTAATATGAAGAATTTCATCATCCATTAGTCGGGCATATAGTCCTGATCGATTTAATATGAAGAATTTCATCAACCTTTAAATTTTCAATCGGGCGTGTAATCCCGATTAAATAGAGTCCTGTGCTCTATCATATTTTGATCAGGTACTCAATCTTGCATGACTTTGCTAATGATAGTTTAAAGTCTTCGGTTCCTCCCAGGAAGGCCCATCCGGGTTATTTCAAGAGATTTCCCGATCAACTATGTTTATGCTAGTTTAAATTCTTCGGTTCCTCCCAAGAAGACTCGTCCGAGTTACTTCAAGAGATTTCCCGATCGACTATGTTCATGCTGGTTTAAAGTCTCCGGTTCCTTTCAAGAAGGCTCGTCCGAGTTACTTCAAGAGATTTCCCGATCGACTATATTCATGATGGTTTAAAGTCTCCGGTTCCTCCCAAGAAGACCCGTTCGGATTTATTCAAGAGATTTCCTGATCGACTATATTCATGATGGTTTAAAGTCTTCGGTTCCTCTCAAGAAGACCCGTCCGGGTTTATTCAAGAGATTTCACGATCGACTATGTTTTTGATTGAAATTAAAAATGCTTTCACTAACCTTGTGATGGTTTAACGTCTTCAAAATTCCTTAAGGAAACCTGATCGGTCATTCCTTAAAGCTTCCAATTGACGGTTGCTTGAACAGAATAAAAATGTTTGCCTGGTAATCACCATGCTATTTAAACCATGTCCATTTTTCGGGCGATACTTAGCCTGCATTGTATTAACCAAATTAAATGAAGTACATAAATTATGAGCATACTTGTTATCTGTTCGCAGGGCCGAACGAAGGGAAATTGCTTAAAGTAAACTTGATTTGTTCTTTTGGACGTGCTAAGTTTCACATGATTGGATGATTGGAATATACTGAAGAGGCACTAGTCCGTTCGTTCAGGGATATCTATATTTCTCGAGCGATATAAGCTTGTTAAGTTGGGTAGGGCTGTAAATGATTTGCACTCCAATGGGCGCTCGAGAATTCTTCCTTCTGTGTCTTGAAGATAATATGAGTCTGATGCCAGTTTTTCTACCACCTTGTAGGGTCCTTCCCACTGTGGTGCTAATTTGTTAACATCCCCGACGGGCTTGACACGCTTCCATACTAGATCCCCCTCTTGGAAGAATATCGGGATGACTCTTTTCTTATAATTTTGTCTCATTCATTGTCGATATGATATAAGACAAGTTGTAGCTTTATCTCGAATTTCTTCTATCGGATCTAGCTCCATAAGTTGTCTACCTTCATTGTCATCGTCATATAGTTGTCTTCTGTCGGATTCTTTTGCCACCTCGATAGGAATTACAGCTTCTCCTCCATAAACTAGTTGGAAGGGAGTAATCCCTGTAGCTTCTCGGGGTGTAGTGCGATATGCCCAAAGAACACTGGGCAATTCATCTACCCAGCTGCCTCCGACGTGATCCAGTTTGGTTTTTAGACCTCTTATAATCTCCCTGTTGGTTACTTCTGCTTGACTGTTACTCTGTGGATACGCCACAGAGGTGAATGCTTGAATAATACCGTAGCTTTTACACTAATCTAAGATTCCGTCTTCTAGAAACTGCCTTCCATTATCAGAGACTAACTTGTGGGGAATACCGAATCTGCAAACAATATTCTTCCACAAGAATTTAATAACCGCATCTTCAGTAATCAGAGCAAGTGGTTCTACTTCTACCCATTTAGAGAAATAGTCTATTGCTACTAATAAAAATCTTCTCTGTGCAGTTGCCATAGGAAATGGACCAACTATATCCATTCCCCATTGATCAAAGGGGCAGGAAACTATAGAGGTTCTTAATAATTGTGTAGGATGATGTGGAATATTCTGATGTTTTTAACAAGAAATGCAAGTTCTTACAAATTGGCAGTATCTTCATGTAAAGTAGGCCAGAAATATCCTGCTAATAAAATTCTGCAAGCTAAGGATCTTCCTCCTATATGACTGCCACATGAGCCCTGATGAACCTCTTGCAAGATAAATTGTATATCTTCTGTTCCAATACATTTTAAGCAAAGGTCTAGAGAAAGCCCTTTTATATAAATGTTCCCCTATCATAGTGTTTTGGGAAACTCTTTTCTTAAATAGTCTTGCTTGTTCTGCATCAATCAGAAGAATGCCTTGCTGCAAATATAATATGATTTGTGCTCTCCAATCACGTTGTATCTCTATTTCATCCTGTCTTTCAATACAAGATACTAATAATGTTTGCTCAACTGGTCGATCTAAGCTACAGGGTGCTATAGCAGAGGCCAATTTAGCTAATTCATCTTCTTCCTGATTCTCAGATCGAGGAATTTTTTGTATATTTACTTCTTGAAACTGAGCTTTTAATTTATCAAATGTCTCAGCATATAACCTGAGCCTATCATTATTAATTTCAAAGTTACCTGATAATTGCTGGGCAGCTAATTGAGAGTCAGAATAGATATAAACCCAGGATGCTCTCACATGTCAAGCGGACTGTAACCCTGCTATCAATGCTTCATATTATGCTTCATTATTAGTGGCCCTATAATTCAGCCTGACAGAAAGTTGAAGCTTATCTTCCCTTGGAGATATATGGAGAATACCAATTCCACTACCTTGTCTGGTTGAAGATCCATCCACATAAACTATCCAAGTACTCTCTTCTTCAGGACCTTGAACTTCTATAATAAAATCTGCTAGAGCTTGTGCTTTGATGGCCGAGCGGGGTTGGTACTGTATGTCATACTCACTAAGTTCGGTTGTCCATTTAATCAACCGACCAGATGCCTCTGGATTAAGTAAAACCTGCCCGTGAGTACTGTTGGTCAATACAATAATCGTATGTGCTAAAAAATATGGGCGTAACCTCCGGGCAGTTAACACTAATGCATAGGCCAACTTTTTGAGTGTAGTATATCTACACTCGGCTCCTTTTAATAAATGACTGGAAAAATATATAGGTTGTTGCTCTCTCCCTTCATGTCTAACTAACACAGAGCCTACAACAGTTTCATTAGCTGACAGATACACCCATAAATTTTCTCCTACTACAGGTTTAGCCAACACAGGAAGGGTGGACAAGTAGTCTTTTAATTCCTGGAAAGCTTTGTCACATTCTTCATC
This sequence comes from Zingiber officinale, assembly GCF_018446385.1. Lineage (NCBI taxonomy): Eukaryota > Viridiplantae > Streptophyta > Magnoliopsida > Zingiberales > Zingiberaceae > Zingiber > Zingiber officinale. Next base: position 37,461,014 of record NC_056007.1, on the reverse strand, counting down.
CCATTGAAATTTGTTAGCCTTCCGTAGTATTTTAAAGAAATGGAAGCTATGATCGGCCGATCTTGAAATGAATCTAGACAAGGCTGTGATCCGGCCGGTGTGTCTTTGAGCTTCCCTCATGTTGCGTGGTGGCTCCATGTTTTGAAGTGCTTTGACTTTGTTTGGGTTGACCTCTATTCCTCGCTCGGACACCATATAGCCCAGGAACTTTCCCCCTTTGGCTCCAAACAGACATTTGCCTTGGTTCAACTTGAGACCATATTGCCTCAATGTTTCGCAAGTTTCTTCTACATCCTTGCAAAGATCAGTTGCCTGAAGAGACTTAATTAAAATATCATCAACATATACTTCCATATTCCTTCCAATCTGTTTCTGGAAGACCTTATTCATAAGTCTTTGATAAGTTGCTCCTGTATTTTTTAGTCCGAAAGGCATAACATTATAACAATAAGTACCTTTAGATGTCACAAAACTGACCTTCTCTTGATCCTCTTTAGCAAGAGGGACCTGATGATAGTCTTGATAGGCGTCCAACATAGAAATATATTCACACCCGACCGTGGAATCTACTAATTGATCGATCCGGGGCAAAAGATAATAATCTTTTGGGCAGGCCTTGTTAAGATCGCGGAAATCAATACATACCCTCCATTTATTTCCTGGTTTAGAGACCAGGACGACATTAGCTAACCAGCTAGGGAATTACACCTCCCTGATGTAACCAGCCTCCATCATTTTAGCCACTTCTTCTTTAATGATTTGATTTTGCTCTGCACTGAAATTCCTCTTTCTTTGCATGACAGGCCGAGCATCTGGGAAGACATGTAAAGAATGTTCCATTACTGAAGGAGAAACACCCGTGACTTCCTTGGTCGTCCAAGCAAAAACACCATTGTTTTTCTTTATGCATTGAACCAGCTCTATTTTCAACGTAGGATCAAGATCGGCCGTGACATAAGTAACAGCTTCAGGTCGACCGCTTATATCTGGACTTCTTCCTTCTCCTCATAAACCAGGACAGGTGACTTCTCTTGAATGGCGTTGACCTCCATTCTTTACATTTTTCGGGCGGCACTAGCTTCAGTTCTAACAATTTCCACATAATATTTACGAGCCATCCTCTGATCATCATGTACTTCCCTGACCTGGTCATCAACAGGAAATTTAATTTTCTAGTAAAAAGTAGAAACGACCACCCTAAACTCATTTACGGCCGGTCGACCCAGTATCACATTATAGGTAGATGGGGCATCCACCACCATGAAGTAAGATCTTCTTGTTCTCATAAGGGTCTCCTCCCCTAGAGATATGACCAACTTTATCTGACCAAGTGGTTGTACCTCATTACCAGTGAATCCGTATAGAGGCGTCACCATCTGTTGAAGTTCAATTGGATCAATCTGCAGTTGATCAAAAGCTTTTTTGAAAATAATATTGACGGAACTACCAGTGTTTATAAAGGTACGAGAAATAGTGTAATTGGCTATCACAACCTTAATTATTAACGCATCATCATGGGGTATTTCTACCCCTTCAAGATCTCTGGGCCCAAAACTAATTTCCGGCCCTGCTGCTCTTTCCATGCTGCATCCTACAACATGGATCTCAAGTCTTCTTGCGTGCGCCTTCCTGGCCCTGTTGGAGTCTCCATCAGTGGGCCCGCCCATGATCATATTAATGCTACCCCAAGCGGCATTGCTTCTGTTCTCTTCTTGTCGGTCTGTTATGGCCTCAGGCTGAGCTTTCTCAGGCACCTGAGATGTACCGGCCGGGTTTGGTAATACCCCTTGTTGAGGTTCGACCGGGCGGTATTCTAATTTGAGTGGACTTTGTTGTTTGGGATATTGCTGTTGATAGTAGTTTTGTCTGTGATAACGATCCCTATTTGCTTTCTTATTCTTTAAAACAAAATAGTCTTCTATATGATGACTGCTGATTTTGTGATAAGTGCACTATCTTTTTGGTGCTTCTTGCTGCATCTCCATATGTTGTACTGCTTGTGGATGATATTCGGGATGACGATGGAGTGGAGGGATTACTCGAGGTCCCCTCGGTGGAGAAACGGGAGCAAGAGCCTTCTCCTTAACAGAAGCAAGAGAAGAAGTAGTATCTTCTTTTCTGCGTGTAGCCTGAGCTTCTTCAACGTTAATGAATTTAGTAGCACATTCAATTAATGAGTCAAAATTGGCAGGAGGATTTCTCACCAGATCTTTAAAAAAATCATTATCATTCAAGCCTTGAGAAAAAGCACTTACTAATATCTCAGTAGTAGCATTGGGCACATCGATGGCTACCTGATTGAATCTCTTAATATAGGCTCTAATGGACTCTTTAGATCCTTGTTTAATTGAGAATAAGCTCCAGGGAGTTTTGTGATACCTCCTGTTGCTGGAAAAATGATGCAAGAAAACCTTCTTGAAATCTTTAAACCTTCGGATAGAATTTTCTGGCTATCTTTTGAACCAACGATAGACAATAACTCCCCCCCGAACACAGCTTACAACTTTCATCGTACTGTGCTCTCCAAAGAGCAACTCTTCTCAAAATCTCAAAAGGTGCTGAGTCGGAATCCCATTCTAAGGATTCTTGTGGTTCCGGAGAATCCAGCTACAGGAGAACCAGGAACGGAGAGCTCTCCATTAAGCAGCTCCTCCGAGTGTTGTAAGGAATATCCAACACTTTACTCCATCAGAAAATTACTGTAATAATGCTACATTCTCAAATTTTAATAGATGGTCCTCTGGATCTGTGGTTCCAGTATACTCGTCGATTTGAAGATTTTGGTATCGCTTAGGAAGTGGATCATCCAGGACACTTTGAGAAAAGGGAGAAATAATTCTCTCTGGAGAGCTATCACTGACCACCATCATTTTAGCTTTACGTTTCTCTCTGTCCGGTGCCTTGCCAGAGGATTCTTGAAACACAGGCCTTCGTCCTCCCTGTTTGAAAGGAGTACGAAGAAAAGCTCGAGGGCATCTAGTCGGAGAAGCAATGGTCGGAGTAATATACAAACGATCTTCCTCTTCTAACTCCTTTCCCTTCCGATGATCAGTGGTCGAGATTGCTGGATTATGGGCTACAGGCAGAGTAGCTCCAGTATGAGCTTGCTGTTGTTGTAGAGCCTTCTAGACGTGAGTGTTAATAAGGAAATCCAGATCTTCCCGACTTATAGTGAGTAGGTTCATTTTTCCAGCGTCTTCCATCTTGCAATCTCAGATTCAGGTGAATTTCCCACAAACGGCACCAAATTTGATCCTGTCTGAGAAGCTTGACAAAATGGAAAGCTGGAGAGAGAACTTACTCCTAATGAAGAAGAATACCTGAGGACGCCCGATCCGAGAAAACGAAAGCAAATCCGGAACAATAAAGTTACAGGACACCTCCTTTTGCAAAGACCCAAGGATAGAAGGAAGGATCCTGTGAAAAATACCAAGATCTGGAGCTCCGAAGACTTCCTGCGTAGAAGAGACCAACCAACACTATAGTTAGTGACCTAAGACTGGGGTGGGAATCCCTGGCTAGGCCCTCCGACGCTCAAGTCAGTGATCTCTCTTAGTGTGGAAGGAAGAAGATGAAGAAGATGAACAGTGATTGAAATTAGGATTTGTAATGGATAGTTGTGAGTGTGGTGAGTGTGAGCATACCTGACCAACGGAGATGATTCCCCTTTTTATACCACTTCATATAACCTCCGTAGTCATGAAGTGGACCCCAGTTTGTTAGAGTTTGTTATAAGATAACGTTAGTCATGTACTTGCCGAAAATAGCTTTTAAATAATCTTTTTTGTACCCCAGATGTACCTTCTTTGTTGCCTAGTACGTGCAGAAGAGTCTAGAAGCATTCTTCCCACCAAACCAATCAACCTGTTATACAATCACATAAGTTATTTATGAATATTCTCGAAATATTTGTTCTCGCCCTGTCTTATATCGAGTTATATTTATCGCTCATGTTTGCTCACCCTATTTTCACTATGCTATAGACAACTCGATTAGGAATCTTGTAGGGCCTTGTGTCTTTATATACTTGGGCGATCATATATATGTGACCAATATCGGTTTATATCTAGATGTATTACTTCAGACAATCTTGACTTATCTATCTTAAACGCTTAAACCCTGTCGATATTGGCCTACTTTTCTTAAGGTATTGTCCCATCCGATATTGATCTATCCTTCTCAAGTTATATCTCGGATGATATTAGCCTATTTCTTATGCTAAATACTGGCCGATATTGACCTATATTTTCTTAAGCATGTTACCCCGGTCGATATTGCCTGTATTTTCTTAAGCATGTTACCCCGACCGATATTGGCCCATATTTTCTTAAGCATGTTACCCCGGTCGATATTGGCATATATTTTCTTAAGCATGTTACCCCGGCCGATATTGGCCCATATTTTCTTAAGCATGTTACCCCGGCCGATATTGGCCTATATTTTCTTAAGCCTGTTACCCCGGCTGATATTGGCCTATATTTCCTTAAGCCTATTATCCCAGCTGATATTGGCCTATATTTTCTTAAGCGTGTTACCCCGACCGATATTGGCCTATATTTTCCTAAGCATGTTACCCCGGCCGATATTAGCTTATATTTTCTTAAGCATGTTACCCTGGCCGATATTGGCCTATATTTTCTTAAGCATGTTATCCCGGCTAATATTGGCCTATATTTCCTTAAGCCTGTTATCCTGGTCGATATTCATACTTGCTTAATTCTGCCATCTCTTTTCCCCTTTTTACCAGGGACGTACTAAACCTAACCCATATCACATGCTATGATCTTGTTTCATGCTATGATCTTGCTATATTTTTACTTACTTTGAATTTGTTGTGATAATAAAAAAGAGGGAGATTGTTGGTGCGAGAAGCATCTGACGATCGAACCTAAGTTTTGATAATGGAAAAGGGTTCAAAGTTAAGGCAGGTGTGAATGAGTTTTGCAGGGAAGTTCTAAGTGTACTTAGGCAAAAGTTCTAGTTGCGGTTAGGCAGGTGGAAAACCCTAGGGGTGGTAACCCTAGGTCCTAGGGGGTGGTAACTCTAGGCGAAAAGTCTTGGCGGGTCGAGGGCTTTGGGCATAAGTCCTAGAGTCGAGGACTCTAGGTGGAAAGTCCTGGCGTCACGAACCAGGTGAAAGACTGGGCGTGTTGTGGTGCGGATGTCCAGCAGAAAGTCCTCGAGCCTCGGGCGCTGAGCAAAAGTCCAATTGGTTTGGAGGACTGGTCTGGCAATAGGTATCCTCTCCTGAGTAGAGTAGGTGAGGATGCATTCCCCGACGAGGGAACAGTAGGCGTTGGTTGGACCTAGGGTTTCCGATTGGAAATTTGAAGTCAAAACCAGACAGTCCAGTGACTGTCAAATTCTTATGTTTAACTTATTTTGTTTTGCTAAACTCTGTCTTGCAGAATGTGTTTTATATTTTGGACTAACCCATCTTGCAGGGGGTGAAAAAGAAGCAAAAGCCTTGAATGAACAGTCCTGATAGGCCCTCCATGGAGCTTGGAGGTGCCTCAGGTCACTAGTTGAAGATCTTCGCGCAGCTGAACAGAGGGCGCCCTCGTGGAGCTTAAGGGCATCCTGGACGTTGGACAGAGGGTGCCCTCGTGGAGCTTGAGGGTGCCCTGGACGCTGGTGGAGGGCGCCCTCCATGGGCTTGGAGGCGCCCTTTGGAGGATAAGCAGCGACGAAGCAAAGGCTTATCCACACGTGGCTTGTTAGTATTAGCCCTAGTACCAATTATGAGATGATTGTAAATGACTCATTTTTGTATCATATATCATTATTTAGAAAAGGTAAAGTTGGTTATTATATTTATTTCAGTTCAGTGCCGATTGAATAAATATAATAATGTCCTTGGGTAGTAGGTTCTTATCTACAGTATATCAATTGGTTGAATTAATAGTGAGATATTGTAGAGAACACTACTCTTAACTATTCCTAGTCGAGCATTAATATACAAGGACAATATTAATGCGTTGAGACTAACATGTAGGTCAACAGATGACTTGATCTCACAAGTCATGGATATGAGATATCAGGTTGACACATGAGTATATATTAGAGAATATATACTGAATGATCCGCCATGAGAATGTTTCATGGATCGTCGTATGAGTGTCATAAACTTTCACATGTGACTATTGGTATGAATAGTCCTTAGACCTGAAGTCACTACGGTTCCCTACATAAGGAGTTGTATACTTTGGTATCATCAAACATCACCCGTAATAGGGTGGACTATAAAGTCGATCACTGGGTATGCAATGAATTATGCGGAGGGATGTGAGTGATGAAGATGGGATCTATCCCTTCCATATGATAGAAGCGATATATGTGTGCCCCTTGATTAGTAGGAGACAAGAAAGCATGACCATGCGTAAATGAGTCAATATGAGATATTGAGCTCATTTGTTTGAGTGTGTTTACTTGGAGATCAAGAAACACAAAGATTAATAAGAGGATGACACAGTCTATGCCTCATTGATCAATCTAGATATCAAGGATAGAGGAACCAAGTCATACAAGATAATAGCCACGGACAGGTTAGGTCGGATCTCGACTTTCTCCTCACTTGGGTAACAATGATGCCTTGCTAGATGCCACTCATTGCTTATGTATCTAAATGGTGATTTGGCTACATTGCCAACGTTACGAGAACCTATAGGGTCACATACAAAGAACAAGTTGATATGGAGATGAGTTCATGTGATGAATCATTGGATTAAGTGTAATCCGAATTTGACTCATTGAGTCAGACTCAAAGGGATCCAATTGTTGGATTGAGTCAAGTTGGATGAGAATCAATGGGTTGGACTCATTGGCCGAACTTGAGTTCACTAAGGAAGTTTAATGGTCAAAATTGAATCATTGGATTGAATGGTTAATTTTGAGCCATTGGATGGGAAGATGAAAAGGCAAGACTCTTGGTATTCATGTGATGAGTATAAATATCATTTTGGATGATATTTTTCAAAAGGTTGAAAACTTGAGAAGGTGAAAAGTCTCTTGTCTTCTTCTTCTTCTTCCTCCTCCCCTCTCTTGGCCGAAACACACTTTGAGGTTGCTAGCACAACCTTGTGTGTTTTCTTCTCCTTCTTGCTTTGTTTGTGAGACAAGCAAAGACAAGGCTTGTTCATGTGGATACCATAGAAGCGCGAACGTGTGATCGTGATGAGATCCGAGCTATCGGGAGATCGTGTGCACGCATCAAGGGTATAATCCTATCATGTAAATTAGTATAGATTGTTTGTATGCAATGTTTATTCCCTTTGCATGGATCTGCTGGATAGAGGATCTAGTCAATTTTCGCTGTGCTTCTGCGTGTTTAGCATGCTAGATCCTAACAGTGGTATCAGAGCCACTTGTGAAGGGCTATGCTAAGTTATTAGAATTTTTATATATGATATAGAAATTGCTCAAAGGTTTACTGTGATTGGAAAAATTGTGAGTTTTGGCCACACTTGACTCTCGGCCAGAAGATGAGTCTCGTCCAGACTATGAGTCTTGGCTAGATTCTGAGTCTCGACCTAATCCTGAGTCTTGACCAAGATGGGTCTTTTGTTGGGAACAAAACGTAGTTGGTGTGTGACCAAGGTCTCGACCAAAGGTGTTTTTTTTAGAACGAAACATAGTCGGGGCTGCCGTAGCGTTGCCGCTCATAATTAGTTGTTCCAATCATAGTAAATTTTATGTCATAAAATATTATGAATAGATATGACATGGTGCATGGTTATGACCTTTTAACACCAATGTGATTGGATGTGTGTAATGTTGTAATTCATAATACGACCTGTGTGTCGTACCTTCATCCCTTTTATTCTTGTTGTAATTAGATTACACTCGAATGTAACTCGAGTTTCTTTAGATTTTGTAATATACAAAATTAGAAAGAGTTAGTCTTCTGGACGACGGGTGAAAAGGAAGGAAGGACAACAACACACGACAACCAAGGAAGCGCTTGGAGAAGCGGCTTGGACCTAGGTTGACTCATTGCTCTTCTTATTGTCTTGAGAAGATCGTATTTTATGAGGGGCATAACCATGTCACGTTTAAATTTGTGTATATGTTGATATATGCCATAATATGCCATGAATGTATGTGATGCATGTGTAGCTATCGTAATTAGGTCATTTACATATGCCTACCAAAGTTTAGTACTGACTACTACCTCGATCATTTGTAGTCAGGGTTGCCAAAGCAAAGTGACTCGTTTTTTCTTGGTAGAGTGCGACTGGACAATTGTGATGTCCGACTATTGGACTTTGGGTGTGACTTAACTAAGTTTAGAACTTAGAGGCATATCCCATAAGATGTAAATCATATTATACTAGTCTTGGGCGATTAACCAAAGCTAACTCAAGATGAGTAATAGTATGGATTTCATAAGATGGGAAAATGAACAAACAGTTTTGTTCTCCTAAAGATACAAGAGTTACATAGGATGTAATTGGTAAACGTTGTCTACCTAAGTTGTACTAAGTCTTGGGCGATTAGCCAAAGCTAACTCAAGACAAGGTATAATAAGGATTTTGTCCAATTGGTAGACGTTGCCTATCTAATTTATACAAGTCTTGGGCAATTAGCCAAAGCTAACTCAAGATGAGATATAATATGGATCTTGTCCCACTTGAATGTCTTTGCTTTTGGGCTTAGAGCTAGTAGTGACTTGCTCCTATCAAGCTTTAGAATTCAGTGGGAGAATTATTTAATTAAAGGCCTAATTAAATGATTGATATATGATACTAAGTTCTGCATTATTCTGTTGTAGATTACCATGTCATCAAGTACATTGAATACCCTATCTCTGCGATCTGTCCTTGATAAGGACAAGCTCAATGGAGCTAATTTCCTAGACTGGTATAGAAACTTGAGAATAGTTCTTAAAGAAGAACAAAAACTGTACGTCCTAGAGAAGCCTATTCCTGAAGCACCCCTTGCTACTACCACTAAAGCTGATAGGGATGCTTACAAGAAGCATCAAGATGATGCATTAGATGTGTCATGCCTTATGCTCACCACCATGAACCCGAGCTTCAGAAGCAACATGAGAACATGGATGCTTATGATATGGTTGAGCATCTTAGACAACTGTATCAAGGACAGACTCTAAAACACTGTTTCAAAGCAGAATGTAAGAAGGAAGCCCCATAGGGCCTTATGTGCTCAAGATGATCGGGTATGTGGAGAATCTACAAAGGTTGGGATTCCTACTAGGCCAAGAATTGACCACTGGTCTTATCTTGCAGTCGTTACCTGATAGTTATAGTCAATTTGTCATGAACTACAACATGAATGAAATTGACAAACCACTGCCTGAAATGTTGAGCATGTTGAGAACTGCTGAAATCAACCTTAAGAAGGCAAAGTCTAGTTCCATTTTGATGGTGTCTAAAGGCAAAGGCAAGTGGAAGCCTAAAGGTAAGGGTAAGACCCAAACCAAAGGCAAGGGCAAGACTCATGCACTGAAACCCAAAGGTGTGGTTGCTAAGGAAGGAACCTACTTCCACTGCGGTGAGACCGAACACTGGAAGAGGAACTGTAAGGAGTACCTAGAGGAACTGAAATGGAAGAGAAGTGAGACTTCTGCCTCATGTATATATGTTATAGAAGTCAATCTATCTATTTCTTCTTCATGGGTATGAGATACTGGATGTGCGTCTCACATTTGTACTAATGTGTAGGGGCTGAGAAATAGTAGAGTGTTGACAAAGGGTGAAGTTGACCTACGAGTAGGCAATGGTGCAAGAGTTGTTGCCGTTGTTGTAGGAACCTATTCCTTATCTATGCCCATTGGGCTTATTTTAGAACTAGAAGAGTATTATTATGTTCCTACTTTAACCAAAAACATAGTCTCTATTTCTTGTTTAGACAAGAAGGGGTTCTCATTTATAATAAAGGACAAATGTTGTTATATTTATTTAAATGACATGTTTTATTGTAGTGCACCTCTGATAAATGGATTCTATGTTCTAGACTTTGAAAACCCAATCTATAACATAAATAACAAGCGGTCCAAGTCTAATGATCTGAACCAAACATATCTCTGGCATTGTCGCTTAGGTCACATAAATGAGAGTCACATATCCCAACGCCATAAGGATGGACTTTTAGACTCATTTGATTTTGAATCATATGAGGCATGTGAATCTAGTTTTCAAGGCAAGATGACAAAGACTCCATTTAGTGGACATGGCGAAAGGGCTAATGATCTGTTAGAACTCATATATACTGATGTATATAGCCCTTTCAGAGTAGCAACTAGAGGAGGCTATCATTACTTCATTACCTTCAAAGATGATTTCAGTAGATATGGCTATGTGTATCTGATGAGACACAAGTCAGAATCCTTTGAAAAGTTCAAAGAATTCAAGAATGATGTACAAAACCAACTTGGTAAGAGTATTAAGATACTTCGATCAAATCGAGGTGGGGAATACCTTAGCCAAGAGTTTCATCACCATCTCGTTGAGTGTGGGATCATATATCAACTCACTCCACCTGGAACACCATAATGTAATGGTGTATCAAAAAGGAGGAACCGTACTTTATTAGATATGGTACGATCGATGATGAGTCACACAGATCTTCCTACTTCATTTTGGGGACATGCTATAGAGACAACCGCTTTCACACTTAACTGAGTTCCATCCAAGGCCGTCATAAATACACCATATACGATATGGACAAGGAAGAGTCCCAATATGTCTTTTATGAAGATTTGGGGCCTCACGTTCGACGATAAGTCTCAGATAAACTAGGATCCAAATCAGATAAGTGCTACTTTGTTGGATATCCCAAGGAAACAAAGGGATATTACTTCTATAATCCCACAAAAGATGAGGTATTTGTTACCAGGACTAGTGTGTTTCTAGAAAGGAAATTTATTTCTAGAAAAACTAGTGGGAGTGAAGTCAATCTTGAAGAAGTTCAAGATACTAGCACTGACACAATGATGGAAATTGAACAGGTACCACAAGATATTGTGGATCAGGATATTGTTACACCACAAGAAGTTGTGGAACAACTGTTGGATCGTGATGTTTCGATAGAGGGGGGTGAATATCGATTACGAAAATTCTTTCGAAGAGAGTTAAACGCAGCAGAAAAATTAAGCAATGATAACACAGACTAATTTTACTTGGTTCGAAGCCTGTGTCGACTCCTACTCTAGGCCCGCACTCGTTGAGTGCTTTCGGTGGGCAATCACTAGCAATTCGAAATTTATTACAAACCAAGTATAGAAAATGCTAATGAAAATAAAAGCGATACCGACAAAGGAATAAATTAAAAAGGAAAAGTGTGTTGTCGGAGCTTCGTTAGCATCGCAGGAGCGCAGAGCAGCAGAGCAAGCAATAGAAGATCTTCTTGGCAGTTTTTGTTTTTGGCTCCACCTCTAACCCTCCTTTTATATGAGGCTCGGGGCGCCCTGGATCCCTTCCGGGCACCCTGGTGAGACGTGGCAGGTCCAACTAGCGAGCTTCATGTGGCGACGACGCGATCAGGATAAAATTGCCTCCCGGACGCCCGGACCTATTCTAGGCGCCCGGATCCACTCTGGGCGCCCGGACCACCTTTCTCCAGAGATTCCTTCTCCTGCAAGACAAGGTTAGTCCGAGACAAATATATAATATGTTTCCTGCAAAATAAAGTATTAGCACAGTTTTATAAATTCAATATCAAGAGTATGACTTAGATTCCGTCTTTCCAAGACCGGAATCTAGTCACGATCTCGACTTAGATGTCCGAAATGGATCTAAGCCGGATCGACGCCTAATGTTCCCTTCCCGGGAACACGTCCTCATAGTCACTCCCTTCCAGTGACTTACCTTTATTCACCTGCCAACGTCCGATCAGCCCTTCGACCCATCTGGACTTCTCGCCAGCTATCCGATCAGCCCGTCGACCTGGCTAGACTTCTCGCCAAGCGTCCGGTCAGCCCGTCGACCCACTTGGACTTCTCGCCAACTATCCGGTCAGCCCGTCGACCTAGCTGGACTTCTCGCCAAGCGTTCGGTCAGCCCGTCGACCTGCTTGGACTTCGTGCCAGATATCCGGTCAGCCCGTCGACCTGTCTGGACTTAGCCTGCACACTCGATCAGAGTGTTAGATAACGACAAACCTAACTTAACCTAATTTGTCATTCATCAAAACCTGAGTTAGACCGTTAGTGCTAACCACACCAACAATCTCCCCCTTTTTGATGGAATGATAACCTGGTTAAGTTAGTTAAAACATATGCAAAAATTAAGCATGATTTTTGAGGTTTTAAGTTAGTTTTTGAAATTTGCATTTAGTTGCTCTAACTTAACCACCTATTCCTCCCCCTTTGGCATTCATCAAATAAGGACATAATCAACAATACAGAGTACAAACAAAGGAAATTTTTTTTTAAGAAATGATGTCAAGTTAACTTGGGGGAGTTTAAACTTTAACACATAGTAATTTAGCTTTTATTTCTTATCTTTTGTATTATAGCTAAGTTTTGAAAAATAACTAAGTATTTATTATATTTTGAGTAATTTTTAAAGATAATGAACTCAACAAGAATTTTCCAAAAAGAGTTTAAAAACTAATTTTCAGGTATAAGTTTAGGAAAGCTATGTTTTAGATAGACAAATTTTCAAATATAAGTGTTTAAGCTCCAAATTTTTAAAAAAAAATTAAATTTTCAAAATAGGGTTCTACTTTGAAACATTTTACAAACATGAGTTTTCAAAACCAAGGTTTAAGATAAAGGTTTAAATTTTCAAACTAAATTTCAATTTTGAAACACCTTTCAACCATGAAAAATCAAAAATTTTAAAGCTGAGTTAAAAACTATTTACTTTTCAAAACTGATTAAAACTAAGTTTGCAACAGATTCAAAATCTTAGTTTATAAAATCTAATTGACGAATTTAGGTTTGAAAAATCTACTTTTCAACACTGACTAAGTTTGTAAAACTTTAAATTTGAAAACTAAAATTTAATCTCAAAACTGAAAAAAAAATTTAGAAAAGATATTATGTTTAAGGTGGAGAAAATAATTTTAGTGCTAAGTATTGATTTAATCCTCCCCCTAAACCTGACATCTAATATAGCTGTCTAACTAATTAGGTACTTACTAACTATTAAAAGATAGCAGCTTTCACTTAGTTAGTCAAGTTAAGTTCATTGTAATCAGTTAGTGGTTGACTAAACTGAATAACTTAACTTGATTAATATATGTTTGGTATTTAACGCCCAGACTTATATCGATGCACTGACATAAGCATCTTAAGTCCAAGCAATTGGCCTATACATCACACCCCTTTCTATGTTTGTCAATCACAAGCAAGGTAAACCTAGAGTGTTGGTGAGATGCTCAAATGCTAGTCCTAGGGGAACATGACTTCTAAGGGGATTTTTCTAGTCTAAGGCTATAATTGTTTTGAAATTCTAAAAGTAGGAAAGTTTTGAAAAAATAAAACAATTTTAACCTAGAATTTGAAACAGTCAAATTTAAAACAGTTTTGAATTTTGAAGATCCTAGTCTATTAAACACATCCCTAATTTTCTACGCAGATTGCTAAATTCACTTTCAGGGAGTGGTTTTGTGAATATGTCAGCTAAATTAGACTTGGACTCAATGTATTTGAGTTCAATGTCACCTTTAGTAACATGATCCCTAATAAAGTGATGCCTAATTTCAATGTGTTTAGTTTTGAAATGATGCACTGGATTTTTTTTGTTAGGTTAATTGAGCTGATGTTATCAATTAAGATTTTTACATTTGTAAGGTTCAAGTTAAAATCTTTTAGGGTGTGCATCATCTATAATAATTGTGCAACGTACTCTCCTATAGCTATATATTCTGACTCAGTTGTGGATAGGGCAACATATTGTTGCTTTCTACTAAACCAGCTGACAAGTGATGAACCCAGTAATTGACATCCGCCATTTGTGCTTTTGCGGTCTAATTTGCATCCAGCATAATATGAGTCAGAGTACCCTATTAATTCAAAATTATTAGTCCTAGGATACCAAATACCTACATTTGTTGTTCCTTTAAGGTATCTAAAGATTCTTTTGACTTGAGTCAAATGAGATTCTTTAGCACAGGTTTGACATCTGTCACACATACTAACTGCAAATAAGATATCTGGTCGACTTGTAGTTAAGTATAGTAGGCTACCTATGACACTCCTATAGTATTTTAAATTAACTAGTTTTCCATTGGGGTCATCATCTAAGATTGTGTTTACTGCCATAGGTGTCTTTATCTCTTTGGTGTTTTCCATTCCAAATTTTTTAAGTAATTCCTTAGTATATTTTTGTTGATAAATGTAGTTACCTTCATTTGTCTGTTTGATTTGTAATCCTAAAAAATAGGTTAATTTGCCTACCAGACTCATTTCAAACTCGTGTTCAATTAAACTTGTAAATTCATTTAAAAATTCTGAATTTGTTGAACCAAAGATTATATCATCTACATAAATTTATGCTATAAAAATATCTTCTTTTATTAATTTGACAAATAAGGTTGAGTCAATTTGACCTTGGTTAAACCCTTTAGAGATTAGGTAAGAAGTTAGTCTTTCATACCATGCCCTAGGTGCTTGCATAAGTCAATATAAGGCTTTCTTCAATTTATAGACATAATCAGAGTGTTCTAGACTCTCAAACCCAGGTGGTTGTCCTACGTAGACTTCTTCTTTTATTAGTCCATTTAGGAATGCTGACTTGACATCCATTTGGTATAGTCTAAACCCTTTGTGTGCTGCATAACTTAGTAACATTCTAATGGACTCTAGTCTAGCCACTGGGGCATATGTTTCATCATAGTCAAGTCCTTCTACTTGATTAAACCCCTTAGCAACTAGCATGGCCTTATTTCTAGTAATTTCTCCAATTTCACTTAATTTGTTTCTAAATACCCATTTTGTTTCTATTATTTTCTTATTCTTGGGTGGTGGTACCAAGTCCCAAACTTCATTACGCTCAAATTGAGCCAATTCTTCTTGCATAGCTATGACCCAGTCTGGGTCAAGTAGTGATTCAGCTATGGTTTTGGGTTCAATTTTTGAGATTAAAGATATTTGACTTAGATTTCTAAATGATGATCTAGTTTGAACCCTAAGATCTGTGTCACCAATTATTTGATCAGTTGGGTGATTTGGGTTGACTCTTATAGTTCTAGGGGGTTGACCCTCCTGAGGTCGTTCTTCTTCTTCATGACTTAGAATTTGGTTGGTTCCTTCAGAGTTATTATTTTCTTGAACAAAGTCAATTGGTTGAAGTTGTGTTTGTTCTAGGTTTTGTTTGGATTCTTCAAATTTCACATTAGTAGTTTCTTCAATTCTTAAGGTAACCTTAATATAAACTCTGTAGCCTCTACTATTTAGGGAGTAGCCTAAAAAAATTTCATTTTCAACTTTAGAGGTGAATTTTCCTAAGTGTTCTCTTGTGTTTAAGATGAAAGTTGGGCACCCAAATACTTTAAAGTATTTTATATTGGGTTGTTTATTTTAATAAACTTCAAAAAATATTTTGTTATGGGTTTTATTTAGTGTTGTTCTATTTTGTACGTAGCAAGTTGTACTAACAGCTTCTGCCCAAAAATATTTAGGTAAGTTATATTCATTTAACATCATTCTAGAGGCTTCAAGTAAGGTTCTATTTTTTCTTTCTACAATCCCATTTTGTTGGGGGATTTTAGGGCACGAAAATTCATAATGGTAGCCATTTTCAAGACAGAATTTGTTAAAGTTATGATTTTTAAATTCTCCCCCATTATCACTTCTAATTCTTTTAATTTTAAGGTCCTTTTCATTTTCAACTTGTTTACAAAAGTTTGTAAAAATTTCAAAAGTTTCATCCTTATTTTTTAAAAATTTTACCCAAGTGAACCTAGAATAGTCATCTATTATTACTAGACAATATAGGCTTCCATTTATCGATTTGACTCCATGGGAGTCAAATAGGTCTAAGTGTAACAGTTCTAATATTGAGTTGGTTTGTGATTGATTAGTTGGTTTGTGGGTGGATTTTGTCTATTTACCTTGTTGGCAGGCATTACATATGGTTGAATCTAAGTTAGGTAATTTTGGTAGACCTCTAACTAATCCATTTAGTCAGCTTATATTTCTAAAATTTGTGTGTGACATCCTTCTATGCTATAACCAGGTTTTTTCTTTTTGTGTTAAGTGACACCTAATTGAAGAAGTGGTTAAGTTGATTGCATAGATGTTGTCTTTTCTAAACCCTTTTAGGCTTATGTTAGGGTTGTCTATGTGAGATCTCGACAAATTTAAATAAATAGGGTTATTTAAGAAATAGCCTTATAAAATTTTTCCGAAATTTTTAAAATTTTCTGAGAATTTTTCGGAGCTCGTACGAAGGGTTTTAAGGGGATCGATCAGGGGATTCAGATAAAGCCTGTTTGAGATACCCGTTTAATTGAGGAAATGTTTTATTTATAAAACCTTTTCCTTTTTATTTTCTTTCCCCAAACGGCGACCCCGATCCTCTCATCACCCGAACATTCTCCTCCTTCCCCGATCTTTTCTTCTCCCCTTCCTCTGTTCTCTCTCGCGGACGAACCGAAACCAGCGGACTTCCGGCAATCATCGACGTCGACTGAGGGCTCATCGCCAGAGCTTGCCAGAGATCGAAGAAGGGGGCCGGATCATCTTGATTCCCTCTTCTCAACCCTTCCCCGACACCGACACCAAGGGAGATGATCGCCTGAATGAAGAGGCAATTAGGGCTCCGTGGCTAGCTTCGATTTCTTCTTCTCTGGATGTTCTCCGATCTGTGCCCTAGCACGATTTGCGTTTTCCCGATCGATGACATTGGATCAAGCCGGATCCACCGATCACCGGTGTGGAGAGGCAGTTAGGGCTTCAATGGGTAAGAAATCCGAACCTTATTCCTTCTATTTCTCTGAGTTGTGCCCTAGCTTCAAGCCTTACCTTTCGATTCTTCCTACTTACATCGCGGGATCAGATCTTGATCCTCTTCTTTGAGGTTGATTTAGGTCACGGATTGGAGGGGATCAATGAGTTTGTTCTTGAGCTGTCGGGCAGAGTCTAGGAGGTTTGTAATTGATCAGTGATGATCTTCGGATTGAGTGATACCTTCTGGAGACAACCGATTGAGGTAAGCTTAGGTCTTCTTCTCTGTTACCGATCCTCATCTTCTTTTCGGTTGAATTAGGTCACAGATTTGGAGATGTTGGTATCAGGGAGGTGTTCTTGAGCTGTCGAGCAGAGGCTAGAAGGATGGTTGTGCTTGATCAGTAGTCTTCCTGCTGGATTCTTGCTTGATCTGATTGATAACAGCAAGGTGAGGTTCTATTCCATTTCTATGGTGTTGATTTCTTGATCGCCTGAGATGTTATCTTCATCCGATCAGTAGGAAGGATTTTAGCAGCGAGGTTGTGTTGCTGTGATGCTGGAATTGTGGTCATTGAGGTGGTTTACAACAGCGTTTCTAGTTTCGGCAACTCTCCAACAGCAGCTACCTTTCCTGGCAGCACCATTTCTTTGTGTGGATCAACAAAACAGTGCTAGGAATTTAGGTAAGGTATTGGATTTTCGATCTTAGTTGTAGGTCATGGTGTGATTTGATTTCTAGATGGTTATGCATGATGTAGATGAATTATACTAGTTGTTAATTGTATGTAGGGTTCTTGATCTTGCTGTAGAACAGTTATTTTAGGTTTATGTATTGCATTAGGGATAATTTGATTACATGATTAGTGTGATTAGATTTAATTACTTAAATTAATCTAATGGAATGATTAGGGTTAAGACAATTAACCCTAGTCAATTATTAGATTTAATTTAAGTTTATGTTTCTAATCTAACTGGTGATTAGGGATTAGGTAACTAACCCTAATTGACCGTTAGATTTTATTTAGGTAGGATGCGATTGACTTGATTAGGGTTTTACCCTAATTTGATTTTATGGATTTTATTTAGCTATTCATTTGAATTTAGCTAAATAAAATATATATTGTTTGTTTGACACAGGACTCTGATTCGAGACAGGCGTCTCGATGTTGGATTTGGCGTTATTGCACCTTCTATTTGAGGCGGGTACCCTTTGACTTATCTCTTGATAGTGTCTTATGATATGTGCAGTTTATATATACTTACTAGTGTTGGTAGTGTAACGCCCGCCCTCCCTGCTAACCCTAAGGGACGGGGCTACGATACTCTATGTACATATTACATCGGAAGACTTGAAATAATTTTTTTTTATGCTTCTTAGTTTAATAAAACTTTTCTTTTGTTTTCAAATCCGAACTACACTAATATGGTTTCCATAACATGATAACAAGATAAATAGAAATATAACATCAAGTTACCCATATAGTACTACAATTTACGAAACCAAAGCGTAATTCTTAAAAGTTCTTAAAGCAGGTTCATATTTGGATGCCTAGCCACCGCCACACACATCTCCTTGCATCTCCTGCTGCTCCTTTAGCTCATCCAGCTTTTTCCTTTATCTGTGGTACAAGGAAAGTAAGCTATGAGCACTGATGGCTCAGTAAGTTCCTTTCTACTCACTACAACCGAAAATCATCACATGATCAAAGAATATCTCAACATAACATGATCTCAACTAGTCATGGCATAACATATCATACTCTTTAAACATATCATGCAACATAACAAAATTATAACTAGTCATGGCATATCATCTCTTAGAGCATAGCATGATACATAACATAATCATATCTAATCATGGCATATCATAGCATCATCATAAGGTAGCATGGTATATCAAGCATAGCATGAAACATAACATAATCATATCTAATCATGGCATATCATAAATCATGGCATCATCACAACATGATCATAAGGTATATACAATATGATTTTGAAAACATGTATCCGAAAAACATGTGTATGTCTCATGATCTTTAAAACCATTTCTTCTTACATATATACTTGAACATATTATCAACTTAAAGGGGATCCCGGCTATGTACCACTTACATATTGCGCGCAACCTATGTAGGTCCAAGGTAGCAAGTCTTGAACCCTACAAGGCAAACATACTAGGCCCGAGTCTTACTCCATCGACCTAGGGGCACTTAGGAGCTCATCCCTAACGAGGCCCGAGTTTTATTCCATCGACCCCGGGGCGCTTATGGAGCCCACCCTTGGTACAAGCCATATAAAGTAAAGTACATGTCATACTTGTACATATCACACATCATAAGAGCATGCATCACTTAGGCACACATCATATCATAAAAGTATGCATCACTTAGGTATACATCATATCATAAAAGTATGCATCACTTAGGCATACATCATGTCATAAAAGTATGCATCACTTAGGCATACATCATATCATAAAGGTATGCATCACTTAGGCATACATCATATCATAAAGGTATGCATCACTTAGGCATACATCATGTCATAAAAGCATGCATATTTTCACCACATAGCATATCATAAAAGCATGCATATTTTCATCACATAGCATATCATAAAACCATGCATATTTTCATCATATAGAATATCATAAAAGCATGCATATTTCTATCCACATAGCATATCATAAAAGCATGCATATTTTCATCACATAGCATATCATAAAAGCATGCATATTTCTATCCACATAGCATATCATAAAAGCATGCATATTTTCATCACATAGCATATCATAAAAGCATGAATATTTCTATCCACATAGCATATCATAAAAGCATGCATATTTTCATCACATAGCATATCATAAAAGCATGCATATTTCTATCCACATAGCATATCATAAAAGCATGCATATTTCTAGCACATGTCATATCATGGAAAGTATGAATCACAAGCATACATGTTTAAGCATAAGGGTGTATCCTGTGATTATACTATCATAAGAAACATGGTAACATAGTTAACTTGGATTCTAAGCTTCCTAATCCCTTGGGTTCTTATCATGGCCGAACCCCCTTAGATCTCAATTTAGGTAAAAATAACCTCCAAGCATGTGGAACCTAAATTATCATCACATCAATTTCATAGGAAGCATTATAATCATGATTAACTTGGTTCCTAAGTTCTCCAAGTCCCTAAACTTCATGTGGCCGAACCTTATCAGGTGTGAAACAAGGTCCCAAATGTCATGAAAGCATGGAAACCTTAAACCATATTTATAGTATTTTTCTTCCAAGTAACATAGTAATCATATTTGAGCTAATTCCTAAGTTCCTCAAGCCCTTAACATATGTCATGGCCAAAATTTCACAAGTATTCTTTAGGGCAAAAAAACAAGCATACAAGCATGTGAACTTGAACTAACATCATGTATAAATTCATAATAAGGTATCATACAAAGGGTATGGCCGAAACTTACCCTAGCCTCATTTTAGGTCATTAAGCAACATATAGCATGAGAACTTTGGCTTTCTACTTATCATATTTCATGTAGAGTGACATGAGCATATTTAAATTTTGTTCTAGGGTTGCTAGGGCATTTATCCCTTCATGGCCGAGACCTACAATGTCCATTTAGGTCATGGAAAAATTATACAAGCATGTGACACAATCAACACATTATCATATTTCCATAAGAAGCATTTTTAACACAATTGGTTTCAATTCTAAGGCCTCTAGGTCATTTAAACCCTACTTGGCCGAGACCCATCAGTGGTTAACTTTGCTTCAAATAGCCTAAAAGCATAGGAAGTCATACAAGTTTCATAGCATGTATAAAGACAAGCATAATAAACATACATGTGCATTGTGTCTTAGGCTTCCTAGGTTTCTTTTCCTTTTTCTTTTATTTTTCTTCATGGCCGAAACCTACCATTCTCTAAACTAGGTTTTAAGTGGCCTTAATCATGGAAAACCTAAGTAAGTTTCATGGCAAAAATTACTAAGAACATCATATACAAATTTGGTTCATAAACAAGCTAGGACCCTTGTGACCTTACAAGTCATATATCATGTAACTAAATTCTCTATACCCTAATTAAGCATGAGAGCATTAAACCACTTTCATATCTTAATATCACAGAGGTCTTGAGCATGTTAAAACTTTGTTTAAGCTTTCCTAAGCTATCCATCTTAACATGACCGAAAATCTTAATGAAGAGTTCATGAATTTCTAGCAATATTCAACATGCAATTCTTTAAGAGAACTCTATATTCTATCATATAAACATGGTTACTTAAATTTTAAAGGTCTTCCTAACCCTAAGCTCTTTTCTTGGCCGGAACATATGAGGGGATTTCCTTTGGTTCCAAGTAACTTTCAAGCAAGAAAACCAATAAAAGATCTTTAGTAATTCATGGAGGGAATCTTGTACTAGTTTGGTTAAACAATGATTTCCCTAACCTCTTTAAAACATTTTTGGCCGAAATTCTAGGGTTAGGTACTCCTCTGACCAAGTATCATATAGGTATAAAAACATGAAGGAAAACCTTCCTACATAGCATAGAAAAATATCATGAAATGATGACTTGTTTAAACCTTCCTAGATTTGAAACTCTTCTTTGGCCGAATTTTCTTAAATTCTATTCTAGGTTTTCTAATCCTCATAAAATCCAAAAATCACATACAAAGCCTTGTACCACAGGTGAGGGGAATTTTACATCCTTTTCGCTTGTGGATCTAAGGTGTGGTGATGGAATAAGTAGCCTCTTCTTCTAGTTCCCTTTCCTTGATT
Source organism: Zingiber officinale (assembly GCF_018446385.1). Taxonomy (NCBI): domain Eukaryota; kingdom Viridiplantae; phylum Streptophyta; class Magnoliopsida; order Zingiberales; family Zingiberaceae; genus Zingiber; species Zingiber officinale. Next base: position 37,439,360 of record NC_056007.1, on the reverse strand, counting down.
CCCTTGCTAAGTCCTCCTTGTATCTTAGGCTTTCTTAGGAGAAAACCTTGGCTTGGGGCCGAAGATGGAGGAGAGGGGACTGATGGTTCAGTGATGGAGAGGGGAGAATGAGAGAAATGAGAGAAAAATTAGAATTCTTCTCTTTACTTGCTCCCTTTTATGTTAAGGAGGAAGAAGTAGCAAAATTAGTTTTTGCTTTCCTTCTCCCTTAGCCTTTTTTTCTATTTTATTTTTATTTTTATTTATTTATTTATCCTCATCATTCATGGTGAAATAAGGGGGAATGAATCCCCTTAATTATCCTCTTTTATTTTCGGCAAGAGAAGAGAGAAAGAGGGAGAGAAGGAAGGAAGGCAAGTTGCCTTTCTCTTGCTCTTTTCTTGTTTTCTTTTGGCTAACTTTTACTCTCACCCTTATCATTAGTTTCCCTCCTTTGCTATCAATATCTTCTCTCTATCCCAATTGGTTTCTACTAATTAATTCTATAAATTATATTATAAGAGGTTCAAGGTTCAATCCTTGACCTCTTCTTCTTTTTATTTATTTTTGGTTCAACATTCCACTAATATTTTTATAAGGCAAATTTATCATTCTCATATTTATCTTAAAAGCTTAGTGGGTGTTACAGTACCCCGTACCTCATAAAAAGTTCGTCCTCGAACTTTAAAATAGCTCCGGGTACTTTTGTTTCATATCGTCCTCGCGTTCCCAGGTGGCTTCTTCAAATCGTTGATTCCGCCATAGGACCTTTACTAAGGGTATTTCTTTGTTCCTTAACCTCTTGACTTCTCGGTCCAAGATCTGAATAGGTCTACTTTCGTAACTTAGGTCCTCTTGAACCTGTACCGACTGTGGCTCAATCACTTGATCTGTGTTGGGAGTACACTTCTTGAGCATCGATACATGGAACACATTGTGAATGGCTGCCATGTCTGGAGGTAGTTCTAGTCTGTATGCGACTTGGTCCACTCTTTCTAAAATCCGATATGGTCCTACGTATCGTGGGCTTAACTTGCTCCTCTTTCCGAATCTCATTATTCCTTTCATGGGGGATACCTTAAGGAATACCAAATCTCCGATGTTGAATTCTAGCGGCCTGCGCCGTTTATCGGCATAATTCTTCTGCCGACTCTGAGCAGTTTCTATTCGTTGGCGGATCTTCTGTATAGCTCGGGTGGTGTCATCAATAAGTTCCGTTCGGAATCCCATTTCCTTCTTTTCACCACTTTCATACCAGCATATAGGGGATCTACATTTCCTCCGATAAAGAGCTTCGTAAGGTGCCATTTTAATAGTAGCTTGGTAACTATTATTGTAGGCGAATTCTGCCAGGTATAAATATCGGCACCAGCTTCCCTTGAAGTCCAGGGCGCAAGCTCTTAACATATCTTCTAATATTTGGTTCACTCTTTCAGTTTGCCCATCGGTCTGAGGGTGGAAAGTTGTACTAAATAACAACTTCGTGCCGAGGGCCTTCTGAACGCACTCCCAAAAGTGTGAAACAAAACGACCGTCTCTATCAGAAATAATGGTCTTAGGGATACCATGTAATCTGACGATTTCCTTAACATATATCTGAGCTAGTTGTTCAGTTGAATAAGTCATCTTGATCGCCAAAAAGTGTGCAGACTTTGTCAATCTGTCCACGATCACCATATAGCATCATATCCGTTTGTCGTCCTGGGTAGACCTGAAATGAAATCCATGGAGATTTCTTCCCATTTCCATTCTGGAATTTGGACAGGTTGTAGTAATCCGCCGGGTCTCTGGTGTTCAGCTTTTACCTTTTGGCAGGTCAGACAAGTACTGACGTACTGAGCCACTTCTCTTTTCATACCGGACCACCAAAATTTCTTTTTCAGGTCCTGGTACATCTTAGTGGAAGCCGGGTGCATTGCATAAGGCGTTGTATGGGCTTCTTCCAGTATTTTCTTTCGCAACTCTGGATCCTCTGGAATGCATAACCGATCCCTGAGGTATAATATCCCGTTGTCCGCAATACGGAACCCGTCATTCTTTCCCTCCAAAGTCTCTTGTTTGATTCTCTGGAGGTTTTGGTCACTGGTTTGCTTTTCCAGTATACTCTCAAATAATGTCGGTGTTATGGTGAGGGTAGAGAGTCGTCCGGACATGGTTTCAACTAACGGATACGAAACATGTTTCAGTTTCTCGATGGATTCCCTCATCAGTTCGCTTTCAGCATTGAATAAAAATTTTAGCATACTGACTAAAATTAGATAGCTGACATGTGATGTCAGTAGAGGCGTTCGCCACGTCATCCTGAGCGAGAGAGTAGACTCTGGCGTTCGTCATAGCGGGAGGGGCTTCCAATCTTCCTTGGCTGATTGAAGTCCCTTCTATGGCATCTTGCATCTGGTGAAGCTGTGCGGGGGCACTCCTGTTCTGAAAGTTCTGCGGAGGTGGTGCCTGAGGTTGAGTTGGGCAATTTCTCGCTAGATGGCCTTCCTTTCCGCAGTTATAGCACTTTCTGGTACTTAGGAGACATACTCCAGAATGCATCTTCCCACATGTGGCACACTGAGGGTACTTGGTCTGCTTATTGGCCGGACCACCTTTTGTTTTATTCCACTGTTTCCTCTTTCCACTTGAGTTTCCTTTCCAGTCGGTTCTGGTATTGTGCGATTTTTGTCCTCCGGTCAGTGCTTGGTTCATGCCCTTGTTCATTGCTTTCTCGTAGTGCTCAGGGGCACTAGCTCCTCTGCGATCAGCGGTCTATTAACTCCGCCACCACGTTCAGTGGCTATCTCGGGTCGAACATTTTAACATTAATCGGACCCTTTCTTTTTGATGCGGATCGGGCACGATCGTGCTAAGGCGGTTGAACCTCTTGGCGGCCGTTAATCGGATCACCTTGCGGAACTCGGTGAACTCATCATAGTGCTTGTTGGTCACTTGCATGTGGAAGAATTCCTCTAAGAACTCTGTCTCAAAATCCGTCCACTGCATTTGGTTTATTTGTCTTTTCGCCTTTACTCTGTCCCACCACATCCGGGCATCTCCGGTAAGGCAGAACGATGCGCATTTGACCTTCTCGTGTTCAGGCCAATCCAGTAGTTCCATTATGCTTTCCACGGTCTTGAGCCAGGCTTGTGCATCCCATGGTTCGCAGTTTCCCGAGAATGCTTCCGACTTGAGCCTTTGCCACTGAATCAGATAGGCCTCTTGTCGGACCATCGGAATAGGGGCTGCCGAGGGTACTGGCGCGGCTGTAGGTATAACCGGTAGTGTATTCTGATTTACTGGTGGGGTAACTGGGTTGCCTTGCTGACCCATTAAGGTAGTAATCAGCTGTTGTTGTTCTACGATCTGATGTTGGAGGTCTGCGACTACTTGTGTCAGATCTGGTGGAGTCACTGTCCCTTCGGTTCGGGTATTGCGTGTCCTAACCATGTTTATCTAAATAATAACAAACAGACTAGTGTAAGTGGTTATCGTTTTTAGCCAATCTAACGTACTGTTTTGTTTCTATCTATTTGTTCTGGTATTATTCCTAACCTACTAATATGTAATCCTATTCTAAGTTATAACTAAAAGCATGGAATAAAGCATCAAACATAAGTAAGCAAAACATGAAACTAAAGCATAAGCAACATAAGGAAAAATAAAGAATAGAGTGACAAGCAATATAACATAAAGAAATAAAGCATGAGCAATATAGCAAAGAAAATAAAGCATAGGCAATATAACAAGAAAGAAAAATAAAGCATAAGTAATATAAAATGAAACTAAGCATAAGCATATAAGAAATTCAAAGAATAAATCAAGCAAATAGTATAACACAAGAAAATAAGCATGAGCATCTAAAATTAAACATAAACATTCTTACTTAGAGCGGCAGGGCGGAGGCTTGATGTGTGTGTAGTGAGCTGGCAATAACTTTGGCTCTGATACCAACATGTAACGCCCGCCCTCCCTGCTAACCCTAAGGGACCGGGCTACGATACTCTATGTACATATTACAGCGGAAGACTTGAAATAATTTTTTTTTTATGCTTCTTAGTTTAATAAAACTTTTCTTTTGTTTTCAAATCCGAACTACACTAATATGGTTTCCATAACATGATAACAAGATAAATAGAAACATAACATCAAGTTACCCATATAGTACTACAATTTACGAAACCAAAGCGTAATTCTTAAAAGTTCTTAAAGCAGGTTCTTATTTGGTTACCTAGCCACCGCCACACACATCTCCTTGCCTCTCCTGCTGCTCCTTTAGCTCATCCAGCTTTTTCCTTTATCTGTGGTACAAGGAAAGTAAGCTATGAGCACTCATGACTCAGTAAGTTCCTTTCCTACTCACTAAAACCGAAAATCATCACATGATCAAAGAATATCTCAACATAACATGATCTCAACTAGTCATGGCATAACATATCATACTCTTTAAGCATATCATGCAACATAACAAAATCATAACTAGTCATGGCATATCTTCTCTTAGAGCATAGCATGATACATAACATAATCATATCTAATCATGGCATATCATAGCATCATCATAAGGTAGCATGGTATATCAAGCATAGCATGAAACATAACATAATCATATCTAATCATGGCATATCATAAATCATGGCATCATCACAACATGATCATAAGGTATATGCAATATGATTTTGAAAACATGTATCCGAAAAACATGTGTATGTCTCATGATCTTTAAAACCATTTCTTCTTAGATATATACTTGAACATATTATCAACTTAAAGGGGATCCCGGCTATGTACCACTTACATATTGCGCGCAACCTATGTAGGTCCAAGGTAGCAAGTCTTGAACCCTACAAGGCAAACATACTAGGCCCGAGTCTTACTCCATCGACCTAGGGGCACTTAGGAGCCCATCCCTAACGAGGCCCGAGTCTTATTCCATCGACCTCGGGGTGCTTATGGAGCCCACCCTTGGTACAAGCCATATAAGGTAAAGTACATGTCATACTTATACATATCACACATCATAAGAGCATGCATCACTTAGGCATACATCATATCATAAAAGTATGCATCACTTAGGCATACATCATGTCATAAAAGTATGCATCACTTAGGCATACATCATATCATAAAGGTATGCATCACTTAGGCATACATCATATCATAAAGGTATGCATCACTTAGGCATACATCATGTCATAAAAGCATGCATATTTTCACCACATAGCATATCATAAAAGCATGCATATTTTCATCACATATCATATCATAAAAGCATGCATATTTTCATCATATAGCATATCATAAAAGCATGCATATTTCTATCCACATAGCATATCATAAAAGCATGCATATTTTCATCACATAGCATATCATAAAAGCATGCATATTTCTATCCACATAGCATATCATAAAAGCATGCATATTTTCATCACATAGCATATCATAAAAGCATGCATATTTCTATCCACATAGCATATCATAAAAGCATGCATATTTTCATCACATGTCATATCATGGAAAGTATGAATCACAAGCATACATGTTTAAGCATAAGGGTGTATCCTGTGATTATACTATCATAAGAAACATGGTAACATAGTTAACTTGGATTCTAAGCTTCCTAATCCCATGGGTTCTTATCATGGCCAAACCCCCTTAGATCTCAATTTAGGTAAAATAACCTCCAAGCATGTGGAACCTAAATTATCATCACATCAATTTAATAGGAAGCATTATAAGCATGATTAACTTGGTTCCTAAGTTCTCCAAGTCCCTAAACTTCATGTGGCCGAACCTTATCAGGTGTGAAATAAGTTACCAAATGTCATGAAAGCATGGAAACCTTAAACCATATTTATAGCATTTTTCTTCCAAGTAACATAGTAATCATATTTGAGCTAATTCCTAAGTTCCTCAAGCCCTTAACATATGTCATGGCCAAAATTTCACAAGTATTCTTTAGGGAAAAAAAACAAGCATACAAGCATGTGAACTTGAACTAACATCATGTATAAATTCATAATAAGGTATCATACAAAGGGTATGGCCGAAACTTACCCTAGCCTCATTTTAGGTCATTAAGCAACATATAGCATGAGAACTTTGGCTTTCTACTTATCATATTTCATGTAGAGTGACATGAGCTTATTTAAATTTTGTTCTAGGGTTGCTAGGGCATTTATCCCTTCATGGCCGAGACCTACAATGTCCATTTAGGTCATGGAAAAATTATACAAGCATGTGACACAATCAACACATTATCATATTTCCATAAGAAGCATTTTTAACACAATTGGTTTCAATTCTAAGGCCTCTAGGTCATTTAAACCCTACTTGGCCGAGACCCATCAGTGGTTAACTTTGCTTCAAATAGCCTAAAAGCATAGGAAGTCATACAAGTTTCATAGCATGTATAAAGACAAGCATAATAAACATACATGTGCATTGTGTCTTAGGCTTCCTAGGTTTCTTTTCCTTTTTCTTTTATTTTTCTTCATGGCCGAAACCTACCATTCTCTAAACTAGGTTTTAAGTGGCCTAAAGCATGGAAAACCTAGGTAAGTTTCATGGCAAAAATTACTAAGAACATCATATACAAATTTTGTTCATAAACAAGCTAGGACCCTTGTGACCTTACAAGTCATATATCATGTAACTAAATTCTCTATACCCTAATTAAGCATGAGAGCATTAAACCACTTTCATATCTTAATATTACAGAGGTCTTGAGCATGTTAAAACTTTGTTTAAGCTTTCCTAAGCTATTCATCTTAACATGGCCGAAAATCTTAATGAAGAGTTCATGAATTTCTAGCAATATTCAACATGCAATTTTTTAAGAGAACCCTATATTCTATCATATAAACATGGTTACTTAAATTTTAAAGGTCTTCCTAACCCTAAGCTCTTTTCTTGGCCGGAACATATGAGTGGATTTCCTTTGGTTCCAAGTAACTTTCAAGCAAGAAAACCAATAAAAGATCTTTAGTAATTCATTGAGGGAATCTTGTACTAGTTTGGTTAAACAATGATTTCCCTAACCTCTTTAAAACATTTTTGGCCGAAATTCTAGGGTTAGGTACTCCTCTGACCAAGCATCATATAGGTATAAAAACATGAAGGAAAACCTTCCTACATAGCATAGAAAAATATCACGAAATGATGATTTGTTTAAACCTTCCTAGATTTGAAACTCTTCTTTGGCCGAATTTTCTTAAATTCTATTCTAGGTTTTCTAATCCTCATAAAATCCAAAAATCACATACAAAGCCTTGTACCACAGGTGAGGGGAAGCTTATATCCTTTTCGCTTGTCGATCTAAGGTGTGGTGATGGAAGAAGTAGCCTCTTCTTCTAGTTCCCTTTCCTTGATTCCCTTGCTAAGTCCTCCTTGTATCTTAGGCTTTCTTAGGAGAAAACCTTGGCTTGGGGCCGAAGATGGAGGAGAGGGGACTGAGGGTTCGGTGATGGAGAGGAGAGAATGAGAGAAATGAGAGAAAAATTAGAATTCTTCTCTTTACTTGCTCCCTTTTATGTTAAGGAGGAAGAAGTAGCAAAATTAGTTTTTGCTTTCCTTCTCCCTTAGCCTTTTTTTCTATTTTCTTTTTATTTTTATTTATTTATTTATCCTCATCATTCATGGTGAAATAAGGGGGAATGAATCCCCTTAATTAGCCTCTTTTATTTTCGGCAAGAGAAGAGAGAAAGAGGGAGAGAAGGAAGGAAGGCAAGTTGCCTTTCTCTTGATCTTTTCTTGTTTTCTTTTGGCTAACTTTTACTCTCACCCTTATCATGAGTTTCCCTCCTTTGCTATCAATATCTTCTCTCTATCCCAATTGGTTTCTACTAATTAATTCTATAAATTATAGTATAAGAGGTTCAAGGTTCAATCCTTGACCTCTTCTTCTTTTTATTTATTTTTGGTTCAACATTCCACTAATATTTTTCTAAGGAAAATTCATCATTCTCATATTTATCTTAAAAGCTTAATGGGTGTTACAGGTAGTTAGTATTTCCTTGGTTTAGTTTAGTTGATACCTATCATGTTTCTACTGTTAGTTGGTTTACGTTAGAGTTGGATGCTTTTATCTTTTGCCATGTGTATCTATGTTTATAAAGATGGATATGTATATTTATAGTGCTCCACTATACTGGATTAGTTACTTTACATGTTTAATACGTGCTCTTAGATTCATGATACTTATATCATTGTTATATGTGATGTTCTTGGATTTATGTTGTTTATATCATGGCTATATATATACGTTTACCTTTTTGGCACACACATATATGGAGGAGGTTATGTTTAGGTATGACATATTGTAGCCGCATGCACCATATTGCATGATTGCATGCTGGGCGATTTACGACTCCATTATTGTTGAGCTCGTCGGTCGGCTACATGGACCTCTACACACGTGATCACTACATGGGTACTGGCACAGCACTCAGGGTGTGTATAATAGGTTGCTCTGTCGAGGGCTCCGCTGGTACACTCATGGGTTAGTGTGATGCAGCGTAGTAGCAGGATAGGGGTCCCTTCCCGTCATTGCGTACCGGGAGATGAGAGCGTTACGCTCCCTCACTATGTTTGAGGTTGGAGGATAGGTGTACTCCGGTGCATCCCGTCCACTCGGTCACTCTTCAGGGGTAGTGACGACAGAGGGCACGGTGTCACAGCCCTACCCACTCGGTCTCACCATTGTGTGTGAGATGGTTGACTGGCGTCAGGGGTGACTATGTCATATTGCATCATATGCACAGATTGCATTTATTGTGATTGTTGCATATTGGATGCTGCACTTGAGTGACTGCATATGATTGACATGCATACAGGATACATGCTTATTTGCTCTGACTATCTTTATCTGTGTATGTCCACAGTCATTTGCCCAAGCCTCGCAGGTGAGTACAGTTTATTTCAGTTATGCATTTTCTTATTATTCTTGCTATAGACTGTACCTTATGCCTATTGCTGGTTATTACAGTTTATTTCAGCTATGCATATCTGTTATACTGTTAGGAGACTGTACCGTAGGTTGTACTGTTAGGAGACTGTACCGTAGGTTGTACTGTTACTGTAGGCTCTATGGTTTAGTGTATTGTACCATAGGATGTTACTGGTGGTTATATGTTGCTGTATATATCTATTGGATTACCTGCTGAGTTCTTTGAACTCACCCCGTTGTTACTATTTTTTTTCAGGTTGAGGCCGTCAAGAGAGATTCCAGTCGCTAGCCCCTTCGTTATGAGGATTTGTTATTTTAGATTTCTATTATCGTTTCTACGCATATACTGATGATGTGGGTTTGTATTGTGGACATTGAACATTCGGGTTTGCTACTTTTGTTTTCCACTACGGATTTTTCCATTACTTCGTGGATTTGTTTTCTTCGTTATAGTGGAGTAGGATGTTTACATATATCTTCGAGGATTCTTTATCGTCTTTCTATATTAAACTGCTTGGATTGATTATATGTTGAACTGTGTGGAATGTTGATATAAACTACGTAGTTGTTTCTTTTTTGTATTGTATTGTTCCAGCCATGTGTGACCGAGGTATAGATATATGTATTCTGGATTCATATTGTCACCCGTACAGGGCAGATGCTGCCGAAATTTCTTCGAACAGGAACTACCTGGGGCGTGACAATTCTTTTGGTATCAGAGCAAGGTACACGATACTTGCTCTTCGTTTTGGATTTTCGCGGTTTATCTGATACCAATTTTTGGTATCAGAGCAAGGTTTTGCGATACCTACTTGTCGGGTTTCGGATTTACGATACTTACTTTCGTGAGCTTTTCTTGGTATTTTGGATTTGTATGGATTTTCGTCGACTTACTCGTTTCGGAATTCCGAGGTATTTTGACGAGGATCTATTAGTTCTATTTGGGGGCTAAGCAGCGACAGGATATCTCCAGACGGTAAATAGGTAAATTAGGTAACTTTATAGATTTTATACCTGCAGTGATATCTGGGTAACATTTTGTTTACAGATATGACACATACACGTGTACCGGCACCGAGACATGGCAAACCACGTAAGAGGCCGATAGATTCTCCTGAGATAGAGTCTTCAGAGAGGTCTGCTAGGGTTGAGCCTGTCTTTCAGGGGCAGACTCCACAAGTCATGGTGGGTACGTCTGCTTATCAGACCCCAATAGTTCCGATTTCAGAGGTACCTACCTCGACTGTACCACCAGTGGTACCACCGTCGACATATTCAGCACCTCCCCCATCAGTCGTACCCGTAGTATACCCGACAGCCCCTCTAGCCGGGCCTGCTACTACGTACTTGGCACCACAGATACCTGTGCCGGTTACTATATACTAGGCACCCACACTGGTAGTACCGATTACTTCTTACTCGGTACTGCCCACCTTACTTTTAGTACTTATGTCTACCCTGTAGTTCCACCAGCAGTACCCACCTCGGTTTATGCGGCAGCACCAGTAGTACCTCCTCCGACTTATCCAGTAGTACCACCCATAGGATCAGCTTCAGTGGTTCTGTCTAGTTCCGTAGCGATATCTACGGATATGGTTGTGGCACTGGCACGGATCCCAGCCTTAGCGAAGTTGGTGAAAAGATCGATTTATGCTATTTCGCGGGGAGACTGATCCGAGCGTGGCTCAATCTTGGATAGAGTCTATAGAGCAGACATTCTTTTGCATGGCTACTCCGAGTGGGAGAAGGCTGAGCTGGCTGCTTACCACTTACGAGACGGGGCAGAGATCTGGTGGGACACGTAGCGCTCGATTATAGGAGAGCAGTATATTACCTGGACGAGATTTAGGGAGGCATTCGAGAGTCAGTATTTTTCCCCCGGCGTATCAGATGACACGTCGGCAGGATTTCCTGAGTCTTCGATAGAAAAACCGCTCAGTGATGGAGTATAATGCCGAATTTAATCGGTTGGCCAGATTCTGTCCCGAGTTAGTTGTCGAGGATAGATCTCGTATGCTTCAGTTTGTCCAAGGATTGGACGGGCATCTTCAGGTGAAGATTGCCGGTCTTGGTATTGCATCATACACAGAGGCAATGGATAGGGCTCTTATGATTGAGTCAGGTCATCAGAGAGTGAATGCAGATAAGAGGAGGAAGCAGACTGATCTAACTTCCGGACAGATCCAACAGATACAGACTACTGGGCAGCAGTAGACCAATCGCACTCAGACGAGTCAAGCTACTTCTGGGTCATCTGGACGACCTCGGAAGTCAAGATAATCTTCATCTGGATGTTCCCGGTCTTCTAAGCAGAATCGGAAATAGTCCACCGGTGACACTGCACCCGATGCGGATCCCGAGATCACATCACCTCTGCATGCACCCTGGGACAATCAGTTTGCTATTATTGCAAACTGCCTGGGAACTTGAGCCGAGACTGTTCGCTGAAGGTTCAGCATGCAGCCTCCGGGGTCTCTGTTCCGGGAGGACAGTTTGGTCAGTCCGGGACTCAGCGAGGCGGGCCGAAAGCCCAATCTTCGCATCGTCAGCAGAGGGCAGCTCCCCCTGCAGCAACTGCATATGGCATGCATGGGCAGGAGCATTTCGGTGTCCTTGTGGAGAACCCCACGGTATTCCGCCTTAGTGTTCTCCTGTACTATTCGTCAAGAAGAAGGATGGTACTCTGAGGTTGTGCATCGATTATAGGCAGCTGAATGCAGTGACTATCAGAAATAAGTACCCCTTGCCACGGATTGAGGATTTATTTGATCATCTCAGAGATACATCAGTGTATTCTAAGATTGATCTGCGGTATGGATATCATCAGCTGAGAGTTAGAGATTCTGATATTCAGAAGACAGCATTTCGCACCAGATACGGACATTACGAGTTTTTGGTATTGCCATTTGGGCTTACCAATGCTCTTGCAGTATTTATGGATCTGATGAACCGTATCTTTCTGGAGTACCTAGATCAGTTTGTTATTGTGTTTATCGATGATATATTGATATATTCGCATTCTGAGGAGAAGCACGCGCAACATCTTCGCATAGTCTTGGAGATTCTGCGACGACATTATCTGTATGCGAAGTTCAGCAAGTGTGCATTTTGGCTATCTTCAGTTGGTTTCCTGGGACACGTGGTGTCAAGCCGAGGTATTTCAGTAGATTCTCAGAAGATCGAGGCTATCACTAGCTAGGAGCAGCCGAAGTCAGTCCAGGAGATCCGCAGTTTCTTGGGACTGGCTGGATATTACAGACGATTCGTTGAGGGTTTCTCCAGTATTGCTATGCCGTTGACACGTCTGACTAGGAAAGGCGTAAAGTTCACGTGGTCAGAGGCTTGCGAGACTAGCTTCCAGGAGCTGAAGCGGAGATTAGTATCAGCACCAGTTTTGGTTTTACCTTCTGGTGATGACGGATTCGTATTTTACACAGACGCATCTCTTCAGGGCTTGGGCGCTGTTTTGATGCAGCATGGTAGGGTAGTCTCCTATGCTTCTCGTCAGTTGAAGGAGCATGAGAAGAACTACCTAGTACATGATTTAGAGCTAGCCGCTATTATCTTTGGTTTGAAGATTTGGCGACATCATCTATATGATATTACTTTTGAGATTCTTACTGATCATAAGACTCTCAAATATATTTTCACACAGAAGGAACTCAATCTCCGACAGAGGAGATGGATGGAGTTTCTGAAGGACTATGATTGTACTATTAGCTACCATTCGGGTAAAGCTAATGTGGTTGTTGATGCACTTAGCAGGAAGTCCAGAGGGACTTTAGCTTGTCACCGAGTTTTAGTCACGGACTCGATTTAGGGATTCTCCGAGTTGGGCCTTGAGGAGCAGGGACGGACAGAGCAGGGTATTCTTGTTACTATGGTTGCTCAGTTGTCGATCAGGATGAGGATTCGAGAGGCCCAGGCCGGAGATCAGCATTTACAGTTCATTAGCAGCCAGATAGCTTCCGGACAACAGACCAAGTTTACACGAGATGATGAGGGTATTGTTTATTTCCGAGGTAGATTGTGTGTGCCTCAGTCCCACCCGGTCATGGAGGAGTTACTTCAGGAGGCTCATCATTCTAAATTTGCTATCCACCCAGGTGGAACCCGTATGTATCGTGATTTGAGGCGTTCCTATTGGTGGAACGGTATGAAGAAAGACATCGCGGAGTTTGTAGCTAGATGTATTGTCTGTCAGCAGGTGAAGGCTGAGCACCAGAGACCTGCTGGTTTACTTCAGAGGATCCCTATTCCCGAGTGGAAATGGGAGCACATTACTATGGATTTCGTGGTTGGTTTGCCTAGGACTCGTCGAGGTCATGATGCAATTTGGGTAATCGTTGACCGATTAACCAAATCCACACATTTTATAGCGATCCAGAAGACTGATTCTCTGGATCGATTAGCTGAGTTTTACTGTCGAGAGATTATCAGATTGCATGGAGTTCCGCTGAGCATTATATCTGATAGAGACCCACGGTTCACTTCCTGATTCTGGCAGAGTCTGCAGCAGGCCTTGGGCACACAGCTTCGTTTTAGTACGACATTCCATCCGCAGACAGATGGGCAGTCAGAGCGGACTATTCAGACTTTGGAGGATTTGCTGAGGTCTTGTGTTATGGACTTCGGGGGCAGCTGGGAGGACCACCTGCCATTAGTGGAGTTCGCCTACAACAACAGCTATCATTCGGCTATTCAGATGGCACCGTTTGAGGCGTTGTATGGTAGACCGTGTCGGACACCCATCCTTTGGGAGGAGGTTGGGGAGGCCCAGCTGATAGGACCTCAGAGAGCTCAGCAGGATGCAGAGTTAGTTCACACTATCAGACAGAGGATGTCAGAGGCTCAAGACCGTCAGAAGAGTTATGTTGATCGGCGACGGAGACCTCTGGAGTTCTCTATTGGTGATCATTTATTTTTGAGAGTTTCACCCACGAAAGGGGTGAAGAGATTTGGTCTTCGAGGTAAGTTATCTCCACGATATATTGGGTCATTCCAGATCTTGGAGAGAATTGGAGCAGTAGCTTACCATTTAGCGCTACCACTATCTCTAGCTGGCATCCACGATGTATTCCATGTATCTATACTGAGGAGATATGTATCCGATCTGGCACATGTTCTGTCAGAAGTATCCGTTCCTATTCAGCCTAACGTCACTTACGAGGAGGTTCCGGTACGGATTCTGGACCACAGAGAGCGTCAGCTGCGGAACAAGACTGTCCGGCTGGTTAAAGTCGGATGACATCATCATTCTTATGAGGAGGCCACTTGGGAGCTCGAGGATACGATTTGAGCTCGATACCCTCATCTCTTTACTTGAGGTATGTGGGTTAGAGTTTCTTTCAGCATTTATACTATTTGGTTATGTTATAGTGTTGGCTGTTGGTTATAGCAAAATTTGGGGACCAAATTTTTATTAGTAGGGGAGGATGTGAGATCTCGAAAAATTTAAATAAATAGGGTTATTTCAGAAATAGCCTTATAAAATTTTTCTGGAGTTTTTAAAATTTTCTGGGATTTTTTTGGAGCTCGTACGAAGGGTTTTGAGGGGATCGATTGGGGGATTCGGATAAAGCCTGTTTGAGATACCCGTTTAATTGAGGAAATGTTTTATTTATAAAACCTTTTCCTTTTTATTTTCTTTCCCCAAACGGCGACCCCGATCCTCTCATCACCCGAACAATCTCCTCCTTCCCCGATCTTTTCTTCTCCCCTTCCTCTGTTCTCTCTCGCGGACGAACCGAAACCAGCGGACTTCCGGCAATCGTCGACGTCGACTGAGGACTCATTGCCGGAGCTTGCCAGAGATCGAAGAAGGGGGCCGGATCATCTTGATTCCCTCTTCTCAACCCTTCCCCGATGTCGACACCAAGGGAGATGATCGCCTGAATGAAGAGGCAATTAGGGCTCCGTGGCTAGCTTCGATTTCTTCTTCTCTGGATGTTCTCCGATCTGTGCCCTAGCACGATTTACGTTTCCCCGATCGATGACATTGGATCAAGCCGGATCCACCGATCACCGGTGTGGAGAGGCAGTTAGGGCTTCAATGGGTAAGCAATCCGAACCTTATTCCTTCTATTTCTCTGAGTTGTGCCCTAGCTTCAAGCCTTACCTTTCGATTCTTCCTACTGACATCGCGGGATCGGATCTTGATCCTCTTCTTTGAGGTTGATTTAGGTCACGGATTGGAGGGGATCAATAAGTTTGTTCTTGAGCTGTCGGGCAGAGTCTAGGAGGTTTGTAATAGATCAGTGATGATCTTCGGATTGAGTGATACCTTCTGGAGACAACCGATTGAGGTAAGCTTAGGTCTTCTTCTCTGTTACCGATCCTCATCTTCTTTTCAGTTGAATTAGGTCACAGATTTGGAGATGTTGGTATCAAGGAGGTGTTCTTGAGCTGTCAGGCAGAGGTTAGAAGGATGGTTGTGCTTGATCAGTAGTCTTCCTGCTGGATTCCTGCTTGATCCGATTGATAACAGCAAGGTGAGGTTCTGTTCCATTTCTATGGTGTTGATTTCTTGATCGCCTGAGATGTTATCTTCATCCGATCAGTAGGAAGGATTTTAGCAGCGAGGTTGTGTTGTTGTGATGCTAGAATTGTGGTCATTGAGGTGGTTTACAACAGCGTTTCTAGTTCCGGCAACTCTCCAACAGCAGCTACCTTTCCTGGCAGCACCATTTCTTTGTGTGGATCAACAGAATAGTGCTAGGAATTTAGGTAAGGTATTGGATTTTCGATCTTAGTTGTAGATCATGGTGTGATTTGATTTCTAGATGGTTATGAGTGATGTAGATGAATTATACTAGTTGTTAATTGTATGTAGGGTTCTTTATCTTGCTGTAGAACAGTTATTTTAGGTTTATGTATTGCATTAGGGATAATTTGATTACATGATTAGTGTGATTAGATTTAATTACTTAAATTAATCTAATGGAATGATTAGGGTTAAGACAATTAACCCTAGTCAATTATTAGATTTAATTTAAGTTTATGTTTCTAATCTAACTGGTGATTAGGGATTAGGTAACTAACCCTAATTATCTGTTAGATTTTATTTAGGTAGGATGCGATTGACTTGATTAGGGTTTTACCCTAATTTGATTTTATGGATTTTATTTAGCTATTCATTTGAATTTAGCTAAATAAAATATATATATTGTTTGTTTGACACAGGACTCTGATTCGAGACAGGCGTCTCGACGTTGGATTTGGTGTTATTGTACCTTCTATTTGAGGTGGGTACCCTTTGACTTATCTCTTGATAGTGTCTTATGATATGTGCAATTTATATATACTTACTAGTGTTGGTAGTTAGTATTTCCTTGGTTTAGTTTAGTTGATACCTATCATGTTTCTACTGTTAGTTGGTTTACATTAGAGTTGGATGCTTTTATCTTTTGCCATGTGTATCTATGTTTATAGAGATGGATATGTATATTTATAGTTCTCCACTATACTGGATTAGTTACTTTACATGTTTAATACGTGCTCTTGGATTCATGATACTTATATCATTGTTATATGTGATGTTCTTGGATTTATGCTGTTTATATCATGGTTATATATATGCGTTTACCTTTTTGGCACACACATATATGGAGGAGGCTATGTTCAGGTATGACATATTGTAGCCGCATGCACCATATCGCATGATTGCATGCTGGGCGATTGACGACTCCATTATTGTTGAGCTCGTCGGCCGGCTACATGGACCTCTACACACGTGATCACTACATGGGTACTGGCACAGCACTCAGGGTGTGTATGATAGGTTGCTCTGTCGAGGGCTCCGCTGGTACACTCATAGGTTAGTGTGATGCAGCGTAGTAGCAGGACAGGGGTCCCTTCCCGTCATTGCGTACCGGGAGATGAGAGCGTTACGCTCCCTCACTATGTTTGAGGTTAGAGGATAGGTGTACTCCGGTGCATCCCGTCCACTCGGTCACTCTTCAGGGGTAGTGACGACAGAGTGCACGGTGTCATAGCCCTACCCACTCGGTCTCACCATTGTGTGTGAGATGGTTGACTGGCGTCAGGGGTGACCATGTCATATTGCATCATATGCACAGATTGCATTTATTGTTATTGTTGCATATTGGATGCTGCACTTGGGTGATTGCATATGATTGACATGCATACAGGATACATGCTTATTTGCTCTGACTATCTTTATCTGTGTATGTCCACAGTCATTTGCCCAAGCCTCGCAGGTTAATACAGTTTATTTCAGTTATGCATTTTCTTATTATTCTTGTTATAGACTGTACCCTATGCCTATTGCTGGTTATTACAGTTTATTTCAGCTATACATATCTGTTATACTGTTAGGAGACTGTACCGTAGGTTGTACCGTTAGGAGATTGTACCGTAGGTTGTACTGTTACTGTAGGCTCTATGGTTTAGTGTGCTGTACCATAGGATGTTACTGGTGGTTTTATGTTGCTGTACATATCTATTGGATTACCTGCTGAGTTCTTTGAACTCACCCCGTTGTTACTATTTTTTTTCAGGTTGAGGCCGTCAGGAGAGATTCCTGTCGCTAGCCCCTTCGTTATGAGGATTTCTTATTTTAGATTTCTGTTATTGTTTCTACGCATATACTAATGATGTGGGTTTGTATTGTGGACATTGAACATTCGGGTTTGCTACTTTTGTTTTCCGCTGCGGATTTTCCCATTACTTCGTGGATTTGTTTTCTTCGTTGTAGTGGAGTAGGATGTTTACATATATCTTCGAGGATTCTTTATCGTCTTTCTATATTAAACTGCTTGGATTGATTATATGTTGAACTGTGTGGAATGTTGATATAAACTGCATGGTTTGTTTCTTATTTGTATTGTATTGTTCCGGCCGTGTGTGGCCGAGGTATAGATATATGTATTCTGGATTCATATTGTCACCCGTACAGGGGAGATGCTGCCGAAATTTCTTCGGACAGAGACTACCTGGGGCATGACAGTCTAGGTGTTTGATTAAGCATTCTGTAGATAAAACCTAACCTTATACCTAGTATCACACAGTTGACTGATACTTAAAAGATTATACTTGAAATTTTCAACAAAGAAAACATTTGTAATAATAAAGTTAATTTTCAGTTCGATATTACCTATACCAATTACCTTGAGTTTGTCGTTGTTCCCAAAGGCAACTATTCCTAGACATTTGTGTGATCTCCAGTCATATATTTGGAGTAACCACTATCCAAAATCCACTTAGTTTCCTATAATATGTAGGAATTAGGGTTCGTCTAACTATTGGACTTATAGTCATTTTTGATAAAAGTAAGTTGAATTATTAGACTAAATATTTAAGTTATACATATATATATGTTTTAAGGTTAAAACTTAGGTTTAAAAAAATTAAGTTTAATTTTTAAAAAAATTAAGTTTAATTTTTAAAATAATTTTTAAGTTAAAAAAATTAAAATAATTTTTAACTTAAAAATATTAAAATAATTTTTAAGTTAAAAAAATAAGTTTAATTTTTAAGTTAAAAAAAATTATGTTTAATTTCTAAAATAATTTTTAAAAAAATTAAGTTTAATTTTTAAAATAATTTTTAAGTTAAAAAAACTTAAGTTTAATTTTTAAGTTAAAAAAACTTAGGTTTAATTTTTAAGTTAAAAAAACTTAAGTTTCATTTTTAAAGAATTTAAGTTTAATTTTTAAAATGATTTTTAAGTTAAAAAAAATTAAGTTTAATTTTTAAAATAAAAAAAATAAAGTTTAATTTTTAAGTTAAAAAAATTTAAGTTTCATTTTTAAAAGAATTTAAGTTTAATTTTTAAAATGATTTTTAAGTTAAAAAAATTAAGTTTAATATTTAAATTAAGTTTTGAGTTAAAAAAAATTAAGTTTAATTTTTAATATAATATAATTTTTAAAATGCTTTTTAAGTTAAAAAAATTAAGTTTAATTTTTAAAATAATTTTTAAGTTAAAAAAATTAAGTTTAATTTTTAAAATAATTTTTTTAAAAAAAAATTAAGTTTAATTTTTAAAATAATTTTTTAAGTTAAAAAAAATTAAGTTTAATTTTTAAAATAATTTTAAAAAAATTGAGTTTAATTTTTAAAATATTTTTTTTTTAAATTAAGTTTAATTTTGAAAATAATTTCTAAGTTAAAAAAAATTAATTTTAATTTTATTTTAATTTAATTTAATTAATTTTAATTTTAATTTATTTTTAATTTAAAGTTCTTAGTCATCTCACCCGATCTATGTTTTCAATTAGGGAATCTTATAATTTTGTGAGATGAATTAGGTTCAATTTTAGGGTTTGTTTTTAACTTATGTTAGATTCAGGTTTAGCTTTGGGTTCAACAAATAGGCGTTCTCTGGATAGACTTCTGGGCTATGGTGAGTCACTTGGACATCATTAAAGTAACCATACCGTCGTGGTTTTCCAAATAGTCCTATCCATTGGACTTAGTACAAAACCTTGGTCTAACTGGTTAGGATCCATAAAGGATAGCTTCGGTCAGTTCCAATTAGCCAAATGCACCAAGTCGAAGCCATATCTTCCTTGTCGAAGCCATATCTTTCTAGACATGCATAGACTAAGCTTCCCTAACGTACTATCATCCAAAATTTCACCAGTACCATTTTTCAAGTTAAACTTGAACCCTTTTTAACTAGTCCTAATTACCATGTCGGGTAGGTTGGATAGGGTTACCCTGCCGGGTAGGTTAGTTTTGGAGGTGCCAGCTATTCTGGAGCCTTCCCCTGAATTAATGACCTATTAATTTAATTTTTAGTTCTCGGTTTATGTCTATTTCTTTTATAATTATATTTTACTTGGTGATAGTTTAAACTTTGTTGAGTTCTAATATGTTTAGATTTTAAATTTTTTGGTTTAGGTTTGTATTCTGGTTTTTGACTTGGTTTATTTGACTTTATGTAATATATTTTATCTTTAGGGATATAATATTGGTTAGGTCCTATTTGCGTGGTTAAACACGCTTTCGGAACCCAGGCGTTATTCGTTGGTTTGTATTTGGTTATCAATGATTTAAAAGTTTTATTTGAGTTTGACTTATATCCGAGTCCGGTTTTATTATAACATGCTTTTTGATTATTTAGGATTAAGTCTAAATTTTTTGATCTGGTAGTAAATTTTTCTAACATATTTTTTAAATTACTAATTTCTGATTTTAATGATGAATTCTCCTCCTCAAGTGTTAGATCTTGAGTTGGTTTATTATTTACAACTTGTTCCTTGAGGGTTTGATTTTCCTCGAGTAGCAATTTATTTTCATTTTCTAATTTAACTAACTTATTATTTAAGCACGAGATAATTTTAAAAAACTTTCGGTTTAAGGTTAGAAATACCTCTTCAGAACCTTCGGAAACGAGTACGGATTCGTGGCTCGATTCGGGTTCGAACCCGTCTTCTGATTCTTCTTTCGACTCTGCTTCGCGGGCCATCAGCGCGAGGTGGCTCTGGTGCTTCCGATCTTCTTCTTCTGAATCGTCCGAGGAGGAGGAGGAGTCCCACGTCGCTTTGAGGGCTTTCTTTTTGGACGGCTTTGGTTTGTCGATCTTCAATCTCGGGCACTCGTTCTTGTAGTGGCCCTTCTTGTTGCATCCGAAGCACGTCACACTCCTTGATTCGGTTGGAGAATTGATCTTTTGAAGGTCCTTCTTGCTGAAGCTTCTTTTCCTCCTGGTGAACATTTTCCTTACCAGGTTCACCAGGTGTTCTTCATCTTCATAGTTCTGGTCAGAATCTTCTTCAGATTTAGACTTGTTCTTCTTTTCTTTTGAGGAACCTGAAAATAAAGCTACACCTTTCTCGACCCCGGCGTTAGTTTGCTCATGTAGTTCTAATTCACAAAAAAGCTCATCTAGTTTTAATTTTGATAAATTTTTAGAAATCTTGTAGGAATCTACGATAGATGCCCACAAGCTGTTGCGTGGAAAAGCATTCAAGGCATACCTTATTAAGTCCCAGTTCTCCATTTGGTGTCCTATTGCGTGGAGTCCGTTGAGAATATCTTTGATTCTTGCGTGGAGTTGGCTGACCGTTTCTCCTTCCTACATTTTTATGTTAAATATTCTATTTAGAAGTAGGTCTCATTTTGTTACCTTAGCGTCGCTCGTTACTTCGTGCAGCTCGATCAGTTTGTCCCACAGCTCTTTAGCGTTTTTATGTGGTCCGACCCGGTTCAGTTCTTCTCTTGTTAATCCGCACTGTAAGGTGTTGATTACCTTGATCTCTGTTGATGCCTTCTTCTTCAAGTCTGTTGTCCATTCTTCAGGATCCAGTAGATTCCTGGAACTGTCTACTAGTATTTTGTAGGCTCTTGTGACGCTCAGCCACTGGTCGAAATCTGTCTTGAGATATACTTCCATTCGCTTCTTCCAGTACGGGAAATCATCCCTGTTGAAAAGGGGAGGTCGCACTGTGCTGAAGCCCTCAGTCTGCGACATTTTTAATCTGAACAAAAAAAACAAATAGAGAGGTTCCAAGACTTGGTCTTGGATTAGTAGTGCGGGAAGAATTAAATAAAAGTAACTAAATTAGTGTTGCACCAATTTAGATGTAATTATGATGGAAGGAGATTTCCTAAAAGGTAATTATACCAGTTTGGAATTTTATGAAAAACTGAAATCCGAAAATAGAAAAAAAAATTAAAAACAAATCACCCCCTTGCTTGATTGGTGGTTGCACCAAATCAGAGCGATACTTGCTCTGATACCACTTGTTGGACCGTGATGTTTCGATAGAGGGGGGGGTGAATATCGATTACGAAAATTCTTTCGAAGAGAGTTAAACGCAGCGGAAAAATTAAGCAATGCTAACACAGACCAATTTTACTTGGTTCGGAGCCTGTGTCGACTCCTACTCCAAGGCCCGCACTCGTTGAGTGCTTTCGGTGGGCAATCACTAGCAATTCGAAATTTATTACAAACTAAGTATAGAAAATGCTAATGAAAATAAAAGCGATACCGACAAAGGAATAAATCGAAAAGGAAAAGTGTGTTGTCGGAGCTTCGTTAGCGTCGCAGGAGCGCAGAGCAACAGAGCAAGCAGTAGAAGATCTTCTTGTCAGTTGTTGTTTTTGGCTCCACCTCTAACTCTCCTTTTATATGAGGCTCGGGGTGCCCCGAATCCCTTCCGGGTGCCCTGGTGAGACGTGGCAGGTCCAACCAGTGAGCTCCACGTGGCGACAACACGATCAGGATAAAATTGCCTCCCGGGCGCCCGGACCACCTTTCTCCAGAGATTCCTTCTTCTGCAAGACAAGGTTAGTCTGAGACAAATATATAATATATTGCCTGCAAAACAAAGTATTAGCACAGTTTTATAAATTCAATATCAAGAGTATGACTTAGATTCCGTCTTTCCAAGACTGGAATCTAGTCATGATCTCGACTTAGATGTCCGAAATAGATCTAAGCCGGATCGACGCCTAATGTTTCCTTTCCGGGAACGTGTCCTCACAGTCACTCCCTTCCAGTGACTTACCTTTACTCACCTACCAGACGTCCGGTCAGCCCTTCGACCCGTCTGGACTTCTCGCCAGCTATCCGGTCAGCCCGTCGACCTAGCTGGACTTCTCGCCAAGCGTCTGGTCAGCCCGTCGACCCCAGCTATCCGGTCAGCCCGTCGACCTAGCTGGACTTCTCGCCAAGCATCCGGTCAGCTTGTCGACCTGCTTGGACTTCGTGCTAGACATCCGGTCAGCCCGTCGACTTGTCTGGACTTAGCCTGCACACTCGATCATAGTGTTAGATAATGATAAACCTAATTTGTCATTCATCAAAACCTGAGTTAGACCGTTAGTGCTAACCACACCAACAACAATAACCTATTCAAGTAGCACAAGCTCTACGCAGATCTGATAGGATCCGTTGTCAACCTGAGAGATATTCTTTTCTCTTGTCTGACAATGGTGATGTAGTGCTAGTTGGTCTCAACGAGCTTACATCTTATCAGGAAGCTGTACAGGGCCCAGATTATGAGAAATGGCTAGAGGCCATGAGATCTGAAATGGAATCTATGTACACTAACCAAGTATGGACTTTAGTTGATCCACATGAAGGGATCAAACCCATTGGGTGTAAGTGGGTCTTCAAGGTGAAGACTGACATGGATGGTCGTATGCATACCTATAAAGGTAGATTGGTGGATAAAGGATTCAAGCAGATTCATGGTATAGACTATGATGAAACTTTTTCACCAGTTGCGATGCTCAAGTCCATTCGGATCATGCTTGCTATTGCTGCTTACTATGATTATGAGATCTAGAAGATGGATGTCAAAATCATATTTCTTAATGGAAATCTACTCGAGGATGTGTATATGATACAACCTGAGGGTTTTATAGATCCAGAGCATGCTGGAAAGGTTTGTAAGTTTCAAAGATCCATTTATGGATTGAAGCAAGCTTCTAGAAGCTGGAATCTTCGATTCGATGATGCGATCAAAAGGTTTGGTTTCATTAAGAATGAAGATGAACCTTGTGTCTACAAGAAGGTTAGTGGAAGTATAGTCATCTTTCTCATATTGTATGTAGATGACATACTACTCATTCGAAATGATATCCCTACTCTTCAGTCAGTGAAGACTTGGCTTGGGAATTATTTTTCAATGAAAGACTTAGGTGAGGCAACCTATATTTTAGACCTTAAGATCTATAGAGATAGATCTAAAAGATTGCTTGACCTAAGCCAGAGTACGTACATTGACAAGGTGCTTAAACGTTTTGCTATGGAGAATTCCAAGAAGGGAGTCCTGCCTATGTCACATGGTGTGAGTCTTTCGAAAACTCAATGTCCTTCTTCAATGGTAGAAAGGAACAATATGGATCAGATTCCTTATGCATCTGCTATAGGGGTCTATCATGTATGCCATGCTTTGTACTCACCCAGATGTCTCATATGCATTAAGCATGATGAGCAGATACTAGTCAAATCCATGTGAAGGTCACTGGACAATAGTCAAGAATATTCTTAAGTACTTAAGAAGAACTCAAGATTATTTCTTGATCTTTGGAGGAGATGAAAGGCTTGTTGTAAAGGGTTACAACTGTTGCTGTAAAGGGTTACAGCTGTTACTGTAAAGGGTTACAATGGTGTAAGCTTCTAAATTGACAAGGACGATTCTAGATCGCAGTTAGGGCATGTATTTTACATAAATGGTGCTCTTGGGTATTGGATACTACAACGATTCGAGGGATCATCGATATATGAGATATGATGATATGCAGAGTCCCGACCGATGCTAACATTGCAGATTCTTTGACTAAGGCTTTGGCACAATGAAAGCATAATGGACACACTAGGTCAATGGGTATTCGATACGTTAGTGATTGGCACTAGTGCTAGTGGGAGATTATTAGTATTAGCCCTAGTACCAATTATGAGATGTTTGTAAAGGGCTCATTTTTGTATCATATATCATTATTAATAAAAGATAAAGTTGATTATTATATTTATTTCAGTTCAGTACCGATTGAATAAATATATTAATGTCCTTGGATGGTAGGTTCTTATCTACAGTATATCAATTGGTTGAATTGATAGTGAGATATTATAGAGAACACTACTCTTGAAACATTTTTTTTTTCAACCACGCACTTTCAACTAAATTTAAACGGTAAAGTATCTTGATAATAAATGCACCCCTATGAACCACCATACCCAAAATAACCAGTAGCTTTACAAAGAAGAAATTTTAACTGAAAGAACGGAAGACACCCATACAATTCAAAAAAATAATAATAAAGAAAACGCATAAGAACGCCAGCTCAGCACTCCTAGACGTTTGGATAGTGGAATGTGCATCCATCTCGCCTTCTCTACTACTCCGTTCGCATGCCCCCTTCCATATCCTGAGAGGTATCTCCCTCACATGTAACGTAAGCATCATGAGTTTACGGACCCAGCAAGTATAATCCATTATGTAAGATATGACTTCCATGAGGTAGTAGGAATAGTAACTAGTAAACATGTATCACGAGTTCAATTGCAGTATAAAGAAGAAAAGGAAATGCACTATGTAAGAGTGCCTAAGTAGCTAGTAAGGATGAATATGACATTAGGTAGTAACCACATTTGAGCCAGTCAATCAATCTCATGACCCTAGAGGTACCTTCTAGGAGAACATGCAGTCATATAGCCGAAGCTAACATAAGTTACATTATCAGTTATATATTATAGTAACAGTCATAATTACAGTATCAGTCTTGTTTGGAAGGACCCTCCCCGGAGCTCATCCCAGGACACCCAACCCGTACTGTCACCACCTATGTTCATATACATCCAGTTAATCTCTTAAGGAAACATACCCTTCTCCTAACTCCTCTTGTTGTACTTAAATATCAAGAACTACAAGACCTAAGTAAATAAAGGAAAATATCATATTGTTCCAATTGAAAAAGTACTGAACTTCAATGGCCGAAGCTAACATATCCTTGCAAATGATAATAACAAAAGTCTCTATTGTAAGGAATTCTTCACTAGTACAAGAAGCTAGCAAAACATGTCGCGTGATACCAAAGTAAATCAAAATGAGGTAAATAATTCTATCAACACTATAAACCACCCATCAGTAATAGGAATTAACATAACATACTAGTTGATATCATAGAAATATAGACGACGCAATTAAATCTATTAGTAATAGAAACCATTCAGCTAGCATAGAAAACCATTCTTCGCTAATAGGAGCTTCTGTAACATTCCAATTGATACCAACTGTAGGTGTGGTTACCACTAACGGTCTAACTCAAGTTTTGATGAATGATAAAATATGTTAAGTTAGTTTCGTTGCTATCTAACACTCTGATCGAGTGTGCAGGAGAAGCCTAGACAGGTCGACGGGCTGACCTGATGTCTATCACGAACCCCAGCTAGGTCAACGGACCGACCAGATAGCTGGCATGAAGTCCAAATGGGTCAATGGGCTGATCGGACGTTTGGCACGAAGTCCAGACGGGTCAAAGGGTTGACCGGACATCTGACAGGTAATTAGTGGAGGTAAGTCACTAGAGGGGAGTGACTGTGAGGACGCATTCCCGGGAAGGGAACATTAGGCGTCGATCCGACTTAGATCTATTTCGGATATCTAAGTCGAGATCGTGACTAGATTTCGGTCTCGAGGAGACGGAATCTAATTACTATCCTTCTTTTATCATAAACTGTGCTAACACTCTGTTTTGCAGGATATTTTGCATTTATGCTTCAGACTAACATTTTCTTGCAGGGAAATGAAGTTGCTGGAAAATGGATTCCGAGCGCCCAGAAGAGATTTGGGCGC
Organism: Zingiber officinale; assembly: GCF_018446385.1. Lineage (NCBI taxonomy): Eukaryota > Viridiplantae > Streptophyta > Magnoliopsida > Zingiberales > Zingiberaceae > Zingiber > Zingiber officinale. The sequence continues at coordinate 37,413,179 of NC_056007.1, read as the reverse complement.
TCGGAATGCAAGTTTTATCTGCAACATCACTTTGCCACGTGGAACGCCCTGGTTGGCTCAGCTACATCATATTCAGGGCACCCAAAAGGATCCAGGCGCCCCGAACCTCCTATATAAGGAGGGTAAAGGCTGGAGCTAAAGAACAACTTACGATCTGCTCTCCTGTGCTCCTGCGACGCTGCGAGGATACTCTGACAACACGCTGTTCTTTTATTTCTTCCTTTTTGTCAATATTATATTTTTGTTAGCATTCTTGTACTTTAATTATAACAATTATTTCGAATTGCTAGTGAATTGCCCAACGAAAGCACTCAACGAGTGCGAGCCTTAGAGTAGGAGTCGACACAGGCTCCAAACCAAGTAAAAACTACTTGTGCCATTCTTTATGCTTTCGATTTTTTCCACTGCGTACTTTCGTTAAAATTTTAATCGATATTCACCCCCCTCTATCGAATTCACGATCCAACAAGTTGTATCAGAGCAGGTACCACTCTGATTTGGTGCAACCACCAATCAGACAAAGAGGTGAAACCTTTTTTATTTTGTTTTCGATTTTCAGTTTTTTCGTTATATTCCAAACTGGTATTGTTACGTTTTTGGAAATATTTTTTGTTGCAAGTTATCTAAATTAGTGCAACACTAATTCAACTTTTATATTATTTTTATTTCTTCCCACACTACTAATCCAAGACCAAGTCTTGGGATTTTCCTTGTCTATTTCTTTACTTGTGTGCAGGTTAAAAAAAAAGTCTCAAATTGAAGGTTTCTGCACAGTACGTCCTCCCTTATTCAATGGGGATGATTTTCTGTACTGGAAGAAGCGGATGGAAGTATACCTGAAGACAAACTTCGATCAATGGTTCAACGTCACCAGAGGCTACAAGGTGCCGATCGACAACTCCGGAATTCCATTGGACCCAGAATAGTGGACTCCGGATATGAAGAAAAAGTCGTCAACGGACTTCAAAGCCCTCAACATCCTACAATGCGGACTGAAAAAGGAAGAGTTGAACCAGGTAGGATCGTATCAAAACGCGAAAGAGCTATGGGACAAATTGATCGAGCTGCACGAAGGAACTAGCAACGCTAAGGTAACAAAACGCGACCTCCTCTTATATAAATTATTTAATATTAAAATGCAGGAAGGAGAAACGGAGAGTTAGCTTCACGCGAGGATCAAGGACATCCTCAACGGACTCCACGCGATAGGCCATCAAATAGAGAACCACGATATAATAAGTTATGCGTTAAATGCCTTTCTACGTAACACCTTGTGGGCATCCATTGTGGATGCCTACAAGATTTCAAAAAATTTATCTAAATTAAAATTAGACGAACTGTTTTGCGAATTAGAATTGCACGAGCAAACTAACGTCAGGATCGAGAAAGGTGCAACCTTGTTTGCAGGTTGAAGATGAGACTGACCAGGATTCTAAAGACGAAGAGTACCTGGTGAACCTGGTAAGGAAGATGTTCACCAGGAGAAAGAAAACCTTCAGCAAGAAGGACCTGCAAAAGATCAACTCCCCAAACGAACCGAGGAACATGACCTGCTTCGGATGCAACAAGAAGGGCCATTACAAGAATGAGTGCCCGAAACTGAAGAGTGACAAGACAAAGACATCCAAGAAGAAGGCTCTCAAAGTGACTTGGGACAACTCTTCCTCAGACGAATCGGAGGACGAAGACCAGAAGCACCAGAGTCACCTCACATTGATGGCCCTCGAAGTAGAGTCGGGGGACGAATCGGAAGACGGGTCCGAACCCGAATTGAGCCACGAGTCCATACTCGTTTCTGAAGGTCCCGAAGAGGTAAACTTTAATTTAAATAGAAAGTTTTTAAAAATTATTGCATGTTTAAATAGTAAATTAATTACATTAGAAAAAGAAAACAAATTGCTTCTTGAGGAAAATCAAAACCTCAAGGAACAAATCACAAATCCAAATCCAACTCAAGACCTAACACTTAAGGAGGAAAATTTATCACTAAAATCAGAAATTAATAAAATAAAAGATCTCTTAGAAAAATTTACAACAAGATCTAAGAATTTAGATCTAATTTTAAATAACGAAAAATCAATCTACAATAAAATCGGACTTGGTTATAAGTCAAGTTCAAATAAAACATTTAAATCGTTAATAACCCAACACAAATAATCAAGTAAAGCTTGGGTTCCGAAAGAGTGCCTAACCACGCAAGTAGGACTTAACCAATACTACATACCCAAAGAAAAAATATATTATGTAAAATCAAATAAATCAAATCAAAAACCAAAATACAAACCTAGACCAACAAATTCAAAATCTAAATATTTTAAACCCCACTGAGACTTAGAATATTATCAAGTCAATTATAACTATAAAAAGAATAGGCATAAACCAACAACTAAAAATCAAAAATAAAGGCCAATAATTCAGGAGGAGGCTCCAGAATAGCTGCCACCTTCAAAAATAATCTACCCGATAGGGTAACCGAAACTAACCTACCCGATAGGGTAATTAGGACTAATTAGAAAGGGATCAAGTTTAACTTAACGTATGGTACTGATGAAGTTTTGGATGATAGTACGTTAGGGAAACTTAGTCTATGCATGTCTTGGAAGATATGACTTCGACCTAGTACATTTGGTTAAGTGGAACTAACCAAAACTACCTTTTATGGATCATAACTAGTTAGACCAATGTTTTGTATTAAGTTCAGTAGATAGGACTATTTAGAAAACCTCTAAGGTAACTCTAATGATGTCCAAGTGACTCTCCATAGCCCAGAAGTTTATACGAAGAATGCGTATTTGTTTAGCCCAAAGTTAAACCTGAATCTAACACAAAGTTAAAACAAACCCTAAAACTGAACCTAATTCATCTCACAAAATTATAGTATTCCCTTACTGAAAACATAAATCGGGTGAGATGACTAAGGACTCAATAAAATTAAATCAATTAAATAAAATTGAATTAAAATTAATTAAATTAAATAAAACTTAATTAAATTAAATTAAATAAAATAAAATAAATTAAAATAAATTAAAATAAATTAAATTAAATTAAATTAAGATAAATTAAATTAAAATAGATTAAATTAAATTAAATTAAATTAAGATAAATTAAATTAAAATAGATTAAATTAAATTAAATTAAATTAAATCAAAATAAAATAAATTAAATTAAATTAAATAAAATAAAATAAAAAATTCATTTAAAAAATGTTTTAAAAATTGTTTAAAAAATCATTTTAAAAATTCTTTAAAAAATTCTTTTAAAAACTTTAGAAATTATTTGAAAAATTCTTTTAAAAACTTTAAAAAATTATTTTAAAAATTATTTTAAAAACTTTAAAAATTATTTTAAAAAAATTATTTTAAAAAAAACTTTAAAAATTATTTTAAAAACTATAAAATTATTTTAAAAAATTAAAAAATTATTATAAAATTTCTTTTAAAAACTTTAAAAAATTATTTTAAAAACTTTTAAAATTATTTTAAAAATTCTTTTAAAAACTTTTAAAATTATTCTAAAAATTCTTTTGAAAACTTTAAAAATTATTTTAAAAAATTTAAAAAAGCATTTTAAAAATTCTTTTAAAAACTTTAAAAAATCATTTTAAAAAATTTTAAAATCATTTTAAAAATTGTTTTTTATAAAATACTTTAAAAATACTTTTAAAAAAAAATTTAAACAATTATCGGGTCAAAAACAAGGGGTGGGCTCCCTTGGTATTGTAACTCGGGGCTCCTGAAAGGTTCTTCGGATGCCCCGCTCAGCCAAACCCGGGCGCCCGGAGTGATTCCAGGCGCCCAGACCTCTCTATAAAAGGGGGGGGGGGGTGGCCCCCTCCACTTGCACCTCACGTATTCGTCTCTTGTAAAGGCTTTCTTCGAGCCTTAACGAGAGAGGAATGACTAATTAAAATTTTTCCTCATTTCTTCGGTTAGTACGCGACTGTGAATCAACCGAGGTCGTCATTTTTAAAAATATTATTCACCATGCCTCAGTAAATTTCTTTTCACCCTAAGTTTTCTTTTTTTTTTCTTAGTATAGTTTCTTTATATAATGTAGAAAGCGTTCTAGATCTTGTGCTGGGCCCTCTACTGCTAGTGTTGACCCTAGGTTCCCTATTAACAAACTTAGGATTAGATTTGAGTGTATCATCTATATGTCTATTAGGACTAGGTGCTTAGATAGACAGTTTTTCTTACGTTCCTGTATTCCAGCTGTAGAGGTCATTAACCACTATAACTTACATAACCTTGTTTACTGTACCAGTTCAGTAAACATAAGTTTATGTGTCAAATTTTATAACAATTTAGTTAGAGTAGATGATCTTACTTACACTAGTAGGGTAGCTGGTATGGATATCACGTTATCTCCTACAATTATCCAGGACTTTTTAGAGTTACGACTATCTACGTGCCCTTTTCAGTGTTATACTCTTAGGATTCTACCATTTGGTGATCCTTACTCACACGTTACTCTGGATACGATTTACTTATATATTTTTGGAGGAGAGCGAGTACCCACCATGACCATGTTTAGGTCAGTATCCCTTCGAGTTCATGATTATGTACTCTATAGGGTTTTAGTCTTCTGCATCTTACTGTTGTCCACTCGCGACATAGCGATGATGCATCCATTTCATTCCTTTCTCTTGTATGCCCTTTGCTATAGATTAGACATAGACATTAGTTTACATATTTTTCAAACCATTCAGATGTGGTTGGTGAAAGATATCAGAAAAATTTAAATAAATAGGTTATTTGGGAAATAGCCTTATAAAATTTTTTTCGGAATTTTAGGAATTTTTGGGAAATTTTTCGGAGCTCGTACGATGAGTTTTGAGGGGATCAATTACGGGTACGGATAAAGCCTGTTTGGGATACCCATTTAAGAGAGGAAATGTTGGATTATATAAATTCTGTGAGATCTCGGAAAATTTAGATAAATAGGGTTATTTCAGAAATAACCTTATAAAATTTTTTCGGAATTTTCTTGGAATTTTTCGGAGCTCATACACAGGGTTTTGTGGGGATCAATCGGCGGGCACAGATTAAGCCTGTTTGGGATACCCATTTAAGTGGGAATTGATTGAGATTTAACTTAAGGTTTAATTGATTATAAGCCTAAGTTAAATCAACCTTTTAAAAACCCAAACGCCGAACCTTCACCCGAACCTCTGTTTCCCTGATTTCCCCGACCCTTTCCTCTCTCCGTTCCTCGTGAACCACTGACGCCGACGGAAATCTCCATCTGAGGTTGTCCACATCGCATCGCCGGAGGACCAGGTCTTCAGAGCTCAACGGGAAACGAGGGAGTCCAGCCAATCTTATGTCCAGTGATTGCTGTTCCAGTGAGTTCTGCGCCGATCGTCGACGGCTAGGGCATGGTGGAGACTTAGTTCGCATCATCTCCCAACCTACTGACTCCCTCATTCATCTTCCTTGAGTTACTCATGGAGTGATCTGTGTCTTCTTTGGCCGGATCGGACATCGACACCTTCGACGAGGAGTGATCTTGGAGGTAAGGCATCGTTGGATTTCGATCGATTGGGTTAGGTTCTTCATTGATTCTTCTTGTTGGATTAGAGGAAGCATCGTATAACTGTTTTAGGGCTTAGACCTTCTTCTCTATAGACTGATCCTCCTCTGTTCTTGATCCTCCTCTTCTTTGAGGTTGATTTGGGTCGCGGATTGTAGATGTTGGGATCACTGAGGTGTTCTTGAACGGTCGGCCAGAGGATGGAAGGATTATTGCTTGAATTGTGATCTTCACTGCTTGATCTCTTCTCTTGACCCGATCTAGTGAGGAGAATCCAGTGAGGATTTGTGAAGGTGTTCTTGGTGCCAACAGCAACCCTTCCACAACAACATCCACTTAGTTCCAGCATCTTGTTCGGCTATGAATTGAGGACTATGATTCGAGACAGACGTCTCGACGTTGGATTTGGAGTGATACTGTACCTTCTATTTGAGGCGGGTACCCTTTGACTTATCTTTTTTATATTGTCTTATGATATGTGTAGTTTATATATAATTACTAGTAGTAGATGGTAGATTTATCTCTTCCTTGGTCTTAGCTTAGTTGATACCTAGCACATGCTTCTACTGTTAGATGCTTTACATTAGTCTGGTTTACTTTTATCTCTTGCCATGTGTATATGTGTTCGTGGTTATGGTTACTTATAGTGCTTATCTACCCATGATTAGTTGTTTGAGATACTTGTTATATATTGTTGAATTCATGTTGTTTATATCTCTGTTATATATATACGTTTACCTTTTTGGCACCTACGCATATGGAGGAGGATATGTTTAGGTATGACACACTGTAGCTGCACGCACCATATTACATGATTGCATGCTGGGTGATTGACGACTCCATTATTGTTGAGCTCGTCAGCCGGCTACATGAAGGCCTGCACACAGCGTGACCACTGCATGGGTAGTGGCACAGCACTCAGGGTGTGTATGGAAGGTTGCTCGGTGGTGCACCGCTGGGGTGCTCATGGGTAGCACGATACAGCGGGATTGCAGCCGGGATCCCTCCCCGTCATCGCGTACCGGGAGATGAGAGCATTGTGCTCCCTCACTATGTTTGAGGTAGGAGGATAGGTGTACTCCAACAGCATCCCGTCCACTCGGTCACTCATCAGGGGTAGTGACGACAGAGTGCACGGTGTCACAGCCCTACCCACTCGGTCTCGCCATCGCGTGTTAGACGGCTGACTGGCTTCAGGGGTGACCATGTCATATTGCATCATATGCACGGATTGCATTCTTTATGATTGATGCATTTTGGTGATTGCATATAATTGACATGCATACAGGATACATGCTTTTGCTCTGACTATTTTTATCTGTGTATGTTCACAGTTAGTTGCACAAGCCTCGCAGGTGAGTACAGTTTATTTCAGTTATGCATTTTCTTATTATTCTTGGTATAGACTGTCCTTTATGCCTATTGCTGGTTATTACAGTTTATCTCAGCTATGCATATCTGTTATACTGTTAGGAGATTGTACCGTAGGTTGTACTGCTAGGAAACTATACTGTAGGCTCTATGATTTGGTGTACTATACCCTAGGATGTTACTAGTGGTTATATGTTGTTGTACATATCTATTGGATTACCTGCTGAGTTCTTTGAACTCACCCCGTTGTTACTATTTTTCAGGTTGAGGCCGTCGGGAGATATTCCAGTCGCTAGCCCCATTATCGCGAGGATTTTCTTTGTCGAGTTATATTTTGCTTTTGCATTTTATATACTTGTATTGTGGGCTTGTATTGTGGACATTGGACATTCGGGTTTGCTACTTTTGTTTTCCGCGGCGGATTTTCTCACTACTTCGTGGATTTGTTTTCTTCGTTGTAGTGGAGTAGGATGTTTACATATATCTTCGAGGATTCTATATCGTTCTTCTTTATTAAACTGCGTGGATTGATTATATGTTGAGCTGTGTGGAATGTTGATATAAACTTCGTGGTTTGTTTCTTATTTGTATTATATTATTCCGGCCGTGTGTGGCCGAGGTATAGATATATGTATTCTGGATTCATATTGTCACCCGTACTGGGGAGATGCTGCCGAAATTTCTTCGGACAGGGACTACCTGGGGCATGACAATTTATTTGGTATGTGTACTCCGACAGCATCCCGTCCACTCGATCACTCATCAGGGGTAGTGACGGCAGAGTGCACGGTGTCACAGCCCTACCCACTCGGTCTCGCCTTCGCGTGTGAGACTGCTGACTGGCGTCAGGGGTGACCATGTCATATTGCATCATATGCACGGATTGCGTTCTTTATGATTGATGCATTTTGGTGATTGCATATGATTGACATGCATACAGGATACATGCTTTTGCTCTGACTATTTTTATCTGTGTATGTTCACAGTCAGTTGCACAAGCCTCGCAGGTGAGTACAATTTATTTCAGTTATGCATTTTCTTATTATTCTTGCTATAGACGGTACTTTATGCCTATTGCTGGTTATTACAGTTTATTTCAGCTATGCATATCTGTTATACTGTTAGGAGACTGTACCATAGGTTGTACTGTTAGGAAATTGTACTGTAGACTCTATGGTTTAGTGTACTGTACCATAGGATGTTATTGGTGGTTATATGTTGCTGTACATATCTATTGGATTACCTGCTGAGTTCTTTGAACTCACCCCGTTGTTACTATTTTTCAGGTTGAGGCCGTCGGGAGATATTCCAGTCGCTAGCCCCATTATCGCGAGGATTTTCTTTGTTGGATTATATTTTGCTTTTGCATCTTATATTCTTGTATTGTGGGTTTGTATTGTGGACATTAAACATACGGGTTTGCTACTTTTGTTTTCCGCTGCGGATTTTCTAATTACTTCGTGGATTTATTTTCTTCGTTGTAGTGGAGTAGGCTGTTTTACATATATCTACGATGATTTCTATACCGTCTTCCTTATTAAACTGCGTGGATTGATTATATATAGAACTGTGTGGAATGTTGATATAAACTGCGTGGTTTGTTTCTTATTTGTATTGTATTGTTCCGGCCGTGTGTGGCCGATGTATAGATATATGTATTCTAAATTCATATTGTCACCCGTACAGGGGAGATGCTGCCGAAATTTCTTCGGACAGGGACTACCTGGGGCGTGACAATTTATTTGGTATCAGAGCATGTTTACAATACCTGCTTTTGTGTTATGGATTTGTGAGTTTATCTGATACCAATTTATTTGGTATCAGAGCAAGGTACACGATACTTGCTCTTCATTTTGGAGTTTCGAGGTTTATCTGATACCAATTTATTTGGTATCAGAGCTGGTTTGTGATACTTGCTAGGCATTCTGGATTTTTGGGATTTTATCTGATACCAATTTATTTGGTATCAGAGCGGATTTCTGATACTTGTTTCTCGTGTTCTGGAGTTTGCGAGCGTATCTGGATTTTTTTCGGATTGTACGGATTTCCGTCGATTTTATCGTTTCGGAATTTCGAGGTATTTTGACGAGGTTTTATTGGTTCTATTTGGAGGCTTAGCAGCGACAGGACATCTCCAGACGGCAAATAGGTAAATTTGGTAATTTTATAGTTTTCATACCTGTAGTAATATCTGGGTAACATTTTACTTTCAGATATGACACATATATATGTTTCGGTACTTAGACGTGGTCGCACACGTAAGAGGCCGATAGATTCTCTGGAGATAGAGTCTCCAAGAGATCTACTAGGGTCGAGCCTGTCCGTCAGGGACAGACTCGTCAGTATATTATAGGCACGCCGGATTATAAGACCCCGACGGTTCCGACTTCAGAGGTGCATACCTCGACTATACCACTAGTGGTATCACCTTCAGTATACCCGGCACCCCCTCCAATCATGCCTACTACTACGTACTTGAGGTATGAGATGAGGCAGAGATCTGGTGGGACACGCAGCGCTCGATTATAGGCGAGGCGCATATTACCTGGACGAGATTTAGGGAGGCATTTGAGAGTCAATATTTTTCCTGTGCGTATCAGATGACACGTCGGCAGAATTTTCTGAGTCTTCGGCAGAATAACCGCTCAGTGATAGAGTATAATGCCGAATTTAATCGGTTGGCCAGATTCTGTCCTGAGTTAGTTGCCGATGACAGATCTCGTATGCTTCAGTTTTTCCAGGGACTGGACGGGCATTGCCGGTCTTGGAATTGCATCATACACAGAGGCACTAGATAGAGCTCTTATGATTGAGTCTGCTCATCAGAGAGTGAATGCAGACAAGAAGAGAAAGCAGACTGATCAGACTTTCGGACAGATCCAGCAGCCACAGACTACTGGGCAGCAGTAGAGCAGTCACACTCAGACGGGTCAAGGTACTTTTGGGTCATTTGGCTGACCTCAGAAGTTCGGACGATCTTCGTCAGGACAACCAGTCCACTGGTGACTCTCATTGCACCCGATGCGGATCTCGAGATCACATCACCTCTGCGTGCACCCTGGGATAGCCAGTTTGCTATTATTGCAAACTGCCTGGGCACTTGAGCCGAGATTGTTCGCTGAAGGCTCAGCATGTAGCCTCCGGGATCTCTATTCCGGGAGGATAGTTTGGTCAGTCCGGGACTCAGCGAGGCGGGTCGAAAGCCCAATCTTCGCATCATCAGCAGAGGACAGCTTCCCCTGCAGAAGCTGCATATGACATGCACGGGCAAGAGCATTTCGGTGTCCTTGTGGAGAACCCCATGATATTCGCCCTAGTGTGTCTCCGTGGGGGTCTCCAGTACTATTCGTCAAGAAGAAGGATGGTACTCTGAGGTTGTGCATCGATTATAGGCAGCTGAATGTAGTGACTATCAGAAATAAGTACCCCTTGCCATGGATTGAGGATTTATTTGATCAGCTTAGAGATACATCAGTGTATTCCAAGATTGATCTACGGTCCGGATATCATCAGCTGAGAGTCAGAGATTCTGATATTCAGAAGACAATATTCCGCACCAGATATGGACATTACGAGTTTTTGGTATTGCCATTTGGGCTTACCAATGCTCCTGCAGTATTTATGGATCTGATGAACCTTATCTTTCTGGAGTACCTAGATCAGTTTGTTATTGTGTTTATCGATGGCATATTGATCTATTCACGTTCCGAGGAGGAACATTCACAGCATCTTCGCATAGTCTTGGAGACTCTTCGACGACATTATTTGTATGCGAAGTTCAGCAAGTGTGCATTTTGGCTATCCTCAGTTGGTTTTCTGGGACATGTGGTGTATAGTCGAGGTATTTCAGTAGATCCTCAGAAGATCGAGGCTATTACCAGCTGGGAGCAACCGAAGTCAGTCCAGGAGATCCGCAGTTTCTTGGGACTGGCTGGATATTACAGACGATTTGTGGAGGGTTTCTCCAGTATTGCTATGCCGTTGACACGTCTAACTAGGAAAGGCGTGAAGTTCATGTGGTTAGAGGCTTGCGAGACCAGCTTCCAGGAGCCGAAGCGGAGATTAGTATCAACACCAGTTTTGGTTTTACCTTCTGGTGATGACGAATTCGTACTTTACACAGACGCATCTCTTCAGGGCATGGGCGTTGTTTTGATACAGCATGGTAGGGTAGTCTCCTATACTTCTCGTCAGTTGAAGGAGCATGAGAAGAACTACCCAGTACATGATTTAGAGCTAGCCGCTATTATCTTTGCTTTGAAGATTTGGCGACATCATCTTTATGGTATTACTTTTGAGATTCTTACTGATCATAAGAGTCTCAAATATATTTTCACACAGAGGGAACTCAATCTCCGACAGAGGAGATGGATGGAGTTCCTGAAGGATTATGATTATACTATTAGCTACCATCCGGGTAAAGCTAATGTGGTTGTTGATGCACTTAGCAGGAAGTCCAGAGGGACTTTAGCTTGTCATCGAGTTTTAGTCACGGACTTGATTCAGGGATTGTCCGATTTGGGCCTTGAGGAGCAGGGACGGACAGAGCAGGGTATTCTTGTTACCATGGTTGCTCAGTCGTCGATCAGGATGAGGATTCGAGAGGCCCAGGCCGGAGATCAGCATTTACAGTTCATTAACAGCCAGATAGCTTCCGGACAGCAGACTTGAGTTTACACGAGATGATGAGGGGATTGTTTATTTCCGAGGCAGATTATGTGTACCTCAGTCTTACCCGGTCATGGAGGAGTTACTTCAGGAGGCTCATCGTTCTAGATTTGCTATCCACCCTGGTGGGACCTGTATGTATCGTGATTTGAGGCGTTCCTATTGGTGGAACGGTATGAAGAAAGACATTGCAGATTTTGTAGCTAGATGTCTTGTCTGTCAGCAGGTGAAGGCCGAGCACCAGAGACCTGCTGGATTACTTCAGAGGATCCCTATTCCAGAGTGGAAGTGGGAGCATATTACTATGGATTTCGTAGTGGGATTGCCTAGGACTCGACGAGGCCATGATGCGATTTGGGTAATCGTTGACCGATTAACCAAATTCGCACATTTTATAGCGATCCGGAAGACAGATTCTTTGGATCGATTAGCAGAGCTATACTGTCGTGAGATTATTAGATTACATGGTGTTCTTTTGAGCATCATATCGGATAGAGACCCACGGTTCACGTCCCGAATTTGGCAGAGTCTGCAGCAGGCCTTGGGCACACAGCTTCGTTTCAGTACGACATTCCATCCGCAGACAGATGGACAGTCAGAGCGGACCATTCAGACATTGGAGGACTTGCTGAGGTCTTGCATTATGGATTTCGGAGGCAGTTGGGAGGACCACTTGCCATTAGTGGAGTTCGCCTACAACAACAGCTATCATTCGGCTATCAAGATGGCACTGTTTGAGGCGTTGTATGGTAGACCTTGTCGGACACCCTTCCTCTGGGAAGAGGTTGGGGAGGCCCAGTTGGTAGGACCTCAGAGAGCTCAGCAGGATGCAGAGTTAGTTCGCACTATCAGACGGAGGATGTCAGAGGCTCAGGACCGTCAGAAGAGTTATGTTGATCAAAGACGGAGACCCCTGGAGTTCTCAATTGGTGATCATGTATTTCTTAGAGTTTCACCCACGAAAGGGGTGAAGAGATTTGGTCTCCGAGGTAAGCTAGCTCTCCGATATATTGGACCATTCCAGATCTTGGAGAGGATTGGAGTAGTAGCTTACCGTCTGGCGCTACCACCATCTCTAGCTGGCATTCATGATGTATTTCATGTATCTATGCTGAGGAGATACGTATCCGATCCGACACATGTTCTGTCAGATATATCAGTTCCTATTCAGCCTGACGTTACTTACGAGGAGGTTCCGGTAGGGATTCTGGACCATAGAGAGCGTCAGCTGCGGAATAAGATGGTCCGACTGGTTAAAGTCGGATGGCAGCATCATTCTGACGAGGAGGCTACTTGGGAGCTGGAGGATACGATCCGATCTCGATACCCTCATTTGTTTACTTGAGGTATGTGGGTTAGAGTTCTTTCAGCATTTTATACTGTTTGTTTATATTATAGTGTGTGTTGCTAGTTATAGAGAAATTTGGGGACCAAATTTTTATTAGTAGGGGAGGATGTGAGATCTCAAAAAATTTAAATAAATAGAGTTATTTCAGAAATAGCCTTATAAAATTTTTCCGAAATTTTAGGAATTTTCTGGAAATTTTTCGGAGCTCGTACACAGGGTTTTGTGGGGATCAATCGGCGGGCACGGATTAAGCCTTTTTGGGATACCCATTTAAGTGGGAATTGATTGAGATTTAACTTAAGGTTTAATTGATTATAAACCTAAGTTAAATTAACCTTTAAAAACCCAAACGCCGAACCTTCACCCGAACCTCTGTTTCCCTGATTTCCCCTACCCTTTCCTCTCTCCGTTCCTCGTGAACCACTGACGCCGACGGAAATCTCCATCTGAGGTTGTCCACATCACATCGCCGGAGGACCAGGTCGTCGGAGCTCAATGGGAAACGACGGAGTCCAGCAAATCTTAGGTCCAGTGATTGCTGTTCCGGTGAGTTCTGCGCCGATCGTCGACGGCTAGGGCATGGTGGAGACTTAGTTCGCATCATCTCCCAACCTACTGACTCCTTCATCATTCATCTTCCTTGAGTTACTCATGGAGCGATCTGTGTCTTCTTTGGCCGGATCGGACATCGACACCTTCGACGAGGAGTGATCTTGGAGGTAAGGCATCGTCGGATTTCGATCGATTGGGTTAGGTTCTTCATTGATTCTTCTTGTTAGATTAGAGGAAGCATCGTATAACTGTTTTAGGGCTTAGACCTTCTTCTCTATAGACTGATCCTCCTCTGTTCTTGATCCTCCTCTTCTTTGAGGTTGATTTAGGTCGCAGATTGTAGATGTTGGGATCACTGAGGTGTTCTTGAATGGTCGGCCAGAGGATGGAAGGATTATTGCTTGAATTGTGATCTTCACTGCTTGATCTCTTCTCTTGACCCGATCCAGTGAGGAGAATCCAGTGAGGATTTGTGAAGGTGTTCTTGGTGCCAACAGCAACCCTTCCACAGTAACATCCACTTAGTTCCAGCATCTTGTTCGGTTGTGAATTGAGACCTATGATTCGAGACAGACGTCTTGACGTTGGATTTGGCGTGATACTGTACCTTCTATTTGAGGCGGGTACCCTTTGACTTATCTTTTTGATATTGTCTTATGATATGTGTAGTTTATATATAATTACTAGTAGTAGATGGTAGATTTATCTCTTCCTTGGTCTTAGCTTAGTTGATACCTAGCACATGCTTCTACTGTTAGATGCTTTACATTAGTCTGGTTTACTTTTATCTCGTGCCATGTGTATATGTGTTCGTGGTTATGGTTACTTATAGTGCTTATCTACCCATGATTAGTTGCTGGAGATACTTGTTATATATTGTTGGATTCATGTTGTTTATATCTCTGTTATATATATGTGTTTACCTTTTTGGCACCTACGCATATGGAGGAGGATATGTTTAGGTATGACACACTGTAGCCGCACGCACCATATTGCATGATTGCATGCTGGGTGATTGACGACTCCATTATTGTTGAGCTCGTCAGTCGGCTACATGAGGGCCTGCACACAGCGTGACCACTGCATGGGTAGTGGCACAGCACTCAGGGTGTGTATGGAAGGTTGCTCGGTGGTGCACCGCCGGGGTGCTCATGGGTAGCACGATACAGCGGGATTGCAGCCGGGATCCCTCCCCGTCATCGCATACCGGGAGATGAGAGCATTGTGCTCCCTCACTATGTTTGAGGTAGGAGGATAGGTGTACTCCGACAGCATCCCGTCCACTCGGTCACTCATCAGGGGTAGTGACGGCAGAGTGCACGGTGTCACAGCCCTACCCACTCGGTCTCGCCATCGCGTGTGAGACGGCTGACTAGCGTTAGGGGTGACCATGTCATATTGCATCATATGCACGGATTGCATTTTTTATGATTGATGTGTTTTGGTGATTACATATGATTGACAAGCATACCGGATACATGCTTTTGCTCTGACTATTTTTATCTGTGTATGTTCACAGTCAGTTGCACAAGCCTCGCAGGTGAGTACATTTTATTTCAGTTATGCATTTTCTTATTATTCTTGCTATAGACTGTTCTTTATGCCTATTGCTGGTTATTACAGTTTATCTCAGCTATGCATATCTGTTATACTGTTAGGAGACTGTACCGTAGGTTGTACAGTTAGGAAACTGTACTATAGGCTCTATGGTTTAGTGTACTGTACCCTAGGATGTTACTGGTGGTTATATGTTGCTGTACATATCTATTGGATTACCTGCTGAGTTCTTTGAACTCACCCCGTTGTTACTATTTTTCAAGTTGAGGCCGTCGGGAGATATTCCAGTCGCTAGCCCCATTATCGCGAGGATTTTCTTTGTCGGGTTATATTTTGCTTTTGCATTTTATATACTTGTATTGTGGGTTTGTATTGTGGACATTGGACATTCGGGTTTGCTACTTTTGTTTTCCGCTGCGGATTTTCTCACTACTTCGTGGATTTGCTTTCTTCGTTGTAGTGGAGTAGGATGTTTACATATATCTTCGAGGATTCTATATCGTTCTTCCTTATTAAACTGCGTGGATTGATTATATGTTGAGCTGTGTGGAATGTTGATATAAACTGCATGGTTTGTTTCTTATTCGTATTGTATTGTTCTGGCCGTGTGTGGCCGAGGTATAGATATATGTATTCAGGATTCATATTGTCACCCGTATAGGGGAGATGCTGCCGAAATTTCTTCGGACAGGGACTACCTGGGGCGTGACAAATTCCTCTTCTTATTTCCTCCCGACACGCCGAACCCAACCCGATCCTTCACTTCTTCCCCGACTTCTCCTCCTCCTCCCCCGATCTCCCCTCTGCTCGAAGCCGATCTCCTTCTTTCCCTCTTCTTCTTCTCGCTACCCCTCTCATTGACGAATTGGCGCCGAGGTTGGAGGAGCACGTCACCGGAGCTCGACGGGAACCAGCGGGCTTCAGGTCATCTTCGGCCGAGGGTTGTTGTTCGTTGGATTCGGTGGCCGAACGTCGACGACATGGTACCTAGGGCACGACGGGCGCTTGATTCGCGTTGTCTCCCAACCGATCGACCTCCCCTTAGCTCTCATCGTGCTGCTTACAGTGTGATCCTTCTCGGATTGGATCGGGCGACGCCACCGAGGAGCAATCATTTCCTCGGTCGGTTCTTGCGCACAAGCGATGACGGTTAGGTGGCTAGGGCATGGTGGAGGGCTTGATGTGCATTGTCTCCGATCGATTGACCCTTCTTTTCCTCCTTCTTGAGTTGTTCACAAAACGATCCGTGGCTCCTCAAGGTGGATCGGATTGGGTGATACCTTCTGGAGACAACCGATTGAGGTAAGCTTAGGTCTTCTTCTCTGTTACCGATCCTCATCTTCTTTTCGGTTGAATTAGGTCACAGATTTGGAGATGTTGGTATCAGGGAGGTGTTCTTGAGTTGTCGGACAGAGGCTAGAAGGATGGTTGTGCTTGATCAGTAGTCTTCCTGTTGGATTCCTGCTTGATCCGATTGATGGCAGCAAGGTGAGGTTCTGTTCCATTTCTATGGTGTTGATTTCTTGATCGCCTGAGATGTTATCTTCATCCGATCAGTAGGAAGGATTTTAGCAGCGAGGTTGTGTTGCTGTGATGCTGGAATTGTGGTCATTGAGGTGGTTTACAGCAGCGTTTCTAGTTCCGACAATTCTCCAACAGCAGCTACCTTTCCTGGCAGCACCATTTCTTTGTGTGGATCTACAGAACAGTGCTAGGAATTTAGGTAAGGTATTGGATTTCCGATCTTAGTTGTAGATCATGGTGTGATTTGATTTCTAGATGGTTATGCATGATGTAGATGAATTATACTAGTTGTTAATTGTATGTAGGGTTCTTGATCTTGCTGTAGAATAATTATTTTAGGTTTATGTATTGCATTAGGGATAATTTGATTTCATGATTAGTGTGATTAGATTTAATTACTTAAGTTAATCTAATGGAATGATTAGGGTTAAGACAATTAACCCTTGTCAATTATTAGATTTAATTACTTAAGTTTATGTTTCTAATCTAACTGGTGATTAGGGATTAAGTAACTAACCCTAATTGACCGTTAGATTTTATTTAGGTACGATGCGATTGACTTGATTAGGGTTTTGCCCTAATTTGGTTTTATGGATTTTATTTAGCTATTCATTTGAATTTAGCTAAATAAAATATATATATCGTTTGTTTGACACAGGACTCTGATTCGAGACGGGCGTCTCGACTTTGGATCACTTGATAGCTCCTTTTATTTGAGGCGGGTACCCTTTGACTTGTCTTTTGATACTGTCTTATGATATGTATAATTATATATAATTATTAGTGGTAGATGGTAGATTTATCTCTTCCCTGGTCTTAGCTTAGTTGATACCTATCACATGCTTCTTCTGTTAGTTGCTTTACTTTAGAACTGGATGCTTTTATCTTTTTCCATGTATATATATGTTTATGGAGATAAATAGGTACATTTAGTGTTACTTTCCACTAGATTAGTTGCTGTAGGTACTTGTTATATGTGGTTGGATTTATGTTGCTTATATTTCTGTTATATATGCGTTTACCTTTTTGGCACCTACGCATATGGAGGAGGATATCTTCGGGTATGACATACTGTAGCCGCACGCACCATATTACATGATTGCATGCTAGGCGATTGACGACTCCATTATTGTTGAGCTCGTCGGCCGGCTACATGAGGGCCTGCACATAGCGTGACCACTGCATGGGTAGTGGCACATCACTCAGGGTGTGTATGGCAGGTTGCTCGGTGGTGCACCGCCGGGGTCCTCATGGGTAGCACGATACAGCGGGATTGCAGCCGAGATCCCTCCCCGTCATCGCGTACCGGGAGATGAGAGCATTCCTCTCCCTCACTATGTCTGAGGTAGGAGGATAAGTGTACTCCGACAGCATCCTGTCCACTCGGTCACTCATCAGGGGTAGTGACGACAGAGTGCACGGTGTCACAGCCCCACCCACTCGGTCTCGCCATCGCGTGTGAGACGGCTGACTGGTGTCAGGGGTGACCATGTCATATTACATCATATGCACGGATTACATTCTTTATGATTGATGCATTTTGGTGATTGCATATGATTGACATGCATACAGGATACATGCTTTTGCTCTGACTATTTTTATCTATGTATGTTCACAGTCAGTTGCACAAGTCACGCAGGTGAGTACAGTTTATTTCAGTTATGCATTTCTTATTATTCTTGCAGTAGACTATACTTTATGTCTATTGCTGGTTATTGCAGTTTATCCAGTTATGCATACCTGTTATAGTGTCAGGAGACTGTACTATTAGGATACTGTACCGTAGGATTGTTACTGGTAGTTATATGTTGTTGTACATGTCTATTGGATTACCTGCTGAGTTCTTTGGACTCACACCGTTACCTTACTACTTTTCAGGTTTTCTTTGTCGGATTATATTTTGCTTTTGCATCTTATATACTTGTATTGTGGACATTGAACATTCGGGCTTGCTACTTTGTTTTTCGCTGCGGATTTTCTCATTACTTCGTGGATTTTGTTTTCTTCGTTGTAGTGGAGTAGGATGTTTACATATATCTTTGAGGATTCTTTATCGTCTTTCTATATTAAACTGTGTGGGTTGATTATATGTTGAACTGTGTGGAATGTTGATATAAACTACGTGATTTGTTTCTTATTTGTATTGTATTGTTCCGGCCGTGTGTGGCCGAAGTATAGATATATGTATTCTGGATTCATATTGTCACCCGTACAGGGGAGATGCTGTCAAAATTTCTTCTGACAGGGACTACCTGGGGCGTGACAATTTATTTGGTATCAGAGCAAGGTACACGATACTTGCTCTTTGTTTTGGATTTTCGAGGTTTATCTGATACCAATTTATTTGGTATCAGAGCAGGTTACGATACTTGCTAGGCATTCTAGATTTTCGTGATTTTATCTGATACCTATTTATTTGGTATCAGAGCGGATTTCTGATACTTGTTTCTCGTGTTCTGGAGTTTACGAGTTTATCTGGGTATTTTCGGATTTGTACAGATTCCGTCGATTTTCTCGTTTCGGAATTTCGAGGTATTTGTACGAGGTTTTATTGGTTCTATTTGGGGGACTAAGCAGCAACAGGACATCTCCAGACGGCAAATTGGTAAAACATGTAATTTTATAGTTTTTATACCTGTAGTGATATCTGGGTAATATTTTGTTTACTGATATGACACATACACGTGTTCTAGTACTTAGACGTGGACGCACACGTAAGAGGCCGATAGATTCTCTTGAGACAGTGTCTTCAGAGAGGTCTGCTAGGGTCGAGCCTGTCCGTCAGGGATAGACTCGTCAGGATATTATAGGCACGTCGGATTATAAGACCCCGACGGTTCCGACTTCAGAGGTACATACCTCGACTGTACCACTAGTGGTATCACCTTCAGTATACCCGGCACCCCCTCCAGTCGTGCCTATTACTGTGTACTTGAGGTACGAGATGAGGCAGAGATATGGTGGGACACACAGCGCTCGATTATAGGCGAGCAGCATATTAACTGGACGAGATTTAGGGAGGCATTCGAGAGTCATCATTTTCCCCAAGCATATCAGATGACTCTTCGACAGGATTTTCTTAGTCTGCGGCAGAATAATCGCTCAGTGATGGAGTAAAATGCTGAATTTAATCGGTTGGCCAGATTCTGTCTTGAGTTAGTTGCCGATGACAGATCTCGTATGCTTCAGTTTGTCCAGGGACTGGACGGGCATCTTCAGCTGAAGATTTCTAGTTTTGGTACTTCATCATACACCGAGACACTGGATAGAGCTCTCATGATTGAGTCTACTCATCGGAGAGTGAATGCAGATAAGAAGAGGAAGCAGACTGATCGGACTTCCGGACAGAGCCAGCAGCCACAGACTATTGGACAGCAGCAGAGCAGTCGCACTCAGACGGGTCAGGGTACTTTTGGGTCATTTGGCCGACCCCAGAAGTCAGGACGATCTTCATCTAGACCTTCCCGGTCTGCTCAGTAGAACCAGAAACAGTCCGCCGGTGACCCTCACTGTATCCGATGCGGATCCCGAGAGCACTTCACCTCTGCATGCACCCTGTGCCAGTCAGTTTGCTACTATTGCAAACTGCCTGGGCACGTGAGACGAGACTGTTCGCTAAAGGCTCAACATGTAGCCTCAAGGGTTTCTGTTGCGGGAGGACAGTTTGGTCAGTCCGGGACTCAGCGAGGGGGGCTAAGAGGCCAATCTTCGCATCGTCAGCAGAGAACAGCTTCCACTGCAGCAGCTGCTTATGGCATACATGGCCAGGAGCATTCTGGTGTTCTTATGGAGTCCCAGAGTTCTATTTCTGGATCTCAGTATCTGACCCAGGACAGTATCAGTTGCAGCCTCAGCCATTGGCGCAGTATCAGTTACAGCCCCAGCCACCGGTTCAGTACATACTGCAACCCATAGCCCCATCTCTGACTCAGTATCAGTACCGACCCAGTGGCAGGCTCAGACTCCGATGCAGCAGCCTTTGGCAGTGCTACCACCACTACCACCGTTAGATACTGGACGAGTTCACGCGGTCACCAGAGAGGATGCACAGCGGCCCGATGGATCCATTTTCCGCGGTACGGTTTTACTTTATGCATTTTCTGCTGATATGCTAATTGATACAGGTAGTTCACATTCTTTTATATCTTGTGCATTTGTGAGAGATATTGGTAGACTACTGATAGAGCGAAATCTGTCACATCCGCTAATCAAATTAATAATATATATTTCACTGAACCCCTTAATTAAACAATAATGTTATAGTAATGAGCCCAGGATCGATCTCGAGGAACCAACGGTAGAATGTAATTTAGGATTGTCTTTTATTTCCTATTTTTGGGGTTTTAACATATAAATGGGGGGTTTGAAACTTGAATCTAAATCTAACAAAAGTAAATCACAGCGAATAAGAAATTAATTTAAAGCAATAGTGAAATCTACTTGTGTGCCAACAATCAAACCATAATGCATTGTCACCCTACATTATAATTAAATCATCACCACACTCTTAAATTAAATAGGAAATGACGAGAAGCAATTAAATCTGATCTACAGCAACAATTCAAACCCTAATTTGAAACTACCCAACTAAACAATTAATCAAGCATCAAATAAGACTTAAACTAAGCTTCAACAAGGTAATAAAATACTAACTACTTGCTAAAAACATAACGAACATAAAATGAATCTGATCTAAGCTATAAAACAGTAATAAAATCAACTAAAAAGGTAAACCAATCCATTCTCACAATCAATTCCACAAGTTTCACACTCTTGCCGTCACACAAGAGGCTGAAATCGAAACCACCCAATTTCGGACCTCAGTGGAGCATCTCAGTGTCGTATCAGCTCGAGGAATGCTCACAAGTGCCGACGGACCACCCCCGGCACGTTGGAAACAACCCAAACCCCCAAGAATGGCCGAAATCTGAAATCTGGTCTCTGGATCTGATGGTAGGCTGTGGAACGCGGATGAACGTCGAGTAAAGCACAGGAACACCGGAAGACCACCTCCGAATGTTGCTAATGGGAATCGGAGCCGTCGATTGGAAGACCACCTCCAAATCGAGCTGGAAAAGGGAGATGCCGCGAGCCAAATTCCACCGGAGAGAACACCCTCCAATGGCTCCAGAAGATCGGGATGATGCCGCCGAGATGCTCACTACCGAGATTGAAGCTCGGGAGAGTGATTGGAGAAGGAAAGGGGCTGAAATTCGGAAGATTGCTGCGAGAACGAGGCTGCTGCGCGCTGTGGAGTCGACGAAGAAGCTGGACATTGTAGCTTCTCTGTTTTAAACAGATCTCAGATTTGAACCAACGGTTGAGATTGATTTGGAGCTAAATCAACGGTGAAAGTTTTCCCAAAATCTGATCCGAAGGTGCTGATCTTGATCTAGGGTCTGTATCTACCCTCTCGTAGGTCAGATCGATCAGATCATCACTGGATGGCCCAGATCGGCCCAGTCTTCATTGAACGGCCCAGATTAATTCGGCTTGATCAATGGCTAAATGAACTCAGATCTGGATCAAAACTTCTGGATCTTCATCAATGGCTCAGATCTTCTCCCCATTATGTTTAATCGGCCAGATCTTCAACGGATGGTCCAGATCTATCCTATTCTTGATAAACGGCCCATAATGCTTTAAAGCTTGATCTTCTTGTTTGAACTCCGATTCGAGCCCAATTTCGGTCCAAATCCAAGATCCTTTGATGCCTACAAAATAAGAATCAAATATTAGCATCAAATAACACAAAAATATAATAATTTGTAATTAGGTCCAAAATAGATACAATGCACAAAATATGATGTAACCATGATTTAAACCTATAAAATCAACATCAAACCATGCATATATGAATCAAAATAATGCAATGAAATCATGGTTATCAAATCCCCCACATTTAGTCTTGAACGCCCCGTGAAAGTAAAGAAAACTAAAAATCATCTCCATAGAAAATTCCCTAGCAATACCTAGAAGATAGTAAAAAGAATTTAACTAAGACTATCTAAAAGATCACAACAATCATGAATACAATCCAAACAATAATCAGTAGGTATGGTAGTTTCAATCCACTTGAAAAATTAAGCAAGTTGCAATCTCACAAAGGATTTACCTATTCTAGTTCTCACACTCAAAAATGTGTATAAGTGGAGCTCACTCAATGTCACTCACAACATTTCACTACCATAAGCTTGCTTATTTTCTAATTCTCCACCACTATAACATAGCATACATGAATCAAAAGGATTTATCAAAAATAATTGAAATGAAAGCAAGAAGAACAATGAAAGTGAATGAAAATGACAAAAGAAAAGTATTTAATGAAAAAAATGAGAAGATGAGAGTATTGGAGGAATATACTTGATGAGTTGACCATTTTGATGTGAAAAGAGATGAATACCATTTGTTTTTATTAATTCAACATATCAAGCTAACCTCTCCTTCAATTTGATGGCAAACAAAGAATCTTGCTACTCTATCTTCCACTTGATACTCTCTTGATGTGCCATTTTACAAAATTTTTTCACTGTATTTAAACTGTTTTTCCACTTCAATTTCAGCATTTGGAAACAAATCTCACAACACGTATCCAACACCCTCCCCCACACTTAAAATATTGTCCGTCTCGGGCAATTAAACATATCATGCCATCTACTTACTTGATATCCTTTAACCACCATTCTGTTTTGTATTCATTCTGCAGATTTAAATTTTAGAAACTTGCATATTCGAATTGTGCAGAAATCACACTGTCTATTGCTATTGCTACGTTTCCATCTTCTTCTTTACTGATTCCAGAAATCATCTGCTGAAATGCAGCTGGCAAATTCCAGAAATCAACAGCTTCAGATTTCAACTCTGCATTTTTTGTAATTTAAGGAATTCATTTACATTTACTCCAGCATAGTGTCATCCAGATAAGAAAGACATTTACAAATTTTCCCTTATTGCAAAACCTCTGGTAAAAGGTTTAATGATCACTTAAACTTTAACAGGTTTACAACAACAGCTAGTCCAAATTCTGCATCAACTGCATTTTTGCATCTAGTCTGAGCATCAGCTTCCTACCTCTGAAAACAGCATTGAATTCCAATCCAATTTGTAGTTGCACAAAGTTCCAAAATTCCCAACATCAGATTCAACTAGACTGTATTCTGGATTCTAAAATTCAGCTACAATCAGCAAGCAAATTCTCATTCAAATTCTTAATGATCAATAACTTGTAACAAACATAAGGCACACAACAATTACAATCCAACACATAATTCAACTCCTCAATTAATGCCGAAATCAGTTTTAATTTCTGAGCAATTTATAACTGTCCAGATTATGTATCAGATTCCATAATTCCTATGGATACTTCCTGAAGGAGTTTAGTGACTTTACATTGTATAGAAGTGTAAGAGCATCCTCTTGAAGTTATTGTTATCAAATATTTCAATGACAATGGGTTGCAGCTCTTGAATTTCAACTCTTGCAAATTGATTCAACTGCAGTTTCCAGATTTCAGAATTTGAGCCGATTCAAATTTAACTTTGTGGAACACTTAGACAATTAGAAACACCAATTGTCAATGAATAAACAAGAATGTAACTTGAATCTATCACTGATTAGGGAATTTTAATTTATAGAAATCAGAACCATCAGCCTTTAAGAAGTAAGCTGCTGTGAGAAATTCCAGCAGTATCTCTAAAATCAGCAGCACCTGCAAAACAGAACTCTGTACTTCACTTTTACCCCATTCCAGAACTCACTAAATTCTTATCTCCCCCATAAACTGAAACAATGAAGAATAAGCATTCCTGGTTTTCAGTTTCTGAAAAGATATATATTCCAAAATTTAGCTTGCTGATTTTTGCACTATAGTTCCCAGTAGATTCCTCCTTCAATTCCAGGTTGTTTGCAGATTTTTGCTTGATTCATTTAAGAATAAATCTTCATTCTACTAAAAAGGATGTCAAAGTCTTTTGTACTTTTGTTCCATTCCATCTACATCTGCACTTCAGCTCTTTGATTACTGAATCTGAACTCAGCTCCACAGAACAGCTTGTCAGAATTCAGATTCCAGATTATGGTCACCAGAAGCTTGAAAAGAGTATCACCTCACTTGTCAGGTTCATCACTGCTGTATAATTCAGCAGCCACTTTCCTTATATTTTCCATTCATTTTTTTCTTGAATAGTTTGCTCTTCTGATGCCAAAATTTTAATGCCTACTGCTTCCTTACTTCAAGCCTTAAACTCAATTAGTTTCAGCTCTAACAAAACAAAATCTCCAAAGTAACACAGCTTTGATTTTCAACATTTCAGCCTTGTACCATTAATATGATTATTCCTGCACTTGTCCCTTATTATAGCCATTCAAATTCTTTGTAATCTGACTATACAATTTATAGAGCTCAATAAGGAACATAATACCATTTGTTACTGTAAATCCCAAAGCTTCACTTAAACTTCTCACTTGTTTAAATGTTGTATCTGATTTTTGATACACCTTGCCACAAAATCCTGCATTTCTTAACACATTCCTACACATTTCTGCCACTTCAAATCAGTGATGTTCCATAGATTCAATTCTCCATCAGTAGAATTTCAAAACAACAGCACAACATGTAATGCCTGCCCTCCCTGCTAATCCTAAGGGACGGGGCTACGATACTCTATGTACAAATTTTTCTTTTTAAAACAGCGGAAGACTTAAAATAAAACTCTTAGTTTAATAAAAAAATTTCTTTTATTTTCCCTTTCATCAAATCCGAATTACACTATCATGGCCTCAATAACATGATATCAAAATTAGTAGAAACATAACATCAAGTCACACATACGGTACTACAATTCATGATACCAAAGCATAGTTCTTTAAAAGTTTTTAAAGCAGGTTCTTATTTGGTTGCCTAGCCACTGCCACACACATCTCCTTGCCTCTCCTGCTGCTCCTCTAGCTCATCCAACTTTTTCCTTTATCTGTGGTACAAGGACAGTAAGCTGTGAGCACTCATGGCTCAGTAAGTTCCTTTCCTACTCACTAAAACCGAAAATCATAGTATAATCAAAGAATGTCTTAACATGGCATCATTTCAACTAGTCATGACATAATGTAGCATACTCTTTTAAGCATATCATGCAACATGAAGAAATCATAACTAGTCATGGCATATCATAGCGTAAAGCATAGCATGAAACATAACATAACCGTATCTAATCATGGCATATCGTCATAAGGAGTCATGGCATATCCTACACATGGACATATCATGGAACATAACATAATCATATCTAACCATGGCATATCATAAATCATCATAAGGTATATGCAATATGATTTTGAAAAACATGTATCCGAAAAACATTTGTATGTCTCATGATCTTTAAAACCATTTCTTGTTACATATATACTTGAACATAATCTCAACTTAGAGGGGATCCCGGCTATGTACCACTTACATATTGCGCGCAACCTATGTAGGTCCAAGGTAGCAAGTCTTGAACCCTACAAGGCAACATACTAGGCCAGAGTCTTACTCCATCGACCTAGGGGCACTTAGGAGCCCATCCCTAA
Source organism: Zingiber officinale (assembly GCF_018446385.1). Lineage (NCBI taxonomy): Eukaryota > Viridiplantae > Streptophyta > Magnoliopsida > Zingiberales > Zingiberaceae > Zingiber > Zingiber officinale. Next base: position 37,387,063 of record NC_056007.1, on the reverse strand, counting down.
CGAGGCCCGAGTCTTATTCCATCGACCCCGCGGCGCTTATGGAGCCCACCCTTGGTACAAGCCATATAAAGTAAAGTACATGTCATACTTATACATATCATACATCATAAAAGCATGCATCACTTAGGCACACATCCTCTCATAAAAGTATGCATCACTTAGGCATACATCATGTCATAAAAGTATGCATCACTTAGGCATACATCATATCATAAAGGTATGCATCACTTAGGCATACATCATGTCATAAAAACATGCATATCTTAAGCATAAAGTATATCATCAAGCATGCATAATTTAACCACATAGCATATCATGAAAGCATGCATATTTTAAGCACTAAACATAGCATCAAAGCATGCATAATTTAACCACATAGCATATCATGAAAGCATGCATATTTTAAGCACTAAACATAGCATCAAAGCATGCATAATTTAACCACATATCATAACATAAGCATGCATATTTTAAGCTCATATCATATCATCAAAGCATGTAAAATTTACCCACATATCATAACATAAAGCATGCATATTTTGAACTCATAACATATCGTAGAAATTCTCATCTTGTATAGCTCACAAGCATACATGTCTAAGCATAAAAGTGTATCATGTGGTCATCCAATCATAAAGAACAATGTAACATGATTAATTTGGGTACTAAACTTCCTAATACTTTGGGTTCTTATCTTGGCCGAAACCCTCTTAGGTGCCAATTTAGGTTTTAAACAACATCCAAGCATGTAGAACCTAATTCATCCACATATCATTTTCATAGGAAGTATTATAAACAAGATTTACTTGGACTCTAAGTTCTCCAAGTCCTTAAACCTCATTTGGCCGAACCTTAACAAGTGTGAAACAAGGTTCTAAATGACATAAAGCATGGAAACCTTAACCATATTTATAGCATTTGTTTCAAGGAATATGGTAAGCACAATTGAGTTAATTCCTAAATCCTTTAAGCCCTTAAAATTATGTCATGGCCGAAACTTACAAGTACTCATTTAGGTTTTCAAGCAAGCATATAAGCATGTGAACTTCCTCTAACATCATGTATAAATTTATAAATGGCATCATACAAGTGGTCATGGCCGAAACTTCCCTTAGCATCAATTTAGGTCACTAACAACATATAGCATGTGAATTTTTAGCTTTCTACATTTCATATTTCATGGAGAGTGACATGAGCATATTCAATGTAAGTTCTAGGGTTTCTATAGCATGTATCCCTTCATGGCCGAGACTTTAAAGTGTCCATTTGAATCATAGTTAAATATATAAGCATGTGAACACAATCAACATGTTATCTCAATTTCATAAGAAGCATCTTTAACACATGAGGTCTTAATTTTAAGGTTTCTAGGTCTTTAAACCCTACATGGCCGAACCTCATCAAGCATGGAATTTGTTCAAATGGCATAAAAACATAGAAAGTCATAACACATTTCATAACATGTATAAAAGTCAAGCACTATAAGCATACATTTAAATTGTGTCTTAGGTTTCCTAGGTTTTTCCTTTCTTTATCTCATAGCATATGTTTGGCCGAAATCTTCCAAGTCTTTAACTAGGTTTTAGGTGGCCTAAAGTGTGTAAAACCTAAACAAGTTTTATGGCAAAAATATCAAGGAAACTATACATATAAATTTGGTTCACAAACAAGCTAGGACCCTTGTGGTCATAATTATCGTATATCATGCAACCAAGTTTCCTATACTCTAATTAAGCATGGGAGAATCAAACAACTTTCATATCTTATTGTCATGGAGGTTTTAAGCATGTAAAAATCTGTTTAAGCTATTCTAAACCATCCACCTTACCATGGCCGAAACATTAAAAGTGATGTTCATGAGTTTCTATCATCATACTAGCATGCAACTCTTTAAGAAACTCTATATTCTATCATATAAACATGGTAAGTTTAACTTCAAAGTCTTCCTAACCCTAAACCCTTCCTTGGCCGAAACTTGTGAGTGGGGTACTTTTGGTTCCAAGTAACCTTCAAGTATGAAAACAATAATGGATCCTTAACCATTTATTTAGAGGGTTTTGTGCAAGTTAGGTACACAAATAAATTCCCTAGCCCTTATAAAACCATTTTGGCCGAAACTCTAGGGTTAGGTACATCTCTAATCCAGCATCACATATATATAAAAATATGAGAGAAAACCTTCTTACAAAGCATAGAAAAATTATCATGAATCAAGGATTATATTAAACATTCCTAGGATCAACAAGTCCTTTCTTTGGCCGAATTTTCACAACTTTGTTTCTAGGTTTTAAAATCCTCATAAAATCCAAAAACACATTAAAACCACTTGTACCACAGGTGAGGGGATACTTACATCCTTTTCTCTTGTGGTTCTAAAGTGTGGTGATGGAAGAAAAGGGTCTCTTCTTCTTGTTCTCCTCCTTTGATTTCCCTTGGTAGCCTTCCTTGTATCCTAGGAGGAACCTTGTTTTGGGGGCCGAAAATGGAGGAGAGAGGGCTGAGGCTCTTGGTGGTGGAGAGGAGAGAATGAGAGAAATGAGAGAAAAATTAAAATCTTCTCTTTACATGCTCCTTTTTATGTTAAGGGGGAAGAGGTAGCAAAATTGGTTTTTGCTTTCCTTCTCCCTTAGCCCCCTTTTTATTTTTTTTTTCCTTTTTATTTTTATTTATTTATTTGTTCTCATCATTCATGATGAAACAAGGGGGAATGAATCCCCTTAATTGTCCTCTTTAAGTCACGGCAAAGGGAGAGGAAGAGGGAGAGAAAAGAAGGAAGGCAAGTTGCCTTTCTCTTGCTCTTTTCTTGCTTTCTTTTGGCTAGCTTTTACTCTCATCCTTATCATGAGTTTCCCTCCTTTGCTATCAATATATTATTCCTATCCCAACTGGTTATTACCCATTAATCCTATTATTTACATCATGAGAGGTTCAAGGTTCAATCCTTGACCACTCCCTATTTTTATTTCTTTTTGGTTCAACATTCTACTAATATTTTTCTAAGGCAAATTCATCATTCTCATATTTATCTTAAAAGCTTAGTGGGTGTTACACAACAGCAACTTCATATCCAGTCATGCTTCCATAATAACAGATTTCAAAACAAGACCAAAACAAGATTAAATCTGCTGTACAGATTTGCTTCTGACAAAATCCAGAAATGAATTTCAACTTCATTCACATTTATGCAGAATTAAGCAAATCAAAGGAACTCTTCTAGAACCAAGGGAACTCTTCTTCCAACATGTGTTTCCTAGAGTCTGAACGTGTCAACATAGTATCAAGTCTCAAAAATTTAGGCAATTGTAGCTTGCTCTTGACATGATAAAGCTCAAAAAATAGACACATTTAGCATACAATCTTAAGAGCCCTTCATTCATGGCAATATTTTCAGCATCTTGTTTTCTAGAACAGTAGCATCCCAACTATAAAACCCTTAAGCATTTAACTCCATTGCATCTTTCCAAAACTCCATCATTAGCTTGAATTTGAATCCCGAGCATTAACAAATGAATTCAAACATTCCAAAAACAATAAACACCTCCCCCACCCTTAAAACTTGTTATCTTGCACAATCTAACTCATCAAGCAATTCATCCAAACATCTCAATGAAATAATGACAAGAAAAGATAATCAAGGGTTTAAATGCTAGATGAAATGAAATTGTTCAAAGAAAATTGTGGGAAAGAAATTAAAAATTAGGGTAGCATAAGAATGACAAAATCCTTCATCACCACGCATACATATGCTATTGTGGCTTTGAAAAGAAATTAAGCAAGTTCTATTGTTTCAATTGTTGTAAATGCATGCCACACAAAGAAAATAATGGTGTATAGGCTTTAAATAGTCCTCTCTAGGTAATTTTCTTGCAAACAAGCTCAATTGATCAAATTGGAATCCACTACCATTTTAACCAATATCATGTAAGAAAAGCATCCAATCATGTCAAATGACCTAAAATTGATGATCAAATTTAAGCAACTTTTACCATCTTAAAAGTATTACTAAAACAATTCATGGAGAATTTTATTCAAAATGACATGCTATGTATACTAACAAAATGCAAAGTATGAAAGTAAAATGCAAATGCAAAGTATGAAACTAAAGAAACGTATAAAGAATTTATTAGACTCAAAACATGAATTAAAATGCAAAAGGAAGCAAAATTGGAACCAACTCCCCTTTAATTCCCGGTGGTTGAAGAAGATCTAACAAAAGAAGTCACTCCGGAAGTGGAGTAATCATGGTTCTTCTCAAATTCTTCTTATTACTCATTTTTCTTTTCAAAATTCTTTCTGGTGGTCTAAGTCGGTTCAGTGTAAGCATCCACTCCGGATGCTTATGTTCTCCTACAACATCAATCAAAGAAAACACCTCCCACACACATGTGGGGCAAAAAGAAAATAGGAGAAAATTAGTGTGGGTAAAAGATATTTCAAGAAATGATTCACATCTAATAAAATCAATAAATGGTACCTCTATGAAATTTTCTGATGTATCACAAACAATACTTACCTTATCGTGTTTAAAGGTACCTGGAGTGGTGATTATTACCTCCTTTTCATCAAATAAATGCTTAGACTCTAGTTCTGGTGAGTGTACAACTTCATGTAGTGATTCTTGGGTGCTTGGCTCCGTAGCACAAGTCCCTACACTTACATCTTCAATTCTTGGTGATTCTTGAGGTAATGCTTCCAGTAAGCACTCCCCTACACTTAAATCATCTTCAAAAATAATACCTGCATCATTCACAACATCTAGAGCAACATCGTTAGTAGAATCAAAAGTATTTTCAACTACATCATCATTACGACAATAAAAAGCACTTAAAGAATCTAATGAAGAAGTAGATGCAGTGTCAGGCCTGACAAGAGCTCCACAATCTAACTCCTCACTGGCATTTTGTGTTTGTAATTGGTTGATGGATGATGCAATCTGATCTAACTGACTTTGAATATTCTGTATTCTTGCAAATTGTTGCTCTTGATGTTCTCTCATTTGATGCATAACATCATTGACTTTCCACATTGATTTTTCAATTTGTTCTTGTGCATCCTCATACCTATTCCGTTGCTCCATAGGTAGGTAGGACTGATATTCAAGCTGATAAAACTGAGTCTGAGGCTGATAGTAATCACTATCCCTCCAATCTCCAAAATATGAATAATATGGATCCATGGTTACATGAATTTCCTGTTCTTACACTGAAACACTAGCAAATAAAATCAGAAGACTCAGGAACAAATAAAATCAACACATGAATATATAATCATGAAAGCAATCAAAACAACAATCCTAAAATTACTAAACATTGCATATTATAATTTCCCCGGCAATGGCGCTAAAATTTGATAGAGCGAAATCTGTCACCTCTGCTAATCAAATTAATAATGTATATTTCACTGAACCCCTTAATTAAACAATAATGTTGTAGTAACGAGCCCAAGATCGATCTCGAGGAACCAACGGTAGAATGTAATTTAGGATTGTCTTTTATTTCCTATTTTTGGGGTTTTAACATATAAATGGGGGGTTTGAAACTTGAATCTAAATCTAACAAAAGTAAATCACAGCGAATAAGAAATTAATCTAAAGCAATAGTGAAATCTACTTGTGTGCCAACAATCAAACCATAATGCATTGTCACCCTACATTATAATTAAATCATCACCACACTCTTAAACTAAATAGGAAATGATGAGAAGCAATTAAATCTGATCTACAGCAACAATTCAAACCCTAATTTTGTTGGATCGAGACCGCGCTAGAGGGGGGGGGGTGAATAGCGCTCGTGGCTAAAATCGTTCGATTATCGGAATCGTAAAACGTAAGAGTTAATGCAGTGGAAATTAAGTTAAGAGACACAGACACGAAGGAGTTAATTCGTTCGGAGCCTAAGGTGACTCCTACTCGAAGGCCCGCGATCCTTGATCGCTTTCGGTGGGCAACAACTATAAATCCGTTAAATAGTTACAGATTGCAAGTACAATAATAAAATATACCAACAACAATGTAGAATCGAAAAGACTGAGCTCCGGGTCGTCGGGGTGTACTTGCAGCACTTCAGGATGGTCGTATTCGCAGCACGTTGCAGAAGATCGCTTTTCCAAGTTCTGTTTGAAGCTGCACCTCAACCCTCCTTTTATATGCGGTTCCGGGCACCCGGATCCCTTCCAGGCGCCTGGAGTGTGACGTGGCCAACCAACCTGGATGCTCCACGTGGCGAAGTCGCGCAGGGGATAAACTTTGGTCCCGGGCGCCCGGACCTGTTCCGGGCGCCCGTACACTCTTTTTCCAGCAGGTTCCTCACCTGCAAACAAAGGTTAGTCCGAGCAAAATACCCTGCAAGACAGTGTTAGAATATGATAAAACATAGCAAGGAATAAACGACAGTCTTTGGACTGTCCGAGTCTGACTTTGGATTTCCAGCCGGAAACCCTAGGTCGACCCGACGCCTACTGTTCCCTCTGCGGGGAACGCGTCCTCACCTACTCCACTCAGGAGATTTACCTGTTGCCAGCCGATCCTCCAGATCGACTGGACTTTTGCTCAGCACCCGATGCTTCCGGACTTTCTGCTGGACATCCGCTTCCCCGGCTAGTCCAGTCTTTCACCTGGTTCGCGACACCAGGACTTTTCACCTAGGGTTACCACCCCCTAGGACTTTTGCCTGAAGCCCTCGACCTGCCAAGACTTTCCACATAGGGTTACCACCCCCTATGACCTAGGGTTACCGCCCCCGAGGGTTTTCCCTTTGCCTAACCGCAGCTAGGACTTTCCTGAAATCCTCAAGTAGACTTGTTAGACTAACAAACATCTTAACTTTGAATTCTTTGCCGTTATCAAAATACGAGTTCGATCGTCGGATGCTTCCCGCACCAACAATCTCCCCCTTTTTGATTATGGCAACACAAATTCAAAGTTAAGTAAACAAGCGAATAGATAGTCATTTTAAACATAGACAAAATTTGCTAAGTATGGATGAACAAGGTAACTAAAGTAAATTTTGCCCTATATACTCCCCCTTAAGTTTTGGCTCCCCCTTAACTTTTGCTCTCTCTTAATTTTTAATTTGAATTTTATATTTACTATATTTTTGCTACTCTCCCCCGTTGCCATAACTCAAAAAATTGGCAATGTGTAAGGGGTTGTACATGATTAAAGTTAGCAATATTCAACAGAGTTTGGAAGTTAAGGTCAATTGGAATTTAAGTTTTTAGGATAAGATTATTCATTTAAGTTCAGTTGGTCCTTAAGTCCAAGCACAAGTCATGTTTATATATTAGGTATCAGAGCCATAGAGAACAAAACATTCTTGAAAAAGAAATTGAGTATCTTTTGCCAACTGTCTAACCTTTAGTTACTTGCTGATTGTCTATAGGACAATAGCTTTTACTAGGTTAGTCAAGTTTAAGTTATTTAGGTCCAGATAGACTTGACTAGAGCTGGAGAACTTTAACTTGATTAATGTTTATTGTATATTTAACGCCCAGACTCATATTGATGCATAGATATAAGCATTCTTGAGTCCAGGCTATACCCTATGCATCTCACATCATTCTATATTTTTCAATCACAATCAAGGTAAATCTAGGTGTTTTGTGAGATGCTCTGGCTTAATTCTAGGGGAACATGATATCTAGGGGGAAATCCTAGACTAAACCCAACTTTTGAAAGTCTAGTAAAATTGGAGTTTTGAAAACTGTTTTTCCTAGAATTTGAAAACAAAATAATAATAGTAAGATATCTATTCTACCCAACACATTCCTATTTGCCTTATAAGTCCACTGAACTCAAGTTCAGGTAAGGGTTTTGTAAAAATGTCAGCTAGGTTTGATTTGGACTCAACGTGGTTGAGTGCAATTTCACCTTTAGCTACATGATCCCTTACAAAGTGGTGTTTTACCTCTATGTGTTTGGTCCTAGAGTGGTGTATAGGATTTTTGGTCAGATTAATTGAGCTGATATTATCAATAAAGATTTTAGTATTTTTATAGTCTAGTTGATAGTCTTTTAGTGTATGCATCATCCATAACAATTGAGATGCACATTCTCCTAGAGCTATGTATTCAGCTTCTGTAGTGGATAGAGCAACACAATGTTGCTTTCTGCTTGACCAACTTACTAGGCACTGACCTAGAATCTGGCAGCCACCACTTGTACTTTTTCTGTCTAGCTTGCACCCGGCATAGTCTGAATCAGAATAGCCATAAAGGTCAAAAGTGCAAGTTCTTGGATACCAAAGTCCTACATTTAGAGTTCCTTTAATATACCTCAGTATTCTTTTAACATATGTTAGGTGTGACTCTTTTGCACAGGATTGGTATCTTGCACACATACCTACTGCAAATAATATGTCGGGTCGACTTGCAGTTAGATAGAGTAAGCTACCTATGGCACTTCTATAGTATTTTGAGTCAACTGGTTTTCCTTCAGGGTCAGAGTCAATGTTTATGTTGGTTGCCATTGGAGTATTTATTATTTTTGAATTTTCCATACAGAATTTTTTAATTAACTCTTTAACATATTTAGTTTGATAAATGTAGATTCCATCTTTAGTTTGTTTAATTTGTAAACCTAAGAAGAAATTAAGTTCTCCAACCATACTCATTTCAAATTCATTTTCCATTAATTTGACGAATTCTTTTAAGAATTTTGAATTGGTTGAACCAAAGATTATGTCGTCAACATAAATTTGGGCTATAAAGATGTCTTTTCCTATGGTTTTCACGAACAAAGTAGGATCGATTTGTCCTTGGTTAAATTCTTTGGATATTAAGTAATTAGATAATCTTTCATACCATGCTCTAGGGGCTTGTTTTAGTCCATATAGTGCCTTTTTTAATTTAAATACGTGATTATGGTAGTCTATGTCTTCAAACCCTAGAGGTTGGCTTACGTAGACCTCTTCCTTGATAAAACCATTTAAAAAGGCTGACTTAACGTCCATTTGGTACAATTTGAATCCTTTATTGGCTGCATAGGCTAATAACATCCTAATAGACTCGAGTCTAGCTACTGGAGCATAAGTTTCATCATAGTCTAAGCCTTCGACTTGACTAAACCCTTTGGCTACTAACCTTGCTTTGTTTCTTACTATATTACCGTGATCATCCAACTTGTTCCTAAAAACCCATTTAGTGTCTATTATTGATTTATCTATGGGTTTAGGTACAAGGTCCCAGACCTGGTTTCTCTCAAATTGGGCTAATTCTTCCTGCATCGCAATGACCCAGTCTGGATCAGGCAGGGCTTCTTCTATAGTTTTAGGTTCAATTTTAGAAATTAGAGCAATCTGACTAAGGTTTCAATAGGACGATCTAGTTCTGACTCATCGGTTTGGGTCACCCAAAATTTGGTCAGGTGGGTGAGAGGAGCTTATTCTAGTTGGTCTTATTTGTGAGTCAGAAACTGGTTCTTCTGACTCATTAAGGTTAGATTGGATTTCATCATCGTCTGCTGCTCTAGGATTAGTGTCAATATTTTCATTTATATTAGGTAAATTGTTTTCTTCATCAAATATTACATTAGTTGTTTCTTCAACTTTCAAGGTATTTTGATTAAATACTCTAAAGGCTCTACTGGTTGAGGAGTATCCTAAGAATATTCCTTGGTTAGATTTGGGTGTAAATTTTTCTAAGTAATCTTTAGTATTTAAAATGTGAACTTTACACCCAAATACTTTTAGATAGTTTAGATTGGGAATTTTATCATAGTAGAGTTCATATGCTGTTTTATTATGAAATTTATTAATTAAAATTCTGTTTTGAATGTAATTTGCAGTATTTATTGCTTCATCCCAAAATTGATGATTTAAGTGATATTCATTTAACATAGTTCTAGCTGCTTCTTGTAAAGTTCTATTTTTACGTTCCACTAGTCCATTTTGTTGGGGGGTTCTAGGATATGAAAATTCATGTTGGTATCCATTTATTTTACAAAATTGGGTGAACTTATGATTTTCAAATTCCCCTCCGTGATCACTTCTTATTCTTTTAATTTTAGTATCTTTTTCATTTTCCGTTAAGTTGCAAAAATTACTAAATATTTCATAGGTTTCATCTTTTGTTTTTAGAAATTTCACCCAAGTGTACCTAGAGTAGTCATCAATTATCACTAAGCAATATTGGTTCTTGTTTAGTGATTTGGCTCCATGTGAATCAAATAGATCAAGGTGAAGAAGCTCAAGTATGGTGTTGGATCTTTCTAGGTTAGTTGACTTGTGGGTTGACTTGGTTTGTTTTCCTTTTTGACATGCATCACAGATTGAATTTTCAATAAATTTTAATTTGGGCAAACCTCTAACTAGACCATTTTGACTCATTTTTGAAATAAGTCTTGTGTGTGTGTGACCCAGCCTTCGGTGCCACAGTTGGGTTTCCTCTTGCTGTGTTAGGAGACACTTTATTGAGGAAATTGATAAATCAATTGTGTAGATGTTATTTTTTCTAAGTCCCTTAAGTTTAATTTCTGGATGTTCAATATTTTTAACTAGACATCCAGATTTATCGAAATTAACTAGGTATCCGCTGTCACACAATTGACTTATACTTAGTAAATTAAAGTTAAAATTTTCAACCAATAAAACATTTCGAATAATGAAATCGGAACTAAGTTCAATATTACCTTTTCCGATTACTTTAAGTTTACCGTTGTTGCCGAATGCAACTGATCCTAGACTCTTGTACTTGAGTTTGGTAAACTTCAATTTATCTCCAGTCATATGTCTGGAGCATCCACTATCCAACATCCATTGATCCAATTCCTACACATGAAGTAGTTGAATTGGTTTCTTTTTAATGGAGATAGCGTGATTGAAGCAGACACTATGTTTATTGATTGAGATTTACGGTCTTCAAATAATTTTGAATTTTAAGTTTTTCAAATAATTTTGAAATTGATTTTTGAAAAGATTTTTAAGTAATTTTGAAATTCATTTTTGTAAAGATTTTTAAATAATTTTGAAATGATTTTTTAAATAATTTTGAAATTGATTTTTGTAAAGATTTTTAAGTAATTTTGAAATTCATTTTGAAAAGATTTTTAAGTAATTTTGAAATGATTTTTGAAAAGATTTTTAAATAATTTTGAAATGGTTTTTGAAAAGATTTTTAAATAATTTTGAAATGGTTTTTGAAAAGATTTTTAAATAATTTTGAAATTGATTTTTGAAAATATTTTGAAATAATTTTGAAATGATTTTTAAAAAGATTTTTAAACAATTTTGAAATGATTTTTAAAAAGATTTTAAAACAATTTTGAAATGATTTTTAAAAACAATTTTTAAACAATTTTGAAATGATTTTTAAAAAAAAAATTAAACAATTTTGAAATGATTTTTTAAATAATTTTGAAAAGATTTTTAAATAATTTTTGAAATTGATTTTTGAAAAGATTTTTAAATAATTTTGAAATGATTTTTTAGATAATTTTGAAAAGATTTTTAAATAATTTTTTAAATAATTTTTGAAATTGATTTTTGAAAAGATTTTTAAATAATTTTTTAAATAATTTTTGAAATTGATTTTTGAAAAGATTTTTAAATAATTTTGAAATGATTTTTAAAAAGATTTTTAAACAATTTTGAAATGATTTTTAAAAATAATTTTATTCCTTAGTCATCTCACCCGATTTACATTGTCAATCAGGGAATCATATAATTGATGTGAGATGAATTGAGGTTCAATTTACAGGTTTAGTTTAAATTTGTGTTAGATTCAGGTTTAGCTTTGGGTTTAACAAGTAGGCATTCTTTGGATAAACTTCTGGGCTATGGTGAGTCACAAGGAACTCATTTAAGTAACCATGCCTTCGAGGTTTCCCAAATAGTCCTACCCACTGAACTTAATACTAACCCTTGGTGTAACTAGTTAGGATCCATTTAAGGGTAGCTTCGGTCAGTTCCACTTGGCCAAATGCACCAGGTCGAAGCCATATCTTCCTAGACATGCGATGCCCAAGTTTCCCTAACGTACTATCATCCAAAAATTTCACCAGTACTGTCTTTCAAGTTAAATCCAACCCTTTTTAATCTATCCTTAATTACCCTACCTCCGGGTAAATTAGGTTCAGTTACCCTGTCGGGTAGTTCAGTTGGAGGTGCCAGCTAGTTTGGATCCTCTATCTACTTTTCACAATTTTGATTTGTTGAATTTTGAATTTGTTTTTTAATTTTGAATTTTGAATTTGATTTTTAATTTTAGATTTTTAATTTAATTTCGAATTTTGAATTTTGAATTTGATTTTTGATTTTAGATTTTTAATTTAATTTCAAATTTTGAATTTTGAATTTGTTTTTTAATTTTAGATTTTTAATTTAATTTTGAATTTTGAATTTTGAATTTGATTTTTAATTTAATTTCGAATTTTTAAATTAAGATCGTTTTCATTTTAGCTTTCCCTGGATCACGGCCTCGATATGGTCTATCGAGGTAGTATATTTGATCCTTCGGAACCCAGTATTGGCCAAGTCCAATTTGATTGATCAATTTGGACTTGGGGACCCATGCTTGGACTGATTTACTACTTTGTTTGTTTATTAAGGATAAATAGGATTTATATTTCTTTTTATATCCTAGCCCAGTTCTATTGTAGACGGCTCTTTGTGTCCCAAGAATTAGATCCAAATTCTTGGAGCCCAGAGAGAATTTTTCTAAAGTAATTTTTAAATCTTTTAACTGATTTTTCAGATTTAAATTTTCTTTCTCAAGTTGTTGTACTTGAGTTGAATCTTCAGTTAACGGTTTTGATTTAGTTACTTCTTTAAGAATGATTACCTCTTTTAAAAGTGACTTAATTTTCAAATTTGACTTGGCTAATTTGCGAAGTAAATAATTGACTAAATTATTAAGCCTAGGAATACTTACAGCGGAGTCTGGCCCTTCGGAAACGGATGCGGATCCGTGGCTTTGTTCGGAGTCTGCTTCTGACTCGCTCTCGGATTCGCTGATCTGGTCCTGGGCCATCAATGCGAGTAAACTCGTTTGGTTGAGTTCGTCGTCTTCGTCCTCCGAAGAAGATTCGTCCCAGGTTGCCTTTAGGACTTTCCTTCTTCTTTGCTTCTTGGCTTCCTTTTGATTGGGGCAGTTGGCTTTTATATGCCCCTTTTGGTTGCACCCGTAGCAAGTGACTTCGAACTTTGTCTTTGAGTTCTGTTGAGCCTCCTTGGATTGAACTGCCTTCTTTAGATCTTTCTTGTTGAAGCCCTTCTTCTTCTTGTAGAGTTTCTTTACAAGATTCACAAATTCGCTGGCCAGTTCATCTTCTGAATCTTCTGAATCGGGTTCGTCTTCTGATTCCGATTCAACTTTTCGTCGTCCTCTTGATTCCCGTGTTCGACTCGTTCCTGCAACCAAAGCAATCCCTTTCTCGGATGGCTGTGCATTAGTTTGTTCATGGAGTTCAAACTCACTAAATAATTCGTCTAATTTTAAGGAGGACAAATCCTTAGAGACTTTGTAGGCATCTACCATTGATGCCCACAATGTATTCCTTGGAAATGAGTTTAAAGCATACCTTATGACGTCCCGATTCTCTATCTTCTGCACGATTCCGTGAAGAGAGTTGAGGATGTCTTGGATTCTCGCATGTACAGAACTCGCCATCTCGCCTTCCTGCATTTTTAGATTATATAACTTATTAAGTAGAAGATCTCTTTTACTTACCTTGGTGTCATCAGTGCCTTCGTGGAGTTCGATTAGCTTTTCCCAGAGCTCCTTTGCGGAGGTGAATGGGCCGACCCTGTTGAGCTCTTCCTTGGTAAGGCCGCACTGGAGGGTGCAGGTAGCTTTGGCGTCGGCTTCCACCTTTTTGATTAGAGAGGCGTCCCACTTCTCGCAGGGAGTCGGTTTGCCGTCGTCATCGGATGGTAGCTGAAGTCCCGTCTTAATGATCATCCATGTTTCGAACTGAATCTTCAGATACGTCTCCATTCTTCCCTTCCAGTAACCGAAATCATCTCCGGAGAATAGTGGGGGACGAACAGTACTGAACCCCTCTTGTTGAGACATTTTGATCTGAAAAAGTGCAAAAACACGAAGATCTATTCCAAGACTGAGTCTTGGATTAGTAGTGCTGGAGGCAGAAAAACGAGCTCAAGAGGTATTGACCAACTTTGAGCAAAAACCGATTCGATAAAAGAATTAAAATATAGCTATATAGCTAAATGTTAATTGACCCTTTTTTTTTTTTTTAAAAAAATACCACGGAAAAAATTTGTTTTGAAAGGTGGTTGCACCAATTCAAAACGACCCCGCTCTGATACCAATTGTTGGATCGAGACCGCGCTAGAGGGGGGGGTGAATAGCGCTCGTGGCTAAAATCGTTCGATTATCGGAATCGTAAAACGTAAGAGTTAATGCAGCGGAAATTAAGCTAAGAGACACAGACACAAAGGAGTTACTTCGTTCGGAGCCTAAGGCGACTCCTACTCGAAGGCCCGCGATCCTTGATCGCTTTCGGTGGGCAACAACTATAAATCCGTTAAATAGTTACAGATTGCAAGTACAATAATAAACTATACCAACAACAATGTAGAATCGAAAAGACTGAACTCCGGGTCGTCGGGGTGTACTTGGAGCACTTCAGGATGGTCGTATTCGCAGCACGTTGCAGAAGATCGCTTTTCCAAGTTCTGTTTGAAGCTGCACCTCAACCCTCCTTTTATATGCGGTTCCGGGCGCCTGGATCCCTTCCAGGCACCTGGAGTGTGACGTGGTCAACCAACCTGGATGCTCCACGTGGCGAAGTCGCGCAGGGGATAAACTTTGGTCCCGGGCGCCCGGACCTGTTCCGGGCGCCCGGACCTCCGGGCGCTCGGATCCATTCCGGGCGCTCGGACACTCTTTTTCCAGCAGGTTCCTCACCTGCAAACAAAGGTTAGTCTGAGCAAAATACCCTGTAAGACAGTGTTAGAATATGATAAAACATAGTAAGGAATAAACGACAGTCTTCGGACTGTCCGAGTCTGACTTTGGATTTCCTGTAAGATATCACAAAATTAAATAATAAATATTATTGGACGAAAAATCTTATTGGATTTTCAGAAATTTTTAGATATTTTTCGGGATTTAAACGGAGTCTTTTTGACCCGTTTTGAGGGGATGAATTCAGGGTATAGTAAAAGCCTATTTGAAACATCATTTAAGTAGGAGTTGATTTAGGATTTAACTGAAGGTTTAATTAACTTAAACCTAGGTTTTTATTTCCTTTTTCTCTATTTTTCCTTTATTTCCCCCGATTCTTTTTCTTCCCCGATTCGTGCCGAGACCTTCCTTCCCCGATCTCTCCCGGCTCTCTCGCGAGACCTCCTCCTCGCCCGATCGCCGGCCACCGCGAGTTCACCGGCGGCAGCGACCTTTCCTCCGCGTGCCTCACCAACGCCAAGCTCTCTTGGTTACCAGGTGGCTCGATCCTCTCCTCCCTCTCCCTCGCGATTCCTCCCCAAACCCACGACGCCGACCCTGTGCTGCTCCGATTCGTCGGTCGCCGGACATCCATGAGTAGCCGATGCTAGCCACCGCTTCCTGAGCCCTAGCTTCGGGTCTATAACCTCTTTCTTGACCCACGACGCCACCCTAGCTCAACTTGATCTTGGACCAGAGCAAGAATCGGAGCATAGCTCCCATTCCTCGTCGCAGTAGCTGTGGATCGCACAACATCAGCTGTGGGGATTGGTTGAGGAGGCGATGTCGGATCAACCTAGTGATGGATTTTCCTTGAGCAGGACTTCATCTTCTCCATTTCTTGTGGCTGTCAGGGCCTTAGGTGAAGAAGTGGAGGGTTGTTTAGGTGAGTTTGGTACTGTGAGTTAGGGTTTCAATAAATCCTTTGCTATATGATTGGATTTATGGATTGAATTTTGGAAGAATTGGTGTAGGTAGTCTGTTGTAGCTCCCGGATAGTGGATGGCTGGATGTTAGCTACTGGATTGCTGCCCTACGTCAAGGTAAATGCCTTACAGTGATGTATTGCTGGGTTACTCATTTGTAGGTTGCTAAATTAAGTTTTTCTAATGGGTTGTAGGGTTTTGTGCTTGCTTAGTTTATGAGTGGTGTGATGTGGATTGGTTGATATTGTGGATTAAGGATTAAGGTTTTGCCTCTAGTGGTAAGTATTGTTTTGGTTGATATAGATTATTATGTGATCATTTTTAGGAGCATTGGATTGGTTGTTGATTGGATTATCAGATGAGGTAGGTTGATGATTTGGTTGTTTGGTTGATGTGGATTTATGATGGAGATTTGAGCTTATGATAGGTTTAATGGTTGATATCATTATGTGGTGGGTTGGTAATTAAGAGAATAGATTTATTATTGGATTAAATGTGTTGTTTTGGGGGAGTTTTGGAGGTGTATCATCTATGACCTAATCTAATTAGGTTATATTATGATTAAGGTTAGTTGGAGGATTAATCCATAAGCATATTTGATTAGGGTTATCCTAATTAGGTGGGGGAAAGTTGTTTAATTATTTACTTCATATGTAATTAGCTAAATATACTATATAATCGCAGGACTTGGATTCGGGACGAGCGTCTCGACGTGAGATTTATTTTGGACACGATCTACAGATAAAGGCGGGTATTTCTTCCTTTGCCTCTATGTATTTTATTTGAGCTAAGTGCATGGTTGTTGTTTGACGGATTAGGTTGCTTTACCCTATATCGTGTTCGTTTGCTGTTTTCCCTGCTTGATACTTTGCTTGAGCTTTGAGATGATCTAGTTTTATCATATACAGTCTCAACTTTTGATATCTACTCTGCTGGGATTACACGTGTAGAGTATGTATAGTGGGGATTGTCGAGTTGTTGGATTTATCATGCTGATTTATGCATATAATGTTGATTGTATGTAGCTTGGTATGTATTTTAGGAGTCATCATGTTGACCCTACATTTGCATGTTATATGTACACACGTGTTTGGTTATGTATTTTTGGAGGAGTTGTGTTGATTGTATGTTTATGGTTTATACACGTGTCTGATGTGGTTATTATTGGAGGATACATGTTGATTGTACTTACGTTCGGTGCATATGTGTCCAGTGGATTATTGGAGATTTTTGGTTGATTATACGCATATAGTTGTGTATATGTGTTTCGTGGGATGTGTGGATTTATCATGACGATTATATTCATGTTGTGGAGTGCTTATGAGGAGTTAGAGTTTGCATGGATGATGACGGTGTCTGTATCATGATTATATATATATATATATATCATGTTCATCATTCATTGCATACTGACGACTATCGTCTCCTTTGTAGTTGAGAGGGTTGTCAGTTTTTATAGCTGTCCACTCTACCACTGATCGAGAGTGGTAGCTGGGAGTGGAGCTATGTCCTGTCGTGCCACCCGGTCACGAGGTTTAGTGAGATCCGGCGTTGTGAGCAGTCAGGGACCCTAATACTATGTAGCTAGATAGTTACTAGTGGACTGTCCGCCTCGACCACTATATAGTGGGCTGGAGGGTAGTACAGTCGTCACAGACCCAAGCCTCTCGGCCATACAGGGGTCGTGGTGTCTGGAGAGGTGGCGGGGGTGACCATGGAGCATGCATACGCAGTTATTATTCTTGCATTTGATGCGCGGTGCATCTGCATTTGCATACATGCCTAGTAGATACTAGTTGCATGTGATTGTCGTTGTTGCACTTGATTGAGATATAGTTGTTGCATTTGGTTGCCATACTGCATACATGTCATTTATTTTACATGTATATGCAGTCGTATTTATATTGCACAGGTGTCACGGGTATATCTATTGCAGATCCAGTGAGTTTACTGATCATTGTACCATGTGTCGATTCCAGATTGGGTATGTATCTGTCATTATGCTAGTTGTGGTTTGTACAGTTTATACGTCAGGTTATTATGTCAGATATGTTTAGGTGCATTGATTATGACAGTATGATCATGTTCTTTATTCCCTACTGAGACTGTATACTTTTGATCTCCATGTTTTATTTGTAGACCGTGCACTGTCTTTGCTATTACCCGCTGAGTTACCTATACTCACCACCGCATGTATACATTTATGTTTTCAGGTAGCCTGTAGATGGTTGGTGTCGCTCGGAGTATCCTGTCTGCCGGGTCCTACGTCACATCCGAAGGTTGTTTTTAGTTTTGTATATGTTTTATTTGTATTTGTTGTATTTGGTGGGTTGTTGTATTTGTTGTTGTGGTTGTTGTATAAAGCCTAGCCGGCTAGCAGTGTGTTGATTGTGTTGTATTGGGCTTTCCGTTTTTATTTTTCCGCTGTGTTGGTTTTGTTTTATATATAACTGCGTGGTTGTGATTGTTTCATTCCAGCCGTGTGGGCTGTTATTATAACTGCGTAGTTGTGTATATAAATATTCCAGCCGCATGTGGCTGATGTATATTTTGTTTGTAGTGATGCTTCATATTGTCACCCGTACAGGGGAGATGCTGCCGGATTTTTGTCTAGCAGAGACTCCTTTGGGGGCGTGACATTTCCAGCCGGAAACCCTAGGTCGACCCGACGCCTACTGTTCCCTCTGCGGGGAACGCGTCCTCACCTACTCCACTCAGGAGATTTACCTGTTGCCAGCCGATCCTCCAGATCGACTGGACTTTTGCTCAGCACCCGATGCTTCCGGACTTTCTGCTGGACATCCGCTTCCCCGGCTAGTCCAGTCTTTCACCTGGTTCGCGACACCAGGACTTTTCACCTAGGGTTACCACCCCCTAGGACTTTTGCCTGAAGCCCTCGACCTGCCAAGACTTTCCGCATAGGGTTACCACCCCCTATGACCTAGGGTTACCGCCCCCTAGGGTTTTCCCTTTGCCTAACCGCAGCTAGGACTTTCCTGAAATCCTCAAGTAGACTTGTTAGACTAACAAACATCTTAACTTTGAATTCTTTGCCGTTATCAAAACACGAGTTCGATCGTCGGGTGCTTCCCGCACCAACAAATTTGAAACTACCCAACTAAACAATTAATCAAGCATCAAATAAGACTTAAACTAAGCTTCAACAAGGTAATAAAATACTAACTACTTGCGAAAAACATAACGAACATAAAATGAATCTGATCTAAGCTATAAAACAGTAATAAAATCAACTAAAAAGGTAAACCAATCCATTCTCACAATCAATTCCACAAGTTTCACACTCTCGTCACACAAGAGGCCGAAATCGAAACCACCCAATTTCGGACCTCAGTGGAGCATCTCAGTGTCGTATCAGCTCGAGGAATGCTCACAAGTGCCGACGGACCACCCCCGGCACGTTAGAAACAACCCAAACCCCCAAGAATGGCCGAAATCTGAAATCTGGTCTCTGGATCTGATGGAAGGCTGTGGAACGCGGATGAACGTCGAGTAAAGCTCAGGAACACCGGAAGACCACCTCCGAATGTTGCTGATGGGAATCAGAGCCGTCGATTGGAAGACCACCTCCATATCGAGCTGGAAAAGGGAGATACCGCGAGCCAAATTCCACCGGAGAGAACACACTCCAATGGCTCCAGAAGATCGGGATGATGCCGCCGAGATGCTCACTACCGAGATTGAAGCTCGGGAGAGTGATTGGAGAAGGAAAGGGGCCGAAATCCGGAAGATTACCACGAGGATGAGGTTGTTGCGCGTTGTGGAGTCGACGAAGAAGCTGGACACTGTAGCTTCTCTGTTTTAAATAGATCTCAGATTTGAACCAACGGCTGAGATTGATTTGGAGCTAAATCAACGGTGAAAGTTTGCCCAAAATCTGATCCGAAGGTACTGATCTTGATCTAGGGTCTGGATCTACCCTCCCGTAGGTCGGATCGATTAGACCATCACTGGATGGCCCAGATCGGCCCAGTCTTCATTGAACGACCCAGATTAATTCGGCTTGATCAATGGCTAGATGAACTCAGATCTGGATCAAAACTTCTGGATCTTCATCAATGGCTCAGATCTGCTCTCCATTAAGTTGAATCAGCCAGATCTTCAACGGATGGTCCAGATCTGCCCTATTCTTGATAAACGGCCCATAATGCTTCAAAGCTTGATCTTCTTGTTTGAACTCCGATTCGAGCCCAATTTCGGTCCAAATCCAAGATCCTTTGATGCCTACAAAATAAGAATCAAATATTAGCATCAAATAACACAAAAATATAATAATTTACAATTAGGTCCAAAATAGATACAATGCACAAAATATGATGTAACCATGATTTAAACCTATAAAATCAACATCAAACCATGCATATATGAATCAAAATAATGCAATGAAATCATGGTTATCAACTACCTTCTAATAGACCGCGGCGACTGACCGTCTCCTTACCATCTGGTGATACCTTGGATGTCACACAGGAGGTCAGAGGTTGCCCGTTAGATTTTGGTAGCATTATACTCACTGTAGATTTGTTAGTACTGGAAATGGTCGAGTTCGATATTATCCTGGGCATGGATTGGTTGTCTGCATATCATGCCACAGTTGATTTCCAGAAGAGGTGGTTACGTTCCGACCTCCGAACCAACCCTCTTGGGATTTCACTTGCATTAGAGACGATGGGATATCGACCATTTCTGTGATACAGGCGCAGAAACTGCTATCACATGGATGTCAGGGATTCCTATTATCTTTGATTAGTACTGACGACAGCAGTAGTCCTCAGCTCTCAGACGTTCTGGTGGTCCGAGAGTATCCAGACGTTTTTCCAGACGAGTTACCAGGTTTGCCTCCCCGAAGGCAAGTGGAGTTTGCTATTGAGCTGATTCCAGGGACTGCGCCAACATCGAAAGCTCCTTATCGTATGGCACCGAAAGAGTTGGACGAACTGAAGGTTCAACTCCGAGAGTTATTGGATAGGGGATTTATTCGCCCTAGTGTATCTCCGTGGGGTTCTCCTGTACTATTCTTCAAGAAGAAGGACGGTACTCTGAGGTTGTGCATCGATTATAGGCAGCTGAATGCAGTGACTATCAGAAATAAGTACCCCTTGCCACGGATTGAGGATTTATTTGATCAGCTTAGAGATACATCAGTGTATTCTAAGATCGATCTGCGGTCTGGATATCATCAGCTGAGAGTTAGAGATTCTGACATTTAGAAGACAGCATTTCACACCAGATACGGACATTACGAGTTTTTGGTAATGCCATTTGGGCTTACCAATGCTCCTGTAGTATTTATGGATATGATGAACCGTATCTTTCTGGAGTATCTAGATCAGTTCGTCATTGTGTTTATCGATGACATATTGATCTATTCGCGTTTCGAGGAGGAACATGCACAGCATCTTCGCATAGTCTTGGAGACTCTGCGACGACATCATCTGTATGCGAAGTTCAGCAAGTGTACATTTTGGCTATCTTCAGTTGGTTTTCTGGGACACGTGGTGTCAAGACAAGGTATTTCAGTAGATCCTCAGAAGATCGAGGCTATCACCAGCTGGGAGCAGCCGAAGTCAGTCCAGGAGATTCGTAGTTTCTTGGGCTTGGCTGGATATTACCGACGATTCGTTGAGGGTTTCTCCAGTATTGTTATGCCGTTGACACGTCTGACCAGGAAAGGCGTGAAGTTCACGTGGTCAGAGGCTTGTGAGACCAGCTTCCAGGAGCTGAAGAGGAGATTGGTATCAACACCAGTTTTGGTTTTGCCTTCTGGTGACGACGGATTCGTACTTTACACAGATGCATCTCTACAGGGCTTGGGCGCTGTTTTGATGCAGCACGGCAGGGTAGTCTCCTATACTTCTCGTCAGTTGAAGGAGCATGAGAAGAACTACCCAGTACATGATTTAGAGCTAGCCTCTATTATCTTTGCTTTGAAGATTTGGCGACATCATCTTTATGGTATTACTTTTGAGATTCTTACTGATCATAAGAGTCTCAAATATATTTTCACACAGAAGGAACTCAATCTCCGACAGAGGGGATGGATGGAGTTCCTGAAGGATTATGATTGTACTATTAGCTACCATCCGGGTAAAGCTAATGTTGTTGCTGATGCACTTAGCAGGAAGTCCAGAGGGACTTTAGCTTGTCACCGAGATTTAGTCACGGACTTGATTCAGGGATTCTCTGAGTTGGGCCTTGAGGAGCAAGGACGGACAGAGAAGGGTATTCTTGTTACTATGGTTGCTCAGTCGTCGATCAGGATGAGGATTCGAGAGGCCAAGGCCGGAGATCAGCATTTACAGTTCATTAGCAGCCAGATAGCTTCCGGAAAGCAGACCGAGTTTACACGAGATGACGAGGGTATTGTTTATTTCCGAGGCAGATTGTGTGTGCCTCAGTCTCACCCGGTCATGGAGGAGTTACTTCAGGAGGCTCATCGTGCTAGATTTGCTATCCACCCAGGTGGGACTCGTATGTATCGTGATTTGAGACGTTCCTATTGGTGGAACTACATGAAGAAAGGCATCGCAGATTTTGTAGCTAGATGTCTTATTTGTCAGCAGGTGAAGGCCGAACACCAGAGACCTGCTGGGTTACTTCAGAGGATCCCTATTCCCGAGTCGAAGTGGGAGCATATTACTATGGATTTTGTGGTAGGATTACCTAGGTCTCGACGAGGTCATGATGCGATTTGGGTAATCGTTGACCGATTAACCAAATCCACACACTTTTTAGTGATCCGAAAGATTGATTCTCTGGATCGATTAGCTGAGTTATACTGTCGTGAGATTATCAGATTGCATGGAGTTCCGTTGAGCATTATATCTGATAGAGACCCACGGTTCACTTCTCGATTCTGACAGAGTCTGCAGCAGGCCTTGGGCACACAGCTTCGTTTCAGTACGGCATTCCATCCGCAGACAGATGGGCAGTCAGAGCGGACTATTCAGACTTTGGAGGATTTACTGAGGTCTTGTGTTATGGACTTCGGGGGCAACTGGGAGGACCACCTGCCATTAGTGGAGTTCGCCTACAACAACAGCTATCATTCGGCTATCCAGATGGCACCGTTTGAGGCGTTGTATGGTAGACCGCGTCGGACACCCATCCTTTGGGAGGAGGTTGGGGAGGCCCAGCTGTTAGGATCTCAGAGAGCTCAGTAGGAGGCAGAGTTGGTTCGTACAATTAGACGGAGGATGTCTGAGGCTCAGGACCGTCAGAAGAGTTATGCTGATCAGAGACGGAGACCCCTGGAATTCTCCATTGGTGATCATGTATCTCTTAGAGTTTCACCCACGAAAGGGGTGAAGAGATTTGGTCTCCGAGGTAAGCTAGCTCCCCGATATATTGGGTCATTCCAGATCTTGGAGATGATTGGAGCAGTAGCTTACCGTCTGGCGCTACCACCATCACTAGCTGGCATTCACGATGTATTCCACGTATCTATGCTGAGAAGATACGTATCTGATCCGGCACATGTTCTGTCAGATACATCTGTTCCTATTCATCCTGATGTTACTTACAAGGAGGTTCCGGTGCGGATTCTGGACCACAGAGAGCGTCAGTTGCGGAACAAGATGGTCCGACTAGTTAAAGTCGGATGGCAGCATCATTCTGATGAGGAGGTTACTTAGGAGTTGGAGGATACCCTCATCTTTTTACTTGAGGTATGTGGGTTAGAGTTTCTTTCAGCATTTATACTGTTAGGTTATATTCTAGTGTTTGTTGTTGGTTATAGCGAAATTTGGGGACCAAATTTTTATTAGTAGGGGAGGATGTAAGATATCGGAAAATTTAAATCAATAGGTTAATTGGGAAATAGCCTTACAAATTTTTATTGGAAATTTAGGAATTTTCTGGGAATTTTTCGGAGCTCGTACAATGAGTTTTGAGGGGATCAATTACGGGTACGGATAAAGCCTGTTTGGGATACCCATTTAAGAGAGGAAATGTTGGATTATATAAATTCCTCTTCTTATTTCCTCCCCACACGCCGAACCCAACCCGCTCCTTCACTTCTTCCCCGACTTCTCCTCCTCCTCCCCCGATCTCCCCTCTGCTCGAAGCCGATCTCCTTCTTTCCCTCTTCTTCTTCTCGCTACCCCTCTCATGGACGAATTGGCGCCGAGGTTGGAGGAGCACGTCACCGGAGCTCGACGGGAACCAGTGGGCTTCAGGTCATCTTCGGCCGAGGGTTGTTGTTCGGTGGATTCGGCGGTCGGACGTTGACGGCACGGTACCTAGGGCACGACGGAGGCTTGATTCGCGTTGTCTCCCAACCGATCGACCTCCCCTTAGCTCTCATCGTGCTGCTTACAGTGCGATCCATCTCGGATTGGATCGGGCGACACCACCGAGGAGCAATCGTTTCCTCGGCCGGTTCTTGCGCACAAGTGACGATGGCTAGGTGGCTAGGGCGCGGTGGAGGGCTTGATGTGCATTGTCTCTGATCAATTGACCCTTCGTTTCCTCCTTCTTGAGTTGTTCACAAAATGATACGTGGCTCCTCAAGGTGGATCGGATTGGGTGATACCTTCTGGAGACAACCGATTGAGGTAAGCTTAGGTCTTCTTCTCTGTTACCGATCCTCATCTTCTTTTCAGTTGAATTAGGTCACAGATTTGGAGATGTTGGTATCAGGGAGGTGTTCTTGAGTTGTCGGGCAGAGGCTAGAAGGATGGTTGTGCTTGATCAGTAGTCTTCCTGCTGGATTCCTGCTTGATTCGATTGATGGCAGCAAGGTGAGGTTCTGTTCCATTTCTATGGTGTTGATTTCTTGATCGCCTGAGATGTTATCTTCATCCGATCAGTAGGAAGGATTTTAGCAGCGAGGTTGTGTTGCTGTGATGCTGGAATTGTGGTCATTGAGGTGGTTTACAGCAGCGTTTCTAGTTCCGACAATTCTCCAACAGCAGCTACCTTTCCTGGCAGCACCATTTCTTTGTGTGGATCTACAGAACAGTGCTAGGAATTTAGGTAAGGTATTGTATTTTCGATCTTAGTTATAGATCATGGTGTGATTTGATTTCTAGATGGTTATGCATGATGTAGATGAATTATACTAGTTGTTAATTGTATGTAGGGTTCTTTATCTTGCTGTAGAATAATTATTTTAGGTTTATGTATTGCATTAGGGATAATTTGATTTCATGATTAGTGTGATTAGATTTAATTACTTAAGTTAATCTAATGGAATGATTAGGGTTAAAACAATTAACCCTAGTCAATTATTAGATTTAATTTAAGTTTATGTTTCTAATCTAACTGGTGATTAGGGATTAAGTAACTAACCCTAATTGACCGTTAGATTTTATTTAGGTAGGATGCGATAGACTTGATTAGGGTTTTGCCCTAATTTGGTTTTATGGATTTTATATAGCTATTCATTTGAATTTATCTAAATAAAATATATATATTGTTTGTTTGACACAGGACTTTGATTCGAGACGGGCGTCTCGACTTTGAATCGCTTGATTGTACCTTCTATTTGAGGCGGGTACCCTTTGACTTATCTTTTCATACTGTTTATGATATGTATAGTTATATATAATTACTAGTGGTAGATGGTAGATTTATCTCTTCCCTGGTCTTAGCTTAGTTGATACCTATCACATGCTTCTTCTGTTAGTTGCTTTACTTTAGAACTGGATGCTTTTATCTTTTGCCATCTATATATATGTTTATGGAGATGGATAGGTACATTTAGTGTTACTTTCCACTGGATTAATTGCTGTAGGTACTTGTTATATGTGGTTGGATTTATGTTGCTTATATTTCTGTTATATATGCATTTACCTTTTTGGCACCTACGCATATGGAGGAGGATATGTTCGGGTATGACATACTGTAGCCGCACGCACCATATTACATGATTGCATGCTGGGCGATTGACGACTCCATTATTGTTGAGCTCGTCGGCCGGCTACATAAGGGCCTACACACAGTGTGACTACTGCATGGGTAGTGGCACATCACTCAGGGTGTGTATGGCAGGTTGCTCGGTGGTGCACCGCCGGGGTGCTCATGGGTAGCACGATACAGCGGGGTTGCAGCCGAGATCCCTCCCCGTCATCGCGTACCGGGAGATGAGAGCATTGCGCTCCCTCACTATGTCTGAGGTAGGAGTATAGGTGTACTCCGACAGCATCCCGTCCACTCGGTCACTCATCAGGGGTAGTGACGGTAGAGTGCACGGTGTCACAGCCCTACCCACTCAGTCTCGCCATCGCGTGTGAGACGGCTGACTGGCGTCAAGGGTGACCATGTCATATTGCATCATATGCACGGATTGCATTCTTTATGATTGATGCATTTTGGTGATTGCATATGATTGACATGCATACAGGTGTCACGCTCCGCAAGTGTACGGAAATGTCGCAAGTAATATAAAAGATTATCGTATCCACAGGGACTGGAATAATCACTAGAAATGTCTCAATGCGAATTAGCTAAACAACTATCCAATCGTTTCAAATGCAAAGTGAAGGTAAACAAATATAATATTATAGATCAACAAACAAGAGTTTAGTGTTTTGGGTTATGATAAGGGAGATTCTAGGAGTTTCGGTTTCTTTGTAAGTTTTCTTGAATGTAAATGGTTCACCAATTCTTATCCCTCAATTGCCAAACACTTGTAGAAAGTTGCCGGTTCTCTCTTGCAATAGATAACCGGCTAAGTACTGAGAAATGTTTCTAAATATGATCAATTAGATGTGAACCTACGTTGTCCTTACACAGAAGCGCACCTATTACTATGCCTTCCTCGGATATCAACATAGAAGCCCACAACTTATTAATCTATCAAGATACAAGAAACTAATCACAAAATCCATCCTACTCTCTTGAATATTCCTATTTCCTCTTCAAAATTATCTCTCAAACGTCCTTACACGGGCTTGCACCTATCACGTGGATCCCTCGGATGATCGAGTGAGAGTTTATCTTTACAAAGTCCACAAGAAATCCAAACAATCAATCAAGAATGAGAATTAAGCACAAATTACCATTAATCATTCAAGATCTAATTGATACAAGCAAGACAATGTCATTGAAACAATAAAATGGCAAATCCATAAGAGATTACATCAATCCATCATACAAATACTCCCTTAATCCTAGAATACAAGATCTACTCCATGAATCGAGGAAGAATATCCGAAGAAATGAAGATTACAAGCATTTCTTAAATCCCCAATCCAAGAAACCAAGAAAAGGGGGAAAGAGAAAACTTATCTACGAAGAAGCCTCGTCTTCGGATCTAATCCTCGCTCCGGAGTCGAAATCGTCAAGAACTCCCTTAGAATCGCCCAGAAATCCTCCCAAGAATGGGAGGAAACCACCAAATCTTGCCTTCTCCCAAAGGAGGAGAGATCCCCTTTCAATTCATGAAGGAGGGTTTAAATAGAGGAGGGAATCGGGCGCCACACGACCCCGTGACACGGCCGTGTGAGATTCACACGGCCATGTCCAGTTCCTTCTCTGCCAAAGCTGCACGGCCGTGTGACTCACACAGCTAGGACCCTTCTGCTCTCTGGAAATTCTACACGACCATGTGGTGCACACAGCCACAACCTGCTTGGTTTCTGGAAACCTCACACGGCCGTGTAGATCCACACGGCCATGTAAGGCTTCTGCTCTGGTTGGCTTCAAATCTTGACACGGCCGTGTGAGGTTCACACGGCCATGTCATCTTCCTCTTCTGTTGCCGAGCTCCATACCAGTGCAGGGCCGTGTGAGGTACACGGCCTGGTGCTTTCTCCCTTTGTTTCCTCCAAGGCTTGCCCAAAGATGTAGATTCTTCACCAAATCGACTCCTGTGTACAAAAAATGCACAAAAAGCAGATCTCCGAACCAAAAGAGTAAATATGCTAAAAGGAAAGCTGGAAGTATAAAAATGCATAGATCAAGCATGCTCAAAGTATGTAAATGTGCGTAAAAACATGCATAAAAGAGTATATAATCTATGCACATCACACCCCCAGACTTAAACCTTTGCTTGTCCTCAAGCAAAATGCCGCAGTCTAAATTCATATGTTCTACAACACATTCATAAAACCTAGTGCACTTTCCTAACTCTATCAAAAAGTTTCATTAACAAGCATGATCATAGAAACAAGTAAAGTATGGTTCAAGCATAAGAATCTTGTGCACAGTGTAAAAGTAATTCAACACCCTTCAAGTTTCAATCCATGTCCTAGTCAAGTTGTTATCAAATTTGAATTCCTTGTGTTTCCAGTGAAAGACAAGTAACCAGTGATAGGCACTTACTCACCATTCACTTGGTTCATATTTCTCAACTAACCCAAGGTCTCAAAGGTGTGCTCAATCTCAAGGGAAGCTAAGCAGTCATTTCCCCAGTAACCTAACTCGGTCTCAAAGGGGTGACTTGCTAGATTCCACTCATGACAACTGTTTTTTATATCCCTTATTTTTTTTTATAAGTGTTTGCATTGTGCAAAACTTATTCACAAATGTACTTTTTAGCACACATGTTGGGATATTTTGATTTTTCCAAATGAGCTTTAATGATTTGAGCCTCATCCAGTAACCAAAATGAAAGTTGAGAAATCACCATGGAAACCAAGTACTAAGAAAACAAGATGAATCATGACTATTTCAATGACATCAACTATTCAAGCATCAAGCACAAGTGTAGTGAAGATAAAATCCTTAAGGTTGAACCAAAACTAAAACTCATCACCATAAGATTCTCAGCTTATTAATGCTTCCCAAGATAGAAAAAAGAACTACACAAAGTTTACTACTAGCATCATTCGAACACCATGAATCATGACAATAATCGTGCTAACATTTCACTTCAATCCAAGAAAGCATATAAGTGAAGATTTGATGTTCTCAAATTTTTTTGCCATGATTATTTCAAAAGCAAGCAAAATAAAGCAACAAGCAATGAAAATAAGAACCAACATGAAAAACTAACAAAACTAAAAACTGAAAACCAAACCATGACAGTACATAACACCCCCCCAGACTTAAACGTTTCATTGTCCCAATGAGAACTAAAAACAATGTGGAGAAGATTTATGAAATTTAGAGAAGTTACCAAGTGATGAGCTCCAAATGGTTGACATTCATATTTTAAAAATACTCCTCTATCCAATGCTCACATTCCTCTACAACTTTGAATTCTATAAAAATAGTAGACAAGAAAAATTAAGTAGAGGATACATGTTTATTATAAAGAAAGAACTAAAGACATAAAAGAAAATAAGGAAAATGAACTTGGGTTGCCTCCCAAGAAGCTCTTGTTTAAGGTCATTAGCTCGACCACCTCATTAGATTCATCGAAATCTCTCTCTTGGAGGGGTAAGATATTTTAGAACCTTCTTACCAAGGGTTCTTATTATGGAGGGAGCTTTCAATATTGGAGTTAAAAAGTGAAGTATCGCCCTCTCCATCTTTGCCTTCTTTAAAGTTCTTTCAGGTGGTCGAAGATGGTTCAGTATGAGCTTCCAATTATTGGCTTCTTGAAAACCTTCACACCAAAAAGAAAAACAAACCTCCCACAAGCATGTTATATAAGAAGGAACTAAAACCATATTAGTATGAATTGAGTATGTATCAAAAAATGAATCACATCCAACAAAATCAATTATA
Source organism: Zingiber officinale (assembly GCF_018446385.1). NCBI lineage: Eukaryota > Viridiplantae > Streptophyta > Magnoliopsida > Zingiberales > Zingiberaceae > Zingiber > Zingiber officinale. The sequence goes on along the minus strand of NC_056007.1, from coordinate 37,357,601 downwards.
GGTACATCTATGAAATTTTCTAAAAGATCACTAAGAATACTAACCTTGCATTGTTGAGATGTACTTGAAAGTTCTAAACAATGGGATGTGACTTCTTCAGAATTATATAGTGTCTCTAGCTCAGACTCAAATGGTGGTGCTTCTGAAAATGGTGATTCTTGGCACTTTGCTTCCATTGCATAAGTCCCTACACAATTATCATCAACCAATTCTATTCTTACACATTCCATAGTATCAATTGGTTGTGTGACCAAAGGAGGTGATCCTTGGGACATATCCTCCATAGTACATGTCCCTACACTTTTATCCACCACATCATCATCATAAGTAGTGAAGAGTCCACTAACATCAATATCATCAATAGAGGAATCAACAACTTTATTGGAATTTTGTAGTAGTAGTCGTAAAGCTAAGATTCCCCGTTGTACCATTAGCTCTTCAGAATCTTGTGTTGTGGTCTTCATCTGATTGGGAGCAAGAGTATTTGAGTTTTGGGAGTCCTCCCAAACAATTGGCTCATCAAATTGTGAACGATGTGGTCCATCTAATGAAGAATCATCCTGAAATTTTGACAAACTCTGATTTACTTGGGAAGTATACACAACATTTTGTATGTAGTTGTAGTCCAAATTTTGTTGATTCATCCAAAAGTGATTATAATGTTGAGGAGGGTCAGAGATCTGCTGCTGGAATAATGACTGCTCACTCTGCTCTGAAATTAGCTGGGGTTGAAGGTACTGAATTTGATGATCTTCCCAGTCATAGCCATAAGTATCAGGAACTTGCTCATATGTATCTTGATATTGAGGTTGAACCAAACACTGAAGTTCCGGAGTTATAGCAGTCTTTTGAAAAAAATGGCAAATAGCAGCTGGATGAGATGTGCTACCACACACTCACAAAGAAACTCAAATTGATCATCTTCTGAACCACAATATTCATCAATGGAAGATCTTATGCTCATGGGTGTGAAAAATACTCTTGAAGCTCTGCTTGACATGTTAGTGCTCAAGATATCTAAAAAAAATTACAAGCAAAACTAAAAATGCAGAATTAAAGACAAGAAATAAAGTGCATAATGAAAACAAGAAAGAAAAGATAAAAGGAAAAAGAAAAATGTCTAGAATAATTCATATGCTAAAGATTGCAAGATATGTTTACAAAAGAAAAGAAGAAAGCAACTAGATCAAAAGAGAAAACAGAGAAAAGTTAGATTAGAGTGCTAGAAATCAAGAATGCAAAGTTAGAATTAGAATTAGAATTGCAACAAAAAGAATTGTCAAGAATGTTATTCAAGAAAAGAAAAGCTTATAGAAATAGAATTCTAAAAGAAAATTAGTTACAACTATGGAAATGTAAAGAAAGAAAGAAAAGTTATGTTTAGTCTAACTCAATTGATAATTCCTAATGTTATAGCGCAGTCCCCGGCAACGGCGCCAAAAACTTGTCACGCTCCGCAAGTGTACGGAAATGTCGCAAGTAATATAAAAGATTATCGTATCCACAGGGACTGGAATAAGCACTAGAAATGTCTCAATGCGAATTAGCTAAACAACTATCCAATCGTTTCAAATGCAAAGTGAAGGTAAACAAATATAATATTATAGATCAACAAACAAGAGTTTAGTGTTTTGGGTTATGATAAGGGAGATTCTAGGAGTTTCGGTTTCTTTGTAAGATTTCTTGAATGTAAATGGTTCACCAATTCTTATCCCTCAATTGCCAAACACTTGTAGAAAGTTGCCGGTTCTCTCTTGCAATAGATAACCGGCTAAGGACTGAGAAATGTATCTAAATATGATCAATTAGACGTGAACCTACGTTGTCCTTACACAGAAGCGTACCTATTACTATGCCTTCCTCGGATATCAACATAGAAGCCCACAACTTATTAATCTATCAAGATACAAGAAACTAATCACAAAATCCATCCTACTCTCTTGAATATTCCTATTTCCTCTTCAAGATTATCTCTCAAACGTCCTTACACGGGCTTGCACCTGTCACGTGGATCCCTCGGATGATCGAGTGAGAGTTTATCTTTACAAAGTCCACAAGAAATCCAAACAATCAATCAAGAATGAGAATTAAGCACAAATCACCATTAATCATTCAAGATCTAATTGATACAAGCAAGACAATGTCATTGAAACAAGAAAATGGCAAATCCATAAGAGATTACATCAATCCATCATACAAATACTCCCTTAATCCTAGAATACAAGATCTACTCCATGAATCGAGGAAGAATATCCGAAGAAATGAAGATTACAAGCATTTCTTAAATCCCCAATCCAAGAAACCAAGAAAAGGGGGAAAGAGAAAACTTATCTACGAAGAAGCCTCGTCTTCGGATCCAATCCTCGCTCCGGAGTCGAAATCGTCAAGAACTCCCTTAGAATCGCCCAGAAATCCTCCCAAGAATGGGAGGAAACCACCAAATCTTGCCTTCTCCCAAAGGGGGAGAGATCCCCTTTCAATTCATGAAGGAGGGTTTAAATAGAGGAGGGAATCGGGCGCCACACGGCCCTGTGAGATTCACACCCATGTCCAGCCTTCTCTGCCTGCAGTGACTCACACGGCCAGACCTTCTCGCCTCTGAAATGCTACACGGCCGCAGGTGGTGCACACGCCACACCGCTTGGTTTCTAGAAACCTCACTGCAGTGTAGATCCACACGGCCATGTAAGGCTTCTGCTCTGGTTGGCTTCAACTCGGAGGTTCACACGGCCATGTCATCTTCCTCTTCTGTTGGTGCCAAACTCCACATGGCCCGAGCTCCATACCAGTGCAGGGCCGTGTGAGGTACACGACCTGGTGCTTTCTCCCTTTGTTTCCTCCAAGGCTTGCCCAAAGATGTAGATTCTTCACCAAATCGACTCCTGTGTATAAAAAATGCACAAAAAGCAGATCTCCGAACCAAAAGAGTAAATATGCTAAAAGGAAAGCTGGAAGTATAAAAATGCATAGATCAAGCATGCTAAAAGTATGTAAATGTGCGTAAAAACATGCATAAAAGAGTATATAATCTGCGCACATCAACAGGATACACGCTTTTTCTCTAACTATTTTTATCTGTGTATGTTCATAGTCAGTTGCACAAGCCTCACAGGTGAGTATAGTTTATTTCAGTTATGCATTTCTTATTATTCTTGCAGTAGACTGTACTTTATGCCTATTGTTGGTTATTGTAGTTTATCCAGTTATGCATACCTGTTATACTGTTAGGAGACTGTACTATACATTGTACTGTTAGGAGACTGTACTATATGTTGTACTGTTAGGAGACTGTACTATATGTTATACTGTTAGGATACTGTACCGTAGGATTGTTACTGGTAGTTATATGTTGCTGTACATGTCTATTTGATTACCTGCTGAGTTCTTTGGACTCACACCGTTACCTTACTACTTTTCAGGTTGAGGTCGTTGGGAGATATTCCAGTCGCTAGCCCCATTTTCGCGAGGATTTTCTTTGTCGGATTATATTTTGCTTTTGCATCTTATATACTTGTATTGTGGACATTGAACATTCGGGTTTGCTACTTTGTTTTTCGCTGCGGATTTTCTCATTACTTCGTGGATTTTATTTTCTTCGTTGTGGTGGAGTAGGATGTTTACATATATCTTTGAGGATTCTTTATCGTCTTTCTATATTAAACTGCGTGGAATGATTATATGTTGAACTGTGTGGAATGTTGATATAAACTGCGTGGTTTGTTTCTTATTTGTATTGTATTGTTCCGGTCGTGTGTGGCCGAGGTATAGATATATATATTCTGGATTCATATTGTCACCCGTACAAGGGAGATGCTGTCAAAATTTCTTCTGACAGGGACTACCTGGGGCGTGACAGTTGGACTCTGATACCACTTGTTGGTCCCTGGTGGCCAGTAAGAGGAGGGTGAATTACCCTACACAACAAAAATAGCAAACACATTTCTTGATCTTTTTAAACTAAGTTAAAAACACATGTTTAATAAGAAACTAGGAAAGAAAGAAGAGGCAGATCTTTTTTACTTGGTTTGAAATAAGGAGATTGCTAGTCCAAGACGTTGAAAGGTCACTATCAAATCTCCTTCTGGTGGAGAAGCCTCTTATAGCAGTTAAAGCACTAGACTATGAAGCTAAAAGAAAGAAGAATGTTTACAAGTGTTGTGTTTAACTGCTGAGATCAGGGTTGTATTTATAGCCTTACTCCAAGCGCCTGGAAGAGCTCCAGGCACCAAGACGTGGATAAAACTTTATCCATATCATAATGGATTGTAATGAATCTGGATAAACTTTTCTGGTCCGGGGGCCTGGACCCTCATAAATCTTATCTATATCGTTGAGAAGAATGAGGTGGCCCAGGGTTGCCTCGAGGGATCTGAGCGCCCGGACCATGTCTAAGTGCCTGGACGGTCTGGTATTGGGTTTTTCGGGCCGCGAAAACCGCTTTTCGCGTCGCGGAAATCCCGAAACCCCCGCCACCAGATCTGTGCGAAGAAAAATAAAACAAAAAAAATACGAGTACGAGTTTCTAAAGTCTAGATCTACACTAGATAAGAGCGTTACCCTCGATGTGATGCCCTTCGCTATCCCGCTAGTCCAACGCTTTGCCGGATCTCAAGATTGTCAAAGTAGACAACCCTCTAGAAGTATCCACATGAACAAACTTAGGTGGAGAGGACCAAAAAAAGGTGTGCTAGCACCTAGGGTGTTCGGCCAAGATAGGAGAGGGAGAGCAAGAAGAGAGAGCTCTAGGAGGAATAATATGTGAATTAGCCTCGAATGAAAAAAAATGAATTCCATTCATTTTGAGTGGTTGAACACACCAAGTGTAACTCCTCTCATTAATGTGGCAGGCCACATTAAGGCAAAGGAGAAGATGTAACTTCCATTAGGTGGCACAATCAAGTGTTAACTATGATGATGTGGCACATCATCATTGGCCACTTAATGCCAAGTCACAAATGATGTGGCATAAAGTCAAGTCAAACTTGACTCTTCCTCTTCCTCTCAAGTCAAGTCAAACTTGACTTAATCTCTCTCATGGTTGATCTAATCCAACAATTTAATTCAAGCTAATTTAATATAATGAATCTAATTCATTTAATTAAATTGATTCAATGAGTCATAATCTAAATTAGACTCATTGAACACATGAATCAACTTGAGTCCAACTCAATTATCCCAATAAGGATTACTCTAAATCCAATTTGATTCATCACATGAATCTAATCCTCTTGGTTCATCATATGAACCAAATCTCCATCTAATTGTCCTTTGTGTGTGACCCTATAGGTTCTTGTAACGTTGGCAATGCCCCTAAACCCATTTACGAGCATAAGTAATGAGCGGTATCTAGCAACACATCATTACTACCCAAGTTAAAAGAATGTTGAGATCCAATATCACCTTGTGACTACTAATTGTGACTCCTCACAATATATGACAAGTGTCCTTCTATCCTAGACATCTAGATTGATCAATGTGAGGCATAGACTGTGTCATCCTCTGACCAATTTAAATCTTGATCTCTAAGTAGACTCACTAAATCAAATGAGCTTAATATCTCATATTGACTCATTTGAGCATGGTCATGCACTTCGTGGTCTCACTCTATCAAGAATATCGATGTCGCTCCCGTCATATAGGAGGGATAGATCCCATCTACATCACTCACATCCCTCTGCATAATTTGTTACATACCCAGTAATCGCCTTTGTAGTCCACCCAGTTACGGGTGACGTTTGACAAAACCAAAGTACATAACTCCTTATGTAGGGATCCATGGTGACTTTAGGTATAAGGACTAGTAGTCATACTAATAGCCATATGAGAAAGTATATGACACTCATATAATGATCCATGATACTTTTTCATGGCGGGTCATTCAGTATACATTCTCCAATGCATACCCATGTGTCAACTTGATATCTCTATATACATGACTTGTGAGATCAAGTCATCGAGTTGACCTACATGCTAGTCTTATTGCATTAACATTGTCCCTGAATGTTAATACTCGACTAGGAATGATTAAAAGTAGTGTTCCCTATATCATCTCACTATCAGTTTAACTAATCGAATGATATAGGTGAGAACCTTCTACTCAAGGATGTTATTATACTTAGTTTATTTAGCACCAATACAAGTAAGTATAATAACCAAAAACAAATGCCTTTATTTATATAAGAGTATGATACAACAAGTCCATAATACAATCATCAAATGATTGGCTCTAGGGCTCTAACTAACAATCTCCCACTAGCACTAGTGCCAATCAATGTAGGCTCTAAGCCCCAATGACCTAGTGTGACCATCATGCTTCCTCTGTGCCAAAGCCTTGGTCAAGGGATCTGCGATGTTAGCCTCTGTAGGTACTCTACATATCTTCACATCTCCTCTCTCGATAATCTCTCGAATGAGATGGAAGTGCCGTAGTATGTGTTTGGTCCGCTGGTATGAGCGAGGTTCCTTCGCCTGTGCTATAGCTCCATTGTTGTCACAATATAGCTCAATAGGGTCAGCGATACTGGGAACCTCCCCAAGTTCAGTGATGAACTTGCGGATCCAAACTGCCTCCTTTGATGCCTATGATGCAGCAATGTACACGGCCTCTATTGTAGAATCAATGATTGTGTCCTGCTTCGAACTTTTCCAGCTCACAGCACCACCATTAATGGAAAACATGAACCCCAACTGCGATCGATAATCATCCTGATTGGTCTGGAAGCTGGCATCACTGTAACCCTTTACAGCTAGCTCGTCATTCCCTCCGTATATCAAGAAATATTTTTTAGTCCTTTTTAAGTACTTAAGAATATTCTTGACCGCTATCCTGTGACTTTCACCTTGATCTGACTGGTATCTGCTCGTCATGCTCAAAGCATACGAGACATCAGGTCGAGTACATAGCATGGCGTACATGATAGATCCAATGGCTGAGACATAAGAGATCTGATCCATGTGGTCTCTCTCCTCTCTAGAAGAGGGACCCTGAGTCTTTGAAAGACTCACGCCATATGACATCGGCAGAAATCCCTGCTTGGAGTTCTGCATGGCAAACCGTAGGAGTACCTTGTCAATATATGTACTCTGACTTATGCCAAGCAATCTCTTAGATCTATCTCTATAGATCTTTATCCCTAAAATGTGGGATGCCTCATCTAAGTCCTTCATTGAGAAGCAACTCCCTAGCCAGGTCTTGACAGACTGAAGAAAAGAGATGTCCTTCCCAATGAGTAGTATGTCATCCACATACAATATGAGGAAGACAACTATATCCCCTACAACCTTCTTGTAGACACAAGGCTCATCTTCATTCTTGATGAAACCAAACTGTTTGATTGCATCATCGAATCGAATATTCCAGCTCCGAGAAGCTTGCTTTAGTCCATAAATGGACCTGTGCAGCTTGCATACTCTGCTAGTATGCTGTGGATCTACAAAACCCTTAGGTTGTGTCATGTACACATCCTCGAGTAGGTTTTCATTCAGAAATACGGTTTTGATATCCATCTGTCATATCTCATAGTCATGGTATGCTGCAATAGCAAGCATGGTCCTAATGGACTTAAACATCGCTACTGGAGAAAAGGTTTCATCATAGTCAATACCATGAATCTGCTTGAAACCTTTAGCTACCAAGTGACCCTTATAGATAAGTCCATCCATGTCAGTCTTTCTCTTAAAGACCCACTTACACCCAATTGGTTTTACCCCTTCAGGTGGATCAACCAAAGTCCATACTTGGTTGGTGTACATGGATTCCATCTCGGATCTCATGGCCTCTAGCCACTTCTCAGAATCTGGTCTCATCACAGCTTCCTGATAGGTGGTAAGCTCATCATTATGAGCACAACGTCATCATGGTCAGACAAGAGAAATGAGTATCTCTCAGGCTGACGACGTACCCTATCAGACCTGCGAAGAGGTATGTCAACTTGAACTGGTTGTTGTTCCTCAACTCCTTGTGGAACAACATCATCCACAACACTTTGTGGTTCCAGTTCAACTTCCATCGAGTCTTCAGTGCTATGGTCCGCATCTTGAACTTCTTCAAGATCGAACGTACTCCCACTAGTCTTTCTAGAAACAAAGACCCTTTCTAGAAAGACCTCAGTCTTTGCCACAACTACCTTGTGCTGACTGGGAATGTAGAATTAATATCCCTTAGTTTCCTTGGGATATCCTATAAAGTAGCACTTGTCGGATTTGGGTCCTAACTGTTGGTGCAGGAAGCATCCGACGATCGAACCTAAGTTTTGATAATGGCAAAGGGATTCAAAGTTAAGATTCTCTGTTATCTAACATGTTGAATGAGTATTTCAGGAAAGTACTAACTGCGGTTAGGCAGGTGAAAACCCTAGGGAGTGGTAACCCTAGGTCCTAGGGGGTGGTAACCCTAGGTAGAGAAAAGTCCTAGCTGCGGTTAGGCAAAGGGAAAACCCTAGGGGGGGTGGTAACCCTAGGTCATAGGGGGTGGTAACCCTATACGGAAAGTCTTGGCAGGTCGATGGCTTCAGGCAAAAGTCCTAGGGTGTGGTAACCCTAGGTGGAAAGTCCTGGTGTCGCGAACCAGGTGAAAGACTGGACTAGCTGGGGAAGCGGATGCCCAGCAGAAAGTCCGGAAGCGTCGAGTGCTGAGCAAAAGTCCAGTCGATCTGGAGGATCGACTGGCAACAGGTAAATCTCCTGAGTGGAGTAGGTGAGGACGCGTTCCCCGTAGAGGGAACAGTAGGCGTCGGGTCGACCTAGGGTTTCCAGTCGGAAACCCGAAGTCAGACTCGGACAGTCCGTAGACTGTCTATACTTCTTTTATCATGTTTATTGTGCTAACTTTGTGTTGCAGGATATTGTTTGGGACTAACGTATTGTTGGGTTCGTCGGGCCGCGAAAACCGCTTTTTCGCGTCGCGGAAACCCCGAGTCACCCAAAGCCGTAGATCCGTGCAAAGATTCGTAAACAAAACTTTTCGAAAAACCTTTTCTTGTACGAGTTTGTAAAACCTTTAGATCTACACTAGATAAGGGTTATACCTTCGAAGCGTGCCTTTCGCTTATCCCGCTCGTCCAAGGAGTTGCCGGATCTCTAGACCGTCAAGCGCTGGTCCTCTAGAAGTATCCACACGGACACGTAGGTGGAGAAAACCTCACACAAAGGTGTGCTAGCACCTTGGTGAGATTCGGCCAAGCAAGGAGGAGAGGGAGAGGGAGAGCTTGAGAGGAAGAAGGAAGAAGATGCACCACACTTGAATGAAAAAATGAATTCACCTCCATTCACAAAGTGGCCGGCCACTTTCTTCACATGAGTAACTCCCCATTAAATGCAATTAATGTGGAGTCAATAAGAAAATGGCTTTGTAACTTCCATGAGGTGGCACACCATGATGATGTGGAACATCATCATTGGTCCACCTAATGCCAACTCACCAATGAGGTGGCAAAAGGTCAAGTCAAAATTGACCTTTGGTCTTCCTTCTCTAGTCAAGTCCAACTTGACCAAATCTCTACCATGGTTGATCTAATCCAACCATTTGATTCGAGCCAACTTAATATAATGAATCTAATTCATTAAATTAAATTGATTTAATAAGTCATAATCTAAATTAGACTCATTAAATACATGAATCAACTTGAGACGAACTCAAGTTAGCCCAATTAGGATTACTCTTAATCCAATTTGATTCATCAAATGAATCTAATCCTCTTGGTTCATCATATGAACCTAATCTCCATCTAATTGTCCTAAGTGTGTGACCCTATAGGTTCTTGTAACGTTGGCAATGCCCTAAACCCATTTAGGAGCATAAGTAATGAGCGGTATCTAGCAACACATCATTACTACCCAAGTTACAAGAATGTCGAGATCCGACATCACCTTGTGACTACTAATTGTGACTCCTCACAATATGTGACATTGTCCTTCTATCCTAGATATCTAGATTGATCAATGTGAGGCATAGACCGTGTAATCCTCTAATCAATCTAAATCTTGAACTCCAAGTAGACTCACTCGATCAAATGAGCTCAACATCTAATGTTGACTCATTTGGGCATGGCCATGCACTTAGTGGTCTCACTCTATCAAGAATAGCGATGTCGCTCCCGTCATATGGGAGGGATAGATCCCATCTACATCACTCACATCCCTCTGCATAATTCGTTACATACCCAGTAATCGCCTTTATAGTCCACCCAGTTACGGGTGACGTTTGACGAAACTAAAGTACATAACTCCTTATGTAGGGATCCATGGTGACTTCAGGTCTAAAAACTAATAGTCATACTAATAGCCACATGAGAAAGTATATGACACTCATATAACGATCCATGATACTTTCTCATGGCGGGTCATTCAGTATACATTCTCCAATGTATACCCATGTGTCAGCTTGATATCTCTATATCCATGACTTGTGAGATCAAGTCATCGAACTGACCTACATGCTAGTCTTATTGCATTAACATTGTCCCTTAATGTTAATACTCGACTAGGAATGATTTAGAGTAGTGTTCCCTATATCATCTCACTATCGATTCAACTAATCGATTGATATAGGTATGCACCCTCTACTCAAGGACGCTATTATACTTAGTCTATTTGGCACTAATACAAATAAGTATAATAACCAAACAAATGCCTTTATTAATATACAAGAATATGATATACATGAGTCCATACAATCATCAAATGATTGTCTCTAGGGCTCTAACTAACAATCTCCCACTAGCACTAGTGCCAATCAGTATAGGCTCTAAGGCCTAATGACCTAGTGTGACTATCATGCTTCCTCTGTGCCAAAGCCTTGGTCAAGGGATCTGCGATGTTAGCCTCTGTAGGTACTCTGCAAATCTTCACATCTCCTCTATCGATAATCTCTCGAATGAGATGGAAGCGCCGTAGTATGTGCTTGGTCCGCTGGTGTGAGCGAGGTTCCTTCGGTATAGCTCCATTGTTGTCACAATAGAGCTCAACTGGTCGGCGATGTGAACCACCCCAAGTTCGTGATGAACTTGGATCCAAACCGCCTCCTTTCTGCCTCGATGCGAATATACTCGGCTTGTAGAATCACCATCGTATCACCGCTTGAACTCTTCGACCACCATTAATGTAAAATACGAATCCTGACTGCGATTGGTAATCAACCTGATCGGTCTGAAAGCTGGCATCACTGTAACCCTTTACAGTTAGCTCATCATTGCCTCCATATATCAAGAAATATTCTTTAGTCCTTCGTAAGTACTTAAGAATATTCTTGATCGCTATCCAGTGACTTTCACCTGGATCTGACTGGTATCTGCTCGTCATGCTCAAAGCATACGAGACATCAGGTCGAGTACATAGCATGGCGTACATGATCGATCCTATGGCTGAGGCATAAGGGATCTGATCCATGCGGTCTCTCTCCTCTCTAGAAGAGGGACCTTGAGTCTTCGAAAGACTCACGCCATGTGACATCGGCAGAAATCCCTTCTTGGAGTTCTGCATGGCAAACCGAAGGAGTACCTTGTCAATATATGTACTCTGACTTAGGCCAAGCAATCTCTTAGATCTATCTCTATAGATCTGTATCCCTAGAATGCGGGATGCCTCACCTAAGTCCTTCATTGAGAAGCAACTCCCTAGCCAGGTCTTGACAGACTGAAGCATAGGGATGTCCTTCCCAATGAGTAGTATGTCATCCACATATAATATGAGGAAGACAACTATGTCCCCTACAACCTTCTTGTAGACACAAGGCTCATCTTCGTTCTTGATGAAACCAAACTGTTTGATCGCATCATCAAATCGAAGATTCCAGCTCTGAGAAGCTTGCTTTAGTCCATAAATGGACCTATGCAGCTTGCATACTCTGCTAGTATGCTGTGGATCTACAAAACCCTCAGGTTGTATCATGTACACATCCTCGAGTAGGTTTCCATTCAGAAACGTGGTTTTGACATCCATCTGCCATATCTCATAGTCATGGTAGGCTGCAATAGCAAGCATGATCCGAATGGACTTAAACATCGCCACTGGAGAAAAGGTTTCATCATAGTCAATACCATGAATCTGCTTGAAACCTTTATCTAACAAGCGACCCTTATAGATAAGTCCATCCATGTCAGTCTTTCTCTTAAAGACCCACTTGCACCCAATGGGTTTTACCCCTTCAGGTGGATCAACCAAAGTCCATACTTGGTTGGTGTACATGGATTCTATCTCGGATCTCATGGCTTCTAGCCATTTCTCAGAATCTGGTCTCATCACAGCTTCTTGATAGGTGGTAGGCTCATCCCTTATGAGCACAATGTCATCATGGTCAGACAAGAGAAATGAGTATCTCTCAGGCTGACGACGTACCCTATCAGACCTGCGAAGAGGTATGTCTACATGAACCGGTTGTTGTTCCTCAACTCCTTGTGAAACAACATCATCCACAAAACTTTGTGGTTCCAGTTCAATTTCCATCATGGCATTAGTGCTACTGTTCGCATCTTGAACTTCTTCAAGATCGAACGCGCTCCCACTAGTCTTTCTAGAAACAAAGTCTCTTTCTAGAAAGACCCTAGTCTTTGCCACAACTACCTTGTGCTGACTGGGAATGTAGAAGTAATATCCCTTAGTTTCTTGGGATATCCGATGAAATAGCACTTGTCGGATTTGGGTCCTAATTTGTCTGAGACTTGACGTCGTACGTAAGCCTCACAACCCCAAATCCTCATGAAAGACACCTGGGCATCTCTCCCAATCCATATCCTATATGGTGTCTTTATCACGGCCTTTGATGGAACTCGGTTGAGTATGAAAGCTGTCGTGTCTTGAGCATATCCCCATAGATATGTCGGAAGATCTGTGTGACTCATCATAGATCGTACCATATCTAATAAGGTACGATTCCTCCTTTCGGACACACCATTCCATTGTGGTGTTCCAGGAGGAGTGAGTTGAGATAAAATCTCACACTCAGCTAAGTAGTCACGAAACTCATGGCTTAAGTATTCACCACCTCGATCTGATCGAAGTACCTTAATACTCTTGCCAAGCTGGTTCTGTACTTCATTCTTGAATTCTTTGAACTTTTCAAAGGATTCAGACTTATGTGTCATCAAGTACACATAACCGTATCTACTGAAATCATCAGTAAATGTGATGAAGTACCTATAACCGCCTCTAGCAGCAACATTGAAAGGGCCACATACATCACTATGTATGAGTCCTAACAAATCAGTTGCTCTCTCGCTATGCCCACTAAAGGGCGTCTTGGTCATCTTGCCTCGTAGGCATGACTCGCATATCTCATATGATTCAAAATCAAATGAGTCCAGCAAACCATCCTTATGGAGCTGGGATAAGCGCTTGTCATTTATATGACCAAAGCGACAGTGCCAGAGGTATGTTTGGTTCATGTCATTTGACTTGAACCTCTTGGTACTAATGTTATAGATAGAGCTCTCAAGGTCTAGAATATAGAGTCCGTTTATTAGTGGTGCACTACAATATAACATATCTTTCAAATAAACAGAACAACATTTGTCTTTTATTATAAAAGAGTATCCTTTCTTGTCTAAACAAGAAACTGAAACTATGTTCTTAGTAAGAGCAGGCACATAACAACAATCATCTAAATCTAGTACAAGCCCAGAGGGCAGAGATAGCTGATAAGTTCCTACAACAACAACAGAAACCCGTGCTCCATTGCCTACTCGTAGGTCCACCTCGCCCTTTGCCAATGCTCTGCTATTTCTCAGTGCCTGCACATCAGTACAAATGTGAGAAGCACATCCAGTATCTAATACCCATGATGTAGAAATAGATAGATTGACTTCTATAACATATATACCTGAAGTGGAAGTCTGACTTCGCTTCTTCTTAAGATCCTCCAAGTATACCTTGCAGTTCCTCTTCCAGTGCCCGGTCTGACCGCAGTGGAAGCAGGTAGCATCCTTGGCGACCCCTCCTTTAGGCTTCAGTGCCTTGCCTTTGCCCTTGGTTTGGGACTTTCCCTTACCTTTGGGCTTGCCCTTGCCCTTGTGCTTCTGGACCATCAGAATGGGCTTAACCTTCTTAAGGTTAATCTCAGCAGTTCGTAACATACTAAGTAGCTCGGGCAGTGGCTTGTCAATCTCGTTCATGTTATAGTTGAGAACGAATTGACTATAACTATCCGGCAAGGACTGCAAGATCAAGTCAGTGGCCAGCTCTTGGCCAAGTGGGAACCCCAGTCTTTGTAGGTTCTCTATGTACCCAATCATCTTGAGTACATAAGGACCTACAGGAGCCCCGTCTGACATCTTGCACTGAAACAGTGCCTTCGAGATCTCAAATCTCTCATGCCTCGCTTGTCCCTGATATAGTTGGCGAAGATGCTCAACCATATCAAAAGCGCCCATCAACTCATGTTGCTTCTGAAGCTCGAGTTCATGGTCGCGAGCATTAGACAGGACACATCTAATGCGTCGTCTTGATGCTTCTTGTAAGCATCTTTGTCGGCTCATGGGCATTGGCGGGAGGAGCCTCCGAATGGGCTGCTCCAACGTCATACCACGCGCTCCGTGTGAGAACTATTCTCAAGTTCTGTATCAGTCCAGGAAATTCGGCCCGTTGAGCTTGTCCTTCTCAAGCACGCAGGGAGAAGGAATTCGTGTTCGACGTCATGGTTATCTACAACAGAAAATTTGCAGAAATAAATATCATATTCTTTAAAAATCATTTAATTAGGCCTTTTAATTAAATGATGCTCCCACTGAATTCTATAATTCTTGTGGGACAAGATCCACATCATACTAACCCTTGAGTTAGCTTTGGCTAATATGCCCAAGGCTTAGTATGATCGGTAGGTAACGATTACCAATTACATCTCTATGCAACTCTGTTTTATAGAATCAATATCCGCATTTATATTAAAACTTGAGTTAGCTTTGGCTAATACGCCCGAGAGTTAATATAGATGTGATATTGACCTATCTTTCCAACTATTGGAAGAATGCCTATAGTTGACTCGATCCAACCGAGTAACTATGAATACTCAATCTAATTGAGTTTGTATTCACCCATGCGTTGATAGACGGGACCAAGATTGTCCCTCCGTACCCTACCAAGATAATATGTATTGCTCTGCTTTGGCAGATTCAACAATACATGTGATCGAGGTAGTGATAGGTATCACGGCACGGTTAGGCATTAGAGTTGAGTCGATTGAGATCTATTCTAATCGAAAAGGGATGCATCTTGTGCACGACTTAGATCTAATCTAATCGCAAGGGTGCATCATGTGCACGACTTAGATCTAATCTAATCGTAAGGCACTAATTAATTAACTACTTATTAAATATGCTTCACATACACAAGCAATTAATTAATCTATTTGTGATTTAGTCATGGCCCTACTACGATCTTCTCAAGCCAATGAGAAGATCGATTGGTCAACCTAGGGTCAACAGCTTCTTCAAGCTCCTCCCTTTGACCACCTTGTGTTGCTCGTGCCCGCCTCGGAACTCCGTCTCGTGTGGACCCTCCACCGCTCCAATTTGTACATTACAATTTGAAACTCGAGTTACATTCGAGTCTAAATCTAATTTACAACAAGAAAATAAGAGAAGGCACGACGCAGTCGCGAATATAATACAACACTCATGAACACATAGCACGCAGCCGTAGTATTATGAATTACAACACAACCAATCATATTGGGCTTTGGGCCATGACTATCACATATTAATATATAATTCAAAATTATATATTTTTCATAATTTTATATAATTTTAAAATAATTTTTTACAATTTTTATGAATAAAATTTCCCGGCGGTCCCGTTTAGCGGTTTCGGGCGTAATCGCGGAACGGATCCCCTTGCGGGGCCCAGGGGCAGCGCCCCTACCCGCGATCTAACCATCGCGAGGGTTCCATTGCGATCCAACAGCGCCTAAACCCGCTGTCCCAAAAAGATTTGGGTCGAGACATTGCCGTTTCGGAAAAATCTTCCCGGCGGGTTCGTTTTTTGCAATTTCGGGTGCAATCGCGAAGCAAATTCCCTTGCGGGGTTAGGGGCTATGCCCCTACCCACGATCTAACCATCGTGAGTTGCTCCTTTGCGATCTAATGGCACACGACCCCGCTGTCCCAAATGGATTTAGGGCAAAACGAAGCCGTTTAAAAGAAAACTTTCCGGTAGCCGAAGCCTACAAGTGCCGAGACACTTGTGCTTCGCTTCTACGGAAAAATTACTCATAAAAACTTTAAAAACTCAATTTTTACAGAAAATTACAGAAGGTTTATTTTTCATAAAAATACAAACGAACTCGTACAAGTCTTTGCACGAATTCATGATCTAGACCACTGTTGGACTTGACAAGATACGGTTATGTGCCAACTATAGGCACATAACCGTATTAGCTACCTCGTGATCTAACCATCGTGAGTTGCTCCTTTGCGATCTAATGGCACCCGACCCCGCTGTCCCAAATGGATTTGGGGCAAAACGAAGCCGTTTAAAAGAAAACTTTCCAGTAGCCGAAGCCTACAAGTGCCGAGACACTTGTGCTTCGCTTCTACGGAAAAATTACTCATAAAAACTCTAAAAACTCAATTTTTACAGAAAATTACAGAAGGTTTATTTTTCATAAAAATACAAACGAACTCGTACAATTCTTTGCACGAATTCATGATCTAGACCACTGTTGGACTTGACTAGATACGGTTATGAGTCAACTATAGGCATTCTTCCAATAGTTAGAAAGATAGGTCAATATCACATCTATATTAACTCTCGGGCGTATTAGCCAAAGCTAACTCGAGTTTTAATATAAATGCGGATATTGATTCTATAAACAAAAGTTGCATAGAGATGTAATTGGTAATCGTTACCTACCGATCATACTAAGCCTTGGGCGTATTAGCCAAAGCTAACTCAAGGGTTAGTATGATGTGGATCTTGTCCCACAAGAATTATAGAATTCAGTGGGAGCATCATTTAATTAAAAGGCCTAATTAAATGATTTTTAAAGAATATGATATTTATTTCTGCAAATTTTCTGTTGTAGATAACCATGACGTTGAACACGAATTCCTTCTCCCTGCGATCTGTCCTTGAGAAGGACAAGCTCAACGGAGTGAATTTTCTGGACTGGTACAGGAACTTGAGAATAGTTCTCACCCACACTACAACAAAAATGTTAAAAGACAACACCCCTACGACAACGGTTTTAGAAGGAAGTGTTGTTAATTTGATTAAAGACAACAGTTTTTAACAAAACCGTTGTCTTTGAGCTTTCAAAAAAAACAAAAGACAACAGTTTTATAAAAACTGTTGTCGTTGAGCGACTTTTTGTAAAATCAACAACAAATTTTACAACGGTTTTCTAAAATTGTTGTCTTTAAGCGCTTTCTTAGGGGGTCAAAGACAACGGTTTATTAAAACCGTTGTCTTTGACTTTTTTCTTTCGCCGTTTTTTCCCTTCACAGTTTTTGTTATGGCAGTGTTTTGCATTCCCTCCGAAAATTTTTTGGCACCCTATTTTCCCCCTTAGCCTTCCCGAACCCTAAACCCCTCTCCTCATATGATCTCCCCCCCGACCTTCCTACCGAAACCTTCAGAAGGGGTGAGAGGAGGGATTTTAGGGGCTCCCTCCTCCTCTTTCACCCTCTGCTCATCGTCATCGCTAGAGTCCCGTTCGCACTGCCGTTTCGGTGCCCCCGACTTCACCCTCAGCCCCAGCACGCTGTACGACGTGCTCGGCGTCGCCGCTGCCACATCGGGGCTCGAGATCATGGTGGCTTACTGGAGGCTCGCCGGCGCATGCCACCCGGATGCGGTGGTCGTGGCGGACCGGCTGACGAGTTCATGTGGATCCACGCGGCCTACGAGATGCTCTCCGACCCGGACAAGCGCACCGAGTATGATCGAGGGGTCCTCGTCGCCGATCGGAGATGGAGGTCGTTCCATTCTTCCTGATCATCGTATCCTTCTACGCCGGCCGACGCCAACCGCGGACGTGGGAGATGGACCAGTGCTGGTAACTAACAAGATGCATCAAAGGTGTTTGATTATATGCCGATCTCAAATTTTCTACCCCAAATTGCTTTATTGCTGTTCTTTTTACATGTTCACAGATCGAATAATCTTTGATCTCGCCAAACAACCTCTTCCTATTTCAATTTTGTTTTCCCTTTTCCTTAGGCAATCGTATTAATCTAATATTGCAATCAAAACTAAAGAAAACCTTTGACTTCATGTTCTGTTTGCTTTAAAAACAAGAAGTTCTGAGATTTCTTGGATCTCTATTTGATCTGTGAATTGATTAGCAACTCTTTGGTTTTTTCAAGAAAGGTTTTTACTCAAGTTGCTACAATTAATTCATAGATGCAAACGAAGGAAGCATTTGATTGTGATGGTTTCGCTTCACCTTCCTTTAGAGGAACAGCTGAACAACTTTGTAACAAATGAATAAGCCTTCTTGGCTCATCTAACCTTAAAAAGTGTACCAGCTTCCTACTTCCTTGATTTAGGACATGGAGGCAGTGAGGATGGCAGCAATTATGAGTAAGAACATGGAGGCAGTGAGGATGAGCGAAAGGTATGTCTCACCTAGGTTTTGTTTGGAAAAGTGATTTTTTTTAAAAAAAATAATTTTATTAAACATATTTAAAATCATTGGGGTAAGTGACAAGGCTTGCAAAGATGAAATGTGAGTTTTTCCAGGTTGTGTTGTTTCATTATTTGTCAGCATTTTGCAATCAATTGGTTTATAAGAATCTTTGAATTTTTGAAGCATATGTAATGAAGCATTATATTAAGAACTAGGAGAAGCTGCTTTTATATAAATGTGAGTTTGTACAACTTCTGTGTTTCTTCCTTTGGCGATAAGAATTTATTGCTTGGAACTGTAGAATTCTCCTTTTTCTCTGCTTATGTTTGGAACTAATCTTGCTTTCTGAAAACCATTATATTACTATTTGTATAATGGTGTTGTATCTGCCTCAAGGTTGGAATTGGTCTTGCTTCCTTCCTTTGAGAAATGGAAATGAAAATTCATATACAATTGAAGTAATTGTTTATGATTATTTTCTATGACAACAGAGAATTCAATTGTGTTACTCTGCTGATTTTCCTTACTTAAATGTTGGAAAACCAAAAGGACCATCATATGTGCCCCTTGAGGTTTTTGAGCTCATTCTACTTCACTTTTTTTAAATTTTTTTTGAAAGAACCTTTATTTTTATCCTGACAAATTTGGCAAACTATTCAGTTCTGCTCCTTAGTTTCACTGCAAAGATATACCAAATCACTGTCAACATTTCAACAAGCTTCCCTGGTGGAAAAATCAAGGCTGAAGCCTTATGAATGAATAAGTGTCCTCAGTGAGGTATGTGTCGATCTTTAAGATTGGTTTTGTTGGTATGACATGTATGCTATTTTTTCATGCTTATCCTTGGATGATAGATATGCTTTGAGATTCAATAATTATGATGCTCACCCACTCCTACATGCATGTAGCGTTAGCATTGCCACTGCTTTTACTCAAATAGAAGGCATAGTATTGCAACCTCCCCGGGTATGATTTTATGTTTTGTATTTATATTTTTACGTATTATTTGAGGTTATTTATGACAAAAGCAAATGCTGCAGCTCAGAGTTGGCAATGGAGAGGACTTTATTCCATCAAGGGGGAGATGGAATTTTAACCAAAAGGTGTTTTTTTTGCTTTCAATGAGTTTATTATTGTAGTTAAAATATATACCTCTTTCAGAAATTGATGGAGCCGTCTCAAATCACTCGTTGGGTTGTTGTTAATTTTTTAGCTCGACGTGATGTTTCAAGCCTCATACATGACATGCGCAAATGCACAAATATGAAGCGCATTGTATGTTTTGACATTACTTTTTTCCCATGGAGTTTTAAATGCAGGGACAATTATTTTTAACCAAATTTGTCATCCAAGGAATTATGACTTCGACATGTGCTCTAATGTTGGCATGATTATAAGCTCTGTGTTTCAAAAGTTGTACTCTATTTAAAGCCTTTACATTTATAAATTTTTAGCATTCTTGGTCGGTGTGGATTTTATTTGGGTGCTTTCTTTTTTACAAGTACCTGCTTTGTGAATTACTAGGTATATTTTCAAAATTAAATTATCAATGTTCTTGACAGGAACTTGCTTTGTGGATTAAATTATGCCATTTGTCTAAATAAATTCAATATTTCAAGAGCTATAAGTAATTCAAGTTTTTCTTATATTTGTGTTTGTAATTTCATAGGGTACAACCCGACCCACTCGTTACCATGTGCTAATGGATGAGAATGGATTTATTACTGATTTCCTGCAGGAGCTTGTTCATTCCCTTTCTCATGTGTAAGTACTTGTTTATATATACGTAACTAATATTTTAGTTCTCCAATGATTAATATTGTAATTGAGATATCCTATTCTATGTCCAAATGTACAAATATAAGAGGAGTACAACTGCGATATCTGTGGGTAAGTTGGGCAGTGCTCTTAAGTTTTTTCGTGATTTGTGCCATACCTTATAAATTGTTAGGACCCCTGTATTGAAAAATCTGGACTGTGGTTTCATTTGAAGGTTTGACTATTCTTTCCAAGTTAAACTTGTGAAAATTTTAGGTTAACTAGAGTCCATCCAATCCTACCAGACAAGATTAGTGACTGGTTCCAGTTTTAACCTGCTGAAGTGAATTGTCCAAGATTTTGAAACTTGTCTCCTTTGATCATAAATAACTTGCATGTTTTTACAAGATCTAATAAACATTTCTTTTATTTATATGATTGTTTTTACAAGATCTAATGATTTTTTTTCTATAATTGTAGATTGTGCCTTGTCCATTGTTAGCACTTGCAATTTACTTGGAAGTTGTTTTGGTGTTGCCCTACATAAGGTCAACGACTGATGCAAAACATAAAGGTAAAACCTAAATTATCATATCTTTGCATATTCATAAATAAAATATGTTGTCTTTTAACATTTTAGCTTCTGTTGTGTTTTTTGTTTTTTTAACTCATGTAGTTCAATGAAATAATGGGTCAAGCTTTCGAATCCAGGTTCGGTCTGGAGAAGGACCATAGTGAGTACTTAACCAAATACCAAAGGTTTCATTGATTCAAATGAAACTTGAGGGACTAAATTTAAGTATTCAAACCTCTATCATGATCATGGATATTGGCTAAGTCTCAACTTATTGGGATGTAAGAAATTACCCCTCTTTCTTCTTTAGAAATCTAGCACATCATATTAATATTTTTTTTTTCTTCTTTTCATCCTGAAGGAAAGTAATCTCCAGGACGTTTATTTTCAGAAAAGGGATAAAGCTGGGTTTGCAAGCTAAGTTTATGAAGTTTTGTATGCAGAAAAAGGACCAATACGTGAAGATTGTTAGCACATCCTGATCACTTGATCTATTCAGAAACGGATAAGTTAATTTGCATGGTTGTGGTTTGATAAACTTAATTTTGTGGTTGTCATGAACTTATGGTCATGTTTGGATAGCTTAGCTTGTAGTAATTGTAGAAGTTTATAAACTTAACTTAAGTGAATGTACATATATGTTGTACCAGTTTTTGGTTGAGACAAGATGTATAAAACGCAACTGAATGTATATATGTTGACAATGGTTTTGTGAATGTATATATATTGTACAGGTTTGTGTGCAAAAAAATTATTTTATCTATTCGTGATGCATTTTCTAATCAACATAGACAACAATTTTTTAACCGTTGTGAAAAGTATGCAAAGACAATGGTTTAAAACTAAATTTGGAAGAAAGACAACAGTGTATTTGTTGTCAAAAGCATATCTGCGATCAAAATTATTGCAAAACTGGCAATTACAACGGTTTTATATGTTGCAGAACTGTTGTCATTGGTATTAAAAGACAACGCTTTAAATCCGTTGCATGACTGTTGTCTAATGTGGTCAAAGACAACGGTTTTTAACCGTTGTCTTTTACCGCACATTTAACAACAGTGTCAGTTACAACGGGTTTAAAGGGCCTATGACAACGGTTTTTAACCGTTGTCTTTTAACAAATTTGTTGTAGTGCCAGGAGCGTAAACTGTACGTTCTGGAGCAGCCCATTCCGGAGGCTCCTCCTGCCAATGCCCCGCGAGCCGACAAAGATGCTTACAAGAAGCATCAAGACGACGCATTAGATGTGTCCTGTCTAATGCTCGTGACCATGAACTCAGAGCTTCAGAAGCAACATGAGTTGATGGGCGCTTTTGATATGGTTGAGCATCTTCGCCAACTATATCAGGGACAAGCGAGGCATGAGAGATTTGAGATCTCGAAGGCACTGTTTCAGTGCAAGATGTCAGACGGGGCTCCTGTAGGTCCTTATGTACTCAAGATGATTGGGTACATAGAGAACCTACAAAGACTGGGGTTCCCACTTGGCCAAGAGCTGGCCACTGACTTGATCTTGCAGTCCTTGCCGGATAGCTATAGTCAATTCGTTCTCAACTATAACATGAACGAGATTGACAAGCCACTGCCCGAGCTACTTAGTATGTTACGAACTGCTGAGATTAACCTTAAGAAGGTTAAGCCCATTCTGATGGTCCAGAAGCACAAGGGCAAGGGCAAGCCCAAAGGTAAGGGAAAGTCCCAAACCAAGGGCAAAGGCAAGGCACTGAAGCCTAAAGGAGGGGTCGCCAAGGATGCTACCTGCTTCCACTGCGGTCAGAGCCGAAGAGGAACTGCAAGGTATACTTGGAGGATCTTAAGAAGAAACGAAGTGAGACTTCCACTTCAGGTATATATGTTAGAGAAGTCAATCTATCTATTTCTACATCATGGGTATTAGATACTGGATATGCTTCTCACATTTGTACTGATGTGCAGGCGCTGAGAAATAGCAGAGCATTGGCAAAGGGCGAGGTGGACCTATGAGTAGGCAATGGAGCACGGGTTGCTGCTGTTGCTGTAGGAACTTATCAGCTATCTCTGCCCTCTGGGCTTGTACTAGATTTAGATGATTGTTGTTATGTGCCTGCTCTTACTAAGAACATAGTTTTAGTTTCTTGTTTAGACAAGAAAGGATACTCTTTTATAATAAAAGACAAATGTTGTTCTGTTTATTTGAAAGATATGTTCTATTGTAGTGCACCACTAATAAACGGACTCTATATTCTAGACCTTGAGAGCCCTATCTATAACATTAGTACCAAGAGGTTCAAGTCAAATGACATGAACCAAACATACCTCTGGCACTGTCGCTTAGGTCATATAAATGACAAGCGCTTATCCCAGCTCCATAAGGATGGTTTGCTGGACTCATTTGATTTTGAATCATATGAGATATGCGAGTCATACCTACGAGGCAAGATGACCAAGACGCCTTTAGTGGGCATAGCGAGAGAGCAAGCGATTTGTTAGGACTCATACATAGTAATGTATGTGGCCCTTTCAATGTTCGCTAGAGGCGGTTATAGGTACTTCATCACATTTATCGATGATTTCAAATACAGTTATGTGTACTTGATGACACATAAGTCTGAATCCTTTGAAAAGTTCAAAGAATTCAAGAATGAAGTACGGAAACCGACTTGGCAAGAGTATTAAGGTACTTGATCAGATCGAGGTGGTGAATACTTAAGCCATGAGTTTCGTGACTACTTAGCCGAGTGTGGATTTTATCTCAACTCACTCCTCCGGAACACCACAATGGAATGGTGTGTCCGAAAGGAGGAATCGTACCTTATTAGATATGGTACGATCTATGATGAGTCACATGATCTTCGACATATCTATGGGGATATGCTCTAGACACGGCAACTTTCATACTCAACCGAGTTCCATCAAAGGTCCGTGATAAAGACACCATATAGGATATGGAGGGAGAGCCCAGTGTCTTTCATGAGGATTTGGGGTTGTGAGGCTTACGTCAGCGTCAAGTCTCAGACAAATTAGGACCCAAATCCGACAAGTGCTATTTCATCGGATATCCCAAGGAAACTAAGGGATATTACTTCTACATTCCCAGTCAGCACAAGGTAGTTGTGGCAAAGACTGGGGTCTTTCTAGAAAGGGACTTTGTTTCTAGAAAGACTAGTGGGAACGCGTTCGATCTTGAAGAAGTTCAAGATGCGAACAGTAGCACTAATGCCATGATGGAAATTGAACTGGAACCACAAAGTGTTGTGGATGATGTTGTTTCACAAGGAGTTGAGGAACAACAACCGGTTCATGTAGACATACCTCTTCGCAGGTCTGATAGGGTACGTCGTCAGCCTGAGAGATACTCATTTCTCTTGTCTACCCATGATGACATTGTGCTCATAGAGGATGAGCCTACCACCTATCAAGAAGCTGTTATGAGACCAGATTCTGAGAAATGGCTAGAAGCCATGAGATCCGAGATAGAATCCATGTACACCAACCAAGTATGGACTTTGGTTGATCCACCTGAAGGGGTAAAACCCATTGGGTGCAAGTGGGTCTTTAAGAGAAAGACTGACATGGATGGACTTATCTATAAGGGTCGCTTGGTAGCTAAAGGTTTCAAGCAGATTCATAGTATTGACTATGATGAAACCTTTTCTCCAGTGGCGATGTTTAAGTCCATTCGGATCATGCTTGCTATTGCAGCCTACCATGACTATGAGATATGGCAGATGGATGTCAAAACCACGTTTCTGAATGGAAACCTACTCGAGGATGTGTACATGACACAACCTGAGGGTTTTGTAGATCCACAGCATACTAGCAGAGTATGCAAGCTGCATAGGTCCATTTATGGACTAAAGCAAGCTTCTCGGAGCTGGAATCTTCGATTTGATGATGCGATCAAACAGTTTGGTTTCATCAAGAACGAAGATGAGCCTTGTGTCTACAAGAAGGTTGTAGGGGACATAGTTGTCTTCCTCATATTATATGTGGATGACATACTACTCATTGGGAAGGACATCCCTATGCTTCAATCTGTCAAGACCTTGCTTCTCAATGAAGGACTTAGGTGAGGCATCCCGCATTCTAGGATACAGATCTATAGAGATAGATCTAAGAGATTGCTTGGCCTAAGTCAGAGTACATATATTGACAAGGTACTCCTTCGGTTTGCCATGCAGAACTCCAAGAAGGGATTTCTGCCGATGTCACATGGCGTGAGTCTTTCGAAGACTCAAGGTCCCTCTTCTAGAGAGGAGAGAGACCGCATGGATCAGATCCCTTATGCCTCAGCCATAGGATCGATCATGTACGCCATGCTGTGTACTCGACCTGATGTCTCGTATGCTTTGAGCATGACGAACAGATACCAATCAGATCTAGGTGAAAGTCACTGGATAGCGGTCAAGAATATTCTTAAGTACTTACGAAGGACTAAAGAATATTTCTTGATATATGGACGCAATGATGAGCTAACTGTAAAGGGTTACAGTGATGCCAGCTTTCAGACCGATCAGGATGATTACCGATCGCAGTCAGGGTTCGTATTTTGCATTAATGGTGGTGCACCGGTGGAATAGTTCGGTGATACGAGTGATTCTACAATGAGCCGAGTATATTCGCATCGAGGCTGACAAAGGGAGGCGCTTGGATCCGCAAGTTCATCATCGAACTTGGGGTGGTTCCTAGCATGACCCCAGTGAGCTCTATTGTGACAACAATGGAGCTATAGCACAGGCGAAGGAACCTCGCTAACACCAGCGGACCAAGCACATACTACGGCGCTTCCATCTCATTCGAGAGATTATCGATAGAGGAGATGTGAAGATTTGCAGAGTACCTACAAAGGCTAACATCGCAGATCCCTTGACCAAGGCTTTGGTACAGAGGAAGCATGATGGTCACACTAGGTCATTAGGCCTTAGAGCCTATACTGATTGGCACTAGTGCTAGTGGGAGATTGTTAGTTAGAGCCCTAGAGCCAATCATTTGATGATTGTATGGACTCATGTATATCATATTCTTGTATATTAATAAAGGCATTTGTTTGGTTATTATACTTATTTGTATTAGTGCCAAATAGACTAAGTATAATAGCGTCCTTGAGTAGAGGGTTCATACCTATATCAATCGATTAATTGAATCGATAGTGAGATGATATAGGGAACACTACTCAAAATCATTCCTAGTCGAGTATTAACATTCAGGGACAATGTTAATGCAATAAGACTAGCATGTAGGTCAGTTCGATGACTTGATCTCACAAGTCATGGATATAGAGATATCAAGTTGATACATGGGTATACATTGGAGAATGTATACTGAATGACCCGCCATGAGAAAGTATCATGGATCGTTATATAAGTGTCATATACTTTCTCATGTGGCTATTAGTATGACTATTAGTCCTTAGACCTGAAGTCACAATGGATCCCTACATAAGGAGTTATGTACTTTAGTTTCGTCAAACGTCACCCGTAACTGGGTGGACTATAAAGGCGATTACTGGGTATGTAACGAATTATGCAGAGGGATGTGAGTGATGTAGATGAGATCTATCCCTCCCATATGATGGGAGCGACATCGCTATTCTTGATAGAGTGAGACCACTAAGTGCATGGCCATGCCCAAATGAGTCAACATTAGATGTTGAGCTCATTTGATCGAGTGAGTCTACTTGGAGTTCAAGATTTAGATTGATTAGAGGATGACACGGTCTATGCCTCACATTGATCAATCTAGATGTCTAGGATAGAAGGACAATGTCACATATTGTGAGGAGTCACAATTAGTAGTCACAAGGTGATGTCGGATCTCGACATTCTTGTAACTTGGGTAGTAATGATGTGTTGCTAGATACCGCTCATTACTTATGCTCCTAAATGGGTTTAGGGCATTGCCAACGTTACAAGAACCTATAGGGTCACACACTTAGGACAATTAGATGGAGATTAGGTTCATATGATGAACCAAGAGGATTAGATTCATTTGATTAATCAAATTGGATTAAGAGTAATCCTAATTGGGCTAACTTGAGTTTGACTCAAGTTGATTCATGTATTTAATGAGTCTAATTTAGATTATGACTTATTAAATCAATTAAATTTAATGAATTAGATTCATTATATTAAGTTGGCTCGAATCAAATGGTTGGATTAGATCAACCATGGTAGAGATTGGGTCAAGTTGGACTTGACTAGAGAAGGAAGACCAAAGGTCAATTTTGACTTGACCTTTTGCCACCTCATTGGTGAGTTGGCATTAGGTGGACCAATGATGATGTTCCACATCATCATGGTGTGCCACCTCATGGAAGTTACAAAGCCATTTTCTTATTAACTCCACATTAATTGCATTTAATGGGGAGTTACTCTTGTGAAGAAAGTGGCCGGCCACTTTGTGAATGGAGGTGAATTCATTTTTTTCATTCAAGTGTGGTGCATCTTCTTCCTTCTTCCTCTCAAGATCTCCCTCTCCCTCTCCTCCTTGCTTGGTCGAATCTCACCAAGGTGCTAGCACACCTTTGTGTGAGGTTTTCTCCACCTACGTGTCCGTGTGGATACTTCTAGAGGACCGGCGCTTGACGGTCTAGAGATCCGGCAACTCCTTGGACGAGCGGGATAAGCGAAAGGCACGCTTCGAAGGTATAACCCTTATCTAGTGTAGATCTAAAGGTTTTACAAACTCGTACAAGAAAAGGTTTTTCGAAAAGTTTTGTTTACGAATCTTTGCACGGATCTACGGCTTTGGGTGACTCGGGGTTTTCGCGATGCGAAAAAGCGGTTTTCGCGGCCCGACGAACCCAAATCAGTTGCTCTCTCGCTATGCCCACTAAAGGGCATCTTGGTCATCTTGCCTCGTAGGCATGACTCGCATATCTCATATGATTCAAAATCAAATGAGTCCAGCAAACCATCCTTATGGAGCTGGGATAAGCATGATGGTCCACCTAATGCCAACTCACCAATGAGGTGGCAAAAGATCAAGTCAAAATTGACCTTTGGTCTTCCTTTCTAGTCAAGTCCAACTTGACCCAATCTCTACCATGGTTGATCTAATCCAACCATTTGATTCGAGCCAACTTAATATAATGAATCTAATTCATTAAATTAAATTGATTTAATAAGTCATAATCTAAATTAGACTCATTAAATACATGAATCAACTTGAGTCGAACTCAAGTTAGCCCAATTAGGATTACTCTTAATCCAATTTGATTCATCAAATGAATCTAATCATCTTGGTTCATCATATGAACCTAATCTCCATCTAATTGTCCTAAGTGTGTGACCCTATAGGTTCTTGTAACGTTGGCAATGCCCGAAACTCATTTAGGAGCATAAGTAATGAGTGGTATCTAGCAACACATCATTACTACCCAAGTTACAAGAATGTCGAGATCCGACATCACCTTGTGACTACCAATTGTGACTCCTCACAAAATAATGACAAGTGTCCTTCTATCCTAGACATCTAGATTGATCAATATGTGGCATTGACCGTGTCATCCTCTAATCAATCTATATCTTGAACCCCAAGTAGACTCACTCAATCAAATGAGCTCAACATCTTGTTGGGTTTTTCGGGCCGCGAAAACCGCTTTTCGCGTCGCGGAAACCCCGAATCGCCCAAGCCACGGATCTCGTGCAAGGTAAAACCGAACGAAAATATGAGTACGAGTTTGAAAAACTTTAATCTACAGTAGATCTACATAAGGATAAACCATTTATACCTTTGATGCGATGCCCTTCGCGTTCCCGCTCGTCCAAATGATGCCGGATCTCAAGACCGTCAAGCGCCGGTCCTCTAGAAGTATCCACACGGACACACTAGATGGAGATGACCAAAAACCAAGGTGTGCTAGCACCTATGTGGTTCGGCCAAGGGAGGAGAGGGAGAGGGAGAGCTTGAGAGGGAGAAGGAGGAAGATGCACACAAGTGAATGAAAAATGAATTTTTCCACCCAAAAACCAAGTGGCCGGCCACATTTCAAAATTCACATTAATTGCATTAATTGCAATTAATATGAAACCATAAAATCACATTAATTGCATTAATTGCAATTAATATGAAACCATTAAAGTGGCTTTACTTCCATGAGGTGCACCATGATGATATGGAACATCATTATTGGTCCACCTAATGCCAACTCACCAATGAGGTGGCAAAAAGGTCAAGTCAAAATTGACCTTTGGTCTTCCTTCTCAAGTCAAGTCAAACTTGACTCCATCTCTACCATGGTGGATCTAATCCAACCATTTGATTCGAGCCAACTTAATATAATGAATCTAATTCATTAAATTAAATTGATTCAATGAGTCAAAATCTAAATTAGACTCATTTAACACATGAATCAACTTGAGTCGAACTCAAGTTAGCCCAATTAGGATTACTCTTAATCCAATTTGATTCATCAAATGAATCTAATCCTCTTGGTTCATCATATGAACCTAATCTCCACCTAATTGTCCTAAGTGTGTGACCCTATAGGTTCTTATAACGTTGGCAATGCCCTAAACCCATTTAGGAGCATAAGTAATGAGCGGTATCTAGCAACACATCATTACTACCCAAGTTACAAGAATGTCGAGATCCGACATCACCTTGTGACTACCAATTGTGACTACTCACAAAATAATGACAAGTGTCCTTCTATCCTAGACATCTAGATTGATCAATATGAGGCATAGACCGTGTCATCCTCTAATCAATCTAAATCTTGAACCAAGTAGACTCACTCGATCAAATGAGCTCAACATCTAATGTTGACTCATTTGGGCATAACCATGCATTAGTGGTCTCACTCTATCAAGAATACCGATGTCGCTCCCGTCATATGGGAGGATAGATTCCATCTACATCACTCACATCCCTACATAATTCGTTATATACCCAATAATCGCTTTTATAGTCCACCCGATACGGGTGACGTTTGACGAAACTAAGTACATAACTCCTTATGTAGGGATCCATGGTGACTTCAGGTCTAAGGACTAATAGTCATACTAATAGCCACATGAGAAAGTATATGACACTCATATAACGATCCATGATACTTTCTCATGGCGGGTCATTCAGTATACATTCTCTAATGCATACCCATGTGTCAGCTTGATATCTCTATATCCATCACTTGTGAGATCAAGTCATCGAGCTGACCTACATGCTAGTCTTATTGTATTAACATTGTCCCTGAATGCTAATACTCGACTAGGAATGATTTAGAGTAGTGTTCCCTATATCATCTCACTATCGATTCAACTAATCGATTGATATAGGTATGAACCTTCTACTCAAGGACGCTATTATACTTAGTCTATTTGGCACTAATATAAATAAGTATAATAACCAAACAAATGCCTTTATTAATATACAAGAATATGATATACATGAGTCCATACAATCATCAAATGATTGGTTCTAGGGCTCTAACTAACACATCTCATGTTGACTCATTTGGGCATGGCCATGCACTTAGTGGTCTCACTCTATCAAGAATATTGATGTCACTCCCGTCATATGGGAGGGATAGATCCCATCTACATCACTCACATCCCTCTGCATAATTTGTTACATACCCGGTAATCGCCTTTATAGTCCACCCAGTTACGGGTGACGTTTGACGAAACCAAAGTACATAACTCCTTATGTAGGGATCCATGGTGACTTCAGGTCTAAAGACTAATAGTCATACTAATAGCCACATGAGAAAGTATATGAAACTCATATAACGATCCATGATACTTTCTCATGGCGGGTCATTCAGTATACATTCTCCTTGAGTTTCGATACCTTTGATAGATCTATAGAGATTGGTGAGATTCGGCCAAGCAAGGAGGAGAGGGAGAGGGAGAGCTTGAGAGGAAGAAGGAAGAAGATGCACCACACTTGAATGAAAAAATGAATTCACCTCCATTCACAAAGTGGCCGGCCACATTCTTCACAAGAGTAACTCCCCATTAAATGCAATTAATGTGGAGTTAATAAGAAAATGGCTTTGTAACTTCCATAAGGTGGCACACCATGATGATGTGGAACATCATCATTGGTCCACCTAATGCCAACTCACCAATGAGGTGGCAAAAGGTCAAGTCAAAATTGACCTTTGGTCTTCCTTCTCTAGTCAAGTCCAACTTGACCCAATCTCTACCATGGTTGATCTAATCCAACCATTTGATTCGAGCCAACTTAATATAATGAATCTAATTCATTAAATTAAATTGATTTAATAAGTCATAATCTAAATTAGACTCATTAAATACATGAATCAACTTGAGTTGAACTCAAGTTAGCCCAATTAGGATTACTTTTAATCCAATTTGATTCATCAAATGAATCTAATCATCTTGGTTCATCATATGAACCTAATCTCCATCTAATTGTCCTAAGTGTGTGACCCTATAGGTTCTTGTAACGTTGGCAATGCCCTAAACCCATTTAGGAGCATAAGTAATGAGCGGTATCTAGCAACACATCATTACTACCCAAGTTACAAGAATGTCGAGATCCGACATCACCTTGTGACTACTAATTGTGACTCCTCACAATATGTGACATTGTCCTTCTATCCTAGACATCTAGATTGATCAATGTGAGGCATAGACCGTGTTATCCTCTAATCAATCTAAATCTTGAACTCCAAGTAGACTCACTCGATCAAATGAGCTCAACATCTAATGTTGACTCATTTGGGCATGGCCATGCACTTACTGGTCTCACTCTATCAAGAATAGCGATGTCGCTCCCGTCATATGGGAGGGATAGATCCCATCTACATCACTCACATCCCTCTCTTTACATACCCAGTAATCGCCTCTATAGTCCACCCAGTTACGGGTGACGTTTGACGAAACTAAAGTACATAACTCCTTATGTAGGGATCCATGGTGACTTCAGGTCTAAGGACTAATAGTCATACTAATAGCCACATGAGAAAGTATATGACACTCATATAACGATCCATGATACTTTCTCATGGCGGGTCATTCAGTATATATTCTCCAATGTATACCCATGTGTCAGCTTGATATCTCTATATCCATGACTTGTGAGATCAAGTCATCGAACTGACCTACATGCTAGTCTTATTGCATTAACATTGTCCCTGAATGTTAATACTCGACTAGAAATGATTTAGAGTAGTGTTTCCTATATCATCTCACTATCGATTCAACTAATCGATTGATATAGGTATGAACCCTCTACTCAAGGACGCTATTATACTTAGTCTATTTGGCACTAATACAAATAAGTATAATAACCAAACAAATGCCTTTATTAATATACAAGAATATGATATACATGAGTCCATACAATCATCAAATGATTGGCTCTAGGGCTCTAACTAACACGTATCTTGCAGGTGCAAAGGAGCAACCTAAAGCCTCGGATAAACAGTGTCCGAGGCGCCTCCATGGAGCTTGGAGGCACCTCGGGTGCAAAAGCTGAGCTGGCTGCGAAATTTCCTCGAAGGCGCCTTGAAGGGAGTATAAGGTGCCTTGGAAGGCGCCTTGAGCAGGGTATAAGGCGCCTCCAAGGGATGAAGTTCGACCAGTTCAGATCTGATCCACGCGGAAGACTAGGCAGCATGGAGGCACCTTGAACAACCTTCAAGGCGCCTTGAACACCCTTTATAAGGGGGTTTCGACCAGCATCTCAAGTAATAAAGTTCTGAGCTTTCCTTCTTCAACGTGCTGCTAACAAAGTCATTCCGAAGTGCTGTTGCAACATTCCGACGACCCGGAGCTTCGTTTTTTTCTTCTTTAAGTTGTCGGTACAAAGTTATTCTAATTGCTGTTACATTTTGTAATCTGTAATTCTTATCGAGCTTATAGTTGTTTCCCACCGGAAGCGATCAAGGATCGCGGGCCTTCGAGTAGGAGTCGCCTTAGGCTCTGAACGAAGTAATCCCTTTGTGTCTTTGTGTTTATTTTATTTCGTTGCATTTTAATTACTCCGATAGTTTTCCGATAATCGAACAGATAGCCACGAGTGCTATTCACCCCCCCCTCTAGCGCGTCTCGATCCAACAATTGGTATCAGAGCGGGGTCGCTTTGAACTGGTGCAACCACCATTACGCCTTTCGTTTTTTTTCCTCCAAAACTGTTTTAAAAAAAAATCCATTTTCATCTTTTCACCATTGGTTGGAATTAGCGAAATATTGCGTTTTCAAAAATTTGTGGTAATATTTTTTAATATTATTTTAATAATATTTTATTATTTTTTCTCGAAATTCCTGAATCACTATCTTTATTTTTCTCCCGCACTACTAATCCAAGACTAAGTCTTGGAACAAGTTTTATTGTGTTTATTTTGCGAGATTGTCTTTCTAAAATGGCCCATCAAGAAGGCTACAACACTGCTCGTCCACCGCTCTTCTCCGGAGATGATTTCGGAGATTGGAAGGGTCGGATGGAGGCGTATCTCTAGACTCACTTTGAAGTCTGGATGATCGTCAAAACCGGGTTTCAACTGCCAACTGACGGCACCGGCAAGCCACTACGACGCGAACCTTATCAAAAAGGTAGAAGCAAACGCAAAAGCAACGTATACACTTCAGTGTGGCTTAACGAATAAGGAGCTGAATCGCGTCGGCCCATTCTCAAGTGCCAAAGAGCTGTGGGAGAATCTGATTGAGTTACACGAAGGTATTCCTGATACAAAAATCGGTAAGCATGTTTTAATAAATAAACTATTTGAGCAGACTAATACTAGTCCGGCCGAGGAAGGTATTACGATGGTTGTAGGTACAAGTAAGACACAGAAACATATGTTGAAAGCAACCTGGTCTGAGTCATCAGATGAATCCGGATCCGTTGAAGAGCAACCGAGCCTTCTCGCTCTACCAGTACTAGCGAACATTATCGACACCGAGTCCGAGTTCGAGTCCGATTCAGAGACCGAGAGAGAATCAGACACCGAGTCCGAGCGAAGCCACAGATCCGCATCCGTTTCCAAAGGACCGAAACCCACAGTAAGTGCTTTAATGACTAGTATTAACTTAGATGACTCGCAAAATTTAATTCCATACTTGCTTAAAAAATTGGCTAAATCCAACGTTCGGGTTAAGTCGCTCCAAAAGGAGGTAACAACCCTTAAGGAAGCGACTGACTCAAGTTCTTTAACTGAGTCAGTTCAAATTGGAAGTTCAACTCAAGTCCAACAACTTGAGGAAGAAAATTCCAATCTGAAAGCTCAAATTAAAGAACTCAAGAACACATTGGAACGGTTCACCTTGGGTTCCATGAATCTGGATCTGATTCTTGGAAAACAGCGAGCTGTTTACAATAAAACTGGACTTGGATTTAAGACCAAAACGAAATACAAATCGTATTTATCATTAGTTAATAGAAATAATATAAAGGTAGTCCAAGCATGGGTACCTAAGTCCAACTTGGTCAATCAAGTTGGACTTGGTCAATATTGGGTCCCGAAGGATCAAATACACTACCTCGATAGACCATATCGAGGCTATGATTCAAGGGGAGCAAAAAGAAAAACAATCTTAAAAACTTAAAAAACAATAATAATAATTAAAAATTCGAAATTAAATTCAAAAATTCAAAATTAAATTCAAAAATTTAAAATTTGAAATTCAAAATTAAATTTAAAATTCGAAATTAAATTCAAAAATTCAAAATTTAAAATTCGAAATTAAATTCAAAAATTCAAAATTTGAAATTCAAAATTAAATTTAAAATTCAAAATTCAAAAATCAAAATCAAATTAAAAATTTGAAATTAAATCATAAATGGAGGATCCAGAATATCTGGCACCCCCACTGAACTACCCGACAGGGTAACTGAACTTAATCTACCTGAAATGGGTAAAACAAGAGTATATTACCCGGCAGGGTAATTAAGGTTAGATTAAAACGGGCTAGGTTTAACTTGATCCACAGTACTGGTGAAATTTTTGGATGATAGTACATTAGGGAAGCTTGGGCATCGCATGTCTAGGAAGATATGGCTTTGAGCTGGTGCATTTGGCCAAGTGGAACTGACCGAAGCTACCCTTAAATGGATCCTAACTAGTTATGTGAGATCTCGGAAAATTTAATTAATAGGGTTATTTGGAAAATAGCCTTATAGAATTTTTCCGGAATTTTTAGAAATTTTCTGGGGATTTTTTGGAGCTCGTACGAAGGGTTTTGAGGGGATCGATCGGCGGGTTCGGATAAAGCCTGTTTAGGATACCCGTTTAAGTGAGGAGAAGTTTTAATTATATATTCCTTTTTCTTTTATTCCCTTCCCAGAATCGCCGATCCCTAACTTGCTTCTTCCCCTCTGCCCCGACGCAAACCTCTCTTCTTCCCGATTCTCTCTGGCCAGCGACCAATCCTCTGTGCTCTCTCTCGCGGACGAGTGATGCCACGGGATTAGGGTTTCCAGCTCCGGCGATCTTTACCCGCCGCCGGCATCGGCATCTATTGAGCTTCTATTCAGCCGCTGACCTTCTCTCTCGCGGACGGTCCGACGACCTCTCGGTGGCTAGGGCACGGCGAGGAGCCGGATCTTGCATCCTCTTCAACCGGTAGGCCTTCCCTTTCCCCTCTTTTGGTTTCCTTCATCCCGATTCTCTAAGATCTTATCCAATTGTTCTTGCCGAGCCCTAGCTCTGTTCCAGTGTCATTGTCGGCTTTGAAGGTAAGCAACCTATTCCTTCTCGTCTCTTGGTTGTCGCTTATCTTTGAGGTAGGTGAATTGTTTAGCTATGGTTTGATCCGTGATCTCCAATCTTGAGCTTGATTCCAATCTTGATCCGATCAGGAGGTGAGGCTCTGATCTAGGTTGTGGTGGTTTTCTTTCAGTCCTGAACTAGGAGGGAGAGGTCGGATCTAATTACTTGTTGTAATTCCCGGATCAGTGCTTGGACGTCTCCTTCTTGTTGTGATTGAGGTATCAGCTGAAGTGGGGAAGAATTCCAGTAGGGTTAGCTGTGATTCCTCTGATCCAGCAAGGAAAATTCCTCTCACTGTGCTCTGTGGTGTTCTTGATCAAGCAACTCACCTTTGTTTCGGCAGACACCTCATCCAGCAGCTGTGCTGGTTCTAGCATCAACAACATTTGAGATCAAGGTAAGTTGTGAGGTAATTGATCTTGGTTGTAGATTCATGTTTTGGATTAGGAATACATTGGATTAATCCATGATTAGTTGATACATGATGTGTAGATTTGAATTAGGGTTATGTTGATTGTGATTAGATTTAATTGCTTAGATTAATCTAATGGAATAATTAGGGTTAAGACACTTAACCCTAGTCAACTATTAGATTTAATCTAAGTTTAGATTTCTAATCTATTGGTGATTAGGGATTATATAACTAACTCTAATTGACCGTTAGATTTAGTTAGGTAAGTTGTGGTTATGATGATTAGGGTTTTGCCCTAATTTGATTTTAGGGATTTTATTTGGCTATTCTTGGGATTTAGCTAAATAAAATATACATATGTTGTTTGACGCGGGACTCTGTTTCGAGACGGGCGTCTCGGCTTAGGATTTGGATTGACTGTACCTTCTATTGGAGGCGGGTACCCTTTGACTTATCTCTTGATAGTGTCTTATGATATGTGCAGTTTATATATACTTACTAGTGTTGGTAGTTAGTATTTCCTTGGTTTAGTTTAGTTGATACCTATCATGTTTCTACTGTTAGTTGCTTTACATTAGAACTGGATGCTTTATCTTTTGCCATGTGTATCTATGTTTATAAAGATGGATATGTATATTTATAGTGCTCCACTATACTGGATTAGTTGCTTTACATGTTTGATACATGCTCTTGGATTTATGATACTTATATCATTGTTATATGTGATGTTCTTGGACTTATGCTGTTTATATCATGGTTATATATATATGTGTTTACCTTTTTGGCATACACATATATGGAGGAGGCTATGATACTGTAGCCGCATGCACCATATTGCATGATTCCATGCTGGGCGATTGACGACTCCATTATTGTTGAGCTCGTCGGCCGGCTACATGGACCCGCACACAACGTGTTCACTGCATGTGTAGTGGCACAGCACTCAGGGTGTGTAGGGTAGATTGCCCGGTAGTGCTCCGCTAGGACGCTCATGGGTAGCGTGACAGGAGCGTGGTAGCACACCGGGGTCCCTCCCCGTCATTGCGTACCGGGAGATGAGAGCGTTACGCTCCCTCACTATGTTTGGGGTAGGAGGATAGGTGTACTCCGACAGCATCCCGTCCACTCGGTCACTCATCAGGGGTAGTGACGGCAGAGTGCACAGTTGTTATAGCCCTACCCACTCGGTCTCGCCATTGTGTGTGAGACGACTGAGCATGGCAGTAGGGGTGACCAGGACATGTCATTTGCATTATATGCACAGATTGCATTATTTATGAGTGATGCATTTTGGTGATTGCATATGATTGACATGCATACAGGTTATATGCTTTTACTCTGACTATTTTTATCTGTGTATGTTCACAGTCAGTTGCACAAGCCTCGCAGGTGAGTACAATTTATTTCAGTTATGTATTTTCTTATTTTTCTTGCTATAGACTGTACTTTATGCCTATTGCTGGTTATTACAGTTTATTTCAGCTATGCA
This sequence comes from Zingiber officinale, assembly GCF_018446385.1. NCBI lineage: Eukaryota > Viridiplantae > Streptophyta > Magnoliopsida > Zingiberales > Zingiberaceae > Zingiber > Zingiber officinale. Next base: position 37,320,153 of record NC_056007.1, on the reverse strand, counting down.
TATCTGTTATACTGTTAGGAGACTGTACCATAGGTTGTACTATTAGGAAACTGTACTGTAGGTTGTATGGTTAGAGAACTGTACTATTGATCATATGGTTTAAGAGGCTGTACCTTAGGTTTTTACTGGTGGATATATATTGTTGTACATGTCTATTAGTTTACCTGCTGAGTTCTTGAACTCACCCCGTTGTTACTATTTTTCAGGTTGAGGCCGTCAGGAGAGATTCCAGTCGCTAGCCTCTTGGTCGGGAAGATTTCTAGATATCGTTTTCTGTATTCGCTTTTATACGTATACTTGTGATGTGGGTTTGTATTGTAGACTTTATGACGCACATTGGGTTTACTACTTTTGTTTTCCGCTGCGAATATTTCATTACTTCGTGGATTTCGTTTCTTCGTTGTAGTGGAGTAGGATGTGTACGTATATCTTCGTTGATTTCTATATCATCTTTTCTTTATATAACTGCGTGGATTGTTCATATTATATCTGTGTAGAAATGTTGAATATAACTGCGTGGATTGTTTTACTATTTGTATGTATTATTCCGGCCGAGTGTAGCCGAGGTATAGATATATGTATACTGAGCTTCATATTGTCACCCGTACAGGGGAGATGCTGCGGAAATTTCTTCGGACAGGGACTACCTGGGGCGTGACAATTTATTTGGTATCAGAGCCAGGTCTGTGATACATGTTTTTCGTATTCTAGATTTTTGGAGTTTATCTGATACCAATTTATTTGGTATCAGAGCGTGGGTTACGATGCTCTGTATTTTCTTTTTATCTGATACCAATTTATTTGGTATCAAAGCTAGGCTAACGATACTTGCTCTTCGTTTTGGATTTTTGAGGTTTATCTGATACCAATTTATTTGGTATCAGAGCTAGGCTCACGATACTTGCTCTTCATTTTGGATTTTCGAGGTTTATCTTATACCAATTTATTTGGTATCAGAGCTAGGCTCCGATTCGGATTTTTATGTTCCGGAGTTTGTGAGCGTATCTGGATATTTTCGGATTGTACGGATTTCCGTCGATTTTCTCGTTTCGGAATTCCGAGGCATTTTGACGAGGTTTTATTGGATCTATTTGGGGGCTATGCAGCGACAGTACATCTCCAGACGGCAATAGGTAAATCAGGTAATTTTATAGTTTTCATACCTGTAGTGATATCTGGGTAACATTTTGTTTACTGATATGACACATACACATGTTTTAGTACTTAGACGTGATCACCCTCGTAAGAGGGTGATAGATTCTCCGGAGACTGAGTCTCCAGAGAGATCTGCTAGGGTCGAGCCTGTCCGTCAGGGACAGACTCGTCAGGATATTATAGGCACGTCGAATTATGAGATCCCGACGGTTTCGACATCAGAGGGACATACCTCGATTGTACCACTAGTGGTATCACCTTCAGTATACCTGACCCCCCTCCAGTCGTGCCTATTACTGTGTACTTGAGGTACGAGTTGAGGCAGAGATCTAGTGGGACACACAGCGCTCGATTATAGGCGAGCAGCATATAACCTGGACGAGATTTAGGGAGGCATTCGAGAGTCAGTATTTTCCCCGCGCGTATCAGATGACACGTCGGCGGAATTTCCTGAGTCTTCGGCAGAATAACCGTTCAGTGATGGAGTATAATGCCGAATTTAATTGGTTGGCTAGATTCTGTCCTGAGTTAATTGTCGAGGATAGATCTCGTATGCTTCAGTTTGTCTAGGGACTGGACAGACATCTTCAGGTGAAGATCGCCGGTCTTGGTAGTTCATCATACGCAAAGGCACTGGATAGTGCGCTTATGATTGAGTCTGCTCATCAGAGAGTGAACGCAAACAAGAAGAGGAAGCAGACTGATCGAACTTCCGGACAGATCCAACAGCCACAGACTACTGGGCAGCAGTAGAGCGGTCACACTCAGACGAGTCAAGGTACTTCTGGGTCATCTGGACGACACTAGAAGTCAAGACGATCTTCATCTGGACGCTCCCGGTCTTCTCAGCAGAACCGAAAACTATCCACCGGTGACTCGCACTACACCCGATGTGGATCTCGAGATCACATCACCTCTGCATGCACCCTGGGACAGTCAGTTTGCTATTATTGCAAACTGCCGGGGCACTTGAGCTGAGACTGTTCGCCGAAGGCTCAGCATGTAGCTTCCGGGATTTCTGTTCCAGGAGGACAGTTTGATCAGTCTGGGACTCAGCGAGGTGGGCCAAAAGTCCAATCTTCGCATCGTCAGCAGAGGACAGCTCCCCTTGCAGCAACTGCTTATGGCATACACGGGCAGGAGCATTCCGGTGTCCTTGTGGAGAACCCCATGGTATTCCACCTTAGTGTTCTCCTGTATTATTCGTCAAGAAGAAGGATGGTACTCTGAGGTTGTGCATCAATTATAGGCAGCTGAATGTAGTGACTATCAGAAATAAGTACCCTTTGCCACGGATCGAGGATTTATTTGATCAGCTCAGAGATACATCAGTGTATTCTAAGATTGATCTGCGATCTGGATATCATCAGCTGAGAGTTAAAGATTTAGATATTCAGAAGACAGCTTTCCGCACCAGATACGGACATTACGAGTTTTTGGTAATGCCATTTGGGCTTACCAATGCTCCTGCAGTATTTATGGATCGGATGAACCGTATCTTCTGGAGTACCTAGATCAGTTTATTATTGTGTTTATCGATTACATATTGATCTCTTCACATTCCGAAGAGGAACATGCGCAGCACCTTCGCATAGTCTTGGAGACTCTTCGACGACATCATCTGTATACGAAGTTCAGCAAGTGTGCATTTTGGCTATCCTCGGTTGGTTTTCTGGGACACGTGGTGTCAAGCCGAGGTATTTCTATAGATCCTCAGAAGATTAAGGCTATCACTAGCTGGGAGCAGCCGCAGTCAGTCCAAGAGATTCGCAGTTTCTTGGGACTGGCTGTATATTACAGATGATTCGTTGAGGGTTTCTCTAGTATTGCTATGCCGTTGACACGTCTGACCCGGAAAGGCGTGAAGTTCACGTGGTCAGAGGCTTGTGAGACCAGCTTCCAAGAGCTGAAGCGGAGATTAGTATCAGCACCAGTCTTGGTTTTACCTTCTGGTGATGACGGATTCGTACTTTACACAGACGCATCTCTTCAGGGCTTGGGCGCTGTTTTGATGCAGCACGGTAGGGTAGTCTCTTATGCTTCTCGTCAGTTGAAGGAGCATGAGAAGAACTACCCAGTACATGATTTAGAGCTAGCCGCTATTATCTTTGCTTTGAAGATTTGGCGACATAATCTTTATGGTATTACTTTTGAGATTCTTACTGATCATAAGAGTCTCAAATATATTTTTACACAGAAGGAACTCAATCTCCGACAGAGGAGATGGATGGAGTTCCTGAAGGACTATGATTGTACTATTAGCTACCATCCGGGTAAAGCTAATGTGGTTGCTGATGCACTTAGCAGGAAGTCCAGAGGGACTTTAGCTTGTCATCGAGTTTTAGTCACAGACTTGATTCAGGGATTCTCCGAGTTGGGCCTTGGTGAGCAGGGAAGGACAGAGCAGGGTATTCTGGTTACCATGGTTGCTCAGTCGTCGATCAGGACGAGGATTTGAGAGGCCCAGACCGGAGATCAGCATTTACAGTTCATTAGCAGCCATTTGAGTTTACACGAGATGATGAGGGGATTGTTTATTTCCGAGGTAGATTATGTGTACCTCAGTCTCACCCGGTCATGGAGGAGTTACTTCAGGAGGCTCATCGTTCTAGATTTGCTATCCACCCAGGCGGGACCCGTATGTATCGGGATTTGAGGCGTTCCTATTGGTGGAACGGCATGAAGAAAGACATCGCGGAGTTTGTAGCTAGATGTCTTGTCTGTCAGCAGGTGAAGGCTGAGCACCAGAGACCTGCTGATTTACTTCAGAGGATCCCTATTCCAGAGTGGAAGTGGGAGCATATTACTATGGATTTTGTAGTGGGATTACCTAGGACTCGACGAGGCCATGATGCGATTTGGGTAATCGTTGACCGATTAACCAAATCCGCACATTTTATAGCGATCCGGAAGACAGATTCTTTAGATCGATTAGCTGAGTTATATTGTCGTGAGATTATTAGATTACATGGTGTTCCTTTGAGCATCATATCAGATAGAGACCCACGGTTCACGTCCCGATTCTGGCAGAGTCTGCAGCAGGCTTTGGGCACACAGCTTCGTTTCAGTACGACATTCCATCCGCAGACAGATGGGCAGTCAGAGCGGACTATTCAGATATTGGAGGACTTACTGAGGTCTTGTGTCATGGACTTCAGAGGCAGTTGGGAGGACCACCTACCATTAGTGGAGTTCGCCTACAACAACAGCTATCATTCGACTATCCAGATGGCACCGTTTGAGGCGTTGTATGGTAGGCCTTGTCGGACACCCATCCTCTGGGAAGAGGTTGGGGAGGCCCAGTTGGTAGGACCTCAGAGAGCTCAGCAGGATGCAGAGTTAGTTCGTACTATCAGACGGAGGATGTCAGAGGCTCAGGACCGTCAGAAGAGTTATGCTGATCAGAGACGGAGACCCCTGGAGTTCTCCATTGGTGATCATGTATTTCTTAGAGTTTCACCCACGAAAGGGGTGAAGAGATTTGGTCTCCGAGGTAAGCTAGCTCCCCGATATATTGGACCATTCCAGATCTTGGAGAGGATTGGATCAGTAACTTACCGTCTGGCGCTACCACCATCTCTAGCCGGCATTCACGATGTATTCCATGTATCTATGCTGAGGAGATACGTATCCGATCCGGCACATGTTCTGTCGGATATAACAATTCCAATTCAGGCGGACGCTACTTACGAGGAGGTTCCGGTACGGATTCTGGACCGTAGAGAGCGTCAGCTGCGGAACAAGACGGTCCGACTGGTTAAAGTCAGATGGCAGCATCATTCTGATGAGGAGGCTACTTGGGAGCTGGAGGATATGATCTGAGCTTGATACCCTCATCTGTTTACTTGAGATATGTGGATTAGAGTTTCTTTCAGCATTTATAAGTTTTGGTTATATCTAGTGTTAGCTGCTGGTTATAGCGAAATTTGGGGACCAAATTTTTATTAGTAGGGGAGGATGTGAGATCTCGGAAAATTTAATTAATAGGGTTATTTGGAAAATAGCCTTATAGAATTTTTCCGGAATTTTTAGAAATTTTCTGGGGATTTTTCGGAGCTCGTACGAAGGGTTTTGAGGGGATCGATCGGCGGGTTCGGATAAAGCCTGTTTAGGATACCCGTTTAAGTGAGGAGAAGTTTTAATTATATATTCCTTTTTCTTTTATTCCCTTCCCAGAATCGCCGATCCCTAACTTGCTTCTTCCCCTCTGCCCCGACGCGAACCTCTCTTCTTCCCGATTCTCTCTGGCCAGCGACCAATCCTCTGTGCTCTCTCTCGCGGACGAGTGATGCCACGGGATTAGGGTTTCCAGCTCCGGCGATCTTTCCCCCCCCCCCCCCCCCCCCGCCGGCATCGGCATCTATTGAGCTTCTATTCAGCCGCTGACCTTCTCTCTCGCGGACGGTCCGACGACCTCTCGGTGGCTAGGGCACGGCGAGGAGCCGGATCTTGCATCCTCTTCAACCGGTAGGCCTTCCCTTTCCCCTCTTCTGGTTTCCTTCATCCCGATTCTCTAAGATCTTATCCAATTGTTCTTGCCGAGCCCTAGCTCTGTTCCAGTGTCATTGTCGGCTTTGAAGGTAAGCAACCTATTCCTTCTCGTCTCTTGGTTGTCGCTTATCTTTGAGGTAGGTGAATTGTTTAGCTATGGTTTGATCCGTGATCTCCAATCTTGTGCTTGATTCCAATCTTGATCCGATCAGGAGGTGAGGCTCTGATCTAGGTTGTGGTGGTTTTCTTTCGGTCCTGAACTAGGAGGGAGAGGTCGGATCTAATTACTTGTTGTAATTCCCGGATCAGTGCTTGGACGTCTCCTTCTTGCTGTGATTGAGGTATCAGCTGAAGTGGGGAAGAATTCCAGTAGGGCTAGCTGTGATTCCTCTGATCCAGCAAGGAAAATTCCTCTCACTGTGCTCTGTGGTGTTCTTGATCAAGCAACTCACCTTTGTTTCGGCAGACACCTCATCCAGTAGCTGTGCTGGTTCTAGCATCAACAACATTTGAGATCAAGGTAAGTTTTGAGGTAATTGATCTTGGTTGTAGATTCATGTTTTGGATTAGGAATACATTGGATTAATCCATGATTAGTTGATACATGATGTGTAGATTTGAATTAGGGTTATGTTGATTGTGATTAGATTTAATTGCTTAGATTAATCTAATGGAATAATTAGGGTTAAGACACTTAACCCTAGTCAACTATTAGATTTAATCTAAGTTTAGATTTCTAATCTATTGGTGATTAGGGATTAGATAACTAACTCTAATTGACCGTTAGATTTAGTTAGGTAAGTTGTGGTTATGATGATTAGGGTTTTGCCCTAATTTGATTTTGGGGATTTTATTTGGCTATTCTTGGGATTTAGCTAAATAAAATATATATATGTTGTTTGACGCATGACTCTGTTGGTGCGGAAAGCATCCGACGATCGAACCTAAGTTTTGATAATGGCAAAGGATTCAAAGTTAAGGTGCTTTGTTATCTGACAGCTTTTGCTGAGTGTTTCAGGAAAGTCCTAACTGCGGTTAGGCAAGGTAAAACCCTAGGGGGTGGTAACCCTAGGTCATAGGGGGTGGTAACCCTATGCGGAAAGTCTTGGCAGGTCGATGGCTTCAGGCAAAAGTCCTAGGGGGTGGTAACCCTAGGTGGAAAGTCCTGGTGTCGCGAACCAGGTGAAAGTCTGAACTGGCCGGTGAAACGGATGTTCAGCAGAAAGTCCGGGAGCATCGAGTGCCGAGCAAAAGTCCAGTCGATCTGGAGGATCGTACTGGCAACAGGTAAATCTCCTGAGAGGAGTAGGTGAGGACGCGTTCCCCGTAGAGGGAACAGTAGGCGTCGGGTCGACCTAGGGTTTCCGGCTGGAAATCCGAAGTCAGACCCGGACAGTCCGGAGACTGTCATGATTTCATATTCATACTATTATTTTGTGTTAACTTTGTGTTGCAGGTATCTTTGGATTAACATACTTGCAGGTACCAAAAACACAAAGAAGGACTCGGATGAACAGTGTCCGAGGCGCCTCGGGTGCGAGCCAGGAAAAGGCCAGCGCAGCAGAATGGAGGCGCCTTGGACCGGAGGTTGGAGGCGCCTTGGATAGGCTGAAGGCGCCTTGAACCAGATAGAATTCGACCAGGTCAGTGCTGATCCACGCGGGTGACTCGGCTCGTTCAAGGCGCCTTGATGAACAGTGTAAGGCGCCTTGAACCCCCTTTATAAGGGGTCTCGACCAGCAGCTTCAAACAACTTACAAGCGATCTTTCTACTACAAGCTGCTCACGAGACGATTCCGAAGTGCTGCTACGAGACACCGACGACCCGGAGCTCCGAATTTTCAGATTACGATATTATCGTCGGTATAAATAATTGTTGTCATTTATTGTACTTCAAATTGTAATTATTATCGAGTTTATAGTTGTTGCCCACCGGAAGCGATCAAGGATCGCGGGCCTTCGAGTAGGAGTCGATCAAGGCTCCGAACGAAGTAAAATCGACCTGTCTCTGTGTGATTATTTCTTTTATTCCGCTGCGTATTTAACTCCGATAGGATTCCGATACGATCAAAATAGCCGCGAGCGCTATTCACCCCCCCTCTAGCGCGTCTCGATCCAACAATTGGTATCAGAGCGGGGTCGTTTTGAATTGGTGCAACCACCTTTCAAAACAATTTTTTTTCGCAGTTTTTTTCGTTTTCGGAGTCGAATTAGAATTTAGCCTTATAGCTATATTCTAATTTTTGTTTCCCTCGAATCGACTTTTGCTCGAAGTAGGTGCAACACCACTCGAGTTTGTTTTTATTATCCTTTACTCTCGCACTACTAATCCAAGACTCAGTCTTGGAATAGATTTTGTTGTTTTTGTTCTTTTAGATCTAAAATGGCCCAACAAGAAGGATATAGCACCGTTCGTCCCCCACTATTTTCCGGAGAAGACTTCGGGTATTGGAAGGGGCGAATGGAGATATATCTGAAGATCCAGTTCGATACCTGGATGATCATCAAAACAGGACTGGAACTGCCAACTGGTACCGACGGTAAGCCTACACCCAGCATTTATCAAAAAGGTGGAAGCCGACGCAAAAGCCACCTGCACCATCCAATGTGGTCTTACCAAAGAAGAGCTCAACAGAGTCGGTCCATTCTCCTCCGCAAAAGAACTCTGGGAAAAGCTCATCGAACTCCACGAAGGCACTGACGACACCAAGGTAAGTAAAAGAGATCTTTTACTTAATAAATTATATAATCTAAAAATGCAGGAAGGCGAAACGGCGAGTTCTCTTCACGCGAGAATACAAGACATCCTTAACTCTCTTCACGGAATTGGCCAGAAGATAGAAAATCGGGACGTAATAAGGTATGCCCTAAACTCGTTTCCAAGGAATACATTGTGGGCATCAATGGTAGATGCCTACAAAGTTTCCAAGGATTTATCTTCTTTAAAACTAGATGAACTTTTTAGTGAATTTGAACTTCATGAGCAGACTAATGCATAGCCTACCGAGAAAGGTATTGCGTTGGTTGCAGGTACAAGCCGAACCCGGGAACCGAAACCTCGACGGAGAAACGAACCAGCATCGGAAGCTGAACCAGACTCTGATGATGAAGAAGGTGACATTACAACCGAGCTGGTAAATCTCGTGAAGAAGCTCTACAAGACGAAAGGATTCGACAAAAGAGATCTAAAGAAGGCAGTGAAATCAAAGGAAGGCCCACAAAATACAAAGATGAAGTTTGAAGTTACATGCTACGGGTGTAACCAAAAAGGGCACATCAAAACCAACTGCCCTAACCTGAAGGAGATCAAAAAGCAAAGAAGGAAAAAGGTCCTTAAGGCAACATGGGACGAATCTTCATCAGAGGACGACGACGACGAGCTCGAACAAACGAGTCTACTCGCATTAATGGCCCGGGACCAAGTCGTCGAATCCGGATGCGAGAGCGAGTCTGAGGCAGAGTCCGAGCAAAGCCACGGATCCGTATCCGTTTCCGAAGGACCAGACCCCGCTGTAAGTATCTCCCGGTTGAACAGTTTAGTTAGCTATTTATTGTGCAAATTAGCTAAGTCAAACCTGAAAGTTAAGTCACTTCTAAAGGAAGTAAGTGTCCTTAAAGAAGTGGTTGACACCAAACCCTTACCTGACCAGAGTCAGACTGAATTTCCAACTCAAGTTCAAAAACTTGAGGAAGAAAATTCAAGTTTAACAAATAAGGTTAAAGATTTAGAAAATACCTTAGAACGGTTTACTTTGGGCTCCAAGAATTTGGACTTGATTCTTGGGACACAAAGAGCCATCTACAACAGAACTGGGCTGGGTTACAAAAGTAAATATAGATCCTATTTATCATTAATAAACAAACAAGGTATTAAAACAGTCCAAGCATGGGTCTCCAAGTCTAACTTGGTTAATCAAGTTGGACTTGGCCAATACTGGGTTCCAAAGGATCAAATATACTACCTCAATAGACCATATCGAGGCCATGATCCAGGGGGAGCAAAGAGAAAAACAATCCTAAAAATATAAAATTCAAAATTCAAATTAATAAATTAAAACTCAAAATGAAGATAAGGGATCCAGACTCGCTGGCACCCCCAACTAAACTACCCGGGAGGGTAACTGAACCTAATCTACCCGAAATGGGTAAAACAAGAGTAGATTACCCGGCAGGGTAATTAAGGTTAGATTAAAACGGACTAAGGTTAACTTGAACCACAGTACTGGTGAAGTTTTTGGATGATAGTACGTTAGGGAAGCTTGGGCATCGCATGTCTAGGAAGATATGGCTTCGACCTGGTGCATTTGGCCAAGTGGAACTGACCGAAGCTACCCTTAAATGGATCCTAACTAGTTAGACCAAGGTTTAGTACTAAGCTCAATGGGTAGGACTATTTGGAAAACCTCGAAGGCATGGTTACTTTAATGAGTTCCTTGTGACTCACCATAGCCCAGAAGTTTATCCAAAGAATGCCTACTTGTTGAACCCAAAGCTAAACCTGAATCTAACACAAAGTTAACCCAAACCTTAAAATTGAATTATAAATCATCTCACATCAATCATAGGTTTCCCTGATTGAAAATTTAGATCGGGTGAGATGACTAAGTAATAACATTCATTTGAAAACCATTTTCAAAATCAATTTTAAAACTCAATTTCAAATTCAATTTTAAAACTCAATTTCAAAATCAATTTTAAAACTCAATTTCAAAATCACTTTCAAAACTCAATTTCAAAATTATTTTAAAACTCAATTTCAAAATCAATTTTAAAACTCAATTTCAAAATCAATTTTAAAACTCAATTTCAAAATCAATTTTAAAACTCAATTTCAAAATCACTTTCAAAACTCAATTTCAAAATCATTTTAACACTCAATTTCAAAATCAATTTTAAAACTCAATTTCAAAATCAATTTTAAAACTCAATTTCAAAATCACTTTCAAAACTCAATTTCAAAATTATTTTAAAACTCAATTTTCAAAATCAATTTTAAAACTCAAATTTGAAAATCAATTTTAAAACTCAATTTTCAAAATCAATTTAAAAACTCAAATTTCAAAATCAATTTTAAAACTCAATTTTCAAAATCAATTTTAAAACTCAAATTTAAAAATCAATTTTAAAACTCAATTTCAAAATCCTTTCAAAACTCAATTTCAAAATTATTTTAAAACTCAATTTCAAATTCAATTTTAAAACTCAAATTTCAAAATCAATTTTAAAACTCAATTTTCAAAATCAATTTTAAAACTCAAATTTAAAAATCAATTTTAAAACTCAAATTTCAAAATCATTTTAAAACTCAATTTTAAAACTCAAATTTCAAAATCATTTTAAAACTCAAATTTCAAAAATCAATTTCAAAAAATCCTTTCAAAACTCAATTTCAAAATTATTTTAAAACTCAATTTCAAAATTATTTTAAAACTCAATTTCAAAATCAATCTTAAAACTCAATTTCAAAATTATTTTAAAACTCAATTTCAAAATCAATCTTAAAACTCAATTTCAAAATTATTTTAAAACTCAATTTCAAATTCAATTTTAAAACTCAATTTCAAAATCAATTTTAAAACTCAATTTCAAAATCAATTTTAAAACTCAAATTTCAAAATCAATTTTAAAACTCAATTTTCAAAATCAATTTTAAAACTCAAATTTCAAAATCAATTTTAAAACTCAATTTTCAAAATCAATTTTAAAACTCAAATTTCAAAATCAATTTTAAAACTCAATTTTCAAAATCAATTTTAAAACTCAAATTTAAAAATCAATTTTAAAACTCAAATTTCAAAATCATTTTAAAACTCAAATTTCAAAACTCAATTTCAAAAAATCCTTTCAAAACTCAATTTCAAAATTATTTTAAAACTCAATTTCAAAATCAATTTTAAAACTCAATTTCAAAATCAATCTTAAAACTCAATTTTCAAAATCAATCTTAAAACTCAATTTCAAAATCAATTTTAAAACTCAATTTTCAAAATCAATTTTAAAACTCAATTTCAAAATTAGCTTTAAAAACTAAATTTCAAAATTATTTTAAAAACTCAATTTCAAAATTATCTTTAAAAACTCAATTATTTCAAAACCTCTTCAAAAAAAAAAAAAAAAAAAAAAAATCGGGTGGAGCTTATCAGAGGCGCCTCCCATCAAAAGGAGGCGCCTTAGCAAGCGACGGGAAAATTCCCGCCACTTCGTCTTAAGGCGCCTTGGATCAATCCGAGGCGCCTCCAACTTATATAAGGCGCCTTAAACCTTGGTTTATGGCGCCTTCAACACGTTATATCAAAACGAACAGAAGCCTTCTGTTCGTTTTCTGTCGACGCCAAGCACGCGTTACTCGTGCGGTTTCCTCCCAACTAAGGCGCCCTCAACCGGTTTTTTTTCCCTCTCTACGTGACAATGCCTCCTAGGTATAATCCTAATCCCTTCCGATCAAATTTTACTTAGAACTTTTGCTTATTTCTGTCAATTTTTGGTAAAATCGTTCAAAATAGGAAACGCCGACATGTTGATCTTAATCCAGCTAGAATTCCATCAGCAGATATCAGATTCCCGACTATACATCTTAGGGATACCTTTGCTAATTACATCTTTGAACCTATCAAGCCTAGATATGTGAATAAGACTTTTTATACCCAGTATTGTCAACCAACTATTCAAATGATAGAGCACTATCAACTGGATCAATTGGTTTACTGCACCGATACAGTAAACCAGGAGTTATGTGCCCAGTTTTATCACAATCTTGAGAGGATTGATGATAATAGGTACAGCACCAGAGTTTCTGGCGTGGACATTGAGCTTACTCCCACTCTACTACGCACCACCCTAGGTCTTAGGGCTTCTGAGTCTACCTTTCTATGCTATCCCAGTAGGGATCTGCCATTTGGCGATCCTTACTCCCACATTACGTTAGATACTATCTATACGTATTTCCTCGGGGGAGAGAGACCTGCTGACTTGACTGAGTTCAGGTCAGTTACTCTTCGGATTCAGGACTACATGATGTATAGGGTCCTGACAGCATGTATTCTGCCGATCTCATCTCGGGATGTCCCGAAGATGAGATCTTCACACTCATTCTTCTTGTACGCCCTGTGTCATCGGTTTGACATCGATATTGCCCTGCATATGTTCCAGAACATTATCTGTGCATCTGGGACAGTCACCTCCAAGATAGTCCACATGCCCTATTGTCATATTCTGACACGCTTCCTTTCGACGATAGAGGGTATAGATGTGACCAGAGGAACAGTCATTCCTCTTACTATATATGATGAGTTAGGATCCCGTAGTTGTAGACTAGCCAGTGCCGATATCATAGCTGATGGAGTTCTAGCGTGGATAGGACGACCACAGCAGGCAGCTGCCCCTATCGCTCCAGCAGCCGATGATTTACCAGGCGAGGGAGAGGATTGGGCTGATTTCTTAGCTGAGGATCTTTTCGCGGATCCCTCCCCGTCTGCCAGACCATCCACCTCAGCTGGACCTTCGACCTCTTCCTCACTCTCCGTCGAGGACAGACTAGCTCGACTCGAGGTTGAGTCCATCCAGACACGACGGATAGTTCTCTCTATTCGATCCAAGATGGCTGCCGGATTTACGTCCCTTCGTGACGAGATACGACGGCTAGGTCAGCCAGCACCTGAGCAGCCCCATGATCCTCCAGCTAGCTCTCCTCGAGCAGATGATCCTGCTAGTTAATATGACTATGTTATGCATTATTCTGTGGATTGTTGTCTCACTTGTTTAGACTTCCTTATTCTGTGGATGTACTTATTTGCATGCTTATTCAGTTTCACAAAATATGAGTTCACGTATCATTTACTTTTAAAATTCTAGGAAAATACTTATTTCAAAATTCCAATTTCTTAGAATTTTCAACATTTGGATCTAGCCTAAGATTTCCCCTAGAAATCATGTTCCCCTAGGTTAAAGCCAGAGCATCTCACAAACACCTAGGTCTACCTTGCTTGTGTTTGAAAAACTTAGAAAGGCGTGAGATGCATAGGGTACAGCCTGGACTCAGGAATGCTTATATTTGTGCATCAATATGAGTCTGGGCGTTAAACACATCATAAACAATAATCAAGTCAAGTCTTCCAGCTCTAGCCAACTCTAACTGGACCAAATGGACTTAATTTGACTAACCATGTGAAAGCTACTGCCCTCTAGGGAATCAGCAAGTAGCTAAAGGTTAGACAATTGGGAAAAGTGTTAAAGTTATTTTTGAAGTGACCTCATATTTTCATTCAATTGACCTCATATTCTATAACTTCTAAACAAATCCTTTTATTGAAAATTCAAATGCTCATATTTTCAAACTTAATTAATTTTAAGACTATTTGAACTAGACTTAGTTAGATTGTACTCTAAACTTAGCTATTTGACAAAATATTTTCTCAATACGAATCATTTTGAAGCTGAATATATAGCTAAGTATTTTCAAATTTGGAAAATTCCAAAACTCAAAAAGCTAAGTCGTTTTTGCTAAGAAGAAAATTGTTCTTTTTCTCTCTTTTGAAAATTTTCCTTCAGAAAATACAAATCTACTCTCAAACTGGTTTATTTTTGATATATGGCAAAGGGGGAGAGTAGGTAAATTAAAGTTAAAAGAAAACTCAAAGTAATTAATAAAAGGAGGGCTTTTATTAAGGGGGAGTCTTATATTACAAAGTTAAAAGTTTCCAGCTTAACTGTTATTACGTTTGAAGTTTATTTACTTAAGCTTGGTTAACTTTATGCAGTTATTACATATGTTGTTTTTCTTAACTTTGAATTACGTGTTGCCATAATCAATAAGGGGGAGATTGTTGGTGCGGGAAGCATCCGACTATCGAACCTAAGTTTTGATAATGGCAAAGGATTCAAAGTTAAGGTGCTTTGTTATCTGACAGCTTTTGCTGAGTATTTCAGGAAAGTCCTAACTGCGGTTAGGCAAGGTAAAACCCTAGGGGGTGGTAACCCTAGGTCATAGGGGGTGGTAACCCTATGCGGAAAGTCTTGGCAGGTCGATGGCTTCAGGCAAAAGTCCTAGGGGGTGGTAACCCTAGGTGGAAAGTCCTGGTGTCGCGAACCAGGTGAAAGTCTGAACTGGCCGGTGAAGCGGATGTTCAGCAGAAAGTCTGGGAGCATCGAGTGCCGAGCAAAAGTCCAGTCGATCTGGAGGATCGTACTGGCAACAGGTAAAATCTCCTGAGAGGAGTAGGTGAGGACGCGTTCCCCGTAGAGGGAACAGTAGGCGTCGGGTCGACCTAGGGTTTCCGGCTGGAAATCCGAAGTCAGACCCGGACAGTCCGGAGACTGTCATGATTTCATATTCATACTATTATTTTGTGTTAACTTTGTGTTGCAGGTATCTTTGGATTAACATACTTGCAGGTACCAAAAACACAAAGAAGGACTCGGATGAACAGTGTCCGAGGCGCCTCGGGTGCGAGCCAGGAAAAGGCCAGCGCAGCAGACTGGAGGCGCCTTGAATGGAGTTCAAGGCGCCTTGGACCGGAGGTTGGAGGCGCCTTGGATAGGCTGAAGGCGCCTTGAACCAGATAGAGTTCGACCAGGTCAGTGCTGATCCACGCGGGTGACTCGGCCCGTTCAAGGCGCCTTGATGAACAGTGTAAGGCGCCTTGAACCCCCTTTATAAGGGGTCTCGACCAGCAGCTTCAAACAACTTACAAGCGATCTTTCTACTACAAGCTGCTCACGAGACGATTCCGAAGTGCTGCTACGAGACACCGACGACCCGGAGCTCCGAATTTTCAGATTACGATATTATCGTCGGTATAAATAATTGTTGTCATTTATTGTACTTCAAATTGTAATTATTATCGAGTTTATAGTTGTTGCCCACCGGAAGCGATCAAGGATCGCGGGCCTTCGAGTAGGAGTCGATCAAGGCTCCGAACGAAGTAAAATCGACCTATCTCTGTGTGATTATTTCTTTTATTCCGCTGCGTATTTAACTCCGATAGGATTCCGATACGATCAAAATAGCCGCGAGCGCTATTCACCCCCCCTCTAGCGCGTCTCGATCCAACAGACTCTGTTTCGAGACGGGCGTCTCGGCTTCGGATTTGGATTGACTATACCTTCTATTGGAGGCGGGTACCCTTTGACTTATCTCTTGATAGTGTCTTATGATATGTGCAGTTTATATATACTTACTAGTGTTGGTAGTTAGTATTTCCTTGGTTTAGTTTAGTTGATACCTATCATGTTTCTACTGTTAGTTGCTTTACATTAGAACTGGATGCTTTATCTTTTGCCATGTGTATCTATGTTTATAGAGATGGATATGTATATTTATAGTGCTCCACTATACTGGATTAGTTGCTTTACATGTTTGATACATGCTCTTGGATTTATGATACTTATATCATTGTTATATGTGATGTTCTTGGACTTATGCTGTTTATATCATGGTTATATATATGCGTTTACCTTTTGGGCACACACATATATGGAGGAGGCTATGTTCAGGTATGACATACTATAGTCGCATGCACCATATTGCATGATTGCATGCTGGGCGATTGACGACTCCATTATTGTTGAGCTCGTCGGCCGGCTACATGGACCCGCACACAACGTGTTCACTGCATGGGTAGTGGCACAGCACTCAGGGTGTGTAGGGTAGATTGCCCGGTAGTGCTCCGCTAGGACGCTCATGGGTAGCGTGACAGGAGCGTGGTAGCACACCGGGGTCCCTCCCCGTCATTGCGTACCGGGAGATGAGAGCGTTACGCTCCCTCACTATGTTTGAGGCAGGAGGATAGGTGTACTCCGACAGCATCCCGTCCACTCGGTCACTCATCAGGGGTAGTGACGGCAGAGTGCACGGTTGTCACAGCCCTACCCACTCGGTTTCACCATTGTGTGTGAGACGGCTGAGCATGGCAGTAGGGGTGACCAGGACATGTCATTTGCATCATATGCACAGATTGCATTATTTATGATTGATGCATTTTGGTGATTGCATATGATTGACATGCATACAGGTTATATGCTTTTACTCTGACTATTTTTATCTGTGTATGTTCACAGTCAGTTGCACAAGCCTCGCAGGTGAGTACAGTTTATTTCAGTTATGCATTTTCTTATTTTTCTTGCTATAGACTGTACTTTATGCCTATTGCTGGTTATTACAGTTTATTTCAGCTATGCATATCTGTTATACTGTTAAGAGACTGTACCGTAGGTTGTACTGTTAGGAAACTGTACTGTAGGTTGTATGGTTAGAGAACTGTACTATTGATCCTATGGTTTAGGAGACTGTACCTTAGGTTTTTACTGGTGGATATATATTGCTGTACATGTCTATTGGTTTACCTGCTGAGTTCTTGAGCTCACCCCGTTGTTACTATTTTTCAGGTTGAGGCCGTCAGGAGAGATTCCAGTCGCTAGCCCCTTGGTCGCGAGGATTTTTAGATATCGTTTTCTGTATTCGCTTTTATACGTATACTTGTGATGTGGGTTTGTATTGTAGACTTTATGACGCACATTGGGTTTACTACTTTTGTTTTCCGCTGCGAATATTTCATTACTTCGTGGATTTCGTTTCTTCGTTGTAGTGGAGTAGGATGTGTACGTATATCTTCGTTGATTTCTATATCATCTTTTCTTTATATAACTACGTGGATTGTTCATATTATATCTGTGTAGAAATGTTGAATATAACTGCATGGATTGTTTTACTATTTGTATGTATTGTTCCGGCCGAGTGTAGCCGAGGTATAGATATATGTATACTGTGCTTCATATTGTCACCCGTACAGGGGAGATGCTGTCGAAATTGCTTCGGACAGGGACTACCTGGGGCGTGACAAGTTAGACCAAGGTTTAGTATTAAGTTCAATGGGTAGGACTATTTGGAAAACCTCGAAGACATGGTTACTTTAATGAGTTCCTTGTGACTCACCATAGCCCAGAAGTTTATCCAAAGAATGCTTACTTGTTGAACCCAAAGCTAAACCTAAATCTAACACAAAGTAAAACCAAACCCTTAAATTGAACCTCAATTCATCTCACAACAATTATAGGATTCTCTAATTGAAAATTTAGATCGAGTGAGATGACTAAGTAATTAAACTCAAACTGATAATTAAATTAATTTCAAAATTATTTAAAAATCTTTTCAAAATCAATTTCAAAATTATTTAAAAATCTTTTCAAAATCAATTTCAAAATTATTTAAAAACCTTTTCAAAATAATTTTAAAATCTTTACAAAACTTAATTTCAAAATTAATTTCAAAAATTAATTTCAAAATCTTTTCAAAATTTCAAAATTATTTCAAAATCTTTTAAAAAACTTAATCCTCTGAAAAATACTTGAAAAACTTATTCAAAATCTTTGGAAAAATACTTGAAAAACTAGTTTCAAAATCCTTTGAAAAATATTTGAAAAACTAGTTTCAAAATCCTTTGAAAAATACTTGAAAAACTTTTTCAAAATCCTTTGAAAAATATTTGAAAAACTAGTTTCAAAATCCTTTGAAAAATACTTGAAAAACTTTTTCAAAATCCTTTGAAAAATATTTGAAAAGTTTCAAAATCCTTTGAAAAATTAGTTTCAAAATCCTTTGAAAAATACTTGAAAAACTTATTTAAAATATCCTTTGAAAAATACTTGAAAATCTTGCTCCCCTAAATTTACGAGACTTACAAGAATATGGAATTAGTCCTGAAGGAAATGGAGATTTGAAGCTTGAGCATGCTCATACTTTAGGGCTTTGATACCTGAACAAAACAATCTGGATAACTTAAAATCTATTTAACCTCATGCTTGGACTTAAAGACCAACTAAAATAAATAACCTAAATTAAACATTTAGTCACTCCCTCTTTGTCGAAAAAAAAAAAAAAAAAACAAATTCTTACTCCTATCTTTTCAAAATTAAGTTTTAACGCTAAGTACCTTTTAAACTGAACCTACATTCTCAAAATTCATTGTTTGCAAAAGGCTTAGCTAAAGTGACTCATATCGCAACCTTCAAACTTTCTCAAACTTAGCCACCTTATAAATTTTAACTCTAAATGCTAAAATACTTTTCCAAGTTAAAAAGTATTAAAAAGCATATTTCTTTACTTGCAAAATTTAACTCATGGCTTTCAAAAGACTTTTGCTAAGTAAATTGAGACTTCAAATTTCTTTACAAACAATTTGGCTCCAAAATTAAAAAAAAAAAAAAATCTAGCTAAGTTTTTCTAACTTTAGTTAGGTATGTCTTTCTAAAAACAACCAAGTCTCGAGAGTGGCTAAAGGCATCATTCGAAACCATCCATATATTAGCCTTTTAAACTTAGGTAAAATATATTTCGTTTAACTAAGTTTCACAAGCCTTCTTCTACCTTCTCTCAAAAAAAAGATTGTTTTCTTAAAATCTTAAAACTTGCTTTCAACTGATTTTTGATATATGGCAAAGGGGGAGAGTAGAAGAAAATTCAAAGAATTAAAGAAAATTAAAAGAAATTTTAATTAAGGGGGAGTCTTTATATAAAGGGGGAGCTCTGCACTTAATTTAGCTCTGCACTTAATTATGCTTGTATTTTCATGCTTATCTTTTAATGGCATTATTTTCTTAACTTTGAATTTTTGTTGCCATAATCAAAAAGGGGAAGATTGTTGGTGCAGGAAGCATCCGACGATCGAACCTAAGTTTTGATAATGGCAAAGGGATTCAAAGTTAAGATTCTCTGTTATCTAACATGTTGAATGAGTATTTCAGGAAAGTACTAACTGCGGTTAGGCAGGTGAAAACCCTAGGGAGTGGTAACCCTAGGTCCTAGGGGGTGGTAACCCTAGGTGGAGAAAAGTCCTAGCTGCGGTTAGGTAAAGGGAAAACCCTAGGGGGTGGTAACCCTAGGTCATAGGGGGTGGTAACCCTATACGGAAAGTCTTGGCAGGTCGATGGCTTCAGGCAAAAGTCCTAGGGGGTGGTAACCCTAGGTGGAAAGTCCTGGTGTCGCGAACCAGGTGAAAGACTGGACTAGCCGGGGAAGCGGATGTCCAGTAGAAAGTCCGGAAGCGTCGAGTGCTGAGCAAAAGTCCAATCGATCTGGAGGATCGACTGACAACAGGTAAATCTCCTGAGTGGAGTAGGTGAGGACGCGTTCCCCGTAGAGGGAATAGTAGGCGTCGGGTCGACCTAGGGTTTCCGGTCGAAAACCCGAAGTCAGACTCGGACTGTCCGGAGACTGTCTATACTTCTTTTATCATGTTTATTGTGCTAACTTTGTGTTGCAGGATATTGTTTGGGACTAACGTATCTTGCAGGTGTAAAGGAGCAACCTAAAGTCTCGGATGAACAGTGTCCGAGGCGCCTCCATGGAGCTTGGAGGCGCCTCGGGTGCAAAAGCTGAGCTGGCTGAGCAGGGTATAAGGCGCCTCCAAGGGATGAAGTTCGACCAGTTCAGATCTGATCCACGCGGAAGACTAGGCAGCATGGAGGCGCCTTGAACAGCCTTCAAGGCGCCTTGAACACCCTTTATAAGGGGGTTTCGACCAACATCTCAAGTAATAAAGTTCTGAGCTTTCCTTCTTCAACGTGCTGCTATCAAAGTCATTCCGAAGTGCTGTTGCAACATTCCGACGACCCGGAGCTTCGTTTTTCTCTTCTTTAAGTTGTCGGTACAAAGTTATTCTAATTGCTGTTACATTTTGTAATCTATAATTCTTATCGAGCTTATAGTTGTTGCCCACCGGAAGCGATCAAGGATCGTGGGCCTTCGAGTAGGAGTCGCCTTAGGCTCCGAACGAAGTAAATCCCTTTGTGTCTTTGTGTTTATTTTATTCCGTTGCATTTTAATTACTCCGATAGTTTTCCGATAATCGAACAGATAGCCACGAGCGCTATTCACCCCCCCCCCCCCTCTAGCGCGTCTCGATCCAACACTAACTTGTCTGAGACTTGACGTCGAACTTAAGCCTCACAATCCCAAATCCTCATGAAAGACACCTAGACATCTCTCCCAGCCCATATCCTATATGGTGTCTTTATCACGGCCTTGGATGGAACTCAGTTAAGTATAAAAGCTGCCGTGTCTAGAGCATAGCCCCAAAGGAATGTCGGATGATCTGTGTGACTCATCATAGACCGTACCATATCTAATAGGATACGATTCCTCCTTTCGGATACACCATTCCACTGTGGTGTTCCAGGAGGAGTGAGTTGGGATAAAATCCCACACTCAGCTAGATAGTCACGAAACTCATGGCTAAGGTATTCTCCATCTCGATCTGATCGAAGTATCTTAATACTCTTGCCAAGCTAGTTCTGTACTTCATTCTTGAATTCTTTGAACTTTTCAAAGTATTCAGACTTATGTGTCATCAAATACACATAACCATATCTACTGAAGTCATCAGTAAATGTGATGAAGTACCTATAACCGCCTCTAGCAGCGACATTGAAAGGGCCACATACATCACTATGTATAAGTCCTAACAAATCAGTCACTCTTTCGCTGTGCCCACGAAAGGGAGTCTTGGTCATCTTGCCTAGTAGGCATGACTCGCACGTCTCATAAGATTCAAAATCAAATGAGTCCAGCAAACCATCCTTATGGAGCTGGGATAAGCGCTTGTCATTTATATGACCTAAGCGATAGTGCCAGAGATAGGTTTGGTTCATGTCATTTGACTTGAACCTCTTGGTATTTATGTTATAGATAGGGATTTCAAGGTCTAGAATGTAGAGTCTGTTCATCAGAAGTGCACTATAATAGAATATATCTTTTAAATAAACAGAACAACATTTGTCCTTAATTATAAAAGAGAAACCTTTCTTGTCCAAATAAGAAACTGAAATTATGTTCTTAGTTAAGGCAGGCACATAACAACATTCATCTAATTCTAGTACTAGCCCAGAGGGTAGAGATAGATAGTAAGTTCCTACAGCAACAATAGCAACTTGTGCTCCATTGCCTACTCGTAGGTCTATCTCACCCTTCGTCAATGCTCTGCTATTTCTCAGCGCTTGTACATTAGTACAAATGTGAGAAGCACATCTGGTATCTAATACCCACGATGAAGAAATAGAGAGGTTGACTTCTATAATATTTATACCTGAAGTAGAAATCTTATTTCTCTTCTTCTTAAGATCTTCCAGGTATCCTATGCAGTTCCTCTTCCAATGCCCTGCTTGTCCTTGATACAGTTGACGAAGATGTTCAACCATATCATAAGTGCCCATTAACTCGTGTTGCTTCTGAAGCTCAGAGTTCATGGTCGCGAGCATAAGACAGGACACATCTAATGCGTCATCTTGATGCTTCTTGTAAGCATCTCGTTCAGCTCACGTGGCAGTGGCAGGAGGAGCCTCCGGAATGGGCTGCTCCAGAACGTACAGTTTACGTTCTTGGGTGAGAACTATTCTCAGGTTCGTGTACCAGTCTAGAAGATTTGCTCCGTTGAGCTTTCCTTCTTAAGGACAGAACGCAGGGAGAAAGAGTTCGTATTCGATGTCATGGTAATCTTTAACATAAATTAAAGCAGAAAGTAAATATCATATTCTTTTAAATCATTTAATTAGGCCTTTAACTAAATGATGCTCCCACTGAATTCTATAATTCATGTGGGACAAGATCCACATCATACTAACCCTTGAGTTAGCTTTGGCTAATACGCCCAAGATTTAGTATGATCGGTAGGTTACGATTTACCAATTACATCTCTATGCAACTCTTGTTTATAGGATCATTATCCGCAGTTATATTAAAAATTGAGTTAGCTTTGGCTAATACGCCTAAGAATTAATATAAATGTGATTTATGTCCTATCTTTCCAACCATTGGAAGAATGCCTATAGTTGTACTCGATCCAACTGAGTTAACTAGGAATACTCAATCTAATTGAGTTTGTACTCGCCTATGCGTTGATAAGCGGTACCAAGATTGTCCCTCCGTACCCTACCAAGATAATATGTGTTGCTCTGCTTTGGCAGATTCAACAACACATGTGATCGAGGTAGTGATAGGTATCACGGCACGGTAGGCATTAGAGTTAACGTGATTTAGATCTAATCTAATCGTCGATGTGTATCAAATACGCGATAGATCTAATCTAATCGAAAGGGTGCATCTTGTACATGATTTAGATCTAATCTAATCGTTAGGCACTAATTAACTACTAATCATACATCACATACACACAAGCAATTAATTAAATTAATTTGTGATTAGTCATGGCCCTACTACGATCTTCTCAAACCAATGAGAAGATCGGATGGTTAACCTAGGGTCAACAGCTTCTCAAGCTCCTCCCTTTGACCACCTTGTGTTGCTCGCGCCCTCCTCGTAACTCCGTCTCGAGTGGACCTTCCACGGATCCAATTTTGTACATTACAATTTTGAAACTCGAGTTACATTCGAGTCTAAACTAATTTACAACAAGAATAAATAGAGAAAGGCACGACGCGCAGGTCGCGAATTAAATGTACAACACACACAACACAAATGACGGCATGTAGGCCGTAATATGAATTACAACACAAATATACCAATCCAATTGGGTCTTTTTGGGCCATGACTATCACAAATTATACATAATTCTAAATTATGTAATTTCCATAATTTTCTGTAATTTTATTACTAATGTTTACAATTTTATGAGTAAAATTTTCCGGTGGTCCCGTTTAGCGATTTTCGGGCGCAATCACGGAACGAATCCCCTTGCGGGGCCAGGGGCAGCGCCCCTACCCGCGATCTAACCATCGTGAGTGTCCCTAAGCGATCCTAGAGCGCCTTAGCCCGCTGTCCCAAAAAGTTTTGGGGCGAAACCTTGCCGTTTCAGAAAAATCTTCTCGGTAGCCGAAGCCTACAAGTATATAAACACTTGTGTCCCTAAGCGATCCTACAGCGCCTTAGCCCGCTGTCCCTAAAAGTTTTGGGGCGAAACCTTGCCGTTTCGGAAAAATCTTCTCGGTAGCCGAAGCCTACAAGTGTATAAACACTTGTGCTTCGCTTCTACGAGAAAATTACTCATAAAAACTATAAAAAATTAAATTTACAGAAAATCACAGAAGCTATATTTTTCTTAAAAAATCAAATTAAACTCGTACAAGTCTTCGCACGTGGCTCTGATACCACTGTTGGATTTTTCGGGCCGTGAAAACCGCTTTTCGCGTCGCGGAAACCCCGAAAACCCCGCCACCGGATCCGTGCGAAGAAAAAAAACAAAAAAAATACGAGTACGAGTTTCTAAAGTCTAGATCTACACTAGATAAGAGCGTTACCCTCGATGCGATGCCCTTCACTATCCGGCTAGTCCAACGGTTTGCCGGATCTCAAGATTGTCAAAGTAGACAACCCTCTAGAAGTATCCACACGAACAAAATTAGGTGGAGAGGACCAAACAAAGGAGTGTTAGCACCTAGGGTGTTCGGCCAAGATAGGAGAGGGAGAGCAAGAAGAGAGAGCTCTAGGAGGAAGAAGATGTGAATTAGCCTTGAATGAAAAAAAATGAATTCCATTCATTTTGAGTGGCCGGCCACACCAAGTGTAACTCCTCTCATTAATGTGGCCGGCCACATTAAGACAAAGGAGAAGATGTAACTTCCATTAGGTGGCACAATCAAGTGTTAACTATGAGATGTGGCACATCATCATTGGCCACTTAATGCCAAGTCACAAATGATGTGGCATAAAGTCAAGTCAAACTTGACTCTTCTCTTCCTCTCAAGTCAAGTCAAACTTGACTTAATCTCTCTCATGGTTGATCTAATCCAACCATTTAATTCAAGCTAATTTAATATAATGAATCTAATTCATTTAATTAAATTGATTCAATGAGTCATAATCAAAATTAGACTCATTGAACACATGAATCAACTTGAGTCCAACTCAATTAGCCTAATAAGGATTACTCTTAATCCAATTTGATTCATCACATGAATCTAATCCTCTTGGTTCATCATATGAACCTAATCTCCATCTAATTGTCCTTTGTGTGTGACCCTATAGGTTCTTGTAACGTTGGAAATGCCCCTAAACCCATTTATGAGCATAAGTAATGAGCGGTATCTAGCAACACATCATTACTACCCAAGTTACAAGAATGTTGAGATCCAACATCACCTTGTGACTACTAATTCTGACTCCTCACAATATATGACAAGTGTCCTTCTATCCTAGACATCTAGATTGATCAATGTGAGGCATAGACCGTGTCATCCTCTAACCAATCTAAATCTTGATCTCCAAGTAGACTCACTAAATCAAATGAGCTCAATATCTCATATTGACTCATTTGGGCATGGTCATGCACTTCGTGGTCTCACTCTATCAAGAATATCGATGTCACTCCCATCATATAGGAAGGATAGATCCCATCTACATCACTCACATCTCTCTTTATAAATCGTTACATACCTAGTAATCGCCTTTATAGTCCACCCAGTTATGGGTGACGTTTGACGGATCCAAAGTACATAACTCCTTATGTAGGGATCCATGGTGACTTCAGGTATAAGGACTAGTAATCATACTAATAGCCACATGAGAAAGTATATGACACTCATATAACGATCCATGATACTTTCTCATGGCGGGTCATTCAGTATACATTCTCCAATGCATACCCATGTGTCAACTTGATATCTCTATATCCATGACTTGTGAGATCAAGTCATCGAGTTGACCTACATGCTAGTCTTATTGCATTAACATTGTCCCTGAATGTTAATACTCGACTAGGAATGATTAAGAGTAGTGTTCCCTATATCATCTCACTATCGGTTCAACCAACCGATTGATATAGGTGAGAACCTTCTACTCAAGGACGCTATTATACTTAATTTATTTGGCACCAATACAAGTAAGTATAATAACCAAAAGCAAATGTCTTTATTTATTTAAGAATATGATACAACAAGTTCATAATACAATCATCAAATGATTGACTCTAGGGCTCTAACTAACACTGGGTGCCTGGACCAGGTATGAGCACTCGAACTGCAATCAACTTCAAGTTAACTTTGAGCCTAAGTCTTCTAATCTGGCTCCGCTCGATTAGGTGATTTCAGCTATCCAGAATTGGGCTCACTCGAACCCATCTTTCGGCCTTCTCGAGCAGTCTTCAACTCCGACTTCTCGTCCCTCAGACGCTGCACACTCCCTTCTTATCTACCAGCATACTCTTCCATAGCACCTCATCCCTCAGACTCATCGAGACCGTCGACTCTCTCATATGTTGTCCTTCTCGCCAGCTGCGTCTTTCGCTCGACTTCTTGTGCTCCTAAGTTTCTACACACATAGACATAAGGCATCAAATCACAATAGGACCTAACTTTATTTCGTTGATCACATCAAAACTACCACAGGGTACTTACAGAAATCACCCAAGTGACTAGAGCTGAAGCGGAAGACCCAGACAGAAAGTCAACATGAAGTTGACTGTGGTTCGGGCGCCCGAAGCTATTCTGGGTGCATGGAGGCACCAGGACCGATTTGGTCCATCTAGGGGTATCTTAGTGAGGCACCCCTATATGAAGGCAGTCCGGGTGCCCGGAGCCCTTCCAAGTGCTCGAACCAGATAAAATATTATCTTTCACCCATTACATAGTTGTTGTGGCATGGGTAAAGTTTTATCCACACCCAAGCGCTCGAAGCCCTTCTAAGCGTCCGGATCATGCCACGTCAATAATGGTCAGTTTCGACCAGTGGGCTATAAATAGAGCCCTGGTCTTCATCTTTCAGAACAACACCCTCTATTCTTCAAGTTCTATTCATTTCTTCATTTCTGAGCATCACTGCATGTACGAGGCTCCTCCACCTCTGATGTTTTGTTCGAGAAGGAGATTTTTCTACTGAGCTTACTTTCTTTGGAGTAGTAATCATCTAATTTCCAACTAAGTAAATCGTTGCTTGTCTCGTACTTATTGTTCTTTCATTCTGTTTAATTAAATGTGTAATTGTGTTAAGCCCGATCGAGTTGAGAAAGGTGTTTGTTTTAAATTATGGAGGGTAATTCACGCCCCTCTTTCGGGCCATAAGGGATATATAAGTGGTATCAGAGCCCAACCACTTCAGAAGGAGTAACTACCGATCGAAGCATAGAAGGCAATGACCAGACCAAGCGTCTACCCTCCTAAGTTTGAGGGAGAGTTTGTGTTTTGGAAGTGATGAATGGAGGTATTCTTTAAGACAAATTTTAATATTTTATTAATAATAAAATATGACTTTGAAGCACCAAAGAACATAGATGGAGAAGAACTCGAAGAACTCCTCCGGATAAAAAAGTGGCATGACGAGTTTATGGTAAACGGTAGGCTGAATTTCACCTTATAGCGTACTACTGATTGAGGAACTCGACAAAATCGAAAACTATAAGAGTGCAAAAGAGCTTTAGGAAAACTTCTTGAAGCTCTATAAAGAACCAATAGAAGTCGAATATAACTCCTCGATGGACACCAAATCGTCATCAGAAGAATCCGAGACCAAGAAAATTGCCAAAACAACACTTATAGCTGAATACCTACCTGAAGATAAAGAAAGCTCAACTGAGATAAGAATCTATAAAGAGGGAGAGTTTTTGAAAGAAAGCAGCGATGAAGGGGGAGCATCGAACAACGAAATAATAACGGTAAGTAAGGTACATTCTCGATCCCCTGAAGAACTATTTGAGTTCATTAAAATACTTTCTAAAAATATGGTTAATTTAGAAAAAATTATGCAAAGTTAACGTTAACTTTAGAAAATGGATGTCGACTAGAAGATTATGACAATTTGAAAATTGAAAAGAAAAAAATTAAAAGCACAAATAGATAAATTGAAAAATGACTATGCATGTTCGAATATTTCTTGAAATTATCAAGAACTTAATTAGTATTTTAGATATCAAAAGGCCCAAATTAAAAAATGGCCACCAAAATATATTCCTAGAAAGTTTTTAATTAATCCAATTGGAAGGAACCAATATTGGATTCCAAAATCGTGCTTAAATTAAATTTTTATACATGTCATACTATTAAATTAATTTAATTTTTATTATTTTCTTAGAATTATATAAATAATTTTTTTTCATATAATTTCTATTCAAAATTAATTAGATATTAATTTTTTTAAAAAAGAAGATTTCATATCTTAAATGTAGAAATTTTTTTAATATTTTTTGATCATTGTATTAATCATTATGAATTTTTTAATAAAAATCATATTCTTCAATTTATAGCCTTTACAGATCTGATCTAGATCTCGAAACTCAGGATCATGTTTGACCTGAAGCAGATCGGTCGACTGATCCCCACATTCGGTCGACAGATCAGATGGTCTCCTTCTCATCTGATCCACCCGATCCGCTCGCTCCGCTTCGATCTGGTTAATCCCTATCTCTGGTTCGGTTGACCAATTCCCTAGTCAAGCCCGGTCTACTCGTTGGAAATTTGATCTGCTGCTTGGGGGTTCGATCGATCGATCCCGGTCAGTTCTACCCCTGCACAAAAATGTTAGTCTCCTGCAAAACAGTGTTAGACCATAACAGAGTATAAAAATAAGACTGACAATCTTCGGACTGCCCGGTTCTGACTTCGGATTTCGACCGAAACCCCTAGGTCAAACCGACACCTACTGTTCCCTCTTCCGGGGAAACCATCCTCACCTACTCTACTCAGGAGAAGTTACCTTTTTCCAGTTCGGTCCTCCAGACCGACTGGACTTTTGCTCGGCGTCCGATGCTTCCGGTGTTCATGCTGGACGTCTGGTTTATGACCCGTCCAGACTTCCACTTGGTTCGCGACACCAGGATTTCATCCTAGGGTTACCACCCTCTAGGATTTTGCCCGAAGCTCCGACCGTAAAGACTTTCTGCCTAGGGTTACCACCCCCTAGGACCTAGGTGTAGGACCGTTAGATTCGATAGAGGGGAGGTGAATATCGATTCGAAAAAGACGAGTATAAACGCAGCGGAAAAATAAAATAGACACAGATATTTTTACTTCGTTCGGAGCCTGTGACGACTCCTACTCGAAGGCCCGTGGTCCTTGACCACTTTCGTTGGGCAATCACTAACAAGTTGAAATATGATTACAGAATAAGTACAGGAAATGCTAGTGACAATAAAGCAATACTGACAAAGAAAATTAAATAAAAACCGGAGGAGCACTTTTGTCGGAGCGTTGTTGACGTCTCACTTGAACGTCGAGCAGCAAGACCAGCAGTAGAAGAGTTCTCAGTAAAAATTGATTATGAAGCTCCTGTCTGGGGCTTCTTTTATATGTT
Source organism: Zingiber officinale (assembly GCF_018446385.1). Taxonomy (NCBI): domain Eukaryota; kingdom Viridiplantae; phylum Streptophyta; class Magnoliopsida; order Zingiberales; family Zingiberaceae; genus Zingiber; species Zingiber officinale. The sequence continues at coordinate 37,291,283 of NC_056007.1, read as the reverse complement.
GTTCCGGGTGCCTGGATCCCTTCCGGGCGCCTGGAATGTGACGTAGCTGCTCAAACCGAGATGCTCCACGTGGCGATGCGCAATCAGGATAAATTTTGCCTCCCGGGCGCCCGGACCACCTTGTTTCAGAAAACTCCCTTTTCCTGCAAAACAAAGTTAGTCCGAGGCAAATATACATCCTGTAAAACAGATTGTTAGCACAGTTAAAGTTCAACAGGTGGATAAAAAGAGTATGACTTAGATTCTGTCTTTCCGAGACCGGAATCTAGTCACGATCTCGACTTAGACATCCGAAATGGATCTGAGCCGGATCGACGCCTAATGTCCCCTTCCCGGGAATGCGTCCTCACAGTCACTCCCCTCCAGTGACTTACCTCACTTACCTGCCAGACGTCCGGACAGTCCGTCGACCCGTCTGGACTTCTTGCCAGCTATCCGGTCAGCCCGTCGACCTAGTTGGACTTCTCGCCAAGCATCCGGTCAGCCCGTCGACCCGCTTGGACTTCTCGCCAGTTATCCGGTCAGCCCGTCGACCTAGCTGGACTTCTCGCCAAGCGTCCGGTCAGCCCGTCGACCCGCTTGGACTTCTTGCCAGCTATCCGGTCAGCCCGTCGACCTAGCTGGACTTCGTGCCAGACATCCGGTCAGCCCCTCGACCTGTCTGGACTTCTCCTGCACACTCGATCAAAGTGTCAGACAACAACAAAACTAACTTAACCTATTTGTCATTCATCAAAACCTGGGTTAAATCGTTAGTGCTAACCGCACCAACAATCTCCCCTTTTTTGATGGAATGACAACCTAGTTAAGTTAGTGAAAACATATGCAAGAAACAACATGCATTTATGTGGTTTTAAAGTTAGTTTGTATTTTCAAATTGGTTTAGCTAACTTAACCACCTAACCCTCCCCCTTTGGCATTCATCAAAAATAAGCAAGGGTAAACAATTATAGTGTAGAGTTACTGTAAAAAGTAATCAGATTTTGAAACATATCTAAGTTTGGTTCAAAATTGAAAGATAAAACTACAATTTTTAACACCAAGTTAAAAAAATAGTCAAGTTGACTTGGGGGAGACAAGTTGAATTTTGAAAAGTATAAATTAAAAGTTAATCAAGTTTAACTTTTCAAGCGTGTAAAAATTTTCAAATCAGGTTTTTCAAATTTACTTTTCATGTTTAAGTAACATTTACTTTTCAAAAAGGTAAATTTTCAACCTCGATTTTTCAAAACAAAGAAAAAATTAAATAAGTAAGAATAATTTTTCAAGAAGTAAAATTTTTGCCAAAATAAAATTTTAAGGCTAATTTGATAAAAGCTAAGATTAGAAAGTTGAATTTTCAAGCATATGTTAAAAAACTGAATAAGTTTAAATTTGCAATATTCAACTTTTAAAATCAGGTTTAAAAATTAGGTGGGATTAAACTTAGTTAAATTTAATTTTATGAAAACTAGTGTTTTAAAAATAAGTTAGTTTTAAAATAGATGTAAAAAAACACACAAAATTTTAATTAATTTCTCCCCCTGAACTTATACTTAAAATTTTGAAAATATTTGCTAAAAATATTCAAAGTAAATTTTTTTAAATGAGGTAGAATTTTCTAGAGAGATTTTAAAGAGAAGATTAAAAAATAACGCTTAAGGAGATAATTAAAAAATAAACTTCCCCTTGAATTTGATATTCCTTTATTAATCCTCCTTATTTATTAATTTTTCTAGGGGATTTAAAAGAAATTGAACCTCCCCCTGAATTGGTTACTCCCCTTAATTTAATATCTCCCCTTTAATACTAAGGTTTGGTTGTGTTAAATTTCAAAGCCCTAACACATTTGTCTAATTTAGTAATACATATATTATTATCTCTGTATCCTTGGTATAACTGTTTATTTGAATTTGATTGATCAATTATTAATTAATGTTAGATTCAGGTGCTTAACTTTAGTTTAAGGTTAAATAAGATATAATTTTATTAATTCAATAACAGTTAAGCATTATCAATAATTTATTGATTAGTTTTTACTTGATTTAATAATTTAATACTTAGTGAAATAATTTAAATTTCATATTACTTGATTGAGTTGGTCAATGAAAGTGTTAGTTATAATTATTATTATTATTAAAAAAAAATTTTAAAGGGATTTCTAAAACAGCATTTAAAAGGAATTTAAAATGATTTTTATAATATATTTTATGTCAATTAACATATGTTTGATTCAGTTTTGATTTTAGATTTAAATTAATATTAGTGGTTAATTTAAGTTTAATTTTAAGTTTAAGTTAAAAATTTTAATTTTAATTGTAATTTCAATATTAGTTTTAATTTAAGAATTAATTTTTAGTTAAGTCAAATTAAAAATTAATTTTAAGGTTAAAATGATGTTTAAGATTAAAAATGAGTTTAAAGTCAAAATAATAATTTTTAAAGTGAAAATAATTTATAGAAATAATTTATTATTACTATTTTTAAGTTAACAAAATTTCATTATAGTGAAAAAATAAGAAAATTTTTTCAAAATGATACAAAATTTTAGATAGCTTTAAAATGATTTTTAAAATATTTTTTAAATGATTTTTAAAAGTTTTTTTTTTTAAATAATTTTTGAAATAATTTTTAAGTTAAAATAATTTTAAAAGTATAATTTTTTATATTAAAATAATTTTTAAGTTAAAATAATTTTTAAAATAACAATAATTTTTAAAAGGTTTAAAAAGAATTTTTTTAAAAGAATTTTTAAAGTTTTTAAAAGGATTTTTAGAAGAGTTTTCAAAATAATTTTTAAAATGTTTTAAAAGAATTTTTTAAAGTTTTTAAAATGATTTTTAAAAGTGTTTTTAAAATAATTTTTAAAATGTTTTAAAAGAATTTTTAAAAGAATTTTTTAAAGTTTTTAAAATGATTTTTAAAAGAGTTTTTAAAATAATTTTTAAAATGTTTTAAAAGAATTTTTTAAAGTTTTTAAAATGATTTTTAAAAGAGTTTTTAAAATAATTTTTAAAAGAATTTTTTAAAGTTTTTAAAATGATTTTTAGAAGAGTTTTTAAAATAATTTTAAAAATATTTTAAAAGAATTTTTTAAAGTTTTTAAAATGATTTTTAAAAGAGTTTTTAAAATAATTTTTAAAATGTTTTAAAAGAATTTTTTAAAGTTTTTTAAAATGATTTTTAAAAGAGTTTTTAAAATAATTTTTAAAATGTTTTAATAGAATTTTTTAAAGTTTTTAAAATGATTTTTAAAAGAGTTTTTAAAATAATTTTTAAAAAAAGTTTTTTTTTAAAGAATTTTAAAAAATAGTTTTTAAAGAATTTAAAAAATAGTTTTTAAAGAATTTAAAAAATAGTTTTTAAAGAATTTTAAAAATATTTTTTAAAGAATTTTAAAAATAGTTTTTAAAGAATTTTAAAAATAATTTTTAAAATAGTTTTTAAAGAATTTTTCAAGTAATTTTTAAAGAATTTTAAAAATAGTTTTTAAAGAATTTTTAAGATAGTTTTTGAAGAATTTAAAATTAATTTTTTTTTTTTAAAGAATTTTTTTTTTAAAATAATAAAGTTAAAATAATTTTTAGGTTAAAATAAATTTTTAATTTAAAATAATTTTTAGGTTAAAATAAATTTTTAAATAATAAATTTTTAAGTAAAAAAAATTAAGTTTTAAAATAAATTTTTAAGTTAAAAAAATTAAGTTTAATTTGTAAAATAGTTTTTTTTAAAAAAATTTAATTTTAATTTAATTGAATTTTAATTAATTTTAATTTACTTTGAAATTCGAAATTTAATTTTAATTTGAAATTCAAAATTTAATTTTAATTAATTTTAATTTAATTTGAATTTGAAATTCAAAATTTAATTTTAATTAATTTAATTCAATTTGAATTTGAGATTCACAATTTAAATTTAATTAATTCTAATTTCGTTTGAAAATTAATTAATTTAATCCTTATTCATCTCTCCCGATCTAGATTATCAATCAGGGAATCTTATAATTTTGTGAGATGAATTAGATTTAATTACAGAGTTTGGTTTAACTTGTGTTAGATTCAGGTTTAGCTTTGGTCTCAACAAATAGGCATTCTTCGGATAAACTTCTAAGCTTGGTGAGTCACTTGGACGTCATTAGAAGTAACCAACCTTTCGAGGTTTTCCGAATAGTCCTATCCACGGAGCTTAGTATTAAACCTTGGTCTAACTTGTTAGGATTCATTTAAAGGTAGCTTCGGTCGGTTCCACTTGGCCAAATGCACCAGATTGAAGTCATATCTTTCTAGACATGCGATGCCCAAGCTTCCCCAACGTACTATCATCAAAAAACTTCATCAGTACCATGATTCAAGTTAAACGTGAACCCTCTTTAACTAGTCCTAATTACCCTGTCGGGTAGGTTGGTTGGGGTTACCCTTTTCGGGTAGGTTGATTAGGGTTACCCTGTCGGGTAGGTTAGTTTTGGAGGTGCCAGCTATTCTGGAGCCTCCCCCTGAATTATTGGCCATAAATTTAGTTTTTAGTTCTGGGTTTATTATAGTTAAGTTTTGGTTAAAATTTAATGTTTAATTTGTAATTTAGATTCAAGTTTTTAATTTTGAATTAATTAAATTAGTCAAATTATCTTTCTTTAAGAGAATGTATTTAAAATTTTCTTTCATTTTCACTTTTATTAGGTTAATTGAATTATTTTTCTTTAATAGCTTATTTTTAAAGTTTAAGTTTTTATTCATTTTTAAATTTGAATTAATTAAATTGTTTGAATTATATTTCCTTAAAGGTTTATCTTTTAACCTTTTATTAATTGTTAATTTTGAATTTTTCAGATTATCTTTATTTAATATGTTATTCTTAACATTTAATTTTAATTTTGTTAAATTTAGTTTTGATTTTATCAAAGTGTTTGATTTTATTCTTATATTTTCTTTATTTTTTAAGTTGATATAATTAGTGGAATTTATTAGATTATTCTTATCGTTAAAATTTAATTTTTTATTAATTAAATTATCTTGTGTTTGGATAGGATTTTCTAGATTAATATTGTCTAGATTATTAAATAATTTATTAATTTTATCTAGATCAATATTCACCTTGTCCTCTCTATCATTTGAGTTTTCAGATTTGTTTAGGTTCAAGTTTGAATTTTTTAAATTAATTGGATTTGTTTTATCAGATAATATCTTAGGGGTATTTTTGTAATTATTGTCAACTACATTGTTTTCACATATATTTTCAGAAATAACCAGATCAATGCTCATATTTTCTAAACTACTATTAGCAGGGGTATTTTGGTAAATATCACTAACCTTGAGCGCAACCCCTAATTCAGTAGGCTTTTCGATTGGATCTAACCCGAGTTCAGATTCGATTTTTACTTGATCCTCAAGCTCCATCGGCTCCTCGTGAAGTTTGATCAATTGGGTCCAAAGCTCATGCGCATCTTTGTACTTTTTTACTCTGCATAAAACATTGTTAGGTAAAACATTACAAATGATTTTACTTACATTTGTGTTTAGTTCTGAGTTCTGAGAAGGTTTTCTCAATATCAGCATATAATCGATATCTACGCTTCCTAAGAAGCATTCCATTCTTCGCCTCCAGTAGTTGAAATCTTCTTGAAAAGACATTGTTCTTGCACACAATGAAACAAAGACCAAATCCCAAGACTTGGTCTTGGATTAGCAGTGCTAAAAAAAATAATATTTCACTAATTTTTTTTAAAAAAAATAATAAAATATTATTAAAATAATAATAAAACATATTATCTCAAATTTTTGAAAATGTAATATTTTGTCGATACTAAATAATAGTGAAAAGATGACGATGTATTTTTCAAAACCAGTTTTGGAGGGAAAAAACGAAAGGCGTAAGGTTTTATTTTAAAAACGAACGATATATAATTTTTCTTTAAAAAGACCCCCTCTTTGTCTGATTGGTGGTTGCACCAAATCAGAGCGGTACCTGTTCTGATACCACTTGTAGGACCGTTAGATTCGATAGAGGGGGGTGAATATCGATTCGAAAAAGACGAGTATAAATGCAGCGGAAAAATAAAATAGACACAGATGTTTTTACTTCGTTCGGAGCCTGTGACGACTCCTACTCGAAGGCCCGTGGTCCTTGACCACTTTCGTTGGGCAATCACTAATAAGTCAAAATATGATTACAGAATAAGTACAGGAAATGCTAGTGACAATAAAGCAATACCGACAAAGAAAATTAAATAAAAACCGGAGGAGCACTTTTGTCGGAGCGTTGTTGACGTCGCACTTGAACGCCGAGCAGCAAGACCAGCAGTAGAAGAGTTCTCAGTAAAAATTGATTCTGAAGCTCCTGTCTGGGGCTTCTTTTATATGCTGTTCCGGGTGCCTGGATCCCTTCCGGGCGCCTGGAATGTGACGTAGCTGCTCAAACCGAGATGCTCCACGTGGCGATGCGCAATCAGGATAAATTTTGCCTCCCGGGCGCCCGGACCCCTTCCGGGCGCCCGGACCTCCGGGCGCCCGGACCACCTTGTTTCAGAAAACTCCCTTTTCCTGCAAAACAAAGTTAGTCCGAGGCAAATATACATCCTGTAAAACAGATTGTTAGCACAGTTAAAGTTCAACAGGTGGATAAAAAGAGTATGACTTAGATTCCGTCTTTCCGAGACCGGAATCTAGTCACGATCTCGACTTAGACATCCGAAATGGATCTAAGCCGGATCGACGCCTAATGTCCCCTTCCCGGGAACACGTCATCACAGTCACTCCCCTCCAGTGACTTACCTCACTTACCTGCCAGACGTCCGGTCAGCCCGTCGACCCGTCTGGACTTCTTGCCAGCTATCCGGTCAGCCCGTCGACCTAGTTGGACTTCTCGCCAAGCGTCCGGTCAGCCCGTCGACCCGCTTGGACTTCTCGCCAGCTATCCGGTCAGCCCGTCGACCTAGCTGGACTTCTCGCCAAGCGTCCGGTCAGCCCGTCGACCCGCTTGGACTTCTTGCCAGCTATCCGGTCAGCCCGTCGACCTAGTTGGACTTCGTGCCAGACATCCGGTCAGCCCGTCGACCTGTCTGGACTTCTCCTGCACACTCGATCAAAGTGTCAGACAACAACAAAACTAACTTAACCTATTTGTCATTCATCAAAACCTGGGTTAAATCGTTAGTGCTAACCGCACCAACACTAGGGATACCGCCCCCTACTATTTTCCACTTGCATAACCGCAGCTAGGACTTTTGCCTCAGAACCCTTAGGTCTTTCCTGTAAAGCTCATTCAACATATCAAATAACAAAACACTTTAACTTTGAACCCATTGACATAATCAAAACATAGGTTTGATCGTTGGATGCTTCTTGCACCAACAATCTCTCCCTTTTTGATTATGACAACACGGTTCAAAGTTAAGTAAAAAAAAGTTAAGTAAAAATATAACAGTAAATGAAGAAATTTAAACATGTGCATAAATGAAATAATTTAAATAATTTGAATTGAAAATCTTATGCTCCCCCTTTCATTATGTTTAAATTCTTAATTCTTAACTTAACTTTGATTTTTCTCTCTCCCTTTGACATGACTCAAAAAGAATAAGTAGAGAGAAAAAATAGAAAAATATTTTATTTAAATCTAATCTTCCCCTGAAGGGTAGCACTTAGCTAAATTTTTGGTTTTGAAAATAATTGTTTTTGAGAAAACTTAATTAAGTACGTAGCTTAGTGGGGTTTTTTATTAAAACATGGTTAAGTACTTATCTAAAAAACTTGGCTTGAATAACATTTTCAAAAGTATTTTAACTTGATTTTTCAAAGAAACTTAGCCAAATTTATGAAGATAATTGGTTTGTCAAGTATATAGCCTAAAAAAGACTTAGCTTTAAAGAGCCTTAGCTTTATAAAGTAAAACACGTAGCTTCAAGTAAAGGTTTTTGTTTAAAGTACTCAACTTAAAACAGATTATAATAAAAAGCTTTAGCTTAAGAAAAGATAGAATCTTAGATTTAAAGTTAAAAACTTAACAAAAAAATATTTTCTTGAAAAACTACTTAATTAAGTAAGTGATTTGAAGGATACTTGAGCAAATACTTAGTTTTTATAGATAATTTTTCGTTTTAAAAATAAATTGAATTTTTGGGAATATTTTGAAGAAGAAAAATAATTTAAAAAAAACTTAGCTTGACTCACGTCACTCCCTCTTGATTAATGCCTTCATGATTTGAAAATAATTATTATTGAATATCATTTGATATTTTGAAATATAATTTAAAAGGATTTTAAAATAATTTTTAATAAGATTTTTTTAAGAGATTTTAAAAACATTTTAAAATAATTTTAAATGATTTTTAAAATATTTTAAAATAATTTTTAAAAGTTTTTTGAAAGATTTTTAAAGGGTTTTTAAATGATTTTTTAAAATATTTTTGAAAGATTTTTAAATAATTTTTAAAAGATTTTTAAAGGATTTTTAAAAGATTTTAAAATGATTTTTAAAGGATTTTTAAAGGATTTTTAAAAGATTTTTAAATAATTTTTAAAATATTTTTAAAGAATTTTTAGAATATTTTTAAATAATTTTTAAATGATTTTTAAAGGATTTTTTAAAGATTTTAAAGGATTTTTAAATGATATTTAAAAAAAATTTAAAGGATTTTTAAAAGTTTTTAAAAGATTTTTAAAGGATTTTTAAAAGATTTTTAACTAATTTTAAAATGATTTTTAAAGGATTTTAAAACCATTTTAAAAAGATTTTTAAATCATTTTAAAAATATTTTAAAATTATTTTTAAAAGATATCCTAAATTCATCTCACCCAATTCTAAATTATCAATCGGGATACCCTATGTAGTTTTGTGAGATGGTTATCTTTAATTAAGATTCTTTCTAAGAATTAATTTATATTTGAGTTAGACTTAGTTTTTCCAATTAGTCTATTAAATACATATTTTAAAGATTGGCTCCCAGGCTGTGGCGAGACACTAGGCCTTCTTGGGTATGAGATCATCCACCACTTCTAGACAGAGCCTTTCAAAGAAATTATATATTTAATTTCCTTTTTGAAACCCCTAGGTTTAACTAAACAAGTGTTTACGCCTAGGTCCTTAATCTACCATAGTCTAAGCATGTATAATAAAGAGCAGAAAAGGGCAAGCATCAAATAGTTCTATCTATTGATTAAGATTATTTTTCTATTGACTCCCCAGGATCATAGCCTTGATATGGTCTATCAAGGTAATGGATCTGATCCTTGGGGACCCAATATAGTCCAAGTCCAACTTGATTAACCAAGTTCGACTTGGGGACCCATGCTTGGACTATATTTCTGTTATTTCTATTAACTAGAGATAAATATAATTTATATTTTCTTTTAGTTTTAAATCCAAGTCTGGATTTGTTGTAAATGACTCGCTGTTTCTCAAGAATCAGATCAAGATTCCTGGAACCCAGGGTGAACCGTTCCAACATGTCCTTGAGTTCTTTAACTTGAGTTTTCAAATTAGAATTTTCTTCTTCAAGTTGTTGGACTTGAGTTGAACTTCCAATTTGAACCGACTCAGTCAAAGAACTCAAGTCAGTCGCTTCCTTAAGGATTGTTACCTCCTTTTGGAGTGACTTGACCCGGACATTGGATTTAGCCAGTTTCTTTAGCAAGTAAGGAACTAAGTTTTGTAAATCGTCTAATTGAGTCTCGACAAGTAGAGAACTTAAAGTGGGGTTAAGTCCTTCGGAAATGGATACGGATTCATGGGTTCGCTCGGACTCGGTTTCTGCTTCGCTCTCGAATTCTGAATCAGACTCGGTTTCAGCAACATATGCCTACATTAGTAAAGTGAGGAACCTTGTCGATTCTTCTTCGTTGGACTCAGATTCATCTGATGAATCGGACCAAGTTGTCTTTAATGCCTTCTTTCTTCGTTGCTTCTGATTTGGGCAGTCTGCCTTGTAGTGCCCTTTCTGGTTACAGCTATAGCAGGTGACTCCAGTCTTGACTTTTGTGTTTGTTTGAGTTACCTTTTTCTTTCTGCAAATCTTTTGTACAAGCCTTACTAGTTCGGAAATCACCTCGTCGTCGTCTTCTGATTCCGATTCATCTTTGGATTTGGGTTTGGTTTTGTGCTTCATCTTAGCTTTCCGAGTTCTGCTTGTACCTGCAATCAAGGCAATACCCTTCTTGGCTAGACGTGCATTAGTCTGTTCATGAAATTCAAATTCGAAAAAAATTTCATCTAGTTTAATTAAAGATAAATCCTTGGAAACATTGTAAGTATCAACCATGGATGCCCACAAAGAGTTCCTCAGAAAAGCGTTAAGCGCGTACCTTATTACGTCGCGATATTCTATTCTCTGCCCGATTGCGTGAAGACCATTCAGTAGGTCTTGGATGCGCGCGTGAAGTTAGCTCGATGTCTCTCCTTCCTGCATTTTTATATTATATAATTTGTTTAGAATTAAATCGCGCTTGCATACCTTAGTGTCGGAGGTGTCCTCGTGCAGCTTGATCAATTTTTTCCACAACTCTTTAGCACTTGAGAAGGTCCGACTCTGTTCAATTATTCTTTTGTTAACCCACATTGTAACATACCGGTTGCTTTGGCATCAACTTCAACTTTCTTCATTATGCTAGCATCCCAGTTGATGCATGAGAATAGTTCTCTAGTGCCGTCATGTGGAAGCTCGAGACTAGTGTGGATAATTGTCCACATCTCGACTTGTGACTTGAGGTGGTATTTCATTCGGTTCTTCCAATAGCTAAAGTCCTCGCTAGTAAAGAGCGGCGGGTAGACAGTGCTAAATCCTTCTTGAAGAGCCATAAATCAAAATAGATATCTCGCACACATAAAAATAAAAAATTGTTCCAAGACTTGGTCTTGGATTAGTAGTGTTGGAGTAAAAAAGTAAATTACGATCTCGAGTGGGGTTGCACCGACTTTGAGAAAAGAATCCAATTATAAAAAACTAGATCGGAGGATGGCAAGAATACCGATTCCGATCGACTTCGAAAAATAACTTTAAAACATCACGAAAAACATGCTTGACTGGTGGTTGCGCCAAATCGAAGCGACCCCGCTTTGATACCAATTGTTGGATCGAGAAGCGCTAGAGGGGGTGAATAGTGCTCGTGGCTTTCACACATTTCGTATTCAGAAATTCGAGTAAAGCAGTGAAAATAAGATAAAGACAAACAAGACATAGAGACACCAAGATTTACTTGGTTTGGAGCCTAGGGCGACTTCTACTCCAAGGCCCACGCTCGTTGAGCGTTTACTTTGGGCAACAACTATAATCGTGTAAATCTTTTACAATTTAGAAATACAAGTACTGAATAAAGAATACTGACAATAAAAAGATGAGGAACGTTAGTCGTCAGTTGTCGGAGTAGCAGAGCGTCGTATGAGCGTTCGGAGCAGCGTACAAGTGCATAAAATGTTCTGTTCGAGATTGATGTCGAAGATGCTTCCCGAGGCTTCTTTTATAAGCTCCACAGGACTGATCCAGATCCTCAAGGCTCAGGATCAGGTTTGACCCGAGGCGGATCGGTCGACCGATCCCCACGTTCGGTCGACCGATCGATAGTCTCCTTCTCATCTGATCCGCCCGATCCGCTCTCTCCTTTCGCTCCGCTTCAATTTGGTCAACCCTTATCTTCGGTTCGGTCGACCGATAACCAGGTTCGGTCGATTAATCCCCTAGTCAAGCTTGGTCCACTCGCTGAAAATCTTATCTGCTGCTTGGGGTTCGGTCGACCGATCCAAACGTTCGGTCGACCGATCCCGGTCAGTTCTACCCCTACACAAAAATGTTAGTCTCCTGCAAAATAGAGTTAGAACATAACAGAGTATAAAAATAAGTTTGACAGTCTTCAAACTGTCCGGTTCTAACTTCGGATTTCCGACCGGAAACACTAGGTCAAACTGACGCTTACTGTTCTCTCTTCCGGGGAACGCGTCCTCACCTACTCCACTCAGGAGAAGTTACCTTTTGCTAGTTCAGTCCTTCAGATCGAATGGACTTTTGGTCAGCATCCGATGCTTCCGGTCTTCATGCTGGACGTCCAATCCATAACCCGTCCAGACTTCCACCTGATTCGTGAATCGCGACATCAGGATTTCAACCTATGGTTACCGCCCCCTAGGATTTTTTGCCCAAGCTCCGGCCCGCCAAGACTTTCTTCCTAGGGTTACCACCCCCTAGGACCTAGGGTTACCGTCCCCTAACATTTTCCACTTGCCTAACCGCAGCTAGGACTTTTGCCTCATAACTCGTAGGGTGTGTTTGGTTCAAGTTATCATGCGTAATACTTGGTAATCACATAACTAAGATTATGGAGAATAAAATATAATCCTAATCTTGTTTGGTTCAAACTAAGTAATGGTATAATCTAACTTAACATTTACTATATTACCCCTGGTTAAATTATATGATTATTTTTTTATTAAATTAAATTAAATTATTAATAATAATAATTATAATATTATTAATTAATAAGTACATAATATATATAATAAATAAATAAAATTGATTTATAATTTTTAAAATTTAAAATAAATTTATATATATTTTAAATATGATTAGATATGTCATTATTATATATACTTTATATATATATAGATAAGATATGTGATTAAAATTTTTAATTTGCTTCCCTTTTTACTGTGCTTCTCCCTCATGCCTAATTTTTTCATGTCGTCATCTTCTTTCTCCCATGCAGCGATGCCGCCTCCTTCGCAAGCCATCGACGCCCCACGAATCAGTTCTGATTGGTACTCGAAAAGCACAAAATGGTTATGAACCATCTCCACGAAGAGGAAGCAAAAGTGGTCGACACTGGAGGGATCAACAACCAGCTGCAGCCCCGATCTCCTCCACGACGCAGTCCCACGCGGGCCCATGGTGACTGTGACAAGCTCGTGACGAATGTTGGAGGAAAAAAGGAAAGTGATCGACGCTGAAGGGATCCGTCGCACGAAGTGTGTGGCGATGTTGACTGCGATGAGCTCGCTAAGGCTATTGGAGGCAAAAAGGAAGATGCCCTTGGAGGCAGGGAGGAAGTAGAGGTCCTTGATGGGGGCGACAGCCACGCTCGCGATGTAACACCCATAGGATCCCTAGAAATTTTACATGAATTTATGCATAATTAAATAGGTTTCATGTGGATTCTTACTTAAAAGAAAAAAAGATATAAAATAAAAATAACCAAAAAGAGGCATGACCAAGGATTGAATCTTGGACCTCTTAGTAAATGGTTCCATGTTATAACCAGTAGCCCCAGCAGGGGTGTGCTAATATGAAAAGAGGGAAATTATGGTTAAAGGTAAGGAAAGTGAAGGCTCTCTTCACTAAAGAGGAGAAGTCCAAGTTTCTTTCCTCTTCTTACAATGAAAAGAGAGTTTTACTTCCTCCATTAATTTAGGATGAGTAAAAGAAAAGGGAAGGAAAAATTCATTTTTCCTTCTTCCTTTCATTTGGAATAAAAGGAGAAAAGAAAGAGAAAATTTTATTTTTCTTCTCTTCCTCCTCCCTCCTCCTCTCCACCAAAACTAAGCTTCATCTTCCTCACCATTGCCGAACCAAGCAAGAAGGTTTTCTCTCTAGGAAAAGCTTCACAACCAAGGGTACTTCTCTTAGATGATTAAGCGAGAGATGTAAGTATCCCCTCACCTGTAATACAATAGTTTTCGTACGATTTATGTTTAAAGGTTATTAAAAAAAAAAGACTTAAGGATTTCCTTGCAAGTTTCGGCCAAGATTAAGAGTTGTGGTCACTTAGGGTTGTCAAGTTTACAATTTATGCTTCATGTTGTAACAAAAGGTCTAGAACCCCACACTTTAGGTTTCAGCCAAGATGGAACATAGGGTTTAGATCAAAGTGTTGAAACCTAAAACATGATTGTTTATGCTCCTTCATGATACATGATTTATTACATGTTGTTAGTTAAGTTTTCATGCTACATATTGTACAAATAAAACCTAGAACCTCACCTTAGGTTTCGGCCAAGATGGAACATGAGGTTTAGATCAAAGTGTTAAGACCTAAACATGCTTGTTTATGCTCCTTCATGATACATGATTTATTACATGTTGTTAGTTAAGTTTTCATGCTACATATTGTACAAATAAAACATAGAACCTCATATTAGGTTTCGGCCAAGATGGAACATGAGGTTTAGATCAAAGTATTGAGATCTAAACATGCTTGTTTATGCTCCTTCATGATACATGATTTATTACATGTTGTTAGTTAAGTTTTCATGCTACATATTCTACAAATAAAACCTAGAACCTCACCTTAGGTTTCAGCCAAGATGGAACATGAGGTTTAGATCAAAGTGTTGAGACCTAAACATGCTTGTTTATGCTCCTTCATGATACATGATTTATTACATGTTGCTAGTTAAGTTTTCGTGCTACATTTTGTACAAATAAAACCTAGAACCTCACCTTAGGTTTCAGCCAAGATGGAACATGAGGTTTAGATCAAAGTGTTGAGACCTAAACATGCTTGTTTATGCTCCTTCATGATACATGATTTATTACATGTTGTTAGTTAAGTTTTCATGCTACATGTTGTACAAATAAAACCTAGAACATCACCTTAGGTTTCGGCCAAGATGGAACATGAGGTTTAGATCAAAGTGTTAAGACCTAAACATGCTTGTTTATGCTCCTTCATGATACATGATTTATTACATGTTGTTAGTTAAGTTTTCATTCTACATGTTGTACAAATAAAACCTAGAACCTCACCTTAGGTTTCGGCCAAGATGGAACATAAGGTTTAGAGCAAAGTATTGAAACCTAAACATGCTTGTTCATGCCCCTTCATGATACATGATCAATTACATGTGGTTAGTTAAGTTTTCATGCTATATGATGTATAAAGAAAACCTAGAGTCTTACCTTCGGTTTCGGCCAAGGATGAACACAAGGTCTAGGGCAAGGTTTTGAAATCTAACCATGCTTGTTTTATGCTTCCTCATGATGTATGATTTCCTATGCAATGTTAGGTTAAATTTCCATGGCTTATGTTGCATGAAAAACCTAGAAACACCACCTTGAGTTTTCGGCCAAGGTTGAATATTAGGGTTAGAACCTCACATATGGTTACCAAAGGACTCACTTGCTATGCTATGTAAGTTGCAAAAGTTTCATGCTTTAAATTGATTAAAGGAAAATTTAGAACATGCCTTCATGTTTCAGCCTAGATAAGAAGAATGAGGTTAAGAAGCTACCTAGGGTTCCTAAGGTCTTACATGCTATGATTAATGATTATGAAGACTTAGGTAGTTGATTTCATGTATCCATGTTGTTTGAAAATCTATGATGTATGTTTATATGTTTCGACCAAGCATGATTTAGGGCTTGTAGGAACTTTCAAAAACCTTAATCATGTTTGATGTTGACTCTTATGATATGAGATGAATTTTTGTGTCACCATGTTAATTGATATGTGCACTTCATGTTATCATGTTACGTTTTTATGAGATGCTATATAATGTGCACTTCATGTTATCATGTTATGTTTTTATTATATGCTATATGCTATGTGCACTTGGTGCCATCATGCTATGTTTATGCAAGACTTACGTAAGATGAAAAGCCTAAGAGATGCTTCCCTTAAGTTGGGATCAAGAGCACTCTTCATGATATGACAAGAATATGAAATGTTATGAAATGACAAGAACATGATATGTTATGATATGACATGATATGACAGCTATTTTACTTTGTATGGCTTGTACCAAGGGTGGGCTCCACAAGCGCCCCTAGGTCGATGGTCTATGAAACGGGCATAGTAAAAGGGATGGGCTCCTAAGTGCCCCTAGGTCGATGGTCTATGAAACGGGCCTAGTTCCTAGTAGGTTCAAGATTAGCTACCTTGGATCTATTTAGGATGCGCATTTATGTATGTATGTGGTACAAGCCGGGCCCTCATGTTGAGATTATGTTTAAGTATGTATATGATATATGTTTTCGAAAGGACATCTTGCATATATTCATTTCATGATACATGTTTTCAAATGATCATCTTGCATTTACAAGTTCATGTTATATGTTTTTCTTTATTCTTCTTAAAGATACTCTTGAAATATATGTCTATGATGTTTATATGATCATGTTACTACTTTATGTTTATGTCCTCACATGATATGATATGACTTTATGTTTATGCTCTCACATGATATGACATGACTTTATGTTTATGCTCTCTCATGATATGATATGACTTTATGTTTATGCTCTCTCATGATATGATATGACTTTATGTTTATGCTCTCACATGATATGTTATGATTTACCAAATAAATATGTCATCACTTTATGTTCATGCATGAATCATGTTTTTGTGAGTAGGAAAGGGACTTACTAAGCCTATGGGCTTATAGTTTTTATGTTTCCTTGTACTGCCGAAAAAAGGAAAGGAATGGCTAAACTAAGAGGAGCAGTAGGAAGGGCAAGTGTTTGTGTGGCAATGGCACAGTGGAAGAAAACTGCTATATGTTTTAAATTCTAAGTTTGCATATGAACCATGTGTTATCTTTATGTTTTGATAGTACTTTAACTAATATGGATAGTTATGCACTTATGTTCTTCATGTTTAATGCTAGTATGCTTATGATATCATGAATTATGCTTCAAGTAGTTGGTATTAATTAAGTGTATGCATGAATACTAGTAAGTCTACATGTTCAGTATGATAAGATTAATGGTTAGAAAAAAATATTTATTATTAAATAACTGTTTCCGCTGCCATGATTTTATATGTATGCACGTATGTAAGTAACCCCGTCCCTCCTTAAGCAGTGGGAGGGTGGGCGTTACAGTATTGGTATCAGAGCTGGTCTTCCTTTCCACTACACACACACATCAAGCCTACATCTTGCTGCTCCAAGTAAGAATTTCTATGCCTACGCTATTTTTTTTATGTATTATAAGGAATGCTTTAATTTAAGTATGCATGTCTACTCCATTTTTTAATTA
The DNA here is from genome assembly GCF_018446385.1 of Zingiber officinale. Classification (NCBI taxonomy): domain Eukaryota; kingdom Viridiplantae; phylum Streptophyta; class Magnoliopsida; order Zingiberales; family Zingiberaceae; genus Zingiber; species Zingiber officinale. The sequence continues at coordinate 37,274,350 of NC_056007.1, read as the reverse complement.
TGATACGTTACAGTTTTAGTTTAAGTATGCATGATGGTAGATTAGGAATAATAATAACTTATGCTAGCCTTGTTGTCATTTCATGAAGATAAGCATGGTTAGAAGACACAATACTAGAGCTGATGAGACAGTACCTCCACCGGATCTGATGCATGTAGTTACTGAACTTCAGCGTTAGGTCAACGAACAGCAGGAAATAATAAATACTCTGATGAATTAGCAAGGGAACCCAGCTACCCCACCAGGGAATCAGAATGCGATGCCAGTCATACCTACGGCTGTACCAGTGCCACCGGCACTTGCACCACCGGTAGGCCCAGCCCCAGTGGTTCGCCAGGAGGCGTATCTGATTTAGTGGCAGAGGCTGAAGCCGGAAGCTTTCTCCGGCAACTGTGAGCCATGGGACTCCCAAGCCTGGTTAAAGACTGTGGAGAGCATAGTGGAGCTATTGGACTGGCTTGAACATGAGAAAGTCAAGTGTGCATCGTTCTGCCTTACGGGCGATGCTAGAATGTGGTGGGACCGAGTTAAAGAAAAGAGGCAAGTAAACCAAATGAGATGGACGGACTTCGAGACTGAATTCTTCCACATGCGTGTGACGAACAAGCACTACGACAAGTTCACCGAGTTCCGACAAGGTGACCTCTCAGTTAATGAAGCTGTGAAGAGATTCAACCGTCTAGCGCGCCTATGCTTAGAGTTGGTCAGCACAGAAAGAGAAAGGGTCAGACTTATGCTGAAGATCCTCAGACCCGAGATAGATCTGAATGTGGCCGGCAGAGTTAATAGACCGTAGATTGTCGAAGAGCTAATTAGCAGTGCCCTGATCACCGAACACTACTTGAAGGCGTTGAACGAGGGCAAAAGTCAACCCCGGCCAGGAGGACAGAAATCTCAAAAAACCAAAGCCAACTGGAAAGGAAACCATAGTGGCAAGAGAAAGTAATGAAACGACTCTAAGGGTGGTTCGGCAAGCAAGCAACCTACGTTCCCTCAGTGTACCACATGTGGGAAGAAGCATCCGGGAAAATGTCGTATGGGCACAAATAAGTGCTACAACTGTGGATTGGAAGGACATATGGCCAGAAACTGTCCTACCCAGAGTCAGACACCTCCTCAGCAGTATGTCCAGAACAGAGGTGCTCCCCCAAAGCTACACCTGATGCAAGCTGCGATAGAAGGTCCTCAGATAAGCCAAGGGCGATTGGAGGTCCCGCCAGTTACGACGAATGCCAGAATTTTCTCCCTCACCAAGGAAGATGTGGCCAATGCTTCTACCGTTGTCACAGGTCAGATATTTATTTTCAGTCAGCATGCTACTATATTATTTGATCCTGGGGCAACGCACTCGTTCGTCTCTACCCTATTCACAAGAAAGATAGACATGCCACCCCAAGCCTTAGATTGTAAATTCTTAATGACCCTGCCTTCGGGAGAAGTAATGCCATATACTCATATGTTGCGAGCCGCGCCCATCAGAATCGCAGACAGAGAACTCTACTGTGATCTAATAGTGCTTGACATGCAGGATTATGATATTATATTGGGCATGGATTTCCTGAGCAAGTACGGTGCTTCAATAGAGTGTCGTAAGAGAAAAGTGGTCTTCCGGCCTGAAGTAGAACCGACGTTCGAATTTATCGGAGAGACAAGGAAAGAAGTTAAGAAATTCTTATCAACCTTAAAGGCATAGAAGATGTTAGACAATGGATGCACTGGGTTTCTAGCACATATGGTTGATACAAGTCAAGCAGAGGAACTGAAGCTGGAAGATGTCAGAGTTGTACGCAACTACCCAGAGGTATTTCCCGATGAACTACCAGGGTTAGCCCCAGATAGAGAAATCAAATTTGAGATTGAATTGATTCCGGGTACTAAACCTATCTTTAAAGCACCTTACCGTATGACGCCAGCTGAATTGAAGGAACTTCAGGAACAGCTACGGGAGTTACTCGACAAGGGACTTATCCGCCCTAGTCACTCCCCATGGGGAGCTCCAGTACTATTTGTGAAGAAGAAAGATGGGTCTATGCGAATGTGCATAGACTACCGAGCGCTAAATAAAGTGACGATCAAGAACCGGTACCCTCTACCATAGATTGACGGCCTGTTTGACCAGTTGAAGGGTGCCACCATTTTCTCTAAGATCGATTTGAGTTATGGCTATCATCAAGTAAAAGTGAAACTGGATGATATACCAAAGACGGCTTTCCAGACAAGATACGGACACTATGAGTTTGTAGTTATGCCCTTCGGAGTGACGAATGCTCCTGCCTTGTTTATGGACCTGATGAATCTGGTATTCTTAGCATTTCTCGACAAATTTGTGATCATTTTCATCGATGATATCCTCATCTATTCGAGAACTCAGGCGGAGCATGCCGAACACCTGAAAATAGTTTTGCGAATTCTTCAGGAGAAGCAGCTGTATGCGAAATTTTCCAAATGCGAGTTCTGGCTCGATCGAGTATCATTTTTGGGTCATGTTATCTCTAAAGATGGAGTAATGGTAGACCCAATCAAAATTGAAGTTGTGAGCAACTAGAACAGGACAAAGAATGTCAGTGAGATCAGAAGCTTTCTCGGGCTAGCAGGCTAATACCGGAAGTTCATAAAGGGTTTCTCCAGAATTGCAGCCCCTATGACAGCTCTCACTCGGAAAAATAAGGAGTATGAATGGACAGGCAATTACGAGAAGAGTTTCACGGAATTGAAAAGGAGACTGATCAGTGCTCCAATTCTTGCTCTTCCGGAAGGTAACGAAGGATTTGATATGTACAACGACGCTTCCAGATTAGGACTCGGAGCTGTACTCATGCAAAACGGCAAGGTCATCGCCTATGCCTATAGGCAACTCAAAGAACATGAAAGAAATTGCCCCACTCAAGATTTAGAGCTAGCAGCCGTGGTCTTTGCTCTCAAGATATGGAGGCATTATCTATATGGAGCACAGTGTAAGATTTATACAGATCACCAGAGTCTAAAATATTTCTTCACACAGAAGGACCTAAACATGAGACAACGTAGATGGCTTGAGCTAGTCAAGGACTATGACTGCGAGATCTTCTACCATCCGGGAAAGGCGAACAAAGTGGCTGACACACTCAGCAGGAAGTCCTAGGCCACCTTAGTTACCCGGAGCTATTTTAGGTTCGAGGACGAACTTTTATGAGGTATAGGGGACTGTAACACCCATAGGATCCCTAGAAATTTTACATGAATTTATGAATGATTAAATAGGTTTCATGTGGATTCTTCCTTAAAAGAAAAAAAGATATAAAATAAAAAGAACCAAAAAGAGGCATGACCAAGGATTGAACCTTTGACCTCTTAGTAAATGGTTCCATGTTATAACCAGTAGCCCCAGCAGGGTTGTGCTGATATGAAAAGAGGGAAATTATGGTTAAAGGTAAGGAAAGTGAAAGCTCTCTTCACTAAAGAGGAGAAGTCCAAGTTTCTTTCCTCTTCTTACAATGAAAAGAGAGTTTTACTTCCTCCCTTCATTTAGGATGAGTAAAAGAAAAGGGAAGGAAAAATTCATTTTTCCTTCTTCCTTTCATTTTGAATAAAAGGAGAAAAGATAAAGAAAATTTTATTTTTCTTCTCTTCCTCCTCCCTCCTCCTCTCCACCGAAACTAAGCTTCATCTTCCTCACCATTGTCGAACCAAGCAAGAAGGTTTTCTCTCTAGGAAAAGCTTCACAACCAAGGGTACTTCTCTTATAGGATTAAGCGAGAGATGTAAGTATCCCCTCACCTGTAGTTATATAGTTTTCGTACGCTTTATGTTTAAAGGTTATTAAAAAAAAAAGACTTAAGGATTTCCTTGCAAGTTTCGGCCAAGATGTAGAGTTGTGGTCACTTAGGGTTGTCAAGTTTACAATTTATGCTTCATGTTGTAACAAAAGGTCTAGAACCCCACACTTTAGGTTTCGGCCAAGATGGAACATAGGGTTTAGATCAAAGTGTTGAAACCTAAAACATGATTGTTTATGCTCCTTCATGATACATGATTTATTACATGTTGTTAGTTAAGTTTTCATGCTACATATTGTACAAATAAAACCTAGAACCTCACCTTAGGTTTTGGCCAAGATGGAACATGAGGTTTAGATCAAAGTGTTAAGACCTAAACATGCTTGTTTATGCTCCTTCATGATACATGATTTATTACATGTTGTTAGTTAAGTTTTCATGCTACATATTCTACAAATAAAACCTAGAACCTCACCTTAGGTTTCGGCCAAGATGGAACATGAGGTTTAGATCAAAGTGTTGAGACCTAAACATGCTTGTTTATGCTCCTTCATGATACATGATTTATTACATGTTGTTAGTTAAGTTTTCATGCTATATATTGTACAAATAAAATCTAGAACCTCACCTTAGGTTTCGGCCAAGACGGAACATGAGGTTTAGATCAAAGTGTTAAGACCTAAACATGCTTGTTTATGCTCCTTCATGATTCATGATTTATTACATGTTGTTAGTTAAGTTTTCATGCTACATATTGTACAAATAAAACCTAGAACCTCACCATAGGATTCGACCAAGATGGAACATGAGGTTTAGATCAAAGTGTTGAGACCTAAACATGCTTGTTTATGCTCCTTCATGATACATGATTTATTACATGTTGTTAGTTAAGTTTTCATGCAACATGTTGTACAAATAAAGCCTAGAACCTCACCTTAGGTTTCGGCCAAGATGAAACTTGAGGTTTAGATCAAAGTGTTAAGACCAAAACATGCTTTTTTATGCTCCTTCATGTTACATGATTTATTACATGTTGTTAGTTAAGTTTTCATTCTACATGTTGTACAAATAAAACCTAGAACCTCACCTTAGGTTTCGGCCAAGATGGAACATAAGGTTTAGAGCAAAGTATTGAAACCTAAACATGCTTGTTTATGCCCCTTCATGATACATGATCTATTACATGTGGTCAGTTAATTTTTCATGCTATATGATGTATAAACAAAACCTAGAGTCTTACCTTAGGTTTCGGCCAAGGATAAACACAAAGTCTAGGGCAAGGTTTTGAAATCTAACCATGCTTGTTTTATGCTTCCTCATGATGTATGATTTCCTATGCAATGTTAGGTTAAATTTCCATGGCTTATGTTGCATGAAAAACCTAGAAACACCACTTTGTGGTTTCGGCCAAGGTTGAATATTAGGGTTAGAACCTCACTTATGGTTACCAAAGGACTCACTTGCTATGCTATGTAAGTTGCAAAAGTTTCATGCTTTAAATTGATTAAAGGAAAAATTTAGAACATGCCTTCATGTTTCGGCCTAGATAAGAAGAATGAGGTTAAGAAGCTACCTAGGGTTCCTAAGGTCTTACATGCTATGATTAATGATTATGAAGACTTAGGTAGTTGATTTCATGTATCCATGTTGTTTGAAAATCTATGATGTATGTTTATATGTTTCGGCCAAGCCTGATTTAGGGCTTGTAGGAAGTTTCAAAAACCTTAATCATGTATGATGTTGACTCTTATGATATGAGATGAATTTTTGTGTCACAATTTTAATTGATATGTGCACTTCATGTTATCATGTTATGTTTTTATGAGATGCTATATAATGTGCACCTCATGTTATCATGTTATATTTTTATGATATGCTATATGCTATGTGCACTTGGTGCCATCATGCTATGTTTATGCAAGGCTTACGTAAGATGAAAAGCCTAAGAGATGCTTCTCTTAAGTTGGGATCAAGAGCACTCTTCATGATATGACAAGAATATGAAATGTTATGAAATGACAAGAACATGATATGTTATTATATGACATGCTATTTTACTTTGTATGCCTTGTACCAAGGGTGGGCTCCACAAGCGCCCCTAGGTCGATGGTCTATGAAACGGGCCTAGTAAAAGGGATGGGTTCCTAAGTGCCCCTAGGTCGATGGTCTATGAAACGGGCCTAGTTCCTAGTAGGTTCAAGATTAGTTACCTTGGATCTATTTAGGATGCGCGCATTTATGTATGTATGTGGTACAAGCCGGGTCCTCATGTTGAGATTATGTTTAAGTATGTATATGATATATGTTTTCAAAAGGATATCTTGCATATATTCATTTCATGATACATGTTTTCAAAAGATCATATTGCATTTATAAGTTCATGTTATATGTTTTTCTTTATGCTTCTTAAAGATGCTCTTGAAATATGTCTATGATGTTTATATGATCATGTTACTACTTTATGTTTATGTCCTCACATGATATGATATGACTTTATGTTTATGCTCTCACATGATATGACATGACTTTATGTTTATGCTCTCTCATGATATGATATGACTTTATGTTTATGCTCTCACATGAAATGATATGACTTTATGTTATGCTCTCACATGTTATATTATGATTTACCAAATAAACAAGTCATCACTTTATGTTCATGCATGAATCATGTTTTTGTGAGTAGGAAAGGGACTTACTAAGCCTATGGGCTTATAGTTTTTATGTTTCCTTGTACTGCATAAAAAGGAAAGGAATGGCTAAACTAAGAGGAGCAGCAGGAAGGGCAAGTGTGTGTGTGGCAGTGGCACGGTGGAAGAAAACTGCTATATGTTTTAAATTCTAAGTTTGCATATGAACCATGTGTTATCTTTATGTTTTGATAGTACTTTAACTAATATGGATAGTTATGCACTTATGTTCTTCATGTTTCATGCTAGTATGCTTATGATATCATGAATTATGCTTCAAGTAGTTGGTATTAATTAAGTGTATGCATGAATACTAATAAGTATACATGTTCAGTATGATAAGCTTAATGGTTAGAAAAAAATATTTATTATTAAATAACTATTTCCACTGCCATGATTTTATATGTATGCACGTATGTAAGTAAGTAACCCCATCCCTTCTTAAGCAGTGGGAGGGCGGGCGTTACACGCGAAGGGGATCTTGAACCACCGACCAAAGCTGTCGTTGAATCCCTAGGGGGCCTCTTCTTGCAGTTGAAGAGGCATCCACTACCTGATCAAAGCGTCCCTCTTCTAGGCGGCGGAAGTCGTGAGCGGACACAACAGAGGTGGGTGCCTTGGAGACGGATCGGACATGGAGAATGTCCGAGAGAGCGAAGCAGAAGATCTCGTAGAGGAGCTCGAAGGAGAGAAGGCAGAGGTCGATGACAATGATACCGCGATCGACGCCCCTCATAATTTACTCCTGATCATCTCCTCGTGTCAAAGGGTAATTTTGGAAAAAAAAAATATTAATAACCCTGGAATCGTAGAAAACCTAGATTTTCAAGGTTTTGTGATTCCTGGTTCTATTCCCTAATTGCTGATGTGGCGGGAATGTTGCATCACCAGGAATCACCAATTACTTAAACCAAACAAGATTATCGTTGATAACCAACTATGGTTATCTGCGATAACTCCGAACCAAACACGCCCTTAGGTCTTTCCCGCAAAGCTCATTCAACATATCAGATAACAAAACACCTTAACATTGAACCTTGCACCAACATGCCTAACATCCAAAAGGCTCTCCAACAATATCCCGATTGTTGAAAACTTGATCATCAAATTGACCCTAAACTCATGTATTTATCCTCCATGGATCTCATACACCTATACGAGTTGACCCGATCAAAATCAGTGCTGAAATACAGTTTTAGAATGGTATCAGTCGACTACCCTTATTGAAATCAACACACAGAAGCATTCTGTGTTTGATATTCACTGTTACCAGTCGACTGGTAACTGTACTAGTCATCTGGCACACTGTTCCAGCCCTTTTTAGCATCCTGAACCTAATTTCAGAAATGCATAGAAAATTCCACAGAATCCAAAAATCCCCAAATTTTGTAGAGAGGTCTGTTTTACCCATGTCTACTTGGAAAAAATACATTAAAAAATGTATCTATCACCAATCCTAATATTGACACAAAACCCAAAAATAGCTAAATGGTTCAATTGAACCTTGACATAAAGTCCTAGTTTTGACTTCCTCATGATGTATTTGCCCATACTAAAGCACAATGCATCTCTAGCATTAGTTTATATGGCATCTATACATCTAAAACCAATTATCATGTAATATGATCCTAATGTCATATTTCCTTACATGAAACACAACTCAATTGTGTCAATTCCCTAAGGTTGAGACTCAAATCTGTCTCCAAACCTTTTGACATATTTCATGACCTGATCTAGACTCCCAAGTAAAATTCACTTGAGATCCATTGGCCATGGGTCCAATTTGACTCTTTGAGCTCCCCTAGAGCTCTTAACCTTTGTCACCTCCCTAGGTGACTCATCCACAATTGCTAGCCCACATCGGTGCACCTCCGGTGACACTTGGCCTATAAACCTAACCTTTTTAACCTCTGACACCTTGTCCTTGGTTAATTTAATCTTACCTTTAAATGACTTTCTCTTGCCATTTATCGGCTTCTCCTTGCTATAGTCATATGCAACCCTAGCATAAGACTTTTCCTTCGCATTGGAGACACTAGGTCGGTATCCTAGACCCGATCTATCATTGTTGGTCTTTGGCTACCCAACACCATACTGAAACCCTTAGATCCAACATTGAATCTTTCTATGGTTTTCTCCAACTTATCAAGCTTTGCCTTCAAAGCTTGATTTTTCTTTTCTAAGTTCCTAAACCTAGAGTCAACATGTCCACCATGGACATTCCTAGACCTACCTGTTGGCGCTACTCAGAATTCCGTTATGTTTCCCTTGTATAAAAATCTGTACAAGCACAGAAATTTTCCAAGCAACCCATGTGCTTTTCAGAAGTTAAACTTGGATTACAAATAAAACTTAACATTATTAATCCAAGTTCAACCCATGTGTTCATCAGAAGTTAAACCATATTATAGAAGTTGATTAAATATCTATTTTAAGAATTGACTTGCAGGTCATTGGCGAGGCACTCGACCTTCTTGGGTATGGGATCATCTACCACTTCCTAGTCAAAGCCTTTCAAAAAAATTGAATATTTAAACTCCTTACAGTAAACCCTAGGTTTAATACAGAGACCTCAATCAAAGCACAAGATCGCTAGCCTCTTGTGTTGGTACTTCAGGATCCATACAAAGGAAAAATAAACTAGTACACAACAGAAACAATTAACTAGTTATACCTTTCTTAGTAGCTTAAAGACCTCTTGATCTTCTATTGTATTCCTCTCCTCCTCTTGGACGTCATGTGGGTGACGATCTACCCAGATGCAAAAATCACCCAAGTCCTTCTTTCTTCCAAGACTTTCAACCACCAAGGGATCAAAGCTAGGAATACCACCTATTGTTCTTCTTTCTTTCTTGCAACCCGCCGACCACAAGATGGTTGAAGCCTCTTGATGCCGCCGGCCTTAGGTGAGAAAGAAAGGGGAGAATAAGAATATGAGGGGGCTGACCACAAAGAGAATAGAAGAGGAATAGAAATTGTGTAGATGATTATTTCCTCTAAAGCACCATCTATCCTCTTTTATAATCCTTGGTAATGGCTACAAAGGAAAGATTTTAACAACAATTAAAATCTCTCTTTTAAATTTTTTATTGTGGATGGCTACAAAAGGAAAGTATTAAAATTAAAAATCTCTCTTTTAAACATTGTAGATGTCTACAAAAAGGAAAGATTTTTAAATTTAAAACTCTCTTTTAAAACCATGTGGATAGCTTCAAAAAAATAAATTTTTTAAAATTTAAAACCGATCTTTTAAAACATTGTAGATGGCTAAAAAAAGAAATATTTAAAAAATTAAAAACCCACTTTTAAACCCATCTTGGCCGGCCCCTTGCTTGGGCACCAAGCAAGGGGTGGCTGACCCCTTGCTTGGGCACCAAGAAAGGATTTGGCCTTATGCCCAAGCAAGGGGTGGCCGGCCCCTTGCTTGGGCACCAAGAAAGGATTTGGCCGGCCATAAGAATGACTTGCGTGGATGCGAGGCTTTATATATAGAGGCTACAACAGGGACCTAGAGAAAGAATTGGTTTTGGCCTCCTTATGAGCTTGAGCTTCCTGTGTTAGACCCGAACACCCAACTCAAGTTCATCAATAATAACTCATACCACTAAACAGTTATTATTGAACTACCGTACCAATCCCATATTATATTATGGGCTCCTTCTTATCATGAGTGTGGTAATCTCCCTGTGTTTAAGATATCGAATGTCCATTAATTAAATGGGTTACTTGTAACACCCATGAAATGATAAGCTATACCTATGGGTATTTTTAATTTTAGAATAAAAGAAAAAAAAAGAAGAGAAATGGAACTAGAAACCAAAATGAAATAAAAAGAAAGAGAGGTTAAGGTTTGAACCTTGAACCTCCCACAAATGATAGAATTAAATTGGTGTATGGTAACCACTAGAGTAATGAATAATATATGAATAGAAAAGAATGGAAATAGTAGTTAAAAGTAAGAATATAATTAAGTAAAGGAACAAGAGAAAAGCAAGTAGCTTTCCTCCTCTTCCTCTTGGTTAAGAAAGGAAGCAAGCAAAAGATAAGTTGTCTTTCTTCCTTCTTCTCTATTTTCGTGGGAATTAAGAGAGTGAGGAGATAGAGGAGTTAAGGGGTTGAATGGGGACATGTTCATTCTCATTAGGAATAAATAGGAATGAGAGAAGAAAAGGGAAAGAAAGTTGGTTAATTCTTCCTTCTTCTTCTTCCTCCTCCTTCCTTCTCCTTCTTCCTTCTCCACCGAGACCTAAACCTCTTCCTCTCTCATTTCCAAAAATCCAAGCTAAGTTTCTTCTTGCTAAGAAAAACAAATTCACAAGAAGGAGTCCTCAAGATCTACTCCTTACAAGCAAGAGAAGAAAGGAGAAAACTAAGAAGAGAAGTTTCTTCTTCCTCTTAACAAGGGTACCATCTTCCTTAGGAAAAACAAACAACAAGTTGTAAGTATCCCCTCACCTGTGGTACAAGTTGTTTACGTGTTTTCCATAAGGTTAGAATGCTTAAAAAACCTAGAATCACTTCTTGAGATTTCGGCCAAAACTTGAACAAAGGATTTAGAGAAGTTTAAGACCTAACTAAGCATGCTCACTATGTTTTTATGATATGTGCCCTAGTATAGGAGTTAGTGAATGTTTCTTATGCTTGTATGTTTACCTAAAACTTAGATACATGCTCTTGAACTTTCGGCCAAAGTATGAATAAAGGATTAGGAACACGAAATACGTGAAGAATCATCATTAGAACCATCATACTAGCCGACCATCGATGAACTGATCGGAAGGCTTAAGACCTAAACTAAACATGCTCACTATGTCCTTATGATATGTACCCTATGATAAGAGATTAGTTTGGTGTTTTTATGCTTGGATGTTGCTTAAAACCTAAATACATGCTCATGAAGTGTTCGGTCATGATAGAGAAATTGACTAAGAGAGGTTAAAAAATTTAGTCTACCATGATCATGACTTGCTTATTAATATGTTATGAAGAGTACTTAGTGTTTTTCACACTTGTATGATTTTTGGAACCTAAATACATGCCACCTTAGGGAATTAGGGTTTCGGCTATGATCAATTTTAGGGTCCAAGGAAGCTTAAAAAAATAATTAAACATAGCATGCTCATGAATCCCCTTATGATATGATAAGAAGTTAGCTAGATATTCATGCTTGTATGTTGTTTAGAGCTTGATTTTCTTCTTCATAAAATTTCAGCCATGATCAAATTTAGGGTCCAAGGAAGATTAAAATTAAATCTAGCATGCTCATGAATTCCCTTATGATATGATATGAAGTTAGCATGATATTTATTCTTGTATGTTGTTTAGAGTTTATTTTCCTACTTCATGAACTTTCGGCCATGATCAAATTTAGGGTCCAAGGAAGCTTAAAATTAAATCTAGCATGCTCATGAATTCCCTTATGATATGATATGAAGTTAGCTTGATATTTATGCTTGTATGTTGTTTAGAGTTTATTTTCCTACTTCATGAACTTTCGGCCATGCTAAGGATCAAGACCTAGGAAAGCTTAAAAATTGGATTAACATGCTTATGACTTTCCTTATGATATGATATGAAGTTAACATGAGATTCTTATGCTTGTATTTTGTTTAGAGTTTAAGTTCATACTCTTGAACTTTCGACCATGATGGGATTAGAAGCCTAGATGTGCCTCACATGCTACGTTATGAATTAAGAGATGTTATTTAATGATTCCATACATGATTATGTTTTTCTATGATAGGTGATGTGTTCATTTATACCTATGAACCATGCATGATAATGTCTCTTATGATGTGCTATATGCTCAAGTATGCATGCTTTATGATATGACAAGTAATATGCTCATTTATGTATGCTTATGATCCATGCATGATAATGTCTCTTATGATGTGCTATGTGCTCAAGTACGCATGCTTTATGATATGATAAGTAAAGGCCTAAGAGTTGCTTCCCTATTTGTTGGGATTAAGAGCACTCTCTATGATATGACAAGTGAAGGCCTAAGAGTTTCTTCCCCTTGGGGACTAAGAGCACTCTTCATGATATGACAGGATATGATATGCTATGTTATGACATGAACCATGATATGCTATTTTACTTTGTATGGCTTGTACCAAGGGTGGGCTCCATAAGCGCCCCTAGGCCGACGGACTATGAACGGGTCTAGTAAAAAGGGATGAGCTCCTTAGTACGCCCCTGGGTCGACGGTCGTAGTACGGACCTAGTTCCCTAGTAGGTTCGGGGCTAGCTACCCTGCCCTAGGGATTGCGCGCATTTATGTATGTATGTGGTACAAGCCGGGCCCTCATGATGATATTATGTTCAAGTACTATATGATATGTTTAAAGACATCTTGCATATGACATGACACATGTTTTAAAAGACATCTTGCATGATATGATTTATGATATGATATGCTTTTATGATTTATATGACATGATGTTTTTTTTATTGATGATATGATACATCATGATATTTCTTTATGATATGCTATGCCCTTATGATTTATATGACATGATACTCTTATGATTTATGATATGATATAGCATGATGTTCTTTATGAGATGATATGCTATGATGCTATGTTTTCACAATATGATGTTAGATGATTATGTTTCCATTGTTATATGCTTATGTGATTATGCTATGATATATGGTTTTTGTGAATAGGAAAGGATCTTACTAAGCCTGTGTGCTTATAGCTTACTTTCCTTGTACCGCAGATAAAGGCAAAGAATGGATGAACTAGGGGAGCCGCAGGAGAGGCAAGAGATGTGTGTGGTGGTGGCTCGGCTAAGACAAATAAAAGACCTGCTTATGTTATTTTTTTTATGTTGACATGAACTAAGTTTATTTATGTTAATGTTCCGCATGACTTCATGATACTTCCACTGTTTTACTTTAGAAAGAAATTTTAATATGCATGTATGTTTCCGTAAGTAGTAAAGTAACCCCGCCCTACTAGCAGGAGGGGCGGGCGTTACAAGTTGGTATCAGAGCCAAGTTAGCCTTCCCGCTACACACACATCAAGCCTCCATCCTGCCGCTCCAAGTAAGACTTTCTGTACTTACTCCATTCTATTTATGTATGATAGGAAATGTTTTAGTATCCATGAACCTAAGTATGACTGATATGGATTTCCTTTATGTATGATAAGCGATATTTAATGTGCACGAATATAAGTAGGGATGACTCTAGACTTATGCTAGCCTTATTGTTATTTATGAAAATAGATATGGCTAGAAGACGTGGTAACAGGGCCGATGAGACAGTGACCCCACCAGATCTGACCCAGGTAGTCACAGATCTCCAGCGTCAGATCACGGAACAACAACAAGTAATCACTGCTCTGATGAATCAGCAAGGAAACCCTGTCACCCCACCAGCAAATCAGAATGCAGTGCCCGTCATACCAATATCTGCACCAGTACCACCGGTAGCCCCTGCCCCAGTGGTCCGACAGGAGACCTACTTGATACAGTGGCTAAGGCTGAAGCCGGAGAACTTCTCGGGTACTTGTGAGCCATGGGACGCCCAAGCCTGGTTCAAGACGGTGGAAAATATTGTGGAATTGCTGGACTGGCCCGTATCAGAAAAGATCAAATGCGTGTCATTCTATTTTTCCGGAGACGCAAGAATGTGGTGGGAAAGAGTTAAGGCTAAGAGACAAGTTAATCTGATGAACTGGATGGACTTCGAGGTAGAGTTCTTCGAGGAATTCTTCCATATGCAAGTAACGAACCGGCATTACGATGAGTTCACCGAGTTCCGACAAGGTGACTTATTAGTGAACGAAGCAGTGAAGCGCTTCAATCGTCTTGCACGCCTCTGCCCAGAGTTAGTCAGCACAGAAAGAGAAAGGGTTAGACTGATGCTGAAAATGCTCCGACCTGAGATAGCATTGAATGTGGCCGGCGGAATTAATAGACCGCAGACTATAGAAGAACTGGTCAGCAGTGCCCTGATCACCGAACATTATCAGAAGACGATGAACGAGAATAAGAATCAGGCACAGATGGAAGGACAGTAACCTCAGGGTACCAAAATGAGCTGGAAAGGAAACTCTAATGGAAAAAGGAAGCAATGAAACAACACTAAAGGAGGACCAGCAAATAAGCAACCTAAGTACCCTCAGTGTACCATTTGTGGGAAGCAGCATTCTGGAGTATGCCACAAGGGTACGAGAAAGTGTTACAGTTGCAGACGGGAAGGACATATGGCCAGAGACTGCCCTACCCAGTCCCAGACACCATCCCAGCACTATAACCAGAACAGGAGTGCCCCCTCACAGCTACACCTGATGCAGGCTGCCATTGAAGGAACTCCGATTAGCCAAGGGAGATTGGAAGCCCCGCCAGCTACGACGAACGCCAGGGTTTTCTCTCTTACCAAAGATGATGTGGCGAGTGCCTCTACAGTTGTCACAGGTCAGCTGTCTATTTTGAGTCAGTATGCTAATGTGTTATTTGATACTGGGGCGACACACTCGTTCGTCTCTACACCCTTTATGGAGAAGTTAGAGATACCACCACAAGCTTTAAATGGCAAATTCTTAACAACCCTACCTTCAGGAGAAGTAATGCCATCTACTCATATGTTGCGAGCCGCACCCATCAAAATCGCGGACAGAGAACTCTACTGTGATATGATAGTGCTTGACATGCAAGATTATGACGGTATATTGGGCATGGATTTCCTGAGCAAGTACGGCGCTTCAATCGAGTGCCGTCAAAGGAAAGTGGTCTTCCGACCTGAAGCAGAACCAATGTTCGAATTTGTTGGAGAATTAAGGAAAGAAATTGGGAGATTCTTATCAGCCATAAAGGCACAAAAGATGTTAAATAAGGGATGTACTGGGTTTCTAGCACACGTGGTCGATACAAGTCATGCTGAGGACCAGAAACTAGAAAATGTCAGAGTGGTGTGCAACTATCCAGAAGTGTTTCCCGATGAACTACCAGGGTTAGCCCCCGATAAAGACATAGAATTTGAGATCGAATTGATTCCTGGTACTAAACCGATCTCTAAAGCACCTTATCGTATTGCGCCAGCTGAGTTGAAGGAACTTCAGGGACAGCTACTAGAGTTACTTGACAAGGGACTTATTCGCCCGAGTCACTCTCCATGGGGAGCTCCAGTACTGTTTGTGAAAAAGAAGGATGGGTCTATGCGGATGTGTATAGACTACCGAGCGCTGAACAATGTGACAACCAAGAACCGGTACCCTCTTCCACGGATCGATGACCTGTTCGACCAATTAAGGGGAGCAACCGTCTTCTCTAAGATTGACCTAAGGTCCGCCTTGTTAGAGTGTATACTGAAAGCCTAAGCTTTTGTAAACATTTATTTTGAATAAAGAATCACATTTGGTCAAATTGTCTACATCTATTTGTAGTTGTTCAATTAATTTATATTGTAGATAACATAGTATGTGGTGTCACATACAGAAGATGCTGTTATCAGTACCTTATAAATTATAAACAGTAGCTCACGACCAAAATGGAAAGGAACAAACCAATGGAAGGTCGTAGTGTAATTAGGTATTAGTTTATCTTAACTATATAATTACACTAGTACACTTAGAGTGTATTGAGTAGGACCATCAGAGGTCGTTTTCTTTTATACTGACTTTATAAAGGAACAAAGACCTCAGTTATTATGGAAGTGTGTGCTCTTAATCCTAATATAATAACAAGCACATATATTTGATATTTATTTCTTTAATTTATCAATGGGTGAGATTTAGTTCGATGAATCAATAAGCCCGATAAGTTGGGAAATAATATCACTTATAGTGTGTATTGTTGATTATAGAAGGAAACTGTGTCCTAGTAATCTAGGTTGATAATTGTTGGGTTTTTCGGACCGCAAAAACCGCTTTTTTGCGTTGCGGAAACCCCGAATCACCCTAGCCAACGGATCTCGTGCGAAGAATATAGAACAAAATTTACGAATACGAGTTTACAACTTAGATCTACTCCTAGATCTACATGAAGAAAAATATACCCTTGATGTGAAGCCCTTCGCAATCCCGCTTGTCCTCGGTTCGCCGGATCTCGAAAGTGTCAAAGTAAACACTTCTCTATGTGTATCCACACAAGCAAGAGATGGAGAAAAATCTCTAAGGATGTGCTAGCAACCTTAGAGATCAGTAGGGAGGAGAGGGAGAGCAAGAAGAAAAACTCAAGAGGAAGAAGAAGATGGAGTTACAACCACTTGAATGAAAAAATCAATTTTCTCATTCCACCTAAAAGTGGCCGGCCACTTCAAGGCATGTAACCCCCATGGAAAATCAAGAGTCAAGTCTCTTGATCTCCTCCATGAGGTGGCATTTGGTCAAGTCAAACTTGACCAAATGAAGAAGCCTTGATGATGTGGCATTGGTCAAGTCAAAGTCAAGTTAAAACTTGACTCTTCATCTTCCTACTTAAGTCAAGTCAAACTTGACCACTTCTCTCCCTTGGTTGATCTAATCTAACCATTGGTTCAAGTCAATTTTAATTTAATGAATCTCTATTCACTGAATTAAATTAATTAAATGAGTCTAAGTCCAAATTAGACTCACTTAATACATGAACCAAATTGAGTCCAACTCAATTAGCCTACTTTGGATTACTCTTAATCTGATTTGGTTCATCATATGAACGCAATCATTTAGGTTCATCTAATGAACCTAATCTCCATCTAATTGCCCTTAGTGTGTGACCCTATAGGTTCTTGTAATGTTGGCAATGCCCCTAAACCCATTTAGGAGCATAAGCAATGAGTGGTATCTAGCAACACATCATTACTACCCAAGTTACAAGAATGTTGAAATCCAACATCACCTTGTGACTACTAATTGTGACTCCTCAGAAAATATAACAAATGTCCTTCTATCCTAGACATCTAGATTGATCAATGTGAGGCATAGACCGTGTCATCCTCTAATCAATCTAAATCTTGAACTCCAAGTAGACTCACTCAATCAAATGAGCTCAATATCCTATATTGACTCATTTGGGCATGGCCATGCACTTCGTGGTCTCACTCTATCAAGAATATCGATGTCGCTCCCGTCATATAGGAGGGATAGATCCCATCTACATCACTCACATCCCTCAACATAATTCGTAACATACCCAGTAATCGCCTTTATAGTCCACCCAGTTACGGGTAACGTTTGACGAAACCAAAGTACATAACTCCTTATGTAGGGATCCATGGTGACTTCAGGTCTAAGGACTAGTAGTCATACTAATAACCACATGAGAAAGTATATGACACTCATATAACGATCCATGATACTTTCTCATGGCGGGTCATTCAGTATACATTCTCCAATGCATACCCATGTGTCAACTTGATATCTCTATATCCATGACTTGTGAGATCAAATCATCGAGTTGACCTACATGCTATTCTTATTCCATTACCATTGTCCCTGAATGTTAATACTCGACGAGGAATGATTAAGAGTAGTGTTCCCTATATCATCTCACTATCGGTTCAACTAACCGATTGATATAGGTGAGAACCGTCTACTCAAGGACGTTATTATACTTAGTTTATTTGGCACCAATACAAGTAAGTATAATAACCAAAAACCAAATGCCTTTATTTATATAGAATATGATACAACAAGTCCAAAATACAATCATCAAATGATTGGCTCTAGGGCTCTAGCTAACAATCTCCCACTAGCACTAGTGCCAATCACTGTAGGCTCTAAGCCCCAATGACCTAGTGTGACCATCATGCTTCCTCTGTGCCAAAGCCTTGGTCAAGGGATCTGCGATGTTAGCCTCTTTAGGTACTCTGCAAATCTTCACATCTCGTCTCTCGATGATCTCTCGAATGAGATGGAAGCGCCGTAGTATGTGTTAGGTCCGCTGGTGTGAGCGAGGTTCCTTCGCCTGTGCTATAGCTCCATTGTTGTCACAATAGAGCTCAATGGGGTCAGCAATGCTAGGAACCACCCCAAGTTCAGTGATGAACTTGCGGATCCAAACTGCCTCCTTTGCTGCCTCTGATGCAGCAATGTACTCGACTTCTGTTGTAGAATCAGCTACTGTATCCTGCTTTGAACTCTTCCAGCTGACAGCACCACCATTAATGCAAAATATGAACCTAGTCGGTCTGGAAGCTAGCATCACTGTAACCCTTTACAGCTAGCTCATCATCGCCTCCATATATCAAGAAATATTCCTTAGTCCTTATTAAGTACTTAAGAATATTCTTGACCGCTATCCAGTGACTTTCACCTGGATCTGACTGGTATCTGCTCGTCATGCTCAAAGCAGACGAGACATCAGGTCGAGTACATAGCATGGCGTACATGATCGATCCTATGGATGAGGCATAAGGGATCTGATCCATGCGGTCTCTCTCCTCTCTAGAAGAGGGACCTTGAGTCTTCGAAAGACTCACGCCATGTGACATCGACAAAAATCCCTTTTTGGAGTTCTGCATGGCAAACAGTAGGAGTACCTTGTCAATGTATGTACTCTGACTTAGGCCAAGCAATCTCTTAGATCTATCTCTATAGATCTGTATCCCTAGAATGTGAGATGCCTCACCTAAGTCCTTCATTGTGAAGCAACTCCCTAGCCAGGTCTTGACAGACTGAAGCATAGGGATGCCCTTCCCAATAAGTAGTATGTCATCCACATACAATATGAGGAAGACAACTATATCCCCTACAACCTTCTTGTAGACACAAGGCTCATCTTCGTTCTTGATGAAACCAAACTGTTTGATTGCATCATCGAATCGAAGATTCCAGCTCCGTGAAGCTTGCTTTAGTCCATAAATGGACCTATGCAGCTTGCATACTCTGCTAGTATGCTGTGGATCTACAAAACCCTCATGTTGTGTCATGTACACATCCTCGAGCAGGTTTCCATTCAGAAACACATATTTGACATCCATCTGCCATATCTCATAGTCATGGTAGGCTGCAATAGCAAGCATGATCCGAATGGACTTAAACATCGCTACTAGAGAAAAGGTTTCATCATAGTCAATACCATGAATCTGCTTGAAACCTTTAGCTACCAAGCAATCCTTATAGATAAGTCCATCCATGTGAGTCTTTCTCTTAAAGACCCACTTACACCCAATGGGTTTTACCCCTTCAGGTGGATCAACCAATGTCCATACTTGGTTGGTGTACATGGATTCCATTTCGGATCTCATGGCTTCTAGTCATTTCTCGGAATCTGGTCTCATTACAGCTTCCTGATAGGTTGTAGGCTCATCCTCTATGAGCATAACGTCATCATGGTCAGACAAGAGAAATGAGTATCTCTCAGGCTGACGATGTACCCTATCAGACCTGCGAAGAGGTATATCTACTTGAACTGGTTGTTGTTCCTCAACTCCTTGTGGAACAACATCATCCACAACACTTTGTGGTTCCAGTTCAATTTCCATTGAGGCATCAGTGCTATTGTTGGCATCTTGAACTTCTTCAAGATCGAACGCGCTCCCACTAGTCTTTCTAGAAACAAAGTCCCTTCTTTGTGGTTCCAGTTCCATTTCCATTGAGGCATCAGTGCTATTGTTCGCATCTTGAACTTCTTCAAGATCGAACGCGCTCCCACTAGTCTTTCTAGAAACAAAGTCCCTTTCTAGAAAGACCCCAGTCTTTGCCACAACTACCTTGTGCTGACTGGGAATGTAGAAGTAATATCCCTTAGTTTCCTTGGGATATCCAATGAAAAAGCACTTGTCAGATTTGGGTCCTAATTTGTCTGAGACTTGACGTCGAACGTAAGTCTCACAACCCCAAATCCTCATGAAAGACACCTGGGCATCTCTCCCAGTCCATATCCTATATGGTGTCTTTATCACGGCCATGGATGGAACTCGGTTGAGTATAAAAGCTGCCGTGTCTAAAGCATAGCCCTAAAGGTATGTTGGAAGATCTGTGTGACTCATCATAGATCGTACCATATCTAATAGGGTACGATTCCTCCTTTCGGATACACCATTCCACTATGGTGTTCCAGGAGGAGTGAGTTGAGATAGAATCCCACACTTAGCTAGATAGTCACGGAACTCATGGCTAAGGTATTCTCCACCTCGATCGGATCGAAGTATCTTAATACTCTTGCCAAGCTGGTTCTGTACTTCATTCTTGAATTCTTTGAACTTTTCAAAGGATTCAGACTTATGTGTCATCAAGTACACGTAACCATATCTACTGAAGTCATCAGTAAATGTGATGAAGTACCTATGACCGCCTCTAGCAGCGACATTGAAAGGGCCACATACATCACTATGTATGAGTCCTAACAAATCAGTCGCTCTCTCGTTGTGCCCACTAAAGGGAGTCTTGGTCATCTTGCCTCGTAGGCATGACTCGCATACCTCATATGATTAAAAATCAAATGAGTCCAGCATACCATCCTTATGGAGCTGGGATAAGCGCTTGTCATTTATATGACCTAAGCGACAATGCCAGAGGTAGGTTTGGTTCATGTCGTTTGACTTGAACCTCTTGGTATTTATGTTATAGATAGGGCTCTCAAGGTCTAGAATATAGAGTCCATTTATCAGAGGTGCACTACAATAGAACATATCGTTTAAATAGACGGAACAACATTTGTTCTTTATAGTAAACGAGAAACCTTTCTTGTCCAAACAAGAAATTGATATAATGTTCTTAGTTAATGCAGGCACATAACAACAATCGACTAACTATAGTACAAGCCCAGAGGGCAGAGATAGAAAGTAAGTCCCTACAGCAACCAGTGCTCCATTGCCTACTCGTAGGTCCACCTCGCCCTTTGTCAATGCCATGCTATTTCTCACATCAGTACAAATGTGAGAAGCACATCCAGTATCTAATACCCATGATGTAGAAATAGATAGATTGACTTCTATAACATATATACCTGAAGTGAAAGTCTCACTTCACTTCTTCTTAAGATCCTCCAAGTATACCTTGCAGTTCCTATTCCAGTGCCCAGTCTGACCGTAGTGGAAGCAGGTAGCATCCTTGGCGACCCCTCCTTTAGGCTTCAGTGCCTTGCCTTTGCCCTTGACTTGGGACTTTCCCTTGCCTTTGGGCTTGCCCTTGCCCTTATGTTTCTGAACCATCATAACAGTGTTGGGCTTATCCTTCTTAACATGCTAAGCAGCTCGGGCAGTGGCTTGTCAATCTCGTTCATATTGTAGTTTAGAACGAATTGACTGTAGCTATCCGGCAAGGATTGCAAGATTAGGTCAGTAGCCAGCTCTTGGCCAAGAGGGAACCCCAACCTTTGTAGGTTCTCTATGTACCCAATCATTTTGAGTACATATGGGCCTACTGGAGCCCCGTCTGACATCTTGCACTGAAACAGTGCCCTTGAGATCTCAAATCTCTCATGCCTCGCTTGACCTTGATACAGTTGACGAAGATGTTCAACCATATCTTAAGCGCCCATTAACTCGTGTTGCTTCTGAAGCTCAAAGTTCATGGTCGCGAGCATTAGACAAGACACATCTAATGCGTCATCTTGATGCTTCTTGAATGCATCTCGGTCAGCTCGCGGTGCAGTGGCAGGAGGAGCCTCCGGAATGGGCTGCTCCAGAACGTATAGTTTACGTTCTTGGGTGAGAACTATTCTCAGGTTCCTGTACTAGTCCAGGAAGTTTGCTCCGTTGAGCTTGTCCTTCTCGAGGACAGATCGCAGGGAGAAGGTGTTCATATTCGACGTCATGGTAATCTACAACAGAAATAAAAGCAGAAATAAATATCATATTCTTAATCATTTAATTAGGCCTTTAACTAAATGATGCTCCCACTGAATTCTATAATTCATGTGGGACAAGATCCACATCATACTAACCCTTGAGTTAGCTTTGGCTAATACGCCCAATACTTAGTATGATCAGTAGGTAAGGATTACCAATTACATCTCTATGCAACTCTTGTTTATAGAATCAAAATCCGCATTTATATTAAAACTCGAGTTAGCTTTGGCTAATACGCCCGAGAGTTAATATATATGTGATTTTGACCTAACTTTCCAACCGTTGGAAGAATGCCTATAGTTATACTCGATCCAACCGAGTTAACTAGGAATACTCAATCTAATTGAGTTGTACTCACCCATGCGTTGATAGGTGGAACCAAGATTGTCCCTCCGTACCCTACCAAGATAGTATGTGTTGCTCTGCTTTGGCAGATTCAACAACTACATGTGATCGAGGTAGTGGTAGGTATCACGGAATGGTAGGCATTACGAGTTGACATGATTTAGATCTAATCTAAACGATGATGCGTATCATATACTCGATAGATCTAATCTAATCGAAGGGTGCATCATGTGCACGACTTAGATCTAATCTAATCGTTAGGCACTAATTAATTACTTAATTAACTAGCATGCATCACATACACACAAAAGCAATTAATTAAATTAATTTGTGATTTAGTCATGGCCCTACTACGATCTTCTCAAGCCAATGAGAAGATCGGATGGTCAACCTAAGGTCAACAGCTACTCAAGCTCCTTCTGTTGACCACCTCGTGTTGCTCGTGCCCTCCTCGTAACTCCGTCTCGTGTGGACCTTCCACCGCTTCAAAATTTACATTACAATTTTGAAACTCGAGTTACATTTGAGTCTAAATCTAATTTACAACCAGAATATAAGAGAAAGGCACGACGCGTAGGTCGTGAAAATAAAAATAAAAAATAAATACAACACACGCATCACAAATAACGGCGCGCAGGCCGTATTATAAATTACAACACATTTATTCCAATCCAATTGAGTCTTTTGGGCCATAATATCACAAAATTAATATATAATTCTAAATTATATATTTTTCATAATTTTCATTAATTTTCATAACTTTTTACAATTTTATGAGTAAATTTTTCCCGGCGGTCCCGTTTAGCATTTTCGGGCGCAATCGCGGAACGAATCCCCTTGCGGGGCCAGGGGCAGCGCCCCTACCCGCGATCTAACCATCGCGAGGGTTCCTTTGCGATCTAACAGTGCCTAAGCCCACTGTCCCAAAAAATTTTGGGGCGAAACATTACCATTTCGGAAAATTCTTCTCGGTAGTCGAAGCCTACAAGTGTCTAAACACTTGTGCTTCGCTTCTACGAGAAAAATACCCATTAAAACTATAAAAACATGAATTTACAGAAAGTTTACAGATCTATATTTTTCATAAAAATACGTATCTAAACTCGTACTCGCTTCGCACGTGGATCTGATACCCTTTGTTGGGTTTTGGTAGCGCTTTTCGTCTGAAACCCCGAATCACCCTAGCCAACGGATCTCGTGCGAAGAATATAGAACAAAATTTACGAATACGAGTTTGCAACTTCGATCTACTCCTAGATCTACATGAAGAAAAATATACCCTTGATGCGAAGCCCTTCGCAATCCCGCTTGTCTCCGGTTTGCCGGATCTCGAAAGTGTCAAAGTAGACACTTCTCTATGTGTCTCCACACAAGCAAGAGATGGAGAAAAATCTCTAAGGATGTGCTAGCAACCTTAGAGATCAGTAGGGAGGAGAGGGAGAGCAAGAAGAAAAACTCAAGAGGAAGAAAAAGATGGAGTTACAACCACTTGAATGAAAAAATCAATTTTCTCATTCCACCTAAAAGTGGCCGGCCACTTCAAGGCATGTAACCCCCATGGAATATCAAGAGTCAAGTCTCTTGATCTCCTCCATGAGATGGCATTTGGTCAAGTCAAACTTGACCAAATGAAGAAGCCTTGATGATGTGGCATTGGTCAAGTCAAAGTCAAGTCAAAACTTGACTCTTCATCTTCCTACTTAAGTCAAGTAAAACTTGACCACTTCTCTCCCTTGGTTGATCTAATCTAACCATTGGTTCAAGTCAATTTTAATTTAATGAATCTCTATTCATTGAATTAAATTAATTAAATGAGTCTAAGTCCAAATTAGATTCACTTAACACATGAACCAAATTGAGTCCAATTCAATTAGCCTACTTTGGATTACTCTTAATCCGATTTGGTTCATCATATGAACGTAATCATTTAGGTTCATCTAATGAACCTAATCTCCATCTAATTACCCTTAGTGTGTGACCATATAGGTTCTTGTAACGTTGGCAATGCCCCTAAACCCATTTAGGAGCATAAGTAATGAGCGGTATCTAGCAACACATCATTACTACCCAAGTTACAAGAATGTTAAGATCCAACATCACCTTGTGACTACTAATTGTGACTCCTCATAAAATATGACAAGTGTCCTTCTATCCTAGACATCTAGATTGATCAATGTGAGGCATAGATCGTGTCATCCTCTAATCAATCTAAATCTTGAACTCCAAGTAGACTCACTCAATCAAATGAGCTCAATATCCTATATTGACTCATTTGGGCATGGCCATGCACTTCGTGGTCTCACTCTATCAAGAATATCGATGTCGCTCCCGTCATATAGGAGGGATAGATCTCATCTACATCACTCACATCCCTCAGCATAATTCGTTACATATCCAGTAATCGCCTTTATAGTCCACCCAGTTACGGGTGACGTTTGACGAAACCAAAGTACATAACTCCTTATGTAGGGATCCATGGTGACTTCAGGTCTAAGGACTAGTAGTCATACTAATAGCCACATGAGAAAATATATGACACTCATATAACGATCCATGATACTTTCTCATGGTGGGTCATTCAGTATACATTCTCCAATGAATACCCATGTGTCAACTTGATATCTCTATATCCATGACTTGTGAGATCAAGTCATCGAGTTGACCTACATGCTAGTCTTATTGGATTAACATTGTCCCTGAATGTTAATACTCGACTAGGAATGATTAAGAGTAGTGTTCCCTATATCATCTCACTATCGGTTCAACTAACCGATTGATATATGTGAGAACCGTCTACTCAAGGACGTTATTATACTTAGTTTATTTGGCACCAATACAAGTAAGTATAATAACCAAAAACTAAATGCCTTTATTTATATAGAATATGATACAACAAGTCCAAAATACAATCATCAAATGATTGGCTCTAGGGCTCTAGCTAATAATAATGTCCCCAAGATGAGCTCATAAAGATTGTCCTGTTAAACCCTGAAGGTGGACTTAGTCCGACATGACGATAAGGTTGAGTGGTACTATTCTTGGATGAAGATATTAATTAAATGAGTTGTTAGTAACTCACTTAATTTGTGGGCATTCGACATCTTAAACACAAGGAGACTAACACCCTCATAATAAGAAGGAGCCCAAAAATATAATTTGGGATTGGTGCGGTAGTTCAATAATAGTTCTCTAGTGGAATGAATTATTATTGATAAAATTAAGTTGTGTGTTCGGGGCGAACACGGGATGCTTAATTTTATCGGGAGACCAAAACCAACTCCTCCTCTCGGTCCATATCGTAGCCTCTTATTTATAGAGTACTATACCCGCGTATACCCACCTTCATACCAATGATGTAGGGGCCGACCAAGCTAGCTTGTGGATCAAGCTAGGGCCGGCCAAGCCTTGGTTCTTGGGTGGCCGGCCCTTGCTTGAACCCAAGTTTAGGTGGCCGGCCCCCATTAAATTAAAAAGAATTTTAATTTTAAAATTTTCTTATGTGAAAGATATAATTTATTGGAGAGATTAAAAATTAAAATATCTCTTTTAAAAGGATCAACAAAAGATTAAAGAAAGAGATTAGATCTCTTTCCTTATTTGTAGAATGGAAAGATATTTTATTTTTCTTCTTTGTAAATTATTCACATGTTGAAAAAGTAAAATTATAGAAATTTCTTTTTATCAACCATGAAGGGATTTTAAAGGGAAATTTTATTTTTTTAAATTTCCGAAGACAAATAAGGAATTTTAATTCTTGATTGAAATTGCCTTGTTTGCTCTTAATGATGTGGCCGGCCATGACATGAAAGTTTAGGAAATTTTGTTTAATTTTTATTAATTAGTTCATGTCAAGTAAAGTTAATGAAATTTTATTGTAATTAAATTTCCTTATTTGCCAAAGCTAAGGATTATAAAAGAGGGGGTTTTGGGAACCTTCAAGGGGAACAACCTCTATTATTTTCTCCCTCTTTTCTTACTTGTTGTGGCCTGCTATCCCCTTTCTATTCTCTCCATCCTTTGTGGCCGAACCTCACATCTTCCTTGGAGATCAAGTGGTGGCCGGATTCTAGCTTGGAGAAGAAGGAGAGAAAGCTTTCATCCCTTGGAGCTTGGTTGGTGGTTTCTCTTCTTCCTTAGAGGTGCACTTGGTTTGGCCGAATCTTGCAAGGAGGAGAAGAAGGTGCTTTGGTAGTTTCTCATCTCGGAAGATCGTTGCCCACACAATGTCCGAGGTTAGAAGAGGAATACGGTAGAAGACCTAGAGGTTTTTGCTTACAAAAGAAAAGGTATTCTAGTATTTAATTTCCGCATCATACTAGTTTTATCTTCATGTAAAAATACCAAATACAAGAGGCATGCGATTCTAGTATTTTAATTTTGTTTTCGATGTTGTGTTCTTATGTTTTTCTTTTCCTTGTGATTTGTTTGTTCTTTTCGGTTGACCTAAAGTTATTTAAGGAAATTAAATATTAGCTTTCCTTAAAAGGCTTTACCTAGGCGGTGGTGGTTGTTCCCATATCCAAGAAGGCCATGTGCCTCGCCATGCTGTCCTGGAAGCCAATTCTGGAAATTAATATTTAATGGAATTAATAACCTAGGTGATTTGGATCAAACGTGTTAAGTTCCGCAGGAGATCTAAGTCTAAACCTAAAAGAACAAGTAAATTAAATTTTGGATCAAACGTGTTAAGTTCCGCAGGCGATCCAAGTTTAATTTAAAAGAACACATGGTAGCTAGGAAAGGTGAAGACCTTTGTACAAATTTTTGTACAGTGGAACCTTTAGGTTTTCCGAGTAGCAACCAACAATTGGTATCAGAGCTAGGGTTTTGCCTCTGTGTATTTGGCATTAGCTTAATTATGCACATGTTATACATAATTTAGGCAGGTTAATAGTAGGATGTGCTAACTTTATGGATGCAGGATCCAACTATTATGGCTTATAGTTTTTATGTGTGTGATTGGACCCTTGGACATGTCAAGGGCATTTATGTGTGTGCATGATTATATTATAAAATACAGCAGGAGCTGTATTTAGTTTTATTAGGATTTTATTTTTGATCTAGTTACATGTACATTTCTTTTATGGAATATAGGATCGATGGATGTAAATTTTTATTTTATGTTCGATCTAGTTTACATGTACATTCCTTCGAGGAATATAGGATCCAAAAATGTAAAATTCTATTTATGTTACAGATCGAATCTTGCAAGGCGTGGAACCTTTTGAGGACCAGAGGCGCAGCGGAACAAGGAGCAAGATGGATGCGACAACTAGACCCGGTGGTAGTGGCCAAAGATGGCAGCAGCTAGGGTTGGCGACACACGGAGGACAACAATAGATAAAAGTCATAATAGTTGAAAATTAGTTTTTCTGTTTATTGCTTTTTATGTTGTGACTGTGTATGCTTGTTAGTATGCATGTTAAGTAGACTAGCATAGTCAAAATTCCTCACTTTAAATAACTAAGTGGGAGAGGGATTTATTTTAAATAAATTCCACGGTCTCCATTACTGGTTTATAAGTGATGCAGTAAACTTATGTGTTGGCTCTGAGTGCCTTCCTCCATATCGGATGAGCTTGTTTGCAGATCACTAGATTAAACTTCCATTTTGGATGACTATAGGAAGTTAATTAAGAGCATGTGATCTTCCCCATCGGAAGGGGCACAATCTTATTAATGGACTTAGTGTCAAGTAATGGTACACACTTAGGCACGTCTAATAGTATCCTCCCCATCGGAGTCACTGCTAATATTCGTGTGACCAAAGTAAACCAACTATTAATTTTATTTGTCAAAAAGTTAGGTTGACAAGATAATAAAATTAATGGGTAAAACCCTCCTTTTACAAATGTTAAATTTGTATACGTCCACACTATCGTGGCATACAAAATTCACGGTGTTTTAAGGTGTTGGTTAATTTAAAATAGTATTGTTTGAGAAATCAATATTATTCTAAATTTAAGAGTTCTGACCAAAAGTTATTTGTGATTCTTAGGATGACTTTCAACCCACTGGCTATCATACTAAAAGAGAACAGACTTATTGGTCCTAATTACATAGATTGGAAAAGGAACCTGGACATTGTTCTTACTGCTGAAAGCTATAAGTTTGTACTGACTGAACCTTGCCCTGATACACCCAATGGTGAATTTACCCAAGAGGAGATTGAGTATCATAGGAAATGGGTAAAAGCAGATGAGATGGCGCGGTGTTACATTTTGGCTTCAATGTCAAATGTATTGCAACATCAACATCAAGATTTACCAACAGCCTATGATATTATGAACAATCTCAAGGAACTCTTTGGTCACCAGGATCGGGCCTCTAGGCAAGAAGCCATGAGAAAGATAATGATGGCCACCATGCAAGAGGGTACTCCCGTGAGGGATCATATCCTAAAGATGATGGCTTATCTAAATGAAATACAAATCCTTGGAGGAGAAATTGATGGGGAAACCCAGATCGATATAATCCTCCAAACACTACCTAGAAGTTTTGAACAATTTCGCCTAAATTACAATATGAACAAAAGGGTATATTCATTTGCGGAACTACTGACAGAACTTCAGGCAGCAGAAGGATTGTTTCGTCAAAATTCTCATATTCACTATGCTGAAAATGGTTCTACTTCTAAACCGAAAGGAAAGAAGAAGAAGAAACAAGTTAGCTCAGCAAAGAAAGTGAATAAATATCAGAGTACAGGACCTAAAGCTGGAATGAAGAAGCCGAAGGGCAAGTGCTTCATCTGCAAGTAGTTAGGGCATTGGAAGGCGGACTGTCCTCGTAGGAATCAAAGCAACAAAGGTATATCTCACACTCTAGTTGTTGAAACATATTTAGCGGTATTATCTACCAGCACCTGGTGTGTAGATACGGGAGCCACTAATCATGTCTGCAATTCCTTGCAGGGGTTCCAGGAAACCCGACGACTAACTGAAGGAGAGATTACAGTCTACATGGGCAATGCTACTAAGGTGGCGGCTATTGCAGTGGGAGACGTCTACTTATCTTTTAATAGGAATAGAAATTTGGTTTTAAGAAATTGTCTTTATGTACCCAGTTTTAGAAAGAATTTAATTTCAGTTTCTAAACTGTTTTTGGATGGATATTCAGTTTCCTTTAGTAACGATGTAGTGATTTCTGTTCTGGTGCATTAGTTGGCAATTTGTATACTTTAAATCCAATTTCTCCCACAAAACATAATATGGAAATTAATAACACATCTTCTAACTCAAATAAAAGAAAAGAACCTTCGGAAATGAATCAAGCATATCTTTGGCATCTAAGGCTTGGTCATATTAACTTAAGTAGGATATAAATGCTTATAACCGATGGACTCTTGGGTTCGTTAGAGTTGGAAAATTTTCCAACTTGTGAATCTTGCTTGGAAGGTAAAATGACCAAGAGGCCTTTCAAGGCCAAGGGGTATAGAGCCAAAGAAGTGTTAGAATTGGTTCATTCTGATTTGTGTGGTCCTATGTCTGTCCAGGCAAGAGGTGGTTTTGAATATTTTGTCTCTTTTATAGATGATTATTCAAGATACGGATACATTTACCTAATGCGCCGCAAGTCCGAGTGCTTTGATAAGTTCAAAGAATACAAGGCTGATGTGGAGAAACGACTAGGTAAAAGTATCAAGACACTACGGTCTGATCGTGGTGGCGAATACCTCTTAGGAGAGTTTAGGAATTACTTATCAGAGGCCGGGATTCAATCCCAACTATCCGCACCTGGTACACCCCAACAGAATGGTGTGGCAGAACGAAGGAATATAACTCTTATGGAGATGGTTAAATCGATGATGAGTTATTCAGAATTAACAAATTCGTTTTGGGGATACGCTCTGGAAACGACAGTGTACATTCTGAACTTAGTACCTTCTAAATCAGTTTCTTCTACTCCCACAGAATTATGGAATGGGCGAAAGCCCAGTCTAAGACATATTCGGATTTGGGGTAGTCCAGCACATGTGCTGAAACCATATGCTGATAAGTTAGAATCTCATACAGAAGTTTGTGTGTTTGTGGGGTATCCCAGAGGAACGAAAGGTGGTTTATTTTATACTCCTAAAGACCAGAAGGTCATTGTTAGCACCAATGCCCAATTTTTAGAAGAAGACTATATAATGGATCACAAGCCCAGTAGCAAAGTTGTTTTAGAAGAACTTAGAGAGGGCACGTCTACCTTAGTACCAACAGTACAAGATGAAGTACCACAAGAGACTGCAACACGTGTCACACATGATACACAACCACAGACAGTGCCTTGTCGTAATGGGAGGGTTGTAAGGCAGCTTGATAGATTCATGTTTTTGGGAGAGTCTTCGGACTTGATCCCGGGTAAACATGAACCTGATCCCCGAACATATGATGAAGCACTCCAAGATATAGATGCAGCATCTTGGCAAAAGGCAATGAATTCTGAAATAGAGTCTATGTACTCTAATAAGGTCTGGGAGCTTGTAGAACCACCCGATGGTGTAAAGCCGTTGGATGCAAGTGGATCTACAAAAGGAAAAGAGGGATAGATGGGAAGGTAGAAACCTTCAAAGCTAGGCTTGTTGCGAAAGGGTACACTCAGAAAGAGGGAATCGATTATGAGGAGACCTTTTCACCGGTAGTCATGTTTAAGTCTATCCGGATACTCTTATCCATTGCTGCTTATATGGATTATGAGATTTGGAAAATGGATGTCAAGACAGCTTTCCTTAATGGAAGTCTTGAAGAGAACATCCATATGAAGCAACCAGAAGAGTTCATTGAAAAAGGCAAAGAGCATCTAGTGTGCAAGCTCAATCGGTCCATTTATGGACTGAAGCAAGCTTCAAGGCCTTGGAACATCCGGTTTAATGAAGTAATCCAGTCATATGGATTTATTCAGTGTCCAGATGAGTCTTGTGTATAAAAGAAGTGTAACGGAAGCGTGGTGGTATTTCTTGTACTATACGTAGATGATATTTTGTTAATTGGCAACAATGTCAAGGTATTATCGGACGTAAGGGTATGGTTGTCCAAACAATTTGATATAAAGGACTTAGGAGATTGTGCACACATTCTTGGGATCAAAGTTATAAGAGATCGCAAGAAAAGAATGTTGTGTCTGTCCCAAGCTTCATATATAGATACAATCCTTGCTCGTTTTAGCATGCAGGATTTCAAGAAAGGTTTCTTACCATTTAGGCATGGAGTAGCTCTATCTAAAGAGATGTCTCCGAAGACATCAAAGGAGATAGAGGACATGAAAGCAGTTCCTTATGCTTCGGTTGTAGGAAGCCTAATGTATGCAATGCTATGTACGAGACCTGATATCTGTTTTGCCGTGGGCATGGTCAGCAGATATCAGAGTAACCCTGGACAAGGACATTGGATTACGGTAAAGCATATATTAAAGTACCTGAGAAGGACTAGAGATTATATGCTAGTTTACCAAGCAGACGATTTGCTCCCTGTGGGTTACACGGATTCAGATTTCTAATCTGATAGGGACAACAGTAAGTCTACATCAGGCTATGTGTTTACTTTAGGAGGTGGAGTCATTGCATGGAGGAGTGTTAAGCAGAAATGCGTTTCGGACTCAACCATGGAAGCTGAGTATGTAGCAGCCTTTGAGGCGGCTAAAGAAGCAGTATGGCTCAGGAACTGTCTAATGGACTTAGATGTGATTCCTGGTTTGCCCAAAATCATCACAATTTATTGTGATAATAGCGGTGCAATTGCAAACTCGAAGGAACCACGAGCCCATAAGGCAAGTAAACATATAGAGCACAAGTACCACCTGATACGAGATATCGTGAAGCGAGGAGAAGTTGTCATCGCCAAGATTGCATTAGTAGATAACCTGGCAGATCCTTTCACTAAGGCCCTTCCGGCAAAAGCTTTCGATCGGCATGTGGAGGGAATGAGAATCAGATGTATGGCAAAAGATATGGCAGCTTAGTCATTAGTATAAGTGGGAGATTGTTAGAGTGTATACTGAAAGCCTAAGCTTTTGTAAACATTTATTTTGAATAAAGAATCACATTTGGTCAAATTGTCTACATCTATTTGTAGTTGTTCAATTAATTTATATTGTAGATAACATAGTATGTGGTGTCACATACAGAAGATGATGTTATCAGTACCATATAAATTATAAATAGTAGCTCACGATCAAAATGGAAAGGAACAAACCATTGGAAGGTCGTAGTGTAATTAGGTATTAGTTTATCTTAACTATATAATTACACTAGTACACTTAGAGTGTATTGAATAGGTCAATCAGAGGTCGTTTTCTTTTATACTGACTTTATAAAGGAACAAAGACCTCAGTTATTATGGAAGTGTGTGCTCTTAATCCTAATATAATAACAAGCACATATATTTGATATTTATTTTTTTAATTTATCAATGGGTGAGATTTAGTTCGATGAATCAATAAGCCCGATAAGTTGGGAAATGATATCACTTATAGTGTGTGTTGTTGATTATAGAAGGAAACTGTGTCCTAGTAATCTAGGTTGATAATGTCCCCAAGATGAGCTCATAAAGATTGTCATGTTAAACCCTGCAGGTGGACTTAGTCCGACATGACGATAAGGTTGAGTGGTACTATTCTTGGATGAAGATATTAATTAAATGGGTTGTCAGTAACTCACTTAATTAGTGGACATTCGACATCTTAAACACAGGGAGACTAACACACTCATAATAAGAAGGAGCCCAAAAATGTAATTTGGGATTGGTGCGGTAGTTCAATAATAGTTCTCTAGTGGAATGAATTATTATTGATAAAATTAAGTTGTGTGTTCGGGGCGAACACGGGATGCTTAATTTTATCGGAAGACCAAAACCAATTCCTCGTCTTGGTACCTATCGTAGCCTCTTATTTATAGAGTACTATACCCACGTATACCCACCTTCATAACCATGATGTAGGGGCCGGCCAAGCTAGCTTGTGGATCAAGCTAGGGTCGGCCAAGCCTTGGTTCATGGGTGGCCAGCCCTAGCTTGAACCCAAGCTTAGGTGGCCGGCCCCCATTAAATTAAAAAGAATTTTAATTTTAAATTTTATTTATGTGAAAGATATAATTTATTGGAGAGATTAAAAATTAAAATATCTCTTTTAAAAGGATCTACAAAAGATTAAAAAAAGAGATTAGATCTCTTTCCTTATTTGTAGATTGGAAAGATATTTTATTTTTCTTCTTTGTAAATTATTCACATGTTGAAAAATTAAAATTATAGAAATTTCTTTTTATCAACCATGAAGGGATTTTAAAGGGAAATTTTATTTTTTAAAATTTTCGAAGATAAATAAGGAATTTTAATTGTTGATTTAAATTGCCTTGTTTGCTCTTAATGATGTGGCCGGCCATGACATGAAAGTTTAGGAAATTTTGTTTAATTTTTATTAATTAGTTCATGTCAAGGAAAGTTAAGGAAATTTTATTGTAATTAAATTTCCTTATTTGCCAAAGCTAAGGATTATAAAAGAGGGGGTTTTGGGAGCCTTCAAGGGGAACAACCTCTATTATTTTCTCCCTCTTTTCTTCCTTGGTGTGGCCGGCTATCCCCTTTCTCTTCTCTCCATCCTTTGTGGCCGAACCTCACATCTTCCTTTGAGATCAAGTGGTGGCCGGATTCTAGCTTGGAGAAGAAGGAGCGAAAGCTTTCATCCCTTGGAGCTTGGTTGGTGGTTTCTCTTCTTCCTTGGAGGTGCACTTGGTTTGGCCGAATCTTGCAAGGAGGAGAAGAAGGTGCTTTGGTGGTTTCTCATCTCGGAAGATCGTTGCCCACACAACGTCCGAGGTTAGAAGAGGAATACGGTAGAAGACCTAGAGGTTTTTGCTTGCAAAAGAAAAGGTATTCTAGTATTTAATTTCTGCATCGTACTAGTTTTATCTTCATGTAAAAATACCAAATACAAGAGGCATGTGATTCTAGTATTTCGATTTTGTTTTCGATGTTGTGTTCTTATGTTTTTCTTTTCCTTGTGATTTTATTTTTCTTTTCGGTTGACCTAAAGTTATTTAAGGAAATTAAATATTAGCTTTCCTTAAAAGGCTTTGCCTTGGCGGTGGTGGTTGTTCCCATATCCAAGAAGACCATGTGCCTCGCCATGCAGTCCTGGAAGCCAATTCTGGAAATTAATATTTAATGGAATTAATAACCTAGGTGATTTGGATCAAACGTGTTAAGTTCCGCAGGAGATCCAAGTCTAAACCTAAAAGAACAAGTAAATTAAATTTTGGATCAAACGTGTTAAGTTCCGCAGGCGATCCAAGTTTAATTTAAAAGAACACATGGTAGTTAGGAAAGGTTCAGACCTTTATATAAATTTTTGTACAGTGAAACCATTAGGTTTTCCGAGTAGCAACCAATACGACTATCATCAAGTGAAAGTGAAACAGGATGATATACCGAAGACGGTATTTCGAACAAGATACGGACACTATGAGTTCATAGTTATGCCCTTCGGAGTGACAAATTCTCCTATTGTATTTATGGATCTGATGAATCAGGTGTTTACGACATATCTCGACAAATTCGTGATCGTCTTCATTGACGATATTCTCATCTATTCAAGGACCCAAGAAGAGCATGCTGAACACCTGAACACCGTACTACAGATTCTTCGAGAGAAACAACTATATGCAAAGTTCTCCTAATGTGAGTTTTGGCTCGATCGAATATCATTCTTGGGTCATGTCATCTCCAAGGATGAAGTAATGGTAGATCCAAATAAGATCGAAGCTGTAAGT
The DNA here is from genome assembly GCF_018446385.1 of Zingiber officinale. Lineage (NCBI taxonomy): Eukaryota > Viridiplantae > Streptophyta > Magnoliopsida > Zingiberales > Zingiberaceae > Zingiber > Zingiber officinale. The sequence continues at coordinate 37,239,092 of NC_056007.1, read as the reverse complement.
AACTGGAACAGGCCAAAGAATGTCAGTAAAATCAGAAGTTTTCTTGGGCTAGCAGGCTACTACCGGAAGTTTGTGGAGGACTTCTCTAAAATTGCAGCTCCTATGACAGTTCTCACTAAGAAGAACAAAAAGTATGAATGGACGGATGAATGCGAGAAAAGTTTCACGGAATTAAAAAGGAGACTGACCAGTGCTCCAATCCTTACTCTTCCGGAAAGTAACAAAGGCTTCGATATGTACAGCGACGCTTCCAAATTAGGCCTTGGAGCTGTACTCATGCAAGACGGCAAGGTCATTGCCTACGCCTCTAGATAACTCAAAGAGTATGAAAAGAACTACCCCACTCATGACCTAGAACTAGCAGTCGTGGTCTTTGCTCTCAAAACATGGAGACATTATTTATATGGAGTCCGGTGTAAAATTTATACTGACCACCAGAGTCTGAAATATTTCTTCACCCAAAAATATCTGAATATGAGACAACCCAGATGGCTCGAGTTAGTTAAGGACTATGACTGCGAGATCTTTTATCATCCCAGAAAAGCGAACAAAGTGGCCGATGCACTCAGCAGGAAGACCTGTGCCACCTGATGTCACTATTTTAAGTTCGAAGACGAACTTTCTATGAGGTATGGAGTACTGTAACACCCACAAAATGATAAGCTATACCTATGGGTATTTTTTCTTTTAGAATAAAAGAAAAAAAAGAAGAGAAATGGAACTAGAAACCAAAATGAAATAAAAAGAAAGAGAGGGTAAGGTTTGAACCTTGAACCTCCCACAAATGATAGAGTTAAATTGGTGTATGGTAACCACTAGAGTAATGAATAATATATGAATAGAAAAGAATGGAAATAGTAGTTAAAAGTAAGAATATAATTAAGTAAAGGAACAAGAGAAAAACAAGTAGCTTTCCTCCTCCTCCTCTTGGTTAAGAAAAGAAGCAAGCAAAAGACAAGTTATCTTTCTTCCTTCTTCTCTATTTTCGTGGGAATTAAGAGAGTGAGGAGATAGAGGAGTTAAGGGGTTGAATGGGGACATGTTCATTCTCATTAGGAATAATTAGGAATAAATAGGAATGAGAGAAGAAAAGGAAAAGAAAGTTGGTTAATTCTTCCTTCTTCTTCTTCCTCCTCCTTCCTTCTCCTTCTTCCTTCTCCACTGAGACCTAAACCTCTGCCTCTCTCATTTCCAAAAATCCAAGCTAAGTTTCTTCTTGCTAAGAAAAACAAATTCACAAGAAGGAGTCCTCAAGATCTACTCCTTACAAGCAAGAGAAGAAAGGAGAAAACTAAGAAGAGAAGTTTCTTCTTCCTCTTAACAAGGGTACCATCTTCCTTAGGAAAAACAAGCAACAAGTTGTAAGTATCCCCTCACCTGTGGTACAAGTTGTTTACGTGTTTTCCATAAGGTTAGAATGCTTAAAAAACCTAGAATCACTTCTTGAGATTTCGGCCAAAACTTGAACAAAGGATTTAGAGAAGTTTAAGACCTAACTAAGCATGCTCACTATGTTTTTATGATATGTGCCCTAGTATAGGAGTTAGTGAATGTTTCTTATGCTTGTATGTTTACCTAAAACTTAGATACATGCTCTTGAACTTTCGTCCAAAGTATGAATAAAGGATTAGGAAGGCTTAAGACCTAAATTAAACATGCTCACTATGTCCTTATGATATGTACCCTATGATAAGAGATTAGTTTGGTGTTTTTATGCTTGTATGTTGCTTAAAACCTAAATACATGCTCATGAAGTGTTCGGTCATGATAGAGAAATTGACTAAGAGAGGTTAAAAAATTTAGTCTACCATGATCATGACTTGCTTATTAATATGTTATGAAGAGTACTTAGTGTTTTTCACACTTGTATGATTTTTGGAACCTAAATACATGCCACCTTAGGCAATTAGGGTTTCAGCTATGATCAATTTTAGGGTCCAAGGAAGCTTTAAAAAAAATTAAACCTAGCATGCTAATGAATCCCCTTATGATATGATATGAAGTTAGCTAGATATTCATGCTTGTATGTTGTTTAGAGCTTGATTTTCTTCTTCATAAACTTTCGGCCGTGATCAAATTTAAGGTCCAAGGAAGCTTAAAATTAAATCTAGCATGCTCATGAATTCCCTTATGATATGATATGAAGTTAGCATGATATTAATGCTTGTATGTTATTTAGAGTTTATTTTCCTACTACATGAACTTTCGGCCATGATCAAATTTAGGTTCCAAGGAAGCTTAAAATTAAATCTAGCATGCTCATGAATTCCCTTATGATATGATATGAAGTTAGCTTGATATTTATGCTTGTATGTTGTTTAGAGTTTATTTTCCTACTTCATGAACTTTCGGCCATGATAAGGATCAAGACCTAGGAAAGCTTAAAAATTGGATTAACATGCTTATGACTTTCCTTATGATATGATATGAAGTTAACATGAGATTCTTATGCTTGTATGTTTTTTAGAGTTTAAGTTCATACTCTTGAACTTTCGGCCATGATGGGATTAGAAGCCTAGATGTGCCTCACATGCTACGTTATGAATTAAGAGATGTTATTTAATGATTCCATGCATGATTATGTTTTTCTATGATAGGTGATGTGTTCATTTATACCTATGAACCATGCATGATAATGTCTCTTATGATGTGCTATATGCTCAAGTATGCATGCTTTATGATATGACAAGTAATATGCTCATTTATGTATGCTTATGATCCATGCATGATAATGTCTCTTATGATGTGCTATGTGCTCAAGTATGCATGCTTTATGATATGATAAGTAAAGGCCTAAGAGTTGCTTCCCTATTTGTTGGGATTAAGAGCACTCTCTATGATATGACAAGTGAAGGCCTAAGAGTTGCTTCCCCTTGAAAACTAAGAGAACTCTTCATGATATGACAAGATATATGATATGCTATGTTATGACATGAACCATGATATGCTATTTTACTTTGTATGGATTGTACCAAGGGTGGGCTCCATAAGCGCCCCTAGGCCGACGGACTATGAACGGGTCTAGTAAAAAGGGATGGGCTTCTTAGTACGCCCCTAGGTCGACGGTCGTAGTACGGACCTAGTTCCCTAGTAGGTTCAGGGCTAGCTACCCTGTCCTAGGGATTGCGCGTATTTATGTATGTATGTGGTACAAGCCGGGCCCTCATGATGATATTATGTTCAAGTACTATATGATATGTTTAAAGACATCTTGCATATGACATGACATATGTTTTAAAAGACATCTTGCATGATATGATTTATGATATGATATGCTTTTATGATTTATATGACATGATGTTTTTTTTTATTGATGATATGATACATCATGATATTTCTTTATGATATGCTATGCCCTTATGATTTATATGACATGATACTCTTATGATTTAAGATATGATATATTATGATGTTCTTTATAAGATGATATGTTATGATGCTATGTTTTCACAATATGATGTTAGATGATTATGTTTCCATTGTTATATGTTTATGTGATTATGCTATGATATATGGTTTTTGTGAGTAGGAAAGGATCTTACTAAGCCTGTGTACTTATAGCTTACTTTCCTTGTACCGCAGATAAAGGCAAAGAATGGATGAACTAGGGGAGCCGCAAGAGAGGCAAGAGATGTGTGTGGTGGTGGCTCGGCTAAGACTAATAAAAGACCTACTTATGTTATTTTTTTTATGTTGACATGAATTAAGTTTATTTATGTTAATGTTCCGCATGACTTCATGATACTTCCGCTGTTTTTACTTTAGAAAGAAATTTTAATATGCATGTATGTTTCCGCAAGTAGTAAAGTAACCCCGCCTTACTAGCAGGAGGGGCGGGCGTTACATTATTGACAACTCACTTAATTAACATCTAGCTCCAAGTGTAGTACCACTCAACTTCATTGTCATGTCGGAACTAAGTCCACCTGCAGGGTTTACATGCCAATCCTTATGAGCTCCTCAAGGGGGCATCATCATCCTAATAAATAGGACACAGTTTCCTTCTATAATCAACAACACACCATATAAATAATAGTATTTACCAACTTATCGAACATATTGATTTAACGAATAAATCTCACCCTTTGATAAATTAAACAAATAAATACTAAGTACATGTGCTTGTTATTATATCAGGATTAAGAGTACGCACATCCATAATATCAGAGGTTCTATTCTTTTATGCAGTCAGTATTAAAGGAAAAACCTCAAATGGTCTTGCTCTATACATGTAACGCCCGCCCTCCCTGCTAACCCTAAGGGACGGGGCTACGATACTCTATGTACAAATTTTTCTCTTTTTTTTTTTTTTAAAACAGCGGAAGACTTAAAATAATTCTCTTAGTTTAATAAAAACTTTTCTTTTGTTTTCCCTTTCATCAAATCCGAACTACACTACCATGGCCTCAATAACATGATATCAAAATTAGTAGAAACATAACATCAAGTCACACATACGGTACTACAATTCATGATACCAAAGAATAGTTCTTTAAAAGTTTTTTTTTTTAAAGCAGGTTCTTATTTGGTTGCCTAGCCACTGCCACACACATCTCCTTGCCTCTCCTGCTGCTCCTCTAGCTCATCCAGCTTTTTTCCTTTATCTGTGGTACAAGGACAGTAAGCTGTGAGCACTCATGGCTCAGTAAGTTCCTTTCCTACTCACTAAAACCGAAAATCATAGTATAATCAAAGAATGTCTCAACATGGCATCATTTCAACTAATCATGACATAATGTAACATACTCTTTCAAGCATATCATGCACCATGAAGAAATCATAACTAGTCATGGCATATCATAGCGTAAAGCATAGCATGAAGCATAACATAATCGTATATAATCATGGCATATCGTCATAAGGAGTCATGGCATATCCTACACATGGACATATCATGGAACATAACATAATCATATCTAACCTTGGCATATCATAAATCATCATAAAGTATATGCAATATGATTTTGAAAAATATGTATCCGAAAAACATGTGTATGTCTCATGATATTTAAAACTATTTCTTCTTACATATATACTTGAACATAATCTCAACTTAAAGGGGATCCCAGCTATGTACCACTTACATATTGCGTGCAACCTATGTAGGTCCAAGGTAGCAAGTCTTGAACCCTATAAGGCAACATACTAGGCCCGAGTCTTACTCCATCGACCTAGGGGCACTTAGGAGCCCATCCCTAACGAGGCCCGAGTCTTATTCCATCGACCCCGGGGCGCTTATGGAGCCCACCCTTGGTACAAGCCATATAAAGTAAAGTACATGTCATACTTATACATATCATACATCATAAAAGTATGCATAACTTAGGCACACATCCTATCATAAAAGTATGCATCACTTAGGCATACATCATGTCATAAAAGTATGCATCACTTAGGCATACATCATATAATAAAGGTATGCATCACTTAGGCATACACCATATCATAACAATATGCATCACTTAGGCATAGATCATAAAAACATGCATATCTTAAGCATAAAGCATATCATCAAGCATGCATAATTTAATCACATAGCATATCATGAAAGCATGCATATTTTAAGCACTAAACATAGCATCAAAGCAAGCATAATTTAACCACATATCATAACATAAGCATGCATATTTTCAGCTCATATCATATCATCAAAGCATGTAAAATTCTCCCACATATCATAACATAAAGCATGCATATTTTGAACTCATAACATATCGTAGAAATTCTCATCTTGTATAGCTCACAAGCATACATGTCTAAGCATAAAAGTGTATCATGTGCTCATCCAATCATAAGGAACAATGTAACATGATTAATTTGGGTACTAAGCTTCCTAATCCTTTGGGTTCTTATCTTGGCCGAAACCCTCTTAGGTGCCAATTCAGGTTTTAAACAACATCCAAGCATGTAGAACCTAATTCATCCACATATCATTTTCATAGGAAGTATTATAAACAAGATTTACTTGGACTCTAAGTTCTCCAAGTCCTAAAACCTCATTTGGATGAACCTTAACAAGTGTGAAACAAGGTTCTAAATGACATAAAGCATGGAATCCTTAACCATATTTATAGCATTTGTTTCAAGGAATATGGTAAGCACAATTGAGTTAGTTCCTAAATCCTTTAAGCCCTTAAAATTATGTCATGGCCGAAACTTACAAGTACTCATTTAGGTTTTCAAGCAAGCATACAAGCATGTGAACTTACTCTAACATCATGTATAAATTTATAAATGGCATCATACAAGTGGTCATGGCCGAAACTTCCCTTAGCATCAATTTAGGTCACTAACAACATATAGCATGTGAATTTTTAGCTTTCTACATTTCATATTCCATGGAGAGTGACATGAGCATGTTCAATGTAAGTTCTAGGGTTTCTAAGGCATGTATCCCTTCATGGCCGAGACTTTACGGTGTCCATTTGAATCATAGTTAAATATATAAGCATGTGAACACAATCAACATGTTATATCAATTTCATAAGAAGCATCTTTAACACATGAGGTCTAAATTTTAAGGTTTCTAGGTCTTTAAACCCTACATGGCCGAACCTCATCAAGCATGGAATTTGTTCAAATGGCATAAAAGCATAGAAAGTCATAACACATTTCATAACATGTATAAAAGTCAAGCACTATAAGAATACATTTAAATTGTGTCTTAGGTTTCCTAGGTTTTTCCTTTCTTTATCTCATAGCATATGTTTGGCCGAAACCTTCCAAGTCTTTAAACTAGGTTTTAGGAGGCCTAAAGTATGGAAAACCTAAACAAGTTTTATGGAAAAAACATCAAAGGAACTATACATATAAGTTTGGTTCACAAACAAGCTAGGACCCTTGTGGTCATAATTATCATATATCATGCAACCAATTTTCCTATACTCTAATTAAGCATGGGAGCATCAAACAACTTTCATATCTTATTGTCATGGAGGTTTTGAGCATGTTAAAAAAAAATTTGTTTAAGCTATTCTAAACCATCCACCTTACCATGGCCGAAACATTAAAAGTGATGTTCATGAGTTTCTATCAACATACAATCATGCAACTCTTTAAGAAACTCTATATTCTATCATATAAACATGGTGAGTTTAAATTCAAAGTCTTCCTAACCCTAAACCCTTCCTTGGCTGAAACTTGTGAGTGGGGTACTTTTGGTTCCAAGTAACCTTCAAGTATGAAAACAATAATGGATCCTTAACCATTTATTTAGAGGGTTTTGTGCAAGTTAGGTAAACAAATAAATTCCCTAGCCCTTATAAAACCTTTTTGGCCGAAACTCTAGGGTTAGGTACATCTCTAATCCAGCATCACATATATATAAAAATATGAGAGAAAACCTTCTTACAAAGCATAGAAAAATTATCATGAATCAAGGCTTATATTAAACATTCCTAGGATCAACAAGTCCTTTCTTTGGCCAAATTTTCACAACTTTGTTTCTAGGTTTTAAAATCCTCATAAAATCCAAAAACACATTAAAACCACTTGTACCACAGGTGAGGGGATACTTACATCCTTTTCGCTTGTGGTTCTAAAGTGTGGTGATGGAAGAAAGGGTCTCCTCTTCTTGTCCTCCTCCTTTGATTTCCCTTGGTAGCCTTCCTTGTATCCTAGGAGGAACCTTGTTTTGGGGGTCGAAAATGGAGGAGAGGGGGCTGAGGCTCTCGGTGGTGGAGAGGAGAGAATGAGAGAAATGAGAGAAAAATAAAATCTTCTCTTTACATGCTCCCTTTTATGTTAAGGGGGAAGAGGTAGCAAAATTGGTTTTTGCTTTCCTTCTCCCTTAGACCTTTTTTTTTTATTTTATTTATTTATTTGTTCTCATCATTCATGATGAAACAAGGGGGAATGAATCCCCTTAATTGTCCTCTTTAAGTCACGGCAAAGGGAGAGGAAGAGGGAGAGAAAAGAAGGAAGGCAAGTTGCCTTTCTCTTGCTCTTTTCTTGCTTTCTTTTGGCTTGCTTTTACTCTCATCCTTATCATGAGTTTCCCTCCTTTGCTATCAATATATCATTCCTATCCCAACTGGTTATTACCCATTAAACCTATCATTTACATCATGAGAGGTTCAAGGTTCAATCCTTGACCACTCCCTATTTTTATTTCTTTTTATTTCTTTTTGGTTTAACATTCTACTAATATTTTTCTAAGGAAAATTCATCATTCTCATATTTATCTTAAAAGCTTAGTGGGTGTTACAGTACCCCGTACCTCATAAAAAGTTCGTCCTCGAACTTTAAAATATCTCCGGGTACTTTTGTTTCATATCGTCCTCGCGTTCCCAGGTGGCTTCTTCAAATCGTTGATTCCGCCATAGAACCTTTACTAAGGGTATTTCTTTGTTCCTTAACCTCTTGACTTCTCGGTCCAAGATCTGAATAGGTCTACTTTCGTAACTTAGGTCCCCTTGAACCTGTATCGACTGTGGCTCAATTACTTGATCTGTGCTGGGAGTACACTTCTTGAGCATCGATACATGGAACACATTGTGAATAGCTGCCATGTATGGAGGTAGTTCTAGTCTGTATGCGACTTGGCCCACTCTTTCTAAAATCCGGTACGGTCCTACGTATCGTGGGCTTAACTTGCTCCTCTTTCCGAATCTCATTATCCCTTTCATGGGGGATACCTTAAGGAATACCAAATCTCCGATGTTGAATTCTAGCGGCCTGCGTTGTTTATCGGCATAATTCTTCTGCCGACTCTGAGCAGTTTCTATTCGTTGGCGGATCTTCTGTATAGCTCGGGTGGTGTCATCAATAAGTTTCGTTCGGAGCCCCATTTCCTTCTTTTCACCACTTTCATACCAGCATATAGGGGATCTATACTTCCTCCCATACAGAGCTTCGTAAGGTGCCATTCTAATAGTAGCTTGGTAACTATTATTGTAGGCGAATTCTGCCAGGTATAAATATTGGCACCAGCTTCCCTTGAAGTCCAGGGCACAAGCTCTTAACATATCTTCTAATATTTGGTTCACTCTTTCAGTTTGCCCATCGGTCTGAGGGTGGAAAGCTGTACTAAATAACAACTTCGTGCCGAGGGTCTTCTGAACGCACTCCCATAAGTGTGAAACAAAACGACCGTCTCTATCAGAAATAATGGTCTTAGGAATACCATGTAGCCGAATGATTTCCTTAACATATAACTGAGCTAGTTGTTCAGTTGAATAAGTCATTTTGATCGCCAAAAAGTGTGCGGACTTCGTCAATCTGTCTACAATCACCCATATAGCGTCATATCCGTTTGTCGTCCTGGGAAGACCCGAAATGAAATCCATAGAGATTTCTTCCCATTTCCATTATGGAATTTCGACAGGCTGTAGTAATCCGCCCTGTCTCTGGTGTTCAGCTTTTACCCTTTGGCAGGTCAGGCAAGTACTGACATACTGAGCCACTTCTCTTTTCATACCAAACCACCAAAATTTCTTCTTTAGGTCCTGGTACATCTTAGTGGAGCCCGGGTGTATTACATAGGGTGTTGTATGAGCTTCTTCCAGTATTTTCCTTCGGAACTCTAGGTCCTCTGGAATGCATAACCGATCCCTGAGGTATAATATCCCGTTGTCCGCGATACGGAACCCGTCATTCTTCCCTTCCAAAGTCTCTTGTTTGATTCTCTGGAGGTTTTGGTCACTGGTTTGCTTTTCCAGTATACTCTCAAATAACGTCGGTGTTATGGTGAAGGTAGAAAGTCGCCCGGATATAGTTTCGACCCAAGGATACGAAACATGTCTCGGTTCCTCGATGGATTCCCATATTGGTTCGTTTCCAGCATTAAGTAAAACTTTAGCATATTGATTGAAATTAGGTAGCTGACCTGAGACGATGGTAGAGGCGTTCGCCACGTCATCCTGAGCGAGAGAGTAGACTTTGGCATTGGTCATAGTGGGAGGGGCCTCTAATCTTCCTTGGCTGATTGAAGTCCCTTCTATGGCAGTATGCATCTGGTGAAGCTGTGCAGGGGTACTCCTATTCTGGAGGTAGTGCCTGAGACTGAGTAGGGCAATTTCTTGCCAAATGTCCTTCCTTTCCGCAGTTGTAGCACTTTCTGGTGCTTAGGAGACATACTCTAGAATGCATCTTTCCACATGTGGCACACTGAGGGTACTTGGTTTGCTTATTGGCCGGACCACCTTTTGTGTTGTTCCACTGTTTCCTCTTTCCACCTTAGTTTCCTTTCCAGCCGGTTCTGATATTGTGCGATTGTTTTGTCCTCCGGTCAGTGCTTGGTTCTTGCCCTCGTTCATTACTTTCTGGTAGTGCTCGGTAATCAGGGCACTGCTGACTAGCTCCTCTGCAGTCTGCGGTCTATTAACTTCGCCGGCTACGTTCAGAGCTATCTCGGGTCGGAGTATCTTTAACATTAACGGGACCCTTTCTTTTTCAGTACTGATCAGTTCTGGGCATAGACGTGCTAGGCGGTTGAACTTCTTGACGGCTTCATTAACTGACAGATCACCTTGCCAGAACTCAGTGAACTCGTCATAGTGCTTGTTGGTCACTTGCATATCGAAGAATTCATCTAAGAACTCTGTCTTAAAATCCGTCCACTGCATCTGGTTTATTTGTCTTTTCGCCTTTACTCGGTCCCACCACATCCGGGCATCTCCGGTAATGTAGAACGACGCGCATTTGACCTTCTCGTGTTCAGGCCAGTCCAGTAGTTCCATTATGCTCTCCACGGTCTTGAGCCAGGCTTGCGCATCCCATGGTTCGCAGTTTCCCGAGAAGGCTTCCGGCTTAAGCCTTTGCCACTGAATCAGATAGGCCTCTTGTCGGACCATCGGAGTAGGGGCGGTCGGTAGTGTATTCTGATTTGCCGGTGGGGTAACTGGGTTGCCTTGCTGACCCATTAAGGTAGTGATCAGCTGCTGTTGTTCTGTGATCTGACGCTGGAGGTCTGTGACTACCTGTGTCAGGTCTGGTGGAGTCACTGTCCCCTCGGTTCGGCCATTGCGTGTCCTAACCATGTTTATCTAAATAATGACAAATAGACTAGTGTAAGTGGTTATCATTTTTAGCCAATCTAATGTACTGTTTTGTTTCTATCTATTTGTTCTGGTATTATTCCTAACCTACTAATATGTAATCCTAATCTAAATTATAACTAAAAGCATAGAATAAAGCATCAAACATAAGCAAGCAAAACATGAAACTAAAGCATAAGCAACATAAGGAAAAATAAAGAATAGAGTGACAAACAATATGACATAAGGAAATAAAGCATAAGCAATATAGCAAAGAAAATAAAGCATAGGCAATATAACAAGGAACAAAAATAAAGCATAAGTCATATAACAAGAAACTAAGCATAAGCATATAACAAGAAAATTAAGCATAAACATTCTTACTTGGAGCGGCAGGTCGGAGGCTTGATGTGTGTGTGGCTCTGATACCAACCTGTAACGCCCGCCCTCCCTGCTAACCCTAAGGGACGGGGCTACGATACTCTATGTACAAATTTTTCTCTTTTTTTTTTTTATAAACAGCGGAAGACTTAAAATAATTCTCTTAGTTTAATAAAAACTTTTCTTTTGTTTTCCCTTTCATCAAATCTGAACTACACTACCATGGCCTCAATAACATGATATCAAAATTAGTAGAAACATAACATCAAGTCACACATACGGTATTACAATTCATGATACCAAAGCATAGTTCTTTAAAAGTTTTTTTTTTTTAAAGCAGGTTCTTATTTGGTTGCCTAGCCACTGCCACACACATCTCCTTGCCTCTCCTGCTGCTCCTCTAGCTCATCCAGCTTTTTCCTTTATCTGTGGTACAAGGACAGTAAGCTGTGAGCACTCAAGGCTCAGTAAGTTCCTTTCCTACTCACTAAAACCGAAAATCATAGTATAATCAAAGAATGTCTCAACATGGCATCATTTCAACTAATCATGACATAATGTAATATACTCTTTTAAGCATATCATGCAACATGAAGAAATCATAACTAGTCATGGCATATCATAGCGTAAAGCATAGCATGAAGCATAACATAATTGTATCTAATCATGGCATATCGTCATAAGGAGTCATGGCATATCCTACACATGGACATATCATGGAACATAACATAATCATATCTAACCTTGACATATCATAAATCATCATAAGGTATATGCAATATGATTTTGAAAAACATGTATCCGAAAAATATGTGTATGTCTCATGATATTTAAAACCATTTCTTCTTACATATATACTTGAACATAATCTCAACTTAAAGGGGATCCCGGCTATGTACCAATTACATATTGCGCGTAACCTATATAGGTCCAAGGTAGCAAGTCTTGAACCCTACAAGGCAACATACTAGGCCCGAGTCTTACTCCATCGACCTAGGGGCACTTAGGAGCCCATCCCTAACGAGGCCCGAGTCTTATTCCATCGACCCCGGGGCGCTTATGGAGCCCACCCTTGGTACAAGCCATATAAAGTAAAGTACATGTCATACTTATACATATCATACATCATAAAAGCATGCATCACTTAGGCACACATCCTATCATAAAAGTATGCATCACTTAGGCATACATCATGTCATAAAAGTATGCATCACTTAGGCATACATCATATAATAAAGGTATGCATCACTTAGGTATACACCATATCATAACAATATGCATCACTTAGGCATAGATCATAAAAACATGCATATCTTAAGCATAAATCATATCATCAAGCATGCATAATTTAACCACATAGCATATCATGAAAGCATGCATATTTTAAGCACTAAACATAGCATCAAAGCAAGCATAATTTAACCACATATCATAACATAAGCATGCATATTTTCAGCTCATATCATATCATCAAAGCATGTAAAATTCACCCACATATCATAACATAAAGCATGCATATTTTGAACTCATAACATATCGTAGAAATTCTCATCTTGCATAGCTCACAAGCATACATGTCTTAGCATAAAAGTGTATCATGTGCTCATCCAATCATAAGGAACAATGTAACATGATTAATTTGGGTACTAAGCTTCCTAATCCTTTGGGTTCTTATCTTGGCCGAAACCCTCTTAGGTTCCAATTCAGGTTTTAAACAACATCCAAGCATGTAGAACCTAATTCATCCACATATCATTTTCATAGGAAGTATTATAAACAATATTTACTTGGACTCTAAGTTCTCCAAGTCCTTAAACCTCATTTGGCCGAACCTTAACAAGTGTGAAACAAGGTTCTAAATGACATAAAGCATGGAAACCTTAACCATATTTATAGCATTTGTTTCAAGGAATATGGTAAGCACAATTGAGTTAGTTCCTAAATCCTTTAAGCCCTTAAAATTATGTCATGGCCGAAACTTACAAGTACTCATTTAGGTTTTCAAGCAAGCATACAAGCATGTGAACTTACTCTAACATCATGTATAAATTTATAAATGGCATCATACAAGTGGTCATGGCCGAAACTTCCCTTAGCATCAATTTAGGTCAATAACAACATATAGCAGGTGAATTTTTAGCTTTCGACATTTCATATTCCATGGAGAGTGACATGAGCATGTTCAATGTAAGTTCTAGGGTTTCTAAGGCATGTATCCCTTCATGGCCGAGACTTTAAGGTGTCCATTTGAATCATAGTTAAATATATAAGCATGTGAACACAATCAACATGTTATATCAATTTCATAAGAAGCATCTTTAACACATGAGGTCTAAATTTTAAGGTCTCTAGGTCTTTAAACCCTACATGGCCGAACCTCATCAAGCATGGAATTTGTTCAAATGGCATAAAAGCATAGAAAGTCATAACACATTTCATAACATGTATAAAAGTCAAGCACTATAAGCATACATTTAAATTGTGTCTTAGGTTTCCTAGGTTTTTCCTTTCTTTATCTCATAGCATATGTTTGGCCGAAACCTTCCAAGTCTTTAAACTAGGTTTTAGGTGGCCTAAAGTATGGAAAACCTAAACAAGTTTTATGGAAAAAACATCAAAGGAACTATACATATAAGTTTGGTTCACAAACAAGCTAGGACCCTTGTGGTCATAATTATCATATATCATGCAACCAATTTTCCTATACTCTAATTAAGCATGGGAGCATCAAACAACTTTCATATCTTATTGTCATGGAGGTTTTGAGCATGTTAAAAAAAATCTGTTTAAGCTATTCTAAACCATCCACCTTACCATGGCCGAAACATTAAAAGTGATGTTCATGAGTTTCTATCAACATACAATCATGCAACTCTTTAAGAAACTCTATATTCTATCATATAAACATGGTGAGTTTAAATTCAAAGTCTTCCTAACCCTAAACCCTTCCTTGGACGAAACTTGTGAGTGGGGTACTTTTGGTTCCAAGTAACCTTCAAGTATGAAAACAATAATGGATCCTTAACCATTTATTTAGAGGGTTTTGTGCAAGTTAGGTAAACAAATAAATTCCCTAGCCCTTATAAAACCTTTTTGGCCGAAACTCTAGGGTTAGGTACATCTCTAATCCAGAATCACATATATATAAAAATATGAGAGAAAACCTTCTTACAAAGCATAGAAAAATTATCATGAATCAAGGCTTATATTAAACATTCCTAGGATCAACAAGTCCTTTCTTTGGCCGAATTTTCACAACTTTGTTTCTAGGTTTTAAAATCCTCATAAAATCCAAAAACACATTAAAACCACTTGTACCACAGGTGAGGGGATACTTACTTCCTTTTCGCTTGTGGTTCTAAAGTGTGGTGATGGAAGAAAGGGTCTCTTCTTCTTGTTCTCCTCCTTTGATTTCCCTTGGTAGCCTTCCTTGTATCCTAGGAGGAACCTTGTTTTGGGGGCTAAAAATGGAGGAGAGGGGGCTGAGGCTCTCGGTGGTGGAGAGGAGAGAATGAGAGAAATGAGAGAAAAATAAAATCTTCTCTTTACATGCTCGAGGAAAGGGGGCTGAGGCTCTCGGTGGTGGAGAGGAGAGAATGAGAGAAATGAGAGAAAAATAAAATCTTCTCTTTACATGCTCCCTTTTATGTTAAGGGGGAAGAGGTAGCAAAATTGGTTTTTGCTTTCCTTCTCCCTTAGCCCTTTTTTTTATTTTTTATTTTATTTTATTTATTTGTTCTCATCATTCATGATGAAACAAGGGGAAATGAATCCCCTTAATTGTCCTCTTTAAGTCACGGCAAAGGGAGAGGAAGAGGGAGAGAAAAGAAGGAAGGCAAGTTGCCTTTCTCTTGCTCTTTTCTTGCTTTCTTTTGGCTAGCTTTTACTCTCATCCTTATCATGAGTTTCCCTCCTTTGCTATCAATATATCATTCCTATCCCAACTGGTTATTACCCGTTAATCCTATCATTTACATCATGAGAGGTTCAAGGTTCAATCCTTGACCACTCCCTATTTTTATTTCTTTTTATTTCTTTTTGGTTCAACATTCTACTAATATTTTTCTAAGGCAAATTCATCATTCTCATATTTATCTTAAAAGATTAGTGGGTGTTACAATACAAAGATAGTGTACTAGTGTAACTTTATAGTCAAGATAAATTAGTACCAAATTATACTACAACCATTCCAATGGTTTGTCCCAATCTATCTTGGTTGTGAGCTTCTATTTATAATTTATAAGGAACTGATAACATGATCTTCTATGTGACACCACATACCATAATCTACAATATAAATTAAATGGACAACTGCATTTAACTAAATGCAGACATTTGACCAATGTGATTCTCATTTCAAAATAAATGTTTATACAAAAAGCTAGGCTTTTAGTATACATTCTAACAATCTCCTACTTATACTAAAAGACTATGCTGCCATATATGTTGCCATACATCTGATCGCCATCCCCTCAACATGCCCATCAAAAGCTCTCGCCGGAAGGGCCTTAGTGAAAGGATCTGCCAGGTTATCTTTTGATGCAATCGTGGCGACAACAACTTCTCCTCGCTTTATAATGTCTCGTATTAGGTGGTACTTGCGCTCAATGAGTTTACTTGCCTTATAGGCTCGTGGTTCCTTCGAGTTTACTTCTGCACCACTATTATCACAATAAATTATGATAATTTTGGATAAACTAAGAATCACATCTAAGTCCATCAAGAAGTTTCTGAGTCATACAACTTCTTTGGCTACCTCAGAGGCTGCCACATACTCAGTTTCCATGGTGGAGTTTGAAACA
Organism: Zingiber officinale; assembly: GCF_018446385.1. Taxonomy (NCBI): domain Eukaryota; kingdom Viridiplantae; phylum Streptophyta; class Magnoliopsida; order Zingiberales; family Zingiberaceae; genus Zingiber; species Zingiber officinale. The sequence goes on along the minus strand of NC_056007.1, from coordinate 37,222,933 downwards.
CATTTCTGCTTAACATTCCTCCATGCTATGACTCCACCTCCCAAAGTAAACACATACCCTGAGGTCGACTTACTATTGTCCCTATCTGATTGGAAGTCTGAATCCGTGTAACCCACAGCGAGCAAATCATCTGCCTGGTAAACTAGCATATAATCTCTAGTCCTTTTCAGGTACTTCAATATATGCTTTACGATAGTTCAATGTCCTTGTCCTGGGTTACTTTGATATCTGCTAACCATGCCCATGGCAAAACAGATATCCGGTCTCGTAGATAGCATCGCATATATTAGGCTTCCTACAGCCGAAGCATAAGGAACTGCCTTCATGTCCTCTATTTCCTTTGATGTTTTAGAAGACATCTCTTTAGATAAAGGTACTCCATGCCGAAAAAGTAGAAAACCTTTCTTCGAGTTTTGCATGCTAAAATGAGCTAGAATAGTATCGATGTATGAAGCTTGGGATAAGCACAACATTCTTTTTTTGTGATCCCTTATTACTTTGATCCCAAGAATATGTCCACAGTCTTCCAAATCCTTCATATCAAACTGCTTGGACAACCATACCATTACGTCTGACAACACTTTGGCATTGTTGCCAATGAGAAAAATATCATCTACGTATAGTACAAGAAATATCACCACGTTTCTGTCACTCTTCTTGTATACACAAGACTCATCCAGACACTGAATAAATCCATAAGACTGGATCACTTCATTAAACCGGATGTTCCAAGATCTCGAATATTGCTTCAGTCCATAGATAGACCGATTGAGCTTACATACAAGATGCTCTTTGCCCTTCGCAATGAATCCCTCTGGTTGCTTTATATGGATATTTTCTTCAAGACTTCCATTAAGGAAAGCTGTCTTGACATCCATTTGCCAAATCTCATAATTCATATGAGCTGCAATAGATAAAAGAATCCGGATAGACTTAAGCATTTCTACCGGCGAAAAGGTTTCCTCATAATCAATTCCCTCTTTCTGAGTATACCCTTTTACAACAAGCCTTGCTTTGAAAGTTTCCACCTTCCCGTCTGCCCCTCTTTTTCTTTTATAGACCTATTTACATCCATTAACCTTTATACCATTTGGTGGTTCTACAAGCTCCCAGACCTGATTAGAGTACATAGATTATATTTTAGAGTTCATCGCAGTTTGCCAAGATGCTGCATCTTTATCTTGGAGTGCTTCATCATATGTCCAGGGATCAGGTTCATGTTCACCAGGGATCAAGTCCGAAGATTCTCCAACAAACATGAATCTATCAGGTTGCCTAACAATCCTCCCACTACGACGAGACACTACTTGTAATTGTGCATCATTTGTGATATGTGTTGCAGTTTCTTGTGGTATCTCATCTTGTACCGTTGGTACTAAAGTAGACGTGTCTTCTCTTATTTCCTCAAGAATAATTTTAGTCATGGGCTTGTGGTTCAATACATAGTCTCTTCTAAAAATCGTGCATTGGAGCTAACAATGACCTTCTGGTCTTTAGAACTATAAAATAAACCACCTTTCGTTCCTTTAGGATAACCCATAAACAAGTAAAATTCTGTAGGTGATTCCAACTTATCAGCGTCTCCCTTCAGCACATGTGTTGGACTACCCCAAATCCGAATATGTTTTAGACTAGGCTTACGCTCATTCCATAATTCTGTGGGAGTAGAGGTTACTGACTTAGAAGGTACCAAATTCAGAATGTACACTGTCGTTCCAGAGCATATTCCCAAAATCAATTTGGTAATTCTGAATAACTCATCATTGATCTAACCATTTCCATAAGAATCATATTCCTTCGTTCTGTCACACCATTCTGTTGGGGTGTACCAGGTGCAGACAGTTGGGATTGAATCCTGAGCTCTGATAAGTAACTCCTAAACTCTCCTAAGAGGTACTCGCCACCACGATCAAACCGTAATGTCTTCATACCTTTACCATGACGTTTCTCCACATCAGCCTTGTATTCTTTGAATTTATCAAAGCAATCTGACTTGCGGTGCATCAAGTAAATGTACCCGTATATCGAATAGTCGTCTATAAAAGAGACAAAATATTCGAAACAACCTCTTGCCTGGATAGTCATAGGCCCACACAAATCAGAATGAACTAATTCTAATACATCTTTGGCTTTATACTCCTTGGCCTTAAAAGGTCTCTTGGTCATTTTTCCTTCCAAGCAAGATTCGTAGGTTGGAAAATTTTCCACCACTAATGCACCCAAAGGTCCATCAGCTATTAGCCTTTGAATCCTACTCAAGTTAATATGACCAAGCCTTAGATGCCAAAGATATGTTTAGGTTATTTCCGAAGGTTGCTTTCTCTTATTCGAATTAGAAGATGTGTTATTAATTTCCATTTGTTGTATCGTGGGAGTTATTGGATTTAGAGTATACAAATTACCAACCAACGTACCAGAACAGATAACCATGTGTTATTGCTTTGTCATCAAAAGCAATAGAATATCCATCCATAAATAGTTTAAAAACTGAAATCAAGTTCTCTCTAAAACATGGTACATAAAGACAATTTCTCAAAATCAATGTTTTATTTCTATCAGAAGATAAATAAACATCTCCCACTGCAACAACCGCCACTTTTGTAGCATTGTCCATGTAGACGGTAATCTCCCCTTCATGTAGTCATCGAGTTTTCTGGAACCCTGCAATGAATTTCAGACATGATCAGTGTCTCCCGTATGTACACACCAGGTACCAATAGATAACACCACTAAACATGTTTCAACCACTAGAGAATAAGATATACTTTTATTGTTCTCCTTTCTGTGAGGACAGTCCACTTTCCAATGTCTAGACTGCTTGCATGTGATGCACTTGCCCTTCGACTTCTTCACACCTGCATGCGGCCCAGTCCCTAGAGATCGATTCACTTTCTTTTCTGAACCAACTTGTTTCTTTTTCTTCTTTCTCCCTTCCGGCTTAGAAGCAGAAACATTTTTAGCAATGTGAATTTTAGAACTTTGACAAAATAGCCCTTCTGTTGCTTGAAGTTCTGTCAGAAGTTCCGCCAACGAATAAACCCTTTTGTTCATGTTGTAGTTCAGGAGGAACTGCTCAAAACTTTTAGGCAGCGTTTGGAGAATGATATCGACCTAGGTTTCCCCATCGATTTCTACTCCAAGGACTTCCATCTCATTCAAAAGAGCCATCATTTTGTGGATATGATCCCTTACAGGTGTCTCCTCAGTCATGGTGATCGTCATCAAGTTTCTCATAGCCTCCTGCCAAGCAACCCGATTCTGGTGTCTTAAGAGTTCCTTGAGATTGTGCATCATGTTATAAGTGGTAGGCATGACCTAATGTTGATGTTGCAGCACATTTGACATAGAAACCAAAATGTAACACCGCGCCATCTCATCTGCCCTGACCCATTTCTTATGATACTCAATCTCCTCTTCACTAGAATCGCTATTAGGCAGGCTTGGATAGATCTCAAAAAGTACGAACTTGTAACCTTCAGTAGTTAAGACAATGTCCAAGTTTTGTTTCTAATCAATGTAATTGGGACCAGTATATTTGTTTTCTTTCAATATAACAGCAAGAGGATTGAAAGCCATTTGAAATCCTAAGAATCACAAAATATTTGGTCAAAACTTTAGAATTTAAAATAATATTGATTCGTCAAATAATATCATTTAAATTCACCAACACCTCAAAATACCGTGAATTTTGTATGTCATGATAGTGTGGACGTATACAAATTCAAACATTTATAAGAGGGGGGGGGGTTACCCTTTAATTTTATTATCTTGCCAACCTAACTTTATGAGAAATAAAATTAATAGTTAATTTTTCTTCGGTCACACAAATAATAGCAGTGATTTCGATGGGGAGGATACTATTAAATGTGCGTAAGTGTATACCATTACTTGATACTTAGTCCATTAAATAGGAATGCACCCCTTCAAATGGAGAAGATCACACAAACCTAAATAATTTCCTATGATCATCCATAAAGGGAGTTTGATCTAGTGATCTGCAAACAAACTCATCCGATGTGGAGGAAGGCACTCAAAGCCAACACGCAAGTTTGAATGCATTACTTACAAACCACTAATGGAGACCGTGGAATTTAAATAATTCCTCTCCCACTTAGTTATTTAAAACGAGGATTTTTAATATACACACACACACAACACATATAAACAGCATAAAAGGTAATAAATACGAAAAATAATTTTTTGAACTATTATGGCATCATCCATAGTTGTCCTCCGTGTACCACTAACCTTAGCCGTCGCCAACGGGTCATGTCGATGCGTCTATCTTGCTTCCTTTTCCATTGCACCTCTGGTCCTCAAATAGCACCACGCCTCGCAAGGATACGATCCACGATAAAATAAAATTTTACATTTATTGATCCAATATTCCATAAGGGGATGTACATGTAATCTAGATCGAACAGAATGTAAAATCCTAAAACTAATACAACTCCTGTTGTATTTAATAATTACAATCATGCACACACATAAAATGCCCTTGACATACCCGAGGGTCCAAATCACACACAAACACAATAGGGCTATAATAGTTGGAACTAGGATGCCTCCAACCAAAGAGTTCATCTATTTGCACATCATACTATTATCCTACCTAAATTTATGTATAAAAAGTGCATAATTTAACTGAAAACCAAAGACACAAAGGCAGAAAAATAGCTCTGATACCAATTGTTGGTGCTACTCAAAATTCTATTCTGTTTCCCCTATACAAAAATTTGTACAAGCACAGAACTTTTCCTAGAAACCCATGTGCTTTTCAGAAGTTAAACTTGGATTGCAAACAAAACTTAACATTATTAATCCAAGTTCAACCCAAGTGTTCTTCAGAAGTTAAACCATATTACAGAAGTTGATTAAATATCTATTTCAAGGATTGGCTTCCAGGTCGTTGGCGAGGCACTCGGCCTTCTTGGGTATGGGATCATCCACCACTTCCTAGTCAAAACCTTTCAAAGAAATTGAATATTTAAACTCCTTACAGTAAACCCTAAGTTAAACTACAGAGACCTCAATCAAAGCACAAGATCGCTAGCCTCTTGTGTTGGTACTTTAGGATCCATACAAAGGAAAAATAAACTAGTGCACAGCGGAAACAATTAACTAGTTAAACCTTTATTTGTAGCTTAAAGACCTCTTGATCTTCTGCTATATTCCTCTCCTCCTCTTGGACATCATGTGGGTGATGATCTACCAAGACGTAAAAACTCACCCAAGTCCTTCTTTCTTGCAAGACTTTCGGCCACCAAGGGATCAAAGCTAGGAACACCACCTCTTATTCTTCTTTCTTCCTTGCAACCCGCCGGCCACAAGATGGTTGAAGCCTCTTGATGTCGCCGGCCTTAGGTGAGAAAGCAAGGGGAGAATAAGAATATGAGAGGGTCGGCCATAAGGAGAATAGAAGAGGAATAGAAATTATGTAGATGATTATTTCCTCTAAAGTACCATCTATCCTCTATTATAATCCTTGGTAATGGCTAAAAAGGAAAGATTTTAATAATAATTAAAATCTCTCTTTTAAATTTCCTATTGTGGATGGCTACAAAAGGAAAGTTTTAAAATTAAAAATCCCACTTTTAAACATTGTAGATGGCTACAAAAAGGAAAGATTTTTAAATTTAAAACTCACTTTTAAAATCATGTGGATGGCTTCACAAAAGGAAAGTTTTTAAAATTTAAAATCTCTCTTTAAAACATTGTAGATGGCTACAAAAAGAAATATTTAAAAAATTAAAAACTCACTTTTAAACCCATCTTGGTCGGACCCTTGCTTGGATACCAAGCAAGGATGTGGCCGACCATAAGGATGACTTGGGTGGATGCGAGGCTTTATACATAGAGGCTACAACAGGGACTAGAGAAGGAATTGATTTTGGCCTCCTGATATGCTTGAGCTTCCTAAGTTCGACCCGAACACCCAACTCAAATTCATCAATAATAACTCATACCACTAAAAAGTTATTATTGAACTATTGTACCAATCCCATATTACATTATGGGCTCCTTTTTATCATGAGTGCGTTAATCTTCTGTGTTTAAGATATCGAATGCCCATTAATTAAATGAGTTACTAACAACTCACTTAATTAACATCCAGCTCCAAGAGTAGTACCACTCAACTTCATTGTCATGTCGGAACTAAGTTCACCAGTAGGGTTTACATGACAATCCTTATGAGCTCCTTAAGGGGACATCATCATCCTAATAAACAGACCACAGTTTCCTTCTATAATCAAGAACACACCATATAAATAATATTATTTCTCAACTTATCGGGCCTATTAATTTAACGAATAAAACTCACCATTTGATAAATTAAAGAAATAAATAATAAGTACATGTGCTTGATATTATATTAGGATTAAGAGTATGCACATCCATAATAACAGAGGTTTTGTTCTTTTATGCAGACAGTATAAAAGGAACAATCTCATATGATCCTACTCTATACACACATAATGTACTAGTGTAATTTTATAGTCAAGATAAATTAGTACCAAATTACACTACAAGCATTCCAATGGTTTGTCCCAATCCATCTTGGTTGTGAGATTCTATTTATAATTTATAAGGAACTGATAACATGATCTTCTGTGTGACACCACACACCATGTTATCTACAATATAAATTAAATGGACAACTGCATTTAACTAAATGCAGACATTTGACCAATGTGATTCTCATTTCAAAATAAATATTTATACAAAAGCTAGGCTTTTAGTATACATTCTAACACTACCCTTCCTAGGCATGTGTCTCCCCTTGTTGGAATTAATGCCTTGGGTCTCCTTAGGTCTACCATTTCTAGAGTTATCATGAATGAGTTTCCTAGGATTATGATCCGCATTTACCCTACTCCTATCATGATATTTAAATCTGAAATTTTGCATGGTCATATAATGAAAATTATTTCTAGCATGCATGGAGGAATTTAAATTTGACTTCAAATTTAAACTAGGGTTTACCTTACCCTTTACCTTTGGAGCTCCCCTCGACTTGACCTTTTCTTCTTCTTCTCTTTCTCCCATTTCTTTAATTGCGCTAGCTTCTTGATCTCTCCCTTCTTGGGACATTTGGTGTGGTAGTGGCCCTTCTCTCCACACGTGAAGCATATAATGCACATTCTTTTTCCTTGGGTTTCATTATTCCTGTAACCCTTGTTAGTTTTTAAATTAACTTGAATGGGTTTAGGATTTACCTTCTTCTTATCCATTGGACACCTATTCTTATAGTGTCCCTTCTCATTGCACCCGAAGCAAATTATGTGGTCCTTTGACTTCACTTCGGTGGAGGTGCTTTCTAGGTTAACTTCTTCCAAGATTTCTTCTTCATTCGTCTTGGACTCTTCTTCAACCCTTGAGGATGTTAATGATACTTCCTCATTCTCCTTCTCCTCCTCAGATGTTGAGCATGGTTCAACTTTCGGCTGCTCCACCTCCTCTCCTTGAGCAATTGAACCCATCTCCTTGGGCTCTTCTTCTTCTTGTGTAGGCAAAAGCTCTTCTTCTAGAATTTTCTTCATTTTGCTTCCCAAATCGTTAGCATTCTTGTATTCACCTACACGACTCATCACATCATTAGGCAAAATATCAATTAAAATTAATATTACCTTTGAATTTGCCTTTGCCCGTGTGGTTTGCTCCTCCTTCCAATGTCGTGGTCGGAGCTTCTTCCCTTTCTTGTCCTTCGAGACTTCAAATGACTCTTCCACCACCATCATTGTATTCCAATCTGTCTCGAAGAAGTTCTTCATCTTCACCATCCAAAAGGTGATGCCCCATATGTTAGTTTTAGCCCTAGTACCAATTATGAGATAATTGTAAATGACTCATTTTGTATCATATATCATTACTAAAAAAAGGTAAAGTTGGTTATTATATTTATTTTAGTTCAGTGCCAATTGAATAAGTATAATAATGTCTTTGGGTAGTAGGTTCTTATCTACAGTATATAAATTGGTTGAATTGATAGTGAGATATTGTAGAGAACACTACTCTTAACTATTCCTAGTCGAACATTAATATACAAGGATAATATTAATGCGTTGAGACTAGCATGTAGGTCAGCGGATGACTTGATCTCACAAGTCATGGATATGAGATATCAGGTTGACACATGGGTATATATTAAAGAATATATACTGAATGATCCGCCATGAGAATGTTTCATGGATCGTCGTATGAGTGTCATAAACATTCTCATGTGACTATTGGTACGAATAGTCCTTAGACCTAAAGTCACTACGGTTCCCTACATAAGGAGTTGTATACTTTGGTATCGTCAAACGTCACCCGTAACAGGGTGAACTATAAAGTCGATCACTGGGTATGTAATAAATTATGCGGAGGGATGTGAGTGATGTAGATGGGATCTATCCCTTTCATATGACGAAAGTAATATCTGTGGGCCCCTTGATTAGTATGACACAAGAAAACATGGCCATGTGTAAATGAGCCAATATGAGATATTGAGCTTATTTGATTGAGTGTGTCAACTTAGAGATCAAATACAAAGATTGATAAGAGGATGACACGGTCTATGCCTCATTGATCAATCTAGATATCAAGGATAGAGGGACAAAGTCATACAAGATAATAGCCACGGACATGTTAGGTTAGATCTCGACTTTCTCATCACTTGGGTAGCAATAATGTCTTGCTAGATGTCACTCATTGCTTATGTATCTAAATGGTGATTTCGGTGCATTGCCAATGTTACGAGTGTTAGTTAGAGCCCTAGAGCTAATCATTTGATGATTGTTGCATGGACTCATTGTATCATATTCTTGTATATAAATAAATGCAATTTTGTTTTGGTTATTATACTTACTTGTATTGGTGCCAAATAACTAAGTATAATAGCGTCCTTGAGTAGAGGGTTCTTACCTATATCAATCGGTTAGTTGAACCGATAGTGAGATGATATAGGGAACACTACTCTTAATCATTCCTAGTCGAGTATTAACATTCAGGGACAATGTTAATACGACGAGACTAGCATGTAGGTCAACTCGATGACTTGATCTCACAAGTCATGGATATAGAGATATCAAGTTGACACATGGGTATACATTGGAGAATGTATACTGAATGACTCGCCATGAGAAAGTATCATTGATCGTTATATGAGTGTCATATACTTTCTCATGTGGCTATTAGTATGACTACCAGTCCTTGAACCAGAAGTCATCATGGTTCCCTATATAGGGAGTTACGTACTTTGGCTTCGTCAAACGCCACCCGTAACTGGGTGGACTATAAAGGCGATTACTGGGTATGTAACAAATTATGCGGAGGGTTAGGTTCATTTGATGAACCTAAAGGATTAGGTTCATTTGATGAACCTAAAGGATTAGGTTCATTTGATGAACCTAAAGGATTAGGTTCATGTGATGAACCAAATTGGATTAAGAGTAATCCAAGTTAGGCTAATTGAGTTGGACTCAATTTGGTTCATGTCTTAAGTGAGTCTAATTTGGACTTAGACTCATTTAATTAATTTAATTCAATGAATAGAGATTCATTAAATTAAAATTGACTTGAACCAATGGTTAGATTAGATCAACCAAGGGAGAGAAGTGGTCAAGTTTGACTTGACTTGAGAGGAAGATGAAGGGTCATTTTTGACTTGACCATTTGCCACCTCATTGGTGAGTTGGCATTAAGTGGTCCAATGATGATGCTCCACATCATCATGGTTGCTTAAGTGGAATGCCACCTCATGGGAGTTACCAAGAGTTGTGACTCTTGGCATCCCATGGAGGTTACAATTCCCCTTAAAGTAGCCGGCCACTTTTGATGAGGAGTTAGTGCATTTTTGTGTGCTTGTGTGAGTAACTCCATCATCTTCTTCCTCTCTAGTTTTCTTCTTGCTCTCCCTCTTCTCCATTACTGATCTCTAAGGTTTCTAGCACATCCTTAGAGGTTCTTCTCCATCTCTTGCTTCTGTGGATACACATAGAGAAGTGTCTACTTTGACACTTTCGAGATCCGGCGAACCGAGGACGAGCGGGATTGCGAAGGGCTTCGCATCAAGTGTAAATTCCTTCTCCTTGTAGATCTAGTTTAGAACTAGTGTAAGAAACTCATACTCGTAATGTTTTTGAAATTTTAATCTTCGCACGGATCCGGTGGCTGGGGTTTCGGGGTTTCCGCAACGCAAAAAGCGATTTTTGCGGCCCGAAAATCCCAACAGTGGTATCAGAGCCACGTGCGAAGTCTTGTACGAGTTTAATTTGTATTTTTTTGAAAAATAGAAGATCTGTAAGTTTCTGTGAATTTTCTAATTTTATAGTTTTTATGGGTAATTTTCTCGTAGAAGAGAAGCACAAGTGTTTAGACACTTGTAGGGTTCGACTACCGAGAAGATTTTTCCGAAACGGCAAGGTTTCGCCCTAAAACGTTTTGGGACAGCGGGCTAAGGCGCTATAGGATCGCTAAGGAACACTCGCGATGGTTATATCGCGGGTAGGGGTACTGCCCCTAACCCCGCAGGGGATTCGTTCCGCGATTGCGCCCGAAAATCGCTAATCGGGACCGCCGGGAATTCTTTACTCATAAAAATTGTAAAATAGTATTAAAATTATAAAAAATTATGGAAATTACATAATTTAGAATTATTTATAATTTGTGATGGTCATGGCCCAAAAAAGCCTAATTTGATTGGAATATTCGTGTTGTAATTCATAATACGGTCTGCGTGCCGTCATGTGATTGTGCGTGTTGTATTTGATGCGCGACCTGCGCGTCGTGCCTTCCTTCATTTATATTCTTGTTGTAAATAGTTTAGACTCGAATGTAACTCGAGTTTCACCCTTTTGTAATGTACAAAATGAGCCGGTGGATGGTCCACTCAAGACGGAGCTACTAGGAGGGCGCGAGCAACACAAGGTGGTCAAAGGGAGGAGCTTGAAGAAGCTGTTGACCCTAGGTTGACCATCCGATCTTCTCATTGGCTTGAGAAGATTGTAGTAGGGTCATGACTAATCACAAATAGTATAATTAATTACTTGTGTGTGTGTATTTGATGCATGCTAGTAAAGTAGTTAATTAGCACCTCGATGATTAGATTAGATCTAAATTGCGTAAATGATGCATAACGATTAGATTAGATCTAAATCACGTATATGATACACATCGTTGATTAGATTAGATCTAAATCACGTCAACTCTAATGCCTACCAGGCCGTGATACCTATCACTACCTCGATCGCATGTTGTTGTTTAATCTGCCAAAGTAGAGCAATGCATACTATCTTGGTAGGGTACGGAGGGACAATTTTGGTCCCGCCTATCAACGCATGGGTGAGTACAACTCAATTAGATTGAGTAACTAGTTAACTCAATTGGATCGAGTTTAACTATAGGCATTTTCCAATTGTTGGTAGATAGGATAAAATCATGTTTATATTAACTCTTGGCCGTATTAGCCAAAGCTAACTCGAGTTTTAATATAAATGCAGATTTTGATCCTATAAACAAGAGTTGCATAGAGATGTAATTGGTAAATTAGTTACCTACCGATCATACTAAGTCTTGGGCGATTTAGCCAAAGCTAACTCAAGGCATAGTGTGATGTGGATCTTGTCCCACATGAATTATAGAATTCAGAGGGAGCATCATTTAGTTAAAGGCCTAATTAAATGATTAATAGAATATGATATTTATTTTTATGCATTTTTCTTTTGTAGATAACCATGACGTCAAACACGAACACCTTCTCTCTGCGTTCTGTCCTTGACAAGGACAAGCTCAACGGAGCAAATTTCCTGAACTGGTTCAGGAATCTGAGAATAGTTCTCACCCAAGAACGTAAATTATATGTTCTAGAGCAGCCCATTCCGGAGGCTCCTCCCGCCAATGCCACGCGAGCAGATAAAGATGCTTACAAGAAGCATCAAGATGACGCATTAGATGTATCTTGTCTAATGCTCGCGACCATGAACTCTGAGCTTCAGAAGCAACATGAGTTAATGGATGCTTATGATATGGTTAAACATCTTCGTCAACTATATCAAGGACAAGCACGGCACGAGAGATTTTAGATCTCAAGGGCACTATTTCAGTGCAAGATGTCAGATGGGGCTCCCGTAGGTCCATATGTACTCAAGATGATTTGGTACATAGAGAATATACAAAGGTTGGGATTCCCACTTGGCCAAGAGCTGGCCACTGACCTGATCTTGCAGTCTTTGCCAGAGAGCTACAGTCAATTTGTCATGAACTACAACATGAACGAAATTGACAAGTCACTGCCCAAACTGCTTAATATGTTACGAACTGCTGAGCTCAACCGTAAGAAGGTTAAGCCCAACTCTATTTTGATTGTTCAGAAACATAAGGGCAAGGGCAAGGGAAAGTCAAGGGAAAGTCCCAAGCCAAGGGCAAAGGCAAGACACTGAAGCCTAAAGGAGGGATCGCCAAGGATGCTACCTGCTTCCACTGCGGTCAGACCGAGCACTGAAAGAGGAACTACAAAGTCTACCTAGAAGATCTTAAGAAGAAGAGGAGTGAGACTTCCACTTCAGGTATAAATGTTATAGAAATCAATCTATCTATTTCTTCATCATGGGTATTAGATACCGGATGTGCTTCTCACATTTGTACTAATGTACAGGCGCTGAGAAATAGCAGGGCATTGACGAAGGGCGAGGTGGACATATGAGTACGCAATGGAGCACAGGTTGCTGCTGTTGCTGTAGGGACTTATTTTCTATCTCTGTCCTCTGGGCTTGTACTAGAGTTGGATGATTGTTGTTATGTGCCTGCTTTAACTAAGAATATAATTTCAGTTTCTTGTTTGGAGAAGAAAGGTTTTTCATTTATTATAAATAACAAATGTTGTTCAGTTTATTTAAATGAAATGTTCTACTGTAGTGCACCTATAATAAACGGACTCTATATTCTAGACCTTGAGAGCCCTATCTATAACATAAGTACCAAGAGGTTTAAGTCAAATGACTTGAACCCAACCTATCTCTGGCACTGTCGCTTAGGTCATATAAATGACAAACGTTTATCCCAGCTCCATAAAGATGGTTTGCTGGACTCATTTGATTTTGAATCATATGAGACATGCGATTCATGTCTACTAGGCAAGATGACCAAGACTCCTTTTAGTGGAAACAGCGAGAGAGCGATTGACTTGTTAGGTCTTATACATAGCGATGTATGTCGTCCTTTAAATGTCACTGCTAGAGGTGGTTATAGGTATTTCATTACATTTACTGATGACTTCAGTAGATATGGTTATGTGTACCTGATGACACATAAGTCAGAATTCTTTGAAAAGTTCAAAGAATTCAAGAATGAAGTACAAAACCAGCTTGGCAAGAGTATTAAAATACTTCGATCAGATCGAGGTGGAGAATAGCTTAGCCAAGAGTTTCGTGACCATCTAGCTAAGTGTGGGATTCTATCCCAACTCACTCCTCCTGGAACACCACAGTGGAATGGTGTATCCGAAAGGAGGAATCGTACCCAATTAGATATGGTACGATCTATGATGAGTCACACAGATCTTCCGACATTCCTTTGGGGCTATGCTCTAGACACGGTAGCCTTTATACTCAATCGAGTTCCATCTAAGGCTGTAATAAAGACACCATATAGGATATGGACTGGGAGAGATGCCCAGGTGTCTTTTATGAGGATTTGGGGTTGTGAGCCTTATGTTAGACGTCAAGTCTCAGACAAACTTGGACCAAAATCCGACAAGTGTTATTTTATTGGATATCCCAAGGAAACGAAGGGATATTACTTCTACATTCCCAATCAACACAAGATAGTTGTGGCTATGACTAGGGTTTTTCTAGAAAGGATTTTGTTTCTAGAAAGACTAGTGGGAGTACGTTCAATCTTGAAGAAATTCAAGATGCGAACAATAGCACTGAAGTCTTGATGGAAGGTGAACTGGACCCACAAAGTGTTGTGGATGATGTTGTTACACAAGGAGTTGAGGAACAACAACCAGTTCAAGTAAACATACCTCTTCGCAGGTCTGATAGGGTGCGTCGTCAGCCTGAGAGATACTCATTTCTCTTGTATGACGATGATGACGTTGTGCTCATAGAGGATGAGCCCACCTCCTATCAAGATGTTGTGATGAGACCAGATTCCGAGAAATGGCTAGAAGCCTTGAGATCCGAGATGGAATCCATGTACACTAACCAAGTATGGACTTTTGTTGATCCACTTGAAGGGGTAAAACCCATAGGGTGTTAGTGAGTCTTTAAGAGAAAGACAGACATGGATGGACTTATCTATAAGGGTCACTTGGTAGCTAAAGGTTTCAAGCATATTCATGGTATTGACTATGATGAAACATTTTCTCCAATAGCGATGTTTAAGTTCATTCGGATCATGCTTGCTATTGCAGCATTCCATAACTATGAGATATGGAAGATGGATGTCAAAACTGCGTTTTCGAATAGAAACCCACTTGAGGATGTGTACATGACACAACCTGAGGGTTTTGTAGATCCACAGCATACTAGCAGAGTATGCAAGCTGCATAGGTCCATTTATGGACAAAAGCAAGCTTCTCGGAGCTGGAATCTTCGATTCGATGATGCAATCAAACAGTTAGGTTTCATCAAGAATGAAGATGAACCATGTGTCTACAAGAAGGTTGTAGGGGACATAGTTGTCTTCCTCATATTGTATGTGGATGACATACTACTCATTGGAAAATACATCCCTTTGCTACAGTCTGTCAAGACTTGGCTAGGGACTTGTTTCTCAATGAAGGACTTAGGTGAAGCATCCCGCATTCTAGGCATACAGATCTATAGAGATAGATCTAAGAGGTTGCTTGGCCTAAGTCAGAGTACATATATTGACAAGGTACTCCTTCGGTTTGCCATGCAGAACTCCAAGAAGAGATTTCTGCCGATGTCACATGGTGTGAGTATTTCGAAGACTCAAGGTCCCTCTTCTAGAGAGGTGAGAGACCGCATGGATGAGATCCCTTATGCCTCATCCATAGGATCTATCATGTACGCCATGCTATGTACTCGTCCTGATGTCTAGTATGCTTTGAGCATGAGGAGCAGATACCAGTCAGATCCAGGTGAAAGTCACTGGATAGCGGTCAAGGATATTCTTAAGTACTTAAGAAAGACTAAAGAATATTTCTTGATATACGGAGGCGATGACAAGCTAGCTGTAAAGGGTTACTGTGATGCCAGCTTCCAGACCGACCAGGATGATTATCGATCGCAGTCAGGGTTCGTGTTTTGCATAAATGATGGTGCTGTGAGCTGGAAGAGTTCGAAGCAGGACACAGTAGCTGATTCTACGACAGAGGCCGAGTATATTGCTGCATCAGAAGTAGCAAAGGAGGCAGTTTGGATCCGCAAGATCATCACTGAACTTGGGGTGGTTCCTAGCATCGCTGACCCTATTGAGCTCTATTGTGACAACAATGGAGCAATTGCGCAGGCAAAGGAACCTCGCTCACACCAGCGGACCAAACACATACTACGGCACTTCCATCTCATTCGAGAGATTATCGAGAGAGGAGATGTGAAGATTTGCAGAGTACCCACAGAGGCTAACATTGCAGATCCCTTTACCAAGGCTTTGGCACAGAGAAAGTATGATGGTCACACTAGGTCATTATGCCTTAGAGCCTACACTGATTGGCACTAGTTCTAGTGGGAAATTGTTAGTTAGAGCCCTAGAGCCAATCATTTGATGTTTGTTGTATGGACTCATTGTATCATATTATTGTATATAAATAAAGGCATTTTTGTTTTGGTTATTATACTTACTTGTATTGGTGCCAAATAACTAAGTATAATAGCGTTCTTGAGTAGAGGGTTCTTACCTATATCAATCGGTTAGTTAAACTGATAGTAAGATGATATAGGGAACACTACTCTTAATCATTCCTAGTCGAGTATTAACATTCAGGGACAATGTTAATGCGACGAGACTAGCATGTAGGTCAACTCGATGACTTGATCTCACAAGTCATGGATATAGAGATATCAGATTGACATATGGGTATACATTGGAGAATGTATACTGAATGACCCGCCATGAGAAAGTATCATGGATCGTTATATGAGTGTCATATATTTTCCCATGTGGCTATTAGTATGACTACCAGTCCTTGGACCTGAAGTCATCATGGTTCCCTACATAAGGAGTTACGTACTTTATCTTCGTCAAACGTCACCCGTAACTGGGTGGACTATAAAGGTGATTACTGGGTATGTAACAAATTATGCGGAGGGATGTGAGTGATGTAGATGGGATCTATCCCTCCTATATGACAGGAGAGACATCGATATTCTTGATAAAGTGAGACCACTAAGTGCATGGCCATACCCAAATGAGTCAATATAAGATATTGAGCTCATTTGATCGAGTGAGTCTACTTGGAGTTCAAGATTTAGATTGATTAGAGGATGACACGGTCTATGCCTCATATTGATCAATCTAGATGTCTAGGATAGAAGGACACTTGTCATATATTGTGAGGAGTCACAATTAGTAGTCACAAGGTGATGTTGGATCTCAACATTCTTGTAACATGGGTAGTAATGATGTGTTGCTAGATACCACTCATTACTTATGCTTCTAAATGGGTTTAGGAGCATTGCCAACGTTACAAGAACCTATAGGGTCACACACAAAGGGAAATTAGATGGTGATTAGGTTCATTTGATGAACTTAAAGGATTAGGTTCATGTGATGAACCAAATTGGATTAAGAGTAATCCAAGTTTGGCTAATTAAATTGGACTCAATTTGGTTCATGTGTTAAGTAAGTGTAATTTGGACTTAGACTCATTTAATTAATTTAATTCAATGAATAGAGATTCATTAAATTAAAATTGACTTCAACCAATGGTTAGATTAGATCAACCAAGGGAGAAAAGTGGTCAAGTTTGACTTGACATGAGAAGAAGATGAAGGGTCAATTTTGACTTGACCATTTGCCACCTCATTGGTGAGTTGGCATTAAGTGGTCCAATGATGATGCTCCACATCATCATGGTTGCTTAAGTGGAATGCCACCTCATGGGAGTTACCAAGAGTTGTGACTCTTGGCATCCCATGGAGGTTACAATTCCCCTTAAAGTGGCCGGCCACTTTTGATGAGGAGTTAGTGCATTTTTGTGTGCTTGTGTGAGTAACTCCATCATCTTCTTCCTCTCTAGTTTTCTTTTTGATCTCCCTCTTCTCCATTACTGATCTCTAAGGTTGCTAGCACATCCTTAGAGGTTCTTCTCCATCTCTTGATTGTGTAGATACACATAGAGAAGTGTCTACTTTGACACTTTCGAGATTCGGCGAACCGAGGATGAGCAGGATTGTAAAGGGCTTCGCATCAAGGGTAAATTCCTTCTCTTTGTAGATATAGTTTAGAACTAGTGTAAGAAACTCATATTCGTAATGTTTTTGATATTTTAATCTTCGCACGGATCCGGTTGCTGGGGTTTCGGGGTTTCCGCAATGCAAAATGCGGTTTTTGCGGTCCGAAAAACCCAACAACGAGAACCTATAGGGTCACACACAAAGAACAAGTTGATATGGAGATGGGTTCATGTGATGAATCAATGGATTAAGTGTAATCCGAATTGGACTCTTTGAGTTAGACTCAAATGGATCCAATTGTTGGATTGAGTCGAGTTGCTTGAGAATCAATGGGTTGGACTCATTGGGTGAACTCGAGTTCACCAAGGATTTAAATGGTCAGAATTGAACCATTGGATTGAATGATTAATTTTGAGCCATTGGATGGGAAGATGAAAGGGCAAAACCCTTGGTATTCATGTGATGAGTATAAATATCATTTTGGATGATATTTTTCATAATGTTGAAAAGGTTGAAAAGGTGAAAAGTCTTTTGCATTCTTCTTCTTCCTCCTTGCCTCTCTTGGTCGAAACTCCTAGTTGAGGTTGCTAGCACAACCTTAGGTGTTTTGATCTCCATCTTGCTTTGTTTATGAGACAATCAAAGACAATGCTTGTTCGTGTGGATAGCATAGAGGCACGGACGTGTGATCGTGCTGAGATCCGAGCTGTCGAGAGATCGTGTGCATGCATCAAGGGTATAATCCTATCATGTAACTTAGTATAGATTGTTTGTATGCAATGTTTATTCCCTTTGCATGGATCTTCTAGATGGAGGATTTAGTAAATTTCCACTGTGCTTTCGTGTGTTTAGCGAGCTAGATCCCAACACCATAAGCTTCCTCCTTCTAACTTTGGCGGATCTATCAAGCCGATCATCTTCTTAGCTTCCTCGGTGGTTAGTCTGAAGAAGAGTGGCCTCACTCTGATACCACTTGTAGGGGATCATTGGCCTCAATACGTATTTGCTAGTTGTGCAACAGAATACAAACAATACAAACACACATACAAAAGCTAAATCCTAATATAAAGAATAAGAAAGGGCAAGTAAACCAACACACGCCGATTTACATGGTTTGGAGATAAAGCTCCTACTCCACGATTATCCGTAAGGTGGACGATCCTTATCCGTCGGTGGATTACTGCCTGGAAGACCTCCGGCTAGCTCACGTAGCTCCTTATGGGTGGAGAAACCTTACCACAACTCTCACCAAGGACTCTTGAGAAGCTAGGGCACTGGTAGACTACTAATAGGAGTTAACCACCTCTATTTCGTCAACCTTAACCAAGCTCCCAAGGCTTGGTTATATAGGGAACGGGTTGGAAAACCCTGCCTACCAGTCGACTACCCAGTCGACTACACCAGTCGATTGATGAAACCACTAATCAACTGGAACCCGAGTACAATCTTTCAGCACTTGGACCCTCACCCTTGCGACTCACTTGCCTCTTCATTGCAACTTTGACCTCTTGCCTTCAAGCCTACTTCCTTTGGCTCTCATCCCTCGGATGCACCCAAGCCCGCAGCTAGTCCCAATGCCATTGTTCGTGTATGCCTCGAAGTCACTTCCCTCGGCCCTTGTCCTTACTGCCTTGTCCACGGTCCCTCGGATGCTCCATCCTTCACCAGATCCGAAGCCATCAACTTGAGTCATATGTGTATCCTGCAAACCTGCACACTCATATACACATATTAAATACAAGGGTGAACCTAACTTAAATCGTTTGCCCAAACACCAAAACACATGGTCGGACGGATCATTGGGATTTCTCCAACACTCCTTTCATAACAACACACTTTGTACTTCAAGTTCTATTCAGTGCTTCATTTCTGAGTGTCACTTTCGTGTATGAGGCTTCTCTGCCTCCGACATTTTGTTCGAGAAGGAGATTTTTCTACTGAGCTTACTTTCCTTGGAGTAGAAATCCTCTGATTGCCAACCAAGTAAATCATTGCTTGTCTCATACTTATTTTTCTTTCATCTATTTAATTAAGTGTGTAATTGTGTTGAGCCCGATTGAGTTGAAAAAGGTGTTTGTTCTAAATTGTACAGGGCAATTCACTTCCACCCCCTCCTCCCCCCTCCCGCCCTACCGGCAGCAAGGGACCTACACTTAGACCATCCTAACCATGTCTTTAAACTTAAGAAAGCTCTATACGGTTTCAAAAAAGCTCATAGGGCTTGGTATGAAAGACTATCAACATATTTAATCTCAAAAGGATTCAAACAAGGTCGAATTGATTCAACCCTTTTCGTACCCTTGAAATAGAAATCTTCATAGCATAGGTGTATGTTGATGACATCCACAAATTTAGGATTCTTAAAATAATTTATAAACCTAATGGAAAGAAGAATTCAAAATGAGTTTAGTAGGTAAGTTAACCTTCTTCCTAGGTTTACAAATAAAACAAATTAAAGATGGGAATCATGTACATCAACAAAAGTACACAAAAGAACTACTTAAAAAATTCAGAATTCTATTTAGCTGCAAGTCACGTAGACATTCTATTTGTAGTTAGTGTTGGGACCTTGACGTCCGCTAGAGGGGGGTGAATAGCGTCTCACCCAAAACATCGCTTCCTACAATGGTTAGTACGCACAGCAAAATACAAAAACAAATACTAACAATAGAAATCAAACCTAACACGTTGATTTAACGTGGGATAGAGATAAAGCTCCTACTCTACGGTTGTCCGTAAGGTGAACGATCCCGATCCGTTGGTGGATGATTCCCCGGAGAACTTCCGGCTAGCTCACATAGCTCCTTGTGGGTGGAGAAATCTCGCCACAACTTTGTACAAATACACTAGATCACTTGGGCACTTGGAGACTCTAATTAGGGTTAACCACCACTAATTTCGTCAACCTTAACCAACCTTTCAATGCTTGGTTATATAGGCCATGAGTTGGAAAACCCCGCCTATCAGTCGACTACCAAAACCATCAGTCGACTGCCCTCTGTGGAGATTCGACCGTTACAAACCAACTGTTCGATACCAACACTGCAACAAAAATGTTAAAAGATAACACCCAAAAGACAATGATTTTAAGGGAAACTGTTGCGAATTTGCTCAAAGACAACAATTTTTGACAAAACCATTGTCTTTGAACTTCCCATTAAATATAAAAGACAACGATTTTGTGAAAACTGTTATCATTGAGCGACTTCTTTTTAAATCAACAATACTTTTTACAACGGTTTCTAAAATCATTGTATTTAAGCGTGTTTTTAGGGGCTATGACAACAGTTTTGATAAAACCGTCGTATTTGACTTTGATCATTTTCCCCTTTGTAGTTTTGCTTTCCCTCTCTTCGAATATCTTTTTGGCACCATGTTTTCCCCTTCGTGTTCCCGAACCCTAGCCATTTTTCTTTCCCTCTCCTCATACAATCTCTTCACGCTATCCTATCGACGGCACGACAGTAAGGCCTACCGCCTCTGTTGGATCTTCCTCCACGACGGTGTGCTCTCCTCTCATCAAGTTGCTAATCTGGTTCTTGTTCATTTCTTCGATCCATTCGCTTTTCCCCTTTAGACTTCGGATTTTCTATCATTTTCAGTGGTAAAAATCTCAACTTGTTTACATCTTTTTTCCCATATTCTTAGATGGGAGCTCAACACAGCGTGAGGCCGCACAACCTAGCTGTTGCAGATGTCAGCACCGGCGGAGGAGATGGCCATGCACACCTCCCATGTCAGGCAGAGCTGATGTCTTACGAGGAGGCCAGCCGCCTTGATCCCGAGCTCGAGACCTTCGACTACATGCTCCAGCAGCACACCGGTCGCACCATCTCCACCCTCACCAACGACGTTTAGGTCTGTTCCCTCTCCCTCAATTCCCTCAGGGAGATCACCGGCTACCTCCTCGAGATGAACCAGGAGGTGGTCAAGGTCATCCTCAACTGCAAAAGTGTGACGTGCGGAAGAACACCGAGCTCTTCGACCTCGTCGAGGATTACTTCCAAAACAGCCTCCAAACTCTCGACTTCTGCACTACCTTCGAAAAGTGCCTCACTAAAGCTCGTGACAACTAGTTCATCCTCCAAGTCGCACTGCAATGCTTCGCCGAGGAGGAGGAAGACCACAAAGGCGACAATACGAGGTACTCTTACGGCGCTGAGGAGCTTCAAGGCGGGCGGCGATCCCTTCACAGAAGAGTTCTTCAAGGATTTCCGGTCCATCCACCACCAGTAGCTCCAGATGCTCGATAAAATGCAGATGAGAAAGAACAAGCTTGACAAGAACCTCAAATCCATCAAGGCCTGGAGGAAAGTCTCGAGCATCATCTTCACGGCCACATTGACCACCTTCTTGATCTGCTCGATAGTTGCCGCTGTCGTAGCTGTCCCGCCTATTGCTACATATTTCAAACTTAAGTTTCTATGTTTGATTTTACTTTTTTGGGTACCATATCCATCTTTCCTGGGATTAGAGGTTTTGATGGGTGTTTTATCGGTTGTCGTTCAATGCATGGATTTCTAGTGAAAACAGATTGGCCCACGGTGATTTTTTTTGGTTTTGTTTTGCATAAAATCTGAAATTTATTTGATTAATTTTGATAGTGCAAATCATTCAGGATTTTCTAATATTGGTCTGAGAGTAATAGTCAGGAGCATAAAGCCAATACAAAAGGATGAGGAGGTTTACATCACTTATATCGACTTGTTGGAACCTAAGGTATTAAGTGCTGGTACTTGTTGGCTAGAAATGATAGAAGGTTCTAACTAGACTGTACTTTATTGTGTTAATTGGTGTCATTCTATTTTCCTAAAAGAGAACATATATTGGCGCTAGTACTTGTGAGTTAGAAATGATAAAAGGTTCTAATGTGATTCTTCTTTATTGTTGTTTGATGCTAATCTGTCATTGAAGTATAATGAAAAAAATGATTGTTGTATCTACAATCCAATTTCAAGGATATTCTAATTATTTTTTTGCGTTCCTCATTTACTTGAAACAAGCTTGGCTAGGTTGACATCTATTTTTATTGAGTTCCTCATCAAGATTCACCTTTAGTGCATCCATTGTGTTTGTCTATATCAGTTTACACTCTTATTTTCACATTAACATACACTGCAAGGCATCTTTAAAAACTACACTAAATGCCCTTGAATTTGAATTACTTATTAAACTATTATTCTACTATATTTGTTCCTTTTTACATGTAACTGTGCAAATGCATGATTAAGACCAGCATTTTAACTGAATTTTCTTCTTTTTTTTCTAAATCTTTTTCTTACTAGTACAGTTTTGTACCTTTCTCAAAGTAATTTTACATCTCAGACCAAAAAGCTGACCATTTTGTTTCTAGGTTAGGAGACATGCTGACTTATTGGAAAAATATAGATTTATTTGCTACTGTGGGCAATGTAGGGTAGCATCTAAGATGTATATGGATTTTTTTCTGAATGTAAGAAACTCAACTTATGCAAGGATATTGAACTTTTATTTTTCTTTTCTCTTGTTACTTACATGAAACCAAAAAAAAGTTAGCTCATATATCCACCATTACATTAGATGAATTTATTGTTTGATCAATCATAGAGTTTAGAAACAGATAAACTCTATCACTACCTCATTAAAGTCTGGCATGAAGAACGCCATTAGTTCCTGTACTTGTAATCTTTTTTTCTAAATCTTCACAAGTTCATAGCAACTTTAATTCTATACTTTCTTTGTGGATTGTGCATTGCTTGTATATTTATACTTCTATTACCTTTTAGCTTCTTTTTAAATTTTAAACTGAGTTTTTGTTTTTGTCCCTTCAATTTGACATCTTTATATAATATATTTTTTCGGCTGCAAGAGCTGAATTCAGATTCTTTGATCTCCAGGCTGGATTTCTCTATGAATCATCATTATCCTTTTCATTATTTTTCTTTTGTGCATTGTAAATGTTAATTTAACTTCATCAATTATGAGGCTATTGAGTGCGCCATTTGTGAGCCTGGTATCTGATTCTATAATATTTGGAGTCTTAAATTTTTTGAATTTTTTATCTGAAATGTTAAATTTATTTAGTGCATCACAAGCAGGAACAAGTTCATTAGCATAGAGTGCCTAGTGGTGTGGTAATTCTACTGCACTATGATATGGATAGTGATCATTCCTCTTCATAAGGTTCAAGTGCCTCCTACCCTTTTCTAAATTACTTTCTAGATCCCTATAAGGAACCAACTGGGCAAGATTATTTTTGCACCCTTTCATAAGGGGTGCCTCCACTTTTCCTTCTTAACAAGACTATATGCTTCACTCTGAAAATGGTGTATACCTCGATGCATGCTACAACCTAGATTAATTATAAGAATGACGTTAACATTGATGACACTTTAAATGTAGGTTACTTTGTCATTGTTAGTTCTCGTCTCATTTTTAGCCACTACGGATTCCTGACACTCAGCTAAGGATGAGTTCTTTATTTTTCTGATGGAGTTTAGTGCAAAATCATTTTTTATTTCAAACTTAAGTTTCCATGTTTGATTTTACTTTTTGGGTACCATAGTAACTTTCTACACCCTTTCAAATTTTAGTTCATTATAGAATACAGCTAGATACAAGTGATCTGATTCAGCTTTCCTCCAATGTCCTTTACACGATTGGAGAGATGATACTTTGCATAGACAGTTCTGACTATTAGAGTTTTTCTAAAAAAAGATTAAAAATAGAGTTCAAAAATCAAGAATCGACTCAAAATTCCACTTAGGATTGTTGGAATTCTCATTCACACTGCTTGCTATCTTATTTCAGTCATTGGTGATGTTAGAGGGCAGGGGTTGATGTGTTGGGACTTTCGAGCCACAAAAACCGCTTTTTGCATTGCGAAAACCTCAAAATCTTGCCACGGATCCGTGCGAAGATATATAAAATAAATCATGTACATGTTTCTAACTTAGATCTACATGAACAAGAAGCGTTACCCTTGTTGTGAAGCCCTTCGCTTATCCCGCTCGTCCAAAAGGTTGCCGGATCTCGAGAGTCTCAAGCGTACACCCCTCTATACGTATCCACACGGACAAGAAAATGGAGAAAACACCTTAGAGTGTGCTAACTCCTTTGCACCCCAAAGGAGTCACGACAATGGAGGAGAGGGAGATCAAGAAGAGGAGGAAGAAGAAGGAGTGAATGCAACACTTAGTTTGGCCGGCCACACATTGAGTGCTATATACCTCCATATAATACCAAGAGTTATGACTCTTGGTCTTCCTCATGAGGTGACTGATAACTAGGATTTTTATATGTTATTTTGGCTCTTGGACTTGATATTTTTATCCTCTCATATGCTTAATTCCATATTTATATCATATTTTATGAGTTGAGATTTATTTGGAGCGTTGATATAATTTTTCCTATATTTTCTGATATTTTATCTAAAAGATGCATTTTATTTTGTAGGAAAGTAATCTGGACCGTTGATCAAGATCTAAGATCAAGGCATCAAGGAGATCTAAAGAAGTAAAGCCTTCCATTCAAATCCAATCTAAAAGCCCACTATTCCAGCCCAATTTTAAAAACCCAATTTCAATCTCCCTTATTGGATCCGAAATTTTCACTTAACTCAAAAATCCTCACCTCCTTAACCCAAACCCGATCCACTAAGAATTCTCTTCTTCTCCTCACGCGGATGCACAGTGTCACTCGATTAGGGTTTGCGTTTCTTCTCCCAATCGAAGACGACGAAACGACAACGGCGATTTCCGGCAGATCTGCAGCAACGATGATTGCAGGGCTTCACCGGAGAGGTTTCTCCAGGAGGTTCCTCGTCCATCTCGCATTCCAGTCGGAGTTTCTCTACCGGGCACGGTGAAGAAGGTAGCGGTTCACCGACGGGCAGTGAGCTTCGGTTCTTCTCCGGCATCACTCCATTCCCTGCTCCTTCGTATCCCCCATCCATCTCGCATTCCAGTCGGGATCCCTGCCGGACACGGTGGAGAAAGCAGTGGGGTCTCAACAGGGATTCGAGTTTGGGTCATTCCTAGCATTCATCATGTTCCTTGATTTCTAGCCAGAGCTCCAAGCTTCACTGCATAAAATGGTGAGGAAGGCAGCGACTTAGGGTTCTAGCAGCACATATTTCCCTTTTGCCGGAGAATTTCCAGTCGGACTTCTTCCAAGCTCTAGTACCACACAACTCGTACCTGTCGGGCACGGTGAAGAAGGTAGCGTAGCGTTGACAGTTCTTGGAAGATTTCCTTCATTTCCAGCAACTTTCCAAGGAGAGGTTTCTTCATGGATTTTGCGCTTCCACCATCGCGAATTGTAGTTCCGACCAGTAACATCAGCTGTCCACAGGATTTAGGAGATTTTCGAGTGACAGCGGTCTTCTTCCTCAGTGATTTTGTAGTGACAGACAGAATACTTTGTGTGTTTGATTGTGGAGAAGTGGATCGGTTGATTAGGATTTACTTGTTTTGTTTTGTTATTTTTGTTGAATTTACTTAATTACTGTCCTGTAGTTTCGTTTATGCATGTTTGTGTTCTTTGGTATGTTTTTATGTTAATTATGTTGATGATTATGCTTGTGTCATAGTGTGACAATGCGATGTAGGTATGTTCTTCAATGGTTAGATAGAATTGTAGGTTAGTTTCAGTTATGCTTATTTTAATATCTGTTATACTTGTTTGTTATGCCTGTGGAAGGTGTAGCTTGTAGCGTAGAGTGACACTGCGCTCTAGGTTCATCTTTGCTGGTTAATTAGGATTTCAATTATTGCATTAGGTTTAGAGAACAAAACCCCCAAACAAACCCCTTGGTTCGATTTTGTCTGAAAACAAATGTCCTGCCATTAGTTCCACGTGAGAGACGACCCGGTCCTCTACTATACTACCTTAGTGTAGGTTAAGGGGTTCAGTTGAGTATAAATGAATTAATTTGATTTGTAGGTGTGACAGATCCACTATTAAATTTTGGCGCCGTTGCCGGGGAATCTAGTGGTGTTCGTTTGTTTTTAGACTGTATATAGTTTTATCTTTTTCTTGTTCTTGGTTTTCTACTTTGTATTTTATTTTTCTTTCAATGTAACGACCAGTATCTCTCTTTTGCTCTTGAACTCTGCAGGTTGAAGGAAAAGGGTAAGGGGAGAATACTAGCAGTTACACTGTAAATAAAGACCTATTTTGGTCAATTTCATCATTTAGACCACCGTTTCAGTGTTTCTATATTTTGCATTTCATTTTCTTTCGACTTTATTCTCTCTTATTTCTATTTCTTTGGTGGTTGCAAAAATTCAAAAATGTTGTTAGGGCTTTTTTTATTCATTGTTTGTATGCACGTATGCTATCTTGTATATTTCTTGTGTCTTTTGATTATATTTACATGAGTGTTTCAGGTTAGACCAGGGAATCTCTTTTGTGTCATCAGTTTCAATGTGTTCAGGACTTCAGATCTGTTAAGCAATATGGAGAACAACATTGAAAAGACTTTGAGAGAGCTTTGGGCACCAGATTTGTCAGAGGATTCTTTTTGCATTCATCATTCTAATTTGGACGCAGACTTCGAGTTATGGAAAATTGCACATTTATTACCGAAGTTTCATGGACTATCTGGTGAAGATCCCAATAGACATCTGCAAGAATTGGATATGATTTGTTTTACATGGAATCCACGTGGCATATCAGATGAAGATGTCAGACTTAGAGCATTTCTATTCTCACTGGCAGATTTAGCAAAAGATTGGTTGTATTGTCTCCCACCCAACTCTATCACCAGCTGGTTTGAAATGAAGAGATTATTTCTGGCGAGGTTCTTTCCTACTTCTAGGATTGCAGCTATTCGAAGGAGTATTTGTGGAATCCAACAATTCACAGGAGAACCGTTTCAAGATTATTGGGAGAGATTTAAAAGACTTGTTGCTTGTTGCCCTCAGCACCAGATAAGCGATCAACTTCTGATTATATACTTCTATGAGGGATTGCTTCCCATGGACAGGAGTATGGTTGATGCAGCTAGTGGAGGGGCTCTAGTTAATAAGACATCTGCTCAAGCCAGAGAACTTATTGAGATTATGTCTGCAAATTATCAGTAATATGAGACTAGACCGGCAATAACCGAGGATATTCATTCCTTTGCTAGTGTACTCCCTACCAGGATCCAGTATTATCAGCCTGATCCTCAGTTTTATCAGATCCATCAGTAGGATAGATATAATTCAATTGCAGGATTCGAGTATGGGAGCACACAACAAGGGAATTCTGAGTGGTCTCAACATTATCAGTCATATCTTCAGCATCAGCCTGAGTAGGATTTTAGAGAGCAGTTGCAACAATTTGGACAACATCAAGAAACACAATTCCAGGAAAGAACACAATCATCGACACAGTTACAGTTGCAATCAGATCAACCTACTGCATCAACTTCTGAGAAGATGGATTGTAGAGTTTGTGATATTCCTTACCTTGTTTCAGCTACTCTACTTGACTTTTCTAGTTTTTTACATGGTGATGTTGTTGTTGATTCTGATAATATTATTGTTGATGATGTTCTTGTTCCATATATTCTTGATGTTGCAGGTGTTATTGATGATGATGGAAGTGTAGGGGAAACCCAAGAATCACTTCCTTTGATTATTCTACCACCAATTGAGCCTGTTATTCTACTTAGTGACAATGGAAGTGTAGGGACATCTCAAGAATCACTTCCATTGATTGAACCTGATCCAGAGCCAGATCTTTTACCTGATCAAGATGATGTCACATTCACTCAACTAGAGCCTCCAGGTATCTTTCAAGATGGTAATGTTGATATTTCTTTTGAATTTTTAAGAAATACCATGGAAGTAGTTCATTTTGATTGTAGTGGATGTGACATGTCTTTTGATTCATGCTCTATTTCTATTGATATCATTTGTAGTCCATCTCACACAGTATGCGTGCAGGAATTGCATCTTCTTTTTTGTGCACAGGACTTTTTCAGACATTTTATTTGCAGTAAATCATGTAAAGATGCATTCTACAACTTGAAGAAAGCTCTAACTTTATATGCAATAAACAAGCTTCTGGAGTGGATATTTCAAATGAACCATCTCTTACCACTTCTAGATTGGTTGTTAAAACTGAATCGACTCCGACCTCGAGAATTTCAGGGGAGTCTATTCCATCTCACTTTTTCATTTTCTTTATGCTTGTATATATTTCTTTGCGTTGTTTACTTTTGGTTGGTAGTTCATTTTTGGTTTGTCCCGTTGGTTTTCATAATAAATTCCCCTAGCATTCTTTTTATCATTTTAGAAATTGTGAAAGCTAGTTAAATTTGATTGTCGAATTTGATGATTTTTTGTCATGATTGGATTCTTGGATTGCATGTGGTTACAACTTGATAATGGATTTCATGTTGGTAGATTGAGATGATAATTTTATATACCTAGTGAGGATATTTTTAAGCCTAATATTCCTATTGATGTGTGATGCACTTGTGGTTAATGCTACTCTAGAACTTGCTTAATTCTTTCGAGACCACATTATCATAGGTTTGCATGATTTTTATGAAGGCTATCTCACTTGTTTTTATTCATCTCTTTTGTTATCACATGCTTCTTGAATAAATTCATATCATTCGTCATATCATTTTTTTTCTTCCTTCCATTTATTTCCCCCATTTACCTCTTTTTATCTCTTCTCATGGATGTGGATATTTTTGGATGCACATGATGAGTATTTTGCCCTGGATGGTCAAAAGTTTAAGTGTGGGGGATAGAAATAGCTTAGTGGAATTTAGGAGAGGCATAGGTGAACCATGCTTGATCACCATAGGTAAACCATGCTATTTATCTTTTTATTTGAGCTATTGATGATGTTGTATAATGATGCACAACATACTGAAAAAAATTGAAAAAAAAACAAATCAGCAAAAAAAAATATAAAATGAAAAGAGAAAAAAGAGAACAGCAAAAAAAAAACCAAAAACAAAAAAAAAAATCTAGAAAAAGAAAAAAAAAACTTTGAGATGTTGTGCTATTTTTGTATTCATATGTGGTAGAACTTTTTGTTAGTGATCATCTTTATTATAGTGACATTGAGATTTTATTGCATATCATTATTATATTTTCATTGAAAAGCTATAGTAAAGGTTGTCTACATGTTTATTGGATTTATGAAAAACTTTGACATGTGATATTTTGTATACATTTGTGGTAGAATTTTTTTGAGTGACAATTTTTACTTTAGCAACATTTAGATTTTATTTTATATCATGCGTAGATTTTTAGTGTGAAATGTTAGAGTAGGAGTTGTTCACATTTCTATTGAATTGGTGAAAGACGATAGAATTTGTTGTGAGTGACAATCTTTATTGTAGCGATATTTAGATTTTATTGTAGATCATGAGTAGGTGTTTATTGATAAGCTATCGTAAAGATTGTTCACCTTTTTATTGAGTTTAGAGCTAGCGTGGAAGTTGGATGAGATATCTTTTTGGGCATTGTTTTCTTGTACTTATCCATGTAGCATTTCAATATATCCATATCTTCCACCAACACTTTGCTTTATCTTTTTCATTTCTTTTCTTACCACTATCATTTGCTTTGATTATATTTCCCTTATATTTTAATAATGCCTTCATTATTTTATTGTGCACACTTATGTATATAGTGGTGGAGAGTAGAAGGAAATCAAGCTTATGGTAGTGCATTTATCATGAGTAGCTTGAGAGAGCTCCACTTTTCCATGTATATGAGAGGAGAGTGTTAGCTAGAGCCCTAGAGCCAATCATTTGATGATTGTATTTTGGACTTATTGTATCATATTCTATATAAATAAAGGCATTTGGTTTTTGGTTATTATACTTACTTGTATTGGTGCCAAATAAACTAAGTATAATAACGTCCTTGAGTAGAAGGTTCTTACCTATATCAATCGATTGGTTGAATCGATAGTGAGATGATATAGGGAACACTACTCTTAATCATTCCTAGTCGAGTATTAACATTCAGGGACAATGTTAATACAATAAGACTAGCATGTAGGTCAACTCGATGACTTGATCTCACAAGTCATGGATATAGAGATATCAAGTTGACACATGGGTATGCATTAGAGAATGTATACTGAATGACCCGCCATGAGAAAGTATCATGGATCGTTATATGAGTGTCATATACTTTCTCATGTGGCTATTAGTATGACTACTAGTCCTTAGACCTGAAGTCATCATGGTTCCCTACATAAGGAGTTATGTACTTTGGTTTCGTCAAACGTCACCCGTAACTGGGTGGACTATAAAGGCGATTACTGGGTATGTAACAAATTATGCGGAGGGATGTGAGTGATGTAGATGGGATCTATCCCTCCTATATGACGGGAGAGACATCGGTATTCTTGATAGAGTGAGACCACGAAATGCATGGCCATGCCCAAATGAGTCAATATGAGATATTGAGCTCATTTGATTTAGTGAGTCTACTTGGAGTTCAAGATTTAGATTGGTCAAAGGATGACACGGTCTATGTCTCACATTGATCAATCTAGATGTCTAGGATAGAAGGACACTTATCATATATTGTAAGGAGTCATAATTAATAGTCACAAGGTGATGTTGGTTCTCAACATTATTGTAACTTGGGTAGCAATGATGTATTGCTAGATGCCGCTCATTGCTTATGTTTCTAAAGGAGTTTAGAAACATTGCCAACGTTACAAGAACCTATTGGGTCACACACAAAGAACAAGTGGCTGGAGATTAGGTTCATATGATGAACCAATTGGATTAGGTTCATATGATGCACCAAATATTGGATTCGGATTAATTCAAATTAGACTTATTGAGTTAGACTCAATTAGATTCAATTGTTGAATGAGTCTAATATAAATTTGATTCATTGAGTCAATTTATATTAATGAATTGAGATTCATTAAATTGAAATTGACTTGAATCAAAGGTTGGATTTAACTCAACAAGGAAGATAATTGGTCAATTTTGACTTGAGTAAATGGAAGTTGAAACATCAAGTTTGACTTGATGTATTGCCACATCATGAAGGTTGACTCATCCTACATGGTATGACTAACCTTGCCACATCATTTCCACCTCATAATGGTGTGCCACCTCATGGAGGGTACACCTCCCATTCCATTTAATGTGGCCGACCACATTAAATGAGGGAGTTATGTGTGTGGCCGGCCATACTAATGTGAAGAGGGGTTTTTATTTTGTGGCAATAATGTGTGATGAATGTCATCTTCTTCCTTGTGTCTTTTCTTCCTCCTTCTCCTGCTGTTGCCATGGGTTTCAAGAAATGGAGAAGGTGTGTGAGTTGTGTTCCAATAGAATAAGGGAAAGTGAAGGTCACAAAGGAGGATACTACTAGTGAGTATATAAGATTCCTTTTTGCTTTCTTTCTTTTCTCTCTTTTAAATCCAACCCGAGAGCCCAAGAAGTGCTAGCACACTTGTGGTGCTCTCTTCTCCATCCTTGAGTATTAGAGAACACTTCTTGTTCGTGTGAATATCACTAGAGAGTTGTCTACGTTGACAACTTCGAGATCCGGCGTACCTTGGACTTGCGGGATCGCGAAGGGCGCGCTTCAAAGGTATAAAAATGTTTTTCCCTTTGTAGATCTATTGTAGATCATAGTTTGAAACTCGTACTCGTATTTTTGTTCTATACTCTTCGCACGAGATCCAGTGGCATGGGTGATTCGGGGTTTCCGCGATGCGAAAACGCGGTTTTCGCGGCCCGAAAAACCCAACAGTGGTATCAGAGCCACGTGAGAAGCGAGTACGAGTTTAGATTCGTATTTTTATGAAAAATATAGATCTGTAAACTTTCTATAAATTCATGTTTTTTATAGTTTTAATGGGTATTTTTCTCGGAGAAGCGAAGCACAAGTGTTTAGACACTTGTAGGCTTCGACTACTGAGAAGAATTTTCCGAAACGGCAATGTTTCGCCCCAAAATTTTTTGGGACAGAGGGCTTAGGCACTGTTAGATCGCAAAGGAACCCTCGTGATGGTTAGATCGCGGGTAGGGGCGTTGTCCCTGGCCCCGCAAGGGGATTCGTTCCGCGATTGTGCCCGAAAACACTAAACGGGACCGCCGGGAAAAATTTACTCATAAAATTGTAAAAAATATGAAAATTACAGAAAATTATGAAAAAAATATATAATTTAGAATTATATATTAATTTTGTGATAGTCATGGCCCAAATGACCCAAATTGGATTTGGAAATGTGTTGTAATTATTAATACGGCCTGCGTGCCGTTATGTGATGTGCGTACTGTATTTATTTTATTTTCACGACCTGCGCGTCGTTCCTTTCTCTTATATTCTGGTTGTAAATTAGATTTTGACTCAAATGTAACTCGAGTTTCAAAATGTAATGTAAATTTTGAAGCGGTGGAAGGTCCACACGAGACGGAGTTACGAGGAGGGCGCGAGCAACATAAGGTGGTCAAAGGAAGAAGCTTGAGAAGTTGTTGACCTTAGGTTGACCATCTGATCTTCTCATTGGCTTGAGAAGATCGTAGTAGGGCCATGATACAATCACAAAATAATTAATTAATTGCTTATATGTATGTGATGCATGTTTAATTAAGTAGTTAATTAGTGCCTAGCGATTAGATTAGATCTAAATCGTGCACATGATGCACCCCACGATTAGATTAGATCTAAATCTAGTATTTGATACACATCATCGTTTAGATTAGATCTA
Organism: Zingiber officinale; assembly: GCF_018446385.1. Lineage (NCBI taxonomy): Eukaryota > Viridiplantae > Streptophyta > Magnoliopsida > Zingiberales > Zingiberaceae > Zingiber > Zingiber officinale. The sequence goes on along the minus strand of NC_056007.1, from coordinate 37,189,904 downwards.
AATCGCGTCAACTCGTAATGCCTACCATGCCGTGATACCTACCACTACCTTGATCGCATGTTGTTGTTGAATCTGCCAAAGCAGAGCAACACATACTATCTTGGTAGGGTCCGAAGGAACAATTTTGGTCTCGCCTATCAACGCATGGGTGAGTACAGCTCAATTAGATTGAGTAACTAGTTAACTCAATTGGATTGAGTTTAACTATAGGCATTATCCAATGGTTGGTAGATAGGTCAAAATCACGTTTATATTAACTCTTGGGCGTATTAGCCAAAGCTAACTCAAGTTTTAATATAAATGCGGATTTTGATCCTATAAACAAGAGTTGCATAGAGATGTAATTGGTAATCATTACCTACCGATCATACTAAGTCTTGGGCGTATTAGCCAAAGCTAACTCCAGGGTTAGTATGATGTGGATCATCATTTAGTTAAACCCTATTAAATGATTAATAATATGATATTTATTTCTGCATTTATTTCTGTTGTAGAATTTCCATGATGTCAAAAACGAACAACTTCTCTCTGCGTTCTGTCCTTAAGAAGGACAAGCTCAACGGAGCAAATTTCCTGGACTGGTACAAGAACCTGAGAATAGTTCTCACCCAAGAACGTAAACTGTACATTCTGGAGCAGCCCATTCCAGAGGCTCCTCCTGCCACTGCCACGCGAGCAGACCGAGATGCATACGAGAAGCATCAAGATGACGCATTAGATGTGTCCTGTCTTATGCTCACGACCATGAACTCTGAGCTTCAGAAGAAACATGAGTTGATGGGCGCTTACGATATGGATGAACATCTTTGTCACCTATATCAAGGACAAGCAAGGCACTGGAAGAGGAACTCCAAGGAATACCTGGAAGATCTTAAGAAGAAGAGAAATATGATTTCTACTTCAGGTATACATGTTATAGAAGTCAACCTCTCTATTTCTTCATCGTGGGTATTAGATACCGGATGTGCTTCGCATATTTGTACTAATGTACAAGCGCTGAGAAATGGCAGGGCATTGACAAAGGGTGAGGTAGACCTACGAGTAGGCAATGGAGCACGGGTTGCTGCTATTGCTGTAGGAACTTACTATCTATCTCTACCCTCTGGGCTTGTACTAGAATTAGATGGTTGTTGTTATGTGCCTGCCTTGACTAAGAACATAATTTCAGTTTCTTCTTTGGACAAGAAAGGATTTTTGTTTACAATAAAGAACAAATGTTGTTCCGTCTATTTAAACGATATGTTCTATTGTAGTGTACCTCTGATAAATGGACTCTATATTCTAGACCTTGAAAGCGCTATCTATAACATAAATACCAAGAGGTTCAAGTCAAATGACCTGAACCAAACCTATCTCTGGCACTGTCGCTTAGGTCATATAAATGACAAGCGCTTATCCCAGCTCCATAAGGATGGTTTGCTGGACTCATTTGATTTTGAATCATATGAGATATGCGAGTCATGCCCACGAGGCAATATGACCAAGACTCCCTTTAGTGGGCACAGCGAGAGAGGGACTGATTTGTTAGGACTCATACATAGTGATGTATGTGGCCCTTTCAATGTCACTACTAGAGGCGGTTATAGGTACTTCATCACATTTACTGATGACTTCAGTAGATATGGTTATGTGTACTTGATGACACATAAGTCTGAATCCTATGAAAAGTTCAAAAAATTCAAGAATGAAGTACAGAACCAGCTTAGCAAGAGTATTAAGATACTTCGATCAGATCGAGGTGGAGAATATCTTAGCCATGAGTTCCGTGACTATCTAGCTGAGTGTGGGATTCTATCCCAACTCACTCCTCCTGGAACACCATAGTGGAATGGTATATCCGAAAGGAGGAATCGTACCTTATTAGATATGGTACGATCTATGATGAGTCATACAGATCTTCCGACATACCTTTGGGGCTATGCTCTAGACACTACAGATTTTATACTCAACCGAGTTCCGTCCAAGGCCGTGATAAAGACACCATATAGGATATGGACTGGGAGAGATGCCCAGGTGTCTTTCATGAGGATTTGGGGTTGTGAGACTTACGTTAGACGTCAAGTCTCAGACAAATTAGGACCCAAATCCGACAAGTGCTACTTTATTGGATATCTTAAGGAAACTAAGGGATATTACTTCTACATTCTCAGTCAGCACAAGGTAGTTGTGGCAAAGACTGGTGTCTTTCTAGAAAGGGACTTTGTTTCTAGAAAAACTAGTGGGAGCACGTTCGATCTTGAAGAAGTTCAAGATGCGAACAATAGCACTGAAGCCTCGATGGAAGTTGAACTGGAACCACAAAGTGCTGTGCATGATGTTGTTCCATAAAGAGTTGAGGAACAACAACCAGTTCAAGTAGACATACCTCTTCGCAGGTCTGATAGGGTACGTCGTCAGCCTGAGAGATACTCATTTCTCTTGTCTGACCATGATGACATTGTGCTCATAGATGATGAGCCTACCACCTATCAGGAAGCTGTGATGAGACCAGATTCCGAGAAATGGCTAGAGGCCATGAGATCCGAGATGGAATCCATGTACACCAACCAAGTATGGACTTTGGTTGATCCACCTGAAGGGGTAAAACCCATTGGGTGTAAGTGAGTCTTTAAGAGAAAGACTGACATGGATGGACTTATCTATAAGGGTCACTTGGTAGCTAAAGGTTTCTAGCAGATTCATGGTATTGACTATAATGAAACCTTTTCTCCAGTAGCGATGTTTAAGTCCATTCGGATCATGCTTGATATTGCAGCTTACCACGATTACGAGATCTGGTAGATGGTTGTCAAAACCGCGTTTCTGAATGCAAACCTGCTCGAGGATGTGTACATGACACAACCTGAGGGTTTTGTAGATCCACAGCATACTAGCAGAGTATGCAAGCTACATAGGTCCATTTATGGACTAAAGCAAGCTTCTCGGAGCTGGAATCTTTGATTCGATGATGCAATCAAACAGTTTGGTTTCATCAAGAACGAAGATGAGCCTTGTGTCTACAAGAAGGTTGTAGGGGATATAGTTGTCTTCCTCATATTGTATGTGGATGACATACTACTCATTGGGAAGGACATTCCTATGCTTCAGTCTGTCAAGACCTGGCTAGGGAGTTGCTTCTCAATGAAGGACTTAGGTGAGGCATCCCGCATTCTAGGGATACAGATCTATAGAGATAGATCTAAGAGAATTCTTGGCCTAAGTCAGAGTACATACATTGATAAGGTACTCCTACGGTTTTCCATGCAGAACTCCAAGAAGGGATTTCTGCCGATGTCACATGACGTGAGTCTTTCGAAGACTCAAGGTCCCTCTTCTAGAGAGGAGAGAGACCGCATGGATCAGATCCCTTATGCCTCATCCATAGGATCGATCATGTACGCCATGCTATGTACTCGACCTGATGTATCGTATGCTTTGAGCATGACGAGCAGATACCAGTCAGATCCAGGTGAAAGTCACTGGATAGCGGTCAAGAATATTCTTAAGTACTTAAGAAGGACTAAAGAATATTTCTTGATATATGGAGGCAATGATGAGCTAGATGTAAAGGGTTACAGTGATGCTAGCTTCCAGACCGACCAGGATGACTATAGATCGCAGTCGGGGTTCGTATTTTGCATTAATGGTGGTGCTGTCAGCTGGAAGAGTTCGAAGCAGGATACAGTAGCTGATTCTACAACAGAAGCCGAGTACATTGCTAAATCAGAGGCAGTAAACGAGGCAGTTTGGATCTGCAAGTTCATCACTGAACTTGGGGTGGTTCCTAGCATTGCTGACCCCATTGAGCTCTATTGTGACAACAATGGAGCTATAGCACAAGCGAAGGAACCTCGCTCACACCAGCGGACCAAACACATACTACGGCGCTTCCATCTCATTCGAGAGATCATCGAGTGAGGAGATGTGAAGATTTACAGAGTACCTACAGAGGCTAACATCGCAGATCCCTTGACCAAGGCTTTGGCACAGAGGAAGCATGATGGTCACACTAGGTCATTGGGGCTTAGAGCCTACACTGATTGGCACTAGTGCTAGTGGGAGATTGTTAGCTAGAGCCTTAGAGCCAATCATTTGATGATTGTATTTTGGACTTATTGTATCATATTCTATATAAATAAAGGCATTTGATTTTTGGTTATTATACTTACTTATATTGGTGCCAAATAAACTAAGTATAATAACGTCCTTGAGTAGAAGGTTCTTACCTATATCAATCGATTGGTTGAATCGATAGTGAGATGATATAGGGAACACTACTCTTAATCATTCCTAGTTGAGTATTAACATTCAGGGACAATGTTAATGCAATAAGACTAGCATGTAGGTCAACTCGATGACTTGATCTCACAAGTCATGGATATAGAGATATCAAGTTGACACATGGGTATGCATTAGAGAATGTATACTGAATGACCCGCCATGAGAAAGTATCATGGATCGTTATATGAGTGTCATATACTTTCTCATGTGTCTATTAGTATGACTACTAGTCCTTAGACCTGAAGTCACCATGGTTCCCTACATAAGGAGTTATGTACTTTGGTTTCGTCAAACGTCACCCGTAACTGGATGGACTATAAAGGCGATTACTGGGTATGTAACAAATTATGTGGAGGGATGTGAGTGATGTAGATGGGATCTATCCCTCCTATATGACGGGAGAGACATCGATATTCTTGATAAAGTGAGACCACGAAGTGCATGGCCATGCCCAAATGAGTCAATTTAAGATATTGAGCTCATTTGATTTAGTGAGTCTACTTGGAGTTCAAGATTTAGATTGGTCAGAGGATGACACGGTCTATGCCTCACATTGATCAATCTAGATGTCTAGGATAGAAGGACACTTGTCATATATTGTGAGGAGTCACAATTAATAGTCACAAGGTGATGTTGGATCTCAACATTCTTGTAACTTGGGTAGCAATGATGTATTGCTAGATGCCGCTCATTACTTATGTTTCTAAAGGAGTTTAGAAACATTGCCAACGTTACAAGAACCTATTGGGTCACACACAAAGAACAAGTGGATGGAGATTAGGTTCATATGATGCACCAAAGATTGGATTCGGATTAATTCAAATTAGACTTATTGAGTTAGACTCAATTAGATTCAATTGTTGAATGAGTCTAATTTAAATTTGATTCATTGAGTCAATTTATATTAATGAATTGAGATTCATTAAATTGAAATTGACTTGAATCAAAGGTTGGATTTAACTCAACAAGGAAGATAATTGGTCAATTTTGACTTGATTAAATGGAAGTTGAAACATCAAGTTTGACTTGATGTATTGCCACATCATGAAGGTTGACTCATCCTACATGGCATGAGTAACCTTGCCACATCATTTCCACCTCATAATGGTGTGCCACCTCATGGAGGTTACACCTCCCATTCCATTTAATGTGGTCGGCCACATTAAATGAGGGAGTTATGTGTGTGGCCGACCACACTAATGTGAAGAGGGGTTTTTATTTTGTGGCAATAATGTGTGATGAATGTCATCTTCTTCCTTGTGTCTTTTCTTCCTCCTTCTCTTGCTGTTGCCGGGGTTTCAAGAAATGGAGAAGGTGTGTGAGTTGTGTTCCAAGAGAATAAGGGAAAGTGAAGGTCACAAAGGAGGATACTACTAGTGAGTGTATAAGATTCCTTTTTGCTTTCTCTCTTTTCTCTCTTTTAAATCCTACCCGAGAGCCCAAGAAGTGCTAGCACACTTGTGGTGCTCTCTTCTCCATCCTTGAGTGTTAGAGAACACTTCTTGTTCATGTGGATATCACTAGAGAGTTGTCTACGTTGACAACTTCAAGATCCGGCGTACCTTGGACTTGCGGGATCTAGAAGGGCGTGCTTCAAAGGTATAAAAATGTTTTTCCCTTTGTAGATCTATTGTACATCATAGTTTGAAACTCGTACTCATATTTTTGTTCTATAATCTTCGCACGAGATCCAGTGGCATGGGTGATTCGGGGTTTCCGCGACACGAAAACGCGGTTTTCGCTATATGAGAGGAGAGCCACCATCACTTTCCTTGTGAGGTTATTTTGTTATTATTCTCAATTTATCAATTGTGGATTGAAGTTATCATGTTTGTTAATTAGTGTATGAATTGAATCCATGAATGCTTTGGTCATTTGAATTTGACAATCCTAGATAACTCTCTTTTCACTATTTTATATATATGATTAAGAATTGCAAGGGGAATACATTTTAGTTATTTTCTTCTTTTGTTGATTTGCTCGAGACGAGCAAGAATAAGTGTGGGGGAGTTGATAACTAGCATTTTTATATGTTATTTTGGCTCTTGGACTTGATATTTTTATCCTCTCATATGCTTAATTCCGTATTTATATCATATTTTATGAGTTGAGATTTATTTGGAGCGTTGATCTAATTTTTCCTATATTTTTCTGATATTTTATCTAAAAGATGCATTTTGTTTTGTAGGAAAGTAATCTAGACCGTTGATCAAGATCTAAGATCAAGGCATCAAGGAGATACAAAGAAGTAAAGCCTTCCATTCAAATCCAATCTAAAAGCCCACTATTCCAGCCCAATTTTAAAAATCCAATTTCAATCTCCCTTATTGGATCCCAATTTTTCACTTAACTCCAAAATCCTCACTTCCTTAACCCAAACCCGATCCACTAAGAATTCCCTTCTTCTCCTCACGCAGATGCACAATGTCACTCGGCTAGGGTTTGCGTTTCTTCTCCCCCAACGCCCCCGATTCCTTTCTCCCGATCAAAGATGACGAAGCGACAGCGGCGATTTCCGGCAGATCTGTAGCAGCAACGATCGCAGGGCTTCACCGGAGAGGTTTCTCCAGGAGGTTCCTCGTCCATCTCGCATTCCAGTCGGAGTTTCTCTGCCAGGCACGGTGAAGAAGGTAGCGGTTCACCGACGGGCAGCGAGCTTCGGTTCTTCTCCGGCATCACTCCATTCCCTGCTCCTTCGTATCCCCCATCCATCTCGCATTCCAGTCGGGATCCCTGCCGGACATGGTGGAGAAAGAAGTGGCGTCTCAACAGGGATTCAAGTTTAGGTGTTTCCTAGTATTCATCACGTTCCTTGATTTCTAGCCAGAGCTCCAAGCTTCACTGACTGAAACGGTGAGGAAGGAAGCGACTTAGGGTTCTAGCAGCACATATTTCCCTTTCGCCGGAGAATTTCTAGCCGGACTTCTTCCAAGCTCTGGTACCACACAACTCATACCTGCCGGGCACGGTGAAGAAGGCAGCGTAGGGTTGATAGTTCTTGGAAGATTTCCTTCGTTTCCAGCAGCTTTCCAAGGATAGGTTTCTTCAAGGATTTCGTGCTTCCACCGTCGCGAATTGCAGTTCTGACCAATAACGTCAGTTGTCCACCGGATTCAGGTGATTTCCGAGTGACAACGGTCTTCTTCCTCGGTGATTTTGTAGTGACAGACAGAATACTTTGCGTGTTTGATTGTGGAGAAGTGGATTGGTTAATTAGGATTTACTTGTTTTATTTGGTTATTTCTGTTGAATTTACTTAATTACTGTCTTGTAGTTTCGTTTATGCATGTTTGTGTTCTTTGGTATGTTTTTATGTTAATTCTGTTGATGATTATGCTTATGTCATAGTGTGACAATGCGATGTAAGTATGCTCTTCAATGGTTAGATAGAATTGTAGGTTAGTTTCAGTTATGCTTATTTTACAATCTGTTATACTTGTTTGTTATGCCTGTAGAAGGTGTAGCTTGTAGCGTAGAGTGACACTGCGCTAAAGGCTCATCTTTGTTGGTTAATTAGGATTTCAATTATTGCATTAGGTTTAGAGAACAAAACCCCCAAACAAACCCCTTGGTTCGATTTAGTCTGAAAATAAATGTCCTGCCATTAGTTCTACGTGAGAGACGACCCGGTCCTCTACTATACTACCTTAGTGTAGGTTAAGGGGTTCGGTTGAGTATAAATGAATTAATTTGATTTGTGGGTGTGACAGATCCATTATCAGTGGCACATAATGAGGTGGCTCTTGATGATGTGGAACACCATCATTGGCCGACCCATGCAAAGTCAATCATGAGTTGGCATTTGGTCAAGTCAAACTCGACCCTTGAGTTGCAACTCCTTATGTTGGGAATCATGGTGACTTCAGGTCCAAAGACTGATAGTCATACTAATAGTCACATGAGAAAGTATATGATACTCATATAACGATCCATGATACTTTCTCATATAACGATCCATGACACTCATATAACGATCCATGATACTTTCTCAGTATACATTCTCCAATACATACAAATGTGTCAACTTGATCTCTCTATATCCATGACTTGTGAGATCAAGTCATCGAGTTGACCTACATGCTAGTCTCATCGCATTAACATTGTCCCTGAATGTTAATACTTGACTAGGAATGATTAAGAGTAGTGTTCTCTATATCATCTCGCTATCAATTCAACCAATCGATTGATATAGATGAGAACCTTTTACTCAAGGACGCTATTATACTTAGTTATTTGGCATCAATAAAAGTAAGTTTAATAACCATAAATAAATTCCTTTATAAATATATATAGGAATATGATACATCGAGTCCATACAACAATCATCATATGATTGGCTCTAGTGCTCTAACTAATAATCTCCTACTAGCACTAGTGTCAATCAGTGTAGGCTCTAAGGCTCAATGACCTAGTGTGACCATCATGCTTTCTCTGTGCCAAAGCCTTAGTCAAGGGATCAGCGACGTTAGCCTCTGTGGGTACCATTCAAACAAAACACGAACCCTGACTGCGATCTATAATCATCCTGGTCAGTTTGGAAGCTGGCATCACTGGTACCCTTTACAACTAGCTCATCATCGCCTCCAAATATCAAGAAATAGTCTTTAGTCCTTCTCAGGTACTTAAGAATAATCTTGACTGCTAACCAGTGACGCTCACCTGGATCTGACTGGTATCTGCTCGTCATGCTCAAAGCATACGAAACATCAGGATGAGTACATAGCATGGCGTACATGATAGATCATATGGCTGAGGCATAAGGGATCTTATCCATGCGGTCTCTCTCCTCTCTAGAAGAGGGACTTTGAGTTTTCGAAAGACTCACACCATGTGACATCGGCATAAATCCTTTCTTGGAATTCTGCATGGCAAACCGTAGTAATACCGTGTCAATATATGTACTTTGACATAGGCCAAGCAATCTCTTAGATCTATCTCTAAAGATCTTTAAGCCTAGAATACAGGCTACTTCACCTAAGTCCTTCATTGAGAAACAATTCCCCAGCCAAGTCTTTACAGACTGCAGCAAAGGGATATCATTTCCAATGAGTAGTATGTCATCCACATACAATATAAGGAAGACAACTGTGTTCCCAACAACCTTCTTGTAGACACAAGGTTCATCTTCATTCTTGATGAAACCTAACTGTTTGATCACATCATCGAATTAAAGATTCCAGCTCCGAGAAGCTTGCTTTAGTCCATAAATGGACTTATGTAGCTTGCATACTCTGCCACTATACTGTGGATCTACAAAAACCCTTAGGTTGTGTCATGGACACATCCTCAAGCAAGTTTCCATTCAGAAACTCGATTTTGACGTCCATCTGCCAGATCTCATAATCGTGATATGCTGCAATAGCAAGCATGAGCCGAATGGACTTAAACATCGCTACTGGAGAAAAAGTTTCATCATAATCAATACCATGAATTTGCTTGAAACCTTTAGCTACCAAGAAACCCTTATAGGTAATAAGTCCATCCATGTCAGTCTTTCTCTTAAAGACCCACTTACACCCAATGGGTTTGACGCCTTCAGGTGGATCAACCAAAGTCCATACTTGGTTAGTGTACATGGATTCCATCTCGGATCTCATAGCCTCTAGCCATGACTCAGAATCTTGTCTCATCATAGCTTCCTGATAGGAGATAGGCCCATTCTCAACGAGCATAACGTCATCATGGTCAGACAAGAGAAATGAGTATCTCTCAGGCTAACGACATATCCTGTCAGATCTGTGAAGAGGTAGGTCTACTTGAAATGATTGTTTTTCCTCAACTCCTTGTGGAACAATCTCATCATCCACAACATTTTGTGGTTCCAGTTCAACTTCCATCATGGCTTCAGTGCTATGGTCCATATCTTTAACTTCTTCAAGATCGAACGTACTCCCACTAGTTTTTTTAGAAATAAAGTCCCTTTCTAGAAATACCCCAGTCTTAGCCACAAACACTTTGTGTTGACTGGGAATGTAAAAGTAATATTCCTTTATTTCCTTGGGATATCCTATAAAATAGCACTTATCAGATTTGGGCCCCAATTTATCCGAGACTTGACGTCGAACGTAAGCCTCACAACCCCAAATCCTTATAAAACACATCTGGGCATCTCTCCAAGTCCATATCCTATGTAGTGTCTTTATCACCACCTTGGACGGAACACGGTTAAGTGTGAAGGCTGCTGTGTCTAGAGCATATCCCCAAAAAGACATAGGAGGATCTGTGCAACTCATCATAAACCGTACAATATCTAATAGGGTACGATTCCTCCTTTCAGATACATCATTCCACTGTGGTGTTCTAGGAGGAGTGAGTTGGGATAGAATCCCACACTCAGCTAGATAGTCACGAAACTCATGGCTAAGGTATTCACCACCTCGATCTGATCGAAGAATCTTAATACTCTTGCCAAACTGATTTTGTACCTCATTCTTGAATTCTTTGAACTTTTCAAAGGATTGTGACTTATGTGTCATCAGATACACATAACCATATCTACTGAAGTCATCAGTAAACGTAATGAAATAGTTATAACCACCTCTGGCAGCGACATCGAAAGGGCCACATACATCACTATGTATACATCACTGTGTCTACTAAAGGGAGTTTGGTCATCTTTGTTAGGATCGATGATCGCGGCCAGAGAGGGGGGGGTGTGAATAGCCGCCCCAAATCGTTCGTTTCTTTCTACAAATCAAGGTTAGCGCAGCGGAAATAAATAATAGAAACGACAACGGAGAATAGCAAACCTCAAACTCGTCGATGTAATGAGGTTCGGAGATGAAACTCCTACTCCTCGGCGTGTCCGTAAGGTGGACGAGCCCTATCAATCCGTCAGTGGATGAGTCCCCGGAGAACCGGCTAATAAATACTCCTTGTGGGTGGAGAAACCTCGCCACAATAGCTTGCAACAGCAATATGGAAATACAAAGAAGAGCAAAAACAAAATACACAATGAATGTACAAATACTCGCTTGCCTTCTCGTCGACTGAAGTCCCGGATGAAGCACCAACTTCACGGACGAATGCCAACAAGCAACTCAGTCAAAGAAGCTCACACGAAGCTTCGGAGCTCAGCAAAGCTCAATCACAGTCAGGAGTAGGAAGAAGAAGAGAAGCAGTAACCCCATCTGTAGAAGCCCTCAGCCTCTTTTATACCTGCATCCACCTGCGAAGAAGAAGCCAGAAGACAGCAGAAGACAGAAGACCGTTGAGAGCCAACGGATAGTTCTGGACCGATCAGGCTGAAGCCTGATCGGTCAAGGGCACCTTTGATCGGTCGTGGGGACCGATCAGAATACTCTCACAGAGAGTTGCCCAACTCTCTGTGCGTACCCTGATCGGTCCCGGGGACCGATCAGGCTTCCTGCTAATCGGTCCGCAGACCGATCAGTAAGCTCACAGAGGCACTGATCGCTTTCTGATCGGTCTCCAGACCGATCCAGGTCTTGGTTTTTGCCCAAACCAAGTCCAAACCAATATCCGGTCAACCTTGACCTCTTGGTACATCATGCTTAGCATCCGGTCACTCCCTTGACCTGCTAAGACTCCCCACCAAGTGTCCGGTCAATCCCTTTGACCCACTTGGACTTTTCTCTTCGTGTCAAGTATCCGGTCACTCCCTTGACCTACTTGACCTTCTCAACACCAGATGTCCGATCACCCTTGATCCATCTGGATTTTCCCTTGCCCGGCTTCACTCACCAGGACTTTCACCTAGCTTCACTCACTAGGGTTTTCACCTGGCTTCACTCACCAAGATTTCCAATCTGCCCGGCTTCACTCACCAGGACTTTCCAACTGCCTGGCTTCACTCACCAGGACTTTCCCACTGCCTGGCTTCACTCACTAGGACTTTTCCACTGCCTGCCTTCACTCACCAGGACTTATCCGTCTGCCTGGCTTCACTCACCAAGACTTTCCACATTCGGTCCAAAGAACGAGCTACCGAGCCCTCTCTGACCACAGTTCGGAGAACGAGCTACCGAGCCTTCTCCGACTTCCATCCGGTCCAGAGAACGAGCTCCCGAGCCCTCTTTGACCACAGTCCGGAGAAAGAGCTACCGAGCCCTCTCCGACTTCCCATGTGCCAAGCTTCCATACTTGGACTTCTCCGTGCCAAGTCTCCATACTTGGACTTTTCCCGTGCCAAGCTCCCTGTTTGGACTTTTCACCATGCCAAACTCCCTGCTTGGACTTTTCCCGTGCCAAGCTCCCTGCTTGGACTTTTCCGAGTCAGGTCAACTCACCTCGGGTCAATCAGGTCAACCTTGACCACGGGTTGCACCCACAATCTCCCAAGCTTGTATCCTTGTAAAACATCAAGATAAAACTTTTCTGTTCACGTCAAACATTGTCAAACATAACTCGTCAAGCATCAAAACACAACTCGAGTCAAGCCAACTCGAGTCTGGTCAACCAGGTCAACCTTGACCTAAGGTTGCACCAACAATCTCCCCCTTTTTGATGTTTGACAAAACCCATAATCAAACCCATAATCAAATTAGGTTAACCCGATAACCTAACTTAGGTTTTCCAATGTTCTTCCCTGAACATTCCCTAGACATTCTCCATTTTCCTTTCTACTCTCTCCCTTTTTGACACACATCAAAAATAGTGAATCAAGGTCAAGAGTTTCTTCCTAATGAAAGTCCCATACCTTTCATTGAAACTCTTAATTTCCCCCTTGATACTAAGGTCCAACAATTAACTTAGTGATAATCTCATATCACTCAAGTCTTTAGGAGTAAAAACTCCCCCTAAAAGTCAACTCCCCTTGACTAATAGGTAAAACTCCCCCTAAAGATCAACTCCCCCTTGATCATTGCACCAACAATGTCTTGGAGAGTTTCAAACCTTTTAGAACTCTAAAACACCACTTCCATAGCTGTAATTTCAGACAAACAGTCGAAATTCAGCAGGTTGGCACGCCCTGATCGATCACCAGACCGATCAGGCTCCCTCTGGATCGGTCACAGTGACCGATCCAGGCTCCCCTGGACCGATCAGAAACCCTTCTGATCGGTCCACAAACCTGATAAAGGTCTGATAAGTTCTGATTTCTCTCCACGAAATTCAGAAACCTCTAGAAAATTACAGAAAATTCCAAAAATTGTGAAATTTTGAGGATACATTCCTCATAACATATACTATCATGGAAAAATAGTTTTCTATGAAAATAAGTTCCATTTTCAAATCTTGATATAAAGTTCAAAAGTCTTTGAAATAGCTCAAAGTTAACTCATCTTTGTATCACTTTGCTCAATGATGAATGCTATCATTAGAAAAGCTTCATCAAGGTTTTTCAAATCAACTTTGAAATGATTTTAAACCATTTAATTTAGGACCACAATCTTAGGGCTAAATATACATGACTTGTACACAAGCTTTCCCTATGATCCCCAATTAGAATTAGGCTCATCTAGGTACAAGAACTATGCACCTTGTTCCTAACTCATCATCCTAATATCGCACACACATCTAAGGTATATCAAATACATCCAAGTCAATTTTGGTGTGAGATATGGGTTTAGATTGTTGATACAGTCTGACCTGGATGTTGTTTTGATGTTGACACTGATTTAAGTTTGAATCAGATATTAAATTAACTCAGACTAATTACTAATCAAGGTTGACTTGGTTAACCTGATTGACCTGATTGGGAAAAGTCCAAGCGAGGAGCTTGGCACGGGAAAGTCCTGGTGAGTGAAGCCAGGCAGTGGGAAAGTCCTAACTGGGATGTTAGGCATTTGGAAAGTCCTGGTAAGTGAAACCAGGCAATTGGGAAGTCCAAGTGTGGAAGCTTGGCATGTATGGTCGGAGAGGGTTCGGTAGCACGCTCTCTGGACCGTCAGGGGTGAGGACAGCAAGCTTGGAAGCTTGACTCGAGACTCACAGTTTTGGATCGGTCTGCAGACCGATCCAAAGCTGTGAGTTGGCTGATCGGCCTGGGGACCGATCCGGTTTCTGATCGGTCCGGACCGATCAGCAACACTCGATAGCACATCGAGTGTATATTGATCGGTCCGGGACCGATCGACAACACTCAAGAGCACATCGAGTGTATACTGATCGGTCCGGGACCGATCGATAACACTCGAGCACACGAGTGGATACCGATCGGTCCGGGACCGATCCGGTGAGTCTCGATCGGTCCCCGCACCGATCAGCTACGATTTCGCGTGAAGGGTGAATCGGTCTTGGGACCGATCAGACAGCACCGATCGGTTCCCGACCGATCGGTGACGATAAATAGAGCGTGGATCGGACCGATCCACAGTATGGCTTGTTTTGCATGCGCTTTCTCTTATTGTTTCTGATTCGCAATTGCTTTTACCTATTTCGTTTCTAACCATCTGCTGCAAGTTTTCTCGAAGTTTCAGGTTACAGATTACGATGTTAGGTGAATTCAAATTAAGGATCATTAGTAGAAGGCAACAAAAGGCTTTTGCTGTGTCTCGCTGCGGACAAACCAGTTTTGGTAGCAACGTCTCGTCTGCGATCTGCTGGCAGCCGTTTGGTCGAAATCAGCTTGACTTGTGCTGATAGGTTCAAGCTCAGAGGTACCAGTGGAAACGAGGATGCCATTGGTGGGAGCTGAGACAATCAGACAAGGAAGAAGTGTGATTGACGACGTCGTGGACGGTTGCAGGGCTTTGCAGGGATTTGCTGCAGGTTTGGCAGAGATCCGTTACAGAGCAGAGAGGCATATGAAGGTGGAGAGGAGAGGCTCTCGGTACAATGCTTTTTGTGCTCTTGCTGTGAAAAACACTGTGGAGAAAAACTCTCTGGAAGATTGAAGCAGTGCGCTTGTTCTTCGCTGATTGTGGCTGTGAGCTTCCTTTGATCATTTCACTTGAGCCACTACTGTAAGTCTTGTGCTTAATTTCTTACTGCTGTTAAAGACTTTGTGGAGAGGTTACTCCACCGAGAAGGAGAATCCTTTAGCCGGATAGCTTCCGGGGTGTGATCTACCGAAAGATCAAGAGGATTCGTCCACCTTACGGACACGCCGAGGAGTAGGGGCAAGTTATCCCCGAACCTCGTAAATCTCTGAGTTAGTGTGCTGTGTTTTCTTGTTTTAGTTTTCTAATTCCGCTGTGCTAACAAAGTTCTTGAAGAAATTGTTGTTTAGTGTTTTTGAAAGAGGCTATTCACCCCCCTCTAGCCATCTAAGGTCCCAACAAGTGGTATCAGAGCCTGGTGCTCTTCATTTCGGCTTAACAACCCAAAGAGCAAAACAATGGCCATGAAGGAGGGATTTAGCACCAACCGTCCACCTTACTTCGAAGGAGCAGATTTTCAATATTGGAAGGGCCGCATGGAGTACTACCTCAAAACCGACATAGCCATGTGGTTCTCAGTCAAGGAAGGTTTCACACCACCAAAGGATGAAGAAGGTAAGGAACTCGAGTCTTCAAAATGGTCTACCGAACAACTTCGCAAAGCACAAGCCGATGCCAAGGCTATGGTCACCTTGCAATGTGGAATCGCCAAGGACCAACTCGTCAAGGTAGGTCCGTTCTCAAGTGCAAGAGACCTATGGAACAAACTCATCGAGCTCCAAGAGGGAACTCGGGATTCTCGGATTGCCAAGAGGGACCTATTCTTGAATCAGCTCCAAAATCTAACCATGAAGGACAATGAAACGGTGAGTGAACTTCATGGGAGATTCAAGGAGATCATCAATGGTCTCCACTCCGTGGATGAACGGGTAGAAAATCGTGACTTAGTAAGGTACGCTCTTAAATCTTTTCCTAGGAATGCCTTGTGGTCATCCATGGTAGATGCCTACAAGGTATCCAAGGATCTTTCCATTGTTAAACTAGATGAATTTTTCTGTGAGATGGAACTTCATGAGCTTGCTAACAAAGGTCAAAAAGAGAAGGGTATTGCTTTATTTGCAGGACCAAAGAGCAAGGATGGAAGAAGGAAGAAGGAAAAGAAGAAAGAAAAGGAGATTTCCTCATCCACTTCTTCTTCCGAATCCGATGATGAAAGTGGATCATCATCAAGCGAGATGGCGAACTTCGTAAGGAGGATTATGAGAAGAGGCCGAAGATACAAAGGAAAAGGTAAAACTAATGATCAAAATTTTGATAAATCTAATGTTACATGTTATGAGTGTAGCAAGAAAGGACACATTCGGAGCGAGTGTCCGAAACTAAAGAGGAAGGAGGAACGAGCCAAAAGGAAGGAGGAAAGAGCCAAGAAGAAGAAGGCCCTCAAGGCCACTTGGGATGAGTCCTCATCAAGCTCATCGGAGGAAGAAGAGAAGATGGAAAAGAGCACTCGGCAATTGGCACTCATGGCAAGGGAAGAGTCCGAATCCGAGAGTGATGACTCAAGCGCTTCAACCACGGCTTCATCATCTTCGGATGATGAAGAGGTAACCCCTTCTCATATAGAAAAGTGTTATAAAACTATCACTCACTTATCTACATTGCTTAAAAAGTCAAAAACAGAAAATAAATTGTTAAAAGAAGAAGTAAAAACCTTAAGGACCCTTAGGGAAGATGAGGTCGATGACCTACATCTAGAAGTCCTTGAGGATGAGAACAAGGCCTTAAAGGGTGAGGTTGAGAAACTCAAGAAAATGCTTGAGAAATTCTCAACTAGCTCTAAGACTCTAGACATGATTCTAAATGCCCAAAGGGCAGTTTACAACCGGGTTAGGGTATCAACCCAAGGAGTCGAGTTTCATTTCTCTAATGTCTAGAACTCAAAATAGTAGATCACATGTTTCTAGAGTTCATGGAACTAGGAAAGGTATGACCAAGGCATGGGTTCCTAGGTCTTTCGTTGTAGAAGCATTAGGTCCCAAGATTTGGGTACCTAAAACCTCTATTTTTCGTGTATTGTAGGCATTGGTCGAGGGGGAGCATCTATCAACTTGGTTTGTTGATAGTGGATGCTCCAAGCACATGACTGGGAACAAATCACTGTTTACTACCATTCAAAACAAAAGTAGAGGTAATGTGTCTTTTGGTAATAATGGTAGCCTTAAGGTTGTAGGAATTGGAGACATTCATATATTCGAATGTCTTCATATCAAGAATGTCCTTCTAGTCAAGGGGATGACTTTTAATCTCCTAAGTGTCAGTCAATTGTGTGATACGGGTTACACAATTGAATTTCATTCAAGTCAATGTTTGGTTAAACACATTGACACACTTGACACGGTACTAGTAGGCACAAGGGTTGACAATATTTATCAAGTATCATTTAAAAGTGCTACTAATGCTTTGATTAAGTGTTTCATGTCGAAAGAAGAAGAGTCTTGGTTATGGCATAGAAGATTGGCACATGTAAACATGAAGAACATCTGGAAGTTGGCCAACCAAGGATTAGTGCGAGGCTTACCAAGCATCAAGTTCCACAAGACCAAACTATGTGATGCATGTCAAAAGGGTAAGCAAACAAAAGCTGTCCATAAAGGTAAAAGCAATGTAAGTACATCTACTGCTTTAGATTTATTGCACATGGACCTTTTTGATTGCAGTAGTGTAATATCATTGAATGGAAGTAGATATTGTTTGGTAATCATTGATGATTTTACTAGATACACATGGACTTTCTTCTTGAAACATAAGGACCAAACTATAGATATTTTTATTTCCTTTTGTAGAAGAACTGAAAATGAAAAATCGACAACAATTAAAACCGTTAGAAGTGATCATGGTGGGGAATTTCAAAATCATAGGGTGTTAGAGTTTTGTCAAGAAAAGGGATATAGGCATGAGTTCTCTACTCCAAGGACCCCACAGCAAAATGGGGTTGTGGAGAGAAAGAACCGAGTCTTACAAGAGGCTGCACGAAGCATGCTTCATGAGTACTCACTACCGAGCTACTTATGGGCTGAAGCTGTGAATACAGCTTGCTATGTGCAAAATCGAGTTTTAATACATAGGTTTTTAGGAAAGACTCCCCATGAACTTTGGTTTGGGAAACCGCCTACAATTAAACATCTTAGGGTGTTTGGTTGTAAAGTGTTTATCTTAAACACCAAGGACCATCTTGGGAAGTTCACGGCTAAGGCTGATCAAGGGATACTGGTCGGGTACTCTCTTACCAGCAAAGCCTATCGAGTCTACAATGAGAGGACTAAATTGATTGAAGAGTCCTCAGACGTAGCATTTGAAGAAATCCCTAAATCAAATGATCAATCAAGGGATGTAGGAGAAATTCAATTCGAACTTAGAAATCTAAGTTTGAATGATCAAAACATTGGAAGAGTCAAAGTTGACTCTGAAGATGATGAGCAAAGGCAAGAAAGGGCTCAATCTGATCTCTTGCCTGTGCCGAGTGAGACCACTCATGAGGCACCGCCAACTCCAAGGCAATCTAGGATAGTCTCTAGTCATCCACAAGACCAGATTGTGGGAGACATCCAACAAGGGTTAGGACTAGATCATTCTTCAGAAATGAGTCGAATGAGGTTGCTTTGATCTCAGAAATCGAACCTAAACTAGTTGATGAGGCATTGCATGATCTGATTGGGTCATAGCTATGCAAGATGAGTTAGGTCAATTTGAAAGAAGCCAAGTGTGGGACTTGGTTCCTAGACCTAAGAAGACCACCATTATTGGAACTAAATGGGTCTTCAAAAATAAGTTAAACCAAAAGGGAGAGGTAGTAAGAAACAAGGCAAGATTAGTAGCCAAGGGCTATAGTCAAGTTGAAGGCCTCGATTATGATGAGACCTATGCTCCTGTGGCACGATTGGAGTCCATTCGTTCAATGCTAGCTTTTGCTGCACATAGAGGTTTCAAGCTCTATCAAATGGACGTTAAATCGGCCTTCTTAAATGGTTTCATTAAAGAAGAAGTCTACGTTGAACAACCACCGGGGTTTGTGAATACCGAAGCTCCAAACCACGTGTTCAAGCTCAAGAAAGCTCTTTATGGGCTAAAACAAGCACCTCGAGCTTGGTACGAAAGGTTGTCGACTTATCTATTAGAAAAGGGTTTTGTAAGGGGTCAAATAGACCCAACACTATTTCTTCGTCGAGATGGTGAAAATATTTTTGTAGCCCAAGTATATGTCGATGACATAATTTGTGGCTCAAATAACAAGGGCTATTTAAATGAATTTATCACTCACATGGAAAGTGAGTTTGAAATGAGTCTTGTGGGAGAATTGACATTCTTCCTTGGACTAGAAATCAAACAAACTAGAGATGGCATTTATGTCCATCAAGCAAAATACACTCAAGAGATGCTTAAGAAATTCAAAATGAGTGATTCTAAGGAAGTATCCACTCCTATGGCGACGCACTCCTTGACAATGATGAGAGTGGAAAATCAGTTGATCTAACGCAATATAGAAGCATGATTTGTAGTCTTCTATATCTCACAGCTAGTCGACCGGACATACTCTTTGCTGTGGGCATGTGCGCTAGGTATCAAGTCTGTGCCAAGGAATCTCACTTAATTGCAGTTAAGAGAATTCTGAGATACCTTAAAGGCACAATTAGAGTAGGTCTTTGGTACCCACGTACTGAGTCTTTTGACTTGATAGGTTATACCGACTCCGATTATGTTGGGTGCAAATTGGATCGGAAAAGTACTAGTGGGGTCTGCCAATTTTTAGGTTCATGTTTAGTTAGCTGGTCAAGTCGGAAGCAACATTGTGTTGCTCTCTCCACGACCGAGGCTGAATATATTGCCATGGGAGAGAGTGTATCACAGTTATTGTGGATGATACACACCCTAGAGGATTATGGACTTTCTTATAAGGGTGTACAAGTGCTGTGTGACAACATTAGCACGATCAACCTAACTAAAAATCCAGTCCATCATTCTAGGACCAAGCACATTGAAGTGCGTCATCACTTCATTAGAGATCACGTCGCTAGGGGTGACATTGTGCTCACATATGTGGAGTCAAAGTCAAACCTAGCCGATATCTTCACAAAACCCCTTCCGGAGAATGAATTTAGTCATTTAAGGAGGGAATTGGGAATGTGTTTGGCTCCTTAGGTCATTAGAACTTCACCATGATCAATAAGGACTATTAAAATGACAAGAGTAATTGGGAAACTGATTTGGGCAATTTGGGGACATCTCACACAAACGATAAGGTTTAACAAAATATTTTTGTTTGCTAGAAATGGGGTGAGATGCTAGGATCAACCTAATTATTCAAAATGTATCATGCATCCCTTGAATAATTAGGTTGAGGAGACATTAATTGAGTATGGGGAAGGCCATTACATAATTCATGTGTATTTGGCTCCTAGATCTTACTCATATATTCCAACCAAGGAATCTTGGTTGGACTTTTGCCTAGAAGTTTTTCTAATCATGGTTGATGGTTGATGGTTGATGTGTTGATTGGTATTGTTGTTTGGTTCATGTCATGACTTTTGATTGATAAAACGATAGGTTATTAAAGGAAATAATAATAAATTAGATATATATTTTGACAAACTTGAAACTAAACATAACAAGAATCAGGAAACATAAAGGAATTTCAGCTTTCATGCCTTGATTGCAAATTAGGACAAGTTGTCTATTTTGACAAACTTGAAACTTGTCTGAAATATCAGTGTTTGTAGTCGAATATGAAAGTCTCAAATTATAAACAAATTCACACCATAAGAGCCCATCGTTAGGACATAGTTATGCTTGTAGATTCTCAGGGTTCTAGATATTGATTTTGAAAGTTTTACTGGAAAAACTTCTACGAACTATCAAAGGATTTCGGTTACTGAAATCACTGAAAATTCAGTATCAGACACTGATCGGGCTACAGCCCGATCAGGAGAAGATGGATCGGTCGACAGACCGATCCAAAAACTTCCCAATCTTTCTGTCTGTAATCTGATCGGTCCAGGGACCGATCAGGTTATTTTTGTGCGGCTCACTGATCGGTCCAGGGACCGATCAGGATAATCTGTTACGCATAAGGCTCTTCTGATCGGTCCATAGACCGATCAGTGGTTCCATTGCTTAAGGCTGTGAATTAGGGGATTACTGTTCGATCTCTGATCGGTCTACGGACCGATCAGGAAGTTCCCTGATCGGTCTGGTGACCGATCAAGGGCTTCGCTGAATGCTACTGATCACCTTCTGATCGGTCCACAGACCGGTCAGGAGGTTCCCTGATCGGTCTGGTGACCGATCAGGGACGTCGGATACCTTCTGATCGGACAACCGTCCGATCATTTCTTCACTGTACACCCATCTTAACCCTTATAACCTCCCGATCCACTCTTTCCCTCATTCACGCGAACCCTAGCCGACTCTTCCCAACAGCCCACCCTTTCTCTTCTCCTTGCACGCCGAAGCTCCAGCTCTCGGAAGCCCTAGCCGAGAGTTCCATGGCTCCAAGGTAACTCCTACCTCTATAGAACTTGGCATTGTGTTTTCATTTCTCATCTTCTGTTGTTGTGTTTGTCTCGGTTCTTATTTGTTGGTGGCTCCGGTGCTCACTCATTGCTCCATTTTACCACATTGAATCCCCTTAGGAAGAAACCCACTAGTGGTGAGGGTACCTCTAAGGAACCAACCGAGAAATCCAAATCCAAGTCCAAAGCTCCTGCTACCTCCCGACCTCAACCAGCTAGTTCGGGGAGATTCCCCAACCAAAAATTTGAAAAATCATTTAAGGAGAGGACTTTCAAATTACTCCCTTGTCGATCTGTTGATAAGAAGTTCATGCAGGAATCTTGTCCCTCTATTTTAGAAACCATTGCCTACTACAAGCTCGATTCTTTGGTTTTTCTAGAAAGGGACATCAACTTTGATCTTGTATCTGAATTCTATAACAACCTTCATCAGACTCCTGATGGTAGTTATAGAACAAGAGTGGCTAAGCAAAACATTGATCTCGACATAATTGCCTTCTTTGGGTATTTAGGTTGTCGTTTGTGTTCGGGGACGGTGTTCTCCATCTATCCTGTTTTGCCTGAACCCGTACCTCATCCTCTTAATGTCTCTTCTGACTCAATCTATGAGTACTTCTTTGGTCATCCGAGACTGGATGGTTTAGATGAGTTAGATGACGACTTTCCTACATTTGCAGCCCTTAGACTTTCTGCTCCTGACTACATTCTTTTCAAAATTGTCACACAATGTCTTCTACCTATCACCTCTAAACCGTTGGCAGAAATTCGACCATATCACTGTCTGATGCTTTATGGGTTACGTCGACGTCTAGATTTTGATATTATGTCGAGTGTCTATATGTCTATCATTTCCCATAGCGAACCGAGCGGCGACAACATCTATATGCCTTTTGGGCATATAATTACTGATTGGCTCGAGTCCATGGGTATTGACGTCTCTAGGGGAAGGATAGTGAAGATGGTCAGGCAGGATTGTCGACTTGGGAAACGTGCGTTTTCCAAGTCCGGAATCCTAAGTCAGGATGGGACGGTTAGGTGGAAGGATGGGAGGGCACTGGGTGAGCTACCACTTCCACGACAGGTTGCTCGTCCTCCTGCTGCTGCTGCATATGGCGAGGAGGATCCAGATCTGCGCTGGCAGATCGCTGAGCTGGAGAGCCGGTTTGACCGCCACGAGGAGATGGTGGCTGCAGAGTTCGATGGCCTGCGCCTCCAGATTGATCAGCGCTTCGATACTCTACAGAGACAGCAGTTGGCGACACATCAGGCATTTCTAGGATGGATGGCCGGCCATCCACCTCCTCAGCACTCTGCGGGCGAGCTACCCTCAGGCAGCAGCATGCCTCTTCAGGATTCCACTCTTCCAGCTGATGCTGCAGATGATCCTCTTGATGAGGATGTTGGCTGACATTCTCTATGTTTTGATTGCTTTGTTGATACTATGTCTTTGATACATTTATCTGAACTGGATGTTAGCTGTGTTTCTTATATTCATGCTATTTATGATGCTTCCCTATTCATGATACACTTATGATGTTTCATATGCCATTGTTTTTCATATACCGTTTTTTTGTGGATTAAGATTAAGGCGTTATTGGTTAAAAGGGGGAGGTGCTTGTCAGTCTTATTCATTATTTTACACCTTTTCGGTGTTTGACAAAGGGGGAGAAAATAATTAAGTTTAGAGACGATTTGACCTCTTTGAATCAATAAAGAAAAAAAGAGAAAGTAACTGAGTTATATCCATCTTAGGGGGAGATCTTAATTTCCCTGAAATTATGGATATGAGAATTTTTCTGATCTAAACTTAAATTGTGTTGTCAAACAACAAAAAGGGGGAGATTGTTGATACAGTCTGACCTGGATGTTGTTTTGATGTTGACACTGATTTAAGTTTGAATCAGATATTAAATTAACTCAGACTAATTACTAATCAAGGTTGACTTGGTTAACCTGATTGACCTGATTGGGAAAAGTCCAAGCGAGGAGCTTGGCACGGGAAAGTCCTGGTGAGTGAAGCCAGGCAGTGGGAAAGTCCTAACTGGGATGTTAGGCAGTTGGAAAGTCCTGGTGAGTGAAGCCAGGCAATTGGAAAGTCCAAGTGTGGAAGCTTGGCATGTATGTCGGAGAGGGTTCGGTAGCACGCTCTCTGGACCGTCAGGGGTGAGGACAGCAAGCTTGGAAGCTTGACTCGAGACTCACAGTTTTGGATCGGTCTGCAGACCGATCCAGTGGCACGATGGCATGGCTGATCGGTCTGTAGACCGATCCAGTTGCCTGATCGGTCCGGGGACCGATCAGGCAACACTCAGTAGCACACTGAGTGTATACTGATCGGTCCGGGGACCGATCAGACAACACTCAGTAGCATCGAGTATCCGGGGACCGATCAGATAACACTCAGTAGCACACTGAGTGGATACTGATCGGTCCGGGGACCGATCCAGCTGAGTCCTGATCGGTCCCCAGACCGATCAGGCCTCGTTACCAGATTCGCGTGAAGGGGTGGATCGGTCTTGGGACCGATCAGACAAGCACCTGATCGGTCCCCAGACCGATCAGTGACGATAAATAGAAGCGTGGATCGGTCTGCTGACCGATCCACAGTATGGCTTGTTTTGCATGCGCTTTCTCTTATTGTTTCTGATTCGCAATTGCTTTTACCTATTTTGTTTCTAACCATCTGCTGCAAGTTTTCTCGAAGTTTCAGGTTACAGATTACGATGTTGGGTGAATTCAAATTAAGGATCATTAGTAGAAGGCAACAAAAAGCTTTTGCTGTGTCTCGCTGCGGACAAACCAGTTTTGGTAGCAACGTCTCGTTTGCGATCTGCTGGCAGCCGTTTGGTCGAAATCAGCTTGACTTGTGCTGATAGGTTCAAGCTCAGAGGTACCAGTGGAAACGAGGATGCCATTGGTGGGAGCTGAGACAATCAGACAAGGAAGAAGTGTGATTGGCGACGTCGTGGACGGTTGCAGGGATTTGCAGGGATTTGCTGCAGGTTTGGCAGAGATCCGTTTCAGAGCAGAGAGGCATATGAAGGTGGAGAGGAGAGGCTCTCGGTACAATGCTTTTTGTGCTCTTGCTGTGAAAAACACTGTGGAGAAAAACTCTCTGGAAGATTGAAGCAGTGCGCTTGTTCTTCGCTGATTGTGGCTGTGAGCTTCCTTTGATCATTTCACTTGAGCCACTACTGTAAGTCTTGTGCTTAATTTCTTACTGCTGTTAAAGACTTTGTGGAGAGGTTACTCCACCGAGAAGGAGAATCCTTTAGCCGGATAGCTTCCGGGGTGTGATCTACCGAAAGATCAAGAGGATTCGTCCACCTTACGGACACGCCGAGGAGTAGGGGCAAGTTATCCCCGAACCTCGTAAATCTCTGAGTTAGTGTGCTGTGTTTTCTTGTTTTAGTTTTCTAATTCCGCTGTGCTAACAAAGTTCTTGAAGAAATTGTTGTTTAGTGTTTTTGAAAGAGGCTATTCACCCCCCTCTAGCCATCTAAGGTCCCAACATAGATTATCTTAGGCTAAGGTCTCATGCATTTTCTAAACATCAATTTGATCTCCATATCAAATTGTATTTTTAACCTTAAATCAATTTCATTGATTATAAATGCAAGAAATGATGACATGACATAAAATGATATCATACATAATAACATGTGCCAATGTCATGATGTCATGGCATAAAGTGTGAAACTTAAATAAAGCATGACATTTAAACTAACCTAAGCATTATCATGACATTTTAAATGATCATAAAATAAATATGATGTCATGACATGGCATATGGCAAACAATATATGGCAAATAGCACATAAAGGTATAGAAAATACCTAATTCTAGCCTTAGTTGCCATTTTTGATAATTTTGATCATTTTGATCATTTTGCCATAAATTCTATATTCCTAAGTGTAATAGACCTAAAATCAAATACAAAAGATTTTTAGATCACTATGTGCCAATTAGATTGACTCTAGAAAACTCCTCAAATGAGATTGGCACATCCTAATCACCTTAGGAATAATTTTCCATTTCATTTTCAAGGCTTGATTAGACCTTGAAAATTCCTAAAGTGCCACCTTTTGATTAGGTTAACTACCTATTCAAGTAAGGTTGGCACACCCTAAACCATCTAGCGTGATGGAATCACGCTCTTAGGAACCCAATACCTATTGGAGCTCATTGGGTTCACTAAATATTCACTAGGGATGACTTCCCTAGCAACCCTCCTAATGACCCTCCTAGGCTTTAAAGCCTTGGTCATTTGGGACTCATCAAGATCCACTCTAGGGGTGACTCCCCTTGTGACCTTGGTGATGGTCTTCCTAGCCCAAGATTTTATTCCATAATCGAATGGAACATTATGATAAATGGGCTTGACCACTTGGGACTTAGGTTTGTGACCCAAACCTTTCTTGTCCTTGGACATTGGTGTAACGCCCGCCCTCCCTGCTAACCCTAAGGGATGGGGTTACGATACTCTACGTACATATTACAGCGGAAGACTTAAAAATCATTTTTCTTGGTTTAATAAAAAAACCGAACTACACTAATATGGTTTCCATAACATGATAACAAGTTAAATAAAAACATAACATCAAGTCAACCATATAGTACTACAATATATGAAACCAAAGTGTAATTCTTAAAAGTTCTTAAAGCAGGTTCTTATTTGGTTGCCTAGCCACCGCCACACACATCTCCTTGCCTCTCCTGTTGCTCCTTTAGCTCATCCAGCTTTTTCCTTTATCTACGGTACAAGGAAAGTAAGCTGTGAGCACTCATGGCTCTGTAAGTTCCTTTCCTACTCACTAAAACCAAAAAAACATTACATAATCAAAGAATATATCAACATAACATAATCTCAACTAGTCATGGCATAACATATCATACTCTTTAAGCATATCATGCAACATAACAAAATCATAACTAGTCATGGCATATCATCTCTTAAAGCATAGCATGAAACATAACATAATCATATCTAATCATGGCATATCATCTCTTAAAGCATAGCATGAACCATATCATAGTCATATCTAATCATGGCATATCATAAATCATAGCATCATCACAACATGATCATAAAGTATACGCAATATGATTTTGAAAACATGTATCCGAAAAACATGTGTATATCTCATGATCTTTAAAACCATTTCTTCTTACATATATACTTGAACATAATATCAACATATTCAGGGCCCCGGCTTGTACCATACATACATAACATAAATGCGCGCGTCCTAAGTATATCCAAGGTAGCAAGTCTTGAATCATACTAGGAACTAGGTCAAGGTCACAAAGCATGGCCTAGGGGCATACTTAAAGAGTCCATCCCTTATCAGCCTAGATCACAAAGCAAGGCCTAGGGACGTACTAAGGAGCCCATCCCTTATTAGCCTAGATCACAAAGCAAGGCTTAGGGGCGTACTAAGGAGCCCATCCCTTATTGGCCTAGATCACAAAGCAAGGCCTATAGACTGATTAGGAGTCCACCCTTGGTACAAGCCTTACAAAGTAAAGTAGCATGTATAAAAATGCATCATTTAGTCACATAGCATAGCATAAAAGTATGCATCACTTAGGCATATATTATGTCATAAAAGTATGCATCACTTAGGCATACATCATATCATAAAAGTATGCATCACTTAGGCATACATCATGTCTTAAGAAAGTATGCATCACTTAGGCATACATCATATCATAAAAAGTATGCATCACTTAGGCATACATCATGTCTTAAGAAAGTATGCATCACTTAAACACATAGCATATCATTAAAGCATGCATATTTCTATCCACATAGCATATCATAAAAACATGCATATTCTAAGCACATAGCATATCATTAAAGCATGCATATTTCTACTCACAGAACATATCATAAGAGTATGCATATTCTAAGCACATAGCATATCATTAAAGCATGCATATTTCTAAGCACGTAACATATCATTCAAACATGCATATCTCTATCCACATATCATATCATAAAAGGTATAAATCACAAGTATACATGGTTAAGCATAAGGGTGCATCATGTGATTATACTATCATAAGAAACATGGTAACATAGTTAACTTGGGTTCTAAGCTTCCTAAAACCTTGGGTTCCTATCATGGTCGAACTCCCTTAGGTCTCAATTTAGGTAAAAACAACTTCCAAGCATGTGAAACCTAAATTATCATTACATGAATTTCATAGGAAGCATTATAAGTATGATTTACTTGGTTTCTAAGTTCTCCAAGTCCTTAAACTCATGTGGCCGAACCCTATCAGTATATAAACAAGGTCCCAAATGTCATGAAAGCATGGAAACCTTAAACCATATTTATAGCATTTTTTTCAAGTAACATAGTAAGCATATTGAGCTAGTTCCTAAGTCCTGCAAGCCCTTAACATATGTCATAGTCAAACTTTTAACAAGTGTTCATTAGGGCTAAAAAAAAACATACAAGCATGTGAACTTGAACTAAGATCATGCATAAATTCATAACAAGACATTATACAACATATATGGCCGAAACTTACCCTAGCCTCAATTAGGTCATTAAACAACATATAGCATGGGAACTTTGTCTTTCTACTTATCATATTCCATGTAAAATGACATAAGCATATTTAATTCTTGTTCTAGAGTTTCTATGGCATCTATTCCTTCATGTCCGAAACATACAATGGTCCATTTAGGTCATGGAAAAATTATACAAGCATGTGACACAATCAACACATTATCCTATTTTCATAAGAAGCACTTTTAACACATTTGGTTTCATTTCTAAGGTCTCTAGGTCTTTCAAACCCTACTTGGCCGAAACTCAACAGTATATAAACTTGCTTCAAATAGCCTAAAAGCATAAGAAATCATACAAGTTTCATAGCATGTATAAAGACAAGCATAATAAACATACATGTGAATTGTGTCTTAGGCTTCCTAGGTTTCTTTCCCTTTTTCTTTTATTTTTCCTCATGGCCGAAACCTACCAATCTTTAAACTAGGTTTTAAGTGGCCTAAAGCATGGAAAACATAAGTAAGTTTCATGGAAAAAATTACTAAGAACATCATATACAAAGTTGGTTCATAAACAAGCTAGGACCCTTGTGATCTTACATGTCATATATCATGTAACTAAATTTCTATACTCGAATTAAACATGAGAGCATTAAACAACTTTCATATCATAATATCACAGAGGTCTTGAGCATATTAGAATTTTGTTTAATCTTTTCTAAACTATCCATCTTATCATGGCCGAAAATCTACAATAAAGGTTCATGAATTTCTAGCAATGTTCAACATGAAATTCTTCAAGAGAACTCTATATCCTATCATTCAAACATGGTTATTTAAATTTAAAGGTCTTCCTAACCCTAAGCCCTTTTCTTGGCCGAAATATATAAATGGATTTCTTTTGGTTCCAAGTAACTTTTAAGCAAGAAAACCCATAAAAGATCCTTAATAGTTCATGGAGAGAATCTTGCACTAGTTTGGTTACACAATATTTTCCCTAACCTCCTTAAAATATTTTTGGCCGAAATTCTAGGGTTAAGTACTCCTCTGATCAAGCATCATTTAGGTATAAAAACATGAAGAAAATCATTCCTACATAACATAGAAAACATATCATAAAATAAAGACTTGTTTAAACCTTCCTAGATTTGAAAACCCTTTCTTTAGCCGAATTTTCTTAAATTCTTTCCTAGGTTTTCTAATCCTCGTAAAATCTTAAAATCACATAAAAAGCCTTGTACCACAGGTGAGGGGAAACTTACATCCTTTTCGCTTGTGGATCTAAGGTATGGTGATGGAAGAGGTAGCCTCTTCTTCTAGTTCCTTTCCCTTGATTCCCTTACTTTGTCCTCCTTGTATCTTAGGCTTTCTTAGGAGAAAGCCTTGGATTTGGGGCCGAAGATGGAGGAGAGGGGACTGATGGTTTCGGTGAGGGAGAGGAAGAATGAGAGAAAAATAAACTTCTCTTTTCTTGCTCCCTTTTATGTTAAGGGGGAAGAGGTAGCAAACTTAGTTTTTGCTTTCCTTCTCCCTTAGCCTTTTTTTTCTATTTTATTTTTATTTTTATTTATTTATTTATCCTCATCATTCATGGTGAAATAAGGGGGAATGAATCCCCTTAACTCCTCTTTAAATTTTTGGCAAAACCAAAGAGGAAGAAGGAGAGAAAGGGAGGAAGGCAAGTTGCCTTTCTCTTGCTCCTTTCTTGTTTTCTTTTGGCTAGCTTTTACTCTTACCTTTATCATGAGTTTCCCTCCTTTGCTATCAATATATTCTCTCTATCCCAATTGGTTTCTACTAATTAATTCTATAAATTATAATATAAGAGGTTCAAGGTTCAATCCTTGACCTTCACTTCTTTTTATTTCATTTTATTTCTTTTTGCTTCAACTCACTTCCTATTATTTTTCTAAGGCAAAATCCTACATTCATATATTTATCTTACAAGCTTAGTGGGTATTACAATTGGTTTTTGACCCTTAAACCCTAGAGATAACTTCTCCAAGTTCTTAAGAGCCTTTTCCAAAGTATCAAGTCTTGACCTCAAGACTTGATTCTCCTTCTCTAATACCTCAATTTTTTATTTTTCATTTTTCTTTGAGGTATTCCTAGGCATGTGTCTAGTTGTTTTGGGGTTTCTACCTATATTTTCCTTAACCTTAGATGAATTAATCCTAGGGTTGGTATTTCTAGTGTTGTCCTTACCTAGACTAACATGCTTGGCACCTAAGCACATGTATTGGTTTCTAGGGTTAACATGCTTATCATTATTAACAATTGCAACAAAACTACTAGCATGTGTCTTATTGCAAGAGTGAGACTTAAATGTTACCTTAGGGTTTGCCTTCGCTCCCCCTATTGACGTGCTCGGTCTCTTGTCCTTGTGAGATTGCCTCCCCCTCGGACATTGACTCCTATAGTGTCCCCTTTGATTGCATTGAAAGCACACCACGTGCTCTTTGCCTTTGCGTATCGGGACTCCGACTTTCTTGACCTTTGGCGCCGGTGGAGACTTTCTAATCCTCTTTGGACACTTACTCTTGTAGTGCCCAAATTCCCTACACTCAAAGCACATTATGTGTAATTTGCTAGAAATTAAAATGCTTGAGTTACCTAGGTTTGAGGATGGATGAAGGCTCTCTTCTTCATCCCTTCCGGAGGTAGACGCTTCTTCTTCTTCTTGCTCCGAACTTGAAGAAGAACTCTCCTCCTCTTCATCCTTAGATGTTGAGTAGCCCTCAACTTCTAATTCAACACTTCCATGATGTGAGCTACTTGGCTCACTTGACTCCTCTTCATGGCTTGAATTGGAGCTCTCCTCATAGAACTTCGCCAAGTTGTTCCACAACTCCTTGGCATCATTATATCCACCTATCCTACACAAAACATCATTAGGTAAAGAAAATTTAAAAATTTTCAATACCTCATCGTTGACTAGGGATTGGTGGACTTGTTCCTTGGTCCACTTCTTCTTCTCTAGGGTTTCTCCTTTCTTGTCCATCGGAGGCTTGAAACCTAATTGAACACAACTCCAATTTTCAAGGTTAGTCATAAGAAAGTACTTCATTCTTACCTTCCAAAACGCGAAGTCGTCGCGATCATAGAAGGGTGGAATCGTGACATCTTCTCCAAATAGATCCATTCTCTAGCTCGTGCTCCCCCGGGTGTTGATCTAACGAAGAGCGACCTCGCTCTGATACCACTTGTTAGGATCGATGATCGCGGCTAGAGAAGGGGGGGTGTGAATAGCCGCCCCAAATCGTTCGTTTCTTTCTACAAATTAAGGTTAGCGCAGCGTAAATAAACAATAGAAACGACAACGGAGAATAGCAAACCTCAAACTCTTCGATGTAACGAGGTTCAGAGATGAAACTCCTACTCCTCGGCATGTCCGTAAGGTGGACGAGCCCTATCAATCCGTCGATGGATGAGTCCCCGGAGAACCGGCTAATAAATACTCCTTGTGGGTGGAGAAACCTCGCCACAATAGCTTGCAACAGCAATATGGAAATACAAAGAAGAGCAAGAACAAAATACACAATGAATGTACAAATACTCACTTGCCTTCTCGTCGACTGAAGTCCCGGATGAAGCACCAACTTTATGGACGAATGCCAACAATCAACTCAGTCAAAGAAGCTCACACGAAGCTTCGGAGCTCAGCAAAGCACAATCACAGTCAGGAGTAGGAAGAAGAAGAGAAGCAGTAACCCCATCTGTAGAATCCCTCAGCCTCTTTTATACCTGCATCCACCTGCGAAGAAGAAGCCAGAAGACAGCAGAAGACAGAAGACCGTTGTGAGCCAACGGATAGTTCTGGACCGATCAGGCTGAAGCCTGATCGGTCCAGGGCACCTCTGATCGGTCGTGGGGACCGATCAGGCTCTATGCTGATCAGTCCCCAGACCGATCAGAATACTCTCACAGAGAGTTGCCCAACTCTCTGTGCGTACCCTGATTGGTCCCGGGGACCGATTAGGCTTCCTGCTGATCGGTCCGCAGACCGATCAATAAGCTCACAGAGGCACTGATCGCTTTCTGATCGGTCTCCAGACCGATCCAGGTGTTGGTTTTTGCCCAAACCAAGTCCAAACCAATATCCGGTCAACCTTGACCTCTTGGTACATCATGCTTAGCATCCGGTCACTCCCTTGACTTGCTAAGACTCCCCACCAAGTGTCCAGTCAATCCCTTTGACCCACTTGGACTTTTCTCTTCGTGTCAAGTATCCGGTCACTCCCTTGACCTACTTGACCTTCTCAACACCAGATGTCCGATCACCCTTGATCCATCTGGATTTTCCCTTGCCCGGCTTCACTCACCAGGACTTTCACCTAGCTTCACTCACTAGGGTTTTCACCGCTTCACTCACGATTTCCAATCGCCGCCTTCACTCACGGGACTTTCCAACCGCCGGCTTCACTCACGGGACTTTCCCACCGCCCGGCTTCACTCACCAGGACTTTCGCTTCACTCACCAGGACTTATCCAATGCTCGGCTTCACTCACCAAGACTTTCCACATTCGGTCCAGAGAACGAGCTCTCGACCACAGTTCGGAGAACGAGCTACCGAGCCCTCTCCGACTTCCATCCGGTCCAGAGAACGAGCTCCCGAGCCGTCTCTGACCACAGTCCGGAGAACGAGCTTCCGAGCCCTCTCCGACTTCCCATGTGCCAAGCTTCCATACTTGGACTTCTCCGTGCCAAGTCTCCATACTTGGACTTTTCCCGTGCCAAGCTCCCTGTTTGGACTTTTCACCATGCCAAACTCCCTGCTTGGACTTTTCCCGTGCCAAGCTCCCTGCTTGGACTTTTCCGAGTCAGGTCAACTCACCTCGGGTCAACCAGGTCAACCTTGACCACGGGTTGCACCCACAATCTCCCAAGCTTGTATCCTTGTAAAACATCAAGATAAAACTTTTCTGTTCACGTCAAACATTGTCAAACATAACTCGTCAAACATCAAAACACAACTCGAGTCAAGCCAACTCGAGTCTGGTCAACCAGGTCAACCTTGACCTAAGGTTGCATCAACAATCTTGCCTAGTAGGCATGACTCACATGTCTCATATGATTCAAAATCAAATGAGTCCAGCAAACCATCTTTATGGAGCTGGGATAAGCGATTCTCATTTATATGACCTACGCGACAATGTCAGAGATAAGTTTGGTTCATATCATTTGACTTGAACCTTTTGGTATTTATGTTATAGATGGGGTTCTCTAAGTCAAGAATATAGAGTCCGTTTATCAGAGGTGCACTACAGTAGAACATATATTTTAAATAAACAGAACAACATTTGTTCTTTATTAAAAAAGAAAAGCCTTTCTTGTCCAAACAAGAGACTGAAATGATATTCTTAGAAAGAGCAGGCATATAACAACATTTATCTAATTCTAGTACAAGCCTAGAGGGCAGAGATAGATAGTAAGTTCCTACAGCAACAGCAGCAACCCGTTCTCCATTGCCCACTCGTAGGTCCACCTCGCCCCTTCGTCAATGCCCTACTATTTCTCAGCGCCTGCACATTAGTACAAATGTGAGAAGCACATCCGGTATCTAATACCCACGATGAAAAAATAGATAGATTGACTTCTATAACATATATACCTGATGTAGAAGTCTCACTTCTCTTCTTCTTAAAATCTTTCAGATATACTTTGCAGTTCCTCTTCCAGTGCTCGGTCTGACTGCAGTGGAAGCAGGTAGCATCCTTGGCAACTCCTCCTTTGGGTTTTATTATCTTGCCTTTTCCCTTGGCTTGGGACTTTCCCTTACCTTTAGGCTTGCCCTTGCCTTTATGCTTTTGCACTATCAAAATGGAGTTGGGCTTTACCTTCTTAAGGTTGAGCTCAACAGTTTGCAACATGCTAAGCAGCTCAGGCAGTAGCTTGTCAATTTCGTTTATGTTGTAATTCATGACAAATTGACTGTAGCTCTCTGGCAAGGATTGCAAGATCAAGTCTGTGGCCAGCTCTTGGCCAAGTGGGAATCCCAACCTCTGTAGGTTCTCTATGTACCCAATCATCTTGAGCACATATGGGCCTACGGGAGTCCCATCTTGCATCTTGCACTGAACAGTGCCTTGGAGATCTCGAATCTCTCGTGCCTCGCTTGTCCTTGATATAGTTGATGAAGATGTTCAACCATATCATAAGCAGACATCAACTCATGTTGCTTCTGAAGCTCAGAGTTCATGGTTGCGAGCATGAGGCATGACACATCTAATACGTCATCTTGATGCTTCTTATAAGCATCTCGGTCAGCTCGCGTGGCAGTGGCAAGAAGTGCCTCGAGAATGGGTTGTTCTAGGATGTACAGTTTTCTTTCTTGAGTGAGAACTATTCTCAGATTCCTGTACTAGTCCAGGAAATTAGCTCCATTGAGCTTGTCCTTGTCAAGGACAGAATGCATGGAGAATGTGTTCGTGTTTGTCGACATGGCAATCTACAACAGAAATAAAGTAGAAAGTAAATATCACATTCCATTTATCATTTAATTAGGCCTTTAACTAAATGATACTCCCACTGATTTATAGAGCTTTTGTAGAATCAAGTCATGGATGTGGTCAAACCACACTACTAGATTCATACCAATTCGCTATAATTTTCGTGGGACAAGATCCACATCATACTATGACTTGAGTTAGCTTTGGCTAAATCGCCCAAGACATAGTATAATCGGTAGATAACGAATTTATCAATTACATCTCTATGCAACTCTTGTATATAGGATCAAAAATCTCATTTATATTAAAACTTGAGTTAGCTTTGGATAAATCGCCCAAGATTTAGTATAAATGTGATTTTTATCCTATCGTCCAACTGTTGGAAAATGCCTATAGTTTTACCCGATCCAATTGAGTTAATTAGTTATGCTTAATCTAATTGAGTTTGTACTCACCAAAGCTTTGATAGGCGGGAACAAGGTTGTCCCTCCGCACCCTACCAAGATAATATGTGTTGCTCTGCTTTGGCAGATTCAATAACAACAAATGATCGAGGTAGTGATGGGTATCAAAACTTGGTAGGCATTTCGAGTTGACTTGATTAAGATCTAATCTAATCGTGAATGTGTATCATATACGCATCAAGGCACTAATTACCTTACATTATCATGCATCACATACAAAAGCAATGATAGATAATTAATTATTTTGTGATGAGGTCATGGCCCTACTAGGATCTTTTCAAGCTAATGAAAAGATTGGACGGTCAACCTAGGGTCAACGACTTCTTCAAGCGCCTCCCTTTGACCGCCATGTGTTGAAATCACCCTTCTCGTAACTCCTTCTTGAGTGGACCTTCCACCGCTTCATTTTGTATATTACAAATGTGAAACTCGAGTTACATTCGAGTCTAAAATCTATTTACAACAATAATATAAAAGAGAGGCACGACGCGCAGGTTGCATATAACATATACAACACGCACAACACAAAAATGGCGCGCAGGCCATATTATGAATTACAACACATTTTAAACAATCATATTGGGATTTTTGGGCCATGACCATCACAAAATCACACATAATTCTAAATTATGTATTTTACATAAATTTCTATAATTTTACTATTGATTTTATCGATTTTATGAGTCACAACTTCCCGGCGGTCCCGTTTAGCGATTTTTCGGGCGCGATCGTGGGACAATACCCCTTGCGGGGTTCGGGGGCAGCGCCCCTTCTCGCGAAATGAATATCACAAGTGCCCCATCTTGATCTAACAGCACCTTAAGCTACTGCCCCAAAATAATTTGGGCGAGACCTTGCCATTTCGGAAGGTTTTTCTCGGTACTCAAAGCCTACAAGTGTCTAAGCACTTGTTGCTTCGCTTCTATGAGAAAAATACTCACAAAATCTATAAAAATAGCAAACTTACAGATCTGAAATATTTTCATAAAATTAAAATACAAACTTGTACATGCTCCGCACGTGGCTCTGATACCACTGTTGGGACTTTCGAGCCGCAAAAACCGCTTTTTGTATTGCGAAAACCTCGAAGTCTTACCACGGATCCGTGCGAAGATATATAAAATAAATCATGTACATGTTTCTAACCAAGATCTACCTTAGATCTACCTTAGATCTACATGAACAAGAAGCATTACCCTTGTTGTGAAGCCCTTCACTTATCCCGCTCATCCAAAAGGTTGTCGGATCTCGAGAGTGTCAAGCGTACACCCCTCTATATGTATCCACATGGACAAGAAAATGGAGAAAACACCTTAGAGTGTGCTAGCACCCAAAGGAGTCACAACAATGGAGGAGAGGGAGATCAAGAAAGAAGAGAGGAGGAAGAAGAAGGAGTGAATGCAACACTTAATTTGGCCGGCCACACATTGAGTGCTATATACCTCCATGTAATACCAAGAGTTATGGCTCTTGGTCTTCCTCATGAGGTGGCACACAATGAGGTGGCTCTTGATGATGTGGAACACCATCATTGGCTTGCCCATGCCAAGTCACTCATGAGTTGGCATTTAGTCAAGTCAAACTTGACCCTTCATCTTCCCTCTCAAGTCAAGTCAAACTTGACCTCTTTATCTCCCATGGTTGATCAAATCTAACCATTGATTCAAGTCAATTTGATTTAATGAATCTCTATTCATTAAATTAAAATGATTCAATGAGTCATAATCTAAATTAGACTCATTTAACACATGAATCAAATTGAATCCAACTCAATTAGTCT
Organism: Zingiber officinale; assembly: GCF_018446385.1. Taxonomy (NCBI): domain Eukaryota; kingdom Viridiplantae; phylum Streptophyta; class Magnoliopsida; order Zingiberales; family Zingiberaceae; genus Zingiber; species Zingiber officinale. The sequence goes on along the minus strand of NC_056007.1, from coordinate 37,153,080 downwards.
AATTTGGATTACTCTTAATCTAATTTGGTTCATTACATGAACCTAATCCTCTTGGTCCATCATATGAACCTAATCTCCATCTAATTGCCCTTTGTGTGTGACCCTATAGGTTCTTGTAACGTTGGCAATGCTTCTAAACTCATTTAGAAACATAAGTAATGAGCGGTATCTAGCAATACATCATTACTACCCAAGTTACAAGAATGTTGAGATCCAACATCACCTTTGTGACTACTAATTGTGACTCTCACAATATGTGACAATGTCCTTCTATCATTGACTTCTAGATTGATCAATTGAGGCATAGACCTTGTCATCCTCTAATCAATCTATATCTTGAACTCCAAGTAGACTCACTCTAATCAAATGAGCTCAATATCTCATATTGACTCATTTGGGCATGACCATGCACTAAGTGGTCTCACTCTATCAAGAATCATGATGTCACTTCCGTCATATAGGAGGGATAGATCTCGTCTACATCACTCACATCTTTCCGCATAATTTGTTACATACCTAGTAATCACCTTTATAGTCCACTCAGTTACGGGTGACGTTTGACAAAGCCAAAGTATGCAACTCCTTATGTAGGGAGCCATGGTGACTTCAAGTCCAAGGACTGATAGGCATACTAATAGTCACATGAGAAAGTATATGACACTTATATAATGATCCATGATACTTTCTCATGGTGGGTCATTCAGTATACATTCTCCAATGCATACCCATGTGTCAACTTGATATCTCTATATACATGACTTGTGAGATCAAGTCATCGAGTTGACCAACATGCTAGTATCATCACATTAACATTGTCCTTGAATGTTAATACTTGACTAGGAATGATTAAGAGTAGTATTCTCTATATCATCTCACTATCAATTCAACCAATCGATTGATATAGATGAGAATCTTCCACTCAAGGACGCTATTATTCTTAGTTATTTGACACCAATACAAGTAAGTATAATAACCATAAAGAAATGCCTTTATAAATATATATAGGAATATAATACATCGAGTCCATACAACAATCATCATATGATTGGCTCTAGGGCTCTAACTAACATGATGTTGGGAGTAGAACTTGTGACCGATAGAAAGGAGAAGACGCCTGTTGGGTTCTTCGGGCCGCGAAAACCGCTTCTTCGCGTCGCGGAAACCCCGAGTCACCCAAAGCCATGGATCTCGTGCAAAGATTTGTAAACAAAATTATCGAAAAACCTTTTCTTGTACGAGTTTGTAAAAACTTTAGATCTACACTAAAGTTAAGATCATTACCCTTGTAGCGAAGCCCTTCGCGTTCCCGCTTGTCCAAGATGTCGCCGGATCTCTAGTTGTCAAAGTAGACAACCTCTATATGTATCCACACGGACACAAGTAGCAGGAGATGACCAAAACACAAGGTGTGCTTGCACCAATGGAGTGTTCGGCCAAGGAATGGGAGAAGGAGAAGAGAGAGCACCCAAGGGAGAAGAAGAGTGAATGAATCAATAAGAGGAAATTCAAACAACCCCTTAGCCATCAAGTGGCCGGCCACCCTAGGAGGTGTAACCCCCACATTAATTCCAATTAATGTGGAGACCATTAAGAGTTGTAACCCCCATGAGGTGGCACTCTAGGATGATGTGGATCAACACTATTGGTCCACATCTTGCCACCTCACTAAATGACATGGCAAAAAGTGTAACCTCCTCATTTAATGTGGGTCGGCCACATTAAATGCTATGGAGGCTTGTAACCTCCATGAGGTGGCACACATTGATGATGTGGAGCAATCCTATTGGTCCACATCTTGCCAACTCACTAGTGATGTGGCAAAAAGTCAAGTCAAACATGACTTTTTCTCTTCCTCTTAAATCAAGTCAAACTTGATCAAATCTTTCTCATGGTTGATCTAATCCAACCATATGATTCAAGCCAACTTAATATAATGAATCTAATTCATTAAATTAAGTTGATTTAATGAGTCATAATCTAAATTAGACTCATTGAATACATGAATCAACTTGAGTCCAACTCAATTAGCCCAATTTGGATTACTCTTAATCCAATATGATTCATCAAATGAATCTAATCCTCTTGGTTCATCATATGAACCAAATCTCCATCTAATTGTCCTTAGTGTGTGACCCTATAGGTTCTTGTAACGTTGGCAATGCCCTAAACCCATTTAGGAGCATAAGTAATGAGCGGTATCTAGCAACACATCATTACTACCCAAGTTACAAGAATGTCGAGATCCGACATCACCTTGTGACTACCAATTGTGACTCCTCACAAAATATGTGACATTGTCCTTCTATCCTAGACAACTAGATTGATCAATATGAGGCATAGACCGTGTCATCCTCTAATCAATCTAAATCTTGAACTCCAAGTAGACTCACTCGATCAAATGAGCTCAACATCTCATGTTGACTCATTTGGGCATGGCCATGCACTTAGTGGTCTCACTCTATCAAGAATACCGATGTCGCTCCCGTCATATGGGAGGGATAGATCCCATCTACATCACTCACATCCCTCTACATAATTCGTTATATACCCAGTAATCGCCTTTATAGTCCACCCAGTTACGGGTGACATTTGACGAAACCAAAGTACATAACTCCTTATGTAGGGATCTATGGTGACTTCAGGTCAAAGGACTAATAGTCATACTAATAGCCACATGAGAAAGTATATGACACTCATATAACGATCCATGATACTTTCTCATGGCGGGTCATTCAGTATACATTCTCTAATGCATACCCATGTGTCAGCTTGATATCTCTATATCCATGACTTGTGAGATCAAGTCATCGAGCTGACCTACATGCTAGTCTTATTGTATTAACATTGTCCCTGAATGTTAATACTCGACTAGGAATGATTTAGAGTAGTGTTCCCTATATCATCTCACTATCGATTCAACCAATCGATTGATATAGGTAAGAACCTTTCTACTCTAGGACGTTACTATACTTATTTTATCTGGCACTAATACAAATAAGCATAATAACCAAAAACCAAATGCCTTAATATATATACATGAATATGATATACATGAGTCTATACAATCATCAAATGATTGGCTCTAGGGCTCTAACTAACAATCTCTCACTAGCACTAGTGCCAATCAGTATAGGCTCTAAGGCCTAATGACCTAGTGTGACCATCATGCTTCCTCTGTGCCAAAGCCTTGGTCAAGGGATCTGCGATGTTAGCCTCTGTAGGTACTCTGCAAATCTTCACATCTCCTCTATCGATAATCTCTCGAATGAGATGGAAACGTTGTAGAATTGCTGTGAACTCTGTCAGATCATAGCACTACCATTCAAGCAAAACACGAACCTCGACTGTGATCTTTAATCATCCTTATCGGTCTGGAAGCTAGCATCACTTTAACCCTTTACAGCTAGCTTATCATTGCCACCATATATCAAGAAATATTCTTTAGTCCTTCTTAAGTACTTAAGAATATTCTTGACTGCTATCCAGTGACTTTCACCTAGATCTGACTGGTATCTGCTCATCATGCTCAAAGCATACGAGACATCAGGTCGAGTACATAGCATGGCGTACATGATCGATCCTATGGCTGAGGCATAAAGGATCTGATCTATGCGGTCTCTCTCCTCTCTAGAAGAGGGACCTTGAGTCTTCGAAAGACTCACGCCATGTGACATCGGTAGAAATCCCTTCTTGGAGTTCTGTATGGCAAACCGTAGGAGTACCTCATCAATGTATGTACTCTGACATAGGCCAAGCAATCTCTTAGATCTATCTCTATAGATCTGTATCCCAAGAATGAGGGATGCCTCACCTAAGTCCTTCATTGAGAAGCAACTCCCTAGCCAGGTCTTGACAGACTGAAGCATAGGGATGTCCTTCCCAATGAGTAGTATGTCATCCACATACAATATGAGGAAGACAACTATGTTTTCTACAACCTTCTTGTAGACACAAGGCTCATCTTCATTCTTGATGAAACCAAACTGTTTGATCGCATCATCGAATCGAAGATTCCAGCTCCGAGAATGGCCTCTAGCCATTTCTCGGAATCTGGTCTCATCACAGCTTCCTGATAGGTGGTGGGCTCATCCTCTATGAACAAAATGTCATCATGGTCAGACAAGAGAAATGAGTATCTCTCAGGCTGACGACGTACCCAATCAGACCTGCGAAGAGGTATGTCTACTTGAACTGGTTGTTGTTCCTCAACTCTTTGTGGAACAACATCATCCACAACACTTTGTGGATCCAATCCAATTCCCATCGAGGCATTAGTGCTATTGTTCGCATCTTGAACTTCTTCAAGATCGAACGCGCTCCCACTAGTCTTTTTAGAAACAAAGTCCCTTTCTAGAAAGACCCAGTCTTTGCCACAACTACCTTGTGCTGACTGGGAATGTAGAAGTAATATCCCTTAGTTTCCTTGGGATATCCAATGAAATAGCACTTGTCAGATTTGGGTCCTAATTTGTCTGAGACTTGACGTCGTACGTAAGCCTCTCAGCCCCAAATCCTCATGAAAGACACCTGGGCTTCTCTCCCAGTCCATATCCTATATGGTGTCTTTATCACGGCCATGGATGGAACTCGGTTGAGAATGAAAGCTACCGTGTCTAGAGCATATCCCCATAGATATGTCGGAAGATCTGTGTGACTCATCATAGATCGTACCATATCTAATAGGGTACGATTCCTCCTTTCGGATACACCATTCCACTGTGGTGTTCCAGGAGGAGTGAGTTGGGATAGAATCCCACACTCAGCTAGGTAGTCACGAAACTCATGGCTTAAGTATTCACCACCTCGATCTGATCCAAGTATTTTAATACTCTTGCCAAGCTGGTACTTTACTTCATTCTTGAATTCTTTGAACTTTTCAAAGGATTCGGACTTATGTGTCATCAAGTACACATAACCGTATCTACTGAAGTCATCAGTAAACATGATGAAGTACCTATAACCGCCTCTAGCAGCGACATTGAAAGGGCCACATACATCACTATGTATGAGTCCTAACAGATCAGTCGCTCTCTCACTGTGCCCACTAAAGGGAGTCTTGGTCATCTTGCCTCGTAGGCATGACTCACATATCTCATATGATTCTAAATCAAATGAGTCCAGCAAACCATCCTTATGGAGCTGGGATAAGCGCTTGTCATTTATATGACCTAAGCGACAGTGCCAGAGGTAGGTTTGGTTCATGTCATTTGACTTGAACCTCTTGGTACTAATGTTATAGATAGGGCTCTCAAGGTCTAGAATATAGAGTCCGTTTATTAGTGGTGCACTACAATAGAACATATCTTTTAAATAAACAGAACAACATTTGTCTTTTATTATAAAAGAGTATCCTTTCTTGTCTAAACAAGAAACTGAAACTATGTTCTTAGTAAGAACAGGCACATAACAACAATCATCTAAATCTAGTACAAGCCCAGAGGGCAGAGATAGCTAAGCTACAGCAGCAACCCGTGCTCCATTGCCTACTCGTAGGTCCACCTCGCCTTTGCCAATGCTCTGCTATTTCTCAGCGCCTGCACAAATGTGAGAAGCACATCCAGTATCTAATACCCATGATGTAGAAATAGATAGATTGACTTCTATAACATATATACCTGAAGTGGAAGTCTCACTTCGCTTCTTCTTAAGATCCACCAAGTATACCTTGCAGTTCCTCATCCAGTGCCCGGTCTGATCCTTGGCGACCCCTCCTTTAGGCTTCAGTGCCTTGCCTTTGCCCTTGGTTTGGGACTTTCCCTTACCTTTGGGCTTGCCCTTGCCCTTGTGCTTCTGGACCATCAGAATGGGCTTAACCTTCTTAAGGTTAATCTCAGCAGTTCGTAACATACTAAGTAGCTCGGGCAGTGGCTTGTCAATCTCGTTCATGTTATAGTTGAGAACGAATTGACTATAGCTATCCGGCAAGGACTACAAGATCAAGTCAGTGGTCAGCTCTTGGCCAAGTGGGAACCCCATTCTTTGTAGGTTCTCTATGTACCCAATCATCTTGAGTACATAAGGACCTACAGGAGCCCCGTCTGACATCTTGCACTGAAACAGTGCCTTAGAGATCTCAAATCTCTCATACCTCGCTTGTCCCTGATATAGTTGGTGAAGATGCTCAATCATATCGTAAGTGCCCATCAACTCGTGTTGCTTCTGAAGCTCAGAGTTCATGGTCGCGAGCATTAGACAGGACACATCTAATGCGTCATCTTGATGCTTCTTGTAAGCATCCCGATCAGCTCGCGTGGCAGTGGCAGGAGGAGCCTCCGGAATGGGCTGCTCCAGAACGTACAGTTTACGTTCCTGAGTGAGAACTATTCTCAAGTTCCTGTACCAGTCCAGGAAATTCGCTCCGTTGAGCTTGTCCTTCTCAAGGACAGATCGCAGGGAGAAGGAATTCGTGTTCGACGTCATGGTTATCTACAACAGAAAATTTGCAGAAATAAATATCATATTCTTTAAAAATCATTTAATTAGGCCTTTAATTAAATGATGCTCCCACTGAATTCTATAATTCTTGTGGGACAAGATCCACATCATACTAACCCTTGAGTTAGCTTTGGCTAATACGCCCAATGCTTAGTATGATCGGTAGGTAACGATTACCAATTACATCTCTATGCAACTCTTGTTTATAGAATCAATATCCGCATTTATATTAAAACTCGAGTTAGCTTTGGCTAATACGCCCGAGAGTTAATATAAACATGATTTTGTCCTACCTTTCCAAATATTGGAAGAATGCCTATAGTTGACTCGATCCAACCGAGTAACTAGGAATACTCAATCTAATTGAGTTTGTAATGACCCATGCGTTGATAGGTGGGACCAAGATTGTCCCTCCGTGCCCTTCCAAGATAATATGTATTGCTCTGCTTTGGCAGATTCAACAATACATGTGATCGAGGTAGTGATAGGTATCACAGCACAGTTAGGCATTTAGAGTTGGTTCGATCTAGATCTAATCTAATCGAGAAGGATGCATCTTGTGCACGACTTAGATCTAATCTAATCGCAAGGGTGCATCATGTGCACGACTTAGATCTAATCTAATCGTTAAGGCACTAATTAATTAATTAATTATTAAACATGCATCAGATACATAACAATTAATTAATTAATCTATTTGTGATTTAGTCATGGCCCTACTACGATCTTCTCAAGCTAATGAGAAGATCGAATGGTCAACCTAGGGTCAACAGCTTCTCCAAGCTCCTCCCTTTGACCACCTTGTGTTGCTCGTGCCCGCCTCGGAACTCCGTCTCGTGTGGACCCTCCACCGCTCCAATTTGTACATTACAATTTGAAACTCGAGTTACATTCGAGTCTAAATCTAATTTACAACCAGAATAAGAGAAAGGCACGACGCGCAGGCCGTGGAAAAAAAAAATAAATATACAGCACACACAATCATATGACGGCACGTAGGTCGTATTATGAATTACAACACAAATCCAATCTTATTGGGTATTTTGGGCCATGACTATCACAAATTAATATATAATTCAAAATTATATATTTTGCATAATTTTTCTGTAATTTTAAAAATAATTATTTACAATTTTTATGAGTAAAATTTCTCGGCGGTCCCGTTTAGCAGTTTCGGGCGCAATCGCGGAAAGGATCCCCTTGCGGGGCCAGGGGCAGCGCCCCTACCCGCGATATAACCATCGCGAGGGTTCCTTTGCGATCCAACAGCGCTTAAACCCGCTGTCCCAAAATGATTTGGGTCAAGACATTGCCGTTTCGGAAAAATCTTCACGGCGGGTTCGTTTTTAGCGATTTCGGGTGCAATCGCGAAGCAAATTCCCTTGCGGGGTTAGGGGAAATGCCCCTACCCATGATCTAACCATCGTGAGTTTCTCCTTTGCGATCTAATGGCACCCGACCCCACTGTCCCAAACGGATTTGGGGCAAAATGAAGCCGTTTAAAAGAAAACTTTCCGGTAGCCGAAGCCTACAAGTGCCGAGACACTTGTGCTTCGCTTCTACGGAAAAATTACACATAAAAACTCTAAAAACTCAATTTTTACAGAAAATCACAGAAGGTATATGTTTCATAAAAATACAAACGAACTCGTACAAGTCTTTGCACGTGGCTCTGATACCAAACCGCTTCTCCGCGTCGCGGAAACCCCGAGTCACCCAAAGCCATGGATCTCGTGCAAAGATTCGTAAACAAAATTATCGAAAAACCTTTTCTTGTACGAGTTTGTAAAAACTTTAGATCTACACTAAAGTTAAGATCATTACCCTTGTAGCGAAGCCCTTCGCGTTCCCGCTTGTCCAAGATGTCGCCGGATCTCTAGTTGTCAAAGTAGACAACCTCTATATGTATCCACACGGACACAAGTAGAAGGAGATGACCAAAACACAAGGTGTGCTAGCACCAATGGAGTGTTCGGCCAAGGAATGGGAGAAGGAGAAGAGAGAGCACCCAAGGGAGAAGAAGAGTGAATGAATCAATAAGAGGAAATTCAAACAACCCCTTAGCCATCAAGTGGCCGGCCACCCTAGGAGGTGTAACCCCCACATTAATTCCAATTAATGTGGAGACCATTAAGAGTTGTAACCCCCATGAGGTGGCACTCTAGGATGATGTGGATCAACACTATTGGTCCACATCTTGCCACCTCACTAAATGACATGGCAAAAAGTGTAACCTCCTCATTTAATGTGGGTCGGCCACATTAAATGCTATGGAGGCTTGTAACCTCCATGAGGTGGCACACATTGATGATGTGGAGCAATCCTATTGGTCCACATCTTGCCAACTCACTAGTGATGTGGCAAAAAGTCAAGTCAAACATGACTTTTTCTCTTCCTCTCAAATCAAGTCAAACTTGATCAAATCTTTCTCATGGTTGATCTAATCCAACCATATGATTCAAGCCAACTTAATATAATGAATCTAATTCATTAAATTAAGTTGATTTAATGAGTCAAAATCTAAATTAGACTCATTGAATACAAGAATCAACTTGAGTCCAACTCAATTAGCCCAATTTGGATTACTCTTAATCCAATATGATTCATCAAATGAATTTAATCCTCTTGGTTCATCATATGAACCAAATCTCCATCTAATTGTCCTTAATGTGTGACCCTATAGGTTCTTGTAACGTTGGCAATGCCCTAAACCCATTTAGGAGCATAAGTAATGAGCGGTATCTAGCAACACATCATTACTACCCAAGTTACAAGAATGTCGAGATCTGACATCACCTTGTGACTACCAATTGTGACTCCTCACAAAATATGTAACATTGTCCTTCTATCCTAGACATCTAGATTGATCAATATGAGGCATAGACCGTGTCATCCTCTAATCAATCTAAATCTTGAACTCCAAGTAGACTCACTCGATCAAATGAGCTCAACATCTCATGTTGACTCATTTGGGCATGGTCATGCACTTAGTGGTCTCACTCTATCAAGAATACCGATGTCGCTCCCGTCATATGGGAGGGATAGATCCCATCTACATCACTCACATCCCTCTACATAATTCGTTATATACCCAGTAATCGCCTTTATAGTCCACCCAATTACGGGTGACATTTGACGAAACCAAAGTACATAACTCCTTATGTAGGGATCCATGGTGACTTCAGGTAAAAGGACTAATAGTCATACTAATAGCCACATGAGAAAGTATATGACACTCATATAACGATCCATGATACTTTCTCATGGCGGGTCATTCAGTATACATTCTCTAATGCATACCCATGTGTCAGCTTGATATCTCTATATCCATGACTTGTGAGATCAAGTCATCGAGCTGACCTACATGCTAGTCTTATTGTATTAACATTGTCCCTGAATGTTAATACTCGACTAGGAATGATTTAGAGTAGTGTTCCCTATATCATCTCACTATCGATTCAACCAATCGATTGATATAGGTAAGAACATTTCTACTCTAGGATGTTACTATACTTATTTTATCTGACACTAATACAAATAAGCATAATAACCAAAAACCAAATGCCTTAATATATATACATGAATATGATATACATGAGTCCATACAATCATCAAATGATTTGCTCTAGGGCTCTAACTAACAACGCCTGCCAAGGCTGAGACAACAGACTTGTTTGAAAAACTCAAGGGTATGTTTCTCCATTTTTTCTTGACAAACTTCTTGTTACTATGCCAAACTTGCTTGTAAACAAATCTGGGAGTTCTACTCAGGAAAGGAGGCCTTCAGGGTAATGTTTTTGGTATAAAGCCACCGATGTGCTTCACCAAAGAAGATGCAGGTATTCTTCAAAACTATGGAATATAAAAGGAGAATTGTTTAAGATGCAGGTGTTTTTGATGCAAGAAATGAACTTTGTTAGGTTATAGATTACCTTGCTAATGTGTAAAATCCATATGGAGAACAATAATGAAAAACATGTGATTTATGATTTGATACTACTAAGTTTGATGAGTACAACTCATTTTGTATATTTTGTATATGTGTGGCTACAAGATGATTTATGGACATTTATTTGGGATTTAATGTAGTAAATATTTAGTTTTGTATTGGTGGTTTGCTTATAAGACAACGGTTTTATCCATTGTAAAATATATTAAAATTATATACTACAATAGTTTATAACTGTTGTAAAATGCAAAACGAGTAAATATTATCTACCATAACAGTTTATATTTGTTGTAAAAAGGGTCTACCACAACGGTTTATATTGTTAGTTAGAGCCCTAGAGCCAATCATTTGATGATTGTATGGACTCATGTATATCATATTCTTGTATATTAATAAATGCATTTGTTTGGTTATTATACTTATTTATATTAGTGCCAAATAGACTAAGTATAATAGCGTCCTTGAGTAGAAGGTTCATACCTATATCAATCGATTAGTTGAATCGATAGTGAGATGATATAGGGAACACTACTCTAAATCATTCCTAGTCGAGTATTAGCATTCAGGGACAATGTTAATACAATAAGACTAGCATGTAGGTCAGCTCGATGACTTGATCTCACAAGTCATGGATATAGAGATATCAAGCTGACACATGGGTATGCATTAGAGAATGTATACAGAATGACCCGCCATGAGAAAGTATCATGGATCATTATATGAGTGTCATATACTTTCTCATGTGGCTATTAGTATGACTATTAGTCCTTAGACCTGAAGTCACCATGGATCCCTACATAAGGAGTTATGTACTTTAGTTTTGTCAAACGTCACCCGTAACTGGGTGGACTATAAAGGCGATTACTGGGTATGTAACGAATTATGCAGAGGGATGTGAGTGATGTAGATGGGATCTATCCCTCCCATATGACGTGAGCGACATCGCTATTCTTGATAGAGGGAGACCACTAAGCGCATGGCCATGTCCAAATGAGTCAACATTAGATGTTGAGCTCATTTGATCGAGTGAGTCTACTTGGAGTTCAAGATTTAGATTGATTAGAGGATGACACGGTCTATGCCTCATATTGATCAATCTAGATGTCTAGGATAGAAGGACACTTGTCATTATTTTGTGAGGAGTCACAATTAGTAGTCACAAGGTGATGTTGGATCTCGACATTCTTGTAGGTAGTAATGATGTGTTGCTAGATACCGCTCATTACTTATGCTCCTAAATGGGTTTAGGGCATTGCCAACGTTACAAGAACCTATAGGGTCACACACTTAGGACAAATAGATGGTGATTAGGTTCATATGATGAACCAAGAGGATTAGATTCATTTGATGAATCAAATTGGATTAAGAGTAATCCTAATTGGGCTAACTTGAGTTCGACTCAAGTTGATTCATGTATTTAATAAGTCTAATTTAGATTATGACTTATTAAATCAATTTAATTTAATGAATTAGATTCATTATATTAAGTTGGCTCGAATCAAATGGTTTGATTAGATTAACCATGGTAGAGATTGGGTCAAGTTTGACTTGACTAGAGATGGAAGACCAAAGGTCAATTTTGACTTGACCTTTTGCCACCTCATTGGTGAGTTGGCATTAGGTGGACCAATGATGATATTCCACATCATCATGGATGCCACCTCATGGAAGTTACAAAGCCATTTTCTTATTAACTTCACATTAATTGCAATTAATGGGGAGTTACTCTAGATGAAAGTGGCCGGCCACTTTGTGAAGGCGTGTGAATTTCATTTTCATTCAAGTGTGGTGCATCTTCTTCCTTCTTCCTCTCAAGCTATCCCTCTCCCTCTCCTCCTTGCTTGGCCGAATCTCACCAAGGTGCTAGCACACCTTTGTGTGAGGTTTTCTCCACCTACATGTCCGTGTGGATACTTCTAGAGGACCGGCGCTTGACGGTCTAGAGATCCGGCAACTCCTTGGACGAGCGGGATAAGCGAAAGGTACGCTTCGAAGGTATAACCCTTATCTAGTGTAGATCTAAAGGTTTTACAAACTCGTACAAGAAAAGGTTTTTCGAAAAGTTTTTGTTTACGAATCTTTGCACGGATCTACGGCTTTGGGTGACTCGGGGTTTCCGCGACGTGAAAAAGCGGTTTTCGCGGCCCGACGAACCCAACATATATCAGTTGTCGAAATTATCTACCACAACTTTTTTAAAATGTTGTCGTATAGGGTAAAATATTTTTGAGCATATATACAACAACGGATAAAAATCGTTGTCGAATGTCAACAAATACAACAGATTCAAAACCATTGTTATAGGGCAATGCCTTTTACAACACAGCCAGTTACAACGATTTTTTGACTATACGACAACGGATAATATCCATTGTCATTTGTAATTTTTGTTGTAGTGCAATCGACTGATACTTCCATTAGCCGACTGGTCCACACTAATCGAACAAACAGAAATATTCTATTCACTCCCAGTCGACTGCCCGGTCAACCGCACCAGTTGACTGATAAAAACATCAGTCGACTGATGAAAACATCAGTCTATTGCTATAGTAATGCTACAATAATGCTATAGTACTATTACAGTAACACGACAGTAAAACCCTAAACCTAGGATTTAACCCCCGAGTACATTCACTCAGCACTCGTTCTTGCCCGACCAACCTAGACCTAGCCTTCTAGCCTCCTCCATCAGCCTTGTGTCCCTCGAATGCCTCCCCATCCTTCACGTCTTACCTTCTGGAGCTTCCATTGGCCTTGTCATTGTTGTCGAATCTTCCTTTGCCAAGAGGTTACGCTTCCGGGACTTCATCCATTGCCAAGTCATACTTGAACTTATGTTGCCAAGACTGCATGCTTGGACTTACATCGCCAAGACTCATCCTTGGACTTTCCTCCTTTGCCAAGATCACACTTGGACTTTCCTCTTTGTACCTATATCCTGCACTCTCACAATGCATATCATATACAACAATAAACCTAACTTAAACCTTTTCCCAAACATCAAAACCTAGGGTACCCCAGATTGCTCCAATAATCTCCCCCTTTTTGATGTTTGGCAATCCGTTTAAGTAGGGAAATAATATGGTAATAATAATGCAAATAAATATGCAATATACACATGCATAAATCATGGAACCTAATCTTAGGCTCCCCCTTCACCTAAGCTCTCCCGCAAAAGGCAAACTTCTCCCCCCTTGCAAATAAATGAGCAATCGCTCCCCCTTCACCTAAGGTCCCCCTTGAGTTAGGATTTCTTGCAAAGGTATGTAAGTTTCCCACTTAAACCTAAACTTCTCCCCGCTTTGCCATACATCAAAAAGATCTCCAACAATATCCCAATTATTGAACTCTTAGACCTCTAATGATCATAAGAATCATATATTAATCTCCCATAAGATTACATACATGTTCACCACTATTTAGTCATTTTCTAATACTGAAAAATATTTTCAGACCATATCAGTCGACTGCCATAAGTCCCAGTCGACTGCCATCATCAAAATGAGTTTACAGAGATATTCTATGCTCAAAATTACTATTATTAGTCAACCGGTAACTGTACCAGTCGACTAGTACTCTATTTCTGTAAAAATCAACTGTTTGACCCAACTTCAGAAATGCGCCAAAAATTTCACAGACCTCCAAAAAATCTCAAATTTTGTGGAGAGGTCTATTTTATCGATGTCTACTTGGAAAAAATATATATATAAATATATTTATCATAGATCCCAAGATTGACATAAAATTTAAAACTAACTAAATGATTCAATTGAACATTGACCTAAAGTCCTAGTTTTGACTTCTTCTTTATGTATCTGCCCATACTAAATCCTAATACATCCCTATCATTAGTTTATATGGCATATATACATCCAAAACTAATTTTCATGCAATATGAAACCTTTTTTATATTTTCATGCATGATACTCAACTCAATTGTGTCAATTACATTTGAGACTCAAGTCTATCTCTAAACTACTTTGGCAAATTTGATTACCCATATTGAGTCCCAAGCATGGTTTGCTTGAGATTCATTTACCATATATCCCAAAGACTCTTTGAGCTCCCCTAGAACTCTTAGTCTTAGCCACCTCTCTAGGTGACTCATCCACTATGGCTAGGCCACTACGGTGTACCTCGGGTGACACTTGGCCTACAAAACTCACCTTCTTAACTTTAGATACCTTGTCTTTGGTTAATTTATTTTTGTCCTTAATCTTAGACACCTTATCCTTGCCATAATTATATACTGCCCTAGCATATTCCTTCTTATTGGCCTTGGATGACTCTCCCATGCCATTATCATTTGCCACCCTAGCATATGATTTCTTCTTGGCCTTGGAGAGACTAGATTGGTATCTCAAACCCAATCTATCACTTTTGGGTCTTAGGAAACCCATAACATTATCAAGTCCTTGAGATCCAACAATGAATCTACCTAGGACTTTCTCCATTTTCTCAATCCTTGACTTCAAAGCTTGATTTTCCAATTCTAGGTTTCTAACCATAGAATCAACATATCCATCTTGGATATCCCTAGACCTACCCGCCTTCCTAGGCATATACCTCCCTTTCTTGGGATTAATGCTTAGGTTTTCACCCACTTTTCTTCCCTTAGGCAAAATGGTTTGGGTCTTATTTGGTCTACCCTTACTAGATTTAGCATGAATAGATCTCCTAGGGTTGTCACCTACATTAACCCTATTCCTATCATTATATCTAAATCCATGATTATGCTTGGGTAAATAATAAAAATTATTTCTAGAATGCATGGAAGAATTTAAATTTGAACTTGAATTCAAATTAGGGTTTACCTCCCTTACCCTTGAAGCCCTCTTCTTCTCCCACTTCTTCAAGTGCGCTAATTTCTTGAGCTCTCCTCTCCTTGGGCACTTTGTCTGGTAGTGTCTCCACTCATCACATGTGAAACATCTAATGTGCTTCTTTTCCTTCCTATAACTCACATTAGTTAAATCAACCTTGTTGAGTTTAGGCTTTACCTCCCTTATCTTTTGGAGCATTGGACACCTACTCTTGTAGTGTCCCATCTTACCACACTCAAAGCATTTGATGTGGTCCTTTGTGCTCTTCTTGGTAGTTGAGGTGGAGGGTTGAGCTTCCAAGATCTCCTCTTCCTTGGATTACTCTTCTTCCTCTTCACTTGAAGATGTGGATAGTTCCACTTCTTCCTCCCTTGAAGATGTGGATGATACCTCCTTATCTTCCTTCTCCTCCTCGGATGTTGAACCCGTGTCAACATCCAATTGGTTCTTCACTTCTTGGACCAATGAGCCCTTCTCCTTGGGCAGCGCAATTACCTTTTTCCAATGGTCACTTATGTTCTCATATTCACCTATATTCAATATCGCATTAGGAGGTAATAAATTAATTAAAATTCTAGTTACCTCCTTGTCCATCTCCGATTGCTCCCTTTGCTCCTCAGTCCAATATCGAGGTCGAAGACGCTTTCCCTTCTTGTCCGTTGGAGCTTTAAACGATTCCTCCAAGGCGTCCGTTGGAGCTTTAAACGATTCCTCCAAGGAAATCCATTGGTTCCAATTCATTTGAAACCACATCTCTATGTGCTTCCTCCAATAGTCGAAGTCCTCGAACTCATAGGGAGGTGGGATTCGGATGTCCCATCCGAGAGGTCCCTTTGACTCCATCTTCTTCCTCTAGTCGCTCTCTTGGTGATTAGTCCAACAAGAGCTAACCTCGCTCTGATACCACTTGTTGAGACCATGACATACACTAGAGGGGGTGAATAGCGTCTCACCAAAAACGTCGCTTCCTACAATGGTTAGTACGCAAAGCGAAATACAAAAACAAATACTAACAATAGAAAGTAAACCTAACACGTTGATTTAACGTGGTTCAGAGATAAAGCTCTTACTCCACGATTGTCCGTAAGGTGGACGATCCCGATCCTTCGGTGGATGATTCCCTGGAGAACTTTCGGCTAACTCACGTATCTCCTTGTGGGTGGAGAAACCTTGCCACAACCTCATAGAAGCACGCTAGATCACTTGGGAACATGGAGACTCTAATTAGGGTTAACCACCACTAATTTCATCAACCTTAACCAAGCTTTCAATGCTTGGTTATTTGGGTCACGAGTTGGAAAACCCCGCCTACCAATCGATTGTCAAAACCATAAGTCGTCTGCCCTTTGTGGATATTCGACCGTTACAACCCAACAGCTCGATACCAGTCGACTGATACTTCCATCAGTTGACTGGTCCACACTAACTGAACGAACAAAAGTATTATATTCGCTCCCAATCGACTGCCCGATCGACCACACCAGTCGACTGATAAAAACATCAGTCGACTGCTACAATACTACTATAGTAACGCTACAGTACTACTACAGTAACACTACAGTAAAACCCTAATCCTAGGATTTAATCCCCGAGTACATTCACTCAGCACTCGTCCTCGCCCGACCAACCTAGACCTAGCCTTCTAGCCTCCTTCATTAGTCTTGCGTCCCTTGGATGCCTCCCCATCCTTCATGTCTTGCCTTCTAGAGCTTCCATTGACCTTGTCATTGTTGTCGAGTCTTCCTTTGCCAAGAGGTTACGCCTCCGGGATTTCATCCATTGCCAAGTCACACTTGAACTTACGTTGCCAAGACTCCATGCTTGGACTTATATCGCCAAGACTCATCCTTGGACTTTCCTCCTTTGCCAAGATCACAATTGGACTTTCCTTGTTGTACCTGTATCCTACACACTCATAATGCATATCAAATACAACAATAAATCTAACTTAAACCTTTGCCCAAACATCAAAACCTAGGATACTGGTGTCAACCATATTGCATGTCACGTGGTGCATCAATTTAATTAAAATTGGAACATTTCAATACTTAAGATAAGAGATGGAGTATGGAGTCCCAAGTCGTATTTTTTTTCAAGGATAACTAGTAGGTATGTGTCTGATTTGGATTTAAAGCTCTTTTTGGTTTTTTTTTTTAGTTGTCAACAGAAGATTAAATTCTTATGCTAAAGATTAAAATGAATAAACTACGCTTGGTCATGCTGAACACAAAACAATCAAATGTTGAAGGTGAACTTTAAACAAACAGAATTTAAACCGAAACAATAAAATCTAAAGAATTACTAGAAATCATACTTAATGACACCTAAACTAACTTCCCTATTAACCACTACCAAGCTAGACCGAATGATTCTTTTGGAACACTTAAAAAACTAAAGTTACCCAGTAAACTCTACAAATTATAATATGTAAAACTCCTAATCCTACATCAAGAATCGAATTAAGAAATTAAATCTAAGCTAATGCAATGAAACATTCCAAAGAAATTAAAACCTTGATCCTACTTTGCTTGCTAGAGAATCTACACAAACTGAAGTAATTAAAACTGAACAGAAATTAACATTTAACAGAAAAGACTAGAGGAATCTGAAACTAAAACCAAATTTATGATAAGTGCTCTGAACAACTTATACTACATTGCGAAATTAAACTAAACCTAATGAAGCACATCAAAACTATGAACAGCTAACAAACTTCTATAGAGGAATTTGTAGGAAAATTCAGAAACCAGAATGTGCACGAATACCAATTCAGAAATCAATTCTATCCTGAAAACCTATTAACCTTGAGATCAAAAATTAGCCTAACTACTGCAATTCCCTAACAAGTAAACTTAAAGACACTCTAGATCAATTAAACCAGCTAAGACCACTAAATTGATTACTAAAGATTTACTGTGAAATGAAAAGCTGTTAGCTAAAACCTAAACTGTGGACAATGGAAATCTAATTTCAATTTAACAACTGATCTAAGTGCTAGTAGACAGGAACATACTAAACTTCCAAAAATAAGATCTATTACAGAAACTAAAATTCGTATCAATTGCAGCTTCAAACTATTACAGAAAAGAAAAAAAAAGTTATGAAATCTTCTTGTCTATGCTCTCAAATCGCAACTGGAATATGTTTTTATGATAAGAAAAACTAAATCAACAACTATTCTGTAAATTGAATCTAAATCTAGGTCAAGAAACATTCACAAACTCCAAATCACAGATCCAAATAGCTTCTCGTCGCTGATCTGCGAAGGAGCCTCAGAGAATGCCCATACAACTCTCAACAACAACATCTGAAATCTTTAGCCAATGAATAAGGATCTTAAAGCTGCAGAGAATGCCCTTCTAGCTTGGGATCCTGTTGCGTGAAGAACAGAGGAAGAAAGTGACAATCGAAGCTTCAATCGGTTGATCGGTCTGATTTTCAACAGCTCCGAGCTGATGTGGAAGCAGAATGATTGCGGAAGCTTCAGGAGAACTCCAGTTAACCTCTACAATTGTTTGGAAGCCTCAGATCTAGAGAACACCCTTGGATCTGAGGAGGAAGCGGAATTGCGGAAGAAGAAAGTGTCGTAGATCTAGAGAACGCCCTTGGATCGCGATGCTTCTCTTCACTTGTTGATTGCCGTTGATTCCTGAATTCGTCGTTGAAGTTGGAATCGTGACCGAGATCGGGAGGTGGTGAACGGGGCTCACATCGTGCGCGCGGAGGAGGAAGCGGCACGATGAACAGTCCGGGTTCATTTCATGGTCTGGTTCAGGCACAACAGCAGTTGATTCAGTCCACCAATTTCAACAGTAAATTGGTGCAGTTCAACTCCATGTTCAAGCTCACTACTTGAGTGCATCCAATGTGGTCTATGAGCCCCAAATCTTCACCTACAACCAAAATTCAAATGTATAAGGCACAAATCATTCATAAAATGTACCTAATTGAACTAGCTCAAAATGTAACTTGAAGAACAAAATCTAGTTCCAAAGTCAATTACTTGAACTAAACAAACCCAAAAACCCATCAATTCGAATCAAAGTATAACACCAATCTAACATCTCATCAAAATCCCCCACACTTATTCTTGCTTGTCTCAAGCAAGTTAAGAAAACTAAAGTCCTACTTAAATGGTACCCCTCCTAAACAAATTCCTAAACATGCTTAGAAAATAAAGAAAATAAACTATCAAAGATTATCACATTCCAAAATCTCAAGCATTCATGGACTTAAAACTTTACTCTTGGTTAACAACATAATAATTTTCCTCTATCATGAATAAATTGAAATTGATTTCAAACTAAAAACCTCACAAGATTAATTTTTGGTGGCCCTCATCCTATCTCACATGTAATTACAAAAAGAGGATGGCACTCATGCTACTTATGCTTCTTGCACTACCATATGCTTGCTTATCTTCTATTCTCCACCATGTTCATGGATGTCAATCACATTATATGAAAGTAAATCATAAGAAGGAAAAGATAGGAATATGAAACAAATGCAATTAAGAAAAATTGTTCAAGAAGTAGATAAGGAAGAAAGAATTAGCAACAAATTTTAGTGGAAGATATGGATACATAAAAATGTTATCTAGTGAATTCCTACCACACTTCCTTATTTCTCTTTTCTTCCTTACTTGACTATAATCATATCAATTCTATTTGAGTTCAATGTATGCTGATTTTTCTTTCTTCCTGAAAATCTGAACTCTGAGTTCTTTGTATATGACCCTAGGAAGCATATCATTGACTCTCTGTCAAGGTACACCATCTATACTTCAATTCAGTTTTAACACTTTTCAATCCTTGGCACGAAACTTGCACCTTCAGAATTAAAACATTACTGAATTCCAGCTGTTCAGTTTCAAAACTAACTATCAAAGCCTTCCCAATTGTCTCTTTCAAATTACAACTCATGAAACTACTTCTATTTGAAGCTTTTAACTTCCTTCCTCGAATTTTTAACCTTTTGTTCGAAATTACAGCACTCAAACTTGTTCCCAGTTTCATTTTCAGATCTGTTGCTATAGGACCTGATATTATCTCTTGTGTATCAGGCCCAGCGTGCCAAAAACTCTCCCTTTCAATTTTCTAACCTCTGATCTTCCTTCCATCCAACAAAAATTCAGTTTTCTGATTCCAAAATAGCTTAACAAATAAATTGTTAGTTAGAGCCCTAGAGCCAATCATTTGATGATTGTATTATGGACTTGTTGTATCATATTCTTATATAAATAAAGGCATTTGTTTTGGTTATTATACTTACTTGTATATGTGCCAAATAAACTAAGTATAATAGCGTCCTTGAGTAGAAGGTTCTTATTCTATCAATCGATTGGTTGAATCGATAGTGAGATGATATAGGGAATACTACTCTTAATCATTCCAAGTCAAGTATTAACATTAAGGGACAATGTTAATGCAATAAGACTAGCATGTAGGTCAACTCGATGACTTGATCTCACAAGTCATGGATATGGAGATATCAAGTTGACACATGGGTATGCATTGGAGAATGTATATTGAATGACCCGCCATGAGAAAGTATCATGGATCATTATATGAGTGTCATATACTTTCTCATGTGGCTATTAGTATGACTACTAGTCCTTGGACCTGAAGTCACCATGGTTCCCTACATAAGGAGTTATGTACTTTGGTTTCGTCAAACGTCACCCGTAACTGGGTGGACTATAAAGGCGATTACTGGGTATGTAACAAATTATGCGGAGGGATGTGAGTGATGTAGATGGGATTTATCCCTCCTATATGACGGGAGTGACATCGATATTCTTGATAGAGTGAGATCACGAAGTGCATGGCCATGCCTAAATGAGTCAATATGAGATATTGAGCTCATTTGATTTAGTGAGTCTACTTGGAGTTCAAGATTTAGATTGGTCAGAGGATGACACGGTCTATGCCTCACATTGATCAATCTAGATGTCTAGGATAGAAGGACACTTGTCATATATTGTGAAGAGTCACAATTAGTAGTCACAAGGTGATGTTGGATCTCAACATTCTTGTAACTTGGGTAGTAATGATGTGTTGCTAGATACCGCTCATTACTTATGCTCCTAAATGGGTTTACGGCATTGCCAACGTTACAAGAACCTATAGGGTCACACACTAAGGGAAATTAGATGGAGATTAGGTTCATATGATGAACCAAGAGGATTAGATTCATGTGATGAATCAAATTGGATTAAAAGTAATCCTAATTGGGCTAATTGAGTTGGACTCAAATTGATTCATGTGTTCAATGAGTCTAATTTAGATTATGACTCATTGAATCATTTTAATTAAATTAATTAGATTCATTATATTAAATTGGCTTGTATTAAATGGTTGGATTAGATCAACCATGAGAGAGATTAAGTCAAGTTTGACTTGACTTGAGAGGAAGAGGAGTCAAGTTTGACTTGACTATTTGCCACCTCGCTTGTGAGTTGGCATTAAGTGGCCATTGATGATGTGCCACATCATCATGTTTAGCACATGTGTGTGCCACCTAATGGTGGTTACAAATTCCCTTTCAATTTAATGTGGCCGGCCACATTAAATGAGAAGGAGTTACACATGTGTGGCCTGCCACTTTTGTGAATGAATGGAATTCATTTTTCATTCAAGGCATTATTCCATCATCTTCTTCCTAGCTCTCTCTTCTTGCTCTCCCTCTCCTCCTCTTGCCATGACTGATCAAGGGTGCTAGCACACTTTTGTTTAGTTTTTCTCCACCCATTTGTTCATGTGGATACTTCTAGACGATCTCGAGATCCGGCACTTCCTTGGACGAGCGAGATTCGTAAAGGGCACGCATCAAGGGTAAAAGGTTTTCTCCTTGTAAATCTAGTTTAGAACTAATTCTAAGAAACTTGTACTCGTAAATTTTGTTTTTATTTTACTTCGCACGGATCCGGTGACGGGGGTTTCGGGGTTTCCGCGACGCGAAAAAGCGATTTTCGCGGCCCGAAAGACCCAACAGTGGTATCAGAGCCACGTGTGAAGTCTTGTACGAGTTTAGTTTGAATTTTTATTAAAAGTGTAGGTTCTGTAATATTCTGTAAATTTCCTAATTTTATAGTTTTTATGGGTATTTTTCTCGTAGAAGCGAAGCACAAGTATTTCGACACTTGTAGGCTTCGACTACCGAGAAGATTTTTCCGAAACGGCAAGGTTTCGCCCCAAATATTTTTGGGACAGCGGGATAAGGCGCTGTAGGATCGCTAAGGAACACTCGCGATGGTTATATCATGGGTAGGGGCGCTGCCCCTAGCCCAGCAAGGGGATTCGTTCTGCGATTGCGCCCGAAAAATGCTAAACGGGGCCGCCGGGAATTTTTAATCGTAAAAATTGTAAAAAATAGTAAAAAAATTAAAGAAAATTATAGAAAATACATAATTTAGAATTATGTATTATTTTGTGATAGTCATGGCCCAAAAGGCCCAATTTGATTGGAAATGTGTTGTAATTCATATTACGGCCTGCGCGCCGTCATTTGTGTTGTGTGTGTTGTACACTTGATACCCGACCTGCGCGTCGTGCCTTTCTCCATTTATTCTTGTTTTAAATTAGTTTAGACTTGAATGTAACTCGAGTTTCAAAATTGTAATGTACAAAATTGGAGCGGTGGAAGGTCCACTCGAGACGGAGTTACGAGGAGGGCGCGAGCAACACAAGGTGGTCAAAGGGAGGAGCTTGAGAAGCTGTTGACCTTAGGTTGACCATCTGATCTTCTCATTGGCTTGAGAAGATTGTAGTAGGGTCATGACTAATCACAAATAATTTAATTAATTGCTTGTGTGTATGTGATGCATAATTAGTAATTAATTAGTGTCTAACGATTAGATTAGATCTAAATTGTGTACAAGATGCACCCTCTCGATTAGATTAGATCTCAATCGCGTCAACTCAAATGTCTACCGTGTCGTGATATCTATCACTACCTCGATCACATGAGTTGTTGAATCTGCCAAAGCAGAGCAACATATATTATCTTGGTAGGGTACGGAGGGACAATCTTGGTCCCGCTTATCAACGCATGGGTGAGTACAACTCAATTAGATTGAGTATTCCTAGTTAACTCAGTTGGATCGATTACAACTATAGGCATTCTTCCAACGGTTGGAAAGATAGGACATAAATCACATTTATATTAATTCTTGGGCGTATTAGCTAAAGCTAACTCAAGTTTTAATATAACTGCAGATAATGATCCTATGAACAAGAGTTGCATAGAGATGTAATTGGTAAATCGTTACCTACCGATCATACTAAATCTTGGGCGTATTAGCCAAAGCTAACTCAAGGGTTAGTATGATGTGGATCTTGTCGAACATGAATTATAGAATTCAGTGGGAGCATCAATTAGTTAAAGGCCTAATTAAATGATTTAAAAGAATATGATATTTATTTTCTGCATTTATCTGTTGTAGATAACCATGACGTCGAATACGAACTCTTTCTCCCTGCGTTCTGTCCTTGAGAAGGACAAGCTCAACGGAGCAAATTTCTTAGATTGGTACAGGAACTTAAGAATAGTTCTCATCCAGGAACGTAAACAGTACATTCTGGAGCAGCCCATTCCGAAGGCTCCTCCTGCCAATGCCACGCGAGCAGACAAAGATGCTTACAAGAAGCATCAAGATGACGCATTAGATGTGTCCTGTCTAATGCTCGCGACCATGAACTCTGAGCTTCAGAAGCAACACGAGTTGATGGGCGCTTACGATATGGTTGAACATCTTCATCAACTATATTAAGGACAAGCAAGGCACGAGAGATTTGAGATCTCAAGGGCCCTATTTCAGTGCAAGATGTCAGATGGGACTCCCGTAGGCCCATATGTACTCAAAATGATTGGGTACATAGAAAACCTACAGAGGTTGGGATTCCCGCTTGGCCAAGAGCTGGCCACTGACCTGATCTTGCAATCTTTGCCGGATAGCTATAGTCAATTCGTTCTAAACTACAACATGAACCTTAAGAAGGTTAAGCCCCACTCTATTCTGATGGTTCTGAAACACAAGGGCAAGGGTAAGCCCAAAGGCAAAGGAAAGTCCCAAGCCAAGGGCAAAGGCAAGGCACTGAAGCCTAAAGGAGCGGTCACCAAGGATGCTACCTGCTTCCACTGTGGTCAGACCGGGCACTGGAAGCGGACCTGCAAGGTGTACCTGGAAGATCTTAAGAAGAAGCGAAGTGAGACTTCCACTTCAGGTATATATGTTATAGAAGTCAATCTATCTATTTCTTCATCATGGGTATTAGATACCGGATGTGCTTCTCACATGTGTACTAATGTGCAGGCGCTGAGAAATAGCAGGGCATTGGCAAAGGGCGAGGTGGACCTACGCGTAGGCAATGGAGCACGGGTTGCTGCTGTTACTATAGGGACTTATTTTCTAACTCTGCCCTCTGGACTTGTACTAGAGTTGGATGATTGTTGTTATGTGCCTGCTTTAATTAAGAACATAATTTCAGTTTCTTGTTTGGACAAGAAAGGTTTCTCTTTTATAATAAAGGACAAATGTTGTTCTGTTTATTTAAAAGATATGTTCGATTGTAGTGCACCTCTGATGTATGAAGTCTACATTCTAGACCTTGAAAGCCCTATCTATAACATAAATACCAAAAGATTCAAGTCAAATGACATGAACCAAACCTATCTCTCGCACTGTCGCTTAGGTCATATAAATGACAAGTGCTTATCCCAGCTCTATAAGGATGGTTTGCTGGACTCATTTGATTTTGAATCTTATGAGACGTGCGAGTCATGCCTACTAGGTAAGATGACCAAGACTCCCTTTAGTGGGCACAGTGAGAGAGCGACTGATTTGTTAGGACTTATACATAGTGATGTATATGGCCCTTTCAATGTCGCTGCTAGAGGCGGTTATAGGTACTTCATCACATTTACTAATGACTTCAGTAGATATGGTTATGTGTACTTGATGACACATAAGTCAGAATCCTTTGAAAAGTTCAAAGAATTCAAGAATGAAGTACAGAACCAGCTTGGCAAGAGTATTAAGATACTTCGATCAGATAGAGGTGGAGAATACCTTAGCCATGAGTTTCGTGACAATCTAGCTGAGTGTGGGATTCTATCCCAACTCACTCCTCCTAGAACACCACAGTGGAATGGTGTATCCGAAAGGAGGAATCATACCCTATTAGATATGGTATGGTCTATGATGAGTCACACAGATCTTCCTACATTTCTTTGGGGCTATGCTCTAGACACGACAGCTTTTATACTCAACCGAGTTCCATCCAAGGCCGTGATAAATACACCATATAGGATATAGACTGGGAGAGATGCCCAGGTGTCTTTCATGAGGATTTGGGGTTGTGAGGCTTACGTTCGACGTCAAGTCTCAGACAAATTAGGACCCAAATCCGACAAGTGCTACTTTATTGGATATCCCAAGGAAACTAAGGGATATTACTTCTACATTCCCGGTCAGCACAAGGTAGTTGTGGCAAAGATTGAGGTCTTTCTAGAAAGGGACTTTGCTTCTAGAAAGACTAGTGGGAGTACGTTCGATCTTGAAGAAGTTCAAGATGCGGACCATAGCACTGAAGCCTCGATGGAAGTTGAACTGAAACCACAAAGTGTTGTGGATGATGTTGTTCCACAAGGAGTTGAGGAACAACAACTAGTTCAAGTAGACATACCTCTTCGCAGGTCTGATAAGGTACGTCGTCAGCCTGAGAGATACTCATTTCTCTTGTCTGACCATGATGATGTTGTGCTCATAGAGGATGAGCCTACCACCTATCAGGAAGCTGTGATGAGACCAGATTCTGAGAAATGGCTAGAGGCCATGAGATCCGAAATGGAATCCATGTACACCAACCAAGTATGGACTTTAGTTGATCCACCTGAAGGGGTAAAACCCATTTGGTGTAAGTGGGTCTTTAAGAGAAAAACTGACATGGATGGACTTATCTATAAGGGTCGCTTGGTAGCTAAAGGTTTCAAGCAAGTTCATGGTATTGACTATGATGAAACCTTCTCTCTAGTAGCGATGTTTAAGTCCATTCGGATCATGCTTGCTATTGCAGCATACCATGACTATGAGATATGGCAGATGGATGTCAAAACCATGTTTCTGAATGGAAACCTGCTCGAGGATGTGTACATGACACAACCTGAGGGTTTTGTAGATCCACAGTATACTAGCAGAGTATACAAGTTGCATAGGTCCATTTATGGACTAAAGCAAGCTTCTCGGAGCTGGAATCTTCGATTCGATGATGCAATCAAATAGTTTGGTTTCATCAAGAATGAAGATGAGCCTTGTGTCTATAAGAAGGTTGTAGGGGACATAGTTGTCTTCCTCATATTGTATGTGGATGACATACTACTAATTGGGAAAGACATCCCTTTGCTACAGTCTGTCAAGACCAGGCTAGAGAGTTGCTTCTCAATGAAGGACTTTGGTGAACCATCTCGCATTCTAGGCATACAGATCTATAGAGATAGATCTAAGAGGTTGCTTGGCCTAAGTCAGAGTACATATATTGATAAGGTACTCCTTTGGTTTGCCATGCAGAACTCCAAGAAGGGATTTCTACCGATGTCATATGGCGTGAGTCTTTCGAAGACTCAAGGTCCCTCTTCTAGAGAGGAGAGAGACCGCATGGATCATATCCCTTATGCCTCAGCCATAGGATCTATCATGTACACCATGCTATGTACTCAACCTGATGTCTCGTATGCTTTGAGCATGACGAGCAGATATCAGTCAGATCTAGGTGAAAGTCACTAGATAGCGGTCAAGAATATTCTTAAGTACTTAAGAAGGACTAAAGAATATTTCTTGATATATGGAGGCAATGATGAGCTAACTATAAAGGGTTACAGTGATGCTAGCTTCCAGACCGACCAGGATGATTATTGATCGTAGTCAGGGTTCGTGTTTTGCATAAATGGTGGTGCAGTGAGCTGGAAGAGTTTGAAGCAGGACACAGTAGCTGATTCTACGACAGAGGCCGAGTACATAGCTGCATCAGAGGCAGCAAAGGAGGCAGTTTGATCCGCAAGTTTATCACTGAACTTGGGGTGGTTCCTAGCATCGCTGACCCCATTGAGCTCTATTGTGACAACAATGGAGCCATAGCACATGCGAAGGAACCTCTCTCACACTAGCGGACCAAACACATACTACGGCGCTTCCATCTCATTCGAGAGATTATCGAGAGAGGAGATGTGAAGATTTGAAGAGCACCTACAGAGGCTAACATCGCAGATCCCTTGACCAAGGCTTTGGCACAGAGAAAGCATGATGGTCACACTAGGTCATTGGGGCTTAGAGGCTACACTGATTGGCACTAGTTATAGTGGGAGATTGTTAGTTAGAGTCCTAGAGTCAATCACTTGATGATTGTATTATGGACTTGTTGTATCATATTCCTATATAAATAAAGGCATTTGTTTTGGTTATTATACTTACATGTATATGTGCCAAATAAACTAAGTATAATAGCGTCCTTGAGTAGAAGGTTCTTACCTATATCAATCGATTGGTTGAATCGATAGTGAGATGATATAGGGAACACTACTCTTAATCATTCCTAGTGGAGTATTAACATTCAGGGACAATGTTAATGCAATAAGACTATCATGTAGGTCAACTCGATGACTTAATCTCACAAGTCATGGATATAGAGATACCAAGTTGACACATGGGTATGCATTGGAGAATGTATACTGAATGACCCGCCATGAGAAAGTATCATGGATCGTTATATGTGTGTCATATACTTTCTCATGTGGCTATTAGTATGACTACTAGTCTTTGGACCTGAAGTCACCATGGTTCCCTACATAAGGAGTTATGTACTTTGGTTTCGTCAAACGTCACCCGTAACTGGGTGGACTATAAAGGCGATTACTGGTATGTAACAAATTATGCGGAGGGATGTGAGTGATGTAGATAGGATCTATCCCTCCTATATGACGGGAGAGACATCGATATTCTTGATAGAGTGAGACCAAGAAGTGCATGGCCATGCCCAAATGAGTCAATATGAGATATTGAGCTCATTTGATTTAGTGAGTCTACTTGGAGTTCAAGATTTAGATTGGTCAGAGGATGACACGGTCTATGCCTCACATTGATCAATCTAGATGTCTAGGATAGAAGGACACTTGTCATATATTGTGAAGATTCACAATTAGTAGTCACAAGGTGATGTTGGATCTCAACATTCTTGTAACTTGGGTAGTAATGATGTGTTGCTAGATACCGCTCATTACTTATACTTCTAAATGGGTTTAGGGGCATTACCAACGTTATAAGAACCTATAGGGTCACACACTAAGGATAATTAGATGGAGATTAGGTTCATATGATGAACCAAGAGGATTAGATTCATGTGATGAATCAAATTGGATTAAGAGTAATCCTAATTGGACTAATTGAGTTGGACTCAAATTGATTCATGTGTTCAATGAGTCTAATTTAGATTATGACTCATTGAATCAATTTAATTAAATGAATTAGATTCATTATATTAAATTAACTTGTATTAAATGGTTGGATTAGATCAACCATGAGAGAGATTAAGTAAAATTTGACTTGACTTGAGAGAAAGAGGAGTCAAGTTTGACTTGACTATTTGCCAACTCACTTGTGAGTTGGCATTAAGTGGCCAATGATGATGTGCCACATCATCATGTTTAGCAAATGTATGTGCCACCTAATGGAGGTTACAAATTCCCTTTCAATTTAATGTGTCCGGACACATTAAATGAGAAGGAGTTACACATGTGTGGCCGGCCACTTTTGTGAATGAATGGAATTCATTTTTCATTCAAGGCATTATTCCATCATCTTCTTCCTAGCTCTCTCTTCTTGCTCTCCCTCTCCTCCTCTTGTCGTGACTGATCAAGGGTGCTAGCACACTTTTGTTTAGTTTTTCTCCACCCATTTGTTCGTGTGGATACTTCTAGAGGATCGTACGATTGACGATCTCGAGATCCGGCACTTCCTTGGACGAGCGAGATTCGTAAAGGGCACGCATCAAGGGTAAAAGGTTTTCTCCTTGTAAATCTAGTTTAGAACTAAGTCTAAGAAACTCGTACTCATAAATTTTGTTTTTATTTTACTTCGCACGGATCCGGTGACGGGGGTTTCGAAGTTTCCGCGACGCGAAAAAGCGGTTTTCGCGGCCTGAAAGACCCAACATAAATTTCAGCACTTACAGTTTGCATTTCAGCAGCTTCTAAAATTAGAACTTTGTACAACTCAATTTGTGGAAAATCCAAAGCTTTCAAAACATTCGCCCAACACTTAAACTCGTATCAGCAAGATAACAAAATCTATTCATAGAATATGAAAACTTTGGCATTTAGAATAACTTAAACTGAAAAACAAATCAGATCTATTTACATTTGCACCTCCCTTTTCTCTTATCATTCATATTTTTGTTTTCATTTGATCTACAACTAGTCTGAACACTTTTTATCACAATGGCACAAAAATTTAGCTCAAATTTCAACTCCATCTAACTGCAAATTCACTACACAACACAAGCTGCAGCAAAATCAAATTCTGCATTTGATGCTAATTGCAAACAAATTCTAGTAAACACTATAGACTATTGGAGAATATTATCATCTAACAACTCTGCAAACTTTGGGTATCAATTTTTGCACAGCCAGGTACAAAAGATCAGCAAATGACAAGATTTCCTGTTGGGCCTGATATGTGAATTGTATAAAACTTGGCACAAGATGCTGAGCCTGAAATCCAGAAATATTAGGACCACTGGTTTGAAGTTGCTGATTCGAACTCTCTTCCCTTCATAGCAGAAACTACCCGGGTCATCAGTTAAAAATCAATTTCAATTAAACAGGGATCTGCATATTTCATAAAGCTACAATCCACTTCACATTTCCCCCACACTTGAATCCTTGTCCTCTTGGCCAAAGAATCCATCACACAACACTTAATGTATCCATATCCGAAATGTGTAGAAAATCAAAAGAATAAGAATTGAAATAAATATGATGATTACAAAAATTATAGCAAGATGTTGTGTGGAAGAAAATTAAGTAAAGTGATTCACCTTCACAAACATTATTCAATCCATTGAATTAAAGTTTTGAAAGAATAAAAGCAATTTTTAGAGTTACAATAACATAAGTGCATCACTCAATCAAGGTTCATCCTCACTAGGTATAAAAAGTATCATTTCAATTTCTCAATCAAGTGTCCATCATTAGATGGAAACTTTGAGAAAATTAAAAGTCCATTTATGACATTAAGCCCAAAATAAGATTCTCAATTATAGCTCACATTCTCTACTTCTAATATGTAATAGAAAAATTGCTAAGGGGGGTATCATTTTTTTTATTACAACTCTCAAAACTATGTTCTATAAAGAAATTATCCACAGTAGAGAATTTATTTTTCTACACTAAACTATTATTTTTAAACAAAGAATTTATTAAGAAACTAAACATGCAATAAAGAACAAACTAAAAGCTAAGTTGTGAAAGCAAGGATTATTATTGTGTGAAAGCAAAAATAAAAGCTAAGTTGGAACGAACTCCCCTTTAATTGGGTAGATGGCATCAACGTGCTTCACTATTTCCATTTCTATTTAGTTATTGGCTTCATGAAAAACTTTAAGTCGATGCCCATTCACCTTGAAAATCCGGCCCGTAGACTCCTCCCTAATCTCAATAATTCCATAAGAAAAAACATTAGTAACAACAAATGGTCCTTCCCAACGAGATCTCAACGTACCTTTTATAAATTTAAGTCTTGACCTATATAAAAGCACCTTATCACCAATATGAAATTCCTTATCCACAATGTGCTTGTCATGAAGGTTTTTAGTCTTCTCTTTGTAGATCCGTGAGTTCTCATAAGCTTCCAACCGAATTTCCTCAAGTTCTTGGAGTTGTAATTTCCTCTCTTCTCCTGCTAGACTGGCCTCAAAATTGCAAGCTTTTACAGCCCAAAATGCCCTATGTTCAATCTCAACTGGAAGATGACAATCTTTCCCATACACCATCCTGTAAGGAGAAATTCCTATAGGAGTCTTGAAAGCGGTCCTATAATCCCAAAGTGCATCATCTAATCTCTTGCTCCAATCTTTCCTATTAGGTCTAACAATTTTCTCAAGAATTGACTTCACTTCTCTATTTGACACTTCGGCTTGTCCATTTGTTTGGGGTGTTAGAGTGTATACTAAAAGTCTAGCTTTTGGTATAAACATTTATCTAGAAATAAGAATCACATTGGTCAAATGTTTACATTTATGATAAATGTAGTTGTTTAATTAATTTATATTGTAGATAACATGGTGTGTGGTGTCACACACAGAGGATCATGTTATCAGTACCTTATAAATTATAAACAGTAGCTCACGACCATAATGGAAAGGAACAAACCATTGGAAGGTCGTAGTGTAATTAGGTATTAGTTTATCTTAACTATATAATTATACTAGTACACTTAGAGTGTATTGAGTAGGACCATTAGAGGTCGTTTCTTTTATACTGACTTTATAAAGAAACAAAAACCTCAGTTATTATAGAAGTGTGTGCTCTTAATCCTAATATAATAACAAGCACAAATATTTGATATTTATTTCTTTAATTTATCAATGGGTGAGATTTAGTTCGATGAATCAATAAGCCCGATAAGTTGGGAAATGATATCACTTATAGTGTGTGTTGTTGATTATAGAAGGAAACTGTGTCCTAGTGATCTAGGTTGAGAATGTCCCCAAGAGGAGCTCATAAGGATTGTCATGTTAAACCCTGCAGGTGGACTTAGTCCGACATGACGATGAAGTTGAGTGGTACTACTCTTGGAGCTAGATATTAATTAAGTGAGTTGTCAGTAACTTACTTAATTAGTGGACATTTGTTATCTTAAACACAGGGAGACTAACACACTCATGATAAGAAGGAGCCCAAAATGTAATTTGGGATTGGTGCGATAGTTCAATAATAGTTCTCTAGTGGAATGAATTATTATTGATAAAATTAAGTTGTGTGTTCGGGGCGAGCACGGGATGCTTAATTTTATCGGGAGACCAAAACTAATTCCTCCTCTCGGTCCCTATCGTAGCCTCTTAATTATAGAGTACTATACCCACCTATACCCACCTTCTTACCCATCCTATAGGGGGCCGTAAGCTAGCTTGGAGCAAGCTAGGGCCGCCATGGTATGTTCATGGGTGAATTCATGTGGCCGTCCCTATTAAAATAAAAAGGAATTTTAATTTTAAAATTTTTCTTATGTGGATAATATAATTTAAAAGAGAGTTTAAAATTTTAAATCCTTCCTTTTATAAGATTCTACAAAAGATTAAGAGAAGAGTTAAAATCTCTTTCCTTATTTGTAGATTAAAAGGTTGATTTTAATTTTGGTAAAAACTTTCCTTTTAATTATATTCATGATTTAAAAGAAAGTTTGAAAATTAAAAATTCTCTTTTATTAGTTTCTACAAAAGATTAAGAAAATATTTAATATCTTTCCTTATTTGTAGATTGAAAGGAGATTTTAATTTTTAGAGATAACTTTCCTTTTTGGAAATTATCCACATGTTTAAAAGAAAGATTTTAATTTATAAAATTTCTTTTTATTAACCAATCATGAAAGGATTAAAATTATTTGAGAAATTTTTATAAATTTCTAGAAACAAATTAAGAAGTTTTAATTTTTGTTTTAATTAAAACTCTCCTTGTTTTGGGGAGAAGAGTGGCCGGCCATTATAATTTGAAAAGAGAAAATTATTTTAATTAAATAAATTTTCCTTTTCAATGGCAAAAGAATTAAGGAAGTTTTTATTAAATTTTCCTTATTTGCCAAGACCAAGGATTATAAAAGAGGGGGTAGAGGGGGCTTCAAGGTGAACGACTCTATTCTATTTTTCCTCTCTTTTCTCCTTGGGTGTGGCCGGCCCTTTCTTTCCTATCCTCTCCTTTGTGTTGCCGAAACCTTCTCATGGTGGAGATATCTTTGGTGGCCGGATCTAAGAAGGAGAAGAAGGAGAGAAAAGAAGCCTCTTTTCTAGCATCCCTTGGAGCATGGTGGTGGTGGCCGAACCTCTTCATCCTAGGAGAAGTTTTGATGGCCGAAACTTGTAAGGAAGAGGAAGGTGCTTGGTGGTTCTCATCTCGAAAGATCGTTGCCCATACAACGTCCGAGGTTAGAAGAGAAATACGGTAGAAGATCAAGAGTTCTTTCTAAAAGGTATAACTAGTAATTTTTGTTTCCGCATCATACTAGTTATTTTTGGAAATAATACTAAATACAAGAGGCATATGATTCTAGAGTTTCGAATTTGTTTTCGATATAGTGTTCTTTTGTATTTCTTTCCCTTGTGATTTGATTGTTCTTTTCAGTTAACCTAAAGTTATTTTAGGAAATTAAATATTAGCTTTCTATAAAAGGTTTTGTCTAGTCGGTGGTGGTTGCTCCCATATCCAAGAAGGCCATGTGCCTCGCCACGTCAATACTGGGAACCAATTATGGAAATTAATATTTAATGGAATTAATAACTTAAGGTAACTTGGGTCGAACGTGTTAAGTTTCGCAGGAGATCTAAGTCAAAACCTAAAAGAACAAATAGATTAAGTTTTGGATCAAACGTGTTAAGTTCCGCAGGCGATCCAAAATTTAATTTAAAAGAACACATGGTAGCTAGGAAAAGGTTCAGACCTTTGTACAAAATTTTTGTATAGTGGAACCTCTAGGTTTTCTGAGTAGCAACCAACAATTGGTATCAGAGCTAGGGTTTTGCCTCTGTGTATTTGGTATTAGTTTAATTATGCACATGTCATACATAATTTAGGCAGGTTAATAGTAGGATGTGCTAACTTTGTGGATGCAGGATCCAACTATTATGGCTTTTAGTTATTATGTGTGTGATTGGACCCTTGGACATGTCAAGGGCATTTATCTGTGTATGCATGATTGTATTAAAATACAGCAGGAGCTGTATTTAGTTTTATTAGGATTTTATTTTTGATCTAGATACATGTACATTCCTTTTATGGAATATAGGATCAAAATGTAAAATTCTATTTATGTCGCGGATCGAATCTTGCAAAGCGTGGAACCTTCTAAGGACCAGAGGCGCAGCGGAACTAGGAGCAAGATGGATGCGACAGCTAGACCCGGTGGCGGTGGCCAAATATGGCAGCAGCTTGGGATGACAACACACGGAGGACAACTAGAGATAAAAGCCATAATAGTTGAAAATTAGATTTTCTATTTATTACTTTTATATTGTGCTGTGTGTGCATGTTAGTATACATGACTAGTAGGCTAGCATAGTTAAAATTCCTCGTTTATAAATAACTAAGTGGGAGAGGGATTTTTAAATAAATCCCATGGTCTCCATTACTGGTTTGTAAGTGATGCAAACAAGCTTGCGCGTTGGCTCTGAGTGCATTCCTCCATAACGGATGAGCTTGTTTGTGGATCACTAGAACAGACTTCCATTTTTGGATGACTATAGGAAGTTAATTAAGAGCGTG
This sequence comes from Zingiber officinale, assembly GCF_018446385.1. Taxonomy (NCBI): domain Eukaryota; kingdom Viridiplantae; phylum Streptophyta; class Magnoliopsida; order Zingiberales; family Zingiberaceae; genus Zingiber; species Zingiber officinale. Next base: position 37,118,352 of record NC_056007.1, on the reverse strand, counting down.
TGATCTTCCCCAACGGAAGGGGCATAATCTTATTAATGGACTTAGTGTCAAGTAATGGTATACACTTAGACACATCTAATAGTATCCTCCCCATCGGAGTCACTGCTATTATTTGTGTGACCAAATGAAACCAACTATTAATTTGTCATAAAACTAGGTTGACAAGATAATAAAATTAAAGAGTTAAAATCCCTCTTACAAATGATTGATTTTGTATACGTCCACACTAACGTAGCATACAAAATTAACGGTGTTTGAGATAATTTTATTTGTCATAAAGATACGTTGACAAGATAGTTAATGGGTAAAACCCTCCTTTTACAAATGTTGAATTTGTATACGTCCACACTAACGTGGCATGCAAAATTCACGGTGTTTGAGGTGTTGGTGAATTTAAATAATATTTTTTGAGGAGTCAATATTTTATTTTAAATTCAAAAAGTTTTGACCAAATATTTGATCAAAGACAGATCAACTATTAATTTTATTCGTCATAAAGTAAAGTTGACGAGATAATAAAATTAATGGATAAAATCTCCTCTTTGATTTTGTATACGTCCACACTATCGTGGCATACAAAATTCATGGGGATTTTAAAGAATTGATCTTGACCAAATATTTTTGTGATTCTTAGGATTTAAAATGTTTGTCAATCCCCTAGTTGTTATACTATAGAAAAGACTTAGTAGTCCCAATTGTAATGATTGGAAATAGAACTTGGACATTAAGGTAGACTGTCTTCTTAGAACTAAGAACAATATAGGTGTATTTAATTCATTAGTTGAAACATGTTTAGTGGTATTATCTACCAGAACCTGGAGTGTAGATACAGATGCCATCAATCATGTCCGCAATTCATTGCAGGGTTCCAGGAAATCCGGCAACTAAATGAAAATTAAAACACCGTCCACATGGGCACTACTGTAAAATGGTAGTCATTGCAGTGGGAGATGTTTATCTTTTGATAAGAATAAAACATGGATTTTTGAGTAATTGTCTTTACGCACCAAGTTTAGAAATAACTAGTTTTCAGTTTCTAAACTATTCAAAGAACTTGATATTCTGCCTCTTTTAATAACAAAGTTGTTATTAAGAAAAAGAGGGAAGTTATCTGTTCTGGTACGTTGGTTGGCAATTTATAAATCCAATAACTCCCACGATGCAACAAATGGAAATTAGCAACACATCTTCTAATTTTAAGAGAAAGCAACCTTCGGAAATGAACCATTAATATCTTTGGCATCTAAGGCTAGGTTATATTAACTTGAGTAGGATTCATTGGTAGCTGATGAACTTTTGGGTTCATTGGTAGTGGAAATCTTTCCAACCTGTGAGTCTTACTTAGAAGAAAAAATAACCAAGAAGTTTTTAAGTTTAAGGGGTATGGAGTCAAAGATATATTGAAATTGGTTCATTCTAATTTGTGTGATCCTATGACTATCCAGATAAGAGGTAGTATTGAATATTTCGTCTATTTTATAGAAAACTATTCAAGATACAAATAAATTTACTTAATATACCGCAAGACTAAGTACTTTGATTAGTTCAAATAGTACAAGGCTGATGCGGAGAAATGTTAAAGTAAAAGTCACTATGGTTAGAACATAGTGGCAAGTACCTCTTGGGAGAATTTAGGAGTCACTTATCAAAAGTAGGGATTCAATTCCAACTAACTGCACCTGGTACACCCCAACAGAATGGTGTAGAAAAAGGAAGGTATAGGACTCTTATGGAAATAAGTAGATTGATGAGTTATTTAGAATATTACCAAAATCATTTTTAGGGTATACTCTGGAAACGGAAGTGAATATAGTACCTTCCAAAGTCAGAACTCTCTACTCATATAGAATTGCTGAATAGGCGTAAGCCTATTTCGAAGCATATTCAGATTCGGGTAGTCCAGCACATATGCTGAAGAGAGACAATGATAAGTTGGACAAGAATTCACTTGTTTGTGGGTTATCCTAGAGAAATGAAAGTAGGTTTATAGTCTTAAAAATCATAAGGTCATTGTTAGCATCAATGACCAATTTTTAGAAAAGGACTATGTAATAAACCACGTGCCCATAAGAAAATTTGTTCTTAAGGAAATAATAAAAGACATGTCTAATCTAGTACCAATTGTACAAGATGAGATACCACAAGGAAACTGCAACACGTATCACAAATGATACACAATTGCAGAAAGTGTCTTGTCGTAGTGGGAGGGTTGTTAGGCAACCTAAAAAGATTCAGGTTTTGGGAGAATTTTTGGACTCGATCCCTGGAGGACATGAACCTGATCTCCGGACATATGACGAAGCACTCCAAGATAAAGATGCAATATCTTGGCAAAGAGTAATGAATAACAGAATTAGAATATATGTATTCTAATAAAATATGGAAGCTTGTAGAACCACCAAATGGTGTAAAAGCCTTTGGGTATAAAAAGGTCTATAATAGGAAAAGAGGGATAGACAAGAAGGTAGAAACTTTCAAAGCAAGGCTAGATGAAAAAGGAAACTTTTTCACTGGTAGCCATGCTTAAGTCTATCCGGATACTTTTATCAATTTGGTAAGTGGATGTCAAGACAACATTCCTTAATGGAAGTCTTGAAGAAAGCATCCATATAAAGCAACCAGAAGGGTTCATTGCAAAGGGCTAAGAGTATCTTGTGTGCAAGCTCAATCAGTCTATGGACTAATGCAAAGTTTCAAGGTCTTGGAACATCCAGTTTATCAAAGTAATCCAGACCTATGGATTTATTGAATAAACGGATAAGTCTTGTGTATACAAAAGGTGCGATGGAAACGTGGTGGTATTTCTTGTACTATACGTAGATAACATTTTTGGTAGTTGGAAACAATATCAAAATATTGTCAGAAGTAAGGGTATGGTAGTCCAAATAATTCGATATAAAGGACTTGGGAGAATGTATATATTTTTGAGATCAAAGGATCGCAAGAAAAATATACTTATCCTAAGCTTGATACATCAGAAAAATCCTTCCTCGTTTTAAGCATGCAAAACTCCTAGAAAGGTTTCTTACCTTTTAAGCATGGAGTGTCTTTATCTAAAGAGATGTCTCCGATGACATCAAAGGAGATTGAGGACATGTAGGCAGTTCTTTATGCTTCGACAGTTAGACAACCTAATGTATGCTATGCATGAGATCATAAATCTGTTTTGTCAAGGGCATAGTTAGCAGATATCAAAGTAACCCTAGACAAGGACATTGTACTGCAGTAAAGCATATATTAAAATACCTTAGAGGAACTAGAGATTATATGCTAGTTTACAAGGCAGTTAATTTAGTCCCTGTGGGTTGCATGGATTTTGACTTCCAATCGGATAGGGACAATAATAAGTCAACCTCGGGGTTTTGTGTTTACTTTAGGAGGTAAAGTCATAACTATGGAAGAGTGATAAGCATAGGTGTTTTTCTGGACTTCACCATAGAAGCTGAGTATATGGCAAGCCTTTGAGATAGGCATAAAAGCTGAATGACTCAATAACCTCAAGATAGACTTAGATATGATTTCTGGTTTGTCCAAAGATTATTACAATTTATTGTAATAACATTGGTGCAGTAGCAAACTTGAAGAAACCATAAGTCTATAAAGTAAGAAAACACAATACAGCGCAAGTACCACCCAATACGAGAAATTGTATAAACGAGGAGAAGTTGTTGCTGCCTAGATTACATCAGATGATATTGAAGGCATGAGAATCGGATGTATGGCAGTAGATATGACAACTTAGTCTTTTAGTATAAGTGGGAGATTGTTAGAGTGTATACTAAAAGTCTAGCTTTTTGTAAACATTTATCTAGAAATAAGAATCACATTGGTCAAATGTTTACATTTATGATAAATGTAGTTGTTCAATTAATTTATATTGTAGATAACATGGTGTGTGGTGTCACACACAGAGGATCATGTTATCGATTCCTTATAAATTATAAACAGTAGCTCACGACCATAATGGAAAGGAACAAATCATTGGAAGGTCGTAGTGTAATTAGGTATTAGTTTATCTTAACTATATAATTACACTAGTACACTTAGAGTGTATTGAGTAGGACCATTAGAGGTCGTTTCTTTTATACTGACTTTATAAAGAAACAAAGACCTCAGTTATTATGGAAGTGTGTGCTCTTAATCCTAATATAATAACAAGCACACATATTTGATATTTATTTCTTTAATTTATCAATGGGTGAGATTTAGTTCGATGAATCAATAAGCCCGATAAGTTGGGAAATGATATCACTTATAGTGTGTGTTGTTGATTATAGAAGGAAACTGTGTCCTAGTGATCTAGGTTGAGAATGTCCCCAAGAGGAGCTCATAAGGATTGTCATGCTAAACTCTGTAGGTGGACTTAGTCCGACATGACGATGAAGTTGAGTGGTACTACTCTTGGAGCTAGATATTAATTAAGTGAGTTGTCAGTAACTTACATAATTAGTGGACATTTGTTATCTTAAACACAGGGAGACTAACACACTCATGATAAGAAGGAGCCCAAAATGTAATTTGGGATTGGTGCGGTAGTTCAATAATAGTTCTCTAGTGGAATGAATTATTATTGATAAAATTAAGTTGTGTGTTCGGGGCGAGCACGGGATGCTTAATTTTATCGGGAGACCAAAACCAATTCCTCCTCTCGGTCCCTATCGTAGCCTCTTAATTATAGAGTACTATACCCATCTATACCCACCTTCTTACCCATGGTGGAGATATCTTTGGTGGCCGGATCTAAGAAGGAGAAGAAGGAGAGAAAAGAAGCCTCTTTTCTAGCATCCCTTGGAGCATGGTGGTGGTGGCCGAACCTCTTCATCCTAGGAGAAGTTTTGATGGCCGAAACTTGTAAGGAAGAAGAAGGTGCTTGGTGGTTCTCATCTCGGAAGATCGTTGCCCACACAACGTCCGAGGTTAGAAGAGGAATACGGTAGAAGATCAAGAGGTCTTTCTAAAAGGTATAACTAGTAATTTTTGTTTCCGCATCATACTAGTTATTTTTGAAAATAATACTAAATACAAGAGGCATACGATTCTAGAGTTTCGAATTTGTTTTCGATATAGTATTCTTTTGTTTTTCTTTCCCTTGTGATTTGATTGTTCTTTTCGGTTAACCTAAAGTTATTTTAGGAAATTAAATATTAGCTTTCTATAAAAGGTTTTGTCTAGTCGGTGGTGGTTGCTCCCATATCCAAGAAGGCCATGTGCCTCGCCACGTCAGTACTGGGAACCAATTATGGAAATTAATATTTAATGGAATTAATAACTTAAGGTGACTTGGGTCGAACGTGTTAAGTTCCGCAGGAGATCCAAGTCAAAACCTAAAAGAACAAATAGATTAAGTTTTGGATCAAATGTGTTAAGTTCCACAGGCGATCCAAAATTTAATTTAAAAGAACACATGGTAGCTAGGAAAAGGTTCAGACCTTTGTACAAAATTTTTGTACAGTGGAACCTCTAGGTTTTCCGAGTAGTAACCAACATGGGGATGATATGATGTAGAGACTCTATATGAAACCCCAAATCTGCTCAACATAGCTTTCATGTGTCTATTACAAAAATGTGTCCCTCGATCACTAATTATTGCCTTGGGCACTCTAAACCTGCAGAAAATATGTGACCTGACAAAACTCACAACAACTGAAGAATCGTCAGTCCTGGTGGGAATAGCCTCCACCCATTTGGAAACATAATCAACTGCTAACAAAATATATGTGAATCCAAAAGAAGCAGGAAATGGACCCATGAAATAAATATGCCAAACATCAAAAATCTCACAAAATAGCATGTAATGTTGGTACATTTCATTCCTAGGTCCTATGTTCCTAGTTCGTTGACACCTATCACATGATTTATAAAAAACATAGGCATCACGAAAAATGGTGGGCCAATAAAATCCACACTCTAAAACTTTCCTAGCTGTCCTTTGTGGTCCAAATGTCCACCAAACTTAGATGAATGACAAAATGATAGTACAGACCGAAACTCAAAATTAGGTATGCATCTTCTAATGATCTGATCACTGCAAAATTTTCACAAATAAGGATCATCCCACACATAATATTTTGAATCACTTTTCAATTTGTCCTTTTGAGCTTTTGAAAATTGTCCAGGAAAAACATTACCTACTAAGAGGTTAACCAGATCTGCATACCATAGGAACTCATCATGCATCCGAAAAAGCTGCTCATCTCTGAAATCATCATCAATAGCTGTATGATCCAAGTCCCCTTCAATTCTGCTCAAGTGATCTGCAACCAAGTTCTCCTTCCCACTCCTATCTCGAATCTCCAAATCAAACTCCTGGAGGAGAAGCATCCATCTAATCAATCTAGGTTTAGCATCTGGCTTCTTGACGAGGAACTTCAAAGTTGCATGATTAGAAAATACAATCACGTGAGAACAAAGTAAATATGATCAAAATTTGTCTAAAGCAAAAACAATGGCAAGAAGCTCTTTTTCCATAGTGGTGTAATTCGCTTGAGCTGAATCCAAGGTTTTCGATGCATAGCATATAACATATGGTGCTCCATCTACTCTTTGCGCAAGAACCGCCCCTATAGAAAAATTTGAAGCATCACACATAAGTTCAAATGGTAGAGTCCAATCTGGTGGTCTGATAATAGGTACAGAACTCAATGCCTCCTTCAATTTCTTAAAAGCCTCCTTACACTTTTGATCAAAATGAAACTCCACATCTTTTTGAAGCAACTGAGACAATAGAAGAGCAATCTGACTGAAATCCCTAATACATCTCCTGTAAAATCCTGCATGACCTAGAAAAGCTCGAACATCCCGCACGCATGCGGGGTAAGATAAAGAAGATATAGCACTAATTTTAGCAGGATCTACCTCAATTCCTCTCCTAGAGACTATGTGTCCTAAAACAATGTCATGCTCAACCATAAAATGACATTTTTCAAAATTAAGTACTAAATCAGTCTCAATGCATCTATCTAAAACCTTAGATAAATTTTCCAGACATGCATCAAATGATGAACCATATACAGTAAAATCATCCATGAAAACCTCCATGCAATGCTCTAATAAATCACCAAAAATACTTACCATGCATCGCTGAAAAGTTCCTGGATCATTGCAGAGTCCAAATGGCATGCATCTGTAAGCAAATGTACCGAAAGGGCAAGTGAAGGTAGTCTTCTCCTGGTCCTCTGGGTGGATGCAAATCTGAAAATATCCAGTGTAACCATCAAGGAAGCAATAATGTGATTTGCCCGCTAGTCTCTCCAGCATCTGATCAATAAAAGGTAAAGGGTAGTGATCCTTTCTGCTTGCTTCATTCAACTTCCTGTAGTCTACACAAACTCTCTAAGAATTCTTCACTCTAATAGGCACCAACTCATTCTCTTCATTAGTCACTACTGTTACCCCGGATTTCTTTAGAACCACATGAATAGGACTTACCCACTTACTGTCAGAAATAGGGTAAATGATACCTGCCTGTAGTAGTCTAGTCACCTCTTTCTTCACTACATCCAAGATTAGAGGGTTAAGTCTCCTCTGAAGCTGTCTCATTGGTTTCACATCCTCCTCCAAATAAATCCTGTGCAAGCAAATAGAAGGACTGATGCTAGGAATATCTGTTAGAGTCCATCCAATGGCCTTCCTGTGCTGCCTCAGAATCTCTAATAATTTGCTTTCTTGTTCTGGTTCTAAATTCTGGGCTATGATGACAGGCAACTGCTGGTTCTCTCCTAAGTAAGCATACTTCAAGTGTGGAGGCAATGGCTTCAACTCATCCTGTGTCTGGTCAATAGAAGGTGATTCTAGGGGTAATGCTTCTCCTAAGCTATCCCCTACGCATACTTCTTCTTCCCTGAGCGATCCTAGGGATAGAGCTTCTCCTAAGCAATCCCCTACGCATGATTCTTCCTCTCTCGGAAATAATCCACAAGACCTATCATCCACTATAAAGTCTGACATATCATCCAAAAATGTAGAAGATTCATCACCTTGACCAACCTCTGCAAGATCTGAACCGATCATTGAAAAGAAATCCATACTATCCAGCTCATCTGAAATATCCAAACTAAGAATAGAATAATATTCTCTGGGATGCTTCATAGCGTCAATAATACTAAATTGGACCACTGTGTCTCCTATCTCCATGGAAAGTGTGTCCGCATGAACATCAATCTTTGTCCTTGCAGTCTTCAAAAATGGTCGTCCTAGAATGAGTGGAGATCTACAGGCCAAATAGTCTCCTTCCATGTCAAGGATATAAAAATCTCCAAGAAAGATAAGTTCTCTCACCTTCACCAATACATCTTCAACCACTCCAGCTGGGTGAGTCTGACTACGGTCAGCTAACTGAATGACTACTCCTGTTAGTTGTAATGGTCCAATTCCTAACGTCTGAAAAACTGATTTCGGCATCAGATTAATTGAAGCTCCCAAATCCAACATGGCATCCTCAGAAAGATTACTCCCAATCTCGCAAGGAACTGTAAACACTCCAGGATCTTCACATTTCTGAGGAACTGGTTGAAGAAGTGCAGATACGTTCTTGCCCATGCTAATCAACTAATTTCCTTTCCACTTCTTTTTGTGTACACAAAGATCCTTCAAAAATTTTGCATATTTTGGAATTTGCTTGATCATTGTAAGTAAAGGAACATTTACCTCCACTTTGCTAAATAAGTTCATAAGCTCTTGAAATTCCTTAGCTCTTTCCTCTTCTACATCCCTCCTTGGTTGAGTTTTTCATTGAGGAAAAGGCAATGGGATACTTGGCTTGGCATCTTTCTGAAATGAACTTTGATTTCCTGAATTTCCAGATTTGTTGCTGTCTGGAATTGCTGCTGGAAAAAGTTCAGCTGGACAAAAGTTGCTGGAAAATTCCAGAAGACTTCTACTACCTTGTGTATGCTCTAAATTCAAAGGCTCGATAAGAATTGGAGTGGAACTTGAAGCTGGCACATTCTAAAATTCTGGAAATTCTTTACTACTAGAATTAAATTTCTAGTTTTCTGGAAAATTTTCAACAGCAGTTTCTTCACTTGAAAAATCTGCAACTCTTCTCCCACTTCTTAAAGTTAATGCACTAACATTCCCTTTAGGATTAGGAGTTGTTTGAGATGGCAATTGACTCGATCCCTGTGCTTGCATTTGATTAATGCTAGAAGCCAATTGCCTAATCTACCTCTCTAAGTTTTGAAGAGCAAAATCTGTTCTTTGTTGGTTCTGATTCTGCTGAAGAATTTGTTGCATCAATTCTTCCAATCTAGCTTGCTGTGGATCTGAATTTGAAGCAGTATGAGAACCTCCTTGAGTTAAACTCAACCTTGTAGGTGCTGGAAGTGCTTGCTGTCCAAAATTCTGCCCTTGCTGGAAGCTCTGATTTTGGAAATGAAATTGCTGATTCTGATTTTGAAACTGTTCATTGGGCTGAAATGGTTGCTGGAAAATTCTGATTCTGCTGCTGTAATCCTTGCTGAGGTTGCTGAAAATTGCTGGAAGTGTGGCTGAAATGCTGATTTGAAGATGGTTGTTGATAGAAAGAATTGTCATACTTCAAATTTGGATGATCTCTCCACCTCGGATTGTATGTGGAAGAGTGAGGATCATATTTTTGTTGGAATTGTGCCCTAGAGAAAGCTACCAAAGACTCATCTTGATGGAGGTTTGGACACAATTCAAAAACATGATCTTGACTTGAGCAAATACTACAAACCACATTTTGTTTACATGGAAATTGCACATTTGGAACCATAGAAGATTGGGTAGCATTGTTCAAGGTCAATTGTTTAACCAATGATGTTAATTCCATCAATGAGTTCCTTATCTCTTTTTGTTCATTAGAAACCATTTGAACTTCACCAACTCCTCTAGTAGTGAGTGCTCGACTTCCAAACTGCTGTGAATTTTCAGCCATGTTCAAAATCAGTTCCCTTGCTTGCTCTGGAGTTTTTTTCACTAAAGCTCCTCTAGCCGCTGCATCTATCATACTTCTGTCCATAGGTAATAAACCCTCATAGAAGTATTGGACTAGTAACTGCTCGCTGATTTGGTGTTGAGGACAACTTGAGCAGAGTTTCTTGAATCCCTCCCAATAGTCATATAATGTCTCTCCCACCACTTGTTGAATACCACAGATACTTTTCCTGATAGTTGCAGTCCTTGACGCTGGAAAGAATTTCTCCAAGAAAGCTTTCTTCATATCAATCTAAGAGGTGATGTATCCTGGTGGCAAATAATACAACCAATCTTTTGCTACTCCAGTTAATGAAAATGGAAAAGCCCTTAACTTGATATCCTCTTCTGAAATTCCTTGTGGCTTCATGGCTCAGAAAATCATATGGAATTCATGTAAATGTCTATTTGGGTCTTCTCCAGATAATCCTTGATATTTGGGAAGTAGATGAATCAACCCTGATCTCAACTCAAAGTCTCCTGCCAAAGTTGGATAAGTGATGCATGAATACTTGAAAGTCTCATTAGGAGCTGCAAGCTCCTTCATGGTTCTGCTATGATCAGCCATGGGGGTATCTGAAGATGATAAAGAACTTTCTGAATCCTCTAAAATTTTCTCTTGAATTCTCAAAGCTCTGAAACTCCTCTCAATCTCTGGATCTAACTCAAATAATCTGTCTGTCGAAGACCTAGTCATAAAAACAATTCAATTAAGAATTCAAGTAGATATTCTATGAAAGAAAAGATGATGTAAAGCAAAGAAACTCAAATTATGCACAATCTAAAAACAAACAAACATTACTAGTTAGATCCCCGGTAATGGCACCAAAATTTGGAGTCAACTATATTACATGTCACGTGGTGCATCAAATTAATTAAAATTGGAACGATTCAATACTTAAGATAAGAGATGTAGTATGGAGTCCCAAGTCATAGTTTTTTTTTTCAAGGATAACTAGTAGGTATTTGTCTGATTTGGATTTAAAGCTCTTTTTGGGTTTTTTTTTAGTTGTCAACAGAAGATTAAATTCTTATGCTAAAGATTGAAATGAACAAACTACGCTAGGCCATGTTGAACACAAAACAATCAAATGCTGAAGGTGATCTTTAAACAAATAGAATTTAAACCAAAACAATAAAATCTAAAGAATTACTAGAAATCATACTTAATGACACCTAAACTAACTTCCCTATTAACCTCTACCAAGCTAGACCGAATGATTCTTTTGGAACACTTAAACAACTAAAGTTACCCAGTAAACTCTACAAATTATAATCTGTAAAATTCCTAATGCTACATCAAGAATCGAATTAAGAAATTAAATCTAAGCTAATGCAATGAAACATTCCAAAGAAATTGAAACATTGATCCTACTTTGCTTGCTAGAGAATCTACACAAACTGAAGTAATTAAAACTGAACAGAAATTAACATTTAACATAAAAGACTAGAGGAATCTGAAACTAAAACCAAATTTATGATAAGTGCTCTTGAACAACTTATACTACATTACAAAATTATACTAAACCTAATGAAGCACATTAAAACTATGAACATCTAACAAACTTCTATAGACGAATTTGCAGGAAAATTCAGAAACCAGAATGTGCAGGAATACCAATTCAGAAATCAATTCTTTCCTGAAAACCTATTAACCTTGAGCTCAGAAACTAGCCTAACTACTGTAATTCCATAACAAGCAAACTTAAAGACACTCTAGATCAATTAAACCAGCTAAGACCACTAAATTAACTACTACAGATTTGTTGTGAAATGAAAAGTTGTTAGCTAAAACCTAAACTGTGGACAATGGCAATATAATTTCAATTTAACAACTGATCCAAGTGCTAGTAGACAGGAACATACTAAACTTCCAAACATAAGATCTATTACAGAAACTAAAATTCGTATCAATTGTAGCTTCAAACTATTACAAAAATGAAAACAAAGTTCTGAAATCTTCTCGTCTATGCTCTCAAATCATAACTGGAATATGTTTGCATGATAAGAAAAACTAAATCAACAACTATTCTGTAAATTGAATCTAAATCTAGGTCAAGAAACATTCACACACTCCAAATCACATATCCAAATCCCTTCTCGTCACTGATCTACGAAGGAGCCTCAGAGAACGGCCATAGAGCTCTCAACAACAGCATCTGGAATCTTTAGCTAATGAATAAGGATCTTAAAGCTGCAGAGAACGCCCTTCTAGTTTGGTATCCTGTTGCGTGAAGAACAGAGGAAGAAAGTGACAATCGAAGCTTCAATCGGTTGATCGGTCCGATTTTCAACAGCTTCAAGCTGATGTGGAAGCAGAATGATTGCAGAAGCTGCCGGAGAACTCCGATTAACCTCTGCAATTGTTTGGAAGCCTCAGATCTAGAGAACGCCCTTCGATCTGAGGAGGAAGCGGAATTGCGGAAGAAGAAAGTGTCGCAGATCTAGAGAATGCCCTTGGATCGCGATCCTGCTCTTCACTTGATGATTGCCGTTGATTCCTGAATTCGTCATTGAAGTTGGTATCGAGATCGAGATCGGGAGGTGGTGAACAGGGCCTGCGTCGCGCGCACGGAGGAGGAAGCGACACGATGAATAGACCAGGTTCATTTCATGGTCCGGTTCAGGCACAACAGCAGTTGATTCAGTCCACCAAGTTCAACAGTAAATTGGTGCGGTTCAACTCCATGTTCAAGCTCACTACTTGAGTGCATCCAATGTGGTCTATGAGCCCCAAATCTTCACCTACAACCAAAATTCAAATGTATAAGGTATAAATCATTCATAAAAAGTACCTAATTGAACTAGCTCAAAATGTAACTTAAAGAACAAAATCTAGTTCCAAAGTCAATTACTTGAACTAAACAAACCCAAAAACCCATCAATTCAAATCAAAGTATAACACCAATCTAACAACTCATCAGGTACCCAGATTGTTCCAATAGTTAATATATGTGCAAGATACTAAACTTGTCTAAAAGAATCTCATTTGACAAGTGTCAAAAGAATCTTTAGGTACTTAAAAAGTATAATCAATGTAGGCATGTGGTACCCTAGAACAACCAATTTTAAATTTTTAGGATTTTTGACTCAAATTATGTTGGCTGAAAGTTGGATAGAAACAACACAAGCAGTGGTTGCCAACTTTTGGGATCATTACTTATCAGCTAGTTTAGTAGAAAATAGGCAGCTATTTTAGTAGAAAATATCAGCTGAGGCAGAATATATAGCTATAGGAGAATGCATTACACAACTCTTATGGATGATGTACACTTTAAAATATTTCAACTTAGAATATAAAAATGTTAAACTCTTAATTGACAATATAAGTTTAATAAATCTAACAAAAAATCTTGTATATCATTCAAGAACAAAATACAAAGAAACTAAACATCATTTTGTTAGGGATCAAGTCGCCAAAGGAGAAATTGAACTCAACTATGTTGAGTCCGAACCAAATTTGGCATACATTTTCACAAAACCATTACTGGAATCTAGGTTAGGTCAATTACGATGAAAGTTAGGCATGTGTGCTGTAGAATAGATTTTTTTTGGTTTGAAACTATATTTTTATAAAACTTAATCCCAAATTGACTTGGAATTAACCTAGGATGGAACCTTAGTATTCATGATCCTATAGAACTAGAAGCCTTGGCATCTCACAAACACCTAGGAATTGACTTGATTATGTATTGCTAAACATAGATTAGTGTGAGATGTATAGGATCTATCCTATGTTTCAGATGTAGATCAAGTGCATTGATATGGACCAAAAGTGTAAGGCCTCAGGAGCGTAACTGAGGAATTTATTTATAAAATAAATTAAGGACACATGAGCGCTAAATAAGGGATTGAAGTTATATAATTTTTTCTACAAAATTGAAGGAAGTTCTACCTGAATTTTTGTAAATAATCCGTACCGCATGTTACAATAAAATAGAATTAGGGGATTTAATGGAAGCATAAGGGAAATACCTTATTTAAGTTAGTGATGATTGATCTTAGTTAGCCTAAGTTAAAACAATCAAAACCTAAGTATAAAATCCCTAGGTTATTGTGCCGATTCACTCTTCTCCCCTTCACACGCCGTTTCCTCCGAAGAAGTCGTCGCCTCTGCCTCGCCACCTTCGCAAGCGTGACGGAGCGACAATCCGCTGTCTCCGAGCTCCGACCAGGCGTCACACGGTGCAGACCGATAGAGGCATCGAAGGAGAAAGGAAAGTACATTCCGCTTATGAGGGTATGGGGTTCAAATAGAATGGATAGACAATCAGTGAAATCTGTTCTTAGGGTTTATTAAGAGGACGATCGGTTGTTATTGAGCTGCGATTTGGGGTTTGGAGATGTTTTGTTTGGTCTTGTTGTTTCTTGCAAATTATTTCTTCTCTTTTTGGATTTTTCGCACTGGATACAGGAACTTCACAAGATTTGGCTGTTCTTTAGGGTTCTTCAGGTCGATTTGAGTTCTTCGGATGGTTGTTCTGTTTTGGAATTTCAAAGGAACTGGTTCAGATTCACTTCAAGTTTTCCAGCTTCTATGTATGGTTGGGGATTTCAAAGATTTGGTGTGACATAGAGATCTCAGATGGTTCTGGTTTTGGTAATTGAAAATTTGATTTCGAGGTGATTCTGGTATGTCTCACTGAATCAAAATTATGATTTGAAATCTCTTCTGTTAAGCTTCGGGTTTTTTTTCATACGTTCAGAGCCCCTGGTTGATTGATGTTTAAATATCTATGTTGTTGCCTTTGTCGTAGTTGTTTTCCGCAGGTTGTTCTTTGATTCAAATGATTAATTGTTGTTACTTGTTTTACCGGGCTTTGTAAATGGTATTTTGAATTGACATCGGATTTGTGGCTAATAGGAGTTAGCAATTGGTGATTTCGATTTTAATATGTGCAGATTCTTACATCGATCGGAGGTTTGCGTGTTTGATGTTTTATGTTGATTCCCTTCGCTGTTGGGATTGCATGCGGTGCTATAAACTGTGCTTTGGTATTTATCTCTACTGAAAGGGAATGCTTATTACTGTTATGAATGAATGGAGCTTATGCTGGGAGAAAGAGTTCTAGTTTGGATAGAATCCGTGATTAATTGCTGTTAGGTTTTTCGGACCGTAAAAACTACTTTTTACGTTGTGAAAACCCTGAAACTTCGTCATCGGATCCATGCGAAGAAATAAAATTTACGTAAAACTTCGAGTACGAGTTTCTAGCCTAGATCTAAACTAGATCTACAAAGGAGAAGAGCTTTTACCCTTGATGCGATGCCCTTCGCTAATCCCGCTCATCCAAAGGTTCGCCGGATCTCGAGAATATCAAAGTAGATATTCCTCTATGTGTATCCACACAAGCAAGAGATGGAGAAATCAAACAAAAGGTGTGCTAGCATCTTTGAAAGGTCTCAGCCAAGGAGGAGGAGGAGAGGGAGAGAAGAAGCAAGGAAGAAGATGATCTCTTCAATGAGCACACAAAAACATTCAACACCCTTGCATGTGGCCGACCACTAAAGGAAGAGGTTATATACCTCCATGGGATATCAAGAGTCACAACTCTTAATCTCCCTCATGAGGTGACACACACATGTGCTAGCCTTGATGATGTGGTACATCATCATTAGTCCACTTAATGTCAACTCACAAATGAGGTGGCAAATGGTCAAGTCAAACTTAACCCTTCATCTTCCTCTCAAGTCAAGTCAAACTTGACTTAAATTCTCCCATTGCTTGATCAAATCTAACCATTGTTTCAAGCCAATTTAATATAATGAATCTCTATTCATTCATTAAATTGATTCAATGAAACATAATCTAAATTAGATCCATTGAACACATGAATCAAATCGAGTCCAACTCAATTAGTTTAATTTAGACTACTCTTAATCTAATTTGGTTCATCACATGAACCTAATCGTCTTGGTTCATCAAATGAACCTAATCTCCATCTAATTGCCCTTTGTGTGTGACCCTATAGGTTCTTATAACGTTGACAATGCTCCTAAACCCATTTAGAAGCATAAGTAATGAGCGGTATCTAGCAACACATCATTACTACCCAAGTTACAAGAATGTTGAGATCCAACATCACCTTGTGACTACTAATTGTGACGTATCACAATATATGACAAGTGTCCTTCTATCTTGACATCTAGATTGATCAATATGAGGCATAGACCATGTCATTCGCTAACCAATCTAAATCTTGAATCCCAAGTAGACTGACTCAATCAAATGAGCTCAACATCTCATATTGACTCATTTAGGCATGGCCATGTACTTAGTGGTCTCACTCTATCAAGAATAATAATGTCACTCCCGTCATATAGGAGGGATAGATTCCATCTACATCACTCACATCCCTCCGCATAATTTGTTACATACCCAGTAATCGCCTTTATGAAGCCAAAGTATGCAACTCCTTATGTAGGGAACCATAGTGACTTCAGGTCCAAGGACAAATAGTCATACTAATAGACACATGAGAAAGTATAGGACACTCATATAACGATCCACGATACTTTCTCATGGCGGGTCATTCAGTATACATTCTCCAATGCATACCCATGTGTCAACTTGATATCTCCATATCCATGACTTTGTGAGATCAAGTCATCAAGTTGACCTACATGCTAGTCTCGTCGCATTAACATTGTCCTTGAATACTAATACTTGACTAGGAATGATTAAAAGTAGTGTTCCATATATCATCTCACTATCGATTCAACTAACCGATTGATATAGGTAAGAACCTTCTACTCAAGGATGCTATTATACTTAATTATTTAACACCAATACAAGTAAGCATAATAACCATAAACAAATGCCTTTTTATATATATAAGAATATGATACAAATAGTCCATACAACAATCATCAAATGATTAGCTCTAGGGCTCTAACTAACTACCAATCCCCCACTAGCACTAGTGCCAATCAGTATAGGCTCTAAGGCCCAATGACCTAATGTGACCATCATGCTTTCTCTGTGCCAAAGCCTTGGTCAAGGGATCTGCGATGTTAGCCTCAGTGGGTACTCTGCAAATCTTCACATCTCCTCTATCGATGATCTCTCGAATGAGATGGAAGCGCTGTAGTATGTGTTTGGTCCGCTGGTGTGAGCGAGGTTCCTTGGCCTGTGCTATTGCTCCATTGTTGTCATAATAGAGCTCTATGGGATCAACTATGCTAGGAATCACCCCAAGCTTAGTAATGAACTTGCGGATCCAAACTGCCTCCTTTGCTGCTTCTGATGCAGTAATATACTCGGCTTCTGTTGTAGAATCAGCTACTGTGTCCTGCTTCAAACTCTTTCAGCTCACAGCACCACCATTTATGCAAAACACGAACCCCGATTGCGATCGATAATCATCCTGATCAGTTTGGAAGCTAGCATCACTGTAACCCTTTAAATCTAGCTCGTCATCGCCTCCATATATCAAGAAATATTCTTTAGTCCTTCTCAAGTATTTAAGAATATTCTTGACTGCTATCCATTGACTTTCACCTGGATCTGACTGGTATTTGCTTGTCATGCTCAAAGCATATGAGACATCAGGACGAGTACATAGCATGGCGTACATGATAGATCCTATGGCTGAAGCATGAGGTATTTGTTGTTAGTTAGAGTCCTAGAGTCAATCATTTGATGATTGTATTATGAATTTATTGTATCATATTCTTATATATAAATAAAGGCATTTGTTTTTATTATTATACTCACTTGTATTGGTGCCAAATAAACTAAGTATAATAGCATCCTTGAGTAGAAGGTTCTCACCTATATCAATCGGTTAGTTGAACCGATAGTGAGATGATATAGGGAACACTACTCTTAATCATTCCTAGTCGAGTATTAACATTCAGGGACAATGTTAATGCAATAAGACTAGCTTGTAGGTCAACTCGATGACTTGATCTCACAAGTCATGGATATAGAGATATCAAGTTGACACATGGGTATGCATTGGAGAATGTATACTGAATGACCCGCCATGAGAAAGTATCATGGATCGTTATATGAGTGTCATATACTTTCTCATGTGGCTATTAGTATGACTACTAGTCCTTAGACATGAAGTCACCATGGATCCCTACATAAGGAGTTATGTACTTTGGTTTCGTCAAAAGTCACCCGTAACTGGGTGGACTATAAAGGCGATTATTGGGTATGTAACGAATTATGCAGAGGAATGTGAGTGATGTAGATGGGATCTATCCCTCCTATATGACAGGAGCGACATCAATATTCTTGATAGAGTGAGACCACGATGTGCATGGCCATGCCCAAATGAGTCAATATAAGATATTGAGCTCATTTGATTTAGTGAGTCTACTTGGAGTTCAAGATTTAGATTGGTCAGAGGATGACACGGTCTATGCCTCACATTGATCAATCTAGATGTCTAGGATAGAAGGACACTTGTCATATATTGTGAGGAGTCACAATTAGTAGTCACAAGGTGATGTTGGATCTCAACATTCTTATAACTTAGGTAGTAATGATGTGTTGCTAGATACCGCTCATTACTTATGCTTCTAAAAGGGTTTAGGAGCATTGCTAACGTTATAAGAACCTATAGAGTCACACACAAAGGACAATTAGATGGAGATTATGTTCATTTGATGAACCTAAAGGATTAGGTTCATGTGATGAACCAAATTGGATTAAGAGTAATCCAAAGTAGGCTAATTGTGTTGGACTCAATTTGGTTCATGTATTAGATGAGTCTAATTTGGACTTAGACTCATTGAATTAATTTAATTTAATGAATAGAGATTCATTAAATTAAAATTGACTTGAACCAATGGTTAGATTAGATCAACCAAGAGAGAGAAGTGGTCAAGTTTGACTTGACTTGAGAGGAAGATGAAATGTCAAGTTTGACTTGACCATTTGCCACCTCATTGGTGAGTTGGCATTGAGTGGGCCAATGATGATGCTCCACATCATCATGGTTTCTTAAGTGGGATGCCACCTCATGGGAGTTACCAAGAGTTGTGACTCTTGGCCTTCCATGGAGGTTACAACTCCACCTAAAGTGGCCGGCCACTTTTATTCATCAAGGGATTTTTATTTTTCTTTTGTAACTCCATCTTCTTCTTCCTCTAGAGTTTTCTTCTTGCTCTCCCTCTCCTCACTTACTTATCTCTAAGGTTGCTAGCACATCCTTAGAGGTTTTTCTCCATCTCTTGCTTGTGTGGATACACATAGAGAAGTGTCTACTTTCACACTTTCGAGATCCGGCGAACCGAGGACAAGCGGGATTGCGAAGGGCTTCGCATCAAAGGTATATTCCTTCTCCTTTGTAGATCTACTGTAGATCGAGGTTTATAAACTCGTACTCGTAAGTTTTTCGAAAGTTTTATCTACGCACGGATCCGGTGGCGGGGGTTTCGGGGTTTCCGCGACGCAAAAGCGATTTTCTTGGCCCGAAAAATCCAACAGTAGTATCAGAGCCACGTGCGAAGACTTGTACGAGTTTAGTTTGATTTTTATGAAAAATATAGCTTCTGTGATTTTCTGTAAATTTAAGTTTTTATGGATTTTTATGAGTAATTTTCTCGTAGAAGCGAAGCACAAGTGTTTATACACTTGTAGGCTTCGACTACCGAGAATTTTTTTTCGAAACGGCAAGGTTTCGCCCCAAAACTTTTTGGGACAGCGAACTAAGGCGCTGTAGGATCGCTTAGGGACACTCGCGATGGTTAGATCGCGGGTAGGGGCACTGCCCCTGGCCCCGTAAGGGGATTCATTCCGCGATTGCGCCCGAAAACCGCTAAACGGGACCGCCGGGAAATTATACTCGTAAAAATTGTAAAAATTAGTATTAAAATTACAGAAAATTATGAAAATTACATAATTTAGAATTATTTATAATTTGTGATAATCATGGCCCAAGAAGACTCAATCTTATTAGATTTGTGTTGTAATTCATAATACGGTCTGCGCGCCGTCATTTGTGTTGTGCGTGTTGTACATTTGATTCGCGACCTGCGCGTCGTGCCTTTCTCTATTATTTATTCTTGTTATAAATTAGTTTAGACTCGAATGTAACTCGAGTTTCAAAATTATAATGTACAAAATTGGAGCGGTGGAAGGTCCACTCGAGACGGAGTTACGAGAAGGGCACGAGCAACACAAGGTGGTCAAAGGGAGGAGCTTAAGAAGCTGTTGACCCTAGGTTGACCATCCGATCTTCTCATTGACTTGAGATGATCGTAGTAGGGCCATGACTAATCACAAATTAATTTAATTAATTGCTTGTGTATATGTGATGCATGATTAAGTAATTAATTAGTGCCTAACGATTAGATTAGATTTAAGTCGTGCACATGATGCACCCTTTCGATTAGATTAGATCTATCGAGTATATGATACACATCATCATTTAGATTAGATCTAAATCACGTCAACTCTAATGCCTACCGTGTCGTGATACCTATCACTACCTCGATCACATGTGTTGTTGAATCTGCTAAAGCATAGCAACACATATTATCTTGGTAGGGTACGGAGGGACAATCTTGGTCCCGCTTATCAACGCATGGGCGAATACAAACTCAATTAGATTGAGTATTCCTAGTTAACTCGGTGGATCGAGTACAACTATAGGCATTCTTCCAATGGTTGAAAAGATAGGACATAAATCACATTTATATTAATTCTTGGGCGTATAAGCCAAAGCTAACTCAAGTTTTAATATAACTGCGGATAATGATCCTATAAACAAGAGTTGCATAGAGATGTAATTGGAAAATCGTTACCTACCGATCATACTAAATCTTGGGCGTATTAGCCAAAGCTAACTCAAGGGTTAGTATGATGTGAATCTTGTCCCACATGAATTATAGAATTCAGTGGGAGCATCATTTAGTTAAAGGCCTAATTAAATGATTTAAAAGAATATGATATTTATTTTCTACATTTTTTCTGTTGTAGATAACCATGACGTCGAATACGAACTCTTTCTCCCTACGTTCTTTCCTTGAGAAAGACAAGCTCAACGGAGCAAATTTCCTAGACTGGTACAGGAACCTGAGAATAGTTCTCACCTAAGAACGTAAACTGTACGTTCTGGAGCAGCCCATTCTGGAGGCTCCTCCTGCCACTGCCACACGAGCTGACCGAGATGCTTACAAGAAGCATCAAAATGATGCATTAGATGTGTCATGTCTTATGCTTGCGACCATGAACTCTGAGCTTCAGAAGAAACACGAGTTAATGGGCGCTTATGATATGGTTGAACATCTTCGTCAACATCAAGGATAAGTAAGGCACTGGAAGAGGAACTGCATAGGATACTTGGAAGATCTTAAGAAGAAGAGAAATAAGATTTCTACTTCAGGTATAAATGTTATAGAAGTCAACCTCTCTATTTTTTCATCGTGGGTATTAGATACCGAATGTGCTTCTCACATTTGTACTAATGTACAAGCGTTGAGAAATAGCAGAGCATTGACGAAGGGCGAGATAGACCTACGAGTAGGCAATGGAGCACGAGTTGCTGCTGTTGCTGTAGGAACTTACTATCTATCTCTACCCTCTGGGCTTGTACTAGAATTAGATGAATGTTGTTATGTGTCTGCCTTAACTAAGAACATTATATCAGTTTCTTGTTTGGACAAGAAAGGATTCTCTTTTATAATAAAGGATAAATGTTGTTCTGTTTATTTAAAAGATATGTTCTATTTTAGTGCACCTCTGATGAACGGACTCTACATTATAGACCTTGAAAGCCCTATCTATAACATAAATACAAAGAGGTTCAAGTCAAATGACCTGAACCAAACCTATCTCTGGCACTGTCGCTTAGGCCATATAAATGACAAGCGCTTATCCCAGCTCCATAAGGATGGTTTGCTGGACACATTTGATTTTGAATCTTATGAGACGTACGAGTCATGCCTACTAGGTAAGATGACCAAGACTCCCTTTAGTGGACACAGCGAAAGAGCGATTGATTTGTTAGGACTTATACATAGTGATGTATGTGGCCCTTTCAATGTCGCTGCTAGAGGCGGTTATAGGTACTTCATAACATTTACTGATGACTTCAGTAGATATGGTTGTGTGTACTTGATGACACATAAGTCTGAATCCTTTGAAAAGTTTAAAGAATTCAAAAATGAAGTACAGAACCAGCTTGGCAAAAGTATTAAGATACTTCGATCAGATCGAGGTGGAGAATACCTTAGCCATGAGTTTCGTGACTACCTAGCTGAGTGTGGGATTCTATCCCAACTCACTCCTCCTGGAACACCACAGTGGAATGGTGTATCCGAAAGGAGGAATCGTACCCAATTAGATATGGTACGATCTATGATGAGTCACACAAATCTTCCGTCATTCCTTTGGGGCTATGCTCTAGATACGGCAGCTTTTATACTCAACCGAGTTCCATCCAAGGTCATGATAAAGACACCATATAGGATATGGACTGGGAGAGATGTCCAAATATCTTTTATGAGGATTTGGGGTTGTGAGGCTTACGTTAGACGTCAAGTCTCAGACAAATTAGGACCCAAATCCGACAAGTGCTACTTTATTGGATATTCCAAGGAAACTAAAGGATATTACTTCTACATTCCCAGTCAGCACAAGGTAGTTGTGGCAAAGACTGAGGTCTTTCTAGAAAGGGACTTTGTTTCTAGAAAGACTAGTGGGAGCACGTTCGATCTTGAAGAAGTTCAAGATGCGAACAATAGCACTGAAGCCTCGATGGAAGTTGAACTAGAACCACAAAGTATTGTGGATGATGTTGTTCCACAAGGAGTTGAGGAACAACAAACAGTTCAAGTAGACATACCTCTTCGCAGGTCTGATAGGGTACGTTGTCAGCCTGAGAGATACTCATTTCTCTTGTCTGACCATGATGACGTTGTGCCCATAGAGGATGAGCCTACCACCTATCAGGAAGCTGTGATGAGACCAGATTTCGAGAAATGGCTAGAGGCCATGAGATCCGAGATAGAATCATTGTACACCAACCAAGTATGGACTTTGGTTGATCCACCTGAAGGGGTAAAACCCATTGGGTGTAAGTGGGTCTTTAAGAGAAAGACTGACATGGATGGACTTATCTATAAGGGTCGCTTGGTAGCTAAAGGTTTCAAGAAGATTCATTGTATTGACTATGATGAAACCTTTTCTGCAGTAGCGATGTTTAAGTCCATTCGGATCATGCTTGCTATTGTAGCTTACCATGACTATGAGATATGGCAGATGGATGTCAAAACCGCATTTTTGAATGGAAACCTACTCGAGGATGTGTACATGACACAACCTGAGGGTTTTGTAGATCCACAGCATACTAGCAGAGTATGCAAGCAGCATAGGTCCATTTATGGACTAAAGCAAGCTTCTCGGAGCTGGAATCTTTGATTCGATGATGCAATCAAACAGTTTGGTTTCATTAAGAATGAAGATGAGCCTTGTGTCTACAAGAAGATTATAGGGGATATAGTTGTCTTCCTCATATTGTATCTGGATGACCTACTACTCATTGGGAAGGACATCCCTTTACTTCAGTCTGTCAAGACCTGGCTAGGGAGTTGTTTCTCAATGAAGGACTTAGGTGAGGCACCCCGCATTCTAGGGATACAGATCTATGGAGATAGATCTAAGAGATTACTTGGCCTAAGTCAGAGTATATATATTGATAAGGTACTCCTTCGATTTTCCATGCAGAACTCCAAGAAGGGATTTCTGCCGATGTCACATAGCGTGAGTCTTTCAAAGACTCAAGGTCCCTCTTCTAGAGAGGAGAGAGACCGCATGGATCAGATCCCTTATGCCTCAGTCAAAGGATCTATCATGTACGCCATGCTATGTACTCGACCTGATGTCTCGTATGCTTTGAGCATGACGAGCAGATACCAGTCAGATCTAGGTGAAAGTCACTGGATAGCGGTCAAGAATATTCTTAAGTACTTGAGAAGGACTAAAGAATATTTCTTGATATATCGAGGCAATGATGAGATAGTTGTAAAGGGTTACAGTGATGCCAGGTCCAGACCGATCAGGATGATTATCGATCGTAGTCAGGGTTCGTATTTAGCATAAATGGTGGTGATGTGAGCTGGAAGAGTTCGAAGCAGGACACAGTAGCTGATTCTACGACAAAGACCGAGTACATTGCTGCATCAGAGGTAGCAAAGGAGGCAGTTTGGATCCGCAAATTCATCACTGAACTTGGGGTGGTTCCCAGTATCGCTGACCCTATTGAGCTCTATTGTGACAACAATGGAGCTATAGCACAGGCGAAGGAACCGTTCACACCAGCGGACCAAACACATACTACGACACTTCCATCTCATTCGAGAGATTATCGAGAGAGGAGATGTGAAGATTTGCAGAGTACACACAGAGGCTTACATCGTAGATCCCTTGACCAAGGCTTTGGCACAAAGGAAGCATGATGGTCACACTAGGTCATTGGGGCTCAGAGCCTACACTGATTGGCACTAGTTCTAGTGGGAGATTGTTAGTTAGAGCCCTAGAGACAATCATTTGATATTGTATTATGGACTTATTGTATCATATTCTTATATATATATAAAGGCATTTGTTTTGGTTATTATACTTACTTGTATTGGTGCCAAATAATCTAAGTATAATAGCGTCCTTGAGTAGAAGGCTCTCACCTATATCAATCGGTTAGTTGAACCGATATTGAGATGATATAGGGAACACTACTCTTAATCATTCCTAGTCGAGTATTAACATTCAGGGACAATGTTAATGCAATAAGACTAGCATGTAGGTCAACTCAATGACTTGATCTCACAAGTCAAGGATATAGAGATATCAAGTTGACACATGGGTATGCATTGGAGAATGTATACTGAATGACCCGCCATGAGAAAGTATCATGGATCGTTATATGAGTGTCATATACTTTCTCATGTGGCTATTAGTATGACTACTAGTCCTTAGACCTGAAGTCACCATGGATCCCTACATAAGGAGTTATGTACTTTAGTTTTGTCAAACGTCACCCGTAACTGGGTGGACTATAAAGACGATTACTGGGTATGTAACGAATTATGCAGAGGGATGTGAGTGATGTAGATGGGATCTATCCCTCCTATATGACGGGAGCGACATCAATATTCTTGATAGAGTGAGACTACGATGTGCATGGCCATGCCCAAATGAGTCAATATAAGATATTGAGCTCATTTGATTTAGTGAGTCTACTTGGAGTTCAAGATTTAGATTGGTCAGAGGATGACACGGTCTATGCCTCACATTGATCAATCTAGATGTTTAGGATAGAAGGACACTTGTCATATATTGTGAGGAGTCACAATTAGTAGTCACAAGGTGATGTTGGATCTCAACATTCTTATAACTTGGGTAGTATTGATGTGTTGCTAGATACCGCTCATTACTTATGCTTCTAAAAGGGTTTAGAAGCATTGCCAACGTTATAAGAACCTATAGGGTCACACACAAAGGGAAATTAGATGGAGATTAGGTTCATTTGATGAACCTAAAGGATTAGGTTCATGTGATGAACCAAATTGGATTAAGAGTAATCCAAAGTAGGCTAATTGAGTTGGACTCAATTTGGTTCATGTATTAGATGAGTCTAATTTGGACTTAGACTCATTGAATTAATTTAATTCAATGAATAGAGATTCATTAAATTAAAATTGACTTGAACCAATGGTTAGATTAGATCAACCAAGAGAGAGAAGTGGTCAAGTTTGACTTGACATGAGAGGAAGATGAAAGGTCAAGTTTGACTTGACCATTTGCCACCTCATTGGTGAGTTGGCATTGAGTGGGCCAATGATGATGCTCCACATCATCATGGTTTCTTAAGTGGGATGTCACCTCATGGGAGTTACCAAGAGTTGTGACTCTTGGCCTTCCATGGAGGTTACAACTCCACCTAAAGTGGCCGGCCACTTTTATTCATCAAGGGATTTTTATTTTTCTTTTGTAACTCCATCTTCTTCTTCCTCTAGAGTTTTCTTCTTGCTCTCCCTCTCCTCACTTACTGATCTCTAATGTTGCTAGCACATCCTTAGAGGTTTTTCTCCATCTCTTGCTTGTGTGGATACACATAGAGAAGTGTCTACTTTGACACTTTCGAGATCCTACAAACCGAGGACAAGCGGGATTGCGAAGGGCTTCGCATCAAGGGTATATTCCTTCTCCTTTGTAGATCTACTGTAGATCGAGGTTTAGAAACTCATACTCGTAAGTTTTTCGAAAGTTTTATCTTCACACGAATCCGGTGGCGGGGGTTTCGGGGTTTCCGCGATGCGAAAAGTGGCTTTCGTGGCCCGAAAAATCAACATTTGATCCATGGGGTCTCTCTCCTCTCTAGAAGAGGCACCTTGAGTCTTTGAAAGACTCACACCATGTGACATCGGCAGAAATCCCTTCTTGGAGTTCTGCATGGCAAACCGAAGTAGTACCTTGTCAATGTATGTACTCTGACTTAGGCCAAGCAATCTCTTAGATCTATCTCTATAGATCTGTATGCCTAGAATGCGGGATACTTCACCTAAGTCCTTCATTGAGAAACAAGTCCCTAGCCAAGTCTTGACAGACTGCAGCAAAGGGATGTCTTTCCCAATGAGTAGTATGTCATTCACATACAATATAAGGAAGATAACTGTGTTCCCTACAACCTTCTTGTAGACACAAGGTTCATCTTCATTCTTGATGAAACCAAACTATCTTATTGCATCATCGAATCAAAGATTCCAGCTCCGAGAAGCTTGCTTTAGTCCATAAATGGACCTATGCAGCTTGCATACTCTGCCAGTATGCCGTGGATCTACAAAACCCTCAGGTTGTGTCATGTACACATCCTCGAGCAGGTTTCCATTCAGAAACACGGTTTTGACATCCATCTACCAGATCTCATAATCGTGCTATGCTGCAATAGCAAGCATGATCCGAATGGATTTAAACATCGCTACTGGAGAAAAGGTTTCATCATAGTCAATACCATGAATTTGTTTGAAACCTTTAGCTACCAAGCGACCCTTATAAATAAGTCCATCCATGTCAGTCTTTCTCTTAAAGACCCACTTACACCCAATGAGTTTGACCCCTTCAGGTCGATCAACCAAAGTCCATACTTGGTTAGTGTACATGGATTCCATCTCGGATCTCATGGACTCTAGCCATTTCTCGGAATCTGGTCTCATCACAGCTTCCTGATAGGAGGTAGGCTCATCCTCAATGAGCACAACATCATCATGGTCAGACAAGAGAAATGAATATCTCTCAGGCTGATGACGTACCCTATCAGAACTGTGAAGAGGTAGGTCTACTTGAACTGGTTGTGGTTCCTCAACTCCTTGTGGAACAACATCATCCACAACACTTTGTGGTTCTAGTTCAACTTCCATCGAGGCTTTAGTGCTATGGTCCACATCTTGAACTTTTTCAAGATCGAACGTACTTCCACTAGTCTTTCTAGAAACAAAGTCCCTTTCTAGAAATATCCCAGTCTTAGCCACAACTACCTTGTGTTGACTTGGAATATAGAAGTAATATCCCTTCGTTTCCTTGGGATATCCAATGAAATAACACTTGTTGGATTTGGGTCCCAATTTGTCAGAGACTTGACGTCTAACGTAAGTCTCACAACCCCAAATCCTCATAAAAGACACCTGGGCATCTCTTCCAGTCCATATCATATATGGTGTCTTTATTACAGCCTTGGATGGAACTCGGTTGAGTATGAAGGCTACTGTGTCTAGAGCATAGCCCCAAAGAAACATGGAAAGATCTGTGTGACTCATCATAAATCGTACCATATCTAATAAGGTATGATTCCTCCTTTCGGATACACCATTCCACTGTGGTGTTCCAGGAGGAGTGAGTTGAGATAGAATCCCACACTCAGCTAGATAGTCACGAAACTCATGGCTAAGGTATTCACCACCTCAATCTGATCGAAGTATCTTAATAATCTTGCCAAGCTGGTTTTGTACTTCATTCTTGAATTCTTTGAACTTTTCAAAGGATTCTGACTTTTGTGTCATCAGATACACATAACCATATCTACTGAAGTCATCAGTAAATGTAATGAAGTACCTATAACCACCTCTAGCAGTGACATTAAAAGGGCCACATACATCACTATGTATAAGACCAACAAGTCAGTCGCTCTCTCACTATGTCCACTAAAGGGAGTCATGGTCATCTTGCCAAGAAGGCATGGCTTGCATGTCTCAAATGATTCAAAATTAAATGAGTCCAGCAAACCATCTTTATGGAGATAGGATAAGCGTTTGTCATATATATGACATACGCGACAGTGCCAGATATAGGTTTGGTTCATGTCATTTGACTTGAACCTCTTGGTACTTATGTTATAGATAGGGTTTTCAAGGTCTAGAATATAGAGTCCGTTCATCAGAGGTGCACTACAATAGAACATATCATTTAAATAAACTGAACAACATTTGTTCTTTATTATAAATGAAAAGCCTTTCTTGTCTAAACAAGAAACTGATATAATGTTCTTAGACAAAGCATGCACATAACAACAATCATCCAATTCTAATACAAGCCCAGAAGGTAGAGATAGATGATAAGTTCCTACAACAACAGCAGCAACCCGTGCTCCATTGCCTACGCGTAGGTCCACCTCGCCCTTCGTCAATGCCTTACTATTTCTCAGCGACTGAACATTAATACAAATGTGAGAAGCACATCCGGTATCTAATACCCATGATGAATAAATAGATAGATTGACTTCTATAACATATATACCTAAAGTGGAAGTCTCACTTCTCTTCTTCTTAAGATCTTCCAAGTAGATTTTGCAGTTCCTCTTCCAGTGCCTGGTCTGACCGTAGTGGAAGCAGGTAGCATCCTTGGCGACCCCTCCTTTGGGTTTCAGTGCCTTGCCTTTGCCTTACCTTTAGGCTTGGGACTTTCCCTTACCTTTAGGCTTACCCTTGCCTATGTCCTTTTGCACCATCAAAATGGAGTTGGGCTTAACCTTCTTAAGGTTGATCTCAACAGTTCTCAACATACTCAGAAGCTCAGGCAGTGGCTTGTCAATTTCATTCATGTTATAATTTAGAACGAATTGACTATAGCTATCTAGCAAGGATTGCAAGATCAGGTCAGTGGCCAGCTCTTGGCCAAGCGGGAATCCCAACCTCTGTAGGTTTTCTATGTACTCAATCATTTTGAGTACATATGGGCCTACGGGAGTCCCATCTTGCATCTTGCACTGAAACAATGCCTTAGAGATCTCGAATCTCTCGTGCCTCGCTTGTCCTTGATATAGTTGACGAAGATGTTCAACCATATCATAAGCGCCCATCAACTCGTGTTGCTTCTGAAGCTCAGAGTTCATGGTCGCGAGCATAAGACATAACACATCTAATGCGTCATCTTGATGATTTTTGTAAGCATCACGATCAGCTCGTGTGGCAGTGGCAGGAGGTGCCTCGGGAATGGGCTGCTCTAGGATGTACAGTTTTTGTTCTTATGTGAGAACGATTCTCAGGTTCCTGTACCAGTCCAGGAAATTAGCTCTGTTGAGCTTGTCCTTCTCAAGGACGGAACGCAGTGAGAAAGAGTTCGTATTTGACGTCATGGTTATCTACAACAGAAAAATACAGAAAAATAAATATCATATTTTATTAATAATCTAATTAGGCCTTTTAATTAAATGATGCTCCCACTGAATTCTATAATTCATGTGGGACAAGATCAACATCATACTATGCCCTGAGTTAGCTTTGGCTAAATCGCCCAAGACTTAGTATGATCAGTAGGTAATTAATTACCAATTACATCTCTATGCAACTCTTGTATATAGGATCAAGATCCGCATTTATATTAAAACTCGAGTTAGCTTTGGCTAATATGCCCAAGAGTTAAAATAAACGTGATTTTGTCCCATCTTCCAACTATTGGATAAATTCCTATAGTTAAACTTGATTTAACTAGTTGTACTCAATCTAATTGAGTTTTTACTCACCCATGCGTTGATAGGCGGGACCAAGATTGCCCCTCCGTACCCTACCAAGATAATATGTGTTGCTCTGCTTTGGCAGATTCTGTTAGTCAGAGCCCTAGAGCCAATCATTTGATGATTGTATGGACTAATTGTATCATATTCTTGTATATTAATAAAGGTATTTGGATTTTGGTTATTATACTTACTTGTATTGGTGCCATATAAACTAAGTATAATAATGTCCTTGAGTAGATGGTTCTCACCTATATCAATCGGTTAGTTGAACCGATAGTGAGATGATATAGGAAACACTACTCTAAATCATTCCTAGTCGAGTGTTAACATTCAGGACAATGTTAATGCAATAAGACTAGCATGTAGGTCAACTCGATGACTTGATCTCACAAGTCATGGATATAGAGATATCAAGTTGGCACATGGGTATACATTAGAGAATGTATACTGAATGACCCTCCATGAGAAAGTATCATGGATCGTTATATGAGTGTCATATACTTTCTCATGTAGCTATTAGTATGACTACTAGTCCTTAGACCTGAAATCACCATAGATCCCTACATAAGGAGTTATGTACTTTAGTTTCGTCAAACGTCACCAGTAACTGGGTGGACTATAAAGGCGATTACTGGGTATGTAACAAATTATGTGGAGGGATGTGAGTGATGTAGATGGGATCTATCCCTCCTATATGACGGGAGTGACATTGGTATTCTTGATAGAGTGAGACCACGAAGTGCATGGGCATGCCCAAATGAGTCAATATAGGATATTGAGCTCATTTGATTTAGTGTGTCTACTTAGAGTTCAAGATTTAGATTGATTAGAGAAAGACACGGTCTATGCCTCATATTGATCAATCTAGATGTCTAGGATAGAAGGACACTTGTCATATTTTGTGAGGAGTCACAATTAGTAGTCACAAGGTGATGTTGGATCTCGACATTCTTGTAACTTGGGTAGTAATGATGTGTTGCTAGATACCGCTCATTACTTATGCTCCTAAATGGGTTTAGGGCATTGCCAACATTACAAGAACCTATAGGGTCACACACTTAGGACAATTAGATGGAGATTAGGCTCATATGATGAACCAAGAGGACTTGATTCATTTGATGGATCCAATTGGATTAAGAGTAATCCAAATTGGGCTAATTGAGTTAGACTCAAGTTGATTCATGTATACAATGAGTCTAATTTAGATTATGACTCATTAGATCAATTTAATTTAATGAATTAGATTCATTATATTAAGTTGGCTTGAATCAAATGGTTAGATTAAATCAACCATGGAAGAGATTTGGTCAAATTTGACTTGATTTGAGAGGAAGATGAAAAGTTAAGTTAGACTTGACTTTATGCCACCTCATTGGTGAGTTGGCATTGAAGTTGACCAATGATGTTACTCCACATCATCATGGGTGCCACCTCATGGAAGTTACAAAGTCATTTTCTTAATAACTTCACATTAATTGCATTTAATGGGGGGTTACACTAGGGGATGTGGCCGGCCACTTTGGTTTTGAATGGGAATTCAATTTTCCATTCTAGTGTGCATCTTCTTCCTTCTTCCTCTCAAGCTCTCCCTCTCCCTCTCCTCCTTGCTTGGCCGAATCTTACCAAGGTGCTAGCACACCTTTGTGTGAGGTTTTCTCCACCTACGTGTCCGTGTGGATACTTCTAGAGGACCGACGCTTGACGATCTAGAGATCCGGCAATTCCTTGGACGAGCGGGAATGCGAAAGGGCACGCTTCAAGGTATACTTCTTAACACATAGATCTAGGAGTAGATCTAGAAGTTTTTTGAAACTCGTACTCGTAATTTACGTTCGGTTTTTCCTTGCACGGATCTACGACTTTGGGTGATTCGGGGTTTCCGCGACGCGAAAAGCGGTTTTCGCGGCCCGAAAAACCCAACAGTGGTATCAGAGCCACGTGCAAGGCTTGTACGAGTTTAATTTTTGGTTTTATGAAAACTAAACCTTCTGTGATTTTCTGTAAAAATTTAGTTTTTTATGTTTTTATGGGTAATTTTTCCGTAGAAGCGAAGCACAAGTATCTCGGCACTTGTAGGCTTCGGCTACCGGGAAGTTTTTCCTTAAACGGCTTCGTTTTGCCCCAAATCCGTTTGGGACAGCGGGCTGGGGTGCCATTAGATTGCAAAGGAGCAACTCACGATGGTTAGATCGTGGGTAGGGGTACTGCCCCTAACCCCGCAAGGGGATTTGCTCCGCGATTGCACCCGAAATCGCTAAAAACGAACCTTCCGGGAAGATTTTTCCGAAACGGCAATGTCTCGACCCAAATCGTTTTGGGACAGCGAGTTTAGGCGCTGTTGGATCACAAAGGAACCCTCGCGATGGTTAGATCGCGGGTAGGGGCGCTGCCCCTGGCCCCGCAAGGGGATCCGTTCCGCGATTGCGCCCGAAACCGCTAAACGGGACCGCCGGGAAATTTTCCTCGTAAAAATTGTAAAAATTAATTTTAAAATTATAGAAATTTATGAAAATATATAATTTTGAATTATATATTAATTTTGTGATATTCGTGGCCCAAAAACCCAATATGATTGGATTGTGTTGTAATTCATAATACGGCCTACGTGCCGTTTTGTGTTTGTGAGTGTTGTATGTTTTTATTTTTCCGCGACCTGCGCGTCGTGCCTTTCTCATATATTCTGGTTGTAAATTAGATTTAGACTCGAACGTAACTCGAGTTTCAAATTGTAATGTACAAATTGGAGCGGTGGAGGGTCCACACGAGACGGAGTTCCGAGGCAGGCACGAGCAACACAAGGTGGTCAAAGGGAGGAGCTTGGAGAAGTTGTTGACCCTAGGTTGACCATTCGATCTTCTCATTGGCTTGAGAGGATCATAGTAGGGCCATGACTAAATCACAAATAGATTAATTAGTTAATTTCTTATGTATATGATGCATGTTTAATAAGTAATTAATTAATTAGTGCCTTACGATTAGATTAGATCTAAGTCGTGCACATGATGCACCCTTGCGATTAGATTAGATCTAAATCATGCACAAGATGCATCCTTTTCGATTAGATTAGATCTCGATCGAACCAACTCTAAATGCCTAACCGTGCCGTGATACCTATCACTACCTCGATCACATGTATTGTTGAATCTGCCAAAGCAGAGCAATACATAATATCTTGGTAGGGTACGGAGGGACAATCTTGGTCCCGCCTATCAACGCATGGGTAAATACAAACTCAATTAGATTGAGTATTCATAGTTGCTCGGTTAGATCGAGTCAACTATAGGCATTCTTCCAACGGTTGGAAAAGATAGGTCAAAATCACATCTATATTAACTCTCGGGCGTATTAGCCAAAGCTAACTCGAGTTTTAATATAAATGCGGATATTGATTTTATAAACAAGAGTTGCATAGAGATGTAATTGGTAATCGTTACCTACCGATCATACTAAGCCTTGGGCGTATTAGCCAAAGCTAACTCAAGGGTTAGTATGATGTGGATCTTGTCCCACAAGAATTATAGAATTCAGTGGGAACATCATTTAATTAAAGGCCTAATAAAATGATTTTAAAAGAATATGATACTTATTTCTGCAAATTTTCTGTTGTAGATAACCATGACGTCGAATACGAATTCTTTCTCCCTGCGTTATGTCCTTAAGAAGGACAAGCTCAACGGAGCAAATTTCCTGGACTGGTACAGGAACCTGAGAATAGTTCTCACTCAGGAACGTAAACTGTACGTTCTGGAGCAGCCCATTCCGGAGGCTCCTCCTGCCACTGCCACGCGAGCTGACCGGGATGATTACAAGAAGCATCAAGATGACGCATTAGATGTGTCCTGTCTAATGCTTGTAACCATGAACTCTGAGCTTCAGAAGCAACATGAGTTGATGGGTGCTTACGATATGGTTGAACATCTTCGTCAACTATATCAAGGACAAGCAGGGCACTGGAAGAGGAACTTCACAGGATACCTGGAAGATCTTAACAAGAAGAGAAATAAGATTTCTACTTCAGGTATAAATGTTATAGAAGTCAACCTCTATATTTCTTCGTCGTGGGTATTAGATACCGGATGTGCTTCGCACATTTGTACTAATGTACAAGCACTGAGAAATAGCAGAGCATTGACAAAGGGCGAGATAGATCTACGAGTAGGCAATGGAGCACGGGTTGCTGCTGTTGCTGTAGGAACTTATTTTCTATCTCTGCCCTCTGGGCTTATACTAGAGTTAGACGATTGTTGTTATATGCCTGCATTGACTAAGAACATTATATCAGTTTCTTGTTTGGACAAGAAAGGATTCTCGTTTATAATAAAGAACAAATGTTGTTCTGTCTATTTAAACGATATGTTCTATTGTAGTGCACCTCTGATGAACGGACTCTATATTCTAGACCTTGAGAGCTCTATCTATAACGTTAGTACCAAGAGATTCAAATCGAACGATATGAACCACACCTATCTCTCGCACTGTCGCTTAGGTCATATAAATGACAAGCGCTTATCCCAGCTCCATAAGGATGGTTTGCTGGACTCATTTGATTTTGAATCATATGAGATATGCGAGTCATGCCTACGAGGCAAGATGACAAAGACTCCCTTTAGTGGGCACAGCGAGAGAGCGACTGATTTGTTAGGACTCATACATAGTGATGTATGTGGCCCTTTCAATGTCGCTGCTAGAGGCGGTTATAGATACTTCATCACATTTACTGATGACTTCAGTAGATATGGTTATGTGTACTTGATGACACATAAGTCCGAATCCTTTGAAAAGTTCAAAGAATTCAAGAATGAAGTACAGAACCAGCTTGGCAAGAGTATTAAAATACTTCGATCAGATCGAGGTGGTGAATACTTAAGCCATGAGTTTCGTGACTATTTAGCTGAGTGTGGGATTCTATCCCAACTCACTCGTCCTGGAACACCACAGTGGAATGGTGTATCCGAAAGGAGGAATCGTACCCTATTAGATATGGTACGATCTATGATGAGTCACACAGATCTTCCGACATACCTTTGAGGCTATGGTCCAGAAACGGCAGCTTTCATTCTCAACCGAGTTCCATCCAAGGCCGTGATAAAGACACCATATAGGATATGGACTAGGAGAGATGCCCAGGTGTCTTTCATGAGGATTTGGGGCTGTGAGCCTTATGTACGACGTCAAGTCTCAGACAAATTAGGACTCAAATCCGACAAGTGCTATTTCATCGGATATCCCAAGGAAACTAAGGGATATTACTTCTACATTACCAGTCAGCACAAGGTAGTTATGGCAAAGACTGGGGTCTTTCTAGAAAGGGACTTTGTTTCTAGAAAGACTAGTGGGAGCATGTTCGATCTTGAAGAAGTTCAAGATGCGAATACTAGCACTGAAGCCTCGATGGAAGTTGAACTGGAACCACAAAGTGTTGTGGATGATGTTCCACAAGGAGTTGAGGAACAACAACCAGTTCAAGTAGACATACCTCTTCGCAGGTCTGATAGGGTACGTCATCAGCCTGAGAGATACTCATTTCTCTTGTCTGACCATGATGACGTTATGCTCATAGAGGATGAGCCTACCACCTATCAGGAAGCTGTGATGAGACCAGATTCCGAGAAATGGCTAGAGGCCATGAGATCCGAAATGGAATCCATGTACACCAACCAAGTATGGACTTTGGTTGATCCACCTGAAGGGGTAAAACCCATTGGGTGTAAGTGGGTCTTTAAGAGAAAGACTTACATGGATGGACTTATCTATAAGGGTCGCTTGGTAGCTAAAGGTTTCGAGCAGATTCATTGTATTGACTATGATGAAACCTTTTCTCCAGTAGCGATGTTTAAGTCCATTCGGATCATGCTTGCTATTGCAGCCTACCATGACTATGAGATATGGCAGATGGATGTCAAAACCATGTTTCTGAATGGAAACCTGCTCAAGGATGTGTACATGACACAACCTGAGGGTTTTGTAGATCCACAGCATACTAGCAGAGTATGCAAGCTGCATAGCTCCATTTATGGACTAAAGCAAGCTTCTCGGAGCTGGAATCTTCGATTCGATGATGCAATCAAATAGTTTGGTTTCATCAAGAACGAAGATGAGCCTTGTGTCTACAAGAAGGTTGTAGGGGATAGAGTTGTCTTCCTTATATTGTATGTGGATGACATACTACTCATTGGGAAGGACATCCCTATGCTTCAATCTGTCAAGACCTGGCTAGGGAGTTGCTTCTTAATGAAGGACTTAGGTAAGGCATCCCGCATTCTAGGGATACAGATCTATAGAGATAGATCTAAGAGATTGCTTGGCCTAAGTCAGAGTACATACATTGACAAGGTACTCCTTCGGTTTGCCATGCAGAACTCCAAGAAGGGATTTCTGCCGATGTCACATGGCGTGAGTCTTTCGAAGACTCAAGGTCCCTCTTCTAGAGAGGAGAGAGACCGCATGGATCAGATCCCTTATGCCTCAGCCATAGGATCGATCATGTACGCCATGCTATGTACTCGACCTGATGTCTCGTATGCTTTGAGCATGACGAGCAGATACCAGTCAGATCCAGGTGAAAGTCACTGGATAGCGGACAAGAATATTCTTAAGTACTTAAGAAGGACTAAAGAATATTTCTTTATATATGGAGGCAATGATGAGCTAGCTGTAAAGGGTTACAGTGATGCTAGCTTCCAGACTGACCAGGATGACTATAGATCGCAGTCGGGGTTCGTATTTTGCATTAATGGTGGTGCTGTCAGCTGGAAGAGTTCGAAGCAGGATACAGTAGCTGATTCTACAACAGAAGCCGAGTACATTGCTGCATCAGAGGCAGCAAAGGAGGCAGTTCATCACTGAACTTGGGGTGGTTCCTAGCATCGCTGACCCAGTTGAGCTCTATTGTGACAACAATGGAGCTATAGCACAGGCGAAGGAACCTCGCTCACACCAGCGGACCAAGCACATACTACGGCGCTTCCATCTCATTCGAGAGATTATCGATAGAGGAGATGTGAAGATTTGCAGAGTACCTACAGAGGCTAACATCGCAGATCCCTTGACCAAGGCTTTGGCACAGAGAAATCATGATGGTCACACTAGGTCATTAGGCCTTAGAGCCTATACTGATTGGCACTAGTGCTAGTGGGGGATTGTTAGTCAGAGCCCTAGAGCCAATCATTTGATGATTGTATGGACTAATTGTATCATATTCTTGTATATTAATAAAGGCATTTGGATTTTGATTATTATACTTACTTGTATTAGTGCCAAATAAACTAAGTATAATAATGTCCTTGAGTAGATGGTTTTCACCTATATCAATCGGTTAGTTGAACCGATAGTGAGATGATATAGGAAACACTACTCTAAATCATTCCTAGTCGAGTGTTAACATTCAGGGACAATGTTAATGCAATAAGACTAGCATGTAGGTCAACTCGATGACTTGATCTCACAAGTCATGGATATAGAGATATCAAGTTGACACATGGGTATACATTAGAGAATGTATACTGAATGACCCGCCATGAGAAAGTATTATGGATCGATATATCAGTGTCATATACTTTCTCATGTGGCTATTAGTATGACTACTAGTTCTTAGACCTGA
Organism: Zingiber officinale; assembly: GCF_018446385.1. Classification (NCBI taxonomy): domain Eukaryota; kingdom Viridiplantae; phylum Streptophyta; class Magnoliopsida; order Zingiberales; family Zingiberaceae; genus Zingiber; species Zingiber officinale. The sequence continues at coordinate 37,080,852 of NC_056007.1, read as the reverse complement.
AATCACCAAAGATCCCTACATAAGGAGTTATGTACTTTAGTTTCGTCAAACGTCACCCGTAACTGGGTGGACTATAAAGGCGATTACTGGGTATGTAACAAATTATGCGGAGGGATGTGAGTGATGTAGATGGGATCTATCCCTCCTATATGACGGGAGTGACATCGGTATTCTTGATAGAGTGAGACCACGAAGTGCATGGCCATGCCCAAATGAGTCAATATAGGATATTGAGCTCATTTGATTTAGTGTGTCTACTTGGAGTTCAAGATTTAGATTGATTAGAGGATGACACGGTCTATGCCTCATATTGATCAATCTAGATGTCTAGGATAGAAGGACACTTGTCATATTTTGTGAGGAGTCACAATTAGTAGTCACAAGGTGATGTCGGATCTCGACATTCTTGTAACTTGGGTAGTAATGATGTGTTGCTAGATACCGCTCATTACTTATGCTCCTAAATGGGTTTAGGGCATTGCCAACGTTACAAGAACCTATAGGGTCACACACATAGGACAATTAGATGGAGATTAGGTTCATATGATGAACCAAGAGGACTTGATTCATTTGATGGATCCAATTGGATTAAGAGTAATCCAAATTGGGCTAATTGAGTTAGACTCAAGTTGATTCATGTATACAATGAGTCTAATTTAGATTATGACTCATTAGATCAATTTAATTTAATGAATTAGATTCATTATATTAAGTTGGTTTGAATCAAATGGTTAGATTAGATCAACCATGGAAGAGATTTGGTCAAGTTTGACTTGATTTGAGAGGAAGATGAAAAGTTAAGTTAGACTTGACTTTATGCCACCTCATTGGTAAGTTGGCATTGAAGTGGACCAATGATGTTACTCCACATCATCATGGGTGCCACCTCATGGAAGTTACAAAGCCATTTTCTTAATAACTTCACATTAATTGCATTTAATGGGGGGTTACACTAGGTGATGTGGCCGACCACTTTGGTTTTGAAAGGGAATTCAATTTTCCATTCTAGTGTGCATCTTCTTCCTTCTTCCTCTCAAGCTCTCCCTCTCCCTCTCCTCCTTGCTTGGCCGAATCTTACCAAGGTGCTAGCACACCTTTGTGTGAGGTTTTCTCCACCTACGTGTCCGTGTGGATACTTCTAGAGGACCGACGCTTGACGGTCTAGAGATCCGGCAATTCCTTGGATGAGCGGGAACGCGAAAGGGCACGCTTCAAGGTATACTTATTAACACATAGATCTAGGAGTAGATCTAGAAGTTTTTGAAACTCGTACTCGTAATTTACGTTCGGTTTTTCCTTGCACGGATCTACGGCTTTGGGTGATTCGGGGTTTCCGCGACGCGAAAAGCGGTTTTCGCGACCCGAAAAACCCAACAAATTCAACAACATGTGATCGAGGTAGTGATAGGTATCACGGCATGGTAGGCATTTTTGAGTTGACGCGATTGAGATCTAATCTAATCGACGATGTGTATCATATACTCGATTAGATCTAATCTAATCGTGGAGGTGCATCATGTGCGCAACTTAGATCTAATTTAATCGTGAAGGCACTAATTAATTACTAATCTAGCATGCATCACATATACACACACATTAATTTTGTGATTAGTCATGGACCTACTACGATCATCTCAAGCCAATGAGAAGATCGGATGGTCAACCTAAGGTCAATAGCTTCTCAAGCTCCTTCCTTTGACCACCTTGTGTTGCTTGTACCCTCCTCATAACTCTGTCTCGAGTGAACCTTCCACCGCCTCATTTTGTACATTACAAATGGTGAAAGTCGAGTTACATTCGAGTCTAAAATATTTACAACAGGAATAAATAAATAGAAAGGCACGACGCGCAGGTCGTTTATCAAATATACAACACGCACAATCACATGACGGCACGCAGGCCGTATTATGAATTACAACACAATTTCCAATCAAATTGGGGTCTTTTGGACCATGACCATCACAAAATGATACACAATTCTAAATTATGTAATTTCCATAAATTTTTTGTAATTTTTGTCTAATATTTTTACGATTTTATGAGTAAAAGTTTCCGGCGGTCCCGTTTTACGATTTTCGGGTGCAATCGCGGAACGAAGCCCCTTGCGGGGTTAGGAGCAGCACCCCTACCCGCGATATAACCATCGCGAGTGTTCCTAAGTGATCCTACAGCGCCTTAGCCCGCTGTCCCAAAATGATTTGGGGCGAAACCTTGCCGTTTCAGAGAAATTTTCTCGGTAGTCGAAGCCTACAAGTGTCTAAACTCTTGTGCTTCGCTTCTACGAGAAAAATACCCATAAAATCTATAAAAATAGTGCATTTACAGAATATTACAGAACTGATATTTTTCATAAAAATACAAACAAAAACTCATACGCGCTTCGCACGTGGCTCTGATACCACTGTTGGGTTTTTCGGGCCGCAAAAACCGCTTTTTGCGTTGCGGAAACCTCGAAACCCCGCCACCGGATCCGTGCGACGAAATAAAATTTACGTAAAACTTCAAGTACGAGTTTCTAGCCTAGATCTAAACTAGATCTACAAAGGAGAAGAGCTTTTACCCTTGATGCGATGCCCTTTGCTAATCCCGCTCGTCCAAAGGTTCACTGGATCTCGAGAGTATCAAAGTAGATACTCCTCAATGTGTATCCACATAAGCAAGAGATGGAGAAACCAAACAAAAGGTGTGCTAGCACCTTTGAAAGGTCTCGGCCAAGGAGGAGGAGGAGAGGGAGAGAAGAAGCAAGGAAGAAGATGATCTCTTCAATGAGTACACAAAAACGTTTAACACCCTTGCATGTGGTCGGCCACTAAAGGAAGAGGTTATATACCTCCATGGGATATCAAGAGTCACAACTCTTGATCTCCCTCATGAGGTGGCACACACATGTGCTAGCCTTGATGATGTGGCACATCATCATTAGTCCACTTAATGACAACTCACAAATGAGGTGGCAAATGGTCAAGTCAAACTTGACTTAAATTCTCCCATTGGTTGATCAAATCTAACCATTGATTCAAGCCAATTTAATATAATGAATCTCTATTCATTGATTAAATTGATTCAATGAAACATAATCTAAATTAGATCCATTGAACACATGAATCAAATCGAGTCCAACTCAATTAGTTTAATTTAGATTACTCTTAATCTAATTTGGTTCATCACATGAACCTAATCCTCTTGGTTCATTAAATGAACCTAATCTCCATATAATTACCCTTTGTGTGTGACCCTATAGGTTCTTGTAACGTTGGCAATGCTCCTAAACCCATTTAGAAGCATAAGTAATGAGCGGTATCTAGCAACACATCATTACTAACAAAGTTACAAGAATGTTGAGATCCAACATCACCTTGTGACTACTAATTGTGACGCCTCACAATATATGACAAGTGTCCTTCTATCCTTGACATCTAGATTGATCAATATGAGGTATAGACCGTGTCATCCTCTAATCAATCTAAATCTTGAATCCCAAGTAGACTCACTCAATCAAATGAGCTCAACATCTCATATTGACTCATTTGGGCATGGCCATGCACTTAGTGGTCTCACTCTATCAAGAATAATGATGTCACTCCCATCATAAAGGAGGGATAGATCCCATCTACATCACTCACATCCCTCCGCATAATTTGTTACATACCCAGTAATCGTCTTTATAGTCCACCCAATTACGGGTGATGTTTGACGAAGCCAAAGTATGCAACTCCTTATGTAGGGAACCATGGTGACTTCAGGTCCAAGGATTAATAGCCATACTAATAGCCACATGAGAAAGTATATGACACTCATATAATGATCCATAATACTTTCTCATGGCGGGTCATTCAGTATACATTCTCCAATGCATTCCCATGTGACAACTTGATATCTCCATATCCATGACTTGTGAGATCAAGTCATCGAGTTGACCTACATGTTAGTCTCATCATATTAACATTGTCCTTGAATGCTAATACTTGACCTGGAATGATTAATAGTAGTGTTCCCTATATCATCTCACTATCGATTCAACTAACCGATTGATATAGGTAAGAACCTTCTACTCAAAGACGCTATTATACTTAGTTATTTGGCACCAATACAAGTAAGCATAATAACCATAAACAAATGTCTTTATATATATATAAGAATATGATATAATGAGTCCATACAATAATCATCAAATGATTGGCTCTAGGGCTTTAACTAACAATTGCTTCACTTATTTGGCCTTAGTATTAATTGGAATGTTATGAGGGCTACCTAGTACTGAAATAATTGTCTACATAACTTACAGTTTCCTTAGTAGCAATTGAAATGTTAGATTAGGTTCTAATTATGGGTTTAATTCTTATACAGTATGATCTTCTCTTAGTAAGAATTGCCATGTTATGTTGGCTGCTACTTAAGGAATTTAGTTCCTGTACAATATGATTTTTTTTCTTTTAGTATTAATTGCCATGCTACGATAACTTGCACCTTTTTGAATTGTAGTTCATATTAGAAGGAATCTCATTAATGCTAACGGCCATGTTATGTAACTTTTACCTTTGAATTGTAGTGTAGTATAGTAGGAATTTCATTAAAGCTAAATTTCCATGCTATGTTAGCTTCCATGTTTAAATTGTCAATTCCCTGTAGTAGGAGTTTTGTTAGTGTTAGTTGGCTTGTTATGTTATCCTTTGATTCGGAAGTTTAGTTCTTTCACAGCTTAAAACTATCTGTTGTTGTCTTATTATTTTTCCTAGATCTTGAAGTTAGTGGTAGATTTAATAAAAGGGAATAAGAGGTCAACTGGATGTATATGAACACATGTGGTGACAGTACGGGTTGGGTGCCCCGGGATGAGCTCCGGGGAGGGCCCTTCCAAAAGTGACTGGAATTGCATGCTATGACAGAGACTGTAACTCATGTGGGCTTCGACCCTATGACTGCATTTTCACCTAGGAGGTACCTCTAGGGTCATGGACTGGACTAATAGACTGGCTCTAATTGTGGTTAGCATAGTGTGGCATATACACCCTAGTTAACTAAGGAGGTTTTTATTTTTTCTGTGAGATACATCTTTCTTCTTTATAATGCAATCAACTTAGATAATTTGATATAGTACTGCTTTGGATTGTTTACTGTTCCTGAATGTCCTATTCTTCATATCGGTTTGTAATTGCTGGGCTGTAGACTCATGATGCCTACTTACAGGTGAGGAAGATGTGACCCAGGATGGGAGGGAGGGAACGCGGACGGGGTAGTCAAGGAGACCAGATGGATGCATGATACTGCCCAGAAGTTCCATGAGTGCCGTGTAGTTTTGGGTCTGTTAAAATAAAATTGCTACTGGAGTTCATGGTCTCATGTGTGATTCACTTGTTTTTTTTGTATTGACCGACGGTGATGTTTCGTTTACAGTGAGCATGATATATCTTGGTGTGAGAGATTTGTTCCAAAATTTCAAGTATGCCGGTTGATCCTGTCTGAGAAGTTTGACAAAATGGAAAGCTGGGGAGAGAACTTACTCCTGATGAAGAAGAATACCTGAGGATCCCCAATCCGAGAAAACCAAAGCGGATCCGGAAGAATAAAATCGCAGAACACCTCCTTGTGCAAAGACCCAAGTACAAAAGGAAGGATCTTGTGAAAAATACCAAGATCTGGAGCTCCGACAACTTCCTACGCACAAGAGATTGACCAACACTATCGTCAGTGACCTAAGACCAGGGTGGGAATTCCTGGCTAGGCCCTCCGACGCTCAAGTCAGTGATCTCTCTTATTGTGGAAGGACGAAGATGAACAGTGATTAAAATTAGGGTTTGTAATGGATAGTTGTGAGTGTGGTGAGCGTGAGCATACCTGGCCAACGGAGAGGATTCCCCGTTTTATATCACTTCATATAACCTCCGTAGTCATGAAGTGGACCCCGGTTTGTTAGAGTTTGTTATGAGATGGCGTCGGCCATGTACTTGCCGAAAATAACTTTTAAGGAATCTTTTTTGTACCCTAGATGTACCTTCTTTGTCGCCTAGTACCTGCAGAAGAGTCTAGAAGCATTCTCCTTGCCAAACCAATCAACCTGTTATACAATCACATAAGTTATTTATGAATATTCTCGAAATATTTGTTTTCGCCTTGTCTTATATCGAGTTATATTTATCGCTCATGTTTGCTCACCCTATTTCCACTATGTTATAGACAACTCGATATTATATTATGAATCTTGTAGGGCCTTGTGTCTTTACATACCTGGGCGATCATATATACTTGACCAATATCGGTTTATATCTAGATGTATTACTTCAGACAATCTTGACTTATCTATCTTAAACGCTTAAACCCTACCGATATTGGCCTAATTTTCTTAAGGTATTGTCCCAGCCGATATTGATCTATCCTTCTCAAGTTATATCCCGGATGATATTAGCCTACTTTCTTAAGATATATACCGACCGATATTGGCCTATATTTTCTTAAGCATGTTACCCCGACCAATATTGTCCTATACTTTCTTAAGCATGTTACCCCGGCCGATATTGACTTATATTTTCTTAAGCATGTTACCCCAGCCAATATTGGCCTATATTTTCTTTATCCTGTTTTCCCGGTCGATATTGGCCTATATTTCCTTAAGCCTGTTATTCCGACCGATATTGGCTATATTTCCTTAAGTCTGTTATCCCGGCCGATATTCATACTTGCTTAATTCTGCCATCTCTTTTCCCCTTTTTACCGGGGACCTACTAAACCTAACCTATATCACTAGCCTTCCCTCCAAGTCTAGTTGAAGGAGGTGTAACTGACTGACTAGACCAAAGTCTATTTTTGTTTCTTTACCTATCTTTAATCGTGACTCTGCCATGGGCACTGCAATAGACTCGTGACCTTCTCTACTGTAGTTCTCGTGACTTATGGTACAGTAATCCCGTGAACTCCAGTATAGTGATCCTGTGAGTCCAAGTATAGTGATCCCGTGAGTCTTTTGACCCTTTAAATAGGGTTGTGATCCCCCTTCCTTCTTCACTTGCCTCAGTTCTTTTCCTCCTTGTTCGCCTCCCCTTACCAAGAGTATGGCTTTAGACCCCACCTTTCTGGGGGCAATTCTTGTTGGACAAGATGAAATCTATAGATGAAGCTGCCCAAGCTTTGGATCTAGCTAACTCTTTGGCACGAGAGCTGGAGGTATTTCTGTCGATCACCCAATTTCAAGTACGATCGGGAACGCCCTTGAGGAACAAAGTTCATTGAGATCTAGAACTTCAAGCCAAAGAAATGATTGCTTTTCAGACTCAACAGGCTTCAGAAGTGTTCACGTTAACCAAGGAGGTTCAAATAACTAGCATGTTGGCGTCATGATGGCAGCAAGGCCTAGGTCGTCTGCAGGCTAAGGTGGACACTCTGGAAGCAGAGCTCAAAATGTTCAAGCAGGGAGTGGACTGTTCCGTGACATGTCTGAGGGGGCTTAAACAAGTTTGCACCTCCTTTGTCCATGAGGCCACTCCTTTTCCAACTTTCTCCCCGGCGTAAAAGAACACACTGGTTCTTCTAAACGGGGAGGGGGGAGGGCAATTCGGTTGGATGACAGATTTTCATCCTACCCTCATGGCAGGCAAAATATTCTCACTTCTCCGATTTGGTCGGGTTTACCTTTAGCTGGGTTGAAGTTTTCTAAGAAGTTTGAGAGCTCATGTTTCAGCAGGCTTCCCTTCAAGTCTAGCTGAAGGAGGTGTCAGCCGACTGACTAGACATGAGTTTATGTTTAGTTGAGTTATCTAGCTTGGGCAATATTACATGCTCGATCGAGCTTTGCCTACTAAACATTTGTAGAACTTATTTATTTTTTGTTTAACTAATGACATATTTCTTAAACCATATATAAGGATAAATGCCCCAAATGTGATTGATATATTATACACTCAATCAACCCCTTTAACTTCGGATGACACAAACTTATCTTTTATAGACGTATTAACTCAACCGATATTGGCCTGTCTCTTATGCACATGTTAACCCGTCCGATATTAACCTGTTTATTATGAACGTGTTATCCTGACCGCTATTGACCTGTCTATTATGAACATGTTATATATCCCGGCCGGCATTAACTTATCCATTATGAACGTGTTATCCCGGTCGACATTAACTTGTCCTTTATAATTATATTAATTCAGGCAATGCTTCACGCATGACTTACCCTTATTTTCTCCTTTTTCCTTCTAACCCGGCCTCTGTCAGACCTAATCCATCGTTCTTTATTGCACTAAGTAAACTGTGTGCAATACCCACTAAGCTTGTAAGATAAATATATGAATGTGGGATTTTGCCTTAGAAAATAATAGGAAGTGAGTTGAACCAAAAAGGAAATAAAAAGAAATAAAAATAGGGAGAGGTCAAGGATTGAACCTTGAACCTCTTATATTATATTTCATAGAATTAATGGGTAATAACCAGTTGGGATAGAAATAATATGTTGTTATCAAAGGAGGGAAACTTATGATAAAGGTAAGAGTAAAAGCTAGCCAAAAGAAAATAAGAAAAGAGCAAGAGAAAGGCAACTTGCCTTCCTCCCTTCCTCTCCCTCTTCCTCTTTGATTTTGCCGAAAATAAAAGAGGTTAATTAAGGGGATTCATTCCCCCTTATTTCACCATGAATGATGAGGATAAATAAATAATAAAAAATAAAAATAAAATAGAAAAAAAAGGCTAAGGGAGAAGGAAAGCAAAAACTAAGTTTGCTACCTCTTCCCCCTTAACATAAAAGAGAATATGTAAAGGGAAAATTCTATTTTCTCTCATTTTTCTCATTCTCTCCTCTCCCTCACCGAAACCTCAGTTCCCCCTCTCCTCCATTTTTGGCCCCAAGCCAAGGTTTTCTCCTAAGAAAACCTAAGATACAAGGAGGACTTAGCAAGGGAATTAAGGGAAAGGAACTAGAAGAAGAGGCTACTTCTTCTTCACCATACCTTAGATCCACAAGCGAAAAGGATGTAAGCTTCCCCTCACCTGTGGTACAAGGCTTTTATGTGCTTTTCGGATTTTATGAAGATTTTAAAACCTAGAAACAAGTTTGAGAAAATTCGGCCAAGAAGAGCTTTCAAAATCTAATGATGTTTAAACTAGTCTTCACTACATGATAGATTTTTCTATGCTATGTAAAGGGGTTCTTCTTCATGCTTTTATACCTATATGATGCTTGATCAGAGGAGTATTGAACCCTAGAATTTCGGCCAAAAATATTCTTAAGAGGCTAGGGAAATTTATTGTTTTACCCAACTAGTACAAGGTTCTCCCTATGAAATATTAAGGATCATGTATTAGTTTTCTTCCTTAGAAGATATTTGAAACTAAAAGAAAACCCACTCATATGATTCGGTCAAGAAAGGGTTTAGGGTTAGGAAGACCTTTAAATTTAAATAACCATGCTCATGTGATATAATACAAAGATCTTAAAGGATTTGTATGCTTGAATATTGCTAGAATTTCATGAACTCCTTCTTAGGGTTTTTCGGCCATGATGAGATGGATAGCTTAGAAAAGCTTAAACAAAATATTAATATGCTCAAGACCTCTGTACTATTTAGATATGAAAGTTGTTTAATGCCCTCATGCTTAATTAGGGTGTAGAAAAATTAGTTGCATGACATATAACATGTATGACCACAAGGGGTCCTAGCTTATTCATGAACCAATTTGTATATATGTTTCTTAGTAACTTTTGCCATGAAACTTACTTAGGTTTTTCATGCCTTAGGCCACTTAAAAACCTAGCTAAGGAATGGTAGGTTTCGGCCATGAGAAAAAAATAAAAGAAAAAGAGAAAAAGAAACCTAGAAAGCCTAAGACACAATTCATATGTATACTCATTATGCTTGTCCTTATACAAGCTATGAAACTTGTATAAATTCTCATGCTTTTAGGCTATTTGAAGCAAGTTTATATTCTGTGAGTTTCGGCCAAGTAGGGTTTAAAAGACCTAGAGGCCTTAGAAATGAAACCAAATGTGTTAAAAGTACTTCTTATGAAAATAGGATAATGTGTTGATTGTTTCACATGCTTGTATAATTTTTCCATGACCTAAATGAACCCTTGCATGTTTTGGTCATGAAGGAATAGATGCCCTAGAAACCCTAGGACTTAAATTAAATATGCTCATGTCACTCTACATGAAATATGATAAGTAGAAAGCCAAGGTTCAATTGCTATATGTTGTTTTATGACCTAAAATGATGCTAGGGTATGTTTTGGCCATAACTATTGTATGATGCCTTGTATGAATTTATACATAATGTTAGTCCAAGTTCACATGCTTGTATGCTTGTTTGTAGCCCTAATGAGAACTTGTTAAATTTCGGCCATGACATATGTTAAGGGCTTAAAGAACTTAGGAACTAATTCAAATGTGTCAAATGTGTTTACCTTGTTCCTTGGTAAAAATGTTATAAATATGATTTAAAGTTGTCCATGCTTTTATGTCATATGGAACCTTGTTTCACACCTTAAGGTTTCGGCCATATGAAATTAGGGACTTGAGGAACTTAGAAACTAAGTTAATCATGTTTATAATGCTTCCTATGAAAATGTTATGATGATAATTTAGGTGCCACATGCTTGGATGTTGTGTTTAACCTAAATTGAGCTCTAAAGGGTTTCGGCCACAAGGGTTTAGGAAGCTTAAAACCAAGATAAATATGATACCATGTTTCCTATGATAGGATAATCACAAGATACACCCTTATGCTCAATATGTATGCTTGTGATTTATGACTTATGATATGATATGCATGCTTTTATGATATGATATGCTTTGTGCTAAAAATATGCATGCTTATGTTATGATATGTGGTTAAATTATGCATGCTTTAATGCTATGTTTAGTGCTTAAAATATGCATGCTTCCATGATATGCTATGTGGTTAAATCATGCATGCTTGATGATATGCTTTATGCTTAAGATATGCATGTTTTTATGATCTATGCCTAAGTGATGCATATTGTTATGACATGATGTATGCCTAAGTGATGCATACCTTTATGATATGATGTATGCCTAAGTGATGCATACCTTTATGACATGATGTATGCCTAAGTGATGCATACCTTTATGATATGATGTATGCCTAAGTGATGCATACTTTTATGACATGATGTATGCCTAAGTGATGCATACTTTTATGATATGATGTGTGCCTAAGTGATGCATGCTTTTATGATACATGATATATATGACATGTACTTTACTTTATGTGTGAGTGGCTTGTACCAAGGGTGAGCTCCATAAGCGCCCCGGGGACTAAGGACCTCGTTAGGGATGGGCTCCTAAGTGCCCCTAGGACTAAGGGCCTAGTATGTTTGCCTCGTAGGGTTCAAGACTTGCTACCTTGGACCTACAAGGTTGCGCGCAATATGTAAGTGGTACATAGCCGGGATCCCCCTTATGTTGAGATTACTTTCAAGTATATATGTAAAAGAAAATGGTTTTAAAGATCATGAGACATACACATGTTTTTTGGATACATGTTTTCCAAAATCATATTGCATACACCTTATGATTATGCTATGTTTCATGTTATGCTCTTGATTATGATATGTCATGATAAGGTATAATTATGTTATGTTCATGCTATACCTTATAGACATGTTTCGGCCATGGATTTGTTGATACCTGATATATAGATTTTGTCCATAGATATGATGATGCCTTGATGTACATGTTTCGGCCATAGTATGATGCTTTGATATACATGTTTCGGCCATGCTTTGATATACCATGATACTTGTTTGTTATGCCATGTCTAGCTATGTTTTATGCAATGCACTATGAATATGTTTCGGCCATGGTGATGCTTGATATGCTATGACTAGTTGTGATTATATTATGATGCATGATATGCTTGAATAGAATGCTATGTTATGCCATGATTAGTTGAGATTATGACTTGTTGATGCATTCTTGATTATGTGCTGATTTTTGGCTTTAGTGAGTAGGAAAGGAACTTACTGAGCCATGAGTGCTCACAGCTTACTTTCCTTGTACCACAGATAAAGGGAAAAGCTGGATGAGCTAAAGGAGCAGCAGGAGGGGCAACGAAGATGTGTGTGGCGGTGGCTAGGCAACTAATTAAGAACCTGCTTAAAGTTTCTTTAAAGAACTATGCATTGGTATTTTATGACTTGTGATACCTAAACATGTGTGGCTTGACATTATGGTTCCACTGGATTTGATGTTATGATTTTGATGCCATGTGATAGTATAGTTCAAAAGAAATTTAAAAGAAAAGTTTTTATTAAAGGGAAAAGCAACTAATTTTGATTATGTGCTGATTTTTGGCTTTAGTGAGTAGGAAAGGAACTTACTGAGCCATGAGTGCTCACAGCTTACTTTCCTTGTACCACAGATAAAGGGAAAAGCTGGATGAGCTAAAGGAGCAGCAGGAGGGGCAACGAAGATGTGTGTGGCGGTGGCTAGGCAACTAATTAAGAACCTGCTTAAAGTTTCTTTAAAGAACTATGCATTGGTATTTTATGACTTGTGATACCTAAACATGTGTGGCTTGACATTATGGTTCCACTGGATTTGATGTTATGATTTTGATGCCATGTGATAGTATAGTTCAAAAGAAATTTAAAAGAAAAGTTTTTATTAAAACTATGAAAATTATTTTAAGTCTTCCGCTGTTTTAAAAAGAAAAATTTATACGTAGAGTATCGTAGCCCCGTCCCTTAGGGTAGCAGGGAGGGCGGGCGTTACACTGTGCCCCTTTTCCAAAATTTCCTTAATTATAATTGGCTTTTCAATGGTAAGAGAATGTTGGAGGCCCGCGACGAGGCGCCACCAACTCCTGCATGATTCGATTTGTCGCGTCCATCATAAATGCCCCTTTATGGTCATATGACGCATATCTTTTCTCATCCTCTTTGTAACGCCCGCGTCTGCATACTTCTGTAATCGACGGTGTCTATTGCAAAAAGGTATTCCAATCTGACGGTTACTATATGTTCTCACAACCCTAAACCCTTCATCTTATTGTCGACTTTGTCTCTTTCTCCTTACCTTAGCGTTTCTTTTTTGTTGCAATCTTTGATCAATCCTCGCGCTCACCGTCTCCCAGTGATCTTCTCTCTTAACTCTCAGTAAGTAACTTGTTGTTCTGTTAAACCTTACTTCTATCTATGGCTGAAGAAGCGATTGCCCCCTGGTATGCTCAAATTTCATCTTCTTTCGACAAGGATGCTAGGCTTGCTATCCGTAGGCAATATGAAATTCCTAGGGAATACGACATCATAATTCCTACACCAGATGCGCATCCTCACCATCCTCCAGCTAATTACATAACTTTCTTCAGGGATCAGTTGATATGAGGTTTAAGATTTCTCATTCCTCCTTTTCTGATCGATGTAAGCCAATACTTTGACATTCCTCTTCAACAATTTGTGCCTAATGCCTTTCGTTATTTGTGTGGTGTATATATGTTATTTCGTACCTTTGATATTCCTCCTACTCCCCATAATGTTTTCATGTTTTACTATCCAAAGGTAGCGGAGCCAGGTGTTTTTCTTTTCCAATCTCGAACTAAGATGGTCCTCTTTGATGATATGCCTTCTTCTCTTAAAGCTTGGAAATTTCGCTTCTTTTTTATAAAATTACCCGGGGCTATTCCTTGGTCCCATGCTTGGAGATCTTCTTTACCTCCTTTACCTGATATCAAGGAGTTTCATCTTCATCCTTCTTTTCCCCTTTCTTGTGAAAAGTTGCTATGTTGTCTCCTTTCTATCACTAAATGGTTGCAGAGCGATCTTCTATATTTGTTTGGTTTGAGCCCGGTCAGATATAAGATACACGGCTCCTTAGGTAAACTTCTGTTTCTTCTTCTGTCAATTTTTACTAACTAAGACACTTTCTTATATTCTGCGTAGTGGCTGGTTTTTATGCTGCTCTGATTGATGAAGAGCTACGTCTGGAAGAAGTCAAACTTCGTGCAAAAGAGCAAGAGCTTCTTGCTGCAATTAATCCACCATCTTCAATTGGAGCTTCGGTCCCTTTGTTTGAAGCTTATAGCTCTCAAGTGGCTCCTGAAATTCTTGAGGTTCCTCCGGCAGGAACTCCTGTTGTTCCTTTGCCAATTGTTTCTTCATCAGTGGTTGTTGCTTCTTCACCAACCACTTCCCTTCCCGTTATCGAGCTTACATCCCCTGTAAGCTCAGAAAAATCCCTTGCTAAAATTGCCCCTGTCAAACACCCGGGATGCAAACTCACTAGAGCTCCTCCCTCTAAAAGGAGACTCGTTGTTCCTGATGAGGAATTACTCTCAGAAGGTTTTGCTTCTGCCACCCTTTCTTCTTCCGAGGCTACTTTGGTTGATCTCTATCCTTCCCTTATTTTTTCCTCTTCACCTTCTTCTAGCAGTACTACCCCTGGTAGTACCTCTTTTACTTTTCCCCTATCTCTTCCAGAATCGGGGTCTTTACTTACTTCATCTTCTTCTTATTTGGTTTTTGCTCCCCCTTCTATTCTAACTTCCTCTTTTTCTACCACTTCCTCTTCTATCCCTATTCTCCCTATATTGCTGGGAGGTTCTTTCACCACCGCTCGGGAGGAAATTCGCCCTCTCTTTGGAGAACTTACCCCTCCCGAGATAATCGATCAATTCTCTCATGAGGAAACCAAGGTATGTCTGCTATTACTTATTTGTTATTTATCCATGACTACTTTATGACCCATTCTTATGTTCGTAGCGATAGATGGCCAATATGGGTCTAGCTCGACTAATGCATAACTTATATTATGAGAACGAGAAGCTGAAACAACAAGTTGCTGAGATGTCTTCTACCACCCTCTCAGAATAATCTAAGAAACAATATGAAGCTCAGCTTGAAAGGCTTCAATCTCAATTTAAATCGGCTATGGACCTCAACACTGAATTATCTTCCAAGTTAGAGAAGCAGATTGTTGAGACAGACAAACTGAAATCTGATTACGAGTCTACCTTAGCTGACAAACTCAAAGCTTTACAATTGAAGGATAATGAAATAGCTTCTTTAAACACTTCCCTGAATACAGCTAAGACAGAGGCCTCCACAAAAGATGCTAAACTGAGGTCTTCCCAGACAGCTATGGTTGAGTACAAAGTTGGTGAAGATGATCACTTTAAGGATCGGGCCACGACCCTAATCAGATCTACTGAATTCAACAAGACTATTGTAAAATCTATTTTGGCAGCCTATACTGTCGGAGCTGAAGGAGCAGTAAAGCAATTGCGAGAAGAAGGCTTCCTGTCTCGTGATCCTCCTCCTAACTTCTTGAATCGCCGCCAGCTGATCGATAATAGGCCTGCTGATCTATTTCCCCAATTATCTATAGAATAACCTATTTACCTTAATCCTGATTATTGTAAGGTTAACTGTTACTGGTCATGACAACTCTTATCAGAGACTGGCTTATTTCTATGAAGCTAAACTTCAAATTGTTTGTGCTAATGAATTTGTCTGACCAATTGATTTGTATGCTTATTTCATGCTTTTATTATATATATATATATATATATATATATATATATATATATATATATATATATATATATATAAATTTTTTTGTTTATATGTTAAAACTATTCTTCCTCTACCATTAAACCTGCTTTTTCCATTTAAGGTGGTTTGCTACCCCCTTCCTAAACTTATCCCCTTTTCATAACTGGCTTATCATCCTTATCCTTATTATACTTACCAATCTATTACCATTTACACGAGGACCTAATTTTTACCAGTATATTATAACATCATCAATCTTGACCGATTTACCATAGCATCACCAATCTCGATCAGTTTATTATAATATTCTCAATCTCGATCGGTTTATTATAACCAACCGATTTACTGTAGCATCACTAATCTCGACCGATTTACTATAGCATCATCAATCTCGATCGATTTATTATAATATTCTCAATCTCGACCGGTTTATTATAACCGATCGATTTACTGTAGCATTACTAATCTCGACCAATTTACTGTAGCATCATCAATCTCGATCGATTTATTATAATATTCTCAATCTCAACCGGTCTATTATAACCGATCGGTTTCCCTCTTACCTGTTTGATTTTTTAAGAATAAAGTGCAGAGAGAAAAAAAAACTTATCGCGTTTTCCGAGGATGATTGTTAAGCTTACCTTCCCTTCCTTGGGATTCTGCCTTTTTGAATTTGATCCCCTTCTTTTTTGTACTTAAGTTTTTCACAAATTATTATTGATCTTCGGGTTTCTTTTCTTTCTAGTTTTCCCCTATCATTTTAAGGGTTTTGGTATAGGGTACAGAAGGAAAGTAAAGGTTTAAGACACTCTCTTCTGCTTCCCGACTATTCCTTCTTCTTCCTTTGTTCGCCTTCCTTCTGCTATTCAGCCATGGCCACTCCTTCCTTAGCGTGGTTTCCTTCGTGCGCTTCTAACCTTATCGATTCAAAAGAGGTGGAGTTACAAATGAACTATGGTTTTCCTTCCTATATAGTTCGCCCTACCTCTCAGAGTGGTCCGTATCTTCCTCCTCTAGGAAGTGTATCTATCTTTTGGGATCAAGCTTTACAAGATTTCCGATTTCCTCTACATCCCTTTTTCATTGACGTTAGTACCTACTTTGAAATTCCTCTTAACCAGCTTACTGCTCAATCTTTTTCTATCCTTGTGGGTTTTATTGGAGTATCTAAACTGCTAAATTTTCCTCTGTCCCCTCGCCTTTTTCACTACTTCTTCATTCCCCGCCAAGTAGACATCGACATCTTTAAATTTCAGTCTCGCCCTAAGTCTATTTTGTTTAGTGGGATTCCTCCTCAAGAGGAATGACGTCACAAATTTTTCTTTATGCGCCTTGCTTCTCCCCCTCCTTTTCCTACCAACTGGATATATGACCTTCCTCTAGTTCCTAGCACTGACGGCTTCCTTACTGATCCCTCAGTTTCTTCTGCCTTACCCAAGTTAAAGGGGGCTAAATTTTGCTTACCATCCTTAATTGTGGAAGGTCTAATATTTCCCTTTGGAATAAGCTCCATCGAAACCCCCTTGGAGGTCTCTTTTGGTATGTTCAGACATTCTCGACTATGTTTATTAGCCATTTGTTAATTATTTTCTATAACAATGCCTAATTCTTATATTTCAGTCGCTGCTCTTCTACCTGCTTTTATGTACAAGAATACCACTATGACCAAGTCTTTTTTGAATAAACTTGGGGAAAATTGGCTACAGGCCCGTCGAGCTAATCCTACTACCTCTACTCTGGGTTTGTTATCTAAGGAAGAATAAGCAGCAGAAGCTACTGCTTCCTTGGAAGAGGAAGAGGAACAACCTTTTGTTGCCATACTCAAGAAACCCAGGCTTACTGAGGAAGTTCCCTTTCATGACACTTTTGGTACTTTTGTGCAGATCCCCATTGTTCCTTCACCTATTTCTTTTGAGAGAGGTAAAGAACTAATGCCCCCTACTCACATTGTCTCCAACCTTTCTCTTAATATGATAAGACCGGGTCTACTTATTCCTTCCTCTTCTGTTATTGTTTCAACTACTTCTGCTTCCTCTCAACCTCTTCCCTTGGCCATACCTCCACTAGCTTCTGGACCACGAGCTAAAAGAACACCTTGTAGGAGATCTTCTCCGAGTCCAGGACCATCAGCTATCCGTGCCTCGGCAACTGAATCAACTTTCATTTCTTTGCCATCTTCCATCCCCTCTAGCTCTTCCTCTGTTGTTCCCATTTCTACCGCTTCCTCTCCTTCTCTTCCTTCTTCTTCTACCTGGCCTTCTTCACCTTCTGTCGCCCCACCTCTGTTTAGACAAGCTATAGGTCTACCCTTTCAAATGGGGCAAGTTTCGGATCCTCCTATTTATGGTTTTCTACAGCTACAAGGCCCGTTGGCTGAGTCTTGGCTACATAGCCAAGAGTTGTTATGGGGCACCAGTATTTCAAGCCGCGTTGATAATCATAGTCGTCAAGCTATTGTCGTAAGTGTTTTTCATTATATATTGTTAACGTCTTATTATTTCCCACTAACTGCATTATTATTTTAGTTCCTTGCCTCAAGTCTTCATCTAGACCAGCTACTCATTACTCTGGAAAGGGACAATAGCAAGTTAAAAGCTCATGTAGAGGCACTGAAAGCCAATCTTCCTCCTTCCCACATTGAGCTTACTCAATTACAAGAGAAGATGGCTTTACAGACTCAACAAATGGAGGCTATGAAAAAGGAATTGCAGCATCAGCGATAGTTATTGAAAAATAAATAGCTTGAAAGGAAAACCTTGGAGCTACAGGTGGATCGGTTAAATTCCAGCCTCCAAGTGGGAACTGCTTTGAAAGACAAAGCTATTTCAGATGTTTCTCATAATAACACTGTCTTAGAGAAAGTGGAAAGGCTCCACAACATCTTTCTTTCTTAGCAGGCTCAAGATTCAGCCTCAAGTGAGTTTTCTCTTCTACAAGAGCAAGAACAGTGAAAGGCTCAAGATGTAGAGATATCCTCACTCCGAAAGGAACTAGAACAGCTTAAATTGGAAAGAGACACTCTCAAAGATCAAAATGCTAAACTTCAAACCGAATTTCAGAGTTATAAGGAACATGAGGAAGACCGATGGGAGGACAAGCGTTTAGCCTATTTGAGGTCTCCGAGGTTTAACGATGAATATGTTGTTGGATCGAGACGCGCTAGAGGGGGGGTGAATAGCGCTCGCGGCTATTTGTTCAATTATCGGAATCGTAAAATGTTCGTAGAGTAATTAACGCAGCGGAAAGAAACAAACACACAGAAAGACAAGGGAATTTACTTCGTTCGGAGCCTGTGACGACTCCTACTCGAAGGCTCGCGATCCTTGATCGCTTTCCGTGGGCAACAACTATAAGCTCGACAAGAGTACAAGTATTACAAATGAGTATAATGGAAAAAGTAGAGTTATACCGACGACAATATCGTAATCTGAAGATTTCGGAGCTCCGGGTCGTCGATGTCTCGTAGCAGCACTTCGGGATCGTCTCGTGAGCAGCTCGTAGCAGAAAGATCGCTTGGAAGAAGTTGTAGAGAGCTGCTAGTCGAGACCCCTTATAAAGAGGGTTCAAGGCGCCTTATACTGTTCATCAAGGCGCCTTGAACGAGCCGAGTCACCCGCGTGGATCAGCACTGACCTAGTCGAACTCTATCTGGTTCAAGGCGCCTTCAGCCTATCCATGGCGCCTTCAACCTCCGGTCCAAGGCGCCTTGAGCTCCATTCAAGGCGCCTCCAGTCTGCTGCGCTGGCCTTTTCCTAGCTCGCACCCGAGGCGCCTCCAAGCTCCATGGAGGCGCCTCGGACACTGTTCATCCGAGTTGTAACTTGCTCCTGCAAAATGTGTTAGTCCCAAACACATACCCTGCAAAACAAAGTTAGCACAGAAACATAATGAATAAAAGATTTGATAGCATTCGAACTGTCCGGGTCTGACTTCGGGTTTCCAACCGGAAACCCTCGGTCGACCCGACGCCTACTGTTCCCTCTACGGGAACACGTCCTCACCTACTCCACTCAGGAGATTTACCTGTTGCCAGTACGATCCTCCAGATCGACTGGACTTTTGCTCGGCACTCGATGCTTCCGGACTTTCTGCTGAACATCCGCTTCACCGGCCAGTCCAGACTTTCACCTGGTTCGCGACACCAGGACTTTCCACCTAGGGTTACCACCCCCTAGGACTTTTGCTTGAAGCCATCGACCTGCCAAGACTTTCCTCATAGGGTTACCACCCCCTATGACCTAGGGTTACCACCCCCTAGGGCTTTCCTGAAACACTCAGTAAAATCTGTCAGACAACAAAGCACCTTAACTTTGAATCCTTTGCCATTATCAAAACTTAGGTTCGATCGTCGGATGCTTCCCGCACCAACAATCTCCCCCTTTTTGATTATGACAACACGTAATTCAAAGTTAAGAAAAAAAACAACATATGTAATAACTGTATAAAGTTAACCAAGCTTAAGTAAATAAACTTCAAATGCAATAACAGTTAAGCTGGAAACTTTTCTTTGTAATATAAGACTCCCCCTTAATAAAAGCCCTCCTTTTATTAAATACTTGAATTTAACTTTAATTTACCTACTTTCTGCTTTGAATTTTCCTTTAACTTTAATTTACCTACTCTCCCCCTTTGCCATATATCAAAAATAAACTAGTTTGAAAGTAGATTTGTAAATTTTCTGAAGGAAAATTTTTAAAAGAGGGAAAAAGAACAATTTTCTTCTTAGCAAAAACGACTTAGCTTTTTGAGTTTTGGAATTTGCCAAATTTGAAAATACTTAGCTATATATTCAGCTTCAAAATGATTTGTATTGAGAAAATATTTTGCCAAATAGCTAAGTTTAGAGTACAATCTAACTAAGTCTAGTTCAAATAGTCTTAAAATTAATTAAGTTTGAAAATATGAGCATTTGAAAATATGAGGTCACTTGAATGAAAATATGAGGTCACTTGAAAAAAATAACTTTAACACGTTATAAAAAGTTTACTAGATTTGAAACTATTTGAATACTCAATTACATGGACAAGTTTTTTGAAAAAACTGTAATTAAGTTTTGAATACTCATTTTGAAGAAACTTTGATATTAAAAAATATTTAGTTTTAGGACAGAGGGAGTAGCAGTAGTTTGTTTTCTAGTCCAAGCATGAGTCAAATTAAATTATTGAGTTTAATTTGATTAAGTATCAGAGCCTTAAAATAATCAGGTAAGGTAATTTGATTAGAACCTTAAAGTACAATCATGCTTAAAAAAATTGAAACACACTTTTCCCAATTGTATAACCTTTAGCTACTTGCTATTTGCCTAGAGGGCAGTAGCTTTCACATGGTTAGTCAAATTAAGTCCATTTGGTCCAGTTAGAGTTGGCTAGAGCTGGAAGACTTGACTTGATTATTATTTATGATATGTTTAACGCCCAGACTCATATTGATGCACAAATATAAGCATTCCTGAGTCCAGGCTGTACCCTATGCATCTCACGCCTTTCTAAGTTTTTCAAACACAAGCAAGGTAGACCTAGGTGTTTGTGAGATGCTCTGGCTTTAATCTAGGGGAAAACTTAGGCTAGATCCAAATGTTGAAAATTCTAAGAAATTGGAATTTTGAAATAAGTATTTTCCTAGAAATTTAAAAGCAAATGATAACCAAACATTGTCTATTCTACCCAACACATTCCTATTTGTCTTCTAAGTGAGCTGAACTCAAGTTCAGGTAAGGGTTTTGTGAAGATGTCAGCTAGATTTGATTTTGACTCAACATAGTTGAGTATAATATCACCCTTAGCTACATGATCCCTTACAAAATGGTGCTTCACTTCTATATGTTTAGTCCTTGAGTGATGAATTGGGTTTTTTGTTAAATTTATGGAACTTATATTATCAATTGAGATTTTTGTGTTATGATAGTTCATAAGGGGTTTTCTTGTGAAATTTGTTGATCAAAATTCGGTTTTGAATATGATTTGCAGTATTTATTGCTTCTGCCCAGAATTGGTGATTTAAATTATATTCATTTAACATGGTTCTAGCGGCTTCTTGTAGAGTTCTATTTTTACGTTCCACCAGACCATTTTGTTGGGGGGTTCTAGGACATGAAAATTCATGTGATATCCATTTATTTTACAAAATTGGGTAAATTTATGATTTTCAAATTCCCCTCCGTGATCACTTCTTATTCTTTTAATTTTAGTATCTTTTTCATTTTCTATTAATTTACAAAAGTTACTAAATATTTCATAGGTTTCATCTTTAGTTTTTAGGAATTTTACCCATGAAAATCTAGAGTAGTCATCAATTATTACTAAGCAATACTGGTTCTTGCTTAGTGACTTAGCTCCATGTGAATCAAATAAGTCAAGGTGAAGGAGCTCAAGTAAGGAGCTGGTTCTTTCAAGATTTGTTGATTTGTGTGTTGACTTAGTTTGTTTTCCTTGTTGACAAGCATTACAGATAGAATTTTCAATGAATTTTAGGTTTGGTAAACCTTTAACTAGACCATTATGACTCATTTTTGAAATGAGTCTAGTGTGAGTGTGACACAATCTTCTGTGCCACAAAGCAGTTTCCTCTTCTTGTGTTAGAAAACACTTTGTTGAGGATGTCGGTAGATTAATTGAATACATATTATTTATCCTAAGTCCCTTAAGTAAGATTTCAGGATTTTCAATATTTTTAACTAAACACCTGGTTTTGTCAAAAGTTACTAAGTATCCGCTATCACACAATTGACTTATATTTAGTAAATTAAACTTGAAATTTTCAACTAAAAGAACTTTTCGAATAATAAAATCGGAGTTGAGTTCGATATTACCTCTTCCGATTACCTTAAGTTGACCTTCGTTACCGAATGCAACTGATCCTAAGTTCTTGTATGTGAGTTTAGTAAACTTCAATTTATCTCCAGTCATGTGTCTGGAGCAGCCACTATCCAACATCCATTGATCCAATTCCTACATAGGAAGTGGTTGAATTGTTTTAATGGATTTCACGATAGTTAAATTGAAGTAAACTTGTTAGAGATAAATTTTGAAGGAGTTTTGAAATTGAATTTTTAAAATAATTTTGAAATTTAAGTTTAAAAATAATTTTGAAATTTAAGTTTTTAAAATAATTTTGAAGTTGAGTTTTAAAATAATTTTGAAATTGAGTTTTGAAAGGATTTTTTTTTTTTAAATAATTTCAAATGAATTTTATTACTTAGTCATCGCATCCGTTCTAAATTTTCAATCAGGGAATCCTATGATTGATGTGAGATGATTTATTGTTGAATTCAGGAGTTTGGTTTAACTTTGTGTTAGATTCAGATTTGGCTTTGGGTTCAACAAGTAAGCATTCTTTGGATAAACTTCTGGGCTATGGTGAGTCACAAGGAGCTCATTAAAGTAACCATGCCTTCGAGGTTTTCCAAATAGTCCTACCCATTGAACTTAATACCAATCCTTGGTCTAACTAGTCAGGATTCATTTAAGGGTAGCTTCGGTCAGTTCCACTTGGCCAAATGCACCAGGTCGAAGTCATATCTTCCTAGACATGCGATGCCCAAGTTTCCCTAACGTACTATCATCCAAAAACTTCACCAGTACTGTGGTTCAAGTTAACCTTAGTCCGTTTTAATCTAACCTTAATTACCCTGCCGGGTAATCTACTCTTGTTTTACCCATTTCGGGTAGATTAGGTTCAGTTACCCTGCCGGGTAATTTAGTTGGGGGTGCCAGCGAGTCTGGATCCTCCATCTTTGAGTTTTAATTTAATTTTGAATCTTGCACTTATAACTTAATTTTAAGTTTTGAAATTGATTTTAATTTTGAATTTTGAATTTAATTTTAAATTTTGAATTTAATTTTAATTTCAATTTAGAATTTAATTTTAATTTTAAATTTTGAATTTTGAATTTAATTTTAATTTAGAATTTAACTTTAATTTTAAATTTAGAATTTTGAATTTAATTTTAATTTAGAATTTTGAATTTCACTTTAATTTTAAATTTTGAATTTTGAATTTTGAATTTAATTTTATTTTTAATTTAGAATTTTGAATTTAACTTTAATTTTAAATTTTGAATTTTGAATTTAATTTTAATTTAGAATTTAACTTTAATTTTAAATTTTGAATTTTAAATTTAATTTTAATTTAGAATTTAACTGTAATTTTAAATTTAGAATTTTGAATTTAATTTTAATTTAGAATTTAACTTTAATTTTAAATTTAGAATTTTGAATTTAATTTTAATTTTAATTTCGAATTTTGAATTTAATTTTAATTTTAATTTCGAATTTTGAATTTAATTTTAATTTTAATTTAGAATTTAGAATTTAATTTTAATTTTGAATTTAACTTTAATTTTAAATTTAGAATTTAGAATTTAATTTTAATTTTAATTTAGAATTTTGAATTTAATTTTAATTTAGAATTTAGAATTTAACTTTAATTTTAAATTTTGAATTTTGAATTTAATTTTAATTTTAAAATTTAACTTTAATTTTAAATTTAGAATTTTGAATTTAATTTTAATTTAGAATTTTGAATTTAACTTTAATTTTAAATTTTGAATTTTGAATTTAATTTTAATTTTAATTTAGAATTTAATATTTTAAATTTTTAGGATTGTTTTTCTTTTTGCTTCCCCTGGATCATGGCCTCGATATGGTCTATCGAGGTAGTATATTTGATCTTTCGGAACCCAGTATTGGCCAAGTCCATCTTGATTGACCAAGTTAGACTTGGAGACCCATGCTTGGACTGTTTTAACACTTTGTTTGTTTATTAATGATAAATAAGATCTATATTTACTTTTGTATCCCAACCCAGTTCTGTTGTAGACGGCTCTTTGTGTCCCAAGAATCAAGTCCAAATTCTTGGAGCCCAAAGTAAACTGTTCTAAGGTATTTTCTAAATCTTTAACCTTATTTGTTAAACTTGAATTTTCTTCCTCAAGTTTTTGGACTTGAGTCGGAAATTCAGTCTGACTCTGGTCAGGTATGGGTTTGGTGTTAGCCACTTCTTTAAGGACACTTACTTCCTTTAGAAGTGACTTAACTTTCAGGTTTGACTTAGCTAATTTAATAAATAGCTAACTAAAATGTTCAACCGGGAGATACTTACAGCGGGGTCTGGTCCTTCGGAAACGGATACGGATCCGTGGCTTTGCTCGGACTCTGCCTCAGACTCGCTCTCGCATCCGTATTCGACGACTTGGTCCCGGGCCATTAATGCGAGTAGACTCGTTTGTTCGAGCTCGTCGTCGTCGTCCTCTGATGAAGATTCGTCCCATGTTGCCTTAAGGACCTTTTTCCTTCTTTGCTTTTTGATCTCCTTCAGGTTAGGGCAGTTGGTTTTGATGTGCCCTTTTTGGTTACACCCGTAGCATGTAACTTCAAACTTCATCTTTGTATTTTGTGGGCCTTCCTTTGATTTCACTGCCTTCTTTAGATCTCTTTTGTCGAATCCTTTCGTCTTGTAGAGCTTCTTCACGAGATTTACCAGCTCGGTTGTAATGTCACCTTCTTCATCATCAGAGTCTGGTTCGACTTCCGATGCTGGTTCGGTTCTCGTTGTGGTCTCGGTTCCCGGTTCGACTTGTACCGCAACCAACGCAATACCTTTCTCGGTAGGTCGTGCATTAGTCTGCTCATGAAGTTCAAATTCACTAAAAAGTTCATCTAGTTTTAAAGAAGATAAATCCTTGGAAACTTTGTAGGCATCTACCATTGATGCCCACAATGTATTCCTTGGAAACGAGTTTAGGCATACCTTATTACGTCCCGATTTTCTATCTTCGGCCAATTCCGTGAAGAGAGTTAAGGATGTCTTGTATTCTCGCGTGAAGAGAACTCGCTGTTTCGCCTTCCTGCATTTTTAGATTATATAATTTATTAAGTAAAAGATCTCTTTACTTACCTTGGTGTCGGTGCCTTCGTGAGTTCGATTAGCTTTTCCCGAGCTCCTGCGAAGAGAACGGCCAACTCGCTGAGTTCTTCTTGAAGACCACATTGGATGGTGCGGTGGCTTTCGCCTTCCACCTTTTGATAAATCTCGGCTCCCAATTTTCACAGGTGTAGGCCCGTCGGTACCGCCTGTTTTGATGATCATCCGTATCGAATCGATCTTCAGATATATCTCCATTCGCCCCTTCCAATACCCGAAGTCTTCTCCGGAAAATAGTGGGGGACGAACGGTGCTATATCCTTCTTGTTGGGCCATTTTAGATCTAAAAGAACAAAAACAACAAAATCTATTCCAAGACTGAGTCTTGGATTAGTAGTGCGAGAGTAAAGGATAATAAAAACGAACTCGAGTGGTGTTGCACCTACTTCGAGCAAAAGTCGATTCGAGGGAAACAAAAATTAGAATATAGCTATAAGGCTAAATTCTAATTCGACTCCGAAAACGAAAAAAAACTGCGAAAAATTTGTTTTGAAAGGTGGTTGCACCAATTCAAAACGACCCCGCTCTGATACCAATTGTTGGATCGAGACGCGCTAGAGGGGGGTGAATAGCGCTCGCGGCTATTTGTTCGATTATCGGAATCGTAAAATGTTCGTAGAGTAATTAACGCAGCGGAAAGAAACAAACACACAGAAAGACAAGGGAATTTACTTCGTTCGACTCCTACTCGAAGGCCCGCGATCCTTGATCGCTTTCCGTGGGCAACAACTATAAGTTCGACAAGAGTACAAGTATTACAAATGAGTATAATGGAAAAAGTACAGTTATACCGACGACAATATCGTAATCTGAAGATTTCGGAGCTCTGGGTCGTCGGTGTCTCGTAGCAGCACTTCGGGATCGTCTCGTGAGCAGCTCGTAGCAGAAAGATCGCTTGGAAGAAGTTGTAGAGAGCTGCTGGTCGAGACCCCTTATAAAGAGGGTTCAAGGCGCCTTATACTGTTCATCAAGGCGCCTTGAACGAGCCGAGTCACCCGCGTGGATCAGCACTGACCTGGTCGAACTCTATCTGGTTCAAGGCGCCTTCAGCCTATCCAAGGCGCCTTCAACCTCCGGTCCAAGGCGCCTTGAGCTCCATTCAAGGCGCCTCCAGTCTGCTGCGCTGGCCTTTTCCTGGCTCCATGGAGGCGCCTCGGACACTGTTCATCCGAGTTGTAACTTGCTCCTTTGTTCCTGCAAAATGTGTTAGTCCCAAACACATACCCTGCAAAACAAAGTTAGCACAGAAACATAATGAATAAAAGATTTGACAGCATTCGAACTGTCCGGGTCTGACTTCGGGTTTCCAACCGGAAACCCTAGGTCGACCCGACGCCTACTGTTCCCTCTACGGGGAACGCGTCCTCACCTACTCCACTCAGGAGATTTACCTGTTGCCAGTACGATCCTCCAGATCGACTGGACTTTTGCTCGGCACTCGATGCTTCCGGACTTTCTGCTGAACATCCGCTTCACCGGCCAGTCCAGACTTTCACCTGGTTCGCGACACCAGGACTTTCCACCTAGGGTTACCACCCCCTAGGACTTTTGCCTGAAGCCATCGACCTGCCAAGACTTTCCTCATAGGGTTACCACCCCCTATGACCTAGGGTTACCACCCCCTAGGGTTTTGCCTTGCCTAACTGCAGTTAGGACTTTCCTGAAACACTCAGTAAAAGCTGTCAGACAACAAAGCACCTTAACTTTGAATCCTTTGCCATTATCAAAACTTAGGTTCGATCGTCGGATGCTTCCCGCACCAACATATGTCCGTCGTATGATAGGGACTTTGAATCATACTGTGACAGAGGTTATTCAGCAATTAAAGGAAGGTGGCTACCTATCTCAAGAACCCCCCTCTCTATTCATAAACTGTCGCAAGCTTAATCAGGAATTGCCCGAAAACTTGACAAGCAAATTTGAGTAAGCATGATTATGTATTCATAAAAGACTTGTAATTAAGTACTTGCAACATTTGTAAAAATTTATACCTAATTTTCCGACCTTCGTCATCTGGCCGCTGCTTCTTGAGAATAAGTACTATCTTGCTTAAAAGCTTTTCCTGTTGTGATATCTTAATTGATCATATAGCTCTGAACAATAAGGCTTTTCCATAAACTCTTTGATCTCTATTCAGGCATGACTGTATATAAAGAATTCCAAAGACCTCCATGCTTCCGAGGGACGTGTAATCCCGAGCAACTTTATATGAAAAACGTCATAGGATTTATGTGTTCTTGGTCGGGCATACAATCTCAATCGATTTTAAATAGAGAACTTCATATGATTGTGACTTCTGATGGGGAATGTAATTTTGAAAGATTATGTAGATAAAGAATTCCCTTTGAACTTTGAATCCTGATCGGGAGTGTAATACCGAGTGATCTTTATAAAGAAATCTAGATGACTTTGAATCTAGGCCGGGCATATAGTCTCGAACGATTTAATATGAAGAATTTCATCAACCTTTAGTCGGGAGTATATGTTGGGTTTTTCGGGCCGCGAAAACCGCTTTTCGCGTCGCGGAAACCCCGAATCGCCCAAGCCACGGATCTCGTGCAAGGTAAAACCGAACGAAAATACGAGTACGAGTTTGAAAACTTTAATCTACAGTAGATCTACATAAGGATAAACCATTTATACCTTTGATGCGATGCCCTTCGCGTTCTCGCTCGTCCAAATGATGCCGGATCTCAAGACCGTCAAGCGCCGGTCCTCTAGAAGTATCCACACGGACACACTAGATGGAGATGACCAAAAACCAAGGTGTGCTAGCACCTATGTGGTTCGGCCAAGGGAGGAGAGGGAGAGGGAGAGCTTGAGAGGGAGAAGGAGGAAGATGCACACAAGTGAATGAAAAATGAATTTCTTCACCCAAAACAAAGTGGCCGGCCACATTTCAAAATTCACATTAATTGCATTAATTGCAATTAATATGAAACCATAAAATCACATTAATTGCATTAATTGCAATTAATATGAAACCATTAAGAGAGTGGCTTTGTCACTTCCATGAGGTGGCACCCATGATGATGTGGAACATCATTATTGGTCCACCTAATGCCAACTCACCAATGAGGTGGCAAAAAGGTCAAGTCAAAATTGACCTTTGGTCTTCCTTCTCAAGTCAAGTCAAACTTGACTCAATCTTTACCATGGTGGATCTAATCCAACCATTTGATTCGAGCCAACTTAATATAATGAATCTAATTCATTAAATTAAATTGATTCAATGAGTCAAAATCTAAATTAGACTCATTTAACACATGAATCAACTTGAGTCGAACTCAAGTTAGCCCAATTAGGATTACTCTTAATCCAATTTGATCATCAAATGAATCTAATCCTCTTGGTTCATCATATGAACCTAATCTCCATCTAATTGTCCTAAGTGTGTGACCCTATAGGTTCTTGTAACGTTGGCAATGCCCTAAACCCATTTAGGAGCATAAGTAATGAGCGGTATCTAGCAACACATCATTACTACCCAAGTTACAAGAATGTCGAAATCCGACATCACCTTGTGACTACCAATTGAGACTACTCACAAAATAATGACAAGTGTCCTTCTATCCTAGACATCTAGATTGATCAATATGAGGCATAGACCGTGTCATCCTCTAATCAATCTAAATCTTGAACTCCAAGTAGACTCACTCGATCAAATGAGCTCAACATCTAATGTTGACTCATTTGGGCATGGCCATGCACTTAGTGGTCTCACTCTATCAAGAATACCGATGTCGCTCCCGTCATATGGGAGGGATAGATCCCATCTACATCACTCACATCCCTCTACATAATTCGTTACATACCCAGTAATCGCCTTTATAGTCCACCCAGTTACGGGTGACGTTTGACGAAACTAAAGTACATAACTCCTTATGTAGGGATCCATGGTGACTTCAGGTCTAAGGACTAATAGTCATACTAATAGCCACATGAGAAAGTATATGACACTCATATAACGATCCATGATACTTTCTCATGGCGGGTCATTCAGTATACATTCTCTAATGCATACCCATGTGTCAGCTTGATATCTCTATATCCATGACTTGTGAGATCAAGTCATCGAGCTGACCTACATGCTAGTCTTATTGTATTAACATTGTCCCTGAATGCTAATACTCGACTAGGAATGATTTAGAGTAGTGTTCCCTATATCATCTCACTATCGATTCAACTAATCGATTGATATAGGTATGAACCTTCTACTCAAGGACGCTATTATACTTAGTCTATTTGGCACTAATATAAATAAGTATAATAACCAAACAAATGCCTTTATTAATATACAAGAATATGATATACATGAGTCCATACAATCATCAAATGATTGGCTCTAGGGCTCTAACTAACAGTATAATCACGACCAATTTAATATGAAGAACTTCATCAACCTTTGAGTTTTCGGGTGGGCGCGTAATCTCGATTAAATAGAGTTCTATGCTTTATCATATTTTGATCAGGTACTCAATCCTACCTGACTTTGCTAAGTTAAAAGTCTTCAGTTCCTCCCAGGAAGGCCCGTTCGGGTTATTTCAAGAGATTTCCCGATCGACCATGTTTATGTTAGTTTAAAGTCTTCGGTTCCTCCCAAGAAGGCTCATCCGGGTTACTTCAAAAGATTTACCGATCGACTATGTTCATGATGGTTTATAGTCTTCGGTTCCTCCCAAGAAGACCCGTCCGGGTTACTTCAAGAGATTTCCCGATCGACTATGTTTATGCTAGTTTAAAGTCTTCGATTCCTCCTAAGAAGGCTCATCCGTGTTACTTCAAGAGATTTCCTGATCGACTATGTTCATGATGGTTTAAAGTTTCCGGTTCATCCCAAGAAGACCCGTCTGGGTTACTTCAAGAGATTTCCCGATCGACTATTTTCATGATGGTTTAAAGTCTCCGGTTCCTCCCAAGAAGACCCGTCCGGGTTATTTCAAGAGATTTCCCGATCGACCATGTTTATGCTAGTTTAAAGTCTTCGGTTCTTCCCAAGAAGACTCGTCCGGGTTACTTCAAGAGATTTCCCGATCGACTATGTTTATGCTAGTTTAAAGTCTCCGGTTCCTCTCAAGATGACCCGTCCGGATTTATTCAAGAGATTTTCCGATCGACTATGTTTTTGATTGAAATTAAAAATGCTTTCACTAACCTTGTGATGGTTTAACGTCTTCGAAATTCCTTAAGGAAACCTGATCGGTCATTCCTTAAAGCTTCCAATTGACGGCTGCTTGAACAGAATAAAAATATTTGCCCGGTAATCACCACGCTGTTTAAACCGTGTCTATTTTTCGGGTGATACTTGGCCTGCATTGTATTTACCAAATTAAATGAAGTACATAAATTATGAGCATACTTGTTATCTATTCACAAGGCCGAACGAAGGTAAATTGCTTAAAGTAAACTTGATTTGTTCTTTTTGACGTGCTAAGTTTCACATGATTGGATGATTGGAATGTACCGAAGAGGCGTTAGTCCGCTCGTTCTGGGATATCTACATTTCTCGAGCGATATAAGCTTGTTAAGTTCGGTAGGGTTGTAAATGATTTGCACTCCATGGGCGCTCGAGAATTCTTCCTTCTGTGTCTTGGAGATAATATGAGCCTGATGCCAGTTTTTCTACCACCTTGCAAGGTCCTTCCCACTGTGGTGCTAATTTGTTAACATCCCCAGCGGGCTTGACACGCTTCCATACTAGATCCCCCGCTTGGAAAATTCTCGGGATGACTCTTTTATTATAATTTTGTCTCATTCATTGTCGGTATGATATAAGACGAATTGTAGCTTTATCTCGAATTTCTTCTAACAGATCTAGCTCCATAAGTCATCTATCTTCATTGTCATCGTCATATAGTTGTCTTCTGTCAGATTCTACTCCCACCTCGATAGGAATTACAGCTTCTCCTCCATAAACTAGTTGGAAGGGAGTAATCCCTGTAACTTCTCGGGGTGTAGTGTGATATGCCCAAAGAGCACTGGGCAATTCATCTACCCAGCTGCCTCCAACATGATCCAGTTTGGTTTTCAGACCTCTTATAATCTCTCTGTTGGTTACTTCTGCTTGACCATTACTCTGTGGATACACCACAGAGGTGAATGCTTGAATAATACCGTAGCTTTTACACCAATCTAAGAATCCGTCTCCTTGAAACTGCCTTCCATTATCAGAGACTAACTTGTGGGGAATGTCGAATCTGCAAACAATATTCTTCCACAAGAATTTAATAACCGCATCTTCAGTAATCCGAGTAAGTGGTTCTACTTCTACCCATTAAAAATCTTCTCTGTGGAGTTGTCATAGGAAATGGACCAACTATATCCATGCCCCATTGATCAAAGGGGCAGGAAACTATAGAAGTTCTTAATAATTGTGTAGGATGATGTGGAATATTCTGATGTTTCTGACAAGAAATGCAAGTTCTTACAAATTTGGCAGCATCTTCATGTAAAGTAGGCCAGAAATATCCTGCTAATAAAATTCTGTGAGCTAAGGATCTTCCTCCTATATGAATGCCACATGAGCCTTGATAAACCTCTTGCAAGATAAATTGTATATCTTCTGTTCCAATACATTTAAGCAAAGGTCTAGAGAAAGCCCTTTTATATAACTGCTCCCCTATCATAGTGTATTGGGAAGCTCTCTTCTTAAATATCCTTGCTTGTTCTGCATCAACTGGAAGAATACCTTCCTACAAATATAATATGATTTTTGCTCTCCAATCACCTTGTATTTCTATATCAGCTTGTCTTTCAATGCAAGATACTAACAATGTCTACTCAACTGGCCGATCCAAGCTCCAGGGTGTTATAGCATAAGCCAATTTAGCTAACTTATCTGCTGCTTGATTTTCAGATCGAGGAATTTTTTGTATATTTACTTCTTGAAACTGAGCTTTTAATTTATCAAATGTCTCAGCATATAACCTGAGCCTATCATTATTAATTTCAAAGTTACCTGATAATTGATGGGTAGCTAATTGAGAGTCAGAATAGATATAAACCCAGGATGCTCTCACATGTCGAGCGGCCTGTAACCCTGCTATCAATGCTTCATATTCTGCTTCATTATTAGTGGCCCTATAATTCAGCCTGACAGAAAGTTGAAGCTTATCTTCTCTTGGAGATATATGGAGAATACCAATTCCACTACCTTGTCTAGTTGAAGATTCATCCACATAAACTATCCAAGTACTCTCTTCTTTAGGACCTTGAACTTCTATGATGAAATCTGCTTGAGCTTGTGCTTTGATGGCCAAGCGGGGTTGGTACTGTATGTCATACTCACTAAGTTCGGTTGTCCATTTAATCAACTGACCAGATGCCTCTGAATTAAGCAAAAGCCGCCCGAGAGTATTGTTGGTCAATACAATAATTGCATGTACTAAAAAATATGGGCGCAACCTCTGGGCAGTTAACACTAATGCATAGTCCAACTTTTCGAGTGTAGTATATCTACACACGGCTCCTTTTATTAAATGACTGGAAAAATATACAAGTTGTTGCTCTTTCCCTTCCTGTCTAACTAACACTGAGCCTACAACATTTTCATTAGTTGACAGATACACCTATAAAGTTTCTCCTACTACGGGTTTAGCCAACACAAGAAGGGTGGACAAATAGTCTTTTAGTTCATGGAAAGCTTTGTCACATTCTTCATCCCATTGAAATTTGTTAGCCTTTCGTAGTATTTTGAAGAAATGGAAGCTATGATCGGCCGATCTTGAAATGAATATGGACAAGGCTGTGATCCGGCCGGTGAGTCTTTGAGCTTCCCTCATGTTGCGTGGTGGCTCCATGTTTTGAAGTGCTTTGACTTTGTTTGGGTTGGCCTCTATTCCTCGCTCGGACACCATATAGCCCAGGAACTTTCCCCCTTTGGATCCAAACAGACATTTGCCCAGGTTCAACTTGAGACCATATTGCCTCAATGTTTCCCAAGTTTCTTCAACATCCCTACAGAGATCAGTAGCTTGAAGAGACTTAATTAAAATATCATCAACATATACTTCTATATTCCTTCCAATCTGTTTCTGGAAGACCTTATTTATAAGTCTTTGATAAGTTGCTCCTACATTTTTTAGTCCGAAAGGCATAACATTATAACAATAAGTGCCTTCAGATGTCACAAAACTGACCTTCTCTTGATCCTCTTTAGCAAGAGGGACCTGATGATAGCCTTGATAGGCGTCTAGCATAGAAATATATTCACACCCGACCATGGAATCTAGTAATTGATCGATCCAAGGCAAACGATAATAATCTTTTGGGCAGGCCTTGTTAAGATCATGGAAATCAATACATACCCTCCATTTATTTCCTGGTTTAAAGATCAGGACGACATTAGATAACCATCTAAGGAATTGCACCTCCCTGATGTAACCAGCCTCCATTAGTTTAGCCACTTCTTATTTAATGATATGATTTTGCTCCGCACTGAAATTCCTCTTTCTTTGCATGACAGGCCGAGCATCTGGGAAGATATGTAAAGAATGTTCCATTACTGAAGGAGAAACGCCCGTGACTTCCTTGGTCGTCCAAGCAAAAACATCATTGTTTTTCTTTAAGCATTGAACCAGCTCTGTTTTCAACGTAAGATCAAGATCGGCTGTGACATAAGTGACAGCTTCAGGTCGACCGGTTTGTATCTGGACTTCTTCCTTCTCCTCATAAACCAGGATAGGTGACTTCTCTTGAATGGCATTGACCTCCATTCTTTGTATTTTACGGGCGGCACTAGCTTCAGTTCTAACAATTTCCACATAACATTTACAAGCCATCTTCTGATCACCACATACTTCCCCGACCTGATTATCAATAGGAAATTTAATTTTT
Organism: Zingiber officinale; assembly: GCF_018446385.1. Classification (NCBI taxonomy): domain Eukaryota; kingdom Viridiplantae; phylum Streptophyta; class Magnoliopsida; order Zingiberales; family Zingiberaceae; genus Zingiber; species Zingiber officinale. The sequence continues at coordinate 37,046,595 of NC_056007.1, read as the reverse complement.
TGGCAAAAAGTAGAAACGACCGCCCTAAACTCATTTAAGGCCGGTCGACCTAGTATCACATTATAGGTAGATGGGGCATCCACCACCATGAAGTAAGATCTTCTTGTTCTCATGACGGGCTCCTCCCCTAAAGATATGGCCAACTTTATCTGGCCAAGCAGTTGTACCTCATTACCAGTGAATCCATATAGAGGCGTTACCATCTGTTGAAGTTCACTTGGATCAATCTGCAGTTGATCAAAAGCTTTTTTGAAAATAATATTGATGGAACTACCAGTGTTTATAAAGGTACAAGAAATAGTGTAGTTGTCTATCATTGCCTTAATTATTAACGCATCATCATGGGGTATTTCTACCCCTTCAAGATCTCTAGGCCCAAAACTAATTTCTCGCCCTGCTGCTCTTTCCGTGTTGCATCCCACAGCATGGATCTCAAGTCTTCTTGCGTGTGCCTTCCTGGTCCTGTTGGAATCTCCATTAGTAGGCCCGCCCGCGATCATATTAATGTTGCCTCAGATGGCATTGCTCCTGTTTTCTTCTTGTCGAGCTGTTATGGCCTCAGGCTGAGCTTTCTCAGGCACCTGAGATGTACCGGTTGGGCTTGGTAATACCCCTTGTTGAGGTTCGACCGGGCGGTATTCTAATTTGAGTGGACTTTGCTATCTGGGATAATGCTATCGATAGTAGTTTTGTCTTTGTTAATGATCCCTATTAGCTCTCTTATTCTTTAAAACAAAGTAGTCTTCTGTATGATGACTGCTGGTCTTGTGATAAGTGCACCATCTCCTGATGCTTCTTGTTGCATCTCCACATGTTGTACTGCTTGTGGACGATATTCAGGATGACGATGGGGTGGAGGGATTACTCGAGGTCCCCTCTGTAACGCCCGCCCTCCCTGCTACTCAAAGGGACGAGGCTACTTACTTACTTAACTATTCCAGGATACATGCATATTTAAAATTTCTTTCTTATAACATAAGGCAGCGGAAATATCATAAAGTTATACTGGAATGTAATATAAATACAAATGGTTCATGTCAAACATAACAAAATATTATAGCAAGTCTTATTTGTCTCAGCCGAGCCACTGCCACACACACCTCCTTGCCTCTCCTGCAGCTCCCTTAGGTCATCCATCCCTTGCCTTTATCTGTGGTACAAGGAAGTAAGCTATGAGCACACGAGCTCAGTAAGATTCTTTCCTACTCACAAAAACCGTATCTCAAGCATAATCATATAAGCATATCATCATTGAAACATAATCATCTATCAATATGAAATGTGAGCATAATTTCTGATCATAACATATCCTTATGAACCATGTTTCTAACATATCATAAATAAAGGAAACATATAAGAAGAGTCATGAGAAACATAACATATCATCAGATTACATGAAACATAAGGAAACATATCATATATGCATGGGTGCATTGTGCAAAATGTCCTTTTAAAACATATGTCATGTCAGGTGCAAGATGTCTTTAAACATATCTTTTTAATACTTGAACATAGTATCATCATCATAAGGGCCCGGCTTGTACCATATACATACATAAATGCGCGCAATCCCTAGGACAGGGTAGGTAGCCCCGAACCTACTAGGGATCTAGACCCGTTCATAGTCCGTCGGCCTAAGGGCGTACTAAGGAGCCCATCCCTTTTTACTAGACCCGTTCATAGTCCGTCGGTCTAGGGGCGCTTATGGAGCCACCCTTGGTACAAGCCATACAAAGTAAAGTACATGTCATGCATATCATATCATCATAACTGTCATATCATATCATCATAGATGTCATGCTCTTGTCTTAACATGAAGAGTGCTCTTAATCCCAATTTAAGGGAAGCAACTCTTTGTCATTTTCTTATCATATCATAAGGCATACATTCTTGGCACATAGACATCATATAAAACCAATTTTTATTAGAAGTTATCATGTGCACATATACCATTTTAAGTTTAAACTTCCTTGAATCCTAGGTTATAGAGTTCATAACAAAAGATAACTTCTAAGCAACATACACATGAATACTTAGCAAAATTTCATAACATATCATAAGAAGTTTATGAACATACTAAATTAGGTTTTGAGTTCCATGAACCCTAAAACCTCCTCATGGCCGAAACATCATACAACAAGAAGTGAACTTCTAAGCAACATATGAACATAAATACCTAGCCAATTTGATACCATATCATAAAGAAATCTATGAGCATGCTAGATTAGGTTTGGAGCTTGATGAAACCCTAAAAATTCATCATGGCCGAAACCTCATCAAGTAGGAAATGAACTTCTAAGCAACATATAAGCATGAATTTCTAGCACATTTTATAGCATATCATAAGAAAGTCTATGAGCATACTAACTTAGGTTTTGAGCTTCATGAACCCTAAAAAGTATCATGGCCGAAACATCATACAACAAGAAGTAGACTTGTAAGCAACCTTTGAACATAAGTACCTAGCCAATTTGATAACATATCATGAGGAAGCCTATGAACATGCTAAATTAGGTTTAGAGCTTGATGAAACCCAAAAACTCTATCATGGCCGAAACTTCATAAGCTTAAAAGTAAACATATAAGCAACATGTAAACATAAATCTCTAGCTAATTTCATAACATATCATATAGAGGTCTATGAACATACTAATTTAGGTTTTGAGTTTCATGAACCCTAATATTTCCATCATGGCCGAAACTTTCTCAAGCAAGAACATAACTTCTAAACAACATATGAACATGAATCTCTAACCAATTTCATAACACATCATAAATAAATCCATGAGCATGTTAGATTAAGTTTTAAGCCTCATGAACTCTAAATCTTCATCATAGCCGAAACTTTCTCAAGGCAAGAACATAACTTCTAAACAACCTGTGAACATGAATCTCTAGCCAATTTCATAACACATCATAAATAAATCCATGAGCATGTTAGATTAAGTTTTAAGCCTCATGAACTCTAAATCCTCATCATGGCCGAAACTTATAAAAGGAAAAGAAGGTCAATAAACATATTAATAAGAAGATCAAGCTTAACATCACACACATAATTTCTTTCCTAACTAAATTCCTACTAAGACTCATGAGCATGGTTTCTTCTCTTCTTTTTATTTTTATTTCCAAGAGTTCTAATCTTTCGAAAACACCGTAAGCAACTTGTACCACAAGTGAGGGAATACTTACATCCTTATTTGCTTAAGGAAAAGGGATCCTGCTTGTGGAGCCTTCCTAGAGAGGGGTCCTCCTTTGCTTTGGATTTCGGCAAGGAGAGGTGGGGGAAGTCTTGGTCATGGTGAAGAGGAGGAGGGAGAAGGAAGAGGAGAAAATGAGTTTTCATCCTTAATTTCCTTTTTATTCCTCATGAGAGAAGGAAGGGAAAATGTACTTTTCCTTCTCCTTTCTTTTATTTCTCCTTAATGAAAAGAGGAAGCAAGAATCCTCTTTTCTTTTGAGAGGGAGAAGGCAACTCTAACTTCTCCTTCTCAATGAAAAAAACACAACTCTTCTCTTACTCTTAACTATGTTGTTACTTCTCTCTTTAATAATAACTTCTCTTGGTCTATTGGTTTACATCTACATATATCTAATAAGAGATCCAAGGTTCAAGCCTTGGTCATCTCTTTTTGGTTCTATTTTGTTTTATTATTTTTGCAAATTTACACATAAGGCCTATTTATTTTTATTATGATAAAAAGATATCTAAAATCCTGCTAAGTATTCCATGGGTGTTACACCCTCGGTGGGGGAACGGGAGCAGGAACCTTCTCCTTAACAAGAGCAGGAGAAGAAGTAGTATCTTCATTTCTGCGTGCAGCCTGAGCTTCTTCAACGTTAATGAATTCAGTAGCACGTTCAATTAATGAGTCAAAATTGGCAGGAGGATTTCTCACCAGATCTTTAAAGAAATCATTATCATTCAAGCCCTAAGAGAAAGCACTTACCAATATCTCAGTAGTAGCATTGGGTACATCAATAGCAACCTGATTGAATCTCTTGATGTAGGCTCTGATGGCCTCTTTAGATCCTTGTTTAATTGAGAATAAGCTCCAGGAAGTTTTATGATACCTCTTGTTGCTAGAAAAATGATGCAAGAAAACCTTCTTGAAATCTTTAAACCTTCGGATAGAATTTTCTGGCAATCTTTAAACCAATGTTGAGAGGCTCCTCCGAGTGTTGTAAGGAATATCTGGCACTTTACTCCATTAGAAAATTGTTGTAATAATGCTACATTCTCAAATTTTAATAGATGATCTTATGGATCTGTGGTTCCAGTATACTCACCGATTTGAAGATTTTGATATCGCATAGGAAGTGGATCATCCAGGACACATTGAGAAAAGGGAGAAATAATTCTCTCTGGTGAGCTATCACTGGCCACCATCATTTTAGCTTTATGTTTCTCTCTGTCTGGTGCCTCGCTAGAGGATTCTTGAAACACAGGCCTTCGTCCTCCCTGTTCGAAAGGAGTATGAAGAAAAGCTCGAGGGAGTCTACTCGGAGAAGCAATGGACGGAGTAATATACATACGATCTTCCTCTTCCAACTCCTTTCCCTTCCGATGATCAGTGGTCGAGATTGTCGGATTATGAGCTACTGGCAGAGTAGCTCCAGTATAATCTTGTTATTGTTGTTGTTGTTGTTGTAGAGCCTTCTAGATGTGAGTGTTAATAAGAAAATCCAGATCTTCCCGACTGATAGTGAGTAGGTTAATTTTTCTAGCGTCTTCCATCTTGCAATCTCATATTCAGGTGAAATTCTCACAGATGACGCCAAATTAGATCCTGTCTGAGAAGCTTGAGAAAATAGAAAGCTGGGAGAGAACTTACTCCTGATGAAGAAGAATACCTGAGGACGCCCGATCCGAGAAAACCAAAGCGGATCCGGAAGAATAAAATCACAGAACATCTCCTTGTGCAAAGACCCAAGGACAGAAGGAAGGATCCTGTGAAAAATACCAAGATCTGGAGCTCCGACGACTTCCTACGCACAAGAGAGTGACCAACACTATCATCAGTGACCTAAGACCGGGGTGGGAATCCCTGGCTAGGCCCTCCAACGCTCAAGTCAGCGATCTCTCTTAGTGTGGAAGGAAGAAGATGAAGAACATGAACAATGATTGAAATTAGGGTTTGTAATGGATAGTTGTGAGTGTGCTGAGCGTGAGCATACCTGGCCAACAGAGAGGATTCCCCATTTTATACCACTTCATATAACCTCCATAGTCATGAAGTAGACCCCGATTTGTTAGAGTTTGTTATGAGATGACGTCGGTCATGTACTTGCCAAAAATAACTTTTAAGAAATATTTTTTGTACCCCAGATGTACCTTCTTTGTCGCCTAGTACCTGCAGAAGAGTCTAGAAGCATTCTCCTCACCAAACCAATCAACCTGTTATACAATCACATAAGTTATTTATGAATATTCTCGAAATATTTGTTTTCACCCTGTCTTATAGCGAGTTAAATTTATCGCTCATGTTTGTGTTAGTTAGAGCCCTAGAGCCAATCATTTGATGATTGTATGGACTCATGTATATCATATTCTTGTATATTAATAAAGGCATTTGTTTGGTTATTATACTTATTTATATTAGTGTCAAATAGACTAATTATAATAGCATCCTTGAGTAGAAGGTTCAGACCTATATCAATCGATTAGTTGAATCGATAGTGAGATGATATAGGGAACACTACTCTAAATCATTCCTAGTCGAGTATTAGCATTCAGGGACAATGTTAATACAATAAGACTAGCATGTAGGTCAGCTCGATGACTTGATCTCACAAGTCATGGATATAGAGATATCAAGCTGACACATGGGTATGCATTAGAGAATGTATACTGAATGACCCGCCATGAGAAAGTATCATGGATCGTTATATGAGTGTCATATACTTTCTCATGTGGCTATTAGTATGACTATTAGTCCTTAGACCTGAAGTCACCATGGATCCCTACATACGGAGTTATGTACTTTAGTTTCGTCAAACGTCACCCGTAACTGGGTGGACTATAAAGGCGATTACTGGGTATGTAACGAATTATGCAGAGGAATGTGAGTGATGTAGATGGGATCTATCCCTCCCATATGACGGGAGCGACATCGCTATTCTTGATAGAGTGAGACCACTAAGCGCATGGCCATGCCCAAATGAGTCAACATTAGATGTTGAGCTCATTTGATCGAGTGAGTCTACTTGGAGTTCAAGATTTAGATTGATTAGAGGATGACATGCTCTATGCCTCATATTGATCAATCTAGATGTCTAGGATAGAAGGACACTTGTCATTATTTTGTGAGGAGTCACAATTAGTAGTCACAAGGTGATGTCGGATCTCGACATTCTTGTAACTTGGGTAGTAATGATGTGTTGCTAGATACCGCTTATTACTTATGCTCCTAAATGGGTTTAGGGCATTGCCAACGTTACAAGAACCTATAGGGTCACACACTTAGGACAATTAGATGGAGATTAGGTTCATATGATGAACCAAGAGGATTAGATTCATTTGATGAATCAAATTGGATTAAGAGTAATCCTAATTGGGCTAACTTGAGTTCGACTCAAGTTGATTCATGTATTTAATGAGTCTAATTTAGATTATGACTTATTAAATCAATTTAATTTAATGAATTAGATTCATTATATTAAGTTGGCTCGAATCAAATGGTTGGATTAGATCAACCATGGTAGAGATTGGGTCAAGTTTGACTTGACTAGAGATGGAAGACCAAAGGTCAATTTTGACTTGACCTTTTGCCACCTCATTGGTGAGTTGGCATTAGGTGGACCAATGATGATATTCCACATCATCATGGATGCCACCTCATGGAAGTTACAAAGCCATTTTCTTATTAACTTCACATTAATTGCAATTAATGGGGAGTTACTCTAGATGAAAGTGGTCGGCCACATTGTGAATGTGGGTGAATTCATTTTCATTCAAGTGTGGTGAATCTTCCTCCTTCTTCCTCTCAAGCTCTCCCTCTCCCTCTCCTCCTTGCTTGGCCGAATCTCACCAAGGTGCTAGCACACCTTTGTGTGAGGTTTTTCTCTACCTACGTGTCCGCGTGGATACTTCTAGAGGACCGGTGCTTGACGGTCTAGAGATCCGGCAAACCCTTGGACGAGCGGGATAAGCGAAAGGCACGCTTCGAAGGTATAACCCTTATCTAGTGTAGATCTAAAGGTTTTACAAACTCGTACAAGAAAAGGTTTTTCCGAAAAGTTTTTGTTTACGAATCTTTGCACGGATCTACGGCTTTGGGTGACACGGGGTTTCCGCGACGCGAAAAAGCGGTTTTCGCGGCCCGATGAACCCAACAGTGGTATCAGAGCCACGTGCAAAGACTTGTACGAGTTCATTTGTATTTTTATGAAAAATAAACCTTCTGTAAATTTCTGTAAAAATTGAGTTTTTAGAGTTTTTATGAGTAATTTTTCCGTAGAAGCGAAGCACAAGTGTCTCGGCACTTGTAGGCTTCGGCTACCGGAAAGTTTTCTTTTAAACGGCTTCGTTTTGCCCCAAATCCATTTAGGACAGCGGGCTTGGGTGCCATTAGATCGCAAAGGAGCAACTCACGATGGTTAGATCGTGGGTAGGGGCATAACCCCGCAAGGGAATTTGCTTCGCGATTGCACCCGAAATCGCTAAAAACGAACCCGTCGGGAAGATTTTTCCGAAACGGCAATATCTCGACCCAAATATTTTTGGGACAGCGGGTTTAGGCGCTGTTGGATCGCAATGGAACCCTCGCGATGGTTATATCGGGGGTAGGGGCGCTGCCCCTGGGCCCCGCAAGGGGATCCGTTCCGCGATTGCGCCCGAAACCGCTAAACGGGACCGCTGGGAAATTTTATTCATAAAAATTGTAAAAATTATTTTAAAATTATAGAAAATTATGAAAAATATATAATTTTGAATTATATATTAATTTGTGATAGTCATGGCCCAAAGCCCAATATGATTGGTTGTGTTGTAATTCATAATACGGCCTGCGTGCCGTTATGTGTTTGCGAGTGTTGTATTATATTCGCGACCTGCGCGTCGTGCCTTCTCTTATTTTCTTGTTGTAAATTAGATTTAGACTCGAATGTAACTCGAGTTTCAAATTGTAATGTACAAATTGGAGCGGTGGAGGGTCCACACGAGACGGAGTTCCGAGGCGGGCACGAGCAACACAAGGTGGTCAAAGGGAGGAGCTTGAAGAAGTTGTTGACCCTAGGTTGACCAATCGATCTTCTCATTGGCTTGAGAAGATCGTAGTAGGGCCATGACTAAATCACAAATAGATTAATTAATTGCTTGTGTATGTGATGCATATTTAATAAGTAGTTAATTAATTAGTGCCTTACGATTAGATTAGATCTAAGTCGTGCACATGATGCACCCTTGCGATTAGATTAGATCTAAGTCGTGCACAAGATGCATCCTTTTCGATTAGATTAGATCTCGATCGAACCAACTCTAAATGCCTAACCGTGCCGTGATACCTATCACTACCTCGATCACATGTATTGTTGAATCTGCCAAAGCAGAGCAATACATATTATCTTGGTAGGGTACGGAGGGACAATCTTGGTCCCGTCTATCAATGCATGGGTGAATACAAACTCAATTAGATTGAGTATTCATAGTTACTCGGTTGGATCGAGTCAACTATAGGCATTCTTCCAATAGTTGGAAAGATAGGTCAAAATCACATCTATATTAACTCTCGGGCGTATTAGCCAAAGCTAACTCGAGTTTTAATATAAATGCGGATATTGATTCTATAAACAAGAGTTGCATAGAGATGTAATTGGTAATCGTTACCTACCGATCATACTAAGCCTTGGGCGTATTAGCCAAAGCTAACTCAAGGGTTAGTATGATGTGGATCTTGTCCCACAAGAATTATAGAATTCAGTGGGAGCATCATTTAATTAAAAGGCCTAATTAAATGATTTTTAAAGAATATGATATTTATTTCTGCAAATTTTTTGTTGTAGATAACTATGACGTCGAACACGAATTCCTTCTCCTCGGTTTCGTCCTTGAGAAGGACAAGCTCAACGGAGCGAATTTCCGGTACAGGAACTTGAGAATAGTTCTCACCCAGGAGCGTAAGCTGTACGTTCTGGAGCAGCCCATTCCGGAGGCTCCTCCTGCCAATGCCCCGCGAGCCGACAAAGATGCTTACAAGAAGCATCAAGATGACGCATTAGATGTGTCCTGTCTAATGCTCGCGACCATGAACTCAGAGCTTCAGAAGCAACATGAGTTGATGGGCGCTTACGATATGGTTGAGCATCTTCGCCAACTATATCAGGGACAAGCGAGGCATGAGAGATTTGAGATCTCGAAGGCACTTGTCAGACGGGGCTTCTGTAGGTCCTTATGTACTCAAGATGATTGGGTACATAGAGAACCTACAAAGACTGGGGTTCCCACTTGGCCAAGAGCTGGCCATTGACTTAATCTTGCAGTCCTTGCCGGATAGCTATAGTCAATTCGTTCTCAACTATAACATGAACGAGATTGACAAGCCACTGCCCGAGCTACTTAGTATGTTACGAACTGCTGAGATTAACCTTAAGAAGGTTAAGCCCATTCTGATGGTCCAGAAGCACAAGGGCAAGGGCAAGCCCAAAGGAAAGGGAAAGTCCCAAACCAAGGGCAAAGGCAAGGCACTAAAGCCTAAAGGAGGGTCGCCAAGGATGCTACCCGCTTCCACTGGCACTGGAAGAGGAACTGCAAGGTATACTTGGAGGATCTTAAAAGGAAGTGAGACTTCCACTTCGTATATATGTTATAGAAGTCAATCTATCTATTTCTACATCATGGGTATTAGATCTGGATGTGCTTCTCACATTTGTACTGATGTGCAGGCGATATAGCGAGCATTGGCAAAGGGCGAGGTGGACCTACGAGTAGGCAATGGAGCACGGTTTGCTGCTCATCTATCTCTGCCCTCCGGGCTTGTACTAGATTTAGATGATTGTTGTTATGTGCCTACTTTAACATAGTTTCTTGTTTAGACAAGAAAGGATACTCTTTATAATAAAAGACAAATGTTGTTCTTTTATTTGAAAGATATGTTCTATTGTAGTGCACCACTAATAAACGGACTCTATATTCTAGACCTTGAGAGCCCTATCTATAACATTAGTACCAAGAGGTTCAAGTCAAATGACATGAACCAAACATACCTCTAGCATTGTCGCTTAGGTCATATAAATGACAAGCGCTTATCCCAGCTCCATAAGGATGGTTTGCTGGACTCATTTGATTTAGAATCATATGAGATATGCGAGTCATGCCTACGAGGCAAGATGACCAAGACCCCCTTTAGTGGGCATAGCGAGAGAGCAACTGATTTGTTAGGACTCATACATAGTGATGTATGTGGCCCTTTCAATGTTGCTGCTAGAGGCGGTTATAGATACTTCATCACATTTACTGATGATTTTAGTAGATACGGTTATGTGTACTTGATGACACATAAGTCTGAATCCTTTGAAAAGTTCAAAGAATTCAAGAATGAAGTACAGAACCAGCTTGGCAAGAGTATTAAGGTACTTCGATCAGATCGAGGTGGTGAATACTTAAGCCATGAGTTTCGTGACTACTTAGCTGAGTGTGGATTTTATCTCAACTCACTCCTCCTGGAACACCACAGTGGAATGGTGTATCTGAAAGGAGGAATCGTACCTTATTAGATATGGTACGATCTATGATGAGTCACACAGATCTTCCGACATATCTATGGGGATATGCTCTAGACACGGCAGCTTTCATACTCAACCGAGTTCCATCAAAGGCCGTGATAAAGACACCATATAGGATATGGACTGGGAGAGATGCCCAGGTGTCTTTCATGAGGATTTGGGGTTGTGAGGCTTACGTACGACGTCAAGTCTCAGACAAATTAGGACCCAAATCTGACAAGTGCTATTTCATCGGATATCCCAAGGAAACTAAGGGATATTACTTCTACATTCCCATTCAGCACAAGGTAGTTGTGGCAAAGACTGGGGTCTTTCTAGAAAGGGACTTTGTTTCTAGAAAGACTAGTGGGAGCGCGTTCGATCTTGAAGAAGTTCAAGATGAGAACAATAGCACTAATGCCACGATGGAAATTTGAACTGGAACCACAAAGTGTTGTGGATGATGTTGTTCCACAAGGAGTTGAGGAACAACAACCGGTTCATGTAGACATACCTCTTCGCAGGTCTGATAGGGTACGTCGTTAGCCTGAGAGATACTCATTTCTCTTGTCTGACCATGATGACATTGTGCTCATAGAGGATGAGCCTACCACCTATCAAGAAGCTGTGATGAGACCAGATTCTGAGAAATGGCTAGAAGCCATGAGATCCGAGATAGAATCCATGTACACCAACCAAGTATGGACTTTGGTTGATCCACCTGAAGGGGTAAAACCCATTGGGTGCAAGTGGGTCTTTAAGAGAAAGACTGACATGGATGGACTTATCTATAAGGGTCGCTTGGTAGCTAAAGGTTTCAAGCAGATTCATGGTATTGATTATGATGAAACCTTTTCTCCAGTAGCGATGTTTAAGTCCATTCGGATCATGCTTGCTATTGCAGCCTACCATGACTATGAGATATGGCAGATGGATGTCAAAACCGCGTTTCTGAATGGAAACCTACTCGAGGATGTGTACATGACACAACCTGAGGGTTTTGTAGATCCACAGCATACTAGCAGAGTATGCAAGCTGCATAGGTCTATTTATGGACTACAGCAAGCTTCTCAGAGCTGGAATCTTCGATTTGATGATGCGATCAAACAGTTTGGTTTCATCAAAAACGAAGATGAGCCTTGTGTCTACAAGAAGGTTGTAGGGGATATAGTTGTCTTTCTCATATTATATGTGGATGACATACTAATCATTGGGAAGGACATCCCTATGCTTCAGTCTGTCAAGACCTGGCTAGGGAGTTGCTTCTCAATGAAGGACTTAGGTGAGGCATCCCGCATTCTAGGGATACAGATCTATAGAGATAGATCTAAAAGATTTCTTGGCCTAAGTCAGAGTACATATATTGACAAGGTACTCCTTCGGTTTGCCATGCAGAACTCAAGGAGGGATTTCTGCCGATGTCACATGGCGTGAGTGTTTCGAAGACTCAAGGTCCCTCTTCTAGAGAGGAGAGAGACCGCATGGATCAGATCCCTTATGCCTCAGCCATAGGATCGATCATGTACGCCATCTTGTGTACTCGACGATGTCTCGTTTGCTTTGAGCATGACGAGCGATACCGATCAGGTGAAAGTCCTCGATAGCGGTCAAGAATATTCTTAAGTACTTACGAAGGACTAAAGAATATTTCTTGATATATGGAGGCAATGATGAGCTAACCGTAAAGGGTTACAGTGATGCTGCTTCCAGACCGATCAGGATTACCGATCGCAGTCGGGGTTCGTATTTTGCTTTAATGGTGGTGCCGGTTGGAAGAGTTCAAGTAGGATACGAGTGATTCTACAATGAAGTGAGTATATTGCCGCATCGAGGCAAAGGAGGGTTGTGATGCCAGTTCCAAACTGATCAGGGTGGCTATAGATAGTCTGGGTTGATGTTTTGCTTGAATAATGGAGCTATGAGCTGGAAGACGCTCACAGCAGACCTACGACGCTTCCATCTCATTCGAGAGATTATCGATAGAGGAGATGTGAAGATTTGCAGAGTACCTACAGAGGCTAACATCGCAGATCCCTTGACCAAGGCTTTGTAGGAAGCATGATGGTCACACTAGGTCTTTAGGCCTTAGAGCCTATCTTGATTGGCTCTAGTGCTAGTGGGAGATTGTTAGTTAGAGCCTAGAGCCAATCATTTGATGATTGTATGGATTCATGTATATCATATTCTTGTATATTAATAAAGGCATTTGTTTGGTTATTATACTTATTTATATTAGTGTCAAATAGACTAAGTATAATAGCGTCCTTGAGTAGAAGGTTCATACCTATATCAATCGATTAGTTGAATCGATAGTGAGATGATATAGGGAACACTACTCTAAATCATTCCTAGTCGAGTATTAGCATTCAGGGACAATGTTAATACAATAAGACTAGCATGTAGGTCAGCTCGATGACTTGATCTCACAAGTCATGGATATAGAGATATCAGTTGACACATGGGTATGCATTAGAGAATGTATACTGAATGACCCGCCATGAGAAAGTATCATGGATCGTTATATGAGTGTCATATACTTTCTCATGTGGCTATTAGTATGACTATTAGTCCTTAGACCTGAAGTCACCATGGATCCCTACATAAGGAGTTATGTACTTTAGTTTCGTCAAACGTCACCCGTAACTGGGTGGACTATAAAGGCGATTACTGGGTATGTAACGAATTATGCAGAGGGATGTGAGTAATGTAGATGGGATCTATCCCTCCCATATGACGGGAGCGACATCGCTATTCTTGATAGAGTAAGACCACTAAGCGCATGGCCATGCCCAAATGAGTCAACATTAGATGTTGAGCTCATTTGATCGAGTGAGTCTACTTGGAGTTCAAGATTTCGATTGATTAGAGGATGACACGCTCTATGCCTCATATTGATCAATCTAGATATCTAGGATAGAAGGACACTTGTCATTATTTTGTGAGGAGTCACAATTAGTAGTCACAAGGTGATGTCGGATCTCGACATTCTTGTAACTTGGGTAGTAATGATGTGTTGCTAGATACCGCTCATTACTTATACTCCTAAATGGGTTTAGGGCATTGCCAACGTTACAAGAACCTATAGGGTCACACACTTAGGATAATTAGATGGAGATTAGGTTCATATGATGAACCAAGAGGATTAGATTCATTTGATGAATCAAATTGGATTAAGAGTAATCCTAATTGGGCTAACTTGAGTTCGACTCAAGTTGATTCATGTATTTAATGAGTCTAATTTAGATTATGACTTATTAAATTAATTTAATTTAATGAATTAGATTCATTATATTAAGTTGGCTCGAATCAAATGGTTGGATTAGATCAACCATGGTAGAGATTGGGTCAAGTTTGACTTGACTAGAGATGGAAGACCAAAGGTCAATTTTGACTTGACCTTTTGCCACCTCATTGGTGAGTTGGCATTAGGTGGACCAATGATGATATTCCACATCATCATGGATGCCACCTCATGGAAGTTACAAAGCCATTTTCTTATTAACTTCACATTAAATGCAATTAATGGGGAGTTACTCTAGATGAAAGTGGCCGGCCACTTTGTGAATGTGGGTGAATTCATTTTCATTCAAGTGTGGTGAATCTTCCTCCTTCTTCCTCTCAAGCTCTCCCTCTCCCTCTCCTCCTTGCTTGGCCGAATCTCACCAAGGTGCTAGCACACCTTTGTGTGAGGTTTTTCTCCACCTACGTGTCCGTGTGGATACTTCTAGAGGACCGGCGCTTGACGGTCTAGAGATCTGGCAACCCCTTGGACGAGCGGGATAAGCGAAAGGAACGCTTCGAAGGTATAACCCTTATCTAGTGTAGATCTAAAGGTTTTACAAACTCGTATAAGAAAAGGTTTTTTCGAAAAGTTTTTGTTTACGAATCTTTGCACGGATCTACGGCTTTGGGTGACTCGGGGTTTCCGCGACGCGAAAAAGCGATTTTCGCGGCCCGATGAACCCAACAGTTTGCTCACCCTGTTTCCACTATATTATAGACAACTCCATATTATATTATGAATCTTATAGGGCCTTGTGTCTTTGCATACCTCGGCGATCATATATACTTGACCAATATCGGTTTATATCTAGATATATTACTTCAGACAATCTTGACTTATCTATCTTAAACGCTTAAACCCTGCTAATATTGGCCTACTTTTCTTAAGGTATTTTCTCAGCCAATATTGATCTATCCTTCTCATGTTATATCCCGGATGATATTAGCCTACTTTCTTAAGGTATATACCGGCCGATATTGGCCTATATTTTCTTAAGCATGTTACCCTGGCCGATATTGGCTTATATTTTCTTAAGCATGTTACGCCGGCCGATATTGGCCTATATTTTCTTAAGCTTGTTATCCCGGTCGATATTGGCCTATATTTCCTTAAGCCAGTTATTCCGGCCGATATTGACCTATATTTCCTTAAGCTTGTTATCCCGGTCGATATTCATACTTGCTTAATTCTGCTATCTCTTTTCCCCTTTTTATCGGGGACCTACTAAACCTAACCCATATCACCGGTCGTAATAAAAAAAATTTGCCTAAGTTCTAGGGATGTTTCAAAAAGTTTTTTTTTAAATAAAAATGAACCACATTGTGACTAACTTCTTAAATAACTTAATGATTCTTGTTATCATTTGAGTTAGAAAATAAGTTAGACAATTAATATGGTATTTTCAAAAATATTTTTTTCAAAACTACGCTTAAATTATTTTGGAAAATCACAATTTCCATAGATGGAACTAGTTTTTCCATCAACGGAACTAGTTTCTCGATTGACAAAAAATGTAGTGAAATTAATACTAACAGTGTTTTTTCGTCAAAAGAATGACCCTTATCGGCGACAGAAGCTCTAAAACTATATTTAAATTATTTTGGAAAAACATATTTTGGAAAAACATATTTTTTTGATCAACGGAACTAGTTTTCAGTCAACTGAATCAGTATGTTCAGTTGAAGGAATGACCATTATCGGTCGACGGAACAAAAAAATAAAAGTGCTGAACACACAGGAATTTAGACATTGACATGACCATTCAAGTGTTTAGTCTACAGAATGACTCTTATCCATCGAAGGAACATTAAAAAGCTAACCAAATCTCCTTGTAAAATCCCTCCTTCAATGGATCAATTGACGGGTCCTATTGATCCGTCGACGGATCGATGACTATAAAATAGTACCAGGGCTGGAGTTTAGAAGAAAACCACCATTCGCTTCTTCTCCTTTCTCACCTCGAGATCTAATGGGCCCGATTCTTTCGAAGCTTCCGAAAACCTTTGACCTCTTCCAAAAGATCATTATGCCTCAATAACACAAATGCCAATATTTTTTATTTTATGCAATTTCTCTACCAAAGTTTATCTATTTTTATAGTCAAAAGTACATGAGGCCTTAGATTTCTCTAATGCTAATGAAGACCTTAGATTTCTGAATGATGAATTACGTCGATCCTTCACCCTCAAAAACTTCAGTCTTGTTGCCATTAGGCACTTAGACATCCCATTTTACACACAACAATATCCTGAAGTAATATCATCAAGCATTATTAATTACAATCTTTAATAAATTGTCAGTTTTATGCAAACCCTGAACTTTACTCTCATTTCTATCACAACCAATGTGAAATTGATGAATTAAATGTAGGATCGAAAGCGCTAGAGGGGGTGAATAATGCTGATGGCTTTCTCATTTATTTCGAAATATTTTTGAGTATTACGTAATAGAAATAAAACAATAATGCAAACACACGAATACCAAGAGTTTTACTTGGTTCGGAGCCTATGGCGACTCCTACTCCAAGGCCCACGCTCGTTGAGCGTTTACTTTAGGAAAACACTATCGGTTCAAAAAATTACAGTTTTGAATTACAATATTAAAGTAATAAAGAAAATTATACCGATGACTTAGAATAGTAAACTTGAAGCTTCTAGTCGTCGGGGTTGAGTTACAACTTTATCGGATCGATCTTTGAGCAGCACACGGAAAAATGATTGTCAGATTTTGTTGTATCTTTGCTGCTGGTCGAACCAGACATATATAGCCTATTGAGGATGCCCTCAACCTCATTGAGGGCCCCTCGAATCCCCGGGTCAGCCGCACGTGGATAAGCCCTGCTTCGTCGCTTCTTATCCTCCTGAGGGCGCCTCCAAGCTCTATGGAGGGTGCCCTCCATCAGCATCCAAGGCGCCGTCAACCTCCATGGAGGGCGCCCCGGGACTGTTCATCCGAGGCTTTCTTGTTCACTTTACATCCTGCAAGGTATGTTAATCTACAAACAAAGTATACCCTGCAAAATAAAGTTAGCACAATAAAGTAAGACAAATAAAAGTAATTTTGATAGTCACCATACTGTCTGGTTCTGACATCGAATTTCACCTCCGGAAACCCTAGGTCGAACCGACGCCTACTGTTTCCTCACCGGGGAACGCACCCTCACCTACTCCACTTATAAGAGTTTACCTATTTCCAGTTGATCCTCCAGACCTACTGGACTTTTGCTCAGCGTCGGAAGCTTCTGATCTTCATGCTGGACGTTCTCTCCACGACCCGTCCAGTCTTCCATCCAGTTCGCAACACCAGGAATTCAACCAAGGGCACCCCCTAGGATTTTGCCTGAAGCTCTCGACCCGCCAAGACTTTCCGCCTAGGGTTACCACCCCCTAGGACCTACGGTTACCGCCCCCTAGGGGTTTCCCTTTGCCTAACCACAGCTAGGACTTTTCCTCACCTAGGGTTACCACCCTCTAGGGTTTTCCACCTACCTAACCGCAGTTAGAAATTTTGCCTAAGTATACTTAGGACTTTCCTGCAATCTCATTCAAACTTGTTATATAACAAAATAACTTAATTTTGGACCCTTTGACATAATCAAAACACAAGTTTGATCGTCAGATGCTTCCCGCACCAACATTAAATTTCAAAACAAGTTGTAAGCATAGGCATAACTGTTAATCTTGACTCTTTTTGACAATTTCTGTGTACAAGATTATCGGGTAGTCACTTTTATTGTTTTCCTAACTATACAGATCCTTTACCTGACCCTATTCGGCCCTGCCCCCCGATATGATTTATACCTAGTTTTTTGAGGGTCCTCGTCCACTAGCCATACAAGACGCAGTCCTAAAGATATTGCTTTCTATAAAGCAGTTATCTCTTGTATTCTGCCTATAGGATCCAGAGATCAATCAGAAATCCGACCTATACACCTATTCCTTATGTATACGCTTCGAAAATGGTTAGACCTTGACATAGGTTTAAGGGTGTTCAAAGCCATCATCTACTACTCTAGATATAGTTCATATAGAACTGTCCATATGGTATATCGTCACCTTTTTACCTCCTACATTGGAGCCTTTAGCATTTACATTGTCATAGGACATATCACTATCCAAAGAGAGTTTAATAAAGTAGGAATTAAACACTTGTCCCTTGTTGGTATTAGAGTGGCACCATAAGGCTTTGCCTTCAAGCCTCAACACCAGGATTGAGCTCAGCAGGCTATTGAGGAGGAGATGCCCGATGTTAACACTATACCTGTCACGGCCCAGGTAGTCCCTGTCAGAAGAAATTTCGGTAGCATCTCCTCTGTACGGGTGACAATCTGAAACTTTTTACAATGCCCTCAGGGCCACATATATCTCGGCCAACACGGCTGGAATAATAACAATAAAAAAATAAGGCAAACACCCACGTAGTTTAATAGTAAAACTAAACTAATGCAACGATAAGGAAATCATCTCAATATTCCTACTCAACTACACCCATAAAGCTCAAAACTTATATCCTACTCAACTACACCCATAAAACATAAATCACAATGACACAAATAAAATCAACTTCCTTCTTCTGTCGTCCAGGCAGGCATGTAGCAGAACATATCCAAATAAAACCCAACGATAATAAAGGATCATACAAGATCCAAGTGCCAAAACAAGAACAAGTCTAAAACATAGTCTAATAAGAAAAACAAAAGTCCAAATAAATATCCTCGTGATCTGCAGGGGGACTAGCGATTGGAACTCTCCAGACAGCCTCAACCTGAAAATAGTAATAACAACGGGGTGAGTCAACTCCTCAGCGGGTAACTACTGACATGCATAGTAAGAAAATAACCAATAGCAATAATTATCCGTACAGTCTCCTGATATAGGAATGATAAATGTAAACTGAAATATATAGGAGAAAAACTGTACTAACCCGGACCTGGTATAAGAATAATAAGGGTGTCAGACCCAGAGTATCATAAATCCTGTATGCATGTCAAACATATGTATCCACCAAATATGAAGCATATAAGTGCAACAAACACAAGCAATAAATGCATCAATGCGTATGATGTCAATGACATGTCCTGGTCACCCCTACTGCCAGTCAGCCGTCTCACACATGATGGTGAGACCGAGTGGGTAGGGATGTGACAACCGTGCACTCTGCTATCACTGCTCCTGAGTGACTGAGTGGACGGGATGCTGTCGGAGTACACCTATCCTCCTACCCCAAATCATAAGTGGGGGAGAACAATGCTCTCATATCCTAGAGCCAGCCCATAGGAGGGATACCTGTTATACTACAACGCTACGTCACACTACCCATGAGTGGACCAACGGAGCCATTGATAGAGCAACCTGCTGCAACACACTCTGCCTGATAGAAACCACTAACCCATGAGTGGTTGTGTGTGCAGATCAAAGTAACTAGCGATGTTCTCAACAATAATGGAGCCAACAATCGCACAGCATGCAATCATGCGAGATGATGCATGACACTAAGCATGGAAATATCCTGATCCTATCCATCTCTACATAATGTGTACCATAGGATAAATGTGTTGGAGCAATCCCAATGGTCCGTGCGACCATGTGTTTTGGTGTTTGGGCAAAGGGTTTAAGTTAGGTTCACCCTTGTTATTTGATATGTATATGTGAGTGTGCAGGTATGCAGGATACACATGTGACTCAGGTTGATGGCTTCGGGTCTGGTGAAGGATGGAGCATCCGAGGGACCGTGGACAAGGCAGCGAGGACAAGGGCCAAGGGAAGCGACTTCGAGGCATACGCGAAGGATGGCATTGGGGACGAGCCGAGAGCTTGAATGCATCCGAGAGATGAGAGCCAAAGGAAGTAAGCATGAAGGCAAGATGTCAAGGCTGCAAAGAAGCATCAAGTGAGTCATAAGGGTGAGGGTACGCGTGCATGAGAGATTGTACTCAGAGTAAAATCCTAGTTTTAGGGTTTTACTGTTGTAGTACTGTAGCGCTACTGCAGAAGTACTGTAGCGCTACTGTAGCAGTACTGTAGCAATCGACTGCATGTTTTAGCAGTCGACTGGTGCAGTCGACTGGGGCAGTCGACTGGCAGTGTGGAATTCAGCCGTTGGGATGTAACGGTCGAATTTTCATAGAGGGCAGTCGACTGCATGTTTTAGCAGTCGACTGGTAGGCGGGGTTTTCAACCCGCGACCTATATAACCAAGGCTTGGAAGCTTGGTTACCTCTGACGAAATTAGACTTGGTTAAGGTCTAATTAGTAGTCTACAAGTGCTCAAGAGTTTCCCTTGTGTCCAAGAGGTCTTGGTGAGTTTGCGGTGAGATTTCTCCACCCACAAGGAGGTTTGAGCTAGCCGGAGATCTTCCGGGGAGTAATCCACTGACGGATAGGGATCGCCCACCTTACGGACACGCCGTGGAGTAGGAGATTTATTTCCGAACCACGTAAATGATCGTATAGCTTGGTTTGCATTCTTTCCTTTAGTATTTAGCTTTCTACTTGCTTTGTTTGCATTTTTCGCTTGCGCACTAACGTTGTAGAAAGAAGTAATTATTTGGGGGCGCCGTCTATCCAACCCCCCTTCAAGACGGCCGACCGATCCCTAACAAGTGGTATCAGAGCGAGGCCGCTCTCCATTGGACTAACCGCCATGGAAGCAAAGATGACCGGCTTGATTGAACCGCCAAAGCTTGAAGGTAGAGGCTTATGGGACATCACATATTGGATGATGAAGATGGAGGTCTTCTTCAACACGGATTGGAACACCATGATGGTGGTCAAAGAGCCGTTTGAAGTCCCGAAGGACAAGAAAGGGAAGAAGCTCTGACCATGACATTGGACGGAGGAGCAAACCTCTCGGTCAAAGGCAAACGACAAGGTAATATCTATATTAATTGATATTTTGCCTAATGACGTAATGAGCCTTGTAGATAAATACGAGAATGCTCACGATTTGTGGAGCAAGATAAAGAAGGCTCAATGGGAAGAACCTATGCATACACAAGAAGAAGAAAATCCGAAGAAACGGATGAAGAAGCTCAAGTAGAGGAGGAGCAATTGGAAGGTGAAGAGCACTCAACTTCCGAGGAGAAAGAGGAGAATGATGAAGAAATGTCATCCACTAGTGTGGATGAGGAGACATCCTCAAAGGTTGAAGAACAATCCAAGATAAGCGAAGAAGAAGAAGAAGTCTTGGAAATCAACCTAGCAAGCACCTCCACCGAAGTGAAGTCAAAAGACCATATAATATGCTTCAGGTGCAATGAGAAGGGACACTACAAGAGTAGATGTCCATTGGGTAAGAAGAAGGTAAATCCTAAACCCGTTCAAGTTAATTTAAACACTAACAAGGGTTGTAGGAATAAAGAAATCCAAGGAAAAAGGATGCGTATCATATGCTTCACGTGTGGGGAGAAGAGACATTACCACAAAAAATGCCCCAAGAAGAGGGAGATCAAGAAGCTTGCGCAATTAAAGAAATGGGAGAAAGAGAAGAAGAAGAAAAGTTCATGTCAAGGGGGAGTTTCAAGAGTAAGGGAGGTATACCCTAATTTGAAGTGTAATTCAAATTCAAATTCTTATGTTCCCATGCATGTTAGGAAAAATAATGTTAATCATTATATGCCATGCAAAATTTTAGTTTCAAATATCATGATAGGAGTAGGGTAATTGTAGATCAAAACCCTAGGAGACCCATTCATGAAAAATCTAGAAATGGTAGACCTAAGGAGACCCAAGGTATTAATCCCAAGAAAGGGAGACATATGCCTAGAAAGGGTAGGTCTAGGAATGTCCAAGGTGGACATGTTGACTCTAGGGTTAGGAACCTAGAAAAAGAAAATCAAGCTTTGAAGTCAAAGCTTGATAATTTAGAGAAATTCCTTAAGAGATTCACTATTGGATCTAAGGGATTAAATATGGTGTTGGGTAGCCAAAGACCCAACAATGATAGATCGGCCTTGGGATACCGATCTAGTCCCTCCAAGGCCAATGAGAGTTCATATGCTAGGATGACAAATGATCATGGCAAGGGAGAGGTCTCCAAGGCTAAGGGAAAGTCTTATGCTAGGGTTGCATATGACTATAGCAAGGAGAAGTCAATAAATGGCAAGGGAAAGCCATTTAATGGTAAGAAGAAATTAACCAATGATAAGGTGTCCAAGGTTAAGAAAGTTACGTTTGTAGGCCAAGTGTCACCGGGGGTGGACCGATGTGGCCTAGCCATTGTGGATGAGTCACCTAGGGAGGTGGCTAACGCTAAGAGCTCTAGGGGGAGCTCTAAGAGACAATTTGGGACCCATGGCCAATGGATCTCAGGTGGGTTTTACTTGAAAGTTTAGGTTGGGTCATGGATTGTGTCAAGTGGTTTGGAGACGGACTTGAGTCTCAAACCTAGGGATTTGGCATAATTGGATTGTGTTTCATGCAAGAAATATGACATTGGGGTCATATAGCATGATAATTAGTTTTGGATGTATAGATGTCATATAAATCAATGCTAGGGATGCATTGTGGGTTGACATGGGCAAATACATCAAGAGGAAGCCAAAACTAGGACTTTAGGTAAAGGTTAAATTGAACCATTTAGCTAGTTTTGAGTTTTGTGTCAATCTTGGAATTGGTGATAGATACATTTTTGAATGTATTTTTCCCAAGTAGACATGGGTAAAACAGACCTCTCCACAAAATTTGAGGATTTTTGGAGGTCTGTGGAATTATTGGTGCATTTCTGAAATTGGGTCAGAAATGTTGAAAAAGGCAGAAAAACTGTGCCAGTCGACTGCTAGTTTTAGCAGTCGACTGCACCAGTCGACTGCTAAAACATGCAGTCGACTGGCTGGAAACAAAAGCATTCTGTTCGCTCAGCCAGTAGCGACCAGTCGACTGGTACTTCTTGCAGTCGACTGATACTAGTCTGAAATTGTCTTCAACACTGAATTTTGACCAAGTCAACTCATACAAGTGTATGAAATCCATGGGGGATAAACACACGAGTTTAGGGTCAATTGTAATGACAAGTTTTCAACAATTGGGATATTGTTGGAGGACTTTTTGGATGTTAGGCAAAAGGGGAGAAGTAAGGTTTAGTTGGGAAAACCTGAACGTGCCTTTGCGTAGGGGGAGCCTTGGGATAGGTTCTTAAAAAGCCCGTTGTAAAAATCCTAGCTCATGGGGAGCGTAGGTGTAGGGGGAGCCTTGGGATAGGTTCAAATGCATGATGCATTGTTACGGCGGTTGCCAAGTGTATAACCTTGGCAACATAAGTCCATTCGGCGTTGTAAGTCCAAGTGTGTAGCCTTGCCATCGTAAGACCATTCGGCGGAGTAAGTCCAAGTGTGTAGCCTTGGCATCGTAAGTCCATTGTATGTATTAGCATGTTTATTTGCTATTTGTTTTCCCTAACTTAAACGTATTGCCAAACACCAAAAAGGGGGAGATTGTTGGAGCAATCCCAATGGTCCGTGCGACCATGTGTTTTGGTGTTTGTGAAAAGGGTTTAAGTTAGGTTCTCCCTTGTTATTTGATATGTATATGTGAGTGTGCAGGTATGTAGGATACACATGTGACTCAAGTTGATGGCTTCGGGTCTGGTGAAGGATGGAGCATCCGAGGGACCGTGGACAAGGCAGCGAGGACAAGGGCCAAGGGAAGCGACTTCGAGGCATACGCGAAGGATGGCATTGGGGACGAGCCGAGAGCTTGAATGCATCCGAGGGACGAGAGCCAAAGGAAGTAAGCTTGAAGGCAAGATGTCAAGGCTGCAAAGAAGCATCAAGTGAGTCATAAGGGTGAGGGTACGAGTGCATGAGAGATTGTACTCGGAGTAAAATCTTAGTTTTAGGGTTTTACTATAGAAGTACTGTAGCGCTACTGTAGAATTACTATAGCGCTACTGTAGTAGTACTGTAGCATTCGACTGCATGTTTTAGCAGTCGACTGGTGCAGTCGACTGGGGCAGTCGACTGGTGCAGTCGACTGGGGCAGTCGACTGGTGCAGTCGACTGGGGCAGTCGACTGGTAGTGTGGAATCGAGCCGTTAGGATGTAACAGTCGAATTTTCATAGAGGGCAGTCGACTGCATGTTTTAGCAGTCGACTGGTAGGCGGGGTTTTCAACCCGCGGCCTATATAACCAAGGCTTGGAAGCTTGGTTACCTCTGACGAAATTAGACTTGGTTAAGGTCTAATTAGTAGTCTACAAGTGCTCAAGAGTTTCCCTTGTGTCCAAGAGGTCTTGGTGAGTTTGTGGTGAGGTTTCTCCACCCACAAGGAGGTTTGAGCTAGCCGAAGATCTTTCGGGGAGTAATCCACCGACGGATAGGGATCGTCCACCTTACGGACACGCCGTGGAGTAGGAGCTTTATCTCCGAACCACGTAAATGATCGTGTAGCTTGATTTGCATTCTTTCCTTTAGTATTTAGCTTTCTACTTGCTTTGTTTGCATTTTCGCTTGCGCACTAACGTTGTAGAAAGAAGCAATTATTTGGGGGTGCCGTCTATCCAACCCCCCTTCAAGCCAGCCGACCGATCCCTAAAAAAATGGACCAAATCAATAGTCTAGGTACACAGGTCAGATAAGGTATAAAAACCTTGGTCCTAAACATAATAAGGCATGGTTATGTCACTACCTCTATAAGCATATAAAATCAGGTGGGTACTAAAATTGAATGCATTACAAGTAAGCAAAAGCAAGCATGTAACAGGTATCCGGTAGTGACAAACTGATGCAGATAAGAAACATAATTATTACTACTTGTTAAAAAATTACTATGCATATCAAATGGCATATCTATAAAGATAAGTCAAAGTACCCGCCTCTAATAGAAAGGTTCAATCCAGTCCAAATCCGACGTCGAGATACTCGTCTCGCGTCAAAGTCCAGTGTCACCAATATATATACATTTTTATTTAGCTACAACTCAAATGAATAGCTAAATAAAATCCTTAACGCTAAATTAGGGTAAACCCTTGATCAATCTAATCACCTAATAATCCAATTTATCCCTAATTCAATACATATACCTAGGTTAACATTAGTTACCAACCTAACTATCAATCATCGACAACAAGATCAAAACCCTATACCTTACCTCAATTCACAGCCGACAAGGTTGCTGGTTGGAGTGCTGTCGGCAAGGAAACACTATTGGAATCTACCTCTCTGCCCTGGTCAACTTGTTGTCCACCAACCGGGTACCCTAGTACATAGAACCTCACCTCCTAGAATTCTTCCCTTCTGTTCGGTTCAAGGTGGAACTAAGAAATAGAGATCACTAATCCAAAACAACACGTAGCAATCACACCCTAGTAGCTTATTGATGGAAACAACCAGGGATGCTTATCATGTGTGAAATGGAAGCTTGAGCACAAGACACTAGATCCAAGCCGGCGATGACCAAAACTAGGGCACGGATAGGCAGTGGCTCGCAGAGGCAGATCTGGTGACCGATGACAGTGCTAGGGCACTAGTGAGGTTGGTTTGTAGTGGCTTCAGCGCTGCTCCGTGCGGGAAGAGGGCGGCACCTAGGCACCAGCGGTGGCCTTCGGCGTTCAGCAGAGAGGTATCGACACGAGGAAAGGGTTCGGTCGATGGGGGCTCGCAGCGAGAAGGAAGGATCGGCACCGGCGCTCGGCCTCGTCTCCTAGCCGCAAACACTGCTCGAGCAGGGAGAAGGGAGGCGGTGGAGACGGGGAAGAAGAAGAAATGGGGGAAGAGGAATTGAGAAGGCTGCTTGCGGCAGTGAGTGAAGAAGAGAAATAAAAGGAGACGAAACCGTCATCGTGCGGTTAGGGCAGAGATCAGCGTGAGAGGAGAAGTAAATCGGCTCGAAGCTTTTGCACTGGAGGGGAAGAGGCATCGCGGCTGCGACATCGCAGAGGGCAGAGGGTGCTTCGGGGAGGAAGAAGGAGAAGAGAAGAGGCGTGACTTCCCTTGGCCATGGCTTTAATCGCGAGGGGAGGGAAACCATCACATGCAATGCCAGTTAAGATAAGGGGTGGTTAGGGCACCATGACGGGAGAGGAGAAGGCACGGGGGAAATGGCGTCGGGGACGACTCGAGCACGCGGGGGAAGAAAAGAAAAATATAGAAAAAGAAAATAAAAAATAAAAAAAAAATCTAACTTTTCCTCGTTAAAATGGGGTAGCCTAAACAGGTTTTCTCGGGACCCAGTTTTTATTCCCGTAACCGAAGTAACACGGTCTCCAAAAAATTCCTGAAAAATTTCTAAAAATTCCGAAAAATTTCCTTATGGTTATTCTCCCTTTAAGGGTGTTCAAAGCCATCATCTACTACTCTAGATATAGTTCATATAGAACTGTTCATATGGTATATTGTCACCTTTTCACTTCCTACATTGGAGCCTTTAGCATCAACATTATCATAGGACATATCACTATCCAAAGAGAGTTTAATAAAGTAGGAATTAAACACTTGTCCCTTGTTGGTATTAGAGTGACACCACAAGGCTTGGCCTTCAAGCCTCGACACTAGGATTGAGCTCAACAGGCTATTGAGGAGGAGATGCCCGATGTTAACACTATACCTCAGACTTCATTGCTAGATCGTTCAGCTCCTTCTGCTCCACCGAAATCCAAAGATTCTTACACTCATCTTCGAGATGATATGTTTTATCAATTTGACTCACTCTAGAGTTCGCTTGAGCAACTTATAGATAGTCACTTTGACACACTTCAACATCACATTGATAATCATTATGACACGCTTCAGTATCACATCGATAGTCGCTATGATAGCATTAAGCATCACTATGATGAACTTACCAATCACTATGAGATGCTACAAACAAAGTAGTGAGAGATGTCAACCATAGTATGAGCTTGGATTGGCAAACAATCGCCTCTTCCTTCTCCCTCCGAGGGCTAGTCCTCTAGTTCATCATTTCATGCACTTTTGGTTGAATTTGTCTATATACGCACTTTTGGTTGAAATTGATTGTGTTTGCTAGTTCTTCTTATGCACTTTTTGTTGAATTTAACTATGTATTTCTTTTGAGTTATCCTTTATCACTTTTTCATATATGGAAAAAGGGGAGTGTGTATATATAAAATCAAAAGGGGGAGTGAACAAAGTAAGATAACTCACAAACTATGAAAATCAGTTTAACTTATTTTACTTTCTTTCGAGAATGGTATTTTTTGACTTTAAATAATTATTTTCATATATCAAAAAGGAGAAGATTATTAGTATTAAATGCACTAATAATCAAATTTATATTTTTGATATATGTCAAAGAGTTTAAAGTCAAAACATATATATGTGATATGCTTGTTAAGTGTACAGACTCAAGTACCTTGATGGATATAGACACCATGAAGAAAGTTCAGATGGGTCGAGAGGACCAGACTGGAAGAAAGTCCAGATGTGTTAGAAGGATCTAACATCTGGCAAGAGAACTTGATGGGTTAGTTTAGACCAAGTCGAGGCAAGGAAAGACCTGGTGGGTCAAAGATCGAACTTCAAGCATAAAAGTTTAACATATGATAAGCATGGTAAGCTCCTAGAGTGAGTGCAGTGAGGTCATATTCCAATAGGGACAAACCTTAGAAGTTGATCTAACTAAAGAAATTAGAAGATTTCTAAGTTGAGATTTAGATAATCATTACCGTCATACTCATGCATCATTATTATCATTGTGCTAACTTTGTTTAACGTGATAAATATCTATGCTAATACTATTTTGTAAGAATTGAGTGGTTTTGTCGATGGATAAAGCTGATTAGTTAACGGATCAAGGATCTTAAAATCAACCAGATTAGGAGGATCCAGCAAAAAGGAAAGTGTGGTTCCATCGACGGATAACTTGGATATGTCGATGAAATAAACATGATTTCCAAGATCAGATGAATCAGATCAGATCAAACAAGGAAAGGTGTGGGGTTCAGTTGACGGATAACTTTGATCAATCGATAGAATAGCGTACTTTCTATGATTGAAAGGATTGGATCAGAGCAAACAAGGAAGGCAAGAGGATTAGTCGATGGATAGGATCAGTCAACGAAATAGTTTATCCGTCAATGGAACATTACCTATAAAAGATGCCCTTAAGGTCCAAGCCAGACAGACACTCTATCACACCCTAAAAGAGTCCCTATCTAGCAAATGGATAGCATATCCCTCCTTATGACAACATATGAAACCTAGATACATAGCCACACGACTACACAAGTATAATAACTACAACCCACACGGCTGGAAACAAACATAGTGGAAGACATAAAATACAAACAACACTCAAAAGAGGGATTTACATAATCCCCTCAAAACATATAAAACAAAAATAACTATGTATCGATATGACTTACACAACAAGTACAAGTCTGAATAAAAGGACAAACGGAGGCTAAAATCCATGAATGAAACAAAATATAGATATAAACAACAAGACATAGCAAGGAAAAACATGATCTTGAATGTGATGTGGGACTAGAAGCTATGACCTCTAAGTGACATGACACATCCTCTACCTGCTAAGTTGGAAATAAAGGAAAAGTAAGAGATAGTGAGTATAATAAAACTCAACGGGTATAAGACAAATAGAGTTAGTTAGAGCCCTAGAGCAATTATTTGATGATTGTTGTATGGACTCATTGTATCATATTCTTGTATATTAATAAAGGCATTTTGTTTTGGTTATTATACTTACTTGTATTGGTGTCAAATAACTAAGTATAGTAGCGTCCTTAAGTAGAAGGTTCTTACCTATATCAATCGATTGGTTGAATCGATAGTGAGATAATATAGGGAACACTACTCTCAATCATTCCTAGTTGAGTATTAACATTCAGGGACAATGTTAATGCAACGAGACTAGCATGTAGGTCAACTCGATGACTTGATCTCACAAGTCATGGATATGGAGATATCAAGTTGACACATAGGCATGCATTGGAGAATGTATACTGAATGACCAGCCATGAGAAAGTATCATAGATCGTTATATGAGTGTCATATACTTTCTCATATGGATATTAGTATGACTACTAGTCCTTGGACCTGAAGTCACCATGGATCCCTACATAAGGAGTTACGTACTTTGGCTTCGTCAAACGTCACCCGTAACTGAGTGGACTATAAAGGCGATTACTAGGTATGTAACAAATTATGCGGAGGGATGTGAGTGATGTAGATGTGATCTATCCCTCCTATATGACGGGAGTGACATCGATATTCTTGATAGAGTGAGACCACTAAGTGGCCGACCATGCCAAAATGATTCAATATGAGATGTTGAGCTCATTTGATTGAGTGACTCTACTTGGAGTTCAAGATTTAGATTGATTAGAGGATGACACGGTCTATGCCTCACATTGATCAATTTAGATGTTAAGGATAGAAGGACACTTGTCATATATTGTGAAGAGTCACAATTAGTAGTCACAAGGTGATGTTGGATCTCAACATTCTTGTAACTTGGGTAGTAATGATGTATTGCTAGATACCGCTCATTACTTATGCTTCTAAATGAATTTAGGAGCATTGCCAACATCACAAGAACCTATAGGGTCACACACAAAGGATAATTAGATGGAGATTAGGTTCATATGATGAACCAAGAGGATTAGATTCATGTGATGAATCAAATTGGATTAAGAGTAATCCTAATTGAACTAATTGAGTTGGACTCAAGTTGATTCATGTGTTCAATGAGTCTAATTTAGATTATGACTCATTGAATCAATTTAATTAAATGAATTAGATTCATTATATTAAGTTGGTTTGAATCAAATGGTTAGATTAGATCAACCATGAGAGAGATTTGGTCAAGTTTGACTTGACTTGAGAAGGAAGATGAAAGGTCAAGTTTGACTTGACCATTTGCCACCTCATTTGTGAGTTGGCATTAAGTGACCAATAATTATGTTACACATCATCATGTTTAGCACATGTGTGTGCCACCTCATGGAGGTTACAAATCTCCTCTTCAATGGCCACATTAAATGACAATGGAGGTTACAACTCCAATAGTGGTCGGCCACTTATGGTTGAATGGATGGATTAATTTTCATTCAAGCAAAGTAACTCTCATCTTCTTCCTTGCTCTCATTCTCCTCTCCCTCTCCTCCTCCTTGGCCGAACAACCTAAGGTGCTAGCACACCTTTGTTTGGTCTTCTCCACCTAGTTTGTTCGTGTGGATACGCATAGAGGATCGTACACTTGACGATCTCGAGATCCGGCGAACCTTTGGACGAGCGGGATTGTGAAGGGCATCGCATCAAGGGTAAATCTCTTAAAATATAAATCTAGTGTAGATCTAGGGTTTAGAAACTCGTACTCGAAATTTTACGAAATTATTTTACTTCGCACGGATTCGGTGGAATGGGAATCGGGGTTTCCGCAATGCGAAAAAGCGGTTTTTGCGGCCCGAAAATCCCAACAGTGGTATCAGAGCCACGTGCGAAGTCTTGTACGAGTTTAATTTATATTTTTATCAAAAATAACAGTTCTATAATATTCTGTGAATTTCCTATTTTTATAGTTTCTATGGGTTTTTTTCTCGTAGAAGCGAAGCACAAGTGTTTAGACACTTGTAGGCTTCGGCTACCGAGAAGATATTTCCGAAACAGCAAGGTTTCGCCCCAAATCATTTTGGGACAGCGGACTAAGGCGCTGTAGGATCTCTTAGGAACACTCGCGATGGTTATATCGTGGGTAAGGGTACTACCCCTGGCCCCACAAGGGGATTCGTTCCGCGATTGCGCCCGAAAATCGCTAAACGGGACCGTCGGGAATTTTACTCATAAAAAATTGTAGTAAAATTACAGAAAATTATAGAAAATATATAATTTAGAATTATATATTATTTTGTGATAGTCATGGCCCAAAAGACCCAATTGGATTGGAAAATTGTGTTGTAATTCATAATATGGTCTGCGTGCCATTTTGTGTTTTGTGCGTGTTGTACTTGATTCACGACCTACGCGTCGTGCCCTTCTATTTATTTATTCTTGTTGTAAATTAGTTTAGACTCGAATGTAACTCGTGTTTCAAAAATTGTAATGTACAAAATTAGAGCGGTGGAAGGTCCACTCGAGACGGAGTTATGAGGAGGGCGCGAGCAACACAAGGTGGTCAAAGGGAGGAGCTTGGAGAAGCTGTTGACCCTAGGTTGACCATCCGATCATCTCATTGGCTTGAGAAGATCGTAGTAGGGCCATGACTAATCACAAATAATTTAATTAACTGCTTGTGTGTGTATATGTCATGCATGCTAGTATAGTAGTTAATTAGCGCCTTAACGATTAGATTAGATCTAAATCATGTACAAGATGCTCCCTATCGATTAGATTAGATCTCAATCGCGTCAACTCAAATGCCTACCATGCCGTGATACCTATCACTACCTCGATCACATGTGTTGTTGAATCTGCCAAAGCAGAACAACACATATTATCTTGGTAGGGTACGAAGGGACAATCTTGGTCCCGCCTATCAACGCATGGGTGAGTACAACTCAATTAGATTGAGTAACTAGTTAACTCGGTTGGATCAAGTAAAACTAAAGGCATATTTTCAACGGTTGGAATATAGGACATAATCACATTTATATTAATTCTTGAGCGTATTAGCCAAAGCTAACTCGAGTTTTAATATAAATGCGGATCTTGATCCTATAAACAATAGTTGCATAGAGATGTAATTGGTAAATTGTTACTTACCGATCATACTAAGTCTTGGACGATTTAGCCAAAGCTAACTCAAGGCGTAGTATGATGTGGATCTTGTCCCACTTGAATAATAGAATTCAGTGGGAGCATCATTTAGTTAAAGGCCTAATTAAATGATTAAAAGAATAAGATATTTATTTTCTGCATTTTTCTTTTGTAGATTGCCATGTCGAACATGAACACCTTCTCTCTGCGTTCTGTCCTTGATTAGGATAAGCTCAACGGAGCAAATTTCCTGGATTGGTACAGGAATCTGAGAATAGTTCTCATCCAAAAATGTAAACTGTATGTTCTGGAGCAACCCATTCCGGAGGCTCCTCCTGCCACTGCCACGCGAGCTGACCAAGATGCTTACAAGAAGCATCAAGATGACGCATTAGATGTGTCCTGTCTAATGCTCGCGACCATGAACTCTGAGCTTCAGAAGCAACACGAGTTGATGGGCGCTTACGATATGGTTGAACATCTTCGTCAACTGTATCAAGGACAAGCGAGGCACGAGAGATTCGAGATCTCTAAGGCACTATTTCAGTGCAAGATGTCAGACGGGTCTCCCGTAGGTCCATATGTACTCAAGATGATTGGGTACATAGAAAACCTACAGAGGTTGGGGTTCCCACTTGGCCAAGAGCTGGCCACTGACCTGATGTTGCAGTCCTTGCCAGATAGCTATAGTCAATTCGTTCTAAATTATAACATGAACAAAATTGACAAGCCACTGCCCGAGCTGCTTATCATGTTAAGAACTGCTGAGCTCAACCATAAGAAGGTTAAGCCCAACTCTGTTCTGATGGTACAAAAACATAAGGGCAAGGGCAAGCCCAAAGGCAAGGGAAAGTCCCAAGCCAAGGGCAAAGGCAAGGCACTGAAGCCTAAAGGAGTGGGTCGCCAAGGATACTACCTTCTTCCACTGCGGTCAGACCGGGCATTGGAAGAGGAACTACAAGGTGTACCTGGAAGATCATAAGAAGAAGAGAAGTGAGACTTCCACATCACGTATATATGTTATAGAAGTCAATCTATCTATTTCTTCATCATGGGTATTAGATACCGGATGTGCTTCTCACATTTGTACTAATGTGCAGGCATTGAGAAATAGCAGGGCATTGACGAAGGGCGAGGTGGACCTACGCGTAGGCAATGGAGCACGGGTTGCTGCTGTTGC
Organism: Zingiber officinale; assembly: GCF_018446385.1. Lineage (NCBI taxonomy): Eukaryota > Viridiplantae > Streptophyta > Magnoliopsida > Zingiberales > Zingiberaceae > Zingiber > Zingiber officinale. Next base: position 37,013,767 of record NC_056007.1, on the reverse strand, counting down.
TGTAGGGACTTATTTTCTATCTCTACCCTCTGGGCTTGTACTAGAGTTGGATGATTGTTGTTATGTGCCTGTTTTAACTAAGAACATAATTTAAGTTTCTTGTTTGGACAAGAAAAGTTTCTCTTTTATAATAAAGGACAAATATTGTTCAGTTTATTTAAAAGATATGTTCTATTGTAGTGCACCTCTGATGAACGGACTCTATATTCTAGACCTTGAGAGCCCTATCTATAACATAAGTACCAAGAGGTTCAAGTCAAATGACATGAACCAAACCTATCTCTGGCACTGTCGCTTAGGTCATATAAATGACAAACGCTTATCCCAGCTCCATAAAGATGGTTTGCTGGACTCATTTGATTTTGAATCATATGAGACGTGCGAGTCATGCCTACTAGGCAAGATGACCAAGACTCCCTTTAGTGGACACACCGAGAGAGCGACTGACTTTTTAGGTCTTATATATAGTGATGTATGTGGCCCTTTCAATATCGCTGCCAGAGGAGGTTATAGGTACTTCATTACATTTACTGATGACTTCAATAGATATGGATATGTGTACTTGATGACACATAAGTTTAAATCCTTTGAAAAGTTCAAAGAATTCAAGAATGAAGTACAAAACTAGCTTGACAAGAGTATTAAGATACTTCGATCAGATCGAGGTGGGGAATACCTTAGCCATGAGTTTCATGACTATCTAGCTGAGTGTGGTATTCTATCCCAACTCACTCCTCCTGGAACACCACAGTGGAATGGTGTATCCGAAAGGAGGAATCATACCCTATTAGATATGGTACGATCTATGATGAGTTACACAAATCTTCCGACATTCCTTTGGGGCTATGCTGTAGATACGGCAGCTTTTATACTCAACCGAGTTCCATCCAAGGCCATGATAAAGACACCATATAGGATATGGACTGGGAGAGATGCCCAGGTGTCTTTTTTGAGGATTTGGGGTTGTGAGGCTTACGTTAGACGTAAAGTCTCGGACAAACTAAGACCCAAATCCGACAAGTGCTATTTTATTGGATATCCCAAGGAAACGAAGGGATATTACTTCTACATTCCATGTCAACACAAGATAGTTGTGGCTAAGACTATGGTTTTTCTAGAAAGGGACTTTGTTTCTAGAAAGAATAGTGGGAGTATGTTCGATCTTGAAGAAATTCAAGATGTGAACAATAGCACTGCAGCCTCGATGGAAGTTAAACTGGAACCACAAAGTGTTGTGGATGATGTTGTTCCACAAGGAGTTGAGGAACCACAACTAGTTCAAGTAGACATACCTCTTCGCAGGTCTGATAGGGTACGTCGTCAGCCTGAGAGATACTCATTTGTCTTGTCTGACCATGATAACGTTGTGCTCATAGAGGATGAGCCCACCTCCTATCAGGAAGCTGTGATGAGACCAGATTCCGAGAAATGGCTAAAGGCCATGAAATCTGAGATGGAATCCATGTACACCAACCAAGTATGGACTTTGGTTGATCCACCTGAGGGTGTAAAACTCATAGGGTGTAAGTGGGTCTTTAAGAGAAAGACTGACATTGATGGACTTATTTATAAGGGTCGCTTGGTAGCTAAAGGTTTCAAGCAGATTCATGGTATTGACTATGATGAAACCTTTTCTCCAGTGGCGATGTTTAAGTCCATTCGGATCATGCTTGCTATTGCAGCCTACCATGACTATGAGATATGGCAGCTGGATGTCAAAACCACATTTCTGAATGGAAACCTACTCGAGGATGTGTACATGACACAACCTGAGGGTTTTGTAGATCCACAGCATACTAGCAGAGTATGCAAGCTGCATAGGTCCATTTATGGACTAAAGCAAGCTTCTCGGAGCTGGAATCTTTGATTTGATGATGCGATCAAACAGTTTGGTTTCATCAAGAACGAAGATGAGCCTTGTGTCTACAAGAAGGTTGTAGGGGACATAGTTGTCTTCCTCATATTATATGTGGATGACATACTACTCATTGGGAAGGACATCCCTATGCTTCAGTCTGTCAAGACCTGGCTAGGGAGTTGCTTCTCAATGAAGGACTTAGGTGAGGTATCCCGCATTCTAGGGATACAGATCTATAGAGATAGATCTAAGAGATTGCTTGGCCTAAGTCAGAGTACATATATTGACAAGGTACTCCTTCGGTTTACCATGCAGAACTCCAAGAAGGGATTTCTGCCGCTGTCACATGGCGTGAGTCTTTCGAAGACTCAAGGTCCCTCTTCTAGAGAGAAGAGAGACCGCATGGATCAGATCCCTTATGCCTCAACCATAGGATCTATCATGTACGCCATGCTATGTACTCGTCCCGATGTCTCATATTCTTTGAGCATGACGAGCAGATACCAGTCAGATCCAGGTGAAAGTCACTGGATAGCGGTCAAGAATATTCTTAAGTACTTAAGAAGGACTAAAGAATATTTCTTGATATATGGAGGCGATTACGAGCTAGCTGTAAAGGGTTATAGTGATGCCAGCTTCCAGACCGACCAAGATGATTATCGATCACAGTCAGGGTTTGTGTTTTGTATAAATGGTGGTGCATTGAGCTGGAAAAGTTTGAAGTAGGACACAGTTGCAGATTCTACAATAGAGGCCGAGTAAATTGCTGCATCAGAGGCAGCAAAGGAGGCAGTTTGGATCCGCAAGTTCATCACTGAACTTGGGGTGGTTCCTAGAATTGTTGACCCTAGAGAGCTCTATTGTGACAACAATGGAGTTATAGCACAAGCGAAGGAACCTCGCTCACACCAGCGGACCAAACACATACTACGGCGCTTCCATCTCATTCGAGAGATTATCGACAGAGGAGATGTGAAGATTTGCAGAGTACCCACAGAGGCTAACATCGCAGATCCCATGACCAAGGCTTTGGCACAGAGAAACCATGACTGTCACACTAGGTTATTAGGGCTTAGAGCCCACTGATGAGCTCTCTAAATAGATGTCACAAATTAACTCCCAAATTAATGTTCAGATCGAAAACCCACAACTACACAAAGCAATGTTTTAGTATAAGGCCCGAGTCGAATTTCCGAGGATTATGCTAGAACGTGCTTGTTTTGGATTAAGAACACACTTTTTGGGTTTTCTAGATATAAAAATGGGGATTTGGTATCAAAATGAAATTTTAGACCTGGAAATGAATTGTAACACTACAATAATCCTACTACAGAAATAATTCTAAATAACCAAAAGAACAAAACTTCGAACAAAACTTGCACTGAATAATACTCAACCTAATTACAATTATTAAATCTTCCTAGTTCTAAATTAAACTCAAACAATCTGTAAAACTGATTTTAACTACTGAAATTGAATGAAACTTTCAATCCACTTAATCAACTTACTCTATCTTCTGGAAAACCTGAGCACGGAATTTCCAGCTTATATGTTGCAGAACCAAAACTTTAACAAAAACTTAACATTTCATCTAATAGTCACACTAGAAATTAATCACTAATTTAAACACCTCACTTATCAACTAAGGAATAGCTAAGCAAGGTCACAGCAGAAATTGTTGACTAAACAAAGCATAAAATCAGAACACGACAGTAAAGCTAGAAAAACATAATATGAAAAACAGAACGCAAGCCAGAACAGATTCGTTCAGCAAATAAAAATTCAACTAAGTCTAATCGATGAACTATCAGATTCAGAAACAAAGATTTCAGGAACAAGAAAAGCTAAGCAAAGAAATGACTGCAGAAAATCTAACATCCCTACACCAAATCTTAAACCAAACTCGTCTTATCCTTGCCGTCACGCAAGGTTCTGCAGAGAACACTCCAACAGATTCAGAGTGATGATCTCGCACTTGAGGACGAACTCAGATTCACATGAATCAGCTCGCAAAGCTTCAACGAGTTCAAGTTTCTCACTGTCGCGTCTGCTGGGTTCACTGTCGCTGAAAACGCGAGCTAGACGAAGGGGCTGGAAGGGATGGGAAGCTGTCGGAATTAGACCAGAAGCACCGGAGGACCACCGCCGATAGCTCTAGAGTGGATAGTGAACTCAAATCAGAGAAAGACCCCTGAAATTAGGAAGAAAATGCGCGTCGCAGTAACAGTGCTACGTCCGCCAAATTCACCCAACGAAGACGAACTGTGCTCAGGAACTAGACGCCCGAAGCTGGAAACCTCACATTGATGAAGACGAGCTTGCTCGAAGATCTGGTAGCAGGGAGGAGCCGCGACCACGCCGTCAAGAAACTGGCACGATGAACAGTAGCGCGAGCTCACTGTTCACCGTGCCAAACTCTGATTTTATACCTAGGGTTTTTTCCAATTGAGACCTAAGTTCATGTCCAGCTCATGTGTAACTCGAGTCTGAGTTCACTTGGTCAATTAGGGTTTTGGAGTCCATTTGGTTGAGTGAACCAAGACTCTACTTGAATCATGAGTCCATGTGTACCCTACAAGACCAAATTCACATAATGAGAAATAAGCATGCATTTAAAAGGAAAAATAACATAAAGCTTCTAAAAGACCTTGTTTGAAGAATATGATTAAAATTGGAAATTAAAATGTGCAAATGTGTAAGGAACACCACAAATTAACTCAAAAATAATGTATCAATTCCTAACTTGTCAAATTCCCCTACACTTATACTTGCACGCCTCGTGCAAGTGAGCCAACTAAAATAACAACTAAGATGGTACCTCCTTCTCCTAACTATTCTTGATCATATCTAAAAGAAAGTAAAAGGAAGTTACAAGTAAGTATCAAATTTCACAGACCCACACATTCATGACCTCTATTTTCACCTTGGTTCGATACTTAGTAAATTTCATCCATCATGAATAAAGTGAAAATGATAACACTCTAATTCTCCCAAGGTAATTGAGGTGGCTCTCTATTAATCTCAAATCTTGCAAAGGTGGAGGGCACTCAAGCTACTCATAGCAAATCCACTACCATAAGCTTACTTTTCATCTAATTCAACCTCCATCACAGATATTAAGATGCAAAATCATGAAAATTCACAACCATTGGGAAGAAGAGCAAATTAGGATGTAAATGGAAGAATTAATTCTGATCAAGTAAGGAAGAAAATAAATTTCACATTGAAGTGGAAGACATGGAACTAGAATGCTATGTGATGTTCAATTTCGGCCAAGCACCAAATTATGTATTTCCTCATCCCATTGCTTCTTGTTACTGATTTGATGTTACGAGCACTCTAATTTGACTCTTCCTTTTACTCCACTTCATTTATAGTGCAGATTATACAGCCTTGCATTTTTTTCTTCACATCTTCTTCTTGTTTCATGTGGCACTAAAATTCTGTTCCTGCAAATCTTTAATTGCAGATTCTTCAACATCCTCAATCAAATCTGAAGTTCTTTGATTTAATTCATCACATGCTCCGAGTTTCATCCATTCCTCATAAACACATTGAAATTCTGATAACTTATAGTTCTGTGCTATAGAAACATGAATCTGCCTTTCAATTTCTAATTTTGTTTCAAGTCATTCCAGCCCAGTTTCCCTAGCTAGGAGACCTTTAAAGATAGTTCATTTGCTGATGAACAATGATGGTTTAAGTTCCATTCATTTCAGATTCGCATAACCAGAAAATTTGACATTAACCAGCAGATTTCTCCTTGGCACAAGACTGTTCTGTTTCCCCAAAGCAGGATGCTCTGATTTCAGTTTGTCTGCACATCTCTCTGCACTTGACTGCAGTCATACTTAACCTCATTTTTTTTTAAATAGCACGAAATTTCAGCTTCACCTTGAGCCTTCACCTGCTACAAACAGCCCCGAACTCAGGCTTCAATTCAGTTCAGTTTATGTTCATCCTCTGATTTCAGTTTGTCATAGTGCTGAACTTTGTATCAATCTAACATGTTTAGCCACAAAAATTTCCAACACTTCTTCATCTTGCCTCTTCAGAACCTTTACAATGCATATCCAAAGGTCTTCTATTTTCCAGCAGCTTTGGTTCATCACAATTCTCATTCCAAATTGGCACAAAACTGCCATTTCCTGCAAATATGCACTTTCTGGATTTCTGCACTATACTTATTCCTGTCATTTCAGCCCTTTTGTTTTCATTTGTTCCATTCCAGATCTAACATTCCATTACTTGGATTAAACATCACTTCTTCTCTTATTCTGATCATTCAACTCATTTACAGCCCTTCAACGCTGTAAAATGTTACTTCTATGTCATATTTTCAGAAATTGAAATGAATCTTGATAGAAGATATTAATGCCATTCATGTCATTTGTTACTTCATATTACAGCACTTCATCTGAGCTTCTTTTTCCCTTGATATCATTTCCTGAAATCTTGATACTACATTCATTCCTATCTATACATCTTTCCAATTCTTTTCAGAGCTGCCAATTTTGCATCTCCTCAAATTCTGAATTTCAGCTTTGCACACTTGACATCTTCATCTGATGTTACTGCTGCCAACTTCAAGCTTCGACAATTATTTCCATAAAGCTTCACAATCACTTAATCCAACAATAGCTTGATTTTCATCTTGTTTTAGCCAATAACATCACTTAGAAGTTTGCTGAAATTTCAGAATTCCAGCAAATTACTGCAACTTCAGAATTCCGTCCAGCAATTTGTAAAGAATGGGAAGGAAGTAAACACAATTAGCTGCTGGAAATAAAAGAATTTCAATTCATTCCCAAGGGTTTTATGGCTGATAACAAAAAAATTGCACACTCTTGATACACACACTCTTGAAATCCTGTAAACTCCATTCTGATTCCAGCATTGTCCTCACTGTTTAAGGTACCAATTGATGTCCTTTTCCTTCAAGTTTTCAAGGTAATTGATACTCCATTCAAGTGCTTCATTGATGAAATAATTACCACCAATTGAATTTCCCATTATAATCCATGGTGGTCAAATTTCAGCACTCTTAGTGTATCTGAATTCTGCTGTCCAGATTATGTTTCTGGATTTTTTTTTTTCTTGCAAATGCCATGACAGGTACACACTCTTTTGTTTCTAGCTTCTTCTTGAATTTCAATTAAGCTTCCTTCATTTCGAATTTTGCAAAGCTGAATTTGATACAAAACTGATACAACATTTCAGCACTGCACTTGAATTTCTGCACTTTTCCACAGCTCCCAGAATTCAATCTGTTCACAAGATTTTCAATCAAACACTAAGAGTAAATTTCAAACATCCACTCAACAAACTTCCACTGTGCTTCCTCTTTTCAACTTGATACATTCTGATTCCGGCACAAAAGAACTCCAATTTCAAACTAAACACCTCCCCCACACTTACTCATTTGTCCGTCCCGGCCAAATAAAATCATCACATATCATTCAAGTCATCCAAAGAAATAAAACATGAGAAAAGAATAAAGATAAGATGATTCATGACAAGAGAAATAGCAAAAATAGGTGAGGGCAATGTGATAATGGAGTAAACTTCATGAAAATGACTTAATATTGTTCTAGTGGTATTAAATAGATTTAAAGCAAGTTCTAGAGTGAAATAAGCTACAATTGCATCACTCAAATAGGCTCAAACCTCACTAGGTAAATAAAAGTTATCATACCATTTCATCAATCAAGAATCCATCACTAGTATCAACCCCTTGCAATCCTAGAGTTCAATCATGCAATATAGTCTTTAAACTTGATAATCAAATTTAACATTCCTTTTCAAATCCCTAAAAATGATACAAAGAAATGTCAAAAGAAGGAAGTACCATTTATTCATAAAACAAAGACTAACAAACTCAAAGAAATGGTAACTATCATAAAACCTAAATTTCTAAACTATAACTATGCAAAAATAAAAAACTACTAATGTAACTCAAAATTTATTGATGCAAGAAAATTCTAATGAAACCGAAACTTGTCCTAACATATAAGAAAAACTACTAAAATCTAAAATTTATTCATTTGCAAGGAAACAAAAGATAAAGTAAAACTCCCCTCTAGCTTGGGTAGATAGCATCAACATGTTCCATTTCCTCCACCACCAAGCCCTTCACTTCTTCATGAAACCTTTTGAGCCTTTGTCCATTCACTTTAAAAACCCGGCCAGTAGACAAATCCTGGATCTCAACCACTCCATAAAAGAAAACATTAGTAACACAATAAGGTCCTTCCCATCTAGATCTCAACTTACCTTTAATCAATTTGAGACGAGATTGATATAGAAGTACTTTGTCACCAATTTGGAAATCTTTCACCTCAATTTGTTTGTCATGAAATCTCTTGGTCTTTTCTTTATAAATCCGTGAGTTCTCAAAGGCTTCCAATCTAATCTCTTCAAGTTCTTGCAGTTGCAACTTTCTTTCTTCTCCAACCGTGTCACTATCAAGGTTGCATGCTTTAACCGCCCAATACGCCCTATGTTCAATCTCCACAGGCAAATGACATGCTTTTCCATACAAAATCCTGTAAGGGGACATTCCAATAGGGGTTTTGAAAGATGTCCTATATGCCCAAAGTGCATCTTCAAGTCTTTTGCTCCAATCTTTCCTATCCGGTCTCACAGTCTTTTCAAGAATTTATTTCACCTCCCTGTTAGACACTTCTGCTTGCCCATTTGTTTGAGGATGATAGGATGTAGAAACTTTATGTGTAACCCCGTACTTATGTAGCAAAGCCTTCATGTGTCTGTTATAAAAATGAGACCCTTGATCACTAATGATCGCCCTGGGTACTCCAAACCTGTAAAATATGTGAGACCTGACAAAACTAACAACAACAGAAGAGTCATCAGTCCGAGTGGGAATGGCCTCCACCCATTTGGAAACATAATCAACTGCCAATAAAATATATGCAAATCCAAAAGAGGTAGGAAATGGACCCATAAAGTCAATACCCCAAACATCAAAAATCTCACAAAATAATATAAATTGTTGAGGAATTTCATTTCTAAGTCCTATGTTCCCAGTTCGTTGACACCTATCACATGATCGATAAAAAGCATAAGCATCACGAAAAAGGGTAGGCCAATACAAACCACATTCTAATATTTTCCTAGCAGTTCTTTGTGGTCCAAAATGTCCTCCACACTCAAAAGAATGACAAAAAGTAAGTACAGACTGAAACTCAGAGTCAGGTATGCATCTCCTAATGATCTGATCACTACAAAATTTCCACAAATAAGGATCATCCCAAACATAGAATTTGGAATCACTTTTTAATTTATCTTTTTGAGCTTTTGAAAATTGTTTGGGATAAACATGTGCAACTAAGAAATTCACTAGATCCGCATACCATGGAGACTCACCCTGCAGCTGTAGAAGCTGCTCATCCCTGAAATCATCATTAATGGCCGAATGGTCCAAGTCTCCTTCAATCCTGCTCAACTGATCTGCAACCAAGTTCTCCTTCCCGCTCCTATCACGTATCTCTACGTCGAATTATTGAAGCAGAAGCATCCATCTGATTAATCTAGGGTTTGCATCAGGCTTCTTGAGGAGATACTTCAAAGCTGCGTGATCAGAAAAAATAATCACATGAGAACAAAGAAGATATGATCTGAATTTATCTAAAGCAAAAACACTAGAAAGAAGCTCTTTTTCTGTTGTTTTGTAGTTTGCTTGAGCTGAATCCAAAGTTCTGGAAGCGTAACAAATAACATGTGGTGCTCCATCCACTCTCTGTGCCAGTACAGCTCCCACTGCATAATCTAAAGCGTCACACATCAACTCAAAAGGTAAGGACCAGTCTGGGGGTCTGATAATAGGTGCTGAAGTAAGAGCCTCCTTCAATCTGTTAAAAGCCTCTCTGCACCTCTGATCGAAGTCAAACAAAACATCCTTCTGAAGTAGCTGAGACAATGGTAGAGCAATCTTACTGAAGTCTCTAATAAATCTCCTGTAGAATCCTGCATGACCAAGAAAAGCTCGAACCTCCCGCACGCATGCGGGGTAAGATAAAGAAGATATAGCACTAACTTTAGCAGGATCTACTTCAATGCCCTTCCTAGAGACTATATGACCTAAAACAATGCCATGCTCTACCATAAAATGACACTTTTCAAAATTTAAAACCAAATCTGTGTCGATACATCTACTCAAAACTCTAGACAAGTTATCCAAACATGCATCAAAAGATGAGCCATAAACAGAAAAATCATCCATGAAAACTTCCATGCAATGCTCTAATAAATCACCAAAAATACTCACCATGCATCGCTGAAAAGTCCCTGGAGCATTGCATAAACCAAATGGCATCCTACGATATGCGAATGTACCGAAAGGGCAGGTGAAGGTCGTCTTCTCCTGGTCCTCTGGGTCGATGCAAATCTGAAAATAACCAGTATAACCGTCAAGAAAACAATAATGGGATTTACCTGCCAGCCTCTCCAACTTCTGATCAATAAAAGGTAGTGGATAATGATCTTTTCTGCCTGCTTGGTTCAGCTTCCTGTAATCCACACATACCCTCCAGGAATTCTTCACTCTCGTGGGAACCAACTCGTTCTCTTCATTAGCTACCACTGTCACCCCTGACTTCTTCGGAACCACGTGGATGGGACTTACCCATTTGCTGTCAGAAATCGGATAAATAATGCTTGCCCGTAAGAGTCTAGTCACCTCCTTCTTTACCACATCCTAGATCAAAGGGTTCAGTTGTCTTTGTGGCTGTCTCACTGGCTTCACATCCTCCTCCAAATAGATCCTATGCATACAAATGGAAGGACTAATCCCAGGAATGTCCGCCAAAGTCCATCCAATGGCCTTCCTATGCTGTCTCAAAATATCTAATAATCTCTCCTCCTGATCCGGTTCCAAATTCTGAGCTATGATGACAAGTAGTTGCTGATTTTCTCCCAAATATGCATATTTCAGATGTTGGGGCAATGGTTTCAACTCCTCTTGTGTCTGCTCCATAATAGGTGATCCTAGGGGTAATGCTGCTGAGCAATCCCCTACACATACCTCTTTCTCTCTGAGCGATCCTAGGGGTAATGCTTCTCCCAAGCAATCCCCTATGCATTCACTTGAATTGACATCAGATTCCACATCTAAAACATCTTCCAATAATGCAACAAATTCATTCACTGTACCAAAATCAGAAATCTCTAAGTCTGAATCAATATCTGACAAGAACTCCATGTCATCCAGCTCCTCTGAGATATCCACGCTAAGTATAGAATGATCCTCTCTAGGATGCTTCATAGCCTCAAAAATGCTGAATCTAACCACTGTGTCTCCTATCTCCATAGAAAGAGTTCCAGCATGCACATCAATCTTCGTTCTAGCAGTCTTCAAGAATGGACGTCCAAGAATAAGCGGAGCCCTGTTTGCAAGCACATCACCCTCCATGTCTAAGATGTAAAAATCTGCAGGAAAAATTAACTCCCTCACTTTTACCAATACATCTTCTATCACTCCAGCTGGGTGTGCTTGACTTCTATTGGCCAACTGAATCACTACACCTGTAGGCTGCAAAGGTCCAATTCTTAATGACTGAAAAACTGATTTAGGCATCACATTAATAGAAGCTCCAAGATCTAACATCGCATCCTCAAAAATACAATCTCCTATAACACAAGGCACGGTGAAAACTCCTGGATCTTCACACTTCTGAGGAACTGGCTGAAGTAATGCTGAAACATTCTTTCCCATACTTATCAATTCATTCCCCTTTAATTTCTTTTTGTGCACACAAAGATCCTTTAGGAATTTGGCATATTTTGGAATTTGCTTAATCATGGTAAGCAAAGGCACATTCACTTCAACTTTGCTGAACAATTTCACCAATTCTTGATATTCCCTAGCCTTTTCTTCCTCCATTTCTTTTCTTGGTTGTACACTTCTTTGAGGGAAAGGTAATGGAGTGGAATGCTCGGCTTCTTGCTGGTTAAAAGTTCTATCCAGATTCTGCCCAAAATTTCCCAGGTTCTGTGCTGAATTTTGAGCTGAATTTGGAGCTGCTGTTGGGGTAAAATCCAAACTAAAATCTGCTCCACCAAATTGAGTAGATTCTGAAGTTGCAGGTTGTGTAGAATGTAGCTGATCAGTACTAGAAATGTCATTCTGTTCAGATTCTGTTGACTCTGAATTTGCTGGATAAATCTGAGAATTCTGTAGGTTTGAATCTGCAAATGGTCTGGAAAAACTCTGCTATGTTCCAGCTGATAACTTCTGATTTGGCTTTGAAATTGTTTTACCACTTCGAAGAGTTAATGCACTTACATTTCCTTTAGGATTTGGAGTTGGTTGTGAAGGCAATTGTCCAGATCCTTGATTTTGCATCTGATTAATGTTACTAGCCAGCTGCCCAATCTGCCTTTCAATGTTCTGCAGTGCTGTATCAGTTCTCTGCTAATGTTGCTGCTGTTGCATCATCTGCTGTTGCTGTTGTAGCACTTGCTGCATCAAATCCTCAATTTTTGAGCTGCTAAAGTTCTGCTGAGGTTGCATTGATCTTGGGCTTGTAGAAGAAGGTAGTGCAAGCTGAGATTGGTGCTGATTTGTACTATTTGGCTGCTGGAAATTCTGCACAGGTTGCTGAACATGCTGGAAATGTGTGTGCTGATTCTGTAAATTCTGAAACTGTGGCTGACTTGTAGTATTTGAATGCTGGAAATTCTGGAATGGTTGAAATTGTTGATTTTGGCTGAAATTTTGCTGAAATTGTGGCTGCTGGAAAGTGCTGATTTTGCTGAGAATGAACTGCTTGATGGTTCTGGAAATAATGTTGATTCTGCTGATGTTGAAATGATGGCTGTCCAATCTGATTTTGTGTTGGCTGCTGATAAAATGTGTTCCCATACCTCAAATTAGGATGATCCCTCCATCCTGGATTATAAGTTGAAGAGTTGGGATCATACTTGTGTTGCTGAAATTGAGGTCTTGAAATGGCTGCAACAGATTCATCTTCATATAAATTAGGACAATGATCCGAAGAATGATCTTGGCTTGAACAAATTCCACACAACTTCATCATTGATAAAGGAAAATTTGAAACATGACTCGAATTTTGCAACGCCATTTGCTTCACTAGAGAGGTCAATTCTTGCAAATTGTTTCTGATTTCTTGTTGCTCATTCGAAACCAAATGAGTTTCATTAACCACTCTAGTCCCAAGAGCTCTACTCCCAAATTGCTGTGAATTTTCTGCCATATTTTAAATTAACTCTCTTGCTTGATTTGGAGTTTTATTCACCAAGGCTCCTCCAGCTACTGCATCTATCATGCTCCTATCCATAGGAAGTAGACCCTCATAGAAATATTGAACAAGAAGCTGATCACTAATCTGATGTTGTGGACAACTCGAACACAGCTTCTTGAATCTCTCCCAATAATCATAAAGAGTCTCTCCCACTACTTGCTGAATACCACAAATGCTCTTCCTGATAGTTGCAGTCCTAGAAGCTGGGAAAAATTTCTCCAAAAATGCTTTCTTCATATCAATCCAACTAGTAATGTATCCAGCTGGAAGGCAATATAACCAGTCCTTTGCTGCTCCTGCCAAAGAGAATGGAAAGGCCCTCAACTTAATGTCTTCTTCTGAAATCCCCTGTGGTTTCATGGTAGAACAAACCACATGGAACTCATGTAGATGGCGGTTGGGATCCTCTCCTGATAACCCTTGAAATTTGGGAAGCAGATGAATAAGTCCTGATCTAAGTTCAAAATCTCCTGCCAAATCTGGATAAGTGATGCATGAGTACTTATAAGCCACATCTGGTGCTGCAAGCTCTTTCATAGTTCGATCCCCTTCTGTTATCTGATTATCCATCTCTGAAATTCTACTCTCACAAGTTGCTGCTGACCTAGCTTGTCTCCTTAAAGCCCAAAAGGTTCTCTCAATCTCCGTGTCAAGTTCAAGCAATGTTGCAAAGGAAGACCTAGTCATGCAAGCCAATAAACAATCAAAATTTAGTAGATATTCAATAAAATCAGAAAAATCAGCAAACTAAAGCTGAGAAAATTATTCACAATCCAAAACAAACAAACAATTCTAGCAAAGTTTAAAGTTCCCCGGCAACGGCGCCAAAATTTGATGAGCTCTCTAAATAGATGTCACAAATTAACTCCCAAATTAATGTTCAGATCGAAAACCCACAACTACATAAAGCAATGTTTTAGTATAAGGCCCGAGTCGAATTTTCGAGGATTATGCTAGAACGTGCTTGTTTTGGATTAAGAACACACTTTTTGGGTTTTCTAGATATAAAAATGGGGATTTGGTATCAAAATGAAATTTTAGACCTGGAAATGAATTGTAACACTACAATCATCCTACTGCAGAAATAATTCTAAATAACCAAAAGAACAAAACTTGCACTGAATAATACTCAACCTAATTACAATTATTAAATCTTCCTAGTTCTAAATTAAACTCAAACAATCTGGAAAACTGATTTTAACTACTGAAATTGAATGAAACTTTCAATCCACTTAATCAACTTACTCTATCTACTGGAAAACCTGAGCACGGAATTTCCAGCTTATATGTTGCAGAACCAAAACTTTAAAAAAAACTTAACATTTCATCTAATAGTCACACTAGAAATTAATCACTAATTTAAACACCTCACTTATCAACTAAGGAATAGCTAAGCAAGGTCACAGCAGAAATTGTTGACTAAACAAAGCATAAAATCAGAACACGACAGTAAAGCTAGAAAAACATAATATGAAAAACAGAACGCAAGCCAGAACAGATTCGTTCAGCAAATGAAAATTCAACTAAGTCTAATCGATGAACTATCAGATTCAGAAACAAAGATTTCAGGAACAAGAAAACTAAGCAAAGAAATGACTGTAGAAAATCTAACATCCCTACACCAAATCTTAAACCAAACTCGTCTTATCCTTGCCGTCACGCAAGGTTCAGCAAAGAACACTCCAACAGATTCAGAGTGATGATCTCACACTTGAGGACGAACTCAGATTCACATGAATCAGCTCACAAAGCTTCAACGAGTTCAAGTTTCTCACTGTCGCGTCTGCTGGGTTCACTGTCGCTGAAAACGCGAGCTAGACGAAGGGGCTGGAAGGGATGGGAAGCTGTCGGAATTAGACCAGAAGCACCGGAGGACCACCGCCAATAGCTCTGGAGTGGATTGTGAACTCAAATCAGAGAAAGACCCCTGAAATTAGGAAGAAAACGTGCATCGCAGTAACAGTGCTACGTCCGCCAAATTCACCCAACGAAGACGAATTGTGCTCAGGAACTAGACGCCCGAAGCTGGAAACCTCACATTGATGAAGACGAGCTTGCTCGAAGATCTGGTAGCAGGGAGGAGCCGCGACCGCGCCGTCAAGAAACTGGCACGATGAACAGTAGCGCGAGCTCACTGTTCACCGTGCCAAACTCTGATTTTATACCTAGGGTTTTTTCCAATTGAGACCTAAGTTCATGTCCAGCTCATGTGTAACTCGAGTCTAAGTTCACTTGGTCAATTAGGGTTTTGGAGTCCATTTGGTTGAGTGAACCAAGCCTCTACTTGAATCATGAGTCCATGTGTACCCTACAAGACCAAATTCACATAATGAGAAATAAGCATGCATTTAAAAGGAAAAATAACATAAAGCTTCTAAAAGACCTTGTTTGAAGAATATGATTAAAATTGGAAATTAAAATGTGCAAATGTGTAAGGAACACCACAAATTAACTCAAAAATAATGTATCAATTCATAACTTGTCACCCACACTGATTGCCACTAGTACTAGTGGGAGATTGTTAGTTAGAGCCCTAGAGCCAATCATTTGATGATTGTTGTATGGACTCATTGTATCATATTCTTATATATTAATAAAGGCATTTTGTTTTGGTTATTATACTTACTTGTATTGGTGTCAAATAACTAAGTATAGTAGCGTCCTTGAATAGAAGGTTCTTACCTATATCAATCGATTAGTTGAATCGATAGTGAGATGATATAGGGAACACTACTCTCAATCATTCCTAGTCGAATATTAACATTCAGGGACAATGTTAATGCAACGAGACTAGCATGTAGGTCAACTCGATGAGTTGATCTCACAAGTCATGGATATGGAGATATCAAGTTGACACATAGGTATGCATTGGATAATGTATACTGAATGATCCGCCATGAGAAAGTATCATGGATCGTTATATGAGTGTCATATACTTTCTCATATGCCTATTAGTATGACTACTAGTCCTTGGACCTGAAGTCACCATGGATCCCTACATAAGGAGTTACGTACTTTGGCTTCGTCAAACGTCACCCGTAACTGGGAGGACTATAAAGGCGATTACTGGGTATGTAACAAATTATGTGGAGGGATGTGAGTGATGTAGATGGGATCTATCCCTCCTATATGACGGGAGTGACATCGATATTCTTGATAGAGTGAGACCACTAAGTGCATGGCCATGCCCAAATGAGTCAATATGAGATGTTGAGCTCATTTGATTGACTGAGTCTACTTGGAGTTCATGATTTAGATTGATTAGAGGATGACACGGTCTATGCCTCACATTGATCAATCTAGATGTCAAAGATAGAAGGACATTTGTCATATATTGTGAAGAGTCACAATTAGTAGTCACAAGGTGATGTTGGATCTCAACATTCTTATAACTTGGGTAGTAATGATGTATTGCTAGATACCGCTCATTACTTATGTTTCTAAATGAATTTAGGAGCATTGCCAAGCCACAAGAACCTATAGGGTCACACACAAAGGACAATTAGATGGAGATTAGGTTCATATGATGAACCAAGAGGATTAGATTCATGTGATGAATCAAATTGGATTAAGAGTAATCCTAATTGAACTAATTGAGTTGGACTCAAGTTGATTCATGTGTTCAATGAGTATAATTTAGATTATGACTCATTGAATCAATTTAATTAAATGAATTAGATTCATTATATTAAGTTGGTTTGAATCAAATGGTTAGATTAGATCAACCATGAGAGAGATTTGGTCAAGTTTGACTTGACTTGAGAAGGAAGATGAAAGGTCAAGTTTGACTTGACCATTTGTCACCTCATTTGTGAGTTGGCATTAAGTGGCCAATAATGGTGTTACACATCATCATGTTTAGCACATGTGTGTGCCACCTCATGGAGGTTACAAATCTCCTCTTGAATGGCCACATTAAATGAGAATGGAGGTTACAACTCCAATAGTGGTCGGCCACTTATGGTTGAATGGATGGATTAATTTTCATTCAAGCAAAGTAACTCTCATCTTCTTCCTTGCTCTCATTCTCCTCTCCCTCTCCTCCTCCTTGGCCGAACAACCTAAGGTGCTAGCACACCTTTGTTTGGTCTTCTCCACCTAGTTTGTTCGTGTGGATACGCATAGAGGATCGTACACTTGACGATCTCGAGATCCAGCGAACCTTTGGACGAGCGGGATTGTGAAGTGCATCGCATCAAGGGTAAATCTCTTAACATGTAAATCTAGTGTAGATCTAAGGGTTAGAAACTCATACTCAAAATTTTACGAAATTATTTTACTTTGCACGGATCCGGTGGCATGGGAATCGGGGTTTCCGCAACGCGAAAAAGCGATTTTTGCGGCCCGAAAATCCCAACAAATTGTTCATGATCAATATAGTGTAACGAGATCAAAGGATGAAGTCGTAGGGAGAATACCTACTAGTAAAACCATAAATAATATCATAATCCTCTACCTACTTAATCAGGTGAAACCCATAAATTGGGAGTACGTATGGTACATCCAAACCTACACAAACAAATGGATAACTAGAATATAACAAGTATTAACAAGTCCTAATTAGCACAACATGCTAACTTAAATGGGTCATGTAAGCAGTCAAGATATATAGCTAGTCACTATCCCTGAGAGAATACTCTACCACAGATGGTCCCATGGATGAACAAAATGAGGTAGCTATCTAGCACCTCAGCTACTGACTACAAGAGAATTCTCTACAATGGATAGTCCTATGGATAGGTAGGGTATGTAAATAGTCACTGTCTATGGAGGAATACTCTATCATGGATGGCCCCGTGGGCAGGATGGATATCTAAGTGGCTACTATCTATGGGAGAACACTCAACCATGGATGGTCCCGTGGGCAAACTGGATGTATGAGTGGCTACTGTCTATGGGAGAACACTCTACCATGGATGGTCCCATGGTACAGGGTATATACATATACCAAACCATAATGACAAATTAAATAGCAACAATTCATCTAAGGATAATGCTCTTCAAGCTACCGTACGGTCGAACCTTACTAGCATATAGGCATGAGCCTAAATAACAACCAAGGGTCTAGTAGGATACTCGATATCCTACACTATAATATAATCTTACTAATTTGTAGGCATGAACCTAGAAAAAAAAATTCTAGTAGGATATTTGATATTCTATAGTACGGTATAATGTTACTAATATATAGGTATGAGCCTATAAAATAAGCCTCTAGTAGGATTCTCGATATCCTATAGTATGTTATAATCTTACTAATATATAGGCATGAGTCTACAAAAATAATCAAATCCACAAAATACTAGTCAACCAATCTTAACTAATTCCAAGGTACCATCATACATATAATAAAATAACGAAATCTGAATCAAGTAGTCCTAGATGTCAGTCTAAAGAAAATGACCTAGTGAAATACTCCTATCACTCTGCTAGGGTAAGATATATATTCCATATAAGCTGGTATAGTCTTGCTATTATATATACAGTCATATAAGTATACAACTATAATATAGTATCACTAACATATGGTTACCAACTTAAGGTATCACTATATGGTGTAAATGTCTAAGCATAAATCTATAACCATACTACGGTAATACTAAAACAATACATGCATGGAAATAAAGAAGACTGCATAGATAACAAAGTAGATCAAAATATAAGATCAAGCAATAAAAGGTCAAGCTCAAGGAATAATATGAATAGAGCCAAGGTAAATACAACAACATCCAAATATAGCTCATGCACAAAGTTCAAAGTACAATACAAGCTCTTTCCTTAAATCAGAAGCCTACAACAAATAACACAATCAAAATCTAGATCTATTATAGATTGGGTATCGAACCCTAATCCTAAACTGATTACAAACACACAATGAATTCAACTTAATTCAACAATCATCCAATCATTTAATCCATATATTAGATCAATAATGCATAATGAATCAATAAATCCAATCAACCTCAACAACATTTAATAATTGAAAAAAAATATCTCATTAGGTAATGAAATATGTTACCTAATCAAAATGTAGCTCCTTATCTGGCAACACGCAATGACTCCTCCACCAATCACTGCCTTTGGGTCACATAGGAAGGACAAGCAGCTGTGAAGACCAAGACTACCAAAGGTTGGTTCTAAGGTGTCGGTGGTTGTGCACGAGACTCATTCGACTACATGGTTCGTAGATCGGCAAAAAGGCAGTGACATCATAGAGTTGGCCTCACACGGAGAGGCGATGATAGCACTAGAGCACCAGCTCAAAGATAATCGGAAGAAGAAGAGTGGTTGGCCAACTATAATAGCCACATTAATCCATTGAAAAAAGGAGTGGCGATGTGTGTGTGATGGCATCGCTGAGGAGATCCGGAGGAAGAAAAGAGCTCGGCAATGGCCACTGTGGTACCGAGCCGGGATAGGGGAGGGACAGCGACAGAAAGACTTGGCACCGATGAAGGAGCAACGACACCGTGGCTCGCGGTAATTCGATAATGGAGTGGTGACTACGCAAAGAGGATAAGGGAGAGGGGTGACTAGAATCGGGCTCTACGACTCTCAGAACAACCCACGGTGTCGCCTCCCATGATGGCTATGACCGTTACATCGTCGGCTTGTCCCTTGGAATTGAACGGCAACGACGGCATGATCGGGTGAGGCAGTGCGGTGAGTTGGGGAGGATGAAGGATTGGGAGAAATGAGAAGGAAGAGAAATGAAACCTAGGTTTTGTAATTAAACCTTAAGTTAATGAAATCAATGAACTCCCACTTAATTGATATTTCAAACAGACTTTCTCTTAGCCTAATAAATATACCCCTTAAAAGGTATCATCCAAACTCGGATTAAATCCTAAAAATTTTTTTAAAAATCTTATAAGGTTATTTCTCAAATAATACTTATTATTTAATTATCATATCTTACATACTCATTGCTTCATTCGTTATGCCTCAGATCATGCAAGTTCTGCTACTTCTACGCTAAAGTCTACTCCAACAAAAAAGCTCCAATTTCAAATCCTTTGACTTGTTAGTATAGTTTAATATTGTACTTAATTGCATATTTTATCATATCATTGTAATCGAAAGATTAATAGTGAATTAACCCATCGATATGATCCAATGGTTCATGGGTTCTTGGAGTAGGAGTCAGTTGGGCTTCGAACCAAGTAAAAATTAAAGTGTCATCTTCTTTTTTTCTTATTTTAATTTCCATAGCATACTTGATAAGTTTTCTATAACAAAAATATTTTAAAATGATGAGATTCACCTTCCCCCCCCCCCCCCCCTCCCTCTCATTGTCAAAGTTCCTACAAGTACTAGTACGTTTAGTGAAGTGAGCATTCCTTTGTATTGAGAAAATTTAGGGAATGGCCTAATTTAAGATCTCATTTCACTTGTCTAAGTTTGGATAGTTCATAACTCTAAAAATAGTTAGGATTCATAGAACTTGATTAATACTTATATTTCCGTGGTGATTTCTCAAACTACATCTTAATTGCTAGATGAGGCTTGAGTCATGTAAGCTCACTTGAAAAAAATAAAATATCCCTACATATGCATTCTATGCATTTGTGTTAGTGCTACAATTAAACACCAAAAAAAAAGTTCAAGTGTTGCACTCTGTAATTACTTTGAGGATAAAAAAAGGAGAATAAGAGAGATAAAAAATAGTTTCATGAGTGGAAACTAGCAAGTTATCCCTTTAAGACTGAGTTAGATTACTAGGGAAATAACTGCTATATTTCTCTTAATATCAAGCATACCTTTGAGACCCTGGGTAGATTGAGAATGATGAACCAAGCATGTGGTAGGTAAGTGACTATCACTGGGAACACAAGAAATATAGTTAGATGATGACTTGACTAGGATTAGGGATTGAAACTTGAAAAAAAAAATTAGGTCACTCATCACACTATGCATGAGAACTTCTATTTAGGCCACACTTAAGTTACTCTATGACCATGTTCATCAATAAAACTATTGATAGAGTTAAACTGATTCTCTATGGATTATGATGTACTATACTAGCATGTGAGTCTAGATTGCATAATTTTGATTGAGGGTAAATAAAGATTTAAGTCTGGGGGTGTAATGTGTATAGATTACATATACTTTTATATATTCTTTGATGCACGGTCATTTATATTTCTTGAATATGATCTATTTTATTGCACCCTACTTTATCATTATTTTAGCATTTGTTAATGTAATTGGAAGTGAATAATATCTTTGCAAGTAATAAAATATCAATTCCACAGGGATTGCTGAGCACTAGTAAGGTCACATAGCTAGCTAGCTTGAGGATCAAAATATTGCTTGAAGTCTCATGAACTAAGGTTGAGATAATAAGAGAGAGAAAGAGAGTTTTGAGGAGAGTAGATCAAGGTGAGTGTTCTAGGGGTTTGATTTTATTGTAACGTTGAACAATGTCTTATGGATTTCTCATCTCCTATCCTCTATTCTTATGTAATGTAGGAAGTCTAACTGAATCTTGACACTCCCCGTGACAGTCATGTCGGATTGTTGCTCCCTTGATTACTCAATGTCCCTAGGTATTAGAGATAACCTAGGATGTCTAGTTAAAGGATTACCCTTTGTCACATAAGGCTCCTTGAGTTTATGATCCTAGATTATACAATATACCTATTAACATAGAATAAAGAATAACCCATTAAGCCTAATTAGGTTCTTCCGTTTAGAGAATCACTCTCCCTTTCAAGATGATGCCTTAGAAAGTCTAGCTAAAGGGTTACCCCCTATCATAGGGCCCCCTATGTTGGATCATTATGCACATGAGATGGGCATGAATCACATGATTTTAAAAACTTTTCTTTTTCTTCTTTTTAAAAAACAAAGTATGCACTCTAGAAAAAATAGAAATAAGAAGACACGTGAACGGTTTTACTTGGTTCAGAACCTTTGGTGACTCCTACTCTAAGACCCAAGTCTCACAGACCTATTGATGGGTAATCCACTAATGACCTCTTCTGAAACCACCGAAAGAGGGTTATCAAGAACAAAAATATGAGGATATGTGTAACAAGTTACACTTTCCTTTTAAATAATATTTAAGTACAAAATTAAACTTTTGTTACCCAACACTTGTAGATGATCAGATCATACTCAGTGTTGGTCGACTCCTTAGTAGTAGTCAAGCATAGCAGTGTCATAGCAGAGAAGCAGCACAAAGTTGGAGTGATCGGAGACTCGAATGGATAAGCAAAAGCTTATGGAAGAGTTGTGCAGGAGTTGTGTAGAAGCCTTGGGAGAAACCTTCTTTTATTGAGTGTTGAAGATGCCTTCCATTACACTGGAGGCGCCTTCAACCCACCAAATCTCATTCCAAATAGCCCGCCCCTTATTGTCAATGAAGTCCAATTTTATTTGACCGAACGCACCCTATAAGCTTCCGAAGGCGCCTTCCTTCGCATGGAAGGCGCCTCAGATACTGTTCACCCAAGACATGATTTTGTGTAATTCGATCATATAAGTTCATGTTAGCCCAAAATAAATAATAACATATACAATAAAGTTAGCACAATAAAAATAGTATTAATTAGATCCTATCCTCCATTCCCATATCTATTCATGGTCTCAGTTTAAGTTTCCCAAATAGACTTAAACTAGACCGACACCCACTATACCCTCAAACGGGATGCGTCCTCACTGAGTCACTCTCCTCCAGTGACTTACCTCTACTTACCAAATGTCACACGGGTGACCCAGGTTCAATCCCTAGTAATCATACCAAAAACTTGATGTGAGCCCATAAGTATACGGGCATCATCAAATAATAAAAAAATTGATTCCACAGGGACTGGATATAAGAACTAAAATCTAAGCATAGCGAACTAGCTAAACTATTAAAAGGTTGAAGATTGCAATCACAAATGTAAAGAGAAGTAAGAGAAAGAGAAAGAGTGTTGAGGAACTTGGTTTAGGGAAATGTTCTAGGGGTTCGATTTCAATGTGATGCTAATCAATGTAGCATTGATCACCTATTGTCCATCCTTTATTCCTATGCACTTGTAGGAAGTTAGATTCATTTTTAGCTCTTCTCCGAGGAGGTCAAGACAAAATGCTATCTTAATTCATATCCTACGCTACTAAATGGAAGTGATTCCTATGAAGTCCGATAAAGGGATACCTCTGTCACTAGGGTCCCTCAGTCATACATCACAAAAATATACTAACACTTAATAGCATAGAAATAAAAATAACAATTGTGTCCAACTCTCTACTTCCTTATGGAGAATTACTTCTCCTTTTAAGGAAATGCCCTAGATGTCTGAAAATGGGATACCCTTGTCACTAGGGCCCCTCGATCATATGATCTAGGTCATTCTCCCTACGGGATTAGAAATTCTATACAAATATTCAATCAAACATGAAATTAAGCTCAAATACACTACACACACATAAGATCAAATAGATACAAGGTATAGCAATATCATATAGATAGAAAATTGGTAAATCTATGAACTTTACATTAATTTACATCACAATTACTCCCTTAATCCTAGAACAAGAGATCTACTACATAACTAGGAGAATTGAATCACAAGACATCAAGATCTAAGCCAAAAACACCAAAACTCAAGAAGAGAAGGGAAGAAGGCTCATCCTATTCGAAGAGTGGTCTTCAGATCCAATCCAAGATTCGTGAGTGATGGAGATGCTGAATTTGGCTTCGGATCACCCAAGAAAGTGCTGAAGAAGTCTAGATTGTCCAAGTTGTATCTTCCAAAGGGAAGAACGTTCCTCCCTCAAAAAGGGAAGAAACTTCCTTTATATAGAGCATGGCATGGGTGGAGCATGACTCATGTCACGACCTTGTGAATCCATATAGCCAGAAGCTGCCTTGGCTCTAGTTTGCTGGCACGGTTGTGTAGATTGCACATGGCCGCAATCTGCTTCATCTCTGGAAATTCCATGTGGCCATGTGGATTTCATATGGTCGTAGCCTACTTCTTCTCTAGTTCATTGACACAGCCATGTAGATTCCACACGGTCGAGGCTTGCTTGCTTGGCTTTGTGTCACGACTGTGTGGGTAAAGCACTGACACATATGCAAATATAATGCAAATGTAGGGATTTTGATTTTTTTTTCAAGTGAGTTGCCATGATCCAAGTTCATATAGTAATCAAAATGTAATTTAAGAAATCACCATGAGAACCTAAGTACTAAACAATTCAGATAAATCATGACCACTCCAAAGTTATCTACTATTCAAGCTTAAGTGAAGTGAAGGTAAGATCCTTAATGTTAGGCCAAAACTCAAATTCATCTCCTTATAATACTTAGCTCACTTCATGCTACTAAAGATAGAGAAAAGAGATCCACTAAATATACTAGCACTATCTCCACAACAACATGAAGGAAGAAATGAACGTGCTAACCACTTTGCTATTGGACAAGACAGCAGTAAAGTGAGGATTGATGTTCTTAATATGCCACAAAACAACAAGCAAAAAATTGGAAAATACTAACATGAAAATAAGCAAAAATGAAAAATAAAATTGAAGATAAAAAACAAGCAAAAATGCTGAGAATGCAAAGAAAATAAATGCAAAGCAAGGAAATCAGACTATGTACAACCTCCTCCCCCAAAATTTAAACTTTTCATTGTCCTGATAAAATCAATGTGGTAGTGGAGGTGGGGGAAGGGAGGACCTCATTGATGTGCATAAATATTATGATCGTTTATGCATGTTTTAACGCACATTCACTTGCTTTATACGTATATATTCCTTGCATGATCATCTCTTTTATCATGTATTCATCATATATACTCTTTTGTTCGGATATCTGCTCTTTGTTTGGTTTTGTGTTGATAGGGACAACTTTTGGAGCGAAAACGATGATTGTCGATGCACCAGAACAAAGCAGAGAGCACGGTCGTGCAACCTTGCACAGCCGTGTGGCCAATCCAGAGAGGGATCTGAGCACAGTCATTCAACCCTGCACGGTCGTGCCTCACAGCCAGCAACCAAGCAAGGAACGATCGTGTAACCCTGCACGGTCGTGCCTTCCCATGACCGCAACCATGCAACACACGATTGTGCAACCCTGCACGGTCATGTCCTAGGAACCGAGCCCGAAGTTCACACGGCCGTGCCAATTGGCACGACCGTGCAGTACACCCAAGGAGAAAGAAAGGCATGGTCATGTCATCCTTACACGATCGTGCCATCGTAGTCGCGCCCTAGCCTATAAAAGGGTGTTAACCCTTTTCCTCGAGGGGAGAGAGACGGGAAGCGAGCCGTCAATAAGAGAATCACTCTGGTGATGTTCCACGCCATCCAGGACATCAGTCCAGCGATCTTTCATCACTACATCAACTCCA
Organism: Zingiber officinale; assembly: GCF_018446385.1. NCBI lineage: Eukaryota > Viridiplantae > Streptophyta > Magnoliopsida > Zingiberales > Zingiberaceae > Zingiber > Zingiber officinale. Next base: position 36,988,283 of record NC_056007.1, on the reverse strand, counting down.
TAAGCAAAGGATTGGATCCGAAGATCACTCGTCGTCATTGGATAAGCATACTTCTTCTTTCTCTTTTCGTGTTTGAGAATTGTATGTTTAAATACATCATATCTTCGGGTTTTTCTCTAACGTCTATGGAGTAGAGTCCTTGTTCTAGGATGAGGGAGTAATTATGGATTGGTTTTGATGTAAGACTCGTATTACGCTTATATTTATTGAATGATTTTGCTTGCTTTATTTCGACTACTCGATCTCTATGTCGTGTTGATTGATTGTGTAGGAATTGTCAACCTCATAGAGGGAATACCTTAGATTGTACACACGGACATCTAGGGTACTTCCTTGAAAGGAGAGGCGACTCCTCCACAAGGAAGTAAGAGACCAAACTAAGCTCCTTAATTCTATCCTTGATAACATCAATTAGAGTTGTGTCCTTGTGATCTACCGAGGCTCCCTAGTGACAGGGGTTAATCGTAACAGGATTTCATAGGGATCGTCTTTGTTTGGTGCTTAAGGATAATTGCTTTAGCTTCTCGTGAATGCATGCTGATTGACAATGAGTATAGGATAGTATGTGATACATCAATACCACCACAATGAAACCAAACTCCTAGAACTCTTCATAAACCAGGTTGATTACTTCTCATTGCTAGTTCTCGTTTCCACTTTCCAATCTCTTTTCTTAGATTACTTACAACCATCGATAGTGTAGTTAATCCTAAGTATGCCATCACTAGTGTTTATAACCAATCCTCGTGGGATCGATAATCTTTATTACTGACGACGAATCCGTGCACTTGCGGAATCGTAACAAGTTTTTGCCGCCGTTGCCAGGAACTGCATCTATAACATTAATGATAGTCATATTAGATTAAACTAGACTTTACTTTCTTTTTATTTATCTTTCTTTTTACTAACATTCTGCATTTTATTCCATATATTGTTTTTGCATGCAAAAAGCTAACCTTGCAGGAGATTCAATTACCCTACATGTCTGTCTATTTTACACTCCCAGTCTGTTCGGATAGGACATGATGTTAAAACCATTAAAGGATTATGGAGCACTGAAGTATGCTAAAGAGCTAGGGCCCATTGTGTTTCCAGAAATCCCAGTGAAGAATTTTATGCTCAGACCATCATTCATCTCTAAAGTGCAGGAAAATCAGTTTAGAGGATTAGATTCAGAGAATCCTTACTTTCATCTCCTAGATTTCCATAGCTATTGCAACACACTGAGAGTTGAAGGGGTTCCGGCTGATTCAATACAACTTATAGCTTTTCCATTCAGTCTCAGAAGTAATACAAAGGTTTGGTTCAACACTCTGCAGAGGAGAAGCATCAGGATGTGGGATGAATTAGAGAGAAAATTTTTAGATAGATACTTTCCTTCAAAAAGAACTGCTCAGTTGAGGGATCAGATTCTACACTTCAAGCAACGTGACAAAGAAGCATTGCATCAAGCTTGGGATAGGTACCTGTCAATTCTATATCAGTGCCCACATCACGATATTGAGAGATGGTTGGTTCTTCACATATTTTACATTGGACTCTTGTTCCAGAATAAGAGCCTTTTGAACACAGCAGCTGGGGGGGGGGGCACTCATGAAAAAAAGTTTGGATGAAACACAAGAAATAATCCATATGGGGGTGTCAAATCTCAGCGAGTGGTCAGGACAAGATGTGCTAAACTTATCTCTACACCCGATCAAAGCAGAAGAGAACATGGGAGTGTTGATGGATGAAAATAAATTAAGACACGTAGGGAACAAGGTTTGGGTAGAATTAGAGGAATTCATCAGTGTGCGGTGCAAGGATGTACAAAAAATGTTTCCTTGGTGTGGATAGGTCTTATTAAAATCGTCGGGAGGTTTGATATCTCCCTCAGCATCATGTATGGAAGAGGACTTGGATGATGACGATGATATTGAGGGAATGGCTCAAGAAATTGAGGGAGCTCCAGAAGAAGTCATGGTAAATGAGGAAATACGGTTATTAGAACAGGAACCAACCTTGCCTGAGATTGTACCACCTCAAGTGGAGTTAAAGCCTCTGCTACCTAACCTTAAATATGCATTCCTTGGTCTAGATTCCACCTTCTCAGTAATAATTAACGCCAATTTGATGGAGATGGAGGCACAAAAATTGATCCAGGAGCTGAGAATGCACAGAAAAGCAATCAGATACACCATTGATGACATTAAAGGGATCATCCCTTCGATCTGCATGCACGGAATTCTGCTTGAAGAAGGATATAAAATTCAATTGAGCATCAAAGAAGGTTAAATTCAATTGAGCATCAAAGAAGGATTCCTAAGACCATCATTTCTGACAGAGATGGTCGCTTTATTTTACATTTTTGGGAATGTGTTCAAAAGGCTCTTGGCACAAAGCTATTGTTCAGTACTACCTTCCACCCTCAAACCGACAGACAAACAGAAAGGGTGAACCAAGTACTAGAAGACATGTTACGAGCTTGCGCCTTAGACTTCAAGGGGAGCTGGTGCCGATATCTATGCTTAGCGGAATTTGCCTACAACAATAGTTACCAAGCTACTATTGGAATGGCGCCGTATGAGGCTTTGTATGGGAGGAAATGTAGATCCCCTATATGTTGGTACGAAGGCAGCAAAAAGAAGGAGATGGGAGTTCGAACAGAGTTTATTGACAACACCACCCGTGCTATACAGAGCATCCGCCAAAGAATAAAAACTGCTCAGAGTTGATAGAAGAATTATGCAGATAAGCGACGAAGGCCATTAGAATTCAGTGTCAGAGTTTCAGTATTCCTCAGAGTAGCTCCTATGAAAGGAGTGATGAGGTTCGGGAAGAAGGGAAAGCTAAGCCCGCACTATGTGGGACCATATCAAGTTCTAAAAAGAGTTGGCAAGGTAGCTTACGAGATAGCGCTGCCTCAGGAGATGTCAGCTATCCACAACATGTTTCACGTTTCGATGCTAAAGAAATGTATTCCGAGCACGGACCAAGTGATCGAACCACAGACAGTACAAGTTCAAGAGAACCTAAGTTATGAGAGCCGACCGGTTCAGATATTAGACCAAGACATCAAAAGACTAAAGAACAAAGAAGTACCCTTAGTAAAGGTCCTGTGGCAAAATCAACGGTTCGAAGAAGCCACTTGGGAACGCGAAGACGATATGAAACGGAAGTACCCGGAGCTATTTTAAGTTCGAGGATGAACTTTCTATGACGTATGGGGTACTGTAACACCCACGAAATATTTAAGCTATACATATGGGTATTCTCTTTTAGAATAAAAGGGAAATGGAAATAGAACCAAAAAGAAATAAAAAGAAAGAGAAGTTAAGGCTTGAACCATGAACCCCTCATAATAGATAAAGCTAAATTGGTGTATGATAACCAATAGAGTCATGAATGATATATGATTAGCAAATAATGGAAATTGTAGTTAAAAGCAAGAGTATGATTAAGTAAGGAAGCAAGAAAATGTCAAGTAGCTTTCCTCCTCTTTCTCTTGGTTAAGAGAAGAAGCAAGCAAAAGACAAGTTGTTTTCTTCTTCTTCTTCTTTCTATGTTCTTGGTAATGAAGAGGGTGAGAGAATAGAGGAGTCAAGAGGATGAATTGGGACATTTTCTTTCCTCATTGAGAATAAATAAGAATGAGAGAAGAGAAGGGAAAGAAAGGTTGGCTACTTCTTCCTCCTTCTTCTTCCTCCTCCTTCTTTCTCCTTTTTCCTCCTCCACCGAGACCTAAACTCTCCCCTCTCCCATTTTCAAATCCAAGATAAGTTTTCTCCCTAAGGAAACTAATTCACAAGAAGGAGTCCTCAAGATCTACTCCTTACAAGCAAGAGAAGCAAAAGGGAAAACTAGAAGGAGAAGCTTTCTTCTTCCCCTTCACAAGGGTACCTTCTTTAAGAAAAAAACCAAGCAAGAGGATGTAAGTATCCCCTCACCTATGGTACAAGTAGTTCATGTGTCCTTCCATGAGTTTAGATTACTTAAAAATCTAGGGTTGCCTCTTGAAACTTTCGGCCACCAAAGTATAAAATCTTAAGGAAGCTTAAGATCTAAACTAAATATGCTCACCATGTTCCTTATGATATGTACCCTATGATAGAAGATTAGTTTAATGTTCTTATGCATGTATGTTGCTTAGAACTTATATTCATGTTCCTTAAACATTCGGTCATGATAAGATTAAAAGACCTAGGAAAGCTTAAGACCTGACTAAACATGCTCGCGATGTTCCTTATGATAGGTAGCTTAGGATATGAGCTTTGTTTAAAATTCTCATGTATTTATTTATGTTGCTTGTGGTCTAGACCTTGGCCAAGAAGGTTTCGGCCATGATGAGATTAAAGGCCTAAGAAAACTTAAAAAAAAACAAATCTAATATGCTCATGGTTTTCCTTATGATATGATATGAAGTTAGCTTAATATTCTTATGCTTGTATGTTGCTTAGACTTAGTTTCATGTTCCTTGAACTTTCGGCCATAACAAGACCAAAGACCTAGGAAGCTTAGAACCTAAACTAAACATGCTCATGATGTTCTTTATGGTATATGATATGAAATTGGTTTAGGGTTCACATGCTTTTATGTTACTTGTAACCTAGGGTTAGGCTTGGCAACTTTCGGCCATAACAAGACCAAAGACCTAGGAAGCTTAGAACCTAAACTAAACATGCTCATGATGTTCTTTATGGTATATGATATGAAATTGGTTTAGGGTTCACATGCTTTTATGTTACTTGTAACCTAGGGTTAGGCTTGGCAACTTTCGGCCATAATAAGACCAAAGACCTAAGAAGCTTAGAACCTAAACTAAACATGATCATGATGTTCTTTATGGTATATGATATGAAATTGGTTTAGGGTTCACATGCTTTTATGTTACTTGTAACCTAGGGTTAGGCTTGGCAAGTTTCGGCCATAACAAGACCAAAGACCTAGGAAGCTTAGAACCTAAACTAAATATGCTCATGATATTCCTTATAGTATATGATATGAATTTGGTTTAGGGTTCACATGCTTTTATGTTACTTGTAACCTAGATTCATGCTTGGCAAGTTTCGGCCATAATGGGATTAAAAGACCTAGGAAGCTTAGAACCTAAATTAAACATGCTCATGATGCTCTTTATGATAAATGTTACGATGTTGGTTTAGGGTTCATATGCTTTTATGTTACTTGTAACCTAGATTCAATACCTTGTAAGTTTCGGCCACTTCATGGAATTAGGGTTAGGGACCCAATTATGATTTACTATGTGTCTCACATGCTATGATATGAATTAGGAGATGCTAGTTAATGATTTTCATGCATGATTATGTTTCCCTATGATATGTCATATGCTCATTTATGTATGCTTATGAATCATGCATGATAATGACTCTTATGATGGGTTAGATGCTCAAGTATGCACGCTTTATGATATGACAAGTAAAGGCCTAAGAGTTGCTTCCCTATTAGTTGGGACTAAGAGCACTCTTTATGATATGACAAGTAAAGGCCTAAGAGTTGCTTCCCTTTTTGTTGGGACTAAGAGCACTCTTCATGATATGATAAGTAAATATGGCATGCTACTTTACTTTTTTATGTGGCTTGTACCGGACCTTAGTGTCCAAGGGATGGGCTCCTTAGTTCGCCCCTAGGTCGACGGACGTAGTACGGACCTAATTCCCTAGTAGGTTCGGGATTAGCTACCCCGTCCTAGGGATTGCGCGCATTTATGTTATGTGGTACATAGCCAGGCCCTCATGTTGAGATTATATTTAAGTATTATATGATATTTGTTTTAAAAGACATCTTGCACATGACATGACACATGTTTTTGAAAGACATCTTGCATATACTTTTATGATATGATAGGTTATGATATGACATGATATGACATGATGCTCTTTTATGATATGATATGATATGACATGATACTCTTTTATGATATGATATGATATGACATGATGCTCTTTTATGATATGATATGATATGACATGATATTCTTTTATGATATGATATGATATGATATGACATGATGCTCTTCCATGATATGATAGGTATAACATGATGCTTTTATATAGAATGATATGATATGATATGTTATGATGCTCTTTTACATGATATGATGTTTTAGATGATTATGTCTTCATGCTATATGCTTATATGATTATGCTATGATACATGGTTTTTGTGAGTAGGAAAGGATCTTACTAAGACTGTGTGTTTATAGATTACTTTCCTTGTACCACAGATAAAGGTAAAGGATGGATAAACTAAGGGAGCAGCAGGAGGGGCAAGAGATGTGTGTGGTGGTGGCTCGGCTAAGGAAAAGACCTGCTTATGTTAAACTATGCTTGATATGAACTATGCCTACCTTGTGTTAATGTTTTGCATGATTACTTGATACTTATTCATGCTTATGTTGGAAATTGATATCATGACTTTTTAAATTTAAAATTATGCTTAACATGCTCATATAATTATAAATGTTTAGATAATTAGTTATTGGTGTTTAAAAGAAAAGTAATTTAAAAATATAAAAGAATATATAAATAAATACTTCCGCTGCTTTAGAAATAGATTAATATGCATGTATGTTCCCGTAACCCCGCCCTACCAGAGGGGCGGGCGTTACAAAGGTCCTATCTAGTGGGCTCAAAAGTGATAGTGTATTCTGATCATGCTACCATAAGATATTTGCTTAATAAGAAATATGTCAAACCTCGTTTGATCAGGTGGATCTTGCTTCTTCAGGAATTTAATCTGGAAATTTGAGACAAAAAAGGGGCTGAAAATCTTGAGTATGGCCAAATAGGCAAAAAGACGTGGATTTTGATCCACCCATAAATGATGTTTTTCCTGACGAGCATTTGTTGACCGTAAATTCTGAGAGAATTCTTTGGTATGCGGATTTTGTTAATTATCTTGCAAGTGGAATGCTTCCCCCAAAATTCACCTGGCAGCAGAAGAAAAAGTTTTTCTCAGAGTCAAACACTATATTTAGGATGAACCACTACTTTTTAGGAAATGCAGAGATACAATCTACCGAAGGTGTGTGCCGGAAGATAAAATTAAGGACATTTTATTTCACTATCACTCATCATCTTACAGTGGCCATTTGGGCGTGTCAAAAACAACTACAAAAATTTTACAAGCAGGATTCTTTTGGCCAATTCTATAAAGACACAAAGAATTTTGTGCAGTCCTGCGACCAATGTCAGAAGACTGGGAACATTACTAGAAGAAATGAGATGCCACTGAATTGCATCCTCGAAGTAGAACTGTTCGATGTATGCGGAGTAAACTTTATGGGACCCTTTCCTTCATCATGTGGAAACAATTATATCTTGGTGGCAATGGACTATGTGTCGAAATGGGTAGAAGCCATAGCTTCTCCTACCAGTGATGCCAAAATAGTAATTAAACTATTTTAAAAGGTGATTTTTCCATGATTCGATGTGCCTAGGCCAGTTATTAGTTATAGGGTTCGCACTTCATTGAATGATAGTTTGAAAAGTTGCTAAAGAAATACGGAGTTAGCCACAAAGTAGCAACACCCTACCATCCCCAGACCAATGGACAAGCGGAGATTTCCAACCAGGAGATCAAATCAATATTAGAAAAGACAGTGTCCAATTCCCACAAAGACTGATCATTGAAATTGGATGATACTTTATGGGCATACCGTACTGCTTTCAAGACTCCAATTGGTATGACCTCATTCCGACTTGTATATGGAAAGTCGTGTCATCTTCCAGTAGAATTAGAACACAAGACTTACTGGGTGATAAAGCAGCTTAACATGGACCTGAAGTTAGCAGGAGACAGAAGGACACTCCAATTAAATCAGCTTGATGAGTTGAGGATGGATGCCTACGAACATGCCAAATCCTACAAAGAGAGAACAAAGAGATGGCATGATCAACATATCATGCGGAGAGAATTCAAGGAAGGGGACTCAGTGTTGCTATTTAATTCAAGATTGAATCTTTTTCCTGGAAAGTTAAAATCAAGATGGACAGGACCATTCCAAGTCAAGAAGGTTTATCCGTTTGGAGCTGTTGACATTTGGAGCGAGAAGCGTGGAGAATTTAAAGTAAACAGACAGCATTTAAAAAAATACCTCCACGATGTGCTGGCAGAGGAAGATATGCTGATATACTTCTCAGATCCACGCCCACCTGAATGAGTTAAAACGGGATCGAGCTAAAGACCTAAAACAAGCGCTTCTTGGGAGGCAACCCAAGGGTTTTCTTTCATTTAGTTCATAATTCCTTTTTGTCATTTTATTTCTCTAGTAAGTTTAAATTGAATACTTTTATTATTTCTTTTGGGTTTTCATTTTTAGGATGTGCAGAGCCTCCACAAGCTAGCCGTGAGCATTTCATGGGCGTGGAGGCGTCAGAAGAATCGAAATGGCGAAAGGCGAGTCACCGTGCGCTTAAAGGAGTCGACCGTGTGACCACCTATAACCGTGCGAAGCCGACAGAGAGGCATGCCAATTGGCATGGCCGTGCAAGGCCACCAGTGAAAAAAAAGACACAGGTCATGCCAATCGACACGGTCGTGCGATCAAGGCAGAAAGGAAGAAGGAGATGGCCATGTCAATCAGCACGACCGTGCAACTTCGGCCGAGTGGAGAAAAGGGGGGGGGTCATGCCAATTGACATGACCGTGCAGAATCACCATGAAGGGGTTGTACAACCCTACACAACCCAGCCCAAACTCCTCCCTTATTAGGGCACGGGTGTACGGAGGCTTGCACGCCCGTTCCGCCACCTTCACCATCTCCCCCATACCTCCTTTCTCTCCTCTCTTCCTCTAACTTCCCAAGGTGTTACCACTCCTTCCCCGCGTTCATCTCATTCCAATCGATCATCCGTGATGTCGAACTTTGTCAAAAGGAACTCTCGTCAAAGGAAAGGAAAAGAAGTGTTGGTCGTCTCAAATGAGGAGAATGCACGCTTCGAAGGTATATCGAACAACTTTGGTATTACTTTCTCTAATGATGATCAATTGCATCGTTATCATTCTTTATCTAAACGTCCCATTTTAAGAACTAGATTTATGGACCGAGAAACCTTAGAAGTATTGGGGTTTGGAAATGATATTGATTGGTTCCTTGATAGAATTGGTTGGTCTAGCATAATGGCCCTAAGGTACCCAACTTATCCTCATATTGTCTTGGAAATTTTAAGCTCCATTTCTGCTAATAATGTTCAAGAAGGAGGGAAATTAAAATTTCATTTATTTAATAATGACTATGAATGGAGTCTTGAGGATTTTAATATATGCTATGATTTGCCTAGGGATGGAGCTTACATAATCCTGCCTGCTTTTGAAAAATCAAATTTATGGGAGCAAATTGGTGGAGAGTCTGGCTTTAATCCACACGTTTCTAATAGTAGTAGTATCATTAACCCAATCTTTCGATATGTCCATATGATGATGAGAAATACAATATTTGGAAGGGGCGATAAGGATGGAATTGTAAGACTTTCAGATTTGTATTATTTATGGGGAATGGTAGAAAATATGCCTATTAATTCAGGATATTTTTTTTTAAGCACTTGGTAAAATTAGGAAAAATTTCCTCCCCTACCCCCATTGTTTTAGGTGGATTGCTTACTCATATTGCAGTAGTATTAGGCAATGACCTGAGTGGTCTTGAAATGATTGAAGATGTTTCTCGAATAGATTTAAATTTTTGTTTAACCACTCATTTGATTCATCAAGAGGAATTTGGGTATAGTCTTGTGATTAAGGATAGTTTTCCCCTTAGATTGCCCAACCCGGCTTTGACTACGATCCATGTTAAGAAGAATTGTCGTTTGACTTTAGCAAAGCAACATATTAGGCCACCTCCAACCTCCCTTCCTAGAAATATGCCTTCGGTTAGTCGGGATGTTTTGCGATTTGATTTTCAAGAGTTTAGCCCTATCTTTGACTCTCTTCATCATGATCTAGAACAAAATAATGGATTGCTTACTAGGAATTTTTGCATGGAGGATAAGCAGTTTAAGCAACTACAAGACTGTTTTAAGAGTGAGAGAGAGTTATGCACACAAATGCTTGAATTTATGGAGGTTCACAGAAAGAGAATGGCTTGGGACGAAGATTTTAGGTGGTATATAAGGAACTTTCATAGCAATATCGATGAGTTGTTTGCATATCATAAGCGGGTAAGGGATCTGAGATGGGTGTTTAAAACTTATCCTGAGCTTCCAGATCTCCCCGACCTTCGGCCTCATCGACCATTTTGATTTTATCGGGACGATGAAAAGTCTAAGTCTAGGGGGGTGTTTGTGTTTGTCTGCACAATCTGAGTCGAGTCGAGTTTTCTTTTCTTTTTACATTTTATTTTATTTTGCATATTTTATTAGTTTATTTTGTTTATTCACATTTTACTAGTTTCATATTTTTATTTGCATCTCATTTGCACTTTGCTTTATTTATTTGCATTTTATGAGATTCATATTTCTAGTTTTGAGGCATATTTGAGAACATCAAACCTTCTACTTTTTCTGCTACTTGTCCGATAGCAAAATGACTAGCATTTTCTTAGTTTATGTGTTTTCAAGATACTGTTAGTATGTTTGGTGTTAGAGTGTATACTAAAAGCCTAGCTTTTGGTATAAACATTTATCTAGAAATAAGAATCACATTGGTCAAATGTCGACATTTATGAAAAATGTAGTTGTTCAATTAATTTATATTGTAGATAACATGGTGTGTGGTGTCACACACAGAGGATCATGTTATCAGTACCTTATAAATTATAAACAGTAACTCACGACCATAATGGAAAGGAACAAACCATTGGAAGGTCGTAGTGTAATTAGGTATTAGTTTATCTTAACTATATAATTACAGTAGTACACTTAGAGTGTATTGAGCAGGACCATTAGAGGTCGTTTCTTTTATACTGACTTTATAAAGAAACAAAGACCTCAGTTATTATGGAAGTGTGTGCTCTTAATCCTAATATAATAACAAGCACATATATTTGATATTTATTTCTTTAATTTATCAATGGGTGAGATTTAGTTCGATGAATCAATAAGCCCGATAAGTTGGGAAATGATATCACTTATAGTGTGTATTGTTGATTATAGAAGGAAAATGTGTCCTAGTGATCTAGGTTGAGAATGTCCTCAAGAGGAGCTCATAAGAATTGTCATGTTCAACCCTGCAGGTGGACTTAGTCCGACATGACGATAAGGTTGAGTGGTACTACTCTTGGACTAAGATATTAATTAAATGAGTTGTCAGTAACTCGCTTAATTAGTGGACATTTGACATCTTAAACACAGGGAGACTAACACACTCATAATAAGAAGGAGCCCAAAATGTAATTTGGGATTGGTGCGGTAGTTCAATAATAGTTCTTTAGTGGAATGAATTATTATTGATGGAATTAAGTTGTGTGTTCGGGGCGAACACGGGAAGCTTAATTTCATCGGGAGACCAAAACCAATTCCTCCTCTCGGTCCCTATCGTAGCCTCTTGTATATAGAGATTTATACCCACCACATACCCACCTTCTTACCCAACCAATAGGGGCCGGCCAAGCTAAGCTTGAAGCTCAAGCTTAGGGCCGGCCAAGCCTAAAGGTTGGCCTTAAGGTGGCCGGCCAATAGCTTGGAGCCCAAGCTTAGGTGGCCGGCCACATCATATTAAAATTATTTCTTATGTGGATAACATGGTTTTAAAAGAGAGTTTGAAATTTAAATCTTTCCTTTTATAGCTTTCTACAAAAGATTAAGAAAAGATTTGAAATCTTTCCTTATTTGTAAATTAAAAGGTAGATTTTAATTTTGAGAAAACTTTCCTTTTTTAACCATGATAATAATTTAAAAGAGAGTTTAAAATTAAATATTCTCTTAGTTTCTACAAAAGATTAAGAAAAGATTTGATATCTTTCCTTATTTGTAGATTGAAAAGAGATTTTAATTTTTAGAGATAACTTTCCTTTTGGAAATTATCCACATGTTTAGAAGAAGAATTTTAATTTATAAAATTTCCTTTTTATTAACCAATCATGAAGGGATAAAAATTTTTGAAGAAATTTTTATAAATTTCTAGAAACAAATTAGGAAGTTTTAATTCTTGTGTGAATTAAATTTTCCTTGTTTTAGGGAATTAGAAGTGGCCGACCATTATTATTAAAAGAAGAAAATTGTTTTTTAATTAAAATAATTTTTCTTTTTTATGACAAAAGAATTAAGGAATTTTTTATTAAAATTTCCTTATTTGTCAAGACCAAGGATTATAAAAGAGGGGGTAGAGGTGCCTTCACGGGTGATCAACTCTATTATTCTTCTCCTCACTTTTCCTCCTTGGTGGCCGGCCCTAGCTTCTTCCTCTTCTCTTCTTCTTATGGTCGGCGGCAACCTCTCTTGGAGCTCTTGATGGTGGCCGGTTCTAGCTAGGAGAAGAAGGAGAGAAAGGTGGTTTTGTTTCTTGCATCCCTTGGAGCTTGGTGGTGGTGGCCGCACCTCTAATCTCTTGGAGAATTGTGGTGGCCGAAACTTGCAAGGAAGAAGAAGGTGCTTGGTGGTTCTCATCTCGGAAGATCGTTGCCCACACAACGTCCGAGGTTAGAAGAGAAATACGATAGAAGATCAAGAGGTCTTTTTAAAAGGTATAACTAGTAATTTTTCCTTTCCGCATCATGCTAGTTATTTATGGAAATAATACCAAATACAAGAGGCTTACGATTCTAGTATTTCGAATATGTTTTTCGAAGTTGTGTTCTTTTATTTTTCTTTTCTTTGTGATTTGATTGTTCTTTTTGGTTGACCTAAAGTTATTTTAGGAAATTAAATATTTGCTTTCTATAAAAGGTTTTGTCTAGTCGGTGGTGGTTGTTCCCATATCCAAGAAGGCCATGTGCCTCGCCACGTCAGTACTGGGAACCAATTATGGAAATTAATATTTAATGGAATTAATAACTTAGGTGATTTGGATCAAACGTGTTAAGTTCCGTAGGAGATCCAAGTCTAAACCTTAAAGAACAAATAGATTAAGTTTTGGATCAAACGTGTTAAGTTCCGCAGACGATCCAAAATTTAATTTAAAAGAACACATGGTAGCTAGGAAAAGGTTCAGACCTTTGTACAAAATTTTTGTACAGTGGAACCTCTAGGTTTTCCGAGTAGCAACCAACAATTGGTATCAGAGCTAGGGTTTTGCCTCTGTGTATTTGGTATTAGTTTAATTATGCACATGTCATACATAATTTAGGCAGGTTAATAGTAGGATGTGCTAACTTTGTGGATGCAGGATCCAACTATTATGGCTTTTAGTTATTATGTGTGTGATTGGACCCTTGGACATGTCAAGGGCATTTATATGTGTGTACATGATTATATTATAAAATACAGCGGGAGCTGTATTTAGTTTTATTAGGATTTTATTTTTGATCTAGATACATGTACATTCCTTTTATGGAATATAGGATCAAAAATGTAAAATTCTATTTATGTCGCGGATCGAATCTTGCAAAGCGTGGAACCTTCTAAGGACCAGAGGCGCAGCGGAACTAGGAGCAAGATGGATGCGACAGCTAGATCCGGTGGCGGTGGCCAAATATGGCAGCAGCTTGGGATGACAACACACGGAGGACAACTAGAGATAAAAGCCATAATAGTTGAAAATTAGATTTTCTATTTATTGCTTTTATATTGTGCTGTGTGTGCATGTTGGTTTACATATTTAGTAGGCTAGCATAGTTAAAATTCCTCATTTATAAATAACTAAGTGGGAGAGGGATTTTTAAGTAAATCCCATGGTCTCCATTACTGGTTTGTAAGTGATGCAAACAAGCTTGCGTGTTGGCTCTGAGTGCCTTCCTCCATAACGGATGAGCTTGTTTGTGGATCACTAGAACAGACTTCAATTTTTGGATGACTATAGGAAGTTAATTAAGAGCGTGTGATCTTCTCCAACGGAAGGGGCATAATCTTATTAATGGACTTAGTGTCAAGTAATGGTATACACTTAGACACATTTAATAGTATCCTCCCCAACAGAGTCACTACTATCACTTGTGTGACCAAAGGGAAACCAACTATTGATTTGTCATAAAACTAGATTGGCAATATAATAAAATTAATAAACCCCTCTTACAAATGTTTGAATTTGTATACGTCCACACTAACATGGCATACAAGATTCATGGTGTTTGAGGTAATTTTATTAGTCAAAAAGTTATATTGACAAGATAGTCAATGGGTAAAACCCTCCTCTTACAAATGATGAATTTGTATACGTCCACACTAACGTGGCATGCAAAATTCACGGTGTTTGAGGTGTTGGTAAATTTAAATAATATTGTTTGAGGAATCAATGTTATTTTAAATTCAAAGAGTTTTGACCAAATATTTGATCAAAGACAGATCAACTATTAATTTTATTCGTCATAAAGTAAAGTTGACAAGATAATAAAATTAATGAATAAAATCTCCTCTTCGATTTTGTATACACAAAATTCATGGAGATTTTAAGGAGTTGATCTTGACCAAATATTTTTAGGATGTTTGTCAATCCCTAGTAGTCATACTATAGAAAAAGACTTAGTAGTCCCAAATTGTAATGATTGGAAATAGGACATGGACATTAAGGTAGACTGTCTTCTTAGAACTAAGAACAATTTAGGTGTATTTAATTCATTAGTTGAAACATGTCTAGTGGTGTTATCTACCAGAACCTGGAGTGTAGATACAAGATGTCATTAATCATGTCTGCAATTCATTGCAGGGTTCCAGGAAACCCGACAACTAAATGAAAGGTAAATCACCGTCCACATGGGAACTACTGTAAAAGTGGTAGCTGTTGCAGTGGGAGATGTTTATCCTTTGATAAGAATAAAATATGGATTTTAAGTAATTGTCTTTACGTACCAAGTTTAGAAAGAACCTGATTTCAGTTTCTAAACTATTATAGATATTGTGTCTATTTTGATAACAAAGTTGTTATCAAGAAAAATAGGAAAGTTATCTATTCTGGTATGATGGTTGACAATTTATAATCCAATAACTCCCACGATGCAACAAATGGAAATTAGTAACATCTTCTAATTTTAAGAGAAAGCAACCTTCGGAAATGAACCAATTATATCTTTGGCATCTAAAGCTAGGTTATACTTGAGTAGGATTCATTGGTAGTGATGAACTTTTGGGTTCATTGGTAGTGGAAATCTTTCCAACTGCGAGTCTTACTTGGAAGAAAAATAACCAAGAAGCTTTTAAGTCCAAGGGTATGGAGTCAAAGATATGTTGAAATCGGTTCATTCTGATTTGTGTGATCCTATGACTATCCAGACAAGAGGTAGTATTGAATGTTTTGTCTAATTTATAGACAACTATTCAAGATACAAATAAATTTACTTAATGTACCGCAAGACTAAGTACTTTGATTAGTTCAAAGAGTACAAGGTTGATGCGGAGGAATAAAGTAAAAAGTCACTATGGAAGATCGTAGTGGCAAGTACCTCTTAAGAGATTTTAGGAGTCACTTATCAGAAGTTGGATTTCAATCCCAACTAACTGCATCTGGTACACCCCAACAGAATGGTGTAGTAGACAGAAGGTAAAGAACTCTTATGGAATAATTAGATAGATGATGAGTTATTCAGAAAATTACCAAATTTGTTTTAAGGATAAACTCTGAAAATGAAAGTGAACATAGTGCCTTCCAAGTCATAACTCTCTACTCATATAGAATTGCTGAATAGGCGTAAGCCTATTTTGAAGCATATTCGGATTCGGGTAATCTAGCACATATGTTAAAGAGAGATAATGATAAGTTGGATAGGAGTTCACTTGTTTGTAAGTTATCCTAGATAAACAAAAGTAGGTTTATAGTCTTAAAAATCAGAAGGTCATTGATAACATCAATGACTATTTTTTAGAAAAGGACTATATAATGAACCACGTGCTCATAGGTAAATTTGTTCTTAAGGAAATAATAAAATACATGTCTAACCTAGTACCAACTGTACAAGATGAGATACCACAAGAAAACTGCAACACGTATCACAAATTGATACACAATTACAGAAAGTGTCTTGTTGTAGTGGGAGGGTTGTTATGCAACCTAAATAGGTTCATGTTTTGGGAGAGTTTTTGGACTCGATCCCTGGAGGACATGAACCTGATCTCCGGTCATATGATGAAGCACTCCAAGATAAAGATGCAGCATCTTGGCAAAGAGTAATGAATAAAAGAATTAGAATATATGTATTCTAATAAAATCTAGAAGCTTGTAGAATCACCAAATGGTGTAAAAGCCGTTGGGTGTAAAAAGGTCTATAATAGGAAAAGAGGGATAGACAGGAAGGTAGTAACTTTCAAAGCAAGGCTTGATGAAAAAGGAAACTTTTTCACTGGTAGTCATGCTTAAGTCTATCCGGATTCTTTTATCTATTTGGCAAGAGGATGTCAAGACAGCATTCCTTAATGGAAGTCTTGAAGAAAGCATCCATATAAAGCAGCCAGAAGGGTTCATTGCAAAGGGCTAAGAGCATCTTGTATGCAAGCTCAATCAGTCTATGGACTGAGGCAAAGCTTCAAGGTCTTGGAACATCCGGTTTATCAAAGTAATCCAGATCTATGGATTTAGTAACCGAATAAGTCTTGTGTATACAAAAGGTGTGATGGAAGCGTGGTGGTATTTCTTGTACTATACGTAGATAACATTTTTGGTAGTTGGAAACAATATCAAAATGTTGTCAGAAGTAAGGGTATGGTTGTCCAAACAATTCGATATAAAGGACTTGGGAGAATGTATATATTCTTGAGATCAAAGTAATAAGGGATCTCAAGAAAAAATATATTTTACTTATCCCAAGCTTGATACATCGGAAAAATCCTTGCTCATTTTAAGCATGCAAAACTCCTAGAAAGGTTTCTTACCTTTTAAGCATGGAGTGTCTTTATCTAAAGAGATGTCACCGATGACATCAAAGGAGATTAAGGGCATGTAGGCAGTTATTTATGCTTCGGCAGTTAGACAACCTAATGTATGCTATGCACGAGATCAGAAATCTATTTTGCCAAGGGCATAGTTAGCAGATATCAAAGTAATCCTAGACAAGGACATTGGACTGCAGTAAAGCATATATTAAAGTACCTTAGAGGAACTAGAGATTATATGCTAGCTTACAAGGCAGTTAATTTGGTCCGTGTGGGTTGCATGGATTTTGATTTCCAATCGGATAGGGACAATAATAAGACAACCTCGGGGTTTTGTGTTTACTTTAGGAGGTAAAGTCATAACTATGGAAGAGTGATAAGCATAGGTGTTTTTCTGGACTCCACCATAGAAGCTTAGTATATGGCAAGCCTCTGAGGAAACCATAAAAGCTGAATGACTTAATTACCTCAAGATAGACTTAGATATGATTTCTAGTTTGTCCAAAGATTATTACAATTTATTGTAATAATAATGGTGCAGTAACAAACTCGAAGAAACCATGAGTCTATAAGGCAAGTAAACACAATAGAGCGCAAGTACTACCCAATACGAGAAATCGTATAAACGAGGAGAAGTTGTTGCCACCTAGAATGCATCAGATGATGACCTATAGATCTTTTCACTAAGGTCCTTAAGGCGAGAGCTTTTGATGGACATGTTGAAGGGTTGGGAATCAGATGTATGGCAGCAGATATGACAGCTTAGTCTTTTAGTATAAGTGGAAGATTGTTAGAGTGTATACTAAAAGCCTAGCTTTTGGTATAAATATTTATCTAGAAATAAGAATCACATTGGTCAAATGTCGACATTTATGAAAAATGTAGTTGTTCAATTAATTTATATTGTAGATAACATGGTGTGTGGTGTCACACACAGAGGATCATGTTATCAGTACCTTATAAATTATAAACAGTAACTCACGACCATAATGGAAAAAACAAACAATTGGAAGGTCGTAGTGTAATTAGGTATTAGTTTATCTTAACTATATAATTACACTAGTACACTTAGAGTGTATTGAGTAGGACCATTAGAGGTCGTTTCTTTTATACTGACTTTATAAAGAAACAAAGACCTCAGTTATTATGGAAGTGTGTGCTCTTAATCCTAATATAATAACAAGCACATATATTTGATATTTATTTCTTTAATTTATCAATGGGTGAGATTTAGTTCGAGGAATCAATAAGCCCGATAAGTTGGGAAATGATATCACTTATAGTGTGTATTGTTGATTATAGAAGGAAACTGTGTCCTAGTGATCTAGGTTGAGAATGTCCTCAAGAGGAGCTCATAAGGATTGTCATGTTAAACCCTTTAGGTGGACTTAGTCCGACATGACGATAAGGTTGAGTGGTACTACTCTTGGACTAAGATATTAATTAAATGAGTTGTCAGTAACTCGCTTAATTAGTGGACATTTGACATCTTAAACACAGGGAGACTAACACACTCATAATAAGAAGGAGCCCAAAATGTAATTTGGGATTGGTGCGGTAGTTCAATAATAGTTATTTAGTGGAATGAATTATTATTAATGGAATTAAGTTGTGTGTTCGGGGCGAACACGGGAAGCTTAATTTCATCGGGAGACCAAAACCAATTCCTCCTCTCGGTCCCTATCGTAGCCTCTTGTATATAGAGATTTATACCCACCACATACCCACCTTCTTACCCAACCAATAGGGGCCGGCCAAGCTAAGCTTGAAGCTCAAGCTTAGGGCCGGCCAAGCCTAAAGGTTGGCCTTAAGGTGGCCGGCCAATAGCTTGGAGCCCAAGTTTAGGTGGCTGGCCACATCATATTAAAAAGGATTTTTTATTAAAATTATTTCTTATGTGGATATCATAGTTTTAAAAGAGAGTTTAAAAATTAAATCTTTCCTTTTAAAGCTTTCTACAAAAGATTAAGAAAAGATTTGAAATCTTTCCTTATTTGTAGATTGAAAGGAGATTTTATTTTTAAGAAAAACTTTCCTTTTTGACCATGATAATAATTTAAAAGAGAAGCTTAAAAATTAAATATTCTCTTAGTTTCTACAAAATATTAAGAAAAGATTTGATATCTTTCCTTATTTGTAGATTGAAAAGAGATTTTAATTTTTAGAGATAACTTTCCTTTTGGAAATTATCCACATGTTTAGAAGAAGAATTTTAATTTATAAAATTTCCTTTTTATTAACCAATCATGAAGGGATAAAAATTATTGGAGAAATTTTTATAAATTTCTAGAAACAAATTAGGAAGTTTTAATTCTTGTGTGAATTAAATTTTCCTTGTTTTGGGGAATTAGAAGTGGCCGGCCATTATTATTAAAAGAAGAAAATTATTTTTTAATTAAAATAATTTTTCTTTTTTATGACAAAAGAATTAAGGAATTTTTTATTAAAATTTCCTTATTTGTCAAGACCAAGGATTATAAAAGAGGGGGTAGAGGTGCCTTCACGGGTGATCAACTCTATTATTCTTCTCTCTTTTCCTCCTTGGTGGCCGACCCTAGCTTCTTCCTCTTCTCTTCTTCTTATGGCCGGCGGCAACCTCTCTTGGAGCTCTTGATGGTGGCCGGTTCTAGCTAGGAGAAGAAGGAGAGAAAGGTGATTTTGTTTCTTGTATCCCTTGGAGCTTGGTGGTGGTGGCCGGACCTCTACTTCTCTTGGAGAATTGTGGTGGCCGAAACTTGCAAGGAAGAAGAAGGTGCTTGGTGGTTCTCATCTCGGAAGATCGTTGCCCACACAACGTCCGAGGTTAGAAGAGGAATACGGTAGAAGAGCAAGAGGTTTTTCTACAAGGTATAACTAGTAATTTTTCTTTCCGCATCATGCTAGTTATTTATGGAAATAATACCAAATACAAGAGGCTTACGATTCTAGTATTTCGAATATGTTTTTCGAAGTTGTGTTCTTTTATTTTTCTTTTCCTTGTGATTTGATTGTTCTTTTTGGTTGACCTAAAGTTATTTTAGGAAATTAAATATTAGCTTTCCATAAAAGGTTTTGTCTAGTCGGTGGTGGTTGTTCCCATATCCAAGAAGGCCATGTGCCTCGCCACGTCAGTACTGGGAACCAATTATGGAAATTAATATTTAATGGAATTAATAACTTAGGTGATTTGGATCAAACGTGTTAAGTTCCGCAGGATATCCAAGTCTAAACCTTAAAGAAAAAATAGATTAAGTTTTGGATCAAACGTGTTAAGTTCCGCAGGCGATCCAAAATTTAATTTAAAAGAACACATGGTAGCTAGGAAAAGGTTCAGACCTTTGTATAAAATTTTTGTACAGTGGAACCTCTAGGTTTTCCGAGTAACAACCAACATTTGGTGTATCTCCTTTCTCTATCTCTAGTAGCATGAAATAAGCTAAGTATTGTACGGAGTTTGGTATAAGTTTTGGCCTAACCTTAAGGACCTTATTTACACTACACTTAAGTACTTAAGCTTGAATAGTAGAAATATTTTGGAATAGTTATGATTCATCCAAATTGTTTAGTTCTTTTATTCCCATGGTGATTTCTTATTTACATTTTGGTTACTGAATGACCTCGGATCATGGAAGCTCATTTGAAAAAATTTAAATCCCAACATATGGATCCCGCATATGTGACTAGTGCTACACTATAGCACCAAAAAAATATATAAAAAAAATAATGAATAAGGGATAAAAAAATAGTTGTCATGAGTAGAAACTAACAATTCACCCCTTTGAGACCGAGTTAGGTTATTGGGGAAATGAATGTTATGTTTCTCTTGATTCCGAGAAGTATCCTTTGAGACCTTGTGTAATTTAAGAAAAACGAACCAAGTGTGTGGCAGGTAAGTGCCTATTACCGAGAATATTAGGAACTCAATTGTATGACGACTTAACTAGGACAAAAAATTGAAACTTGAAGAGTTTGATCTACTTATTGCACCGAGCACAAAGAATTTGCTTAGGCCAAACTTAGGTAACTCCACAATCATGCTTATCAATGAAACTAGCTGATAGAGTTAGGCGAATGCACTAGGGATTATGAAACACTGCCTGGGACTCATGAACATAATTTGTAGCATTTTGCTTGAGGACAAGCAAAGGTTCAAGTCTGGGGCTTTGATGTGCGTAAATATTATGATCGTTTATGCATGTTTTAACGACATTCACTTGCTTTATACATATATATTCCTTGCATGATCACCTCTTTTATCATGTATTCATCATATATACTCTTTTGTTCAGATATCTACTCTTTGTTTGGTTTTGTGTTGACAGGGACAACTTTTGGAGTGAAAACGATGATTGTTGATGCATCGGAATAAAGCAGAGAGCGCGGTCATGCAACCTTGCACGGTTGTGTGGCCAATCCAGAGAGGGATATGAGCATGTTCATGCAACCCTGCACGGTCGTGCCTCATAGCCAGCAACCAAGCAAGGAACGGTCGTGCAACCCTGCACGGTCGTGCCCTCCCATGACCGCAACCATGCAGCACATAGTCGTGCAACCCTACACGGTCGTGTCCCAGGAGCCGAGCCCGGAGTTCACATGGTCGTGCTAATTGGCACGACTGTGTAGCGCACCCAAAGACAAAGAAAGGCACGGTCGTGTCGCCGCAGTCGCGCCCTAGCCTATAAAAGGGTTTTAACCCTTTTCCTTGAGGGGAGAGAGCCTGGAAGTGAGCCATCAACAGGAGAATCACTTTGGTGCTATTCCACGCCGTCCAGGACATCAGTCGAGCGATCTTTCATCACCACATCAACTTCAGAAGCAAAGGATTGGATTAGAAGATCACTCGTCATCGTTGGATAAGCATACTTCTTCTTTCTCTCTTCGTGTTTGAGAATGTATGTTTAAATACATCATGTCTTTGGGTTTTTCTCCAGCTTCTATGGGGTAGAGTCCTTGTTCTAGGATGAGAAAGTAATTGTGGATTGGTTTTGATGTAAGACTCGTATTATGCTTATATTCATTGGATGATTTCGCTTGCTTTGTTTCGACTACTCGATCTTTATGTCATGTTGATTGATTGTATAGGAATTGCCAACCTCGTAGAGGGAATACCTTAAATTGTACACATGGACATCTAGGGTACTTCCTTGAAAGGAGAGGCGACCCCTCCACAAGGAAGTAAGAGACTAAACTAAACTCCTAAATCTATCCTTGATAACATCAATTAGAGTTGTGTCCTTGTGATCTACGGAGGTGCCCTAGTGGCAGGGGTTAACCGTAACAGGATATCATAGGGATCGTCTTTATTTAGTGCTTAAGGATAGTTACTTTAGCTTCCGGTGAATGCATGCTGATGGGCAATGAGTATAGGATAGTATGTGATACTAATTACTACCACAATGAAACCGAACTCCTAGAACTCTTCATAAACCAGGTTGATTACTTCTCGTTGCTAGTTCTCGTTTCCGCCTTCCAATCTCTTTTCTTAGATTACTTACAACCATCGATAGTGTAGCTAATCCTAACTGTGTCATCACTAGTGATTATAACCAGCCCTTGTGGGATCGATAATCTTTATTATTGACGACGAATCCGTGCACTTGCGGAATCGTAACACTCATCCTCATTGGCTAGAAGGAAAACTAGGCATACCAAAGAGCAGGCCAATGTACTCATGGTAGTGAAAAAGAGTATCCACCTAATGTCTAGTGATATCCATGGCATCTATAAACCCTCTCATCCTCGCCTGGTCAATGTCGTAGTCCTGAACAAATTCGGCCACCTGTCCTTGAAAATTCCTTTAAAACTAAAAATGATCTCATACCTCCTAGAACTGACTGGCAGATAATCCGACGTGACCCTCCAACATGTGGCATTCAGAGTCTTGCTTCTCATGAAGTGATTCCAAAGAGGCATAAAAATCTGAGAAATTGAACCTAGAAGGACCTGTACCATAGGCAAAAGAGTACCTAGCGGGTTATGGATGTTTGGACAGCTACAGATGTCTAGATGTCAGAATTTCACGAAATTCCAAAGGGGGAGGAGGAATCTTGGGGCCTACATTAGTAATACCCCAGTTGGTAGGGTTGAGAACTGTATACGCTCAACGCTAGGTAGAGATAGCATATCATTTTCATGGCAATACAGGTATCGATATTGATCATGTGGTTTCCATGAATAACCTCTAAATCACTAAATTCCCAACCCAAATTTACAGCTATTTAGGTGATCAACCCACCAAAAACTATTGACCCAGAGGTTTCTTTCCCAGATTTCACAAGGCTTTGTAGAAAATAAAAATCGATATCAAAGTCAACTTTATTAAGCATTGCCCAAAAAGAGTAATGTTCCACCTTTCTAATTGCCCCGTCACTCTCCCTTCTACCAAAGATAGTTTTTCTCATTACATAGTGGAGGTATCTAAATATGAGATTTTGCATGTGGGAAGCCTTAGATCTAGAGGGATCATAAGGATCATTTGACCCAATAATAGAAGTCCAAAAACTATTCCAACTAAAACCCGAATCAAACCTGCGAGATCCACCTATAGGTAGGCAAAAACAATTATTGAAATCACTAAATGTCCACTGAAATTCTTGGTTCATTAATTAAAACTGATTTTACCAATATAATTCTCATCAAAAGTGAAGTGGACCTCAATTGAGCTTAAAAATTCAAGGACAAGGAGGGGATATGTTGGGTGCAATGTATGAATGATATTATTCTAATCAAAAGCACTAATCAACCGATCAACATCCTCCTTAATTCCTAAAATGTTCATGGTGGAAGGTTCTAAGTGTCTAGTGTAAATAATTTTTCTAGTAATAAGAGAATCATACTAGATTTTTGCTCATCACTTCTTAAAACAATATGATACTCATTGTCGTTAGCTTCATCGTGTGCACTCATCTTGCCTTTGCGCTTTGAAATTGCTTTCTCTTTGCCTTTATCCCTCTCCAGATCTTTTACTCCACTTGAACCTCTACTTCCTCGTTGGATCCTCTTCAAAAGGTTGAACATGATTGAAAGTTTGGTTGGAGAAGGTGATTATTTAGGAAGAAATAAGAGAGATCTTGTAAGAAGAGGTAGATCTTGAGAGATGAGGAAGCTTGGGGTTAAAGAAGAAGAAGAGGAATTCTTAGATTTAAGTTTAGATCTAGTTCTTGAAGAGATGAGATCTAAGAATCCTCGGTGAAGAAATTGAGAGGTGAATGAAGAAGGAGGTGAATGGAGATGTGGAGGAAAAGAATTATGGAGAAGAAGAGGTGGAGAAAGAGGTAGTTGGGTGTGGCGACGAACATGGCCAGGGTACAGCCGTGTCTTAAAGACACAGCCGAGTTAAGTAGATCTTCACACGGTCGTGTCAATTAGCATGGCCTGGGTCTTCTTTGTCTCTACTAGAATTGTATAGCCATGTCAAATGATACGGCCTCACCCAACTTCCTGTTGGATTAAGTCACATGGTCATGTCATTTGACATGACCACCTCTTCTTTTTCTCTACCAAAGTCACACTGTCACACTCCGAGAGGGTGTACTTGTCTCACAAAAATTAGATAGCACCTCCCCTATAATAATGACAAATGAAACATAGATACCTAGCGACATATCACTAGCCACACAATAGAAACATAAAAAAAATAGCATACCAACTATAGGGTAAAGGAATCCACACAATCTCAAAACAAACAATAAAAAACATACACAAGGTAGGGATTTACCCAACCCGCTCCACAAATATAGAAATGAACACCACTATGTACCGGTATGACTTAACTCAACCATAGATACCATAATAGAATAAAAAACACATCACAAAATAGAAATCACAATCAAGTTAATTATTGCACAACCAAGTATGAAAACCAAAACAAAAATAGCAATAGAAATAATATGGAAAACACAATCTCGAGTGTGATGTGGGACTGGAAGCTAGGACCTCTGAGTGACACGACACATTCTCTACCTGTTAACTTAGAAATAAAGGAAAAGCAAGGGTAGTGAGATAAAATACTCAGCAGGTATAAGAAGATAGTTCATGATACTATATATATAAGGAGATCAAAGGATGTAGTCTCAGGAGAAATACTTATCATCAAAGTAAGAGTACCTATATAATCATCTGCTAAGCAAAAGCATAACTCATAACATAACATCCACTAACCTGCTCAACTAGATATAACCATTAAATCAAGAGTTCCTACAGTATATCCAAACCATGCACAAATAATTACATAACCAGCAAATAACAAGTCCTGACTTGCGCAATAATATGCTACCACGAATAAGCCTTATGGAAAGTCAAGGTATATAAATAGTCACTATCCGCGGGAGAACACTCTACCACAAATGGTCCCATGGGAAGATAGGATGAGGTAGCTATCTAGCACCTTAACTACTGACTATAGGAGAATACTCAACTATGGATGGTCCCATGGGCAGTTAGGGTATGTAAACAGTCATTATCTATGGGAGAATGCTCTACCACATATGGTCCTGTGGGTAGACAGGATGTATAAATGGACATTTTGTGTGGGAGAACACTCTACCACGAATGATCCCATGGGTAGATAGGGTATATACATATACCAAGCCATAATGACAAATAAGTAGTAACAATACATCCAAGGATAATGCTCTTCAAGCTACCCTACGATCTAAAATTAATAGCGGATAGGCATGAGCCTGAATAATAACCAAGGGTCTAGTATGATACTCGTTATCCTACACTATAGTATAATCTTATCAATATGTAGGCTTGAGCCAACATAACACGTAAAGGGTCTAGTAGGATATTTAACTATTCACTACGGTTAACATGCTATAGCTCAAGATCACTATCTGATCTAATGGCCAGTTTAAATGTATAGACATGCATTAAATAGAAAGTCTAATAGCATGTGTCTAGGTACCACAACAACAAGTACAATAGTAACAATCTTAATCCAAGGGGGGTCCTAGTCATCTAGTCATAATATCTCCTCTGACTCTATGGTATCATCATACATATAATAAACAACATGATCAAGATCAAGTAGTCCTAGATAGTAATCAGAAGAGAATAGCCTAGTGGGATACGCTACTCCTTTGTTGGGGAGTAATTTCTATCAAGTATAGATAGGTATAATCTCACTAACATATATGCCCTTACACAAGTATGCAACTATACTACATATGATATCAATAACCTGTAGGCAAGAGCCTAAGTATATAACCATACTAAAATATGAATGCACAAACATAAGCTTATAACTAGACTATGGTCTAGTAATATCACGCATATATATAACCAACCCAATCATGAATATCAAATGAGACTACATAGATATCAAATAGATCAAAATATACGGACAAGCAATAAAGTATCAAACTCAAGAACCGATCTAGAGTAGAGCCAAGGTAAGTAAATCAGTATTGTCAAATCAATAAAATAGATCATATACTAAAGTCAAAGATCTAAATAAACAAGTCAAGAAAGACCCACCTTTATCATAGATAGTCCTGAAATATCTCCCTTCAGAATGTCTATCTTGTATCAGAGTCCTGAAACATATAATACTTATCAACACCTAGATCTAACATAGATCGGCTAATGAAACCAAATCCTAATCTTCTTAGGAGCACTAATCAATTTAACCTAATGATCCAACCATCTTTCATAATCATTACCTTTACCCTCACTGGTACAGTGAAGTCCCAGCAGCGTAATAGGATGTTCGACGACTCTTGCACTAGCATGGTGGAGTTGCTTCTATGGCTGGTGTAAATCCAAGTGGCAATGACCTAAGGAAGAAGAGCAAAGCTGATGTTGGCCTAGTTGTGCTGCTGAGCACTAGGCTGTCGGCATCTGGTTGTATGGCGATGATGGCTGACATAGTGGTAGTGTCAGAGAGGGCAGCACTGAAGTGGCCACGGGCAACCACCTATGTCCATCAGTTGTGGATATGGTGGTTGGAGTAGGGAAAAGACGTTGATAATGGCTGATTTGTTTCAACACCGACGAAGGGGCCAGCGCACAGGAATGATGATGGCAGCAACGCAACAACTGGATCTGCTCTCACTCACAAGGGAGCGAAGTAGAAAAGTTGCGCTAACCATGGTCGTTGTGACACTGGTCACGACCGTAGCCTGGTCCGACAAGGTCAATGCGGCAAGATCCTCTCCGGTGTCGACAATGTCGAAATCGGTGGTCAGTGGCTAAGAAAGCTTCGCGAAGTGGATCGCGATGAGGAATTAGGGAAGAGGAGGAATCAACATGGAGAGGCTAGGGCACGAAGGTGAGAAAAAAAAGAAAGCAAAACATTTAAAGAAATTAAACTTTTCCTCATTTAAATAGGATAGCTTAAACAGGCTTTCCCCTACCCTAATAGATTCATCCCTTAAACATATCATACGGACTCCATTTAAATCTCAAAAAAAATTTAAATTTTTTTTAAAAAACTAATAAGGTTATTTCTCCAATAACACTTATTATTTAATTATCGTATCTCACACACACAGCCATGTGGATTCATATGTCCTTGGTCCTCTTCTTCTCGGCTAGCCTCACATGGCTGTGTGAGGTCACATGGTCGGCTCGTTGAGGTGTGTGATGGTTGAGTTCTTCTATGGCTTTTCTCCTCTTCAACTTTGTCGGTGCCTCCATGCCCATGAGAGGATCATGACCAGCTCATGGAGGCTGTGTAACACCTTAAAACAAAATTAAAAAGACTAAGACAAACTAATTAACTAAACTAAATGGAAAAGAACCCTTGGGTTGCCTCCTAAACAGCACTTGGTTTAGGTCATTAGCTCTACCCCACTTTCGTTCATTATGAATTATACCCATGGAGGGACAGTTTCCCCTCCTAGGGTTAGTGCTTTAAAATCTTCCTTCATTCTTGCCCTTGCCAAGCAGACATATTTTTTATTTTTGTTTGGGAGCGTCTATTCCTCCATTGCTGGACTAGGAAAGACATCAAGTGACCACCCATGAGGATGGAAATAGGGTTGTAAATGAACCAAGCGTTCGTGAACAAACTTGGTGTTCGACTTGGTAAGAGCTTGTTTATGTTTGTTCAATATACATTAGATTAATTAAATAAACAAGCTTGAATAGCTCGTTAAGCTAAACAAACAAGCTTGAACACATATGTGTTCAGCTCGTTAACGTTCGTGAACAACGTTTGTGAACAATGTTCACGAACCATATTTATTAATAAAACTCTTTTCAATATGATAAATAAACAATAAAATAAAATAAAATAAATAAATAAATTTAAATTATCAATCTTAATAACCAATGAAACAATTAAAAGTTTCAAACAATCAAACAAGCTTGAATTGAGAGCTTGATAACATTTAAACGAACCAAGCTCAAACCAAGCTCAAGCCAAGCTCAAACCAAGCTTAAGCCAAGCTTGAATTGAGAGCTTGATAACATCTAAACGAACCAAGCTCAAGCCAAGCTTCAAACAAGCTCAAGCCCATAAAAAATAAACCAAGCCAAGCTTGAACACTCATTTCAAAAGCTTGGTTCATTTTAAGCTCAGCTCAGCTCGGCTCGGTTATCTTATCAAACAAGCTTGAACACCTCAAAGCTCGGCTCGGCTCGGCTTGTTTACAGCCCTAGATGGAAATTCTATTCCTCAAGTTGGTGTGCATCTACCATGTTTTTACCATTAAGGGGAAAGATATAATCAGAAGATTTAGACAATTTAAATTCTAACCTTTCCTTACTTATTACCAAAGATAATCTATGATTTTTAACATCAATCAAAGCTCCTGCAGTGGCAAGGAATGGTCGTCCCAATATGAGCAGGATTTTAGGATCTTCCTCCATATCAAGCACCACTAAATCAATGGGCATCATGCAATCGCTCACCTCTATTAAAGCATCTTTTATTATACCCATAGGGTACTTGCATGAACTATCAACTAATTATAATGCCATAGTGGTGAGCTTAAATTATTTTAGACCTAGCTTATTATAAATAGAATAGAGAATGAGGCTAACACTTGTCCCCAAATCACATAAAGCTTTTTTCAAAAGTAGTAGTCCTTATCTTGCAATGGATGGAGAAGCTTCTTGGGTCTTGTAGCTTGGGTGGTACCATATTCAGAATCAATGTGCTACATTCCTCAGTTAATGCCATGATCTTATGTCCTTCTTTCTTTATTTGGGTTGTTGTTATCTCTTTCAAGAACTTAGCAAACTTTGGCATTTGATGAATTGCATCTATCAATGGAACATCAATGTAAAACTCTTTATTTTCTCCAAAATTTACTGAATTCTTCATTTTTCTTTGTCATGGCCAGTCTTTGAGGGAAAGGGAATGGTTAATTTTGGGTGGATGGTGGAGATGTCTCTTCAACCTTCTTGGTAATCTCCTCCTCATTTTGTGTTTCACCTAGTTAGGTGAGGGAGGAGAGAGCTCTCCTAGAGTATCAATCTCTTTGGGAGCAGTCACTTGGGGATCTCCCAAGGTTCGTCCACTCCAGAGCTCAATCCTATTACAATGTTCAACCGGATTCATGTCTGCTTTTCCCGGGTGCTCTTGTAGATGAAGAAGTCATTTGGACTATTTGGCTATCTAGAATTTTTTGATGCTTTTCAAAATTTTTCATTCTTTGATTAAGTAACTTGAGATCATTCTTCATTTCCATTTGAGCTGCGTAGACTTCTTCAAGCAACTTTTCAATTCTTGACCGTTGATAGCCTTGTGATGGATGTTGTTGTTATTGTTGTTAAAAATAGCTTTGTGATTGTCCTAGTTGGTAGCTTTGCCTTTGACTAATGGGTTTGTCTTGGTCTTGGTTGTTCTTGTAGGAAAATTTTGGGTGGTTCCTCCATACCATATTGTAAGTGTTGGAGTACGGATTTCCTTACTTAGGGTTGAAGCTTGCTATGGCATCACATTACTCGAAATTCTCAAGTTGAGAAGATATGCCCCCAAGTGGGTAAGCTTCTTGCACATGTTCCACACTTCCACATGCATCACACACTCCTATAATGGTGTTCACCATGCCAGTTCCCATTGATTCTAACTTCTTCATTAAGGCATCAATCCTTGCTGACATAAGTGTTACTGTGTCAACATCAAATTTTCTCGATGCTTTAGTTGGGTTTCCAGAAAAGGAGCTTCCACTTCTTTCAGATGCCCACTGATGGTGGTTAAGAGCTACACTCTCAATAATTTCTTTAGCTTAATCTAGACCTTTGTTCATTAGTGCCCCTCTAGAAACAAAGTCAAGGGACACTTTGGTGTGGTAGTTGATGCAATTATAAAATGTGTGGATGACTAACCATTTCTCTAGTCTATTGTGAGGGCAAAGTTAGAGCATATTCTTGAATATATCCTAAGCTTCATATAGAGACTCTATGTCAGCTTGTTTGAAACTAGTAATCAAATTCTGTATGTGTGTGATTTTACTTAGAGGATAGAATTTGTCAAGAAATAATTATTCGCAATGCTCCCATGATATGATACTATTTGCAGGCATAGAAGTGAGCCAAATTTTGCTCTATCCCTTAAAGAAAAACTAAA
This sequence comes from Zingiber officinale, assembly GCF_018446385.1. Taxonomy (NCBI): domain Eukaryota; kingdom Viridiplantae; phylum Streptophyta; class Magnoliopsida; order Zingiberales; family Zingiberaceae; genus Zingiber; species Zingiber officinale. Next base: position 36,957,893 of record NC_056007.1, on the reverse strand, counting down.
CAATAATAATCTCACTGCTTCGGCCAGGACTCTGTTCATTTTCATTGTCCCACATATCTCATAAAATACCTCTAGGTGCTGGTTTGGGTCTTTATGTGGTCCACCCCCAAACTGATGTTGCTTCACCATGTGAATCACCGCAAGATTTATCTCAAAATTATTTGCTTCAATGGGTGGTCTGATGATGCTAGACTAAAGCCCATGAGCATAAGGTGTTGTGTAATCCTTAAGAGGTTTGTTTTCCATTTCAGATGATGTCTTTTCTTCTTGTTGTCTTTGCAGGTTTCTTCTTCTTCGATAGGTTCTATCAATTTTAGAATCAAGTGGAAATATATCTCCTACAAGATTAGATCTTTGCATGCAAGATCAGGATTACATGAATTCCAATCATAGAATTTAAATGTAGGAAAATAGAGTTTTTAAATATAGAGACAAGAATCAAAGTGCAAGAAATTTAAAGTGCATAATTTAAATTGCAAGAAGGAAATTACAAAAATAAAAGTAAGCAAATGCAAGATACATCTACAAAAAAACAAAATTTTAGAAATATTTACAAAATATAAAAGAAAACAAGTTTAGACTAACTCAAGTGTTTATCAACTAATGTTATATACGCAATCCTCGGCAACAGTGCCAAAAACTTGATGTGAGCCCACAAGTATATGGGTGTTGTCAAGTAATAAAAATATCGATCCCACAGGGACTAAATATAAGCACTAGAATCTAGGCACGATGAACTAGCTAAACTATTGAAAGGTTAAAGATCGCAATCACAAATGTAAAGGGAAGTAAGTAAGAGAAAGAGTGCTGAGGAATTTGGTCTGGGGAAATGTTCTAGGGGTTTGGTTTCATTGTGATGCTAATCAATGTATCATGGATCACCTATCATACATCCTCTATTCCTATGCATTTGTAGGAAGTTAGATTCTTTATTGGCTCTTCCCCGCGAAGGTCAAGCCGGAATGCTATCTTAATCCATATCTTATGCTACTAAATGAAAATGATTCCTATGAAGTCCAGTAATAGGATACCCCTGTCACTAGGGCTCCTCAGTCATACATCACAAAAATACACTAACACTCAATAATATAGAGATAGAAATAACAATTATATCTAATTCTCTACTTCCTTATGTAGAATTGCTTCTCCTTTTAAGGCAATACCCTAATGTCTACAAACGGGATACCCTTGTCACTAGGGCCCCTCAATCATACGATCTATGCCATCCCCTCTATGGGGGTGAATAAATCCACACAATCCTTTAATCAAACATGAGAATTTAGCACAAACACATCACACACACATTTAATCGAATGATTACAAGGCATAAGCAATGTCATATAGAAAGGAAATTGACAAATACAAGAGTTAGCATCAATCCCACATCAAAATTACTCCCTTAATCCTAGAAATATGTGATGTACTCCATAACAAGGAAGAGAGAATTCAAAGATAATGAAATTGAAAGCATCAAAACCCAATCTAGAGGAAGAAGGGAGAAGAAGCTTATTCGATACGTCGAGTAATCTTTGGATCTAATCCTTTACTTCTAGAGTCAAGGAGACAATAAAAATAGTTTGAGATTATCAAACGGAATCTGGAGAGAGTGTAGATAGGAACCAAGATGGTCTCCCAAAGGGGAGAACCTTTATATCGAGCATGGCACGAGCAGGGCATGGCACGAGCCATGCCATGGCAATGTAAATCCACACAACTGGAAGCTGCCTGGGCTCTGGTCTGGTGGCACAGCAATGTGGATTCCACACAACTGCAGCCTACTTCATCTCTAGAAATTCTACACAATAGTATGGATTCCATATGGCTATAGCCTACTTCTTCTCTGGTTCATTGACACGACTGTGTGGATTCCACATGGTCAGGGCTTACTTGCTTTGCTTTGTGGCACGATCAGAGCCTTCTCCTCCTTCGGGCATGTGGCATAGCCATGTGGATTCCACACGGGCGGATCCTTTTTCTTGGTTTGTTCTTTGAGTTGTCTACTGGCGCCATTTTTGCTCTAAAAGTGCATCCTGTCAATAAGAAAACACACAAAAAGTATATCTCTAACAAAGAAGAGTAATTATGCTGAAAATATGATTAGAGGTGTAAAAGTGCATAGATCAAGATCAAATAAAGTATGTGAATATATGTCAAAACATGCATAAAAGTGCATATAATCTATGCATATCAGGTTTTCCAAATAGACCTAAACTAGATCGGCACCTATTATCCCCTCAAACAGGACACGTCTTCACTGAGTCACTCTCCTCTAGTGACTTACCTCCACTTACCAAATGTCAAGTTATCTCCTTGACGTCCAATCTGACCCACCAGGTCTTCCTGCTGAAGTCACACATCCGGACTTCGCTAATCAGGAATCGAACATCCCGACCTCCTACTCGAATTGCACATCTAGACTTCAACCCATCCTGAATCAAACATCCCAACCTCCTACCAGAATCCCACATCTGGACTTCACCAATTAGGAATTACACATCCTAACTAGACTTCCTTCCTAGTGTCTGGTCCTCTTGACCCGTCTAGTCAACCCTGTGCCCTTGGTAACAAGGTTAGATCAACAACACATCTAACTTTAATCCACTTTTTATTCATCAAAACTCAGGTTTGATCATTGGTGCCAACTGTACCAACAACCTCCTCAAGTTTGATAATGGCAACCTCGGTTAAAGTTAGAAAAAATATATATATAAACATATATAGAATTGACTTTAAGAGAAAAATAAAATAGGTAAACTTTTTCTTACTTAAACCCTAACCCTCGCCCTTTGGTATTCATAAAAAAATATGCATATAAGTATACCAAAGTATGAAAATGTAAATATATAAGTAAGCATATTATCTAGCAAAATTTTCAATGAAAAAATTTTTACTAAAAACTTGCAAGTCTATTTTAGGGAGGAGTTGATAATAAGAAAATTTTCCAAAGTAATTTGAATGGAATTGTCAAAATTTACAAAATGGTTCTCAAAATTTTGAAAATTGAATTTTGTAAAAACAAAACATTTTGAAAACTAAATTTTGCAAGAATTCTTTAACCCATTTTTAAAGAGAAATTTCAAAACACTTGTCAAAAGTAATTTTTAAAGTGTGATTTTGCAAAACAACTTTTGAAAAGAGTTTTTCAAATTATTTTCTAAAATATTGTCAAAGTAATTTTAAAACAGAATAACTTTTCAAAGAGTGATTTTCAAAGTAATTTTTAAAACAATTTTCATGGGGATAAAATACTTTTCAAAAGATTTTTCAAAATATTTTTGCAACACATTTTCTACCAAAGAAGTTTTTAAAGTATTTTCACTTTTTCTTTAATTTTCAAAATAGGCATTTGAAAAAGTATAAAAGTATTTTTCAAAGCAAGTTTTTAAAGAAAGTTTGCAGAATATTTTCCACAAAGATTAAGTAAAGTAATTTTTAAAGTTTGATTTTCAATGTAACTTTTAAATGTAAATTTTTTAAAGAAAATTTTGAAATATCTATTCAAAACATTTTTCAAACAAATAAAAAAAATTTAATTAAGTTTCAAAATATATTTTTTAAACTACTCGTTTGCAAAAAGTAGCAAGAAGAGGAAAACTTTTGAAATAAGACATTTTCAAAGTAGTTTTCAAATATCCTCCCCTAAACCTGATAATATTTAAAATAATAATAATAATAATAATCTAAAAATTATCCTTAAATGTCTAACCGTTAGTTACTAACTAATTATTAGAAGCTAGTAGTGTTTACTTGGTTAGTCAAGTTAAGTACTAATGTATAGCTAGAAATTTATTGAAAAATGACTACTTAACTTGATTAATGTACTATGGTATTTTTCAACCAGACTTATGTTGATGCACTGATATAAGGATCTAAAATTCAAGCAAAAGACCTACGTATCTGACGCCATTCTTAGTTTTTTTAATACAAAATCAAGGTAGACCTATTGTATTTGTGAGATACTCATTACCTAGATCTATAGGATCATACTTTCTAGAAGTTTGTCCTAGACTAAGGCTAAAATAAATTTTGAAACACTAGAGAAAAGAGAATTTTAGAAAACATAAGTAATAAATTTTCCTAGAATTTGAAAGCTTGATTAAGGAGAAACACATCCTACCTTTTAATAAGATTTCCAAAAAGGAATTCACTAGATTATCTAAATAGATTAGTCAATAAGTAACTAAATAGATAGATTAAGTCAAGTAAACAAATAATATATACAAGTGCATTGAAAAAATAGTGTCTAGTTATCATCGGCAGGTGGAGGTAAGGGTTGATCAGTCACTCGTAAGGCCTGAAGTATAGCCTGCATCTATAGGTCAAGCTGCCTAAATCCAGTGGTCATCTCCCCCGGAGAAAGGTGAATCCCTCCAAGATTGACTATCAAATCTATGCAGAAGACTCCTCAAGTCTCGCAAGGCAGTCCTCTATGGAAAGCGAAGTTGATGGTTGGGTTAGGGTCAGAAGTGGTACAAAGAGCTCCTCAATCATAAATGTTGGCTCCTCCCCCATGGCTACAACCACCTCATCGACCTCAGCCATAATGACTGGTGGGATATCCTCCTCGACCTCGTATGGAATGGTTGGTTGAGGACCCACTCTCCAAGCCAATCCCCCCTGAGTGGTAACATCTATATGCACTAATGTAAGATGACGCTGACCAATCTCATCATATGTGCTAAGGGAGGTAGGTGTACCCTACATCATATCTACCCCTATGGTCGAAAATATGAAAGTCAAAATGTGATAGCAGAGTATATGAACCTATCTCCTAGTGATGAAACTAGATGCATGAATGATATTCTGAAACATATGTAATGCAATGTTGATGTCTAGTCGATGGCATAGTTCATAAGGAGAAAAGATTGTGAGGGTCACATCATTGTAACATTGTGAGATGTGATCGACAAAATACAAGTGGTCAGAACTCTATACAGGACATAGTCCTGAATCCTGAGAGAAAGACCTGAAGTCAGTCACAGTGGGTACTCTCTCCTCCCAAAAAAAATACATATGGATAGTATCCAATGTAATATGGGAGTAGGATTCGCTAAATGGCAAATCCCTACTAGGATAACACAGAAATTGGCATGTAAACCACCTAAATTATAAACTATCATACAATAGAGTGGGTGAGAACCTAAAGTCCTTACCACCTACTCTGGTGGAGTATGTCAAGTCATCAGCCTTAACTAAGTTGTTATAATTTTGGCCATATAAGTCTAATTTTATTGAATGAATACAATAAACTAATCTATCTAACTTATAGTAGTCTATAACTTCTATAATTGGGGTACAATAACAAATAAAGAACGTCCTATTTAGGAATCTAGATTTTAATGCCACATATGTATGATCTAGGAAATCTATTGGTGCAAAAAGTATCAGACAATTGAACCTAAGTTTGGATTATGGAAAAGAGTTTAAAGTTAAAATTTCTTATTGTCTTACAAGGTTGATTGAGTTTGCAAGAAAATCCTAAATGATCTTAGGCACAAGAAAGTCTAAGTTGATACTAGGCAGGTGGAAAGTCCTATCAACGATTAGGCTAGTGGAAAGTCCTAGCTGTGCTTAGGCAATGAAGTCCTAGTTAGGGGGATTGGGCGAAGTGTTAGTGGGTCGAGGGCTTTAGGTGAAATCCTAGATTCGAGGACACTATATGAAAATCTTAGGGGTCACAGACACTAGGTGAAAGACTAGATGGGTTGCAGATTGGACATTCAGTATAAAGTCTTGAAGTCTCAGACGTTGAGCAAAAGTCCATATGGTCTAGAGCACTGATCTAGTAAAAGGTAATTTCTTTTGAGAGGAGAAGGTGAGGACGTATTCCCCGTTAAGGGAACAGCAGGTATCTGTTTGACCTAGGGATTTTTGAAAATTTGAAAGTCAAAACCGGACAGTCCGAAGACTATCAAATATTTTGTTAATCATATTTTATTGTCCTGACTTTGTTTTGTAGGGTATATTTGGTATTTTGGACTAATATATCTTGTAAAGAGTGAAAAACACATTTCAAGCTCGGATGAACAGTGTTCAAGGCACCTCCGGGGCGGTTGGAGGTGCCTCGGGTGGCTTGGCTGAAGGCCCACGTGGAAAGGTGTGAAGGCACCTTGAAGGCTAGATAGAAGGCACCTTCCATGAGCTTAAAGGCACCTTCGAAAGGATAACTTTCACAAATTGTGGAAGCTATCATCTCTAACACTGTGGGGATAAGCTACACCGCTGGAGGCACCTTCAATGGGGTCGAAGGTGCCTTCAATAGCCCATAAAAGGAGACCATGAGTAGTGCATTGAAAACACTTCATTTTTACAATCTTTCTCCTACGCGCTGATCTAAAGATGATCCTATGACTCCACATTGCGACTCTAGTGATAGAGCGACATGACTCTAACAACCGAAAGCACAACCCTCCAGATCCTTAAAGTTATAGGTATAAATTTTAATTGTTGCACTTAAATTTGTTGTACTTGTCTTTGTAAAGATTTTCTGAACTGATAGTGGATTATCTAATGAAAGCGATCGACAATAGCTGGTGTTGGAGTAGGAGTCGTCAAAGGCTCCTGACCAAGTAAACTAAAAGTGTCAACATTTGTTTTCTTTTTTTCCTTTCTTTCATTTCCGCTGCATTTTACTCGATCGGACATTTTCTGAAAAGAGTGAAAAAGCCATGAGCGATGTTCACCCCCCCCCCCCCTCTAGCATGTCTCGATCCTACAAAATTTAGCCTAAGACGCTCAGTAGGGAATCTAGCATCGATAGAGGGGATACTATTGGAACTAGCCTGGGACGGAATAACGTTTCGTCACTTCCTAAAGTAATATATACATGGAAACATTCAACAAAGCATACAAATAGAGAGAAATAACTTAGATAGAGGAGCATGTTTGTTGTTAGGGAGGTGAATAGAGGAGAAACAAGTATAAAATGTTGCTAGGCGCCTTCCCAAGTAGATTTCGCGAATAGAGCGAAGTCTCTATTCGCTGATAAAATTCAGATTGAAAGTGCCTTTAGGCCAATGGAAGGTGCCTTCCATGCCTTTAGAAGGCGCCTTCAAATGCCTTCAGTCGGTTGGGCAGAAATTTTGCCGCCCTTCCGAGGGCACCTCAGATTGTATCGAAGGCACCTTTGACACCAATATTTTTACAAAAATATTAAGTTAAGTTTTAATTTTAACCTTTAATAATAAGTTTAATTTTTTAGTTTAATTTTTATTTTAAATTTTAGTTTAATTTTAATTTTTAATTTTAAGTTTAAATTTTAGTTTAATTTTAATTTTAGTTTTTAAGTTAAGTTTAAGTTTTATTTGATTTTATGTTAATTTTAAATTTTAAATTTATGTTTAAATTTTAAGTTTTAATTTAACTTTAAATTTCAATTTAATTTAATTTTGATTTAATTTAATTTTAATTTAGATTAAATTTTAATTTAATTTATATTTAATTTTAATTTAATTTATATTTCATTTTAATTTATTTATATTTAATTTAATATATATATAATTTTAATTTATTTAATTTTAATTTATTTAATTTTAATTTAATTTTAATTTAGATTTAATTTTAATTTATTTTGAATTAAATTTTAATGTGAATTTAATTTTAATTTAGATTTAGATTTAATTTGAATTTAATTTAATTCTAATTTAATCATCTCACCCAACTTTAGTTTTCAGACAAAGGTATCCTACATTTTGTAAGATGAGTTAAGTTCAATTTTTAGGGGTTAGTTTAACTTAGGCTAAATTCAATTTTAGCTTTAGTGTAATCAAGTATGCATTCTTTGAATAAATTTCTAGACTGTGGTGAGTCACACAGATATCATTAGAGTAACCACGTGCTTCAAGATTTTTCAAATAGTCCTACCCAAAGAACTTAATACAAAATCTTGATCTAACCAGCTAGGATTAGTAAGGGGTAGCTATAGTTAATTCCACTAAGCCAAATGTACCAGGTTGAAGACATATCTTCCTAGACATGTATAGACAGAGTTCCTTAATCTACTATATTCCCAAACTTCTCCAATACTATTTGTCAAGTTAAATTTTGTCCCTAATTATTCTAGTTCTAATTACCCTTAATAGTTAAGGTTTATGTTTTTGAGGTGCCAACTAAGTTAGAACCTCCCCCTAAATAATAGACTTTCCTTTTAAGTTTTTGTTTAGGTTTATAGTTATAGTAAACTTGATTATAGTTTTGTTTGTGGGTTTTATAATTGTGGTTGGATTTATGATTTGATTTTCTAAATTTTCTTGATTGATTTAAATTACTTTGGGGTTTTTTTAATAATATGAATTTTATCTTTAGGTACATAATACTGATTTTTGTCCTACATTATTGGTTAAATAAGTTTTAGGAACCTAAGCTTTAGTTAGTTTTTTTTCAATTAGAGTTAGAAATTATTTAAGCGTAGAGTTAGACTTGTATCCGAGTTCAAATTTATTGTACAACTCTTTGGGATCCAAGTATCATGTTTAGATATTTGGTTCCCGAGGTAAACTTTTCCAACTAATCTTTTAGTTCTTTGACTTGACTTTTCAAGACAGAGTTTTCATCCTCAAGTCTTGTAACTTGAGTTGAATTTATATCTTGAACTTGATCAATTAAAGAGGTTAAGTTCGGTTATTCCTTAAGTGTGTTTTTTCCTTAAGGAGGAGTTTAGCATGCTCCTCAATTTTTGTTAACTTTTTGTTCAAGAAAGAAATTATTTTGAAAAATGTTGTAGTATAATTAAAATTTACCCCATTTGGTTTATCTGAACCAGATGTGGATCCATTGTTCGAATTGTATTCAGACTCATTTTCTTGATCTGATTCACCTCCGGTTGCCATCAGTGCAAGGTAACTTGCTTTCTTTGGTTCTCTGACTTCCTATCCGTCGAACGAGGACTCATCCCACATTGCTTAAAGCGCCTTCTTCTACTTTATCTTCTTTGTCTTGTCTTCATTTGGGCATTCATGCTTGAAGTTCCCCTTCTTGTTGTAATAGTAGTACATGACATTTGCCTTTGGCTTGTTGAATGTAGACTTGGACATCTTCTTCATGCTTTGCCTGGAGAATTTCTCTTGCATCTAGTGAATATTTTTCTTACCATGTTCACTAGCTATTCTTCTTTATCAAACTTTGAGTTGGACTCTGCCTCCAACTCAGGTTTGGCTCGAGTTCATGCTATGACTTTCTTTGAAGTACCTACAAGAAAAGTGATCCCTTTCTCGACCTTTGTGGAATTAGTTTGTTCGTGCAGTTCCAATTCACAAAATGGCTCATCTAGTTTTAACTTTGAAAGGTTTCTTGAAACTTTCATCTACGATCAATGCCCACTGTGTATTTTGAGAAAATGAATTTAAAGCATACTTGATGATGTGGCGATTCTCAAGTTGATGTCTAATCATGTGTAGGCCGTTGAGGATATCCTTGATCCTTGCATGTAATTGGCTTGCGGTTTCTCCATCCTATATTTTGATATTAAATAAAAAAGTTAATAGGGGGTCACATTTCGTTAACTTTGAGTCAGTTGTTCCCTCATATAGTTTGACTAGTTTGTTCCATTGCTCCTTTGCATTGTTGAAAAGTATGACTCAATTCAACTCTTCCTTAGTCAGCCCACATTAGAGGGTATTCAGCATCTTGTTGTCAGTCTAGGCCTTCTTCTTCATATCTATGTTCAAGTCCTCCGGGTCGATAGGTGTTTTATTTGCTTTGTCAACCAGTGCATGGTACCCACGTCGGATTGAGAACCACTACTCGATGTCAGTCTTCAGGTCAATCACGTGGTTTTAAAAACTTTTCTTTTTATTCTTTTCAAAAAATAAAGTATGCACAATGGAAAAAATAGAAACAAGAAGGCACAAGAACACAAGCGATTTTACTTAGTACAAAGCCTGCGGCGACTCCTAATCTAAGACCCAAGTCTCGCAGACCTATCAATGGGTAATCCACTAATGACCTCTTCCGAAACCACTGAAAGTGGGTTATTGAGTACAAAAAGATGAGGATAAGTGTAACAAGCTGCACTTTCCTTTTAAACAATATTTAAGTACAAAATTAAACTTTCATCACCCAACACTTGTAGATGATCATATCAGAGTCAGTGTTAGTCAGCTCCTCAGCAGTAATCAGGTGCAACAGCATTGCAGTAATGTACCAGCACAAAGTTGGAGTGATCGGAGCGTCAAATGGATGAGCAAAAGCTTATGGAAGAGTTGTGCAAGAGTTGTGTAGAAGCCTTGGGTGAAATCTTCTTTTATTGAGTGTTGAAGGCGCCTTCCATAGCACTAGAGGCGCCTTCCATAGCACTGGAGGCACCTTCAACCCACCAAATCTCATCCCAAATAGCACGCCTCTTATCTTCGATGAAGTCCAATTTTATTCGACCGAAGACGCCTTCCAAGCTCTCGAAAGCGCCTTCCATCGCCTAGCTCAAGGTTCCTTTCTTCGCATGGAAGGCGCCTCGGGTACTGTTCACTCGAAACATTATTTTGTACAATTCGATCCTACAAGTTCATGTTAGCCCAAAATAAATAATAACCTACAAAATAGAGTTAGCACAATGAAAATAGTATTAATTAGATCATGTCCTCCAGATCCGGATCTAGTCATGGTCTCAGTTTAGGGTTCCCAAATGGATCAAAATTAGATCGATGCCTCTTCCCCTCAAACGAGACATGTCCTCACTAAGTCACTCTCTCTAGTAACTTACCTCCACTTATCAAATTTCAAGTTACCTCCTTGACATCTAATCTGACCCATCAGGTCTTCCTATTGAAATCATACATCTGGACTTCGCCAATCGAAAATTGAACATCCTGACCTCCTATCGAAATCACACATCCAGACTTCAACCCATCGAGAATCAAACATCCCAACCTCCTGCTAGAATCCCACATCTGAACTTCACCAATCAGGAATTGTATATCCCGACTAGACTTCCTGCCTAGTGGTTGGTCCTCTTGACTCGTCAAGTTAGTCAACCCTGCGCACTCGGTAACAAAGTTAGATCAACAACATATCTAACTTTAATCCACTTATCATTCATCAAAACTCAGATCTGATCATTAGTGTCAACTGCACCAACATCCCAAGTATACTATACCACCCACTAAGCTTTTAAGATAAATATGAGAATGATGAATTTGCCTTAGAAAAATATTAGTAGAAAAAGAAATAAAAAGAAATAAAAATAGGGAGTGGTCAAGGATTGAATCTTGAACCTCTCATGATGTAAATGATAGGATTAATGGGTAATAACCAGTTGGGATAGGAATGATATATTGATAGCAAAGGAGGGAAACTCATGATAAGGATGAGAGTAAAAGCTAGCCAAAAGAAAGTAAGAAAAGAGCAAGAGAAAGGCAACTTGCCTTCCTTCTTTTCTCTCCCTCTTCCTCTTCCTTTGCCATGATTTAAAGAGGACTATTAAGGGGATTCATTCCCCCCTTATTTCATCATGAATGATGAGAACAAATAAATAAATAAAAATAAAAAGGAAAAAAAATAAAAAGGGGGCTAAGGGAGAAGGAAAGCAAAAACCAATTTTGCTACCTCTTCCCCCTTAACATAAAAGGGAGCATGTAAAGAGAAGATTTTAATTTTTCTCTCATTTCTCTCATTCTCTCCTCTCCACCACCGAGAGCCTCAGCCCCCTCTCCTCCATTTTCGGCCCCCAAAACAAGGTTCCTCCTAGGATACAAGGAAGGCTACCAAGGGAAATCAAAGGAGGAGAACAAGAAGAAGAGACCCTTTTCTTCCATCACCACACTTTAGAACCACAAGAGAAAAGGATGTAAGTATCCCCTGACCTGTGGTACAAGTGGTTTTAATGTGTTTTTGGATTTTATGAGGATTTTAAAACCTAGAAACAAAGTTGTGAAAACTCGGCCAAAGAAAGGACTTGATGATCCTAGGAATGTTTAATATAAGCTTTGATTCATGATAATTTTTCTATGCTTTGTAAGAAGGTTTTCTCTCATATTTTTATATATATGTGATGTTGGATTAGAGATGCATCTAACCCTAGAGTTTCGGCCAAAAAGGTTTTATAAGGGCTAGGGAATTTATTTGTTTACCTAACTTGCACAAAACCCTCTAAATAAATGGTTAAGTATCCATTATTGTTTTCATACTTGAAGGTTACTTGGAACCAAAAGTATTCCACACATAAGTTTCAGCCAAGAAAGGGTTTAGGGTTAGGAATACTTTGGATTTAAACTCACCATGTTTATATGATAGAATATAGAGTTTCTTAAAGAAGTTGCATGCTTGTATGTTGATAGAAACTCATGAACACCACTCTTAATGTTTCGGTCATGGTAAGGTGGATGGCTTAGAATATCTTAAACAGATTTTTAACATGCTCAAAACCTCCATGATAATAAGATATGAAAGTTTTTTGATGCTTCCATGCTTAATTAGAGTATAGGAAAATTGGTTGCATGATATATGTTAATTAAGACCACAAGGGTCTTAGCTTGTTTGTGAACCAAACTTGTAGGTATAGTTTCTTTGATATTTTTTCCATAAAACTTGTTTAGGTTTTCCATACTTTAGGCCACCTAAAACCTAGTTTAAAGACTTGGAAGGTTTCGGCCAAACATATGCTATGAGATAAAGAAAGGAAAAACCTAGGAAACCTAAGACACAACTTGAATGTATGCTTATAGTGCTTGACTTTTATACATGTTATGAAATGTGTTATGACTTTCTATGCTTTTATGCCATTTGAACAAATTCCATGCTTGATGAGGTTCGGCCATGTAGGGTTTAAAGACCTAGAAACCTTAAAATTTAGACCTCATGTGTTAAAGATGCTTCTTATGAAATTGAGATAACATGTTGATTGTGTTCACATGCTTATACATTTAACTATGATTCAAATGGACACTTTGAGTCTCGGCCATGAAGGGAATACATGCTTTAGAAACCCTAGAACTTACATTAAACATGCGCTCATGACACTCTCCATGAAATATGAAATGTAGAAAGCTAAAATTTACATGCTATATGTTGTTAGTGACCTAAATTGATGCTAAGGGAAGTTTCGGCCATGACCACTTGTATGAGGCCACTTATGAATTTATACATGATGCTAGAGTAAGTTCACATGCTTGTATGCTTGCTTGAAAACCTAAATGAGTACTTGTAAATTTCGGCCATGACCTAATGTTAAGGGCTTAAAGGAGTTAGGAACTAACTCAATTGTGCTTACCATATTCCATGAAATAAATGCTATAAATATGGTTAAGGTTTCCATGCTTTATGTCATTTAGAACCTTGTATCACACTTGTTAAGGTTCGGCCAAATGAGGTTTAAGGACTTGGAGAACTTGGAGTCCAAGTAAATATTGTTTATAATACTTCCTATGAGAATGATATGTGGATGAACTAGGTTCTACATGCTTGGATGTTGTTTAAAACTTAAATTGGCACCTAAGAGGTTTTCGGCCAAGATAAGAACCCAAGGGATTATGAAGCTTAGTACCCAAATTAATCATGTTACATTGTTCCTTATGATTGGATGAGCACATGATACACTTTTATGCTTAGACATGTATGCTTGTGAGCTATACAAGATGAGAATTTCTACGATATGTTATGAGTTCAAAATATGCATGTTTTATGTTATGATATGTGGGTAAATTTTACATGCTTTGATGATATGATATGAGCTGAAAATATGCATGCTTGTGTTATGATATATGGTTAAATTATGCATGCTTGATGATATGCTTTATGCTTAAGATATGCATGTTTTTATGATCTATGCCTAAGTGATGCATATTGTTATGATATGATGTATGCCTAAGTGATGCATATTGTTATGTTATGATATGCTATGTGGTTAAATTATGCATGCTTTGATGCTATGTTTAGTGCTTAAAATATGCATGCTTTCATGATATGCTATGTGGTTAAATTATGCATGCTTGATGATATGCTCTATGCTTAAGATATGCATGTTTTTATGATCTATGCCTAAGTGATGCATATTGTTATGATATGATGTATGCCTAAGTGATGCATATTGTTATGATATGATGTATGCCTAAAGTGATGCATATTTTTATGGTATGATGTATGCCTAAGTGATGCATACCTTTTTGACATGATGTATGCCTAAGTGATGCATACCTTTATGATATGATGTATGCCTAAGTGATGCATACTTTTATGACATGATGTATGCCTAAGTGATGCATACTTTTATGATATGATGTGTGCCTAAGTGATGCATGCTTTTATGATGTATGATATGTATAAGTATGACATGTACTTTACTTTATATGGCTTGTACCAAGGGTGGGCTCCATAAGCGCCCCGGGGTCGATGGAATAAGACTCGGGCCTCGTTAGGGATGGGCTCCTAAGTGCCCCTAGGTCGATGGAGTAAGACTCGGGCCTAGTATGTTTGCCTTGTAGGGTTCAAGACTTGCTACCTTGGACCTACATAGGTTGCGCGCAATATGTAAGTGGTACTTAGCCGGGATCCCCTTTATGTTGAGATTATGTTCAAGTATATATGTAAGAAGAAATGGTTTTAAAGATCATGAGACATACACATGTTTTTTTCAGATACATGTTTTTTCAAAATCATATTGCATATACCTTATGATGATTTATGATATGTCATGGTTAGATATAATTATGTTATGTTCCATGATATGTCCATGTGTAGGATATGCCATGACTCCTTATGATGATATGCCATGATTAGATACGATTATGTTATGCTTCATGCTATGCTTTACGCTCTGATATACCATGACTAGTTATGATTTCTTCATGTTGCATGATATGCTTAAAAGAGTATGTTACATTATGTCATGACTAGTTGAAATGATGCCATGTTAAGACATTCTTTGATTATACTATGATTTTCGGTTTTAGTGAGTAGGAAAGGAACTTACTGAGCCATGAGTGCTCACAGCTTACTGTCCTTGTACCAAAGATAAAGGAAAAAAGCTGGATGAGCTAGAGGAGCAGCAGGAGAGGCAAGGAGATGTGTGTGGCAGTGGCTAGGCAACCAAATAAGAACCTTCTTTAAAAAATTTTAAAGAACTATGCTTTGGTATCATGAATTGTAGTACCGTATGTGTGACTTGATGTTATGTTTCTACTAATTTTGATATCATGTTATTGAGGCCATGATAGTGTAGTTCGGATTTGATGAAAGGGAAAACAAAAGAAAAGTTTTTATTAAACTAAGAAAATTATTTTAAGTCTTCCGCTGTTTTAAAAAGAAAATTTGTACATAGAGTATCGTAGCCCCGTCCCTTAGGGTTAGCAGGGAGGGCGGGCGTTACATTTTGGTATCAGAGCGAGGTTTTTACCAGCTCACTACACACACATCAAGCCTCCGACCTGCCGCTCCAAGTAAGAATGTTTATGCTTAATTTTCTTGTTATATGCTTATGCTTAGTTTCATGTTATATGACTTATGCTTTATTTTTCTTCCTTGTTATATTGCCTATGCTTTATTTTCTTTGCTATATTGCTTATGCTTTATTTCCTTATGTTATATTGTTTGTCACTCTATTCTTTATTTTTCCTTATGTTATGCTTTAGTTTCATGTTTTGCTTGCTTATGTTTGATGCTTTATTCTATGCTTTTAGTTATAATTTAGATTAGGATTACATATTAGTAGGTTTGGAATAATACCAGAACAAATAGATAGAAACAAAACAGTACGTTAGATTGGCTAAAAACGATAACCACTTACACTAGTCTATTTGTCATTATTTAGATAAACATGATTAGGACACGCAATGGCCGAACCGAGGGGACAGTGACTCCACCAGACCTGACACAGGTAGTCACAGACCTCCAGCGTCAGATCACAGAACAACAACAGCTGATCACTACCTTAATGGGTCAGTAAGGCAACCCAGTTACCCCACCGGCAAATCAGAATACACTACCGGTTATACCTACAGCCGCGCCAGTGCCCCCGGCAGCCCCTACTCCGATGGTCCGACAAGAGGCCTATCTGATTCAGTGGCAAAGGCTTAAGCCGGAAGCCTTCTCAGGAAACTGTGAACCATGGGATGCGCAAGCCTGGCTCAAGACCGTAGAGAGCATAATGGAACTACTGGACTGGCCTGAACACGAGAAGGTCAAATGCGCGTCGTTCTGCCTTACCGGAGATGCCCGGATGTGGTGGGACCGAGTAAAGGCGAAAAGACAAATAAACCAGATGCAGTGGACGGATTTTGAGACAGAGTTCTTAGAAGAATTCTTCCATATGCAAGTGACCAACAAGCACTATGACGAGTTCACTGAGTTCCGGCAAGGTGATCTGTCAGTTAACGAAGCCGTCAAGAAGTTCAACCGCCTAGCACGTCTGTGCCCAGAACTGATCAGTACTGAAAAAGAAAGGGTCCGGTTAATATTAACGATGCTCCGACCCGAGATAGCTCTGAACGTAGCCGGCGGAGTTAATAGACCGCAGACTGCAGAGGAGCTAGTCAGCAGTGCCCTGATTACCGAGCACTACCATAAAGCAATGAACGAGGGCAAGAACCAAGCACTAACCGGAGGACAAAAATCGCACAATACCAGAACCGGCTGGAAAGGAAACTCAGGTGGAAAGAGGAAACAGTGGAACAACACAAAAGGTGGTCCGGCCAATAAGCAAACCAAGTACCCTCAGTGTGCCACATGTGGAAAGATGCATTCTGGAGTATGTCTCCTAAGCACCAGAAAGTGCTACAACTACGGAAAGGAAGGACATTTGGCAAGAAATTGCCCTACTCAGTCTCAGGCACTACCTCCGCAGAACAACCAGAATAGGAGTACCCCTGCACAGCTTCACCAGATGCATACTGCCATAGAAGGGACTTCAATCAGCCAAGGAAGATTGGAGGCCCCTCCCATTATGACCAATGCCAGAGTCTACTCTCTCGCTCAGGATGACGTGGCGAACGCCTCTACCATCGTCTCAGGTCAGCTACCTAATTTCAATCAATATGCTAAAGTTTTACTTAATGCTGGAAACGAACCAATATGGGAATCCATCGAGGAACCGAGATGTGTTTCGTATCCTTGGGTCGAAACTATGTCCGGGCGGCTTTCTACCCTCACCATAACACCGACGTTATTTGAGAGTATACTGGAAAAGCAAACCAGTGACCAAAACCTCCAGAGAATCAAACAAGAGACTTTGGAAGGGAAGAATGACGGGTTCTGTATCGCGGACAACGGGATATTATACCTCAGGGATCGGTTATGCATTCCAGAGGACCCAGAGTTGCGAAGGAAAATACTGGAAGAAGCTCATACAACACCCTATGTAATACACCCGGGCTCCACTAAGATGTACCAGGACCTAAAAAAGAAATTTTGGTGGTCTGGTATGAAAAGAGAAGTGGCTCAGTATGTCAGTACTTGTCTGACCTGCCAAAGGGTAAAAGCTGAACACCAGAGACCGGGCGGATTACTACAACCTGTCCAAATTCCAGAATGGAAATGAGAAGAAATCTCTATGGATTTCATTTCGGGTCTTCCCAGGACGACAAACGGATATGACGCTATATGGGTGATTGTAGACAGATTGACGAAGTCCGCACCATTTTTGGCGATCAAAATGACTTATTCAACTGAACAACTAGCTCAGTTATATGTTAAGGAAATCATTCGGCTACATGGTATTCCTAAGACCATTATTTCTGATAGAGACGGTCGTTTTGTTTCACACTTTTGGGAGTGCGTTCAGAAGACCCTCGGCACGAAGTTGTTATTTAGTACAGCTTTCCACCCTCAGACCGATGGGCAAACTGAAAGAGTGAACCAAATATTAGAAGATATGTTAAGAGCTTGTGCCCTGGACTTCAAGGGAAGCTGGTGCCGATATTTATACCTGGCAGAATTCGCCTACAATAATAGTTACCAAGCTACTATTAGAATGGCACCTTACAAAGCTCTGTATGGCAGGAAGTGTAGATCCCCTATATGCTGGTATGAAAGTGGTGAAAAGAAGGAAATGGGGCTCCGAACGAAACTTATTGATGACACCACCCGAGCAATACAGAAGATCCGCCAACGAATAGAAACTGCTCAGAGTCGGCAGAAGAATTATGCCGATAAACGGCGCAGGCCGCTAGAATTCAACATCGGAGATTTGGTATTCCTTAAGGTATCCCCCATGAAAGGGATAATGAGATTCGGAAAGAGGAGCAATTTAAGCCCACGATACGTAGGACCGTACCGGATTTTAGAAAGAGTGGGCCAAGTCGCATACAGACTAGAACTACCTCCAGACATGGCAGCTATTCACAATGTGTTCCATGTATCGATGCTCAAGAAGTGTACTCCTAGCACAGATCAAGTAATTGAGCCACAGTCGGTACAGGTTCAAGAGGACCTAAGTTACGAAGGTAGACCTATTCAGATCATGGACCGAGAAGTCAAGAGGTTAAGGAACAAAGAAATACCCTTAGTAAAGGTTCTATGGCGGAATCAACGATTTGAAGAAGCCACCTGGGAACGCGAGGACGATATGAAACAAAAGTACCCGAAGCTATTTTAAAGTTCAAGGATGAACTTTTTATGAGGTACGGGGTACTGTAACACCCACTAAGCTTTTAAGATAAATATGAGAATGATGAATTTGCCTTAGAAAAATATTAGTAGAATGTTGAACCAAAAAGAAATAAAAATAGGGAGTGGTCAAGGATTGAACCTTGAACTTCTCATGATGTAAATGATAGGATTAATGGGTAATAACCAGTTGGGATAGGAATGATATATTGATAGCAAAGGAGGGAAACTCATGATAAGGATGAGAGTAAAAGCTAGACAAAAGAAAGCAAGAAAAGAGCAACAGAAAGGCAACTTATCTTCCTTCTTTTCTCTCCCTCTTCCTCTTCCTTTGCCATGATTTAAAGAGGACTATTAAGGGGATTCATTCCCCCTTGTTTCATCATGAATGATGAGAACAAATAAATAAATAAAAATAAAAAGGAAAAAAATAAAAAGGGGGCTAAGGGAGAAGGAAAGCAAAAACCAATTTTGCTACCTCTTCCCCCTTAACATAAAAGGGAGCATGTAAAGAGAAGATTTTAATTTTTCTCTCATTTCTCTCATTCTCTCCTCTCCACCACCGAGAGCCTCAGCCCCCTCTCCTCCATTTTCGGCCCCCAAAACAAGGTTCCTCCTAGGATACAAGGAAGGCTACCAAGGGAAATCAAAGGAGGAGAACAAGAAGAAGAGACCCTTTTCTTCCATCACCACACTTTAGAACCACAAGCGAAAAGGATGTAAGTATCCCCTGACCTGTGGTACAAGTGGTTTTAATGTGTTTTTGGATTTTATGAGGATTTTAAAACCTAGAAACAAAGTTGTGAAAACTCGGCCAAAGAAAGGACTTGATGATCCTAGGAATGTTTAATATAAGCTTTGATTCATGATAATTTTTCTATGCTTTGTAAGAAGGTTTTCTCTAATATTTTTATATATATGTGATGTTGGATTAGAGATACATCTAACCCTAGAGTTTTGGCCAAAAAGGTTTTATAAGGGCTAGGGAATTTATTTGTTTACCTAACTTGCACAAAACCCTCTAAATAAATGGTTAAGTATCCATTATTATTTTCATACATGAAGGTTACTTGGAACCAAAAGTATTCCACACATAAGTTTCGGCCAAGAAAGGGTTTAGGGTTAGGAATACTTTGGATTTAAACTCACCATGTTTATATGATAGAATATAGAGTTTCTTAAAGAAGTTGCATGCTTGTATGTTGATAGAAACTCATGAACACCACTCTTAATGTTTCGGCCATGGTAAGGTGGATGGCTTAGAATATCTTAAACAGATTTTTAACATGCTCAAAACCTCCATGATAATAAGATATGAAAGTTGTTTGATGCTTCCATGCTTAATTAGAGTATAGGAAAATTGGTTGCATGATATATGTTAATTAAGACCACAAGGGTCTTAGCTTGTTTGTGAACCAAACTTGTAGGTATAGTTTCTTTGATATTTTTTCCATAAAACTTGTTTAGGTTTTCCATACTTTAGGCCACCTAAAACCTAGTTTAAAGACTTGGAAGGTTTCGGCCAAACATATGCTATGAGATAAAGAAAGGAAAAACCTAGGAAACCTAAGACACAACTTGAATGTATGCTTATAGTGCTTGACTTTTATACATGTTATGAAATGTGTTATGACTTTCTATGCTTTTATGCCATTTGAACAAATTCCATGCTTGATGAGGTTCGGCCATGTAGGGTTTAAAGACCTAGAAACCTTAAAATTTAGACCTCATGTGTTAAAGATGCTTCTTATGAAATTGAGATAACATGTTGATTGTGTTCACATGCTTATACATTTAACTATGATTCAAATGGACACTTTGAGTCTCGGCCATGAAGGGAATACATGCTTTAGAAACCCTAGAACTTACATTGAACATGCTCATGACACTCTCCATGAAATATGAAATGTAGAAAGCTAAAATTTACATGCTATATGTTGTTAGTGACCTAAATTGATGCTAAGGGAAGTTTCGGCCATGACCACTTGTATGAGGCCACTTATGAATTTATACATGATGCTAGAGTAAGTTCACATGCTTGTATGCTTGCTTGAAAACCTAAATGAGTACTTGTAAATTTCGGCCATGACCTAATGTTAAGGGCTTAAAGGAGTTAGGAACTAACTCAATTGTGCTTACCATATTCCTTGAAATAAATGCTATAAATATGGTTAAGGTTTCCATGCTTTATGTCATTTAGAACCTTGTTTCACACTTGTTAAGGTTCGGCCAAATGAGGTTTAAGGACTTGGAGAACTTGGAGTCCAAGTAAATCTTGTTTATAATACTTCCTATGAGAATGATATGTGGATGAACTAGGTTCTACATGCTTGGATGTTGTTTAAAACCTAAATTGGCACCTAAGAGGGTTTCGGCCAAGATAAGAACCCAAGGGATTAGGAAGCTTAGTACCCAAATTAATCATGTTACATTGTTCCTTATGATTGGATGAGCACATGATACACTTTTATGCTTAGACATGTATGCTTGTGAGCAATACAAGATGAGAATTTCTACGATATGTTATGAGTTCAAAATATGCATGTTTTATGTTATGATATGTGGGTAAATTTTACATGCTTTGATGATATGATATGAGCTGAAAATATGCATGCTTGTGTTATGATATATGGTTAAATTATGCATGCTTGATGATATGCTTTATGCTTAAGATATGCATGTTTTTATGATCTATGCCTAAGTGATGCATATTGTTATGATATGATGTATGCCTAAGTGATGCATATTGTTATGTTATGATATGCTATGTGGTTAAATTATGCATGCTTTGATGCTATGTTTAGTGCTTAAAATATGCATGCTTTCATGATATGCTATGTGGTTAAATTATGCATGCTTGATGATATGCTTTATGCTTGAGATATGCATGTTTTTATGATCTATGCCTAAGTGATGCATATTGTTATGATATGATGTATGCCTAAGTGATGCATATTGTTATGATATGATGTATGCCTAAAGTGATGCATATTTTTATGGTATGATGTATGCCTAAGTGATGCATACCTTTATGACATGATGTATGCCTAAGTGATGCATACCTTTATGATATGATGTATGCCTAAGTGATGCATACTTTTATGACATGATGTATGCCTAAGTGATGCATACTTTTATGATATGATGTGTGCCTAAGTGATGCATGCTTTTATGATGTATGATATGTATAAGTATGACATGTACTTTACTTTATATGGCTTGTACCAAGGGTGGGCTCCATAAGCGCCCCGGGGTCGATGGAATAAGACTCGGACCTCGTTAGGGATGGGCTCCTAAGTGCCCCTAGGTCGATGGAGTAAGACTCGGGCCTAGTATGTTTGCCTTGTAGGGTTCAAGACTTGCTACCTTGGACCTACATAGGTTGCGCGCAATATGTAAGTGGTACATAGCCGGGATCCCCTTTAAGTTGAGATTATGTTCAAGTATATATGTAAGAAGAAATGATTTTAAAGATCATGAGACATACACATGTTTTTTTCAGATACATTTTTTTTCAAAATCATATTGCATATACCTTATGATGATTTATGATATGCCATGGTTAGATATGATTATGTTATGTTCCATGATATGTCCATGTGTAGGATATGCCATGACTCCTTATGACGATATGCCATGATTAGATACGATTATGTTATGCTTCATGCTATGCTTTACGCTATGATATGCCATGACTAGTTATGATTTCTTCATGTTGCATGATATGCTTAAAAGAGTATGTTACATTATGTCATGACTAGTTGAAATGATGCCATGTTAAGACATTCTTTGATTATACTATGATTTTCGGTTTTAGTGAGTAGGAAAGGAACTTACTGAGCCATGAGTGCTCACAGCTTACTGTCCTTGTACCACAGATAAAGGAAAAAGCTGGATGAGCTAGAGGAGCAGCAGGAGAGGCAAGGAGATGTGTGTGGCAGTGGCTAGGCAACCAAATAAGAACCTGCTTTAAAAACTTTTAAAGAACTATGCTTTGGTATCATGAATTGTAGTACCGTATGTGTGACTTGATGTTATGTTTCTACTAATTTTGATATCATGTTATTGAGGCCATGATAGTGTAGTTCGGATTTGATGAAAGGGAAAAAAAAGAAAAGTTTTTATTAAACTAAGAAAATTATTTTAAGTCTTCCGCTGTTTTAAAAATAAAATTTGTACATAGAGTATCGTAGCCCCGTCCCTTAGGGTTAGCAGGGAGGCCGGGCGTTACATATATGATCTAGGGCATTCCCTCTATGGGGTGAGCGATCTATACATCCAATCAATTAAACATAGAAATCAAGTCAAACACATCACATACACATTCAAGCAAATGGATACAAGGCATAAACACATCATGGGAAGGGAAATTGGCATATCCATAGAGTTCACATCAATTTTACATTATAATTATTCCCTTAATTATAAAACAAGTGGATATAATTCATGACTAAGTCAATCAAATCTAAAGGCATTAAGATTACAAGCTCCCTAAGCAATTCAAGAGAGAAAAGATAAGGAAAGCTTATCCAAGTGTGTCTTCAGATCCAATCCTTGTGTACAAAGAAGATTAAGATGATGGAAATGGCCTTGGATCATCAAATATGGTGTGGATGAAGCATAGATCTCGACCTTGATTATCCCCTAAGGGGAAACTCTCCTCTTGAAAGGGGGAAGAACTCCCCTATTTGTAAGAAAGACATAGTCGAATGAAACATTGGTCGTGTCACGTCCATGCCAACTTGGCATGGCTAGGTCTTAAGAGATTAGATCTGAGAAGGCATGATTATGCCTTAGAGCACAGCTGTGTCCTCATTCTTCATGTCAAGGGAGACATTACCATGTAGATCCACACGGCCACCTCCCTACTAGCTTCGGCTAGTTCCAATTCTCTGCCCATTAAGAGACAGTTGTGCCATGAAGCACGGCCATGTCAAGTCTTCTTCACAATATGGGAGGCACAGCGTGTAGATCCACACGGCCATGCCCCTTTTGGGCTTTGGACGGCACGTGGCTTTGGATGTAAGGAACACAGCCATGCTAAGGGGAACTGCCATGTCTTGGCTTTTGACACTAGGGAGACATGGTAGTGCCAAGAGGTATGGCCAGCCTCTACATCTTGGTGTAGTTCTGAGGTGTGTTTTGTCTCCATTTCTTCTCCAAATCATAACCTGTCAATTAGAAAATGATAAAAGAGCAAATCTCCAAGAAAGAGAATAATAATGCTGAAATAATAATAAAATATGGTGCAACACTATAGAATGTAATCAAGAAATGCAAGTACATGTGTGTTAAAATAAGAATAAAAGTGTATACAAACTATGCACATCACACCCTAGACTTAAATCTTTGCTTGTCCTTAACCAAACTCTATAATCTAGATTTATGTGCTCGTATAGTGCCTCATAATCCTGAGTGAAATAGTCTAGCTCTATCAACTAGTTTCATTGGTGAGCATGATCATAGAGTAACTCAAATATATGGTCTAAGTTTAAGTTCTCGTGTACAGTGTGTTGAGTGGCCTAAAATTTTTCAAGTATCATTCCCTAAGCTTAGTCAAGATGTCATCTAACTATGTTCCTTGTTTTCCCAACGATAGTCACTTACCTGTCAAACGCTTGGTTCATCCCTCCTAATCTACCCTAGGTCTCAAAGGCATGCTCGATGTCAAGGGAAACTTGGCATTTATTTTCTCAATAATCTAACTCAGTCTTAAAGATATAACTTGCTAGGTTCCACTAGCAAAACTATTTTTTATATCCAAGCTTTTTTTTGTGCTTCAAACATAGCGCTTACAAATACAAATGAGTGCAAATGTAGAGATATTTCAATTTTTTTGAGCAAGCTTACATGATTTGAGCCTCATCGAGTAACCTAGATGTGTTTGGGAGATCACCATGGTATACAAATACTTACAATTTCTATGAATCATGATTATTTTTAAAGTTTTTAACTATCTAAACTTAGATAAAGTGAAGTGAGATCCTTAATTTAGGTCATTCCTTAAATCTTTCTCAATACAAATCAATGCTCATTTCATGCTACTAGAGATATAGAAAAATAGCTCACTAAACATACTTACACTAACAAAACACAACAATATAGTCTAGATAATGAACGTGCAAGAAATTTTTGCTATTGGATAAGTCAGTAGAAAAGCGAGATTGATGTACTCAAAATGCCACCAAACGACAAGTCTAAACCAACAAAGTAGACTAAAGTAAATCAAACAACAAATAAATTGAAGCAAAGAAAACAACATGCAACTAAAACAAGACTAAAGCAAGACTAATATGTACATATGTACAATCCCCCCCCCCTCCCCCAAACTTGGACATTTCATTATCCTAATAAAATCCATATGATGGTGAAGGAGGATATTTAGGTAATGGAGGATAGGGAGGGGTGGTAAGTTTCTTGGGCCAGGAAGATCTTACTCTAGGAGGGAAACTAGGCATAGCATGTAGATGACTAAACTGCTCATAATAACTATATAAGGTAGATAACTGTTGACTAGTCATTCACCTAAATTTCCTTTGACCATCCCTCTCAGTGTACCAATCATTGATAAATTTTGAGACCTAACCTTGGAAATTTGATGTTCTATAAAAATGGTCATGAAATGTTTGGAATTGTTCCTAAGTCATAGCATTATGTCCATCCAATGATTGATGTAAAACATTATTCTCTTCATAGAGAGTATCCAAAGAAGAGAGAAAATTAGAGAAATCAAATCTTGAACTCCCCATGTCACCGTAAGAAAAAGAATGCCTAGCAAGCTCAGTAAAGTAGAGGGGTTCAGGGCCATGTGGAGGCTCAAGTCTATACAAAGAGGACCACGGATGGTTCATTGGAGAGGGTGCAAGGTCAATCGTGGGGTCTTTAATGATCCAATTTTTAGGATTTGTAATTGTTGTACACTTAGGATTAGGAAGAAGAAGAGTAAATTCATTGCTCTTAATAAAACTATAGTCTCTCTTTTCCTTAAGAATCATGTTCATTGCTATGCATGTGTCAATGTTATTTTTGAGGCTACTGTGAGGACTGGGCAAAACTTCTAACCCATACAACTCATAGCCCAAAACTACGGTGATATGTGTAATCAAACCCCCAATTATGATGTTCCCTGAAAATGCCCTGCTAGATCATGCAAGATTTTGTATAATATGAAACCCTGAATCAAAAGAAATACTATTTGACATTACCCATAAATAATAAAGTGTTATCTTATGTACTACACTATCGCTTTTAGCTCTACCAAAGATGGTTTTACTCATTATATGGTGTAGATAACAAAAGACTAGGTTCTAGAGTAATGTTGCCTTGGACTTCGAAGGGTTATAGGGTTCATCGAGCAACGCTATCTCCTCTCAAAATTCTTCACTATCAAAAAATTCCTTGAACTCATGCGAGCAATTAGTTAGGAACTTGAAACAATAAAATTTGGTTAGAGTCTACATATAATTGATGTTCATTAAATGAAAATTTAGTGTCACTTCATCCTTCCAATGGCATTAAAGTGAACTAAGGAATTCCAACATAATACGAGGTTAGATTGGATAACTAAGGTTCATGAAATCAGTCCAACCTATGTTGTCAAGCATCCAATGTATATCATCCTTAATTTCCAATAAATCTATTGTATAACGATCAGGATAATGAGTAAAATAAGCTTATGGAAAACAAGAGTGGCATATCTAGATTTTTTTTTATTTTCATTGTGAAAAATAATGTCATAATACTCTTCATTACCCTTGTCGCATGACGTTCGCTTCCCTTTTGAGGTTGCCTTGAACTTTTTAATTGCCTTCCCTTTCCCTTTGCCTTGATAGGAATCTTCTCCTCTAGTGCTTGGTCTGTTGCTCCTACGAAGACATTTTAGGATGTTAGACATCGTTACAAGAATGGGGAAGAAAAAGGAGGAATTTTTAGAGAAGGGGATTAATGTTTGGGAAGGAAGAAAGGAAATGGTAGAAAAAGAGAAGGTTGGGATTCTTCTAGAAAGCAAGATCTTGAGATTAGGGATAAATCAAGATCTAAATCTAGAAGAGGAAAGAAGATAGAAAAGGGGAGAAAGGAGAGAGAGGTTAGGGCTTAAAGTGAGGTGGTCGTGTCTGTGGTTGGCACGACTGTGTATTTTATTTTAACAAAAATGTGTAAGCACGGTCATGTTGTTTGACACGTCCTCAGCATGACTGTGCTTTCGTTGTGATTGCAGTGTTTGGTACGATCATGTCAAATAACATTGTCTGAGCACAACCATATTATTTGGAGGGAATGACCGTGTCATTGGACATGGCTAGGTCAATGTCAGGTTTTATGTGAAGAGTGGAGTATGCGATGTTAGGAGCATGGACGGGAGCATGGCCATGTCAAGTGACATGGCTGGAACAAAGATAACTCACATGGTCATGTCAAATGACACAACCAGGGCATGGTTGCACTTGGCCTAAAATTAAACTCCTCACTTCAATGGGACACGGTTGTGTCAAATGACTCGGCCGGAGCTTTATACCTCTCGAGAGTGTAGGCATGGTCATATCTTAGGAGACACGGCCAGGACATGAAAAATTGTATTTTTTTTTCCTTTGTTCCTCCACTTATTTGCCCTCGATAGCTCCACTCCCATGTGAATGCCATAGCCAACTCATTGAGACCAATTAACCTACACAAAAAGATAGAAATCCATTAAGCTCAATAAAAGACAAAACACAAACCAAATGAAAATAAAAATGCTCATTTCATTGAGGGCCTCCTTTCATTGCTTGCTAGACTAAGTGCTAAGTATGACGGCCTCCTATGGGGATGGAAGAAGCATTGTTATTGTTGGACTTTGTCCAACCTTTGACAAAAACTTTTAAGAGAAGAGACATGGTTATAGGACTTAGAAAGATCAAAATCAAGTCTATCATCACCTATCTCTAAAGACAGTTTATAATTTTTAACATAAATCAGTGCTCCTACAGTGGCAAGGAAGGGCCTTCCAAGAATTATAGGAATCTTGGGGTCCTCTTCCATGTTCAAGTACAATAAAATCAATAGGTATGATATAGCCCCCCACTTCCACAAGCACGTTCTCAATGATATCAAGTGGGTATCGGTATGAATGATCAACAAGTTGAAGTAACATGGTGGTCAATTTTAGTTCACTGAGTTCCAGATTCTTACAAATTGATAATGAAATGATGCTAACACTAGCCCCTAAATCATTAAAAGCTTTACTAAAAAGTGTTATTCCTATCTTGCAAGGAATTGAAAAGCTTCCAGGATCCTTGAGATTTAGAGGCAATGATTCCATCAGAAGGGCAATACACTCCTCGGTTAATGCCACAATCTCGAATCCATCTTTCTTGTGCTTATTTGACACCAACGCCTTCATGAATTTAGCAAATTTTAGCATTTATTGCAGCGTGTCCATCAAAGAAATTTTGATGTAGAGTGACTTGATTTTCTTCAAAAACTTGTCAAATTCTTCATCTTTCTTTGTATTGATTAATCTTTGAGGGAAAGGGATCGACTGCGTTGTTGGTTGAGTGGGAGAACGCCCTTCAACCGCAATGGTACTCTCCTCCTCCTCTTTGGTTCCACCATTATGAGAAGAGGATGGAGAGGGCTCTCCATTAATCTCTGGTCCCTTTCCTGAAGCAGTCACTTGGGGTTACTTATGTGTGTAAATTATATATATTATTTTATATTATTTAACACATCTATATTCATTGCCTATGATCTATGATTTTGTACCCTTTATCATGTTAATTTCAGCATAATTACTATTTTATTCTAGAGATCTACTTGGTATCTATTTTCATTTTTAGGAGCAGTTTGGTGCGATAAAGGGTTCAAAATATGCAAAAAGAAGATAATTTGAAGAAGACTATGATTTAGCCATGTCTTTCCTATGGTGAGGAAAGCAAAGGATTGGAGTGCCAAGTCATGGGGCACAAGTAGAAACCACTTTCAGAGTCAAATTAGACCTAGTCATGCCTTGAGGCATGGCCAGGAGAAGCTCCAAAAGGTTATCGTGTCAAAAGGCATGGCCAAGCAACCAACGAAGACACTGGTCATGCCATATGGCATGGCGAGGAAGGAGGTTCCAAGGCGAGAGGAGACTCTCTAGGTCAAATATTTGCACCCAAAATCATCATCTAGATGATTTGAGGTCATTCTACAACTCCATCCTCGTTGACACTCCAAGATCTACATCCAAGGGCTTCACTCGACATCAAAGGATAAGCTTCTTCTCCCCTTCTTTTGGGTTTTCAAAGTTTCTATCATTTTGATTTCTTGGATTTTATATCTTTTAATTATGGAGTAGATCTATATTATTCTAGAATGTAGGGAGTAATTGTAATGTGTGGATGATGTAAAACTTATAGAATTGCCAATTTCCTTGTTTGATAAACTTGTATGGCAGTTGTTCTATTTGATAAAATGCTTGCAAGAAGGCTTTGTTTATGGACATAAATTTATCTATCTAGATTATATTTTTGTATGTGTAGATCTCATTTCTGCACTAGATATATTTTTGGACATGAAACTTATATTTTTGTCTATCTAAATCTGAGTGTGAACCTGAAGTTTTATTGAATGGATGCATAGATTGTTACCTCTTTTGAGTGTATGTTCCGATATAGCTCAGCATGGCTTTAAGATGCTTGTTTAACATTGAGTATCTAAGATAACTATCTTTCTATGGATCATAACCTTCTAAGGGAGAACAATTCGATATGTGGATGAGTCTTTCACTTGATCTAATGGGCTTTTCCTAATTATATACTATGCAAGTGACCTACATAATCTAGAAACATAAACCTAGGGGAGTCTTTGTGATAGGAGGTACTCTACTGAAAATCCAGACTCTCTAAGTTACTTCTTCACTTGATGGTATACTTAATTACTGGCAGGGAAGGTACTCTAATATACCGTCGCGGGGTGGTAATTAGTAGTAGTTTAGATCATCCTACAAACATCGAAGTGGAGAACTAGAAATGAGCAAATACATAGCACAATATTCAACATTACAATGAAATCGAAGGCCTAGAACATCTTCTTAAATTTAGGACTTCCTCAATTATCTTTCTTCTATTTTCACATTTTGGTTGATAATCTTAAATCAAATAATTATCGATTCTATCTAGCTGAATTCAAAGTGTAAAACCAATTAGCATTTGATATTCAGCCCTCGTGGGATTGATTTATATAAATTTTATTACTTGACGACACCCTTGTGCTTGTGGTTTCACATCAAGTTTTTGGCATCGTTACCGAGGATAGTACAACCATGGAGTGCTTGGAAATAAAGGATGATGTAGATTAGTTGATTTGCAATCTAGACTGGAATGATATGATATACACTAGTGAACCAACCTATCAACGTCTTGTCTTAGAATTTGAGTTCTTTAGAGTATAATTTCACTTACGATGATGATCATGATTACCTTTAGACTCTTTATAAATTTAATAATTATTTTAGATTACTATTACGTACCACAAGTGCACAATTAAGTCGTCAATAATACAAAAGATATCGAACTCATAGGGACTGGTTATAAGCACTAGCTATCGCTCACTAGAATTAACTAAACTATCAATAGTTTGAAGTTATCTATTTAGAAGGAAAGACGAAACCTAGAAGGAAGATGAAAGAACTAGAGGTAAAGTTGTTTATCTTAGTTTGGGGAGTATTCTAGGAGTTCGGTTTCATTGTGGTGTGTACTAATGTATCACGATCTACTATCTTCCTATCTTCAATTAATGTGCCTTTATAGAAAGGTAGAGTCATTATCTCTAAGTATTGAATAGAGATGATCCCTGTGAAAGCCTGTAACGGTTAACCCTTGTCACGAGGGCACCTCGGTCATAAATCACAGGAATACATGACTAGTTAATAACAAAGATATAAGTTCAGCACGGTTTCCTACTTCCTTATGAGGGAGTTGCTTCTTCTTTCAAGGGAATATCCTAGACGTCCATGAACAGGTTACTCCACTGTCACTAGGGCCCCTTGGGTATATGATCTAAAGTACTCTCTCTATGAGACTTGTAATCTCTACACAAACATTCAATCTACATGGTAATTAAACACGAGCAATTCTCATGCATGTAAATAGAATAGATACAAGAGCAAGCCAATATCACAGAATAGGTAAAGGCATAAACATGAGTTGTTAAACCATACCCTTAACCACAACTCTCTAATCCTAGAACAATGAATCTACTCCATAAACGAAAGAGGAGAACCCAAAGATATCATGATATATAGCATTCAATTCTGAATTTAGAGAAAGAATGAAGAGAAATGCTTATCCAATGGCGTCAAGTGATCCTTGGATCCAACCCTTTGCTTCCGGAGTTGATGTGATTATGAAGGCACCCTCAGATCATCGAATGGAGGTCCGGGATGGCGTGGAATGACACCTAGGTCATCTTTCTTCGAACGGCTGCCTCCTCCCCCCAGGAAGAAGTTTAGAATCCCTTTTATAGGGTAGGGCATGAGTGTGACACAGCCCGTGCCACCGTCGTGCAGGATCGCACGACCAACTCCTTCTTGGCTGCGGGTTAAGTGGCACAGTCATGTGAGATCCACACGGTTGTGTTCTTCTCTAGCTCGGGATGCTTCACACGGTCGTGTAGGGTCATACGGCTATGTTCTCCTTCTCCTCTGGATGTGTTGCACAACTGTGTAGGGTCACACGGCCAGTGTCGATTAGCCTTCTGCTTTGCTCCTCGGTACGTCGACTATCACCGCTTTTGCTCCAAAAGTCATCCCTGTCAACTTAAATGCACACAAAGAGCAGATCTCCAAAATAGAAGAGCAATTATGCTGTAAACATGATAAAGAGTGTTAGAATGCATAAATCCAAATTGAATAAAATACGTGAATGTGCGTGGAAACATGCATAAAAGATTATAAGATCTACTCACATCAATTACCCATATGGGTACCTCTCAAGTTTAATTTTAGATACAATTCTAATTCTTTTTGGAGCTTAATTACCGGTCTAAGTGAGCCCCATGACCCATCTAGATCTAAAACTTCCCATATGCAAAACCCCATCTTTTGATACCTCCACTGTGTTATATCTATGGTAGGGGTGAGAATGACAGGATGGTAAGAAAAGTGGAGTTTTACTTTATATGGGCCATGATTCACAAAGTTGAATTTGATGGAGGGTTCTACTTTTTCCAAACTATGCAGAGAGCGGAGAAAGTGAACTTGGGAACAATCATGTTTAGCATGTTCATTATGACCATTGTTAGGAGACTTGAACTAGACCTCTCGGGTCTAAAGGCTATACATGGAAATATTAAAATTGATATAGATACATGCCTAGCAATGAAGATGATATGTCGGAATGAAAATAGGTTCTATTTTTCTAGAAGGGATGGTTTCCCTATCCCTTTACCT
Organism: Zingiber officinale; assembly: GCF_018446385.1. Lineage (NCBI taxonomy): Eukaryota > Viridiplantae > Streptophyta > Magnoliopsida > Zingiberales > Zingiberaceae > Zingiber > Zingiber officinale. The sequence goes on along the minus strand of NC_056007.1, from coordinate 36,925,957 downwards.
AATCCTAACTGCACGATAAATCGTAACCCCAATAATTAGAGTATTAAAGATCCAATTTGTAGTTCTTCTACATCCCCTAGAGAGCATCATGGGTATCTCTCTCCTAGAGGCCCGTCGTCGGTAGGATTTTCCAATCCAGCTAGACATTAATTTGCTTATGGTAGTGTAGGGCCTTCTAGCTTTGATTTCTCTACTTTTTGTACATCATTGGATTCTCTTCATGAGAAGCAAGATATTTCTCGTAAGATGTTGGAGGACCATTGTGACTTCACCCATGATCAGTTTCAATATGAACATGACCAATTTCAAAAGAGGGATGGTTTTTATGGTAGGGTATCCAATTTTGTGGGAGATTTCTACTCTCGCCAGGGGAGCATGGATGAGTTTATGACTAAATGGAACTCACTAGATAGCAGGTGGTCATGTTATACTAGTACCATGAAAATATTGGTCATTTTCTTAGAGTCCCTAGATTTCTCCCTGGGCCACACTCTCCACTGGATAGCAGACCTCCTTCGAGTGGCCAATCTTTGGCGAGTGGTTTACCTATCTATTTCTCTCCCCCTTTCTCTCGCACACCCCCATAATTTATTTTCATTGAGGACAATGAAGTGCCCAAGTCTGGGGGGTTGTAAATATGTACAGTTGCATTTTGATTTTACATTTTGCTTTCTTAGTGTAGTTGAACTTTGTTTGAGGCATTTTGAGTTACACTATCTACACTATTACTGCTAACTTGTCTGAGAGTAAACTTCTTGCACGATCACTATCTAGAGGTCATGAGTTACACTTTTCAATGCCAATATATTTAGTAATCTATTTTTTCTATCTCTAGTGAATCAAAATGAGCATAGCATTTCATTGATAGCAAAATTTTTCACACGTTTATCATTTAGATTCATGTTGTTAGGTTGTTAGTGCTAGTATGTTTAGTGATACACTTTTCTCTATCTTCAATAGCAGAACATGAGCATTGTATTTCATTGAAAGGATTTAATTATAATTGTTACACTCCTGCAAGTACATAGTTACATCGTCAATAATATAAAAGATTATCAAACCCACAGGGACTGGTTATAATCACTAGTGATCTCTCACGTAGAATTAGCTAAACAATTGACAGTGACAGCTTACGTGCGAAGTAAGAGAAACAAGATTGAGAATAAGAAAGAGAGAGAGAGGAACTTGGTTTGGGGAATGTTCTAGGGGTTCGATTTCATTGTGATGTTTATCAATATATCATGGTTCACCAATTGCCTATTCTCAATTCGCATGCACTTGTAGGAAATTAAATTCATTATCGGCTCTCCTCTGCAGTGGACAAGCTGGCATGATATTTGGGTCAACATCTCTTGCTACTAAATAAGAACGATTCCTATGAAGTCCATTAATGGGTTACCACTGTTACTAGGGCTCCTTAGTCATACATCACCAGAACACGCTCAAACTTAATAACTATAGGAATGAAGATGACAATTACATACAACTACCTACTTCCTTGTGGGAATTTCTTCTCCTTTCAAGATCATACCCTAGATGTCCATTAACGAGTTACCCCTATCACTAGAGTCCCTCGGTCATACAATTTAGGACATCTCCCTATGGGATCAACAATTCTACACACCCCCATTTAATCAAACATGAGAAGTAAGCTCAAAACACATGCATTCACATAAGGTCAAATAGATATAAGGCATGATAATGTCATCTAGATAGGAAATTAGCATATCCATGAGTTCTTACATCAATCCACACCACAATTACTCCATTAATCCTAGAATAATAGATCTACTCTATGGCAATAAGAGAAAGATCCAAATACATAAGAATTTCAAGCATCCAAAACCCAACTAGAAGAAGAAGGGAAGAGAAGCTTATCTAATTGCGTAGAGTGATATTCGGATCTAATCCTTTACTTCCGGAGTCAATGAGGTGATGGAAACAGCTTCAGATCATTGAATCGAGGTTGAAAAGTTCGTGGATCAGCACCAAGATGGATCTCTTAAAGGGAGAACCCTCCCTCCTTGGAAAGGGGAAGAGACTCCCTTATATAGTGCAGGGCATGGGCCTAGCATGGCCCGTGCCACTGCTATGTGGAATCCACATGCCCAAGTTATTCTTGGCTTTGAGTCAAGTGGCACGACCATGTGTAATCCACATGGCATAGTTCTGCTCATCCTCTAGAATATGACACAGCCGTGTAGATTCACACGTCCTATGTCTGCATCGGCTCTGGAAAGTCACACGGTAGTGTGAAGTCACACAGTAGTGTGAGGTCATACGATCGGGTTCTGTTTCCCCTCTGGAAGGTCACACGGTCGTGGCCATCTTCTTCTCTACTTCATTACACGACCGTGTGGAACCACACGGCCAAGGTCTTCTCCTTCTCTGGTAGGTGGCTTAGTCGAGTGGGATTCACACGGCCAAGCCCATTTTTCTTCGTTTACTCTCTAAGCTCATCTCTGAGTGTCATTTTCACTCCAAAAGTGGTTCCTATCAATAGAAAATATATAAAGAGAAGATCTCTAACAAAGAAGAGTAATTTGACTGAAAATATGACAAGAGGTGTAAAAAATACACAGATAAAGCATAAATAAGTATGTGAATGTGCGTTAAAACATGTATAAAAGTATATATAATCTACGCACATCACACCCCCAGACTTAATTCTTTGCTTATCCTCAAGCAAAATGTCGTAATCTAAATTCATGTGCTCCTATAATGCATCATAATCCCTAATGCACTTTTCTAACTCTATCAACTAGTTTCATTGGTGAGCCTGATTGTGGAAATATCCTAAGTATGGCCTAAGCATAAGTTCTTGTGCACAGTGCAATAAGTGACTCAAGATTTTCAAGTTTCAATCTCTTTCCTAGTCAAGTCATCATCTAATTGAGTTCCTAATATTCACAGTGATAGGTACTTACCTGCCATGTACTTGGCTCATATTACTTAGACTACATAAAGTCTCAAAGGACTACTCAAAATTAAGAGAAACACAATATTTATTTTCCCAATAACCTAACTCGGTCTTAAAGGAGTAAATTACTTGTTTCCACTCATGACACCTATTTTTAATCCCTTATTCATCATTCATTTTTTTTTGTGCTTTGAAAGTGAAACACTAACACAAATGCAAATGTAAATACAAATGTAGGGATTTTTTTTATTTTTTCAAATGAGTTGACATGATCCAAGGTCATCCTGTAACCAAAATGTAATCTAAGAAATCACCATGGAAACTAAAATACTAAACAAATAGGATGAATCATGACTATTCCAATGATATCTACTATTCAAGATTAAGTCAAGTGAAGGTAAGATCCTTAAGGTTAGGCCAAAATTAAAACTTATCTCCATATAATACTTGGCTCATTTCATGCTACTAGAGATAGAGAATAGAGGTACACTAAATATACTAGCATTATATCTACAACAACATGAATCTAGAAATAAACGTCCAAATAATTTTTCTATTAGATAAGCCAGCAGTAGTAAGGAACAATATTCTCGATATGCCATAAAATATTTTAAAAGATAGTCGAAGTGACAATCAAAACAAAACTGGCAAACAATAATAAGAATTTAAGTAAAGATGCAGCCTAGAAATAAAACAAGCAAAGCAAACAAAAGTGCAAACAAGCAAAATAAATGAAAGAGCTAAAAATGAAGCAAAACAAATGAAAGTGCAGAAAATGTAAAGGAAAGAAAATACAAAGGACTTAGGCTGTGTAAATCCCCCCCCCCCCAGACTTAAACTTTTCATCGTCTCGATGAAATCAATATAGTAGAGGGGGAAAACAAGTACCTCATCCACGTCGACCGGAAGGAAAACTAGGTATATCAGGGGTCTGGCCAAGGTACTCATGATAGGGTAAAGAGTATCAACTTGATATCTAGTGATGTCCATGGCCTCCATAAATTATCTCATGCTTGCTTGGTCAATGTCATACTCCTGAACAAACTCAACCACCTGACCTTGGCAATTCCTAGTGAACTAAAAATGATCACATACCTCCTGGAACTAGTCATCAAATAATTTAAAGCGCCGCTCTAACATTTATTATTGTGCACTGTGCTTCTCATGAAGTGAATCCAAAGAGGCACAAAAGTCAGAAAAGTCAAATCTGGAAGGGCCCGTACCATAGGCAAAAGAATGCCTAGCAGGTTCTGAATGTCCAGACGGCTGCGGGTGTCCAGATGTTGAGGGCTCGATGTCAGGCTGGGGCTCAGTATCCTCTACTACTAAAGGGACAACCTCGGGAACTGTGTTAGTAATAACCTAATTAGTAGGGTCGTGAACTGAGGAACGCTTGGGATAAGGTAAAGGTATCGGAAAACCATTCTTTCTAGGAAAGGCAACCCCGTTCTCCTCTCGACAAATCATCTTCATGGCAAGACAAGCATTGATATCGATCTTGTTGTTGCCATGAATGACTTCCAACTTATCAAGGTCACAACCCAGATTTATAGCTATTTAGATAATCAAGCTGCCAAAAATAATCAACCCCAAGGTTGCTTTCCTGACTCTCACAAGGTTTTGCAAAAAATAAAAACCAAAATCAAATCAATTTTATCGAGCATAGCCCAAAGAGAGTAAAGTTCTACATTTCTAACTACCCTATCACTATCTGTTGGACTTTTCGGGCCGCAAAAATTGCTTTTTCGCGTCGCGGAAACCCCAAAACCCCCGTCACTGGATCTGTGCGAATAATAAAATTTTGAAAAACCTTCGAGTACGAGTTTACTAACTCTAGATCTACATTAGAGTTCTAGATGGTTAAGAGTTTTTACCCTTGATGCGCGCCCTTCATGAATCTAGCTAGTCCAAGGTGCCGGATCTCAAGATTGTCAAAGTAGACAATCCTCTACACATATCCACACGAACAAAAGAGGGAGAAAACCAAACTAAAGTGTGCTAGCACCTTAGTAGGGTTCGGCCAAGGTAGGATGAGAGGGAGAGAAGAAAGAGCTCAAGGAGGAAGAAGATAAAATGAATGCCTTGAATGAAAAAAATTCATTCTCCTTCATTTTGAGTGGCCGGCCACAATTGTAACTCCCTTACAATTAATGTGGCCGACCACATTAAATGGAAAGGGGTTTGTAACCTCCATGATGTGGCACACACATGTGCTAGCTTTGATGATGTGGCACATCATCATTAGTCCTCCTATTGCCAACTCACAAATGAGGTGGCAAATGGTCAAGTCAAACTTGACCTTTCATCTTCCTTCTCAAGTCAAGTCAAACTTGGCCAAATCTCTCTCATGATTGATCTAATCTAACCATTTGATTCAAACCAACTTAATATAATGAATCTAATTCATTTAATTAAATTGATTCAATGAGTCATAATCTAAATTAGACTCATTGAACACATGAATCAACTTGAGTCCAACTCAATTAGCCTAACTTGGATTACTCTTAATCCAATTTGGTTCAATACATGAACCTAATCCTCTTGGTTCATCATATGAACCTAATCTCCATCTAATTGTCCTTAGTGTGTGACCCTATAGGTTCTTGTAACGTTGGCAATACCCCTAAACCCATTTAGGAGCATAAGTAATGAGCAGTATCTAGAAACACATCATTACTACCCAAGTTACAAGAATGTTGAGATCCAACATCACCTTGTGACTACTAATTGTGACTCCTCACAATATATGACAAGTGTCCTTCTATCCTAGACATCTAGATTGATCAATGTGAGGCATAGACCGTGTCATCCTCTGACCAATCTAAATCTTGAACTCCAAGTAGACTCACTCGATCAAATGAGCTCAATATCTCATATTGACTCATTTGGGCATGGCCATGCACTTAGTGGTCCACTCTATCAAGAATATCGATGTCTCTCCCGTCATATAGGAGGGATAGATCCCATCTACATCACTCACATCCCTCTGCATAATTCGTTACATACCCAGCAATCGCCTTTATAGTCCACCCAGTTATGGGTGACGTTTGACGAAACCAAAGTACGTAACTCCTTATGTAGGGAACCATGGTGACTTCAGATCCAAGAACTAATAGTCATACTAATAGCCACATGAGAAAGTATATGACACTCATATAATGATCCATGATACTTTCTCATGGTGGGTCATTCAGTATACATTCTCCAATGCATACTCATGTGTCAACTTGATATCTCTATATCCATGACTTGTGAGATCAAGTCATCGAGTTGACCTACATGCTAGTCTCGTCGCATTAACATTGTCCCTGAATGTTAATACTCGACTAGGAATGATTAAGAGTAGTGTTCCCTATATCATCTCATAATCGGTTCAACTAACCGATTCATATAGGTAAGAACCCTCTACTCAAGGACGCTATTATACTTAGTTATTTGGCACCAATACAAGTAAGAATAATAACCAAAACAAATGTCTTTATTTATATAAGAATATGATACAACAAGTTCATAATACAATCATAAAATGATTGGCTCTAGGGCTCTAACTAACAATCTCCCTCTAGCACTAGTGCCAATCAGTGTAGGCTCTAAGCCCCAATGACCTAGTGTGACCATCATGCTTTCTCTATGCCAAAGCCTTGGTCAAGGAATCTATGATGTTAGCCTTAGTGGGTACTTTGTAAATCTTCACATCTCCTCTCTCGATAATCTCTCGAATGAGATGGAAGCGCCGTAGTATGTGTTTGGTCCGCTGGTGTGAGCGAGGTTCCTTCGCCTGTGCTATAGCTCCATTGTTGTCACAATAGAGCTCAATAGGGTCAGTAATGCTAGGAACCACCCCAAGTTCAGTGATGAACTTGCGGATCCAAACTGCCTCCTTTGCAGCTTCTGATGCAGCAATATACTCGGCCTCTGTCGTAGAATCAGCTACTGTGTCCTGCTTCGAACTCTTCCAGCTCACAGCACCACCATTTATGTAAAACATGAACCCTGACTGTGATTGATAATCATCCTGGTCGGTCTGGAAGCTAGCATCACTGTAACCCTTTACAGCTAGCTCGTCATCGCCTCCATATATCAATAAATATTCTTTAGTTCTTCTTAAGTACTTAAGAATATTCTTAACCACTATCCAGTGACTTTCACCTGGATCTGACTGGTATCTGCTCATCATGCTCAAAGCATACGAGACATCAGGACGAGTACATAGCATGGCGTACTTGATAGATCCTATGGCTGAGGCATAAGGGATCTGATCCATGCGGTCTCTCTCCTCTCTAGAAGAGGGACCTTGAGTCTTCGAAAGACTCACGCCATGTGAAATCGGCAGAAATCCCTTCTTGGAGTTCTGCATGGCAAACCGAAGGAGTACCTTGTCAATGTATGTACTCTGACATAGGCCAAGCAATCTCTTAGATCTATCTCTATAGATCTGCATGCCTAGAATGCGGGATGCCTCACCTAATTCCTTCATTGAGAAACAAGTCCCTAGCCAAGTCTTGACAGACTGTAGCAAAGGGATGTCTTTCCCAATGAGTAGTATTGTAACACCCACGAATTTTTATAAGTACATGAGAAATTATTTCCACTAGAGCTTAGAAATAAAAAAAAAAGAATAAGAGAAGGAGAGAAGATAAAAAAAAATGATATAATAATATGGTAAGAGGAGAAGGTCAAGGATTGAACCTTGAACCTCCCACAAACAATGGATAAAGATTTATGGCATGATCACCACTAGGATAGAGAGTAACATATGGATAGGAAGAGATAAAAATGTTAGTTAAAGGAGAGAAAAAGAAAATAAAGCAAGAAGCAAGAGAAAACCAAATTTGCTTACCTCTCCTTCCTCTTGGTTAAGAGAAGGAACAAGAAGAAGGCAAGTTGCCTTCCTCACTTCTCCCTCTTCTCATTCTCGTGAGAACCAAGGGAAGAGACATGGGAGAGTTAAGAAAGGGAATAAATGAAGGCATAAATTCCCCTCATGGTGAATAAATAGAAAAATGAGAAAGTAAATCTCTCATTTTCTCCTTCTTCCTCCTCCTTCCTCCTTTTCTCTTCTTCACCGAGACTAAGAGGTCTTCCCTCTCCTTGATCCGAACACTAAGTCAAGTTTCTTCTCCAAGAAAACTAATTTTCGAGAAGAAATCTTCAAGTTCTAGCCCTTCCAAGCAAAGGAAACCAAAGGAGACATAAGAAGAGGAAGCTCCTTCATTTCTTAGCTCCTAGGATATTCTTCTCCTTAAGAAAAACCACAAGCGAAAGGAGGTAAGTTCCCCTCACCTGTGGTACAATAGCTATATGATTGTCATGTAAATATATTGCTAGAAAAACCTATGGTTGTTTCATGAGGGTTTCGGCCAAAACAAAAAAAAAAAAAAAAAGGTTTTTAGAACTTGAAAACCAACTAGGTATGTTCATGATGTTTCCTATGATATGTATCCGATGGTAAGGGGGTTAAACTAATATTTTCATGCTAGAATATTTGGTTAGAACATAAGTTTATGGGCTTAGACTTTCGGCCAAGAAAGAACAAAAGAACTAGAAGAACTCTAGACCTAAACCAAAGCATGCTCTCTTGTCCTTATGATATGTACCTTATGGTAGATGGTGTTGTTATTGTTTTTCCCACTTGTATGTTAATTTAAACTTGATTCCATCTTCATGAACTTTCGGCTATGATAGAGTTGAGGGCCTAGAAGGGCTTTTAAACCTGAAATTTAGCATGCTATGATTTTCATAAGACAAGATATGAAGCTAATATGACATGTCATGCTCTTAGGTTAAGTTGAACTATATTTTTTATGCATATGATGATTCGGCCATGTTGAGACCTGAACCCTAGGAAAGTTTAAATCAAGCCTAAGATACTTAGGATCTTCTTGATGAAAAGATATGAAGTAAACTAATGTTCTTATGTTATTTGAAACTTGAATTCTTGTTCTACAACTTTCGGCCACACTTGTTTCTTTGACCTAGGATGCTCAAATTCTAAACTAAGTGGTCCATGTTATTCTTTGAAATGAATGCTAGGAAAATTCTTATGGTCTTCATGCTATTATGCCACTAGAAATCTAATTCCCATGCTTAACAAGATTCGGCCACATTAGGTTAAAAAGCTTGAGAAGCTTGAAAATTAGACTAAAAGTAATTATGGTGCTTCTCATGATATGTATTGGGGTATTGGTATGAAGTTCAACATTTTTATGTTACTTGTAACCTAGAAACATGTTGCTAGGGTTTCGGCCATGTTGGGGTTAAAGGCTTAGAGAACTTAGAACCTAAATCAAACATGCTCTAGTTGTTTCTTATGAAATATGATGTGACAATTGTTAGGTTTTTTTTTCATGCTTGTATGATGTTTATAACCCAAAATAAAGGCTTAATGGGTTTCGGCCATGTTATGAAAAGGAACCTAGAAAGCTTGGAACCTATACCTAACATGCTTAAGATGCTCCTTATGTTCTAAGAAATGATAAATGTTTAGGGTTCACATGTTTTTTTGTTGCTTGATAACCCAAGCCATCTCTACATGTTTCGGCCACCCCTTGTTACTAGGGTTAGAGACTTAATTAGGTTCTCCCATGAACTTCACATGCAATGCTTTATGATATGTTAAGAGTATGACATGTTGTGATGTTGATTTATGTATGTTAGGTCCAATTTCATGATATGCTATGTACTTAAGATCATGATATGCTGTGTGCTAAATTTCATGCTATGCTATGTACTTAAGATCATGATATGCTGTGTGCTAAATTTCATGATATGCTATGTGCTTACTTTCATGATATGCTGTGTGCTAAATTTCATGATATGCTATGTACTTAAGATCATGATATGCTGTGTGCTAAATTTCATGATATGCTATGTGCTTACTTTCATGATATGCTGTGTGCTAAATTTCATGATATGCTATGGGCTTATTTTCATGATATGTTGTGTGCTCAATTTCATGATATGTTATGTGCTTAACTTCATGATATGCTGTGTGCTCAAATTCATGATATACTATGTGCCTAAACTCATGATATGCTATGTGCTCAAATTCATGATATGCTGCGTGCTTAAACTCATGATAGGTTGTATGCTTAATTATGCATGTGTTCATGATATGCTGTGTGCTCAAAATCATGATATGCTGTGTGCTCAAATATACATGCTTTAAGCTATGCCTAAAAGAGTTGCTTCCCTATAAGTGGGATCAAGAGCACTCTTCATGACATGAATATGACATGAGTGATATGGACTATGTAGATATGACATGCTATTTTACTTTTAAGGCTTGTACCAAGGGTGGGCTCCATAAGCGCCCCGAGGTCGATGGACTAAGAAACGGGCCTCGTTAGGGATGGGCTCCTAAGTGCCCCTAGGTCGATGGACTAAGAAACGGGCCTAGTATATGTATGCCTTGTAGGGTTCAAGACTTGCTACCTTGGACCTACTAGGACGCGCGCAGTTATGTACGTGGTACAAGCCGGGATCCCCTCTTATGTTGAGATTATGTTTAAGTATCTATGCTATACGTTTTAAAAAGACATGATGCACATGTTTCATGATGTATGTTTAAGAGTTCACCCTGCATATACCTTAGGAATATGCCATGATAATTATGATGATCATGTTTATGATATGCCATGCTACCTTGTGTTTATGCCATGATTATGCCATGATATCTATGATGATGCTTATGACATGTATGATGATCATGTATGTTATGCCATGATACCTTATGCTATGATGTATGCTTTATGATTGTCGACATGCTATACGGTTTTTATGAGTAGGAAAGGAACTTACTGAGCCATGAGTGCTCACAGCTTACTTTCTTGTACCACAGATAAGGGCAAAGGATGGATGAACTAGGAGAGCAGCTGGAGGGGCTAGCAGGATGTGTGTGGCAGTGACTGGCTAAAGAAGAAAAAGACCTGCTTTTATTTAATAAGAATTATGCCTAGTTTATATTACTACGTTATATCTCCATGACATTTTATCATGTTACTCTATATGTCTTGAAATAATGTTAAGTATGACATATGGACTCTATGTTTCAAAAATTTACAAGTAAGACTTCCGTTGTAATAAGTTATTAAGTTGTTAAGTATGGTAAGTAACCCCCGTCGCCTTAGCAGGAGGGGCGGGGCGTTACAAGTATGTCATCCACATACAATATGAGGAAGACAACTATATCCCCTACAACCTTCTTGTAGACACAAGGTTCATCTTCATTTTTGATGAAACCAAACTGTTTGATTGCATCATCGAATCGAACATTCCAGCTCCGAGAAGCTTGCTTTAGTCCATAAATGGACCTATGCAGCTTGCATACTCTGCTAGTATGTTGTCGATCTACAAAACCCTCAGGTTGTGTCATGTACACATCCTCGAGTAGGTTTCCATTCAGAAATGTGGTTTTGACATCCATCTGCCATATCTCATAGTCATGGTATACTGCAATAGCAAGCATGATCCGAATGGACTTAAACATCGCTACTGGAGAAAAGGTTTCATCATAGTCAATACCATGAATTTGCTTGAAACCTTTAGCTACCAAGCGACCCTTATAGATAAGTTCATCCATGTTAGTCTTTCTCTTAAAGACCCACTTACACCCAATGGGTTTTACCCCTTCAGGTGGATCAACCAAACTCCATACTTGGTTGGTGTACATGGATTCCATTTTGGATTTCATGGCCTCTAGCCATTTCTCAGAATCTGGTCTCATCACAGCTTCCTGATAGGTGGTAGGCTCATCCTCTATGAGCACAACGTCATCATGGTCAGACAAGAGAAATGAGTATCTCTCAGGCTGACGACGTACCCTATCAGACCTGCGAAGAGGTATGTCTACTTGAACTGGTTGTTGTTCCTCAACTCCTTATAGAACAACATCATCCACAACACTTTGTGGTTCCAGTTCAACTTCCATCGAGGCTTTAGTGCTATGGTCCAAATCTTGAACTTCTTCAAGATCGAATGTACTCCCACTAGTCTTTCTATAAACAAAGTCCCTTTCTAGAAAGACCCCAGTCTTTGCCATAACTACCTTGTGCTGACTGGGAATGTAGAAGTAATATCCCTTAGTTTCCTTGGAATATCCAATAAAGTAGCACTTTTCAGATTTGGGTCCCAATTTGTTTGAGACTTGACGTCTAACGTAAGCCTCACAACCCCAAATCCTCATAAAAGACACCTAGGCATCTCTCCCAGTCCATATCCTATATGGTGTCTTTATCACGGCCTTAGATGGAACTCGGTTGAGTATAAAAGTTGTCGTGTCTAGAGCATTGCCCCAAAGAAATGTAGGAAGATATGTGTGACTCATCATAGACCATACCATATCTAATAGGGTACGATTCCTCCTTTCGGATACACATTCCACTGTGGTGTTCCAGGAGGAGTGAGTTGGGATAGGATCCCACACTCAGCTAGATAGTCACAAAACTCATGGCTAAGGTATTCACCACCTCGATCTGATCGAAGTATCTTAATACTCTTGCCAAGCTGGTTCTGTACTTCATTCTTGAATTCTTTGAACTTTTCAAAGGATTCAGACTTATGTGTCATCTAGTACACATAACCATATCTACTGAAGTCATCAGTAAATGTGATGAAGTACCTATAACTGCCTCTAGCAGCGACATTGAAAAGGCCACATACATCACTATGTATAAGTCCTAACAAATCAGTCGCTCTTTCGCTGTGCCCACTAAAGGGAGTCTTGGTCATCTTGCCTAGTAGGCATGACTCGCACGTCTCATAAGATTCAAAATCAAATGAGTCCAGCAAACCATCCTTATGGAGCTGGGATAAGCGCTTGTCATTTATATGACCTATGTGACAGTGCCAGAAATAGGTTTGGTTCATGTCATTTGACTTAAACCTTTTGGTATTTATGTTATAGATAGGGCTTTCAAGGTCTAGAATGTAGAGTCTGTTCATCAGAGGTGCACTACAATAGAACATATCTTTTAAATAAACAGAACAACATTTGTCCTTTATTATAAAAGAGAAACCTTTCTTATCCAACAAGAAACTGATATTATGTTCTTAGTTAAAGCAGGCACATAACAACATTCATCTAATTCTAATACAAGCCCAGAGGGCAGAGATAGAAAATAAGTCCCTACAGCAACAGCAGCAACCCGTGCTCCATTGCCTAAGCGTAGGTCCACCTCGCCCTTTGCCAATGCCCTGCTATTTCTCAACGCCTGCACATTAGTACAAATGTGAGAAGCACATCCGGTATCTAATACCATGATATAGAAATAGATAGATTGACTTCTATAACATATATACCTGAAGTGGAAGTCTCACTTCGCTTCTTCTTAAGATCTTCCAGGCACACCTTGCAGTTCCTCTTCCAGTGCCCGGTCTGACCACAGTGGAAGCAGGTAGCATCCTTGGCGACCCCTCCTTTAGACTTCAGTGCCTTACCTTTGCCCTTGGCTTGGGACTTTCCTTTGCCTTTGGGCTTGCCCTTGACCTTGTGTTTCTGAACCATCAGAACAGAGTGGGGCTTAGCCTTCTTAAGGTCCAGCTCAGCAGTTCTTAAGATGCTAAGCAGCTCGAGCATTGGCTTGTCAATTTCGTTCATGTTATAATTTAGAACAAATTGACTATAGCTATCCCGCAAGGATTGCAAGATCAGGTCAGTGGCCAGCTCTTGGCCAAGCAGGAATCCCAACCTCTGTAGGTTTTCTATGTACCCAATCATTTTGAGTACATATGGGCCTACGGGAGCCCCATCTGACATCTTGCACTGAAATAGTGCCTTAGAGATCTCGAATCTCTCGTGCCTCGCTTGTCCTTGATACAGTTGATGAAGATGTTCAACCATATCGTAAGCGCCCATCAACTCATGTTGCTTCTGAAGCTTAGAGTTCATGGTCGCGAGCATCAGACAGGACACATCTAATACGTCATCTTGATACTTCTTGTAAGCATCTCGGTCAGCTCGCGTGGCAGTGGCAGGAGGAGCCTCCGGAATGGGTTGCTCCAGAACGTACAGTTTACATTCCTGAGTGAGAACTATTCTCAAGTTCCTGTACTAGTTCAGGAAATTTGCTCCGTTGAGCTTGTCCTTCTCAAGGACAGAACGCAGGAAAAAAGAGTTCATATTCGACGTCATGGTTATCTACAACAGAAAAATACAAAAAATAAATATCATATTCTTTTAAATCATTTAATTAGGCCTTTAAATAAATGATGCTCCCACTGAATTCTATAATTCATGTGGGACAAGATTCACATCATACTACGCCTTGAGTTAGTTTTAGCTAAATCGCCCAAGACTTAGTATGATCGGTAGGTAACAATTTACCAATTACATCTCTATGCAACTCTTGTTTATAGGATCAAGATCCGAATTATATTAAAACTCGAGTTAGCTTTGGCTAATACGCCCAAGAATTAATATAAATATGATTTGACCTATCTACCAACCATTGGAAAATGCCTATAGTTAAACTCGATCTAATTGAGTTAACTAGTTACTCAATCTAATTGAGTTGTACTCACCCATGCGTTGATAAGCGGGACCAAGATTGTCCCCCCGTACCCTACCAAGATAATATGTGTTGCTCTGCTTTGGAAGATTCAACAACACATGTGATTGAGGTAGTGATAGGTATCGCGGCACAGTAGGCATTTGAGTTGACGCGATTGAGATCTAATCTAATCGAGAGGGTGCATCTTGTACACGATTTAGATCTAATCTAATCGTTAGGCACTAATTAATTACTAATTATGCATCACATACACACAAGCAATTAATTAAATTATTTGTGATTATTCATGGCCCTACTATGATCTTTTCAAGCCAATGAGAAGATCGGATGGTCAACCTAAGGTCAACAGCTTCTCAAGCTCCTCCCTTTGACCACCTTGTGTTGCTCGCGCCCTCCTCGTAACTCCATCTCGAGTGGACCTTCCACCGTTCCAATTTTATACATTACAATTTTTTGAAACTCGAGTTACATTCGAGTCTAAACTAATTTACAACAAGAATATAAAATAGAGAAAGGCACGACGCGCAGGTCGCGAATCAAATATACAACACGCACATCACATGACGGCACGCAGGCCGTATTATGAATTACAACACATTTCCAATCAAATTGGGTCTTTTGGGGCCATGACTATCACAAAATGACACATAATTCTAAATTATGTATTTTCTATAATTTTTTGTAATTTTTACTATAATTTTTACAATTTTTATGAGTAAAATTCCTGGCAGTTCCGTTTAGCGGGTTATCGGGCTCAATCGCGGAACGAATCACCTTGCGGGGCCAGGGGCAGCACCCCTACCCGCGATCTAACCATTGCGAGTGTTCCTTAGCGATCCTACAGTGCCGTAGCACGCTGTCCCAAAAAGATTTGGGGCGAAACCTTGCCATTTCGGAAAAATCTTCTCGGTAGTCGAAGCCCACAAGTGTCGAAACACTTGTGCTTCGCTTCTACGAGAAAAATACCCATAAAAACTATAAAAATAGGAAATCCACAGAATATTACAGAACTGCTATTTTCATAAAAATACAAAATAAACTTGTACAAGACTTCGCACGTGGCTCTGATAGCACTGTTGGACTTTTCGGGCCATGAAAACCACTTTTTCGCGTCGCGGAAACCCCGAAACCCCCGTCACAGGATCCGTGCAAAGAATAAAACTTCGAAAAACCTTCGAGTACGAGTTTACTAACTCTAGATCTATATTAGAGTTCTAGATGGTTAAGAGTTTTTACCCTTGATGCGCGCCCTTCGCGAATCCCAGTCGTCCAAGGTGTCGGATCTCAAGATTGTCAAAGTAGACAATCCTCTACACGTTTCCACACGAAAAAAAGAGGGAGAAAACCAAACTAAAGTGTGATAGCACCTTAGTAGGTTTCGGCCAAGGTAGGATGAGAGGGAGAGAAGAAAGAACTCAAGGAGGAAGAAGATAGAATGAATGCCTTGAATGGAAAAATTCATTCTCATTCATTTTGAGTGGACGGCCACAATTGTAACTCCCTTACAATTAATGTGGTCGGCCACATTAAATGGAAAGGGGTTTGTAACCTCCATGATGTGGCACACACATGTGCTAGCTTTGATGATGTGGCACATCATCATTAGTCCTCCTATTTCCAACTCACAAATGAGGTGGCAAATGGTCAAGTCAAACTTGACCTTTCATCTTCCTTCTCAAGTCAAGTCAAACTTGGCCAAATCTCTCTCATGATTGATCTAATCTAACCATTTGATTCAAACCAACTTAATATAATGAATCTAATTCATTTAATTAAATTGATTCAATGAGTCATAATCTAAATTAGACTCATTGAACACATGAATCAACTTGAGTCCAACTCAATTAGCCTAACTTGGATTACTCTTAATCCAATTTGGTTCAATACATGAACCTAATCCTCTTGGTTCATCATATGAACCTAATCTCCATCTAATTATCCTTAGTGTGTGACCCTATAGGTTCTTGTAACGTTGGTAATGCCCCTAAACCCATTTAGGAGCATTAGTAATGAGCGGTATCTAGCAACACATCATTACTACCCAAGTTACAAGAATGTTGAGATCCAACATCACCTTGTGACTACTAATTGTGACTCCTCACAATATATGACAAGTGTCCTTCTATTGTAGACATCTAGATTGATCAATGTGAGGCATAGACCGTGTCATCCTCTGACCAATCTAAATCTTGAACTCCAAGTAGACTCACCCGATCAAATGAGCTCAATATCTCATATTGACTCATTTGGGCATGGCCATGCACTTAGTGGTCTCACTCTATCAAGAATATCGATGTCTCTCCCGTCATATAGGAGGGATAGATCCCATCTACATCACTCACATCCCTCTGCATAATTTGTTACATACCCAGTAATCGCCTTTATAGTCCACCCAATTACGGGTGACGTTTGACGAAACCAAAGTACATAACTCCTAATATATGGAACCATGGTGACTTCAGGTCCAAGGACTAATAGCTACATGAGAAATCATATGACACTCATATAACGATCCATGATACTTTCTCATGGCGGGTCATTCAGTATACATTCTCCAATGCATACCCATGTGTCAACTTGATATCTCTATATCCATGACTTGTGAGATCAAGTCATCGAGTTGACCTACATGCTAGTCTCGTCGCATTAACATTGTCCCTGAATGTTAATACTCGACTAGGAATGATTAAGAGTAGTGTTCCCTATTTCATCTCACTATCGGTTCAACTAACCGATTGATATAGGTAAGAACCCTCTACTCAAGGACGCTATTATACTTAGTTATTTGGCACCAATACAAGTAAGTATAATAACCAAAACAAATGCCTTTATTTATATAAGAATATGATACAACAAGTCCATAATACAATCATCAAATGATTGGCTCTAGGGCTCTAACTAACACTATCCCCTCTACCAAAAATGGTTTTACTCATAATACAAAGTAGGTATCTGAATATAGGGTTTTGCATGTGGGAGGCTTTAGCTCTAGAGGGCTCATAAGGATTGTTTGATCCGGTAATAGATGTCCAAACTCATTCCAATTAAAATTTGAATTAAATCATCAAGCACCGCCGGTATGTAAGCCAAAACAATTATTAAACTTACTAAATGTCCACTAAAATTCTTGGTTTGTTAATCTAAAACCGATATTACCTATAAAATCATCTTCAGAAGAGAAGTAGATATAAATTAAACTTAAAAATTCAAGGACAAGGCGGGAATATGTTGACAAATGTGTGTACATCATATCATCTCAATCGAAAGAGCTAATCATCCAATCTACATCATCCCTAATCCCCAAAACATCTATCGTAGTTGGATCCATATATCTAGTGCACACACTCTTTCTACCAATAAGAGAATCATATCTAGATTTATGCTCTTTATTTCTAAAAAAAATATGATACTCATTGGTGTCACCTTCGTCACGTGCACTCCTCTTGCCTTTGCCCTTTTATGAAGCTTTTTCCTTACCTTTGTCCCTTCCCAATTATTTTCCTCCGTTAGATCCACCACTTCCTCATCGAATTATTTTCAAAAGATGAGATATGATGGCAAGATAAGTGAGGGAGAGTGATTGATTTAAGAGAGAACTTGTGAGAAGAGGTAGATCTTGAGGAAGAAGAAAAAGATGAGGGGTTCTTGGATTTGAAATTAGGTTCTAGATCTAGATCTGGATCTTGGAGAAAAATGAGTCTAAAATCTAGATTTGTCAGGTGGATGAAGAAAGATTGAGGAGGAAAAGGATTGAAGAGAAGAAATGAGTGAAGAAAGTAAGCTTGAGAAGGAATTGGGGAAGGCACGGTCGTGTCTGATAGACACGGCCCGATCGAGGGCTTCTTCACATGGTCATGTCGATTGACATGGCTTGCTTCTTCCTTCTTTCATCTTGATCCACACGACAGTGTTGATTGACATGGCCGTGTGAAATCATATGGCCATGTTCCTCTTCCTTTCTGCTAGAACCACACAACAATGGGAAGGCACACAACCACCTTCTCCTTTCACTCTAGCAAAACCACACAGCCGTGTGAGATCACATGGCCTGAATCTTTCTATTTTCTACTTGCATCACATAGCCATGTGAAGTCACATGGCCAGCTCTATAGGATGTATAAGTGCTAAATTTTCTCATTTTTTTTAACTTTGTCGATGCCTCTTTTAGGATGTATACTAAAAGCCTAGCTTTTGTAAACATTTATTTTGAAATAAGAATCGTATTGGTCAAATGTCTATATTTAGTTAAATACAGTTGTCCATTTAATTTAAATTGTAGATAACATGGTGTGTGGTGTCACACAGAAGAATATGTTATCAGTTCCTTATAAATTATAAACAGTAGCTCACAACCAAGATGGATTGGGACAAACCATTGAAATGGTTGTAGTGTAATTTGATATTAGTTTATCTTGACTATAAAATTACACTAGTACACTATGTGTGTATTGAAAATGACCATTTGAGGTTGTTTCTTTTTATACTGACTACATAAAAGAACAAAACCTCTGTTATTTTGGATATACGTGCTCTTAATCGCGATATAATAACAAGCACATATACTTAATATTTATTTCTTTGATTTATCAATGGGTGAGATTTAGTTCGATAAATCAATAGGTCTGATAAGTTAGGAAATAATATTATTTATATGGTGTGGTGTTGATTATAGAAGGAAATTATGTCCTAGTAATCTAGATTGATGATGTCCCCTTGAGGAGCTCATAAGGATTATCATGTAAACCCTGCAGGTGGACTTAGTCCGGCATGATAATGAAGTTGAGTGGTACTACTCTTGGAGATAGATATTAATTAAGTGAGTTGTCAGTAATTCATTTAATTTGTAGACATTTGATATCTTAAACACAGGGAGATTAATGCACTCATGATAAGAAGGAGCCCATAATGTAATTTGGGATTGATGCGGTAGTTCAATAATAACTCTTTAGTGGTATGAGTTATTATTGATGAACTTGAATTGGGTGTTCAGGGTGAACACAGGAAGCTCAAGCTCATCGGGAGATCAAAACTAATTTCTCCTCTCGGTCCCTGTTGTAGCCTCTATAAAGCCTTGTATCCACAAAGTCCACTTCTTACCCAAGTAATGGGTCCGGCACATCCTTCCTTGGAGCAAAGGGGGTTGGCCAAGCATTAATTTGGAGACAAGTAGTGGCCGGCCAAGCTTGGTGTCCAAGCTAGGGGCCAGCCACATAAGAATAAAAGGGATTTTTTTAATTTTATGTTAAAAACTTTTCTTTTATAGTCATCCTCATGGTTTTAAAAAGAGAGTTTTAAATTTTAAAATCTTTCCTTTTATGGCTATCTACAAAAGATTAAAGAGAGATTTTAATCTTTCCTTATTTGTAGTTATCTATAATGTCTAAAAGAGATATTTTAATTTTGATAAAACTTTCCTTTTTTGTAACCATGATTTAAAAGAGAAGTTTTAATTTTAATCTTTCCTTTTTTGTAGATGTCTACATGATTAAAAGAGAGAGATTAATTTTAAAACTTTCCTTTTTAGCCATGGATAATAGGAAATTTAAAAGAGAGAGATTTTAATTGTTATTAAAATTTTCTTTTTTGCCAAGACCAAGGAATATAAAAGAGAGGTAGAGGGTGCCTCATGGGAACATACAAAAAACCTAAGCCTTGCCCCCTCTCCTCTTCATTGTAGTCGGCACCCTTGTTTCTTCCCTAAGGGCCGGCGGATCACATCTCCTTTAATCCTTGGTGGTTGGCTCTCTTCCTTTCTCTTCTCTTTTGCTTTCTTCCCTTAAGGCCAGCGGCACATCAAGCTCTATCTCCTTGGTGGCCGGTTGTTTGGAGGGGAAGAATAAGAGAAGGAAATTTCCTATTTTGGCATCCCTTGGTGGCCGTTTTTCTTGGAGGCAAAGAAGTGATTCGGGTGGAGTTATCTTGGTAGATCGTCGCCCACACGACGTCCAAGAGGAGGAGAGGAATACAACAAAAGATCAAGAGATATTTATCTACAAAGAAAGGTATAACTAATTAATTGTTTCCGCTTCAAATTAATTAGTTTGTGTTTTTTGTATGGATCTTGAAATACCAACACAAGAGGCTAGCGATTTTATGTTTCGATTTCATGCTATCGATTTTGTATTTCGATTTTGCGTTTCGATCTTGTGTTTCTATTGTGGTCTCAGTAGTTAAACCTTGGATTACTATAAGAAGTTAAATATCCAATTTCTTTGAAAGGCATTGTCTAGGAAGTGGTGGATGATCCCATAACCAAGAAGGCCTAGTACCTCGCCATGTTTAACCTGGAAGTCAATCTTTGAAATAGATATTTAATAAACTTCTGTAATATGGTTAAACTTGGAGTAAAAATGTTAAGTATCATTTCCAATCCAAGTTTAACTTCTAAAGACAAATTTGGATTAATAATGTTAAATATCATTTGTAATCTAAGTTTAACTTCAGTAGAGAACATGGGTAGCTAGGTTAAGTTCTGTGCTTGTATAAATTTTTTTACAGGGGAAACAGAATAGAATTCAGGTATAGAAACCAACAATTGGTATCAGAGATAGGTTTATGCTTCTATGTGTCTGGTTTTCAGTTAATTATGCACTTTTCATACATAAGTTTAGGCAGGATAATAGTAGGATGTGCAAATAGATTAACTCTATGGTTGTAGGCTCCAACTATTCTAGCCTATTGTGATTGTGTGTGATTGGACCCTCGGACATGTTGAGGGCATTTTATATGTGTGCATGATTGTAATTATTAAATACAGCAGAAGCTGTATTAGTTTTAGGATTTTACATTCTGTTCGATCTAAATTACATGTACATTCCTTTGTGGAATATAGGATCCATAAATATAAAATTTTATTTTTTTTGTCATGGATCGTATCCTTGCGAGGCGTGGTGCTTTTTGAGGACCAGAGGCGCATTGGAAAAAGGAAAAAAGATAGATGCGACAATATGACCCATTGGTGGTGGCTAGGGTTGACGGCACACGGAGGACAGCTATGGATGAAGCCATAATAGTTAGAAAATTAGTTTTCATATTTAATGCCTTTTATGCTGTGATGTGCTGTGTTTGTGTGCCTGTGTGCATATTAAAATTCCTCGTTTCTAAATAACTAAGTGGGAGAGGAATTAATTAAATTCCACGGTCTCTATTACTGGTTTGTAAGTGATGCATTCAAACTTGCGCGTTGGCTCTGAGTGCCTTCCTCCACATCGGATGAGTTTGCTTGCGGATCACTAGATCAAACTTCCTTAATGGATGATTATAGGAAATTATTTAGGAGCATGTGATCTTCTCCATCTGAAAGGGCACAATCCTATTTAATGGACTTAGTATTAAGTAATGACTCCTTCCCATCGAAGTCACTGCTATTATTTGTGTGACCGAAGAAAAATCAACTATTAATTTGTCATAAAGTTAGGTTGACAAGGTAATAAAATTAATGGGTAAAACCCCCCTCTTACAAATGATTGAATTTGTATACGCCCACACTATCGTGGCATACAAAATTCACGGTGTTTGAGGTAATTTTATTTGTCATAAAGTTAGGTTGACAAGATAATTAATGGGCAAAACCCTCCTCTTACAAATGTTAATTTGTATATGTCCACACTATCATGGCATACAAAATTCACGGTGTTTGAGGTGTTGGTGAATTTAAATGATATTGTTTGAGGAATCAATATTATTTTAAATTCTAAAGTCTTGACCAAATATTTTGTGATTCTTAGGATTTCAAATGGCCTTCAAACCTCCTGCTGTTATATTAGAGAATAGACTTACTAGTCCCAATTATAATAATTGGAAAGAAAACTTGGACACTAAGGTGGGTTGTCCTCTCAAAAATGAGAACAATAAAGGTGTATCTTATTCATTAGTTATTGAAACATGTTTAGTGGTGTTATCTACCGGTACCTGGTGTGTAGATACGGGAGCCACTGATCATGTCTGCAATTTATTGCAGGGGTTCCAGGAAACCCAACGACTACATGAAGGGGAAATCACCGTAAGCATGGGCAATGCTACGAAAGTGGCGGTTGTTGCAGTGGGAGATGTTTATTTATCCTTTGATAGGAATAAAACATTGATTTTGAGAAATTACCTTTATGTACCAAGTTTTAGAAAGAATTTGATTTCAGTTTCTAAATTATTTAAGGATGGATATTCTATTTCTTTTGATGACAAAGTGGTTGTCAAGAAAAATAGGGAGATTGTCTGTTCAGGTACATTGGTTGGCAATTTGTATACTCTAAATCCAATAACTCCCACGATGCAACAAATAGAAATTAATAACACATCTTCTAATTCTAATAAGAGAAAGTATCCTTCGGAAATGAACCAAACATATCTTTGGCATCTAAGGCTAGGTCATATTAACTTGAGTAGGATTCAAAAGTTAATAGCCGATGGACCTTTGGGTTCATTGGTGGTGGAAAACTTTCTAACCTGCGAATCTTGCTTGGAAGGAAAAATGACCAAGAGACCTTTTAAGGCCAAGGGGTATAGAGCTAAAGATGTGTTGGAATTGGTTCATTCTAATTTGTGTGGACCTATGACTATCCAGGCAAGAGGTGGTTTTGAATATTTTATCTCTTTTATAGACGACTATTCAAGATACGGGTACATTTACTTGATGCACCGCAAGTCTCAGTGCTTTGATAAGTTCAAAGAGTACAAGGCTGATCATGGTAAAAGTATCAAGACACTACGGTCTTATCATGGTGGCGTGTACCTCTTGGGAGAGTTTAGGAATTACTTATTAGAGGTCGGGATTCAATCCCAATTGTCTACACCTGGTACACCCCAACAGAATGGTGTGGCAGAATAAAGGAATAGGACTCTTATGGAAATGGCTAGATCAATGATGAGTTATTCAAAATTACCAAGTTCATTTTGGGGATATGCTCTCGAAACGACAGTGAACATGGTACCTTCTAAGTCAGTACTCTCTACTCCCATAGAATTATGGAATGGGCGTAAGTCTAATCTGAAACATATTCAAATTTGGGGTAGTCCAGCACATGTGCTGAAGGAAGACACTGATAAGTTGGAATCACGTACAGAAGTTCGCTTGTTTGTGGGTTATCTTAAATAAAATGAAAGGTGGTTTATTTTATAGTCCTAAAGATCAGAAGGTCATTGTTGGCACCAATGTCTGATTTTTATAAGAGGACTATATATAATAAACCACAAGCCCATGAGCAAAATTGTTCTTAAGGAAATTAGAGAAGACACGTCTACTTTAGTACCAACGGTACAAGATGAGATACCATAAGAAACTACAACACGTGTCACAAATGATGCACAATTACAAGTAATGCCTCATCATAGTGGGAGGGTTGTTTTTGGGAGAGTCTTTGGACTTGATCCCTGGTGAACATGAACTTGATCCCTAGACATATGATGAAGCAAGAGATCTTGGAACATCCAGTTTAATGAAGTGATCCAGTCTTATGGATTTATTCAATGATCAGATGGGTCTTGTGTATACAAGAGGAATGACAGAAATGTGGTGGTATTTCTTGTACTATACGTAAATGATATTTTACTCATTGGCAATAATGTCAAAGTATTGTCAGACGTAAGGGTATGGTTGTCCAAGTGTTTTGATATGAAGGACTTAGGAGAATATGGACATATTCTTGGGATCAAAGTAATAAGGGATCACAAGAAAAGAATATTGTCCTTATCCCAAACTTCATACATCAATACTATCCTAGCTCATTTTAGCATGCAATACTCCAAGAAAGGTTTTCTATCTTTTCAGCATGGAGTACCCTTATCTAAAGAGATGTCTCCTCAGACATCAAAGGAGATAGAGGAGATGAAGGTGGTTCCTTATGCTTCGGCTGTAGAAAGTCTAATGTATGCAATGTTATGTACGAGATTGGATATTTATTTTACCATGAGCATGGTTAGCAGATATCAAAGTCACCCAGGACCGGGACACTGGACTGCCGTAAAGCATATATTAAAGTACCTGAGAAGGACTAGACATTATATGCTAGTTTATAAGGCAGATGATTTGCTACCTATGGGTTACACGGATTCAGACTGATGGGGGCAATAGTAAGTCAACCTCGGGGTTTTGTGTTTACTTTAGGAGGTGGAGCCATAAAGGCAGCCATAGAAGCTGAGTATGTGGCAGCCTCTAAGGCAGCCATAGAAGCTATATGGCTCAGAAACTTCATGATGGACTTAGATGTGATTCCTGGTTTGCCCAAAATTATTACAGTTTATTGTGATAATAGTGGTACAGTAGCAAACTCGAAGGAACCATGAGCCCATAAGGCAAGTAAACACATAGAGCGCAAGTACCACCTAATACGAGGAGAGGTTGTTGTCGCCAAGATTACATCAGTAGATAACCTAGTAGATCCTTTCTCTAAGGCCTTTTCAGCGAGAGTTTTTGATGGGCATGTTGAGAGGATGGAAATCAGATGTATGGCAGTATATATGGCAACACAGTCTTTTAGTATAAGTGGGAGATTGTTAGGATGTATACTAAAAGTCTAGCTATTTGTAACCATTTATTTTAAAATAAAAATCACATTGGTCAAATGTAAGTATTTAGTTAAATACAGTTATCCATTTAATTTAAATTGTAGATAACATGGTGTGTGGTGTCACACAGAAGATCATGTTATCAGTTCCTTATAAATTATAAACAGTAGCTCACAACAAAGATGGATTGGGGCAAACCATTGGAATGGTTGTAGTGTAATTTGGTATTAGTTTATCCTGATTATAAAATTACACTAGTACACTATGTGTGTATTGAGAATTACCATTTGAGGTTGTTTCTTTTTATACTAACTACATAAAAGAACAAAACCTCTGTTATTATAGATATGCGTGCTCTTAATCCCGATATAATAACAAGCACATATATAATAACAAGATGGATTGGGACAAACCATTGGTATTTATTTCTTTGATTTATCAATGGGTAAGATTTAGTTTGATAAATCAATAGGCCCGATAAGTTGGGAAATAATACTATTTCTATGGTGTGTTGTTGATTATAGAAGGAAACTGTGTCCTAGTAATCTAGGTTGATGATGTCCCCTTGAGGAGCTCATAAGGATTATCATGTAAACCTTGCAGGTAGACTTAGTCTGGCATGATAATGAAGTTGAGTGGTACTACTCTTGGAGTTAGATATTAATTAAGTGAGTTGTCAGTAACTCATTTAATTAGTGGACATTCGATATCTTAAACACAGGGAGATTAATACACTCATGATAATAAGGAGCCCATAATGTAATTTGAGATTGGTGCGGTAGTTAAATAATAACTCTTTAGTAGTATGAGTTATTATTGATGAACTTGAGTTGGGTGTTCAGGGCAAACACAGGAAGCTCAAGCTAATCAGGAGATCAAAACCAATTTCTCCTCTCGGTCCTTGTTGTAACCTCTATAAAGCCTTGTATCCACAAAGTCCACTTCTTACCCAAGTAATGGGCCAGACGCATCCTTGCTTGGAGCAAAGGGGGTCGGCCAAGCATTAATTTAGAGCCAAGTAGTGGTCAGCCAAGCTTGGTGTCCTAGGGGCCGGCCACATAAGAATAAAAGGGAGTTTTTAATTTTGTGTTAAAAACTTTCCTTTTATATCCATCCTCATGGTTTTAAAAAGAGAGTTTTAAATTTTAAAATCTTTCCTTTTATAGCTATCTACAAAAGATTAAAGAGAGATTTTAATTTTATTAAAATCTTTCCTTATTTGTAGTTATCTATAATGTCTAAAAGAGATATTTTAATTTTTGATAAAACTTTCCTTTTTGTAACCATGATTTAAAAGAGAAGTTTTAATTTTAATCTTTCCTTTTTTTTTTGTAGATGTCTACATGATTTAAAAAAGAAAAATTAATTTTAAAACTTTCCTTTTTTTAGTCATGGATAATAGGAAATTTGAAAGAAAGAGATTTTAATTATTATTAAAATTTTCTTTTTTGCCAAGACCAAGGATTATAAAAAAGAGGTAGAGGGTGCCTCATGAGAACATATAAAAAACCTAAGCCTTGCCCCCTCTCCTCTTCATTGTAGCCGACACCCTTGTTTCTTCCCTAAGGGTCGGCGGATCACATCTCCTTTAATCCTTGGTGGTCGGCTCTCTTCCTTTCTCTTCTCTTTTTCTTTCTTCCCTTAAGGCCGGCGGCACATCAAGCTCTATCTCCTTAGTGGCCGGTTGTTTGAAGGGAAAAATAAGAGAAGGAATTTCCTATTTTGGCATCCCTTGGTGGTCATTTTTCTTGAACGCAAAGAAGTGGTTTGAGTGGAGTTATCTTGGTAGATCGTCACCCACACGACGCCCAAGAGGAGGAGAGGAATACAACAGAAGATCAAGAGGTCTTTAGCTATAAGAAAGGTATAACTAATTAATTATTTCTGCTTCAAATTAATTAGTTTGTGTTCTTTGTATGGATCCTGAAATACC
This sequence comes from Zingiber officinale, assembly GCF_018446385.1. NCBI lineage: Eukaryota > Viridiplantae > Streptophyta > Magnoliopsida > Zingiberales > Zingiberaceae > Zingiber > Zingiber officinale. Next base: position 36,899,094 of record NC_056007.1, on the reverse strand, counting down.
AACACAAGAGGCTAGCGATTTTATGTTTTGATTTCGTGCTATCGATTTTTTATTTCGATTTTGCGTATCGATCTTGTGTTTCTATTGTGGTCTCTATAGTTAAACCTTGGGTTACTGTAAGAAGTTAAATATCCAATTTCTATGAAAGACTTTGTCTAAGAAGTGGTGGATGATCTCATAACCAAGAAGGCCTAGTGCCTCGCCATGTTTAACCTGGAAGCTAATCTTTGAAATAGATATTTAATCAACTTCTATAATATGGTTTAACTTAGGAAGATCACATCGGTTAAACTTAGAGTAAAAAAATGTTAAGTATCATTTCCAATCCAAGTTTAACTTCTGAAGAGCAACTTGGATTAATAATGTTAAGTATCGTTTGCAATCCAAGTTTAACTTCAGTAGAGCACATGGGTAGCTAGGTTAAGTTCTGTGCTTGTACAAATTTTTGTACAGGGGAAACAGAATGGAATCCAGGTGTAACAACCAATAGCCTCCACGCCCATGAGATGATCATGGCTATCTCGTGGAGGCATCTCACAACCTAAAAACAAAAATTAAGAAATACTTAGATAAACTAACTAAGAGAAGAAAATTGAAAACTAAACTAACTAAAAGGAACCCTTGGGTTACCTCCCTAGAAGCGCTTGTTTTAGGTCTTTAGCTTGAACCCGTCTCCGTTGACACGGATTATACCCATAGAGGCATGGTTTTCCCTCCTTGGGTTGGTGCTACTAAATCTTCCTTCATTTTGTCCCTTGCAGGGCAGATGTACTTTTCATTACTTGTTGGGAGCCTTCTCCCAATTCTTGCCGGATCATGTGTTTCATCTGGCGACCTCCCATGAGGATGGAAGTTCCATTGCTCAATTTTATAGGCATTCACCCTGCTACAAATGCTTACAATAAAAGAAGAGGCATGGTTAAGAAATTCAAATTCTAACCTTTCCTTACCAATAACAAGAGATAGTTTTTGATTCTTCACATTAATAATGGCTCTTTCAGTCGAAAGAAAAGATCTTCCCAATATGATTGGAATCTTTGGATCCTCCTCCATGTATAAAATGATAAAATAGGTGGGTATGATACAACCACCCATCTCTACTGTCACATCTTCGACAATACCCATAGGGTACCTGTATGAATGATCAGCTAACTGAAGTGTCATAGTAGTAAGTTTAAGTTTTTGAGACCTAGCTTATTACAAACTGAATATAGAATGAGGCTAACACTCGCCCCCAAATCACAAAAAGCTCTTTCTATAATTCAGTTCCTATTGTGCAAGGAATAGAGAAGCTTCCAAGGTCTTGAAGGTTTAGGGGAGTGGTCATCATGAATAGAGCACTACATTCTTCCATTAATGCTACAGTCTCGAACTCTCCTTTCTTTCTTCTGTTGGACATGATATCCTTTAAAAACTTGGCAAACTTAGGTATTTGGTGTAGAGCATCAATTAGAGGGACTTTAATACAAATATCCTTGGCCATTTCTAGAAATTTACTGAATTTTTCATCTTTTTGTGTCATGGCTAGTCTTTGTGGAAAAGGAATTGTTTGACTTTGTAGTGGAAGTAGAAGAGTCCCTTCAACCTTCTTCTTAATCTTCTCATCATCCTAGATCCTGACTAGGTTAGGTATGGAAGGAAAGGGCTTTTCTGGAATGTCAATCCCTTTAGGAGCAGTCACTTGGGGATCTCCCAAGGTCCATCCTCTTCGAAGTTCTATTTTGTTGCAATGTTCCACTGGATTTACATCAGGTTTGCTTGGGAATGCTCTTGGTGTTCTTGAAGAAGATGAGCCTATCTGGGCAATATGGCTATCTTGCATCATTTGATGTTTTTCAGTGATATCCATTCTTTGAGTAAGCTACTTGATTTCATTCTTCATTTTCTTTTTCTTGGTAAGAACTTCCTCAAGCATCTTTTCTATCCTAGATAGTTTATTGCCTTGTGATGGTTGTTATTAATAGCTTTATTTTCAAGGTTGGTAACTTGGCCTTGTCCCTATGGATGGTCCTTGATCTTGATTATTCTGATAAGAAAAGTTTGGATGATTCTTCCACCCAGGGTTGTATGTGTTTGAATATGGATTGTTTTATCTTTTATTATAACTCACTATTCCATCACATTGCTCAAGTTGATTTATTTGTGTGAGATGGCCCCAAAACGACAAGTGTCTTGAGCATGATCTGTGTTTCCACAAGTGTCACATACACATACAATTACATTGGTTGTACTTATTCCCATATTCTCAAGCTTTTTAGTCAGAGCATCTAATTTTATGCCTATAAGAGTAATAGCATCCACGTCAAATTTTTCTGATGCTTTGATAGGGTTTTTAGAGAAAAAGCCTTCATATCTTTCAGATGTCCATTGATGATAGTTCTGAGCTACACTTTCTATGATATCTTTGGCCTCATCTAAGCTTTTTTTCATTAATGCCCCTCCAGCTACGGAATCAAGGGACACCTTTGTGTAATAATTAATACCATTATAAAAAGTGTATAGCACTAACCATTTCTCAAGTCCATGATGCGGGCATTGCTTGAGCATATTTTTGAATCTATCTCATTCTTCAAATAATGATTCTGAATCTGACTGTCTAAAGCTTGCTATAAGATTCCTCATGTGGGCAGTTTTACTAGGAGGATAGAATTATCAAGAAATTATTACTCGTTGTTCCCAAGATATGATAATGTTAGCTGGTAAGGAGTTAAGTCATTGCTTCGCTCCATCTCTTAAGGAAACCCCAAATAACAATAATTTTACTACTTCTACTGGAACTCCATTCATCTTCATTGTACTGCAAATTTCATAAAAAAAAACTTCCAAGTGTTGGTTCGGAGTCTCATGTGGTCCACCTCCAAATTGATTTTGTTAAACCATAGTGATTACCACAAGCTTAATTTCAAAATTATTGGCTTCAATAAGTGGTCTGGTGATGCTAGACCGAAGCTCACGTGCATATGGTGCTGCATAATCTTTGAGAGGTTTGTTCACCATTCAAATGATTTTTGTTCTTCTTGATGTTTTTACAGGTTTCTTCTTTTTAGGAATGTTCTATCAATTTCAGAATTGATTGGTAATAGATCTCCTGTAAAATTAGATCTTCGCATGCAAGAACAAGATTACAAATATGCCATTCACAAATTCTAAATATAAAAGAAACAGAATTTTTAGTTTTTAAAGTAGAATCAAAATGCTGGAAATATAAAGTGCAGGATTTAAATTGCAAAAAGGAAAGAAAATTATAGAATTAGAATCAAGCAAATGCAAGATATAATTACAAAAAATAGAACTGTATAAAATATTTACAATATATGAAAGAAAAAAAGTTTAGACTAACTCAAATGATTATCAACTAATGTTATAAGCGCAGCCCCCGACAATGGCGCCATAAATTTATTATGCTCCCACAAGTGCACGGTTACATCGTCAGTAATATAAAAGATTATCGAACTCACATGGACTGGTTATAATCACGAGTGACCTCTTACATAGAACTAGCTAAACAATTGACAGTGATAGGTTATGTGCTTGGTAAGAGAAACGAGATTGAGAATAAGAAAGAGAGAGAGAGGAACTTGGTTTGGAAAATGTTCTAGGGGTTCAGTTTCATTGTGATGTTTATCAATGTATCATGGTTCACCAATTGTCTATCATCAATTCGCATACACTTGTAGGAAATTAAATTCATTATCAGCTCTTCCCTACGGTGGACAAGATAGAATGATATTTGGGTCAACATCTCTTGCTACTAAATAGGAATGATTCCTATGAAGTCTGCTAATGGGTTACCCCTATCACTAGGGTCCCTTGATCATACATCACCAGAATGCTCACAAACTCAATAACCATAGAAATGAAGATGAAAATACATATATACCTACTTCCTTATGGGAATTGCTTTTCCTTTCAAGATCATACCGTAGATGTCCGTTAACGGGTTACCCCTGTCACTATAGCCCCTCAGTCATACAATCTAGGGAAACTCCCTATGGGATCAACAATTCTACACACTCCATTCAATCAAACATGAGACTTAAGGTCAAAACTGTAACGCCCCGCCTTCTACTGACTAAGCTATAAGGCCGGGGGTTACGGTAGCTAAACTATTCTGTGGCTACTACTGATGTATAATGTGCGGAAGGCTGAACTAAATTAAAAACTCTGCTAATTGCTATTAAAATTGGAATTTATGTTCAAAATACACTTTCATTGTTGTACATATGCTAAAGAAGGGAATCTAAACTTTCCATGCTATATCATACAATAGAACACCATTCCAAGCTACCATTCTAAGCTATTCAATATATGTTTCTATCAAATTTAGCATGCTTGGGCAATTATTAAGCATATGAGTGGAACCATGAGTTTTGAATCAATACTCATACTTAAACTAATGCATTTATACAGACTAAATATGCTACTAGCAGCACCCAAATATCCCATTTGATCAAGGAGCTAAAATCAGACGTTTCCAACTGAAATCAGACTTCCCAATCGATTGAAGCTGAGACTCAATCGATTGAAGGGCTTCAATCGATCCACTGATCGATCCAACGTGCTTCTGTGCACGGAAATCATTTCTGAATCGATCGGCTGATCGATCCAGCCTGGGCCAATCGAACAGCTGATCAATTCAGCAGCTCTCTGTTCACGGAAATTACCTTCCGATCGATCGGCTGATCGATCCATGTCCAATCGATCCGCTGATCGATTCATCAACTCTCTGTACGCGGAAAATCACTTCCCAATCGATCGGTTGATCGATTGAGAACCCTCCAATCGATCGGCTGATCGATTGGAGTTCTGATTTCTGCTGCATTCCACCACTAATCCATATACAATGCAAATGTATCAACTTAAAAGCATCATAAGATTCCTAGGCATGTCATTACTGTCATTGTTCATAGTTTATTAACTAACATCAAAATAACTAGTAGTCTAGGCAAAGCATGGTGCATACTTTCACAATTCATGACATTTAACATTCTAAAGGTGTGGAATAATAAGAAAATAAGATATTCTAATTCTTTAAACTTGCTAGTCCCCAAGAGTCTTTATTCCAAGTTCCTTCTCACACACATCTTGACACATTGCCCTCCAGCCTCCGCTAATCCATCTTCCCTTTACCTTTATCTGCAGTATAAGGAAAAAGGAAACTATAAGCTTGGGAGCTTAGTAAGAACCATCTACCTCACAAAACATGCATTCGATGAAATAATGCTTTTAAAATATGCTATTGGAAATGCATGCTGATAGTTATACTGAAGATGCTAAACCATGTCATACTGATATATGAGTCATGGCAATCAAATACTGATCATAGAACTATCTTATTGTATCAATAAGAAAACTGAACTGATACATAAACTAAGCTAAATTAATGCTAGGATAATGCTAAATCTGAATTGTATTCACATAACTGAATTGTGAAGTTTTGAAAACTATTTTTCATAATAGATAAAAATAATAATCATGCTGCTGATGGGCCCGGCAACTGTACTTGATATGCGCGCATCCCTAACTAGACCCGAGGTAGCTAGTCCCGAATCTAGTAGGGTTTACTAGTTTATCTAAACCTAGGGACGACTATGGGAGCCCAACCCAAGGACAACCAAGAGTCCAGCGCAGTGCCACTGATAAAAATAAAATACTGATTCATAAGCTAATTTGTCTTATCTTGCTCTTACTAGGTTATCTGAACCTAGAGCTAGGTTATCTGAACCTAGGGGCAACTGTGGGAGCCCACCCATTGGACCGTAGTCCCCTATAAACTGAAGCAAGACTAAGCATGTTATTTAAAATGCTTCTATGGCATTTAACTGAGCTATTAAAATGCCTACTGTAGCATTTAACTGTACTAGTCATTTTATCGAACACTTGGTGTGCTCTATCTCTCCTCTCTATTAGGGGACCACCTCTAGGCACCTGACAGCATCTAAAACCCCAAACTAGAGAGGGAAACGTGTCTGGCCCATCTAGAGGTGCTCAAATAAACCCTAAACTTGCGAGGAGGGTCAAATACACCCTACATGCCGAAAAATCTGCATATGGCTGAACTAAAAACATAAAAATATATGATTAACTACTTATACTACAGGTGAGGGGTTACTTACTTCCTGCGCTAGGTTTCTTACAGTTCTGATCGCTAGGTTTTCGAAGAAGAAGATCTCCTCGACAATCTTCTTATGTCTACGCGTTCTTCTCGCGGAGATGAGCGTCCTCGTACTAGAGTCGTCGTCGGACGGTGCTCCTACGACACTAGGGATGGAACCCTAGGTCCCTTGGGGCTTGGTGTGCCAAGAGGGTGAGGAAGAGGGAGAGGGCGGCGATTGAGGGTGAGGGTGAGGAAGAGTTGCCGATCCAAAAATAATAAACCCTCACTTAAATTTCCTATTTATATTAAGTGATTAATACGACCCAACTAAATCATAAATATAATTTCTCTCCTCTTCTTTCAGCACACCCCTACTGGGGCCACCTAGTTACTAAAGTCATGCTATAAGTTGTAGGGTCTAATAGGTTGCGGGTTCAATTCCCGCTTAGGCTATTTACGTTTTTATTTAATTTTGCTACTTCTGCTACTCCAAAAATTCCATAAAAATATTCTAAAATTCCAGAATAAATAATAGAATATTTATAAAATTTATTTCAGAATTTTTGGATGTTACAATCCCCCATACCTTATAAAATGTTCATCCTGGAACTTAAAATAACTCTGGGTACTTCTGTCTCATACTAGCTTCTGTCTCCCAAGTTGCCCCTTCTGCGGTGTGATTTTGCCAAATGACTTTTACTATTGGTACCTCCTTGTTCCGTAATTTCTTAACTGCTCGGTCTATTATCTGAATAGGCCGACCATCATAGCTGAGGTCTTCGCAGACTTGTACCGACTGGGGCTCAATCACTTGAGTGGCATCTGGGATATGCTTCTTCAGCATAGAGGCATGAAATATGTTATGGATAGCTGACATCTCCTGGGGTAGCTCTAGCTCATATGCTACCTTGCCAACTCTTCTAGTGATAAGGTATGGTCCCACATATCTGGGACTTAATTTGCCCTTCTTCCCAAAACGTATTACTCCCCTCATGGGAGTCACTCGGAGGAATACTGTATCCCCCACTGAAAACTCTAAGGGTCGATGTCGTGTATCAGCATAGCTTTTCTGGCGGCTCTGAGCTGTCTCTATCCTCTAGCGGATCTGCTGTATAGCTGCTGTGGTATCTGCTACCAGATCTGTCTGAAGTTCTAGTTCTTTCTATTCACCACTTTCATACCAGCAGATTGGAGATCTACACCTCTGCCCGTAGAGAGCCTCGTAGGGTGTCATGCCGATAGTGGCCTGATAGCTATTGTTGTATGCAAATTCTGCTAAACATAGATATTTGCACCAACTTCCCTTGAAGTCTAGGGCACACGCTCGGAGCATATCTTCGAGTACCTGATTTACTCGCTCCGTCTGACCATCTGTCTGAGGATGGAAAGTTGTGCTAAACTTTAACCTGGTGCCCAATGTTGACTGTACACACTCCCAGAAGTGTGACATGAATCTACTGTCTCTGTCTGAAATGATGGTCCGTGGAACTCCATGCAGTCTAACAATCTCCTTAAGATACAACTGAGCTAGCTGCTCCATGGAGTAGGATATCCTGATAGCTAAGAAGTGGGCTGATTTAGTCAATATGTCGACTATTACCCAGATGGCATCAAAACCATTCGTGGTTCTGGGTAGTCCCACTATGAAATCCATGGAAATATTCTCCCACTTCCATTCTGGAATCTGAATAGGCTGCAGAACTCCTCCTGGTGTCTGGTGTTCTGCCTTGACCCTCTGACAGGTCAGACAGGTACTGACATATCTAGCGATGTCTCTTTTCATCCCAGGCCACCAAAAACGTCTCTTTAGGTCTTGGTACATCTTGGTGGAACCAGGATGCATCACATAAGGAGTCCTGTGAGCCTCGTCTAGGATCTTCCTCCGTAGTTCCTCTTGATCCGGAACACATACTCTGTCACCAAAATACAATACCCCACTATCAGATACTCCAAACTCTCCACTTTCTGATTCTGCTAACCCTTCCTTGATTTTCTGAATTTCAGGGTCCTGACCCTGAGCTGTCTGGATGTCACCAAGCAGGGTAGATGCTAATGTCATGGTAGAGAGCTGTCCAACTATAAGTTTGAGACCGAAATCTGTAATTTCCTTTTTTAGGGGCGGTGACATAGCTTCTAGGGATAGTAAGGTGGCACTGGACTTCCTGCTAAGTGTGTCTGCCACCTTATTGGCTTTTTCTGGGTGGTAGAGGATGTCTATGTCATAGTCTTTGACCAGCTCGAGCCATCTGCGTTGTCACATATTCAGATCCTTCTGGGTGAAGAAGTACTTCAGACTCTAATGATCTATATACACTCTACACTGAGCTCCATACAAGTAATGTCTCCAAATTTTGAGGGCGAAGACAACTGCTGCAAGCTCAAGGTCATAAGTAGGGTAGTTCCTCTCATAGTCCTTGAGTTGTTTGGAGGCATAGGCGATCACCCTGCCATTTTGCATCAGTACTGCTCCTAGTCCCAATTTAGAGGCATCACTGTAAATATCAAAGCTGTCTATGTTTTCTAGCAGAGTCAGAATGGGAGCACTGGTCAATCTTCTTTTTAGCTCGATGAAGCTATTCTCACAGTCCTCTGTCCACTAAAATTTTCTATTCTTCCTGGTGAGAGCTGTCAGTGGGGAGGCTATCCTGGAGAAATCCTCTACAAATTTTCTGTAATAGCCTGCTAGTCCCAGAAAGCTTCTGATTTCACTGGCATTCTTAGGTCTTTTCCAGTTACTCACAGCCTCTATCTTACCGGGGTCTACCATGATACCATCCTTGGAGATGATGTGACCTAGGAAGGATACCTGATCGAGCCAGAATTCACATTTCGTGAACTTGGCGTATAACTGGTTCTGCTGAAGGGTCTGCAGTACTATCTTCAGGTGCTCTGCGTATTCTTCATGAGTTCTAGAATAGATAAGAATATCATCGATGAACACGATAACAAACTTATCTAAGCATTCTCTGAATACTCTGTTCATGAGGTCCATGAAAGTAGCTGGAGCATTCATCACGCCAAAAGGCATGACTACGAACTCATAATGCCCGTATTTGGTCCTAAAAGTTGTCTTGGGTATATCACCTTCTTTAACTCTCACCTGGTGATATCCCGATCTGAGGTCTATTTTAGAGAACACTGTTGCTCCCTTCAGTTGATCAAACAGGTCATCTATCCTGGGAAGAGGATACCTATTCTTAATCGTGACTTGATTTAGTGCCCGGTAATCTATACACAGGCGCATGCTCCCGTCCTTCTTCTTCACGAACAATACAGGAGCTCCCCATGGTGAGTGACTAGGGTATACGAAACCCTTGTCGAGCAGCTCCTGTAGTTGCTCCTGAAGTTCCTTCAGTTCTGCTGGAGCCATGCGGTAGGGTGCTTTGGAGATGGAATTTGTACCGGGGATGAGTTCTATCTCAAATTCAATCTCTCTGTCTGGTGCTAGGCCTGGTAACTCCTCAGGGAAGACTGCTGGGTAGTCACATACAACTCGGACCTCTTCTAGCTTCTGGTTCTTGTCCTGACTGGTACTGACTACATGTGCTAGGAATACTGTACATCCTGAATCCAGTAGTTTCTGTTCTTTCAGAGCTGAGAGAAACTTCTTGGCCTTTCTCTTTGGTTCTCCGATGTACCCAAACTCCACTCCTACTTCAGGTTGGAATACCACTTTCTGTTTACGGCACTCTATGGAGGCAACGTACTTGATCAGGAAGTCCATTCCCAAGATGACATCATAGTCAGCCATATCTAGCACGATCAGATCACCAAAGAGTTCTCTGTCCGCTATAATGACTGGCACTGCTCAGAGCCAGTGCGTGGATGTCATGATTTCTCCGGAAGGTAGTGTTGTCAAAAACTGACCACTGAGTACATCTGGAGATATTGCTAACTTTTCAGCAAATGTCCTGGATATATAAGAATGGGTTGCCCCAGTATCGAATAAGACAATTGCACTTTGCTGTAAAATACTGATCTAATCTGTAACAACTGTTAAAGCATTCGCTACGTCCTCTCTGGTTAGTGAGTAGATTCTCGCGTTCGTTGTGGCTGAGGGGGCTTCTAGTCTACCCTGGCTGATGCGTGGACCATCTAAAGCATCCTGAATCTGGTGCAACTGTGCTAGTTTGCCTTTGTACTGAATCGGCTGTGGTGGGGGAAGGCTGGTCTTGTTCGGGCATTGTTTAGCCATATGCCGTTCCTGGCCACATTCGAAGCATCCTCTTGTGCCCTTGCGACAAACTCCTGGGTGGAATTTCCCACAAGTGGAACACTTGGGATAGCTAGGTTGTTTACTAGCTGGTCCTCCTTTTGGGTAACTCCCTGGTTTGCGTTTGTTACTGGAGTTCCCTTTCCAGTTAGAGCTGTGGCCATGGTATTTCAGAGTACCTGAGCCTCCTTGGCCTTTGGACTCTGAGAAGGCTTGCTTCTGCTGTTTGATGTTGTTCTGGTAATGCTCGGTGATCAGAGCACTACTTACCAATTCTTCAGTGGTTTGCGGCCTATGGATGCCGCTGCCCACATTCAGTGCTATTTCCGGCCTTAGCATTTTGAGCATCAGCCGAACTCGTTCTCCTTCGGTGTTGACTAGTTCGGGGCACAGACGAGCCAGCCTGTTGAATTTCTTCACGGATTCCTCAACTGAAAGGTTGCCCTGATGAAATTCAGTGAACTCGTCGTAGTGGTGGTTTGTGACCCGCATGTGAAAGAACTCCTCAAAGAATTCCCTTTCAAAGTCGGCCCAAGTCATCAGGTTCACTGGGCGCTTCACTTTAATCCTCTCCCACCACATACGTGCGTCTCCTGCCAGGCAGAAGGAGGCGCATTTCACCTTTTCATGCTCTGGCCAGTCCAGAAGCTCCATCATACTCTCCAGTGTTTTGAACCAGGCTTGGGCATCCCATGGTTCACTGGTGCCTAAGAAGTTCTCTGGCTTGATTTTCTGCCACTGGATTAGATAGGCTTCTCTCCTTGCCCCCGCTGTTGGGGCTACTGGTGCTGAAGGTTGGGCTGGTGGAACCTCTGTAACTACTGGGGTTGTTATGTTAGGTTCCGGGGTAGCAGTGGGAGTGTTCTGCTGATTAGCCCTTAGGGTGGCTATCTCCTGTTGTTGTTCAGCTAGTTGCTTCTGTAATTAAGTCACTACCTCTGTAAGGTTTGGGGGAGGCACTAAGTTGTCTGCCTCATGTTGGGGCTCAATAGCTGGTGCCCTTCTAGCTGGGCGTCCTCGTACCATTTCCTAGAAAAGTAGAGGACATACATAACTACTACAATCATGTTCACATAACTACTACTATCATGTTAGATGCTATCATATATAAACATGCTTTAGCTATCTATAAACATGGAATTATCTATAACCATGGAAGCAGGAAACATAAATAAGTTGAGATATTCTTACTTGGAAGTTGCAGGTTCAATGTTGATGTGTGTGTGGAGGAAGTATGGAACTTGCTCTGATACCACTTTGTAACACCCCGCCTTCTACTGACTAAGCTGTAAGGCCGGGGGTAACGGTTGCTAAACTATTCTATGGCAACTACTGATGTATAATGTGCGGAAGGTTGAACTAAATTAAAAACTTTGCTAATTACTATTAAAATTGGAATTTATGTTCAAAATACACTTTCATTGTTGTACATATGCTAAAGAAGGGAATCTAAACTTACCATGCTATATCATACAATAGAACACCATTCCAAGCTACCATTCTAAGCTATTCAATATATGTTTCTATCAAATTTAGCATGCTTAGGCAATTACTAAGCATATGAGTGGAACCATGAGTTTTGTATCAATACTTATACTAAAACTAATGCATTTATACAAACTAAACATGCCGCTAGCAACACCCAAATATCCTATTTGATCAAGGAGCTGAAATCAAACATTTCCAGCTGAAATCAGACTTCCCAATCGATTAAAGCTGAGACTCGATCGATTGAAGGGCTTCAATCAATCTACCGATCGATCCAACGTGCTTCTATGCACGGAAATCATTTCTGAATCGATCGGCTGATCGATCCAGCCTGGGCCAATCGATCAGCTGATCGATTCAGCAGCTCTCTGTTCGCGGAAATTACCTTCCGATCGATCGGTTGATCGATCCATGTCCAATCGATCCGCTGATCGATTCATCAACTCTCTGTACGTGAAAAATCACTTCCCAATCGATCGATTGATCGATTGAGAACCCTCCAATCGATCGGCTGATCGATTGGAGTTCTGATTTCTGCTGCATTCCACCACTAATCCATATACAATGCAAATGTATCAACTTAAAAGCATTATAAGATTCCTAGGCATGTCATTATTGTCATTGTTCATAGTTTATTAACTAACATCAAAATAACTAGTAGTCTAGGCAAAGCATGGTGCATACTTTCACAATTCATGACATTTAACATTCTAAAGGTGCGGAATAATAAGAAAATAAGAAATTCTAATTCTTTAAACTTGCTAGTCCCCAAGAGTCTTTATTCCAAGTTCTTTCTCACACACATCTTGACACATTGCCCTCCAGCCTCCGCTAATCCATCTTCCCTTTACCTTTATCTGCAGTATAAGGAAAAAGGAAACTATAAGCTTGGGAGCTTAGTAAGAACTATCTACCTCACAAAACATGCATTCGATGAAATAATGCTTTTTAAAGATGCTATTGGAAATGCATGCTGATAGTTATACTGAAGATGCTAAACCATGTCATACTGATATATGAGTCATGGCAATCAAATACTGATCATAGAACTATCTTATTGTATCAATAAGAAAAACTGAACTGATACATAAACTAAGCTAAATTAATGCTAGGATAATGCTAAATCTGAATTGTATTCACATAACTGAATTGTGAAGTTTTGAAAACTATTTTTCATAATAGATAAAAATAATAATCATGCTGCTGATGGGCCCGGCAACTGTACTTGATATGCGCGCATCCCTAACTAGACCCGAGGTAGCTAGTCCCGAATCTAGTAGGGTTTACTATGTTATCTAAACCTGGGGACGACTATGGGAGCCCAACCCAAGGACAACTAAGAGTCCAGCACAGTGCCACTGATAAAAATAAAATACTGATTCATAAGCTAATTTGTCTTATCTTGCTCTTACTAGGTTATCTGAACCTAGAGCTATGTTATCTGAACCTAGGGGCAACTGTGGGAGCCCACCCATTGGACCGTAGTCCCCTATAAACTGAAGCAAGACTAAGCATGTTATTTAAAATGCTTCTATGGCATTTAACTGAGCTATTAAAATGCCTATTGTAGCATTTAACTGTACTAGTCATTTTATCGAACACTTGGTGTGCTCTATCTCTCCTCTCTATTAGGGGACCACCTCTAGGCACCCGACAGCGTCTAAAACCCCAAACTAGAGAGGGAAACGTGTCTGGCCCATCTAGAGGTGCTCAAATAAACCCTAAACTTGCGAGGAGGGTCAAATACACCCTACATGCCGAAAAATTTGCATATGGCTGAACTAAAAACATAAAAATATATGATTAACTACTTATACTACAGGTGAGGGGTTACTTACTTCCTGCGCTAGGTTTCTTACAGTTCTGATCGCTAGGTTTTCGAAGAAGAAGATCTCCTCGACAATCTTCTTATGTCTACGCGTTCTTCTCGCGGAGATGAGCGTCCTCGTACTAGAGTCGTCGTCGGACGGTGCTCCTACGACACTAGGGATGGAACCCTAGGTCCCTTGGGGCTTGGTGTGCCAAGAGGGTGAGGAAGAGGGAGAGGGCGGCGATTGAGGGTGAGGGTGAGGAAGAGTTGCCGATCCAAAAATAATAAACCCTCACTTAAATTTCCTATTTATATTAAGTGATTAATACGACCCAACTAAATCATAAATATAATTTCTCTCCTCTTCTTTCAGTACACCCCTACTGGGCCCACCTGGTTACTAAAGTCATGCTATAAGTTGTAGGGTCTAATAGGTTGCGGGTTCAATTCCCGCTTAGGCTATTTACGTTTTTATTTAATTTTGCTACTTCTGCTACTCCAAAAATTTCATAAAAATATTTAAAATTCCAGAATAAATAATAGAATATTTCTAAAATTTATTTGAGAATTTTCGTGCGTTACAAAAACACATGCATTCATATAAAATCAAATAGATACAAGGCATGATAATGCCATCTAGATAGGAAATTGGCATATCCATGAGTTCTTACATCAATCCACACCACAATTACTCCCTTAATCCTAGAACAATAGATCTACTCCATAGTAATAAGAAAAAGATCCAAAGACATAAGAATTTCAAGCATGCAAAATCCAACTAGAAGAAGAAGGGAAGATAAGCTTATCCAATTGCGTAAAGTGATCTTCAGATCCAATCCTTTGATTCTAGAGTTGATGAGGTGATGGAAATAGCTTTGGATCGTCAAACCGAGGTCGGAAAGGTCATGGATCGATACCAGGATGGATCGATACCAAGATGGATCTCCCAAAAGGAGAACCTTCCCCCTTGGAGAGGGGAAGAGACCCCCTTATATAGTGCAAGGCATAGGCTTGGCACATCCTGTGCCACAACTATGTGGAATCCACATGGCCAAGTTCTTGTTGGCTTCGGGTTAAGTGGCACGATAGTGTATAGTCCACTCGGCCAAGTTTTGCTCAGCCTCTAGAATAGGGCACGGTCATGTGGATTCGCATGGCCTGCGTCTGCATCAGCTCTGGAAAGTCATACGATCGTGTGAGGTCACATGGTCGGGTTCTGTTTCTCCTCTGGAAGGTCACACAGTCGTGTGAATCCACATGGTTATGGCCAGCTTCTTCTCTACTTCAATGCACGATCGTGTGGAACCACACAGCCAAGGTCTTCTCCTTCTCTGGTAGGTGGAATGCTCGCGTGGGATTCACACAACAAAGCCCCTTTTTCTTCATTTGCTCTTCAGACTCATCTCCGAGCATTGTTTTCACTCTAAAAGTGGCTCCTATCAACAGAAAAATACACAAAGAGCAGATCTCCGATAAAGAAGAGTAATTATGTTGAAAATATGATAAGAGGTGTAAAAATGTACAGATCAAGCATAAATAAAGTACATGAATGTGCATTAAAATATACATAAAAGTGTATATAATCTATGCACATCAATAGCAGAACATTTCTTTTCAGTGCTAGTATATTTGGTGATCTATTTTTTCTATCTCTAGTGAATAAAAATGAGCATAGCATTTCTTTGATAGCAAAATTTTTCACACATTTATCGTTTAGATACATGTTGTTAGGTTATTAGTGCTAGTATATTTAGTGATCTACTTTTCTCTATCTTCAATAGTTAGCTTAAAGTTCTCTTTTCACTTTGCCTCATTTTGATAGTTGAAGGTTCTAAAAATAGTAATGATTCATTAGACTTGATAAGTACTTGAATTCCCATGGTGATTTATTAACTACATCTTGGTCACTAGATCGATTCTTGAAACATTAAAGCTTATTTAGAAAATTGGAAATCTCACAAATTACATTGTTACAAATGTGCAATTGTTTTTAAAAATTATAAAATAAGGGATTGGAAAAAAAAAATTATTGTCATGAGTGGAAACTAGTTGTTTTCCCCTTTGAGAACGAGTTAAGTTACTGGGGAATGAATACTAAATTTCTCTTGATATCGAGCTCATTCTTTAAACCTTGGGTAGAATTAAGATAGATGAACCAAGCAGTATTTACTACTAGGAATAAAAAGAAAAGATGATTCAATGATGGCTTAGCTAAGATTAGGAATTGATACTTGAGAAATTTAAGCCATGATTTACACAAAGCACGGAGAACTCATTCTTAGGCTAAGTCAAATCTATTTATGATCATGCTCATTATTGTTGATAGAGTTAAATTGATTTACCAAGAATTATGATGCACTTCCTCTTTCACATATTTCTAAACTGTAAAATTTTATTTGATAACAATTGAATGTTTTCTTGTAGATCATTCTTGATTATGCTCATTAGTTTTACTGGTATGATAGAATTGAATAGAATCACTAAGGATACACATTATTAGTTCATGAATCTAGATTGCAGAGTTTGCTTAAGGACAAGCAAAGGTTTAAGTCTAGGAGTGTGATATCCGTAGATTATATATATTATTTTCTATTGTTTAACGCACATCTTTCTATATTCATTGCCTATGATCTATGCTTTGTACCCTTTATCATGTTAATTTCAGCATAATTACTATTTTCATCCAAAGATCTGCTCGATGTCTATTTTTATTTTCAGGAGCAGTTTAGAGCAATAAAGGATTCAAAAGAAGATAATTTGAAGAAGACTATAATCTAACCATGTCTTCCCCGTGGTGAGGAAAGCAAACAATTGGATGCCCAAGTCATGGGGAACAACCAGCAACCACTTCTAGAGTCAAATTGAACCTGGCCACGCCTTGAGGCACGGCCGGGAGAAGCTCCACAAGGTGGCTATCCCAAAAGGCATGGTCAAGCAACCAGCGAAGGCACTGGTCATGCCAAATGGCATGGCTAAAAAGGAGGTTCCAAGGTGAGAGGAGACTCTCTAGGTCAAATCTTTGCACCCGGAGTCATCATCTAGACGATTCGAGGCTATTCTACTACTCTATCCTCATCGACTCTCCAAGATCTGCATCCAAGGGCTTCACTCGACATTAAAGGATAAGCTTCTTCTCCCCTTCTTTTGGGTTTTCAAAGTTTCTATCATTTTTAATTCTTAGATTGTATATCTTTCGATTATAGAGTAGATCTGTATTATTCTAGGATATAGGAAGTAATTGTAATGTGTGGATGATGTAAAACTCTATGGAATTATCAATTTCCTTGTTTGATGAAGCTTGTATGGCACTTGTTTTCTTTGATGAAATGCTTGCAAGAAGGCTTTCTTTATGGATATGAATTTTTCTATCTCTGTATGAATAGATCTCATTTTGACACTAGATACATTGTTGTGTATCTAAATCTGAGCATGAATCTAAAGTTTTATTGAATATATGCATAGATTGTTACCTCTTTTGAGTGTATGTTCTGATATAACTCGGCATGATTTTAGGATGCTTGTTTAATGTGAGTATCTAAGGTAACTATTCTTCTATATGGATCATAATCTCCTAAGGGAGAATAATTCTATGTATAGATGAGTCTTTCACTTGACCTAATGGGCTTTCCCTAATCATATGCTATTTAAGTGACCTACATAATCTAGAGACGTAAACTCATGGGAGGCCTTGTTACAGGAGGTACTCTATTGAAAACCCGGACTCTCTAAGTTATCTCTTCACTTGATGGCATACTTAGTTAGTGGCAGAAAAAGTACTCTGATACACCATCACGAGGTGATAACCGGTAGTAGTTTAGACCATCCTACAAACATAGAAGTGGAGAATTATGAATAGACAAATACATAGCACAACATTCACCATTACAATAAAATCAAAGGTGTAGAACATCTTTTTGAATTTAGGACTTCCTCAATTATCTTTCTTCTATTTTTCACATTTTGATTGATAATCTCAATTCAAACAATTATCAATTATGTCTAGCTGAATTTGAAGTGTAAACCAATTAGCATTTGATCCTCAATTCTCGTGAGATCGATTTGTATAAATTTTATTACTTGACAATGCTCATGCGCTTATGGATTCACATTAGTTCCCCCAAGGTCCATCCACTTCTAAGCTCAACTCTATTGTAATGCTCAACTGGGTTTACATCTAGTTTTCCTAGAAATGACCCCAGTGCTCTAGAAGATGGTGTAGTTATCTGGGCTACTTGGTTATCTAGCATCTTCATACGTTTCTCAAAGTTCACCATCATTTGGCTTAATTGCTTGATGTCATTCTTCATTTTAAGTTGATTTGCTAAGATCTCCTCAAACAGCTTTTCAGTCCTTAATGGTTGGTAACTCTGTTATTGTTGAGGCTAGAAGTTTTGTTGTTGCCCCAATTGATAGCTCTTTTGTTGACCTGGTTGATAGCTTTGCTCTTGATTATTCTTATAAGAGAATTTAGGATGATTTCTCCACCCATGATTGTAATGTTGGTGTACGGATTATTTTGTCTCTAATTAAAATTGCCAATTGTGTTGCATTATTCAATCTAAGCTAGTGTACAATAATAGTACCAAGCGGGTAAACTTCTTGAGTATGTTCCGTCTCTCCATAGGAGTCACAAACATCCATAATTGTGTTCATCGGGTTGGAACCCATTAACTCAAACTTCTTAGATAAAGCATCAACCTTCGCAAATATCAACCTCAAGTATCAAGGTCATATGTTCTAGGCACTTTGATCAGATTTTTAGGAAAAATAGTTCTACTTTTTTCTAATGCCCATTGATGGTGATTAAGCACCACACTATCTATTATCTCTTCAGCTTCATCTAGACTTTTATTCATAAATGCTCCACCTGATGCAGAGTCTAGAGACAATTTAGTCTGATAATTTATTGCATTGAAGAAAGTGTGGATCACTAACCATTTTTTCAATCCATGACGTGGATATGATTTAAGTATACTTTTAAATCTATCTCATATTTCATAGAGAGATTTTGTATAAGTCTGTTTGAAGTTAACAATCTAATTTCTCATGTGCGATGTCTTGCTCGGTAGGTAGAATTTGTTGGAGCAATCCCAATGGTCCGTGCGACCATGTGTTTTGGTGTTTGGGCAAAGGGTTTAAGTTAGGTTCACCCTTGTATTTGATATGTGTATTTGAGTTGTGCAGGTTTGCAGGATACACATGTGACTCAGTTTGATGGCTTCGGGTCCGGTGAAGGATGGAGCATCTGAGGGACCGTGGACAAGGCAGCGAGAACAAGGGCCGAGGCATACGCGAAGGATGGCATTGGGGATGAGCCGCGGGCTTGAATGCATCCGAGGGACGAGAGCCAAAGGAAGTAGGCTTGAAGGCAAGAGGTTAAAGCTGCAAATGAAGCGTCAAATGAGTCATAAGGGTGAGGGTACGAGTGCATGAGAGATTGTACTCGAAGTAAAATCCTAGTTTTAGGATTTTACTGTAGTAGCACTGTAATGTTACTGTAGCGCTACTGTAGCAGTACTGTAGCAGTCGACTGCATGTTTTAGCAGTCGACTAGTGCAGTCGACTGGCAGAGAACAGAATGTCTGTTCGCTCGGTTAGTGTGGAATCGAGCCGTTGGGATGTAACGGTCGAATTTCCATAGAGGGCAGTCGACTGCATGTTTTAGCAGTCGACTGGTAGGCAGGGTTTTCCAACCCGTGGCCTATATAACCAAGCCTTGGGAGCTTGGTTGAGGTTGATGAAATTAGTGGTGGGTAACCTCTAATTAGTAGTCAACTAATGCCCT
The DNA here is from genome assembly GCF_018446385.1 of Zingiber officinale. Taxonomy (NCBI): domain Eukaryota; kingdom Viridiplantae; phylum Streptophyta; class Magnoliopsida; order Zingiberales; family Zingiberaceae; genus Zingiber; species Zingiber officinale. The sequence continues at coordinate 36,879,701 of NC_056007.1, read as the reverse complement.
TGCAATCCAAGTGCTCTTGATCGAGTTGTGGCGAGGTTTCTCCACTGATAAGGAAGATTGTACTAGCCGAAGTTTCCGGGGATTAATCTACCGACGGATTGAGGGATCGTCCACCTTACGGACAGCCGTGGAGTAGGAGCAAGTTATTTCTGAACCACGTAAACGAGCTTGTTAGCGGTTTGCATTCTTTCTTATTCTTGTCTTTAGTTTAGCTTGTTTGTTTTGTATTTCCGCTGTGCAAGCTAACATCGTAGGAGAAGCGATCGATTTGGGGGTGCCGTCTATCCAACCCCCCTTCAAGACGGCCGACCGATCCCCCAACAAGTGGTATCAGAGCAAGGTCGCTCTCCATTGGACTAACCGCCAAGGAAGCAAAGATGACCGGCTTAATTGAACCGCTAAAGCTTGAAGGTAGAGGCTTATGGGACATCACATATTGGATGATGAAGATGGAGATCTTCTTCAACACGGATTGGGACACAATGATGGTGGTTAAAAAGCCGTTCGAAGTCCCAAAGGACAAGAAAGGGAAGAAGCTCCGACCACGACATTGGACGGAGGAGCAAACCTCTCGGTCAAAGGTAAACGACAAGGTAATATCAATATTAATTGATATTTTACCTAATGGCGTAATGAGCCTTGTAGGTAAATACGAGAATGCTCATGATTTGTGGAGCAAGATAAAGAAGGCTCAATGGGAAGAACCTATGCCTACACAAGAAGAAGAAAAATCCGAAGAAACGGATGAAGAAGCTCAAGTAGAGGAGGAGCAACCGGAAGGTGAAGAGCACTCAACTTCCGAGGAGAAAGAGGAGAAGGATGAAGAAATGTCATCCACTAGTGTGGATGAGGAGACATCCTCAAAGGTTGAAGAACAATACAAGACAAGTGAAGAAGAAGAAGAAGTCTTGGAAATCAACCTAGCAAGCACCTCCACCGAAGTAAAGTCAAAAGACCATATAATATGCTTCGGGTGCAATGAGAAGGGACACTACAAGAATAGATGTCCTATGGGTAAGAAGAAGGTAAATCCTAAACTCAATCAAGTTATTTTAAATTCTAATGTGGGTTGTAGGAATAAAGAAGTCCAAAAGAAGAAGATGCGCATCATATGCTTCACGTGTGGAGAGAAGGGTCACTACCACACCAAATGCCCCAAAAAGGGGGAAATCAAGAAGCTTGCGCAATTGAAGAAATGGGAGAAAGAGAAGAAGAAGAAAAGCTCAAGTCAAGGGGGAGCTTCAAGGGTAAGGGAGGTATACCCTAACTTGAAGGTTAATTCAAATTTAAATTCTTATACTCCCATGCATGCTAGAAATAAGTGTTATTATTTGCCCATGCATAACTTCGGTTTTAGATATCATGATAGAAGTAGGGTTAAGGTAGACCATAACCCTAGGAGACCAATGCATGATAAATCTAGAAATGAAAGACCTAAGGAGACCCAAGACATTAATCCCAAGAAGGGGAGACATATGTCTAGGAAGGGTAGGTCTAGGAATGTCCATTGTGGACATGTTGATTCTAGGTTTAGGAACCTAGAAAGGAAAAAAATCAAGCTTTGAAGGAAAAACTTGATAAGTTGGAGACAACCCTAGAAAGATTCAATGTTGGATCTAAGAGTTTAGGTATGGTGTTGGGTAGCCAAAGACCCAACAATGATAGATCGGGTTTGGGATACCAATCTAATGTCTCCAAGGCTAAGGGAAAGTCCTATGCTAGGGTTGCATATGACTATAGCAAGGAGAAGTCAATAAATAGCAAGGAAAATCCATTTAAATGTAAGGATAAATTAACCAAGGACAAGGTGTCCAAGGTTAAGAAGGTTAGATTTGTAGGCCAAGTGTCACAGGAGGTGTACCGATGTGGCCTAGTGATTGTGGATGAGTCACCTAGGGAGGTGGCTAAGGCTAAGAGCTCTAGGGGCAGCTCAAAGAGTTAATTTGGGACCCATGGCCAATGGATCTCAAGTAGATTTTACTTGGGAGTCTAGGTTGGGTCATGAAATGTGCCAAGTGGTTTGGAGACGGACTTGAGTCTCAAACCTAGGGAATTGGCACACATGGGTTGTGTTTCATGCTTGAAAATATGACATTGAGGTCATATAGCATGATAATTGGTTTTGGATGTATAGATGCCATATAAACAAATGCTAGGGATGCATTGTGGATTAGTATGGGCAAAACATCAAGAGGAAGCCAAAACTAGGACTTTAGGTCAAGATTCAATTGAACTTTTTAGCTAGTTTTGTGTTTTGTGTCAATCTTGAGATTTGTGATAAATATATTTTTATATATATTTTTCCCAAATAGATACTGATAAAATAGACCTCTCCACAAAATTTGGGATTTTTTGGAGGTCTGTGGAATTTCTGGCGTATTTCTGAAGTTAGCCAGAAAAGGTTGATTTTTGCATGAATAGTGTACCAGTCGACTGGTACAGTTACCAGTCGACTGGTAACACTGTTCACGAGCACAGAATGTCTCTGTAGGCTCGTTTTCAAGGGGGCAGTCGACTGGTACTTCTTGCAGTCGACTGGTACTTCTTGCAGTCTGAAAGTGTTTTCAGCACTGAATTTTGAACGGGTCAGCTCATATAGATGTATGGGATCCATGGGGGATACATACATGAGTTTAGGGTCATTTGGATGACAAGATTTTAGTAATTGGGATATTGTTGGAGAACTTTTTGGATGTTAGGCAAAGGGGGAGAAATAAGGTTTAGTTGGGAAAACCTGAAAGTACCTTTATGTAGGGGGAGCCTTGGGATAGGTTCTTAAAAAGCCCGTTGTAAAAATCCTAGCTCATTGGGGAGCGTAGGTGTAGGGGGAGTCTTGGGATAGGTCCCAATGCATGTAGCATTCCATTCGGCGTTGTAAATCCAAGTGTGTAGCCTTGGCATCGTAAGTCCACTCGGCGGAGTAAGTCCAAGTGTGTAGCCTTGGCATCGTAAGTCCATTGTATTAGCATGTTTATTTTCTATTTTTTTTCCCTAACTTAAACGTATTGCCAAACACCAAAAAGGGGGAGATTGTTGGAGCAATCCCAATGGTCCATGCGACCATGTGTTTTGGTGTTTGGGCAAAGGGTTTAAGTTAGGTTCACCCTTGTATTTGATATGTGTATTTGAGTTGTGCAGGTTTGCAGGATACACATGTGACTCAGGTTGATGGCTTCGGGTCCGGTGAAGGATGGAGCATCTGAGGGACCGTGGACAAGACAGCGAGGACAAGGGCCGAGGGAAGCGACTTCGAGACATACGCGAAGGATGGCATTGGGGACGAGCGACGAGCTTGAATGCATTGGAGGGACGAGAGCCAAAGGAAGTAGGCTTGAAGGCAAGAGGTTAAAGCTGCAAATGAAGAGTCAAATGAGTCATAAGGGTGAGGGTACGAGTGCATGAGAGATTGTACTCGGAGTAAAATCCTAGTTTTAGGGTTTTACTGTAGTAGCACTGTAGCATTATTGTAGCAATACTGTAGTGCTAATGTAGCAGTCGACTGCATGTTTTAGCAGTCGACTGGTGCAGTCGACTGGGGCAGTCGACTCGCAGCGAATAGAATGTCTCTGTTCGCTCGGTTAGTGTGGAATCGAGCCGTTGGGATGTAACGGTCGAATTTCCATAGAGGGCAGTCGACTACATGTTTTAGCAGTCGACTGGTAGGCGAGGTTTTCCAACCCGTGGCCTATATAACCAAGCCTTGGGAGCTTGGTTGAGGTTGACGAAATTAGTGGTGGGTAACCTCTAATTAGTAGTCAACTAATGCCCTAGCAATCCAAGTGCTCTTGATCGAGTTGTGGCGAGGTTTCTCCACCGATAAGGAGGATTGTGCTAGCCGGAGTTTCCGGGGATTAATCCACTGACGGATTGAGGGATCGTCCACCTTACGGACAGCCGTGGAGTAGGAGCAAGTTATCTCCGAACCACGTAAACGAGCTTGTTAGCGGTTTGCATTCTTTCTTATTCTTGTCTTTAGTTTAGCTTGTTTGTTTTGTATTTCCGCTGTGCAAGCTAACATCGTAGGAGAAGCGATCGATTTGGGGGCGCCATCTATCCAACCCCCCTTCAAGCCGGCCGACCGATCCCCCAACAGAATTTGTCTAGGAATGCTTGCTCACATTATGCCGAGGATGTAATACTATTTGATGATAAAGAAGTGAACCAAAGTTTTGCTCTATCTCTCAAAGAAAAACCAAATAGGAGTAGCTTACTGCATCAGCTAGTACTCCGTACATGCTTGTTGTTCCACAAATTTTATAGAAAACCTCCAAGTGTTAGTTTGGGTCCTCATGTATGCCTCCACCAAACTGATGTTATTGGACCATTGTGATTATTACAGGCTTAATCTCAAAATTATTGGCTCCGATGGTCGATCTGGTGATACTAGACTGTTGGCCTCGAGCATATGGTGCTGCATAATTTTCAAGAGGTTTGTTTGTCATGTTTTGTCTTACTTGCTCCTCTTGTTGCTTTTGCTCTCAGGGTCTATAGGTAATAATTCTCTTACAGAATTAGACCTTCACATATAAGAGAAAGACAATTCAAGAATAGTTTGTTTGTATTTTCTGAATATAAAAGAATGTAAGTGTAGAAATTAAAATTGTAAGAATTAAACATCTAGAAATAAAAGTGCAAATTATGTACAAATATTTACAATATCTAGTCTAACTTAAATGTTTGTCACTAATGTCAAACAATCTTGAGCAATGGTGCCAAAAACTTATTAATGTAACTATAAGTGCACAGTTTTGTCCCAACCTTGTATTGGTTGAAGTCTCACGAACTAAGGTTGAAAGAATAAGAGAGAGAAAGAGAGTTTTAAGGAGAGTGGGTCAAGGTGAGTGTTCTAGGGGTTTGGTTTCATTGTAACGTTGATCAATGTGTTATGGATTGCTTGTCTCCTATCCTCTATTCTTATGTAATGTAGGAAGTCTAACTAAATCCTGACACTCCCCCCGCAACGATCTTGTTGGAGTGTTGCTCCCTTAATTACCCAATGTCCCTATGTATTAGAGATAACCTAGGATGTCTGGTTAAAGAATTACCCTTTGTCACCTAGGACTCCCGGGGTTTACGATACTAGATTATACAATATACCTATTAACATAGAATAAGAAATAACCCATTAAGTCTAATTAGGTTGTTCCGTGTAGAGAATCGCTCTCCCATTCAAGATGTCTTTGAAAGTCTGGTTAAAGGGTTACCCCTATCATGGGGCTCCTCGGGTATATGATTTAGGGTATCCACTCTACGGGGTGAGTGATCTATATATCCAATTAATTAAACATGAAAATTAAGCATAAACACATCACATACACATTTAATCAAATAAATACAAGTCACAAACACATCATTGGAAGGAAAATTGGTATATTCATAGAGTTTACATTAATCTCATATTACAATTACTCCCTTAATCCTAGAACAAGTAGATCTACTTATGACAAGAATAATCGAATCCAAAGGCAATAAGATTACAAGCTTCCTGAGCAATTCAAGAGAGAAAATTATAAGGAAAGCTTATCCAAGTGTGATGTCAGATCTTCAGATCGAATCCTTGTGTCCAGAGAAGATCGAGATGATGGAAATGGCCTCAGATCGTCGACTATGGCGTGGATGAAGCGAGGATCTTGACCTTGAGTCTCCTCCAAGGGGAAACTCTCCTTCCTTTGAAACGGGAAAGAATTCCCCTATTTATAAGTGAGACATGGCCGAATGAGACATAGGTCGTGTCATGGACATGCCAACTTGGCACGGCCAGATCTTAGAAGATTAAATATGAGGAGGCACAGTCGTGCCTCGGAGCATGGTTATGTCCTCATTCTTCATGTCTAGGGAGGCACGACTGTGTAAGTCCACACAGCCACCTCTCTATTGGCTTTAGTTGGTTCCAATTCTCTACCTATTGAGAGACATGATCATGTCATGGGGCATAGCCATGTCAAGTCTTCTTCACATCATGGGAGGCACGACCTATAGATCCACACTGTCAAGCCCCATTTGGGCTCTAGATGGCACACGGCTCCGGATGTAGGGAACACGGCCATGCCAGGGGGCACATCCATATCTTGGCTTCTGACTCTAGGGAGGCACGACCGTGCCAAGAGGCATAGCCAGCCTCTACTTCTTCTTGGTGTAGTTCTGAGGTATGTTTTGTCTCCATTTCTTTTCAAAATCACAACCTGTTAATCAAAAAATGACAAAAGAGTAAATCTATGACAAAGAGAGCAATATGTTGAAATAATAAGAATGTAATCAAGAAATGTAAATAGATGTGAGTTAAAATAAGGATAAAAGTTTATACAAACTACGCATATTAGCATTATGACTCTCTTTATTTGGAGATCTACTCTCGCTTTGTTTTTATTGACATGATGCATTTCAAAGTGAAAATGGAGCTAAAGCATGCTTTAGAGTGATGTTAGAAGAGAAGCAGAGTCCTGGCTGTGCCCCTTGACATGACCATGTGTCACACCAATAGCCAAATAAAGTCAAGTAGTGCCCTAGAGACACGGTCGTGCCTCTCACCAGAGAGCAAGCAAAGCATGGTCATGCCCTTGAGGAACAGTTATACCTCCCACTGTTAGAGTGTATACTAAAAGCCTAGCTTTTGGTATAAACATTTATCTAGAAATAAGAATCACATTGGTCAAATGTCTACATTTATGATAAATGAAGTTGTTCAATTAATTTATATTGTAGATAACATGGTGTGTGGTGTCACACACAGAGGATCATGTTATCAGTACCTTATAAATTATAAACAGTAGCTCACGACCATAATGGAAAGGAACAAACCATTGGAAGGTCGTAGTGTAATTAGGTATTAGTTTATCTTAACTATATAATTACACTAGTACACTTAGAGTGTATTGAGTAGGATCATTAGAGGTCGTTTCTTTTATACTGACTTTATAAAGAAACAAAGACCTCAGTTATTATGGAAGTGTGTGCTCTTAATCCTAATATAATAACAAGAACATATATTTGATATTTATTTCTTTAATTTATCAATGGGTGAGATTTAGTTCGATGAATCAATAAGCCCGATAAGTTGGGAAATGATATCACTTATAGTGTGTGTTGTTGATTATAGAAGGAAACTGTGTCCTAGTGATCTAGGTTGAGAATGTCCCCAAGAGGAGCTCATAAGGATTGTCATGTTAAACCTGCGGTGGACTTAGTCCGACATGACGATGAAGTTGAGTGGTACTACTCTTGGAGCTAGATATTAATTAAGTGAGTTGTCAGTAACTTACTTAATTAGTGGACATTTGTTATCTTAAACACAGGGAGACTAACACACTCATAATAAGAAGGAGCCCAAAATGTAATTTGGGATTGGTGCGGTAGTTCAATAATAGTTCTTTAGTGGAATGAATTATTATTGATGAAATTAAGTTGTGTGTTCGGGGCGAACACGGGATGCTTAATTTCATCGGGAGACCAAAACCAATTCCTCCTCTCGGTCCCTATCGTAGCCTCTAGTATATAGAGATTTATACCCACCGCATACCCACCTTCTTACCCATCCAATGGGGCCGGCCAAGCTAGCTTGGAACCCAAGCTAGGGCCGGCCAAGACCAAGTGGATGAGCCATGTAGGTGGCCGGCCAAAGCATGGGTCCCAAGCTTAGGTGGCCGACCACTAGAATATTAAAAAGATTTTTTATTAAAATTATTTCTTATGTGGATATCATGATTTTAAAAGAGAGTTTAAAAAAAATTAAAAATTTCCTTTTATAACTTTCTACAAAAGATTAAGAGAAGAGATTAATCTCTTTCCTTATTTGTAGATTAAAAGGATGGTTTTAATTTTTGGTAAAAACTTTCCTTATTTGTAAATCATCTACATGTTTAAAAGAGAGTTTAAAATTTGAAATCTTTCCTTATTTGTTGATTAAAGGAGGATTTTAAATTTTAAGAAAACTTTCAATTTTAATCATGTTCATGATTTAAAAGAAAGTTTAAAATTAAATATTCTCTTTTATAAGTTTCTACAAAAGATTAAGAAAAGATTTGATATCTTTCCTTATTTGTAGATTAAAAGAGATTTTAATTTTTTAGAGATAACTTTCTTTTTATCCACATGTTTAAAAGAAATATTTTAATTTATAAAATTTCCTTTTTATTAACCACCATGAAGGGAAAAATTATTTGAGAATTTTTTATAAATTTCCGGAAGCAAATTAGGAAGTTTTAATTCTTGTGTGAATTAAAATTTCCTTGATTAAAGGGATTAAAGTGGCCGGCCATTAACATGATGAAAAGAAAATTATTTTTAATTAAATAAATTTTCCTTTTCAATGGAAAAAGAATTAAGGAAGTTTTTATTAAATTTTCCTTATTTGCCAAGACCAAGGATTATAAAAGAGGGGGTAGAGGAGGCTTCATGGTGAATGTCTCTATTATTTTTCTCCCTCTTTTCTTCTTTGGGTATGGCCGGCCCTTTCTTTTCTCTCCTCTCCTTTGTGTGGCCGAAACTCTCTCATGGAGGAGATAGCTTTGGTGGCCGGATCTAAGAAGGAGAAGAAGGAGAGAAAAGAAGCCTCGTTTCTAGCATCCCTTGGAGCATGGTGGTGGTGGCCGAACCTCTTCATCCTAGAAGAAGTTTTGATGGCCGAAACTTACAAGGAAGAAGAAGGTGCTTCGTGGTTCTCATCTCGGAATATCGTTGCCCACACAACGTCCGAGGTTAGAAGAGGAATACGGTAGAAGATCAAGAGGTTTTTTCTAAAAGGTATAACTAGTATTTTTCTTTCCGCATCATACTAGTTATTTTTGGAAATAATACTAAATACAAGAGTCATACGATTCTAGTATTTCGAATTTGTTTTCGATATAGTGTTCTTTTGTATTTCTTTTCCTTGTGATTTGATTGTTCTTTTCGGTGAACCTAAAGTTATTTTAGGAAATTAAATATTAGCTTTCCATAAAAGGTTTTGTCTAGTCGGTGGTGGTTGCTCCCATATCCAAGAAGGCCATGTGCCTCGCCACGTCAGTACTGGGAACCAATTATGGAAATTAATATTTAATGAAATTAATAACTTAAGGTGATTTGGGTCGAACGTGTTAAGTTCCGCAGGAGATCCAAGTCTAAACCTAAAAGAACAAATAGATTAAGTTTTGGATCAAACGTGTTAAGTTCCGCAGGCGATCCAAAATTTAATTTAAAAGAACACATGGTAGCTAGGAAAAGGTTCAGACCTTTGTACAAAATTTTTTTACAGTGGAACCTCTAGGTTTTCCGAGTAACAACCAACAATTGGTATCAGAGCTAGGGTATTGCCTCTGTGTATTTGGTATTAGTTTAATTATGCACATGTCATACATAATTTAGGCAGGTTAATAGTAGGATGTGCTAACTTTGTGGATGCAGGATCCAACTATTATGGCTTATAGTTATTATGTGTGTGATTGGACCCTTGGACATGTCAAGGGCATTTTATTGTGTGTGTATGATTGTATTATAAAATACAGCAGGAGCTGTATTTAGTTTTATTAGGATTTTATTTTTTGATCTAGATACATGTACATTCCTTCGAGGAATATAGGATCGAAAAATGTAAAATTCTATTTATGTCGCGGATCGAGTCTTGCAAGGCGTGGAACCTTTTGAGGACCAGAGGCGCAGCGGAACAAGGAGCAAGATGGATGCGACAACTAGACCCAGTGGCGGTGGCTAAAGATGGCAGCAGCTAGGGTTGGCAACACACGGAGGACAACTAGAGATAAAAGCCATAATAGTTGAAAATTAGATTTTCTATTTATTGCTTTTATATTGTGCTATGTGTGCATGTTGGTTTACATATTTAGTAGGCTAGCATAGTTAAAATTCCTCATTTATAAATAACTAAGTGGGAGAGGGATTTTTAAGTAAATCCCATGGTCTCCATTACTGGTTTGTAAGTGATGCAAACAAGCTTGCGCGTTGGCTCTGAGTGCCTTTCTCCATAACGGATGAGCTTGTTTGTGGATCACTAGAACAGACTGTTGGTGCAATCGACCTAGGTTTTGATGTGTGTGTCAAAGAGTTTAAGTTAGGCTTTCATATGTATTTGATATGTGTTTGAGTCATGCAGGACTTGGAGTGACCAAGTTCGGGAAGCTCATCCAAGGGCTCGGATCGTTGAGTCGGTGAAGGATGGTGTGGAAGACATCCAAGGGACCGCGCGGACGAGGAGCAATGGAGTGGAGCCGAAGGAAGTGGACTTCAAGGCAGCATGAAAAATGGCACGGAGAGGAGCTGCGGGCTCGGGTGCATCTGAGGGACGAAGGCTCGACTGATCCAGCTTCACAAAATGCACAGAAGCATTCTGTGCTTGTCGACTAAGGGGACCAGTTGACTGGTCCTAATACCAGTCGACTGGTACATGACTGTTGGCAGAAAACGGGCTCTAAATAGAGCCGTTGGCGTTGCCTAACGGCTAGCACCAGTCGACTGGTGTCGGGGTTTGAGTTGATTGGTGATCAACTCTTTCCTCTTATTTAAGGGGAGCTTTGGGGCATTGAAGGGGTTACTGATACTCATTGTAAACCTTCTGAATCTTGCCCAAAGCTTCCAAGCCAACTCTCTTCCTTCTAACCCTAAGTTTAATCTTGTAAAGAGGAAGAGAACTTTGTGAGAGGTTTGCTCCACCGAGAAGGAGAAGCTTTAGCCGGAGATTGCCGGGGACTGATCCACCAAAGGATTAAGGGCTCGTCCACCTCAAGGACACGTCGTGGAGTAGGAGCAAGCAATCTCTGAACCACGTTACATCGAGCGTGTTAGCGTTTGTATTCTCGTTTGTGTTTCTTTGTTTTTAGTTTCTATATTTCCGCTTGCGCAAACTAACGTATTGTAGAGAAGAAATCGTTTTGGGGGTGACCTAGCTATCCAACCCCCCTTCTAGCCGGCCACCGATCCTCCAACACAGACTTCCATTTTTGAATGACTATAGGAAGTTAATTAAGAGCGTGTGATCTTCCCCAACGGAAGGGGCATAATCTTATTAATGGACTTAGTGTCAAGTAATGGTATACACTTAGACACATTTAATAGTATCCTCCCCAACGGAGTCACTACTATCACTTGTGTGACCAAAGGGAAACCAACTATTGATTTGTCATAAAACTAGATTGGCAACATAATAAAATTAATAAACCCCTCTTACAAATGTTTGAATTTGTATACGTCCACACTAACGTGGCATACAAGATTCATGATGTTTGAGGTAATTTTATTTGTCAAAAAGTTATATTGACAAGATAGTTAATGGGTAAAACCCTCCTCTTACAAATGATGAATTTGTATACGTCCACACTAACGTGGCATGCAAAATTCACGGTGTTTGAGGTGTTGGTGAATTTAAATAATATTGTTTGAGGAAACAATGTTATTTTAAATTCAAAGAGTTTTGACCAAATATTTGATCAAAGACAGATCAACTATTAATTTTATTCGTCATAAAGTAAAGTTGATGAAATAATAAAATTAATGAATAAAATCTCCTCTTCGATTTTGTATACACAAAATTCATAGAGATTTTAAGGAGTTGATCTTGACCAAATATTTTTGTGATTCTTAGGATGTTTGTCAATCCCTAGTAGTCATACTATAGAAAAAGACTTAGTAGTCCCAATTGTAATGATTGGAAATAGGACTTGGACATTAAGGTAGACTGTCTTCTTAGAACTAAGAACAATTTAGGTGTATTTAATTCATTAGTTGAAACATGTCTAGTGGTGTTATCTACCAGAACCTGGAGTGTAGATACAAGATGTCATTAATCATATCTGCAATTCATTGCAGGGTTCCAGGAAACCCGACAACTAAATGAAAGGTAAATCACCGTCCACATGGGCACTACTGTAAAAGTGGTAGCTGTTGCAGTGGGAGATGTTTATCCTTTGATAAGAATAAAATATGGATTTTAAGTAATTATCTTTACGTACCAAGTTTAGAAAGAACCTGATTTCAGTTTCTAAACTATTATAGATATTGTGTCTATTTTGATAACAAAGTTGTTATCAAGAAAAATAGGGAAGTTATCTATTCTGGTATGATGGTTGACAATTTATAATCCAATAACTCTCACGATGCAACAAATGGAAATTAGTAACACATCTTCTAATTTTAAGAGAAAGCTGTTGATTGCTACTCGGAAAACCTATAGGTTCCACTGTACAAAAATTTTGTACAAAGGTCTGAACCTTTTCCTAGCTACCATGTGTTCTTTTTAAATTAAATTTTGGATCGCCTTCGGAACTTAACACGTTTGATCCAAAACTTAATCTATTTGTTCTTTTAGGTTTTGACTTGGATCTCCTGCGGAACTTAACACGTTCGACCCAAGTCTCCTTAAGTTATTAATTCCATTAAATATTAATTTCCATAAAAGGTTCCCAGTACTGACGTGGCGAGGCACATGGCCTTCTTGGATATGGGAGCAACCACCACCGACTAGACAAAACCTTTAATAGAAAGCTAATATTTAATTTCCTAAAATAACTTTAGGTTAACCAAAGAGAACAATCAAATCACAAGGAAAAGAAAGAAACAAAAGAACACAACTTTGAAAAAACATATTCGAAATTCTAGAACGTAAGCCTCTTGTATTTGGTATTATTTCCATAAATAACTAGCATGATGCGGAAATAGAAATTACTAGTTATACCTTGTAGAAAAACCTCTTGATCTTCTACCGTATTCCTCTTCTAACCTCAAACGTTGTGTGGGCAACGATCTTCCGAGACGAGAAACCACCAATCACCTTCTTCTCCTCCTAGCTAGGTTCGGCCAACAAAGAGGAAGCTTCACCAAGGAGGAAAAACAAAATACTAACCAAGCTCCAAGAGATGCTAGCTTTCTCTCCTTCTTCTTCTTCTTCTCCGAGTAGTATCCGGCCACCACAAGAGCTCCAATAGAAGGGTAGGGTTCGGCCACCACAAGAGGAAGAGAGGGAGAGGTTGGCCGGCCACACCAAGGAACAAAAGAGGGAGAGGAATAATAGATGTTGTGTCTTGTGAAGGCACGCTCACCCCTTCTTTTATATTCCTTGGCCTAGGCAAATTAGGAAATTTAATTACAATAAATTTTCCTTAATTTCCTTGACATGATTTAATTGAGAGAAATAAAATAAAATTTCCCCAATTAATTTCAAGTGGCCGGCCATCATTGGATAACAAAAGAGGACAAGTTTTAATCAACAATTAAAACTTCCTAATTTGTTTCCGGAAATTTTTAAAAAATAAAATTTCTCTTTAAAATCTCTTCATGGTTGATAAAAGGAAATTTCTATAATTTTAATTTTATCAACATGTGAATAATTTTTAAAGAAAAAATAAAACATCTCTCCAATCTACAAATAAAGAAAGAGATCTAATCTCTTTCTTTAATCTTTTGTAGATCTTTTACAAGAGAGATATTTTAATTTTAATTCTCTTTAAAATATATCTTCCACATAATAATAAAATTTAAAATTAAATTTCTTTTTTAATTTATTTTGGCCGGCCCTACTAGCTTGGGTTCAAGCTAGGGCCGGCCACCCAATCTCATACCTATGGCCGGCCCCTATTGGGTGGGTATAGAAGGTGGGTATAGGTGGGTATAGAACTCTATAAATAAGAGGCTACGATAGGGACCGAGAGGAGGAATTGGTTTTGGTCTCGATAAAATTAAGCATCCGTGTTGCGAACACACAACTTAATTTTATAAATGATAATTCCTAACACTAAAGAACTATAATTGAACTACAGACCCCATCCCAAATTACATATATGAGATCCTTCTTATTATAAGTGTGTTAGTCTCACTATGTTTAAGATATCGAATGTCCACTAATTAAGTGAGTTACTGACAACTCATTTAATTAATATCTTAGTCCAAGAGTAGTACCACTCAACCTTATCGTCATGTCGGACTAAGTCCACCTGCAGGGTTTAACATGACAATCCTTATGAGCTCCTCTTGGGGACATTATCAACCTAGTATCTCTAGGACACAGTTTCCTTCTATAATCAACAACACACACTATAAGTGATATCATTTCCCAATTTATCAGGCTTATTGATTCATCGAACTAAATCTCACCCATTGATAAATTAAAGAAATAAATATCAAATATATGTGCTTGTTATTATATTAGGATTAAGAGCACACACTTCCATAATAACCGAGGTCTTTGTTCCTTTATAAAGTCAGTATAAAAGAAACGACCTCAAATGGTCCTACTCAATACACTCTGAGTGTACTAGTGTAATTATATAGTCAAGATAAACTAATACCTAATTACACTACGACCTTCTAATGGTTTGTTCCTTTCCATTCCGGTCGTGAGCTAATTTATAAGGTACTGATAACATCATCTTCTTATGTGACACCACATACTATGTTATCTACAATATAAATTAAATGAACAACTACAAACAAATGTAGATAATTAGACCAAATGTGATTCTTTATTCATAATGAATGTTTACAAAGCTTAGGCTTTCAGGATATACCTCAACAATCTCCCACTTATACTAATGACTAAGTCGCCATATCTTCTACCATACATCCGATTCCCATTCCTCCACATGCCGATCGAAAGCTTTGGAAGGGCCTTAGTGAAAGGATCTGGTTATCCGCCGATGCAATCTTGGCGATGACAACTTCTCCTCGCTTCACGATATCTCTTATCGTGGTACTTGCGCTCTATATGTTTACTTGCCTTATGGGCTCGTGGTTCCTTCGAGTTTGCAAGCTGTTATCACAATAAATTGTGATGATTTTGGGCAAACCAGAATCACATCTAAGTCCATTAGAAAGTTCCCGAGCCATCTGCTTCTTTAGCTGCCTCGGAGGCTGCTACATACTTGAGTCCGAACGCATTTCGCTTAACACTCCTCCATGAAATGGCTCCACCTCCTAAAGTAAACACATAGCCCGATGTAGACTTACTGTTATCCCTATCTGGAAATCCGAATCCGTGTAACCCACAGGGAGCAAATCGTCTGCTTGGTAAACTAGCATATAATCTCTAGTCCTTCTCGGTACTTTAATATATGCTTTACCGCATCCAATGTCCTTGTCCAGGTTACTCGATATCTGCTGACCGGCAAAACAGATATCGGTCTCGTACATAGCATTGCATACATTAGGCTTCCTACAAGCATAAGGAACCGCTTTCATGTCCTCTATCTCTTCGATGTCTTTGGAGACATCTCTTTAGATAGAGCTACTCCATGTCTAAAAGGTAAGAAACCTTTCTTGGAATCCTGCATGCTAAAACGAGCAAGGATTGTATCTATATATGAAGCTTGGGATAGACACAACATTCTTTTCTTACGATCCCTTATAACTTTGATCCCAAGAATGTGTGCACAATCTCCTAAGTCCTTCATATCAAATTGTTTGGACAACCATACCCTTACGTCTGATAATACCTTGACATTGTTGCCAATTAACAAAATATCATCTACGTATAGTACAAGAAATACCACCACGTTTCCGTTACACTTCTTATATACACAAGACTCATCCGGACTTTGAATAAATCCATATGACTGGATTACTTCATTAAACTGGATGTTCCAAGACCTTGAAGCTTGCTTCAGTCCATAAATGGACCGATTAAGCTTGCACACTAGATGCTCTTTGCCTTTTTCAATGAACCCTTCTGGTTGCTTCATATGGATGTTCTCTTCAAGACTTCCATTAAGGAAAGCTGTCTTGACATCCATTTGCCAAATCTCATAATCCATATGAGCAGCAATGGATAAGAGTATCCGGATAGACTTAAGCATGGCTACCGGTGAAAAAGTTTCCTCATAATCGATTCCCTCTTTCTGAGTGTACCCTTTCGCAACAAGCCTAGCTTTGAAGGTTTCTACCTTCCCGTCTGTCCCTCTTTTCCTTTTGTAGATCCACTTGCATCCAACGGCTTTTACACCATCAGGTGGTTCTACAAGCTCCCAGACCTTATTAGAGTACATAGACTCTATTTCAGAATTCATTGCCTTTGCCAAGATCTCGCATCTATATCTTGAGTGCTTCGTCAGGATCATGTTTACCTGGGATCAAGTCCAAGACTCTCCCAAAACATGAATCTTTCAGTGCCTCACAACCCTCCCACTACGACGAGGCACTGTCTGTGGTTGTGTGACACGTGTTGCAGTCTCTTGTGGTACTTCATCTTGTCTTGTTGGTACTAGACATGTCCTCTCTAAGTTCTTCTAAAACAACTTTACTCTCGGGCTTGTGATCCATTATATAGTCTTCTTCTAAAAGCGGGCATTGGTGCTAACAATGACCTTCGGTCTTTGGACTATAAAATAAACCACCTTTCGTTCCTTTAGGATATCCTACAAACACGCGAACTTCTGTACGAGATTCTAACTTATCAGTATCTGGTTTCAGCACATGTGCTGGACTACCCCAAATCCGAATATGTCTTAGACTGGGTTTTCGCCCATTCCACAATTCTATGGGAGTAGAAGAAACTGATTTAGAAGGTACTAAGTTCAGAACGTATACTGCTGTTTCCAGAGCATATCCCCAAAATGAATTTGGTAATTCTGAATAACTCATCATCGATCTAACCATCTCCATAAGAGTCCTATTCCTTCGTTCTGCTACACCATTCTGTTGGGGTGTTCCAGGTGCAGACAATTGGGATTGAATCCCAGCCTCTGATAAGTAATTCCTAAACTCTCCTAAGAGGTATTCGCCACCACGATCAGATCGTAGTGTCTTGATACTTTTACCTAATCGTTTCTCCACATCAGCCTTGTATTCTTTGAACTTGTCAAAGCATTCGGACTTGCGGCGCATTAGGTAAATGTATCCATATCTTGAATAATCGTCTATGAAAGAGACAAAATATTCAAAACCTCCTCTTGCCTGGACAGACATAGGACCACACAAATCAGAGTGAACCAACTCTAACACTTCTTTGGCTCTATACCCCTTGGCCTTGAACGGCCTCTTGGTCATTTTACCTTCTAAGCAAGATTCACAAGTTGGAAAATTTTCCAACTCTAATGAACTCAAAAGTCTATCGGCTATAAGCCTCTGAATCCTACTTAAATTAATATGACCAAGTCTTAGATGTCAAAGATATGCTTGGTTCATTTCTGAAGGTTCTATTCTCTTATTAGAATTAGAAGATGAGTTATAAATTTTCATGTTTTGCTTTGTGGAAGAAATTGGATTTAAAATATACAAATTGCCAACTAATGCACCAGAACAGATAATCACTTTATTTCTTTTAATAACTACATCGTTACTGAAAGAAACTGAATATCCATCTAAAAATATTTTAGAAACTGAAATTAAATTCTTTCTAAAGCGGGTACATAAAGACAATTTCTTAAACCAAATTTTATTTCTACTAAAAGATAAGTAGACGTCTCCCACTGCACAGTTGCCACCTTAGTAGCATTGCCCATGTAGACGGTAATCTCCCTTTCAGATAGTCGTCGGGTTTCTTGGAACCCCGCAAGGAATTGCAGACATGATCGATGGCTCCCGACACCAGGTGTTGGTAGATAACACCGCTAAACATGTTTCAACAACTAGAGCATGAGATATACCTTTGTTTTGGTTCTTACGAGGACATCCCGCCTTCCAATGTCCTGCCTGCTTGGCTTCTTCACTCCAACTTTAAATCACGTACTCTAAGATTTATTCACTTTCTTTGTTGAACCGACTTGTTTCTTCTTCTTCTTTCCTCTCGGTTTAGAAGTAGAACCATTTTCGATAGTGAATTTGAGAATTTTGACGAAATAATCCTTCGCGCTTGTTCTCAGTAGTTCCCCTAATGAATAAATCCTCTTATTCATATTATAGTTCAAGTGAATCGCTCAAAACTTCTAGGTAGCGTTTGGAGGATCATATCGATCCGGGTTTCCCATCAATTTCTCCTCCAAGGATCTGTATCTCGATTCGGATAAGCCATCATGTTTAGGATATGATCCCTTACAGGAGTACCCTCTTGCATGGTGGCTGTCATTATCTTTCTCATAGCTTCTTGTCTAGAAGCCCTATCCTGATGACCAAAGAGTTCCTTGAGATTGTTCATAATATCATAAGCTGTTGGTAAATCTTTATGCTGATGTTGCAATACATTTGACATTGAAGCCAAAATGTAACACCGCGCCATCTCATCTGCCTTTACCCATCTCTTATGATATTCAATCTCCTCTTGGGTAGATTCACCAGTGGGTGCATCAAGACAAGGTTCAGTCAGTACAAATTTATAGCTTTCAGCAGTTAGAACAATATCCAGGTTTCTTTTCCAATCTATGTAATTTGGTCCAGTAAGTCTATTTTGTTGAAGTATGATGGACAGTGGGTTGAAAGTCATCCTAAGAATCACAAATAACTTTTGGTTAGAACTCTAAATTTAGAATAATATTGATTCCTCAAACAATACTATTTTAAATTAACCAACACCTCATAACACCGTGAATTTTGTATGCCACGTTAGTGTGGACGTATACAATTTCAACATTTGTAAAAGGAGGGTTTTAACCCATTAATTTTATTATCTTGTCAACCTAACTTTTTGACAAATAAAATTAATAGTTGGTATTATTTGGTCTCACAAATAATAACAGTGACTCCGTTGGGGAGGATACTATTAGATGTGTCTAAGTGTTCACCATTACTTGACACTAAGTCCATTAATAAGATTATGCCCCTTCCGTTGGGGAAGATCACACGCTCTTGATTAACTTCCTATAGTCATCCAGAAATGGAAGTCTGTTCTAGTGATCCGCAAACAAGCTCATCCGTTATGGAGGAAGGCACTCAGAGCCAACGCGCAAGCTTGTTTGCATCACTTACAAACCAGTAATGGAGACCATGGGATTTACTTAAAAATCCCTCTCCCACTTAGTTATTTACAAATGAGGAATTTTAACTATGCTAGCCTACTAAACTTGTAAACTAACATGCACACACAGCACAATATAAAAGCAATAAATAGAAAATCTAATTTTCAACTATTATGGCTTTTATCTTTAATTGTCCTCCGTGTGTTGTCATCCGAAGCTGCCATATTTGGCCACCGCCACCGGTCTGTCGCATCCATCTTGCTCCGAGTTCCGCTGCGCCTCTGGTCCTTAGAAGGTTCCACGCTTTGCAAGATTCGATCCATGACATAAATAGAATTTTACATTTTTGATCATATATTCCATAAAAGGAATGTACATGTATCTAGATCAAAAATAAAATCCTAATAAAACTACATACAGCGCCTGCTGTATTTTAATACAATCATGCACACACATATAAATTGCCCTTGACATGTCCAAGGTCCAATCACACACATAATTAACTAAAAGCCATAATAGTTGGATCCTGCATCCATAGAGTTAGCACATCCTACTATTAACCTGCCTAAATTATGTATGACATGTGCATAATTAAACTAATACCAAATACACAGAGGCAAAACCCTAGCTCTGATACCAATTGTTGGTTGCTACTCGGAAAACCTATAGGTTCCACTGTACAAAAATTTTGTACAAAGGTTTGAACCTTTTCCTAGCTACCATGTGTTCTTTTAAATTAAATTTTTGATCGCCTGAACTTAACACGTTTGATCCAAAACTTAATCTATTTGTTCTTTAGGTTTTGACTTGGATCTCCTCGGAACTTAACACGTTCGACCCAAGTCTCCTTAAGTTATTAATTCCATTAAATATTAATTTCCATAAAAGGTTCCCAATATCGACGTGGCGAGGCACATGGCCTTCTTGGATATGGGAGCAACCACCACCGACTAGACAAAACCTTTAATAGAAAGCTAATATTTAATTTCCTAAAATAACTTTAGGTTAACCAAAGAGAACAATCAAATCACAAGGAAAAGAAAGAAACAAAAGAACACAACTTCGAAAAACATATTCGAAATTCTAGAACGTAAGCCTCTTGTATTTGGTATTATTTCCATAAATAACTAGCATGATGCGGAAATAGAAATTACTAGTTATACCTTGTAGAAAAACCTCTTGATCTTCTACCGTATTCCTCTTCTAACCTCAGACGTTGTGTGGGCAACGATCTTCCGAGACGAGAAACCACCAATCACCTTCTTCTCCTCCTAGCTAGGTTCGGCCAACAAAGAGGAAGCTTCACCAAGGAGGAAAAACAAAATACTAACCAAGCTCCAAGAGATGCTAGCTTTCTCTCCTTCTTCTTCTTCTTCTCCGAGTAGTATCCGGCCACCACAAGAGCTCCAATAGAAGGGTAGGGTTCGGCCACCACAAGAGGAAGAGAGGGAGAGGTTGGCCGGCCACACCAAGGAACAAAAGAGGGAGAGGAATAATAGATGTTGTGTCTTGTGAAGGCACCCTCACCCCTTCTTTTATATTCCTTGGCCTAGGCAAATTAGGAAATTTAATTACAATAAATTTTCCTTAATTTCCTTGACATGATTTAATTGAGAGAAATAAAATAAAATTTCCCCAATTAATTTCAAGTGGCCGGCCATCATTGGATAACAAAAGAGGACAAGTTTTAATCAACAATTAAAACTTCCTAATTTGTTTCCGGAAATTTTAAAAAATAAAATTTCTCTTTAAAATCTCTTCATGGTTGATAAAGGAAATTTCTATAATTTTAATTTTATCAACATGTGAATAATTTTAAAGAAAAATAAAACATCTCTCCAATCTACAAATAAGGAAAGAGATCTAATCTCTTTCTTTAATCTTTTGTAGATCTTTTACAAGAGAGATATTTTAATTTTAATTCTCTTTAAAATATATCTTCCACATAATAATAAAATTTAAAATTAAATTTGTTTTTTAATTTTATTTGCCCGGCCTTACTAGCTTGGGTTCAGGTTAGGGCCGGCCACCAATCTCATACCTAGGCCGGCCCTAGCTTGATCCCAAGCTAGCTTGGCCGGCCCCTATGGGTGGGTATAGAAGGTGGGTATAGGTGGGTATAGAACTCTATAAATAAGAGGCTACGATAGGGACCGAGAGGAGGAATTGGTTTTGGTCTCCCGATAAAATTAAGCATCCCGTGTTGCGAACACACAACTTAATTTTATCAATGATAATTCATTCCACTAGAGAACTATCATTGAACTACCGCACCAATCCCAAATTACATTTTTGGGCTCCTTCTTATTATGAGTGTGTTAGTCTCCCTGTGTTTAAGATATCGAATGTCCACTAATTAAGTGAGTTAATGACAACTCATTTAATTAATGTCTAAGTCTAAGAGTAGTACCACTCAACCTTATCGTCATGTCGGACTAAGTCCACCTGCAGGGTTTAACATGACAATCCTTATGAGCTCCTCTTGGGGACATTATCAACCTAGTATCTCTAGGACACAGTTTCCTTCTATAATCAACAACACACACTATAAGTGATATCATTTCCCAATTTATCGGGCTTATTGATTCATCGAACTAAATCTCACCCATTAATAAATTAAAGAAATAAATATCAAATATATGTGCTTGTTATTATATTAGGATTAAGAGCACACACTTCCATAATAACCGAGGTCTTTGTTCCTTTATAAAGTCAGTATAAAGAAACGACCTCAAATGGTCCTACTCAATACACTCTGAGTGTACTAGTGTAATTATATAGTCAAGATAAACTAATACCTAATTACACTACGACCTTCTAATGGTTTTTTCCTTTCCATTCTGGTCGTGAGCTACTGTTTATAATTTATAAGGTACTGATAACATCATCTTCTGTATGTGACACCACATACTATGTTATCTACAATATAAATTAAATGAACAACTACAAACAAATGTAGATAATTAGACCAAATGTGATTCTTTATTCATAATGAATGTTTACAAAGCTTAGGCTTTCAGTATATACTCCAACAAAAGCAACCTTTGAAAATGAACCAATTATATTTTTGGCATCTAAAGCTAGGTTATACTTGAGTAGGATTCATTGGTAGCTGATGAACTTTTGGGTTCATTGGTAGTGGAAATCTTTCCAACCTGCGAGTCTTACTTGGAAGGAAAATAACCAAGAAGCTTTTAAGTCCAAGGGGTATGGAGTCAAAGATATGTTGAAATCGGTTCATTCTGATTTGTGTGATCCTATGACTATCCAGACAAGAGGTAGTATTGAATATTTTGTCTATTTTATAGACAACTATTCAAGATACAAATAAATTTACTTAATGTACTTCAAGACTAAGTACTTTGATTAGTTCAAAGAGTACAAGGCTGATGCGGAGAAATGTTAAAGTAAAAGTCACTATGGTAAGATCGTAGTGGCAAGTACCTCTTGGGAGAATTTAGGAGTCACTTATCAAAAGTAGGGATTCAATCCCAACTAACTGCACCTGGTACACCCCAACAGAATGGTGTAGAAAAAGGAAGGTATAGGACTCTTATGGAAATAAGTAGATTGATGAGTTATTTAGAATATTACCAAAATCATTTTAAGGATATACTCTGGAAACAGAAGTAAATATAGTACCTTCCAAAGACAGAACTCTCTACTCATATAGAATTTCTGAATAGGCGTAAGCCTATTTTGAAGCATATTCGGATTCGGGTAGTCCAGCACATATGCAGAAGAGAGACAATGATAAGTTGGACAGGAATTCACTTGTTTGTGGGTTATCCTAGAGAAATGAAAGTAGGTTTATAGTCTTAAAAATCATAAGGTCATTGTTAGCATCAATGACCATTTTTTAGAAAAGGACTATGTAATAAACTATGTGCCCATAAGAAAATTTGTTCTTAAGGAAATAATAAAAGATATGTCTAATCTAGTACCAACTGTACAAGATGAGATACCACAAGGAAACTACAACACGTATCACAAATGATACACAATTACAGAAAGTGCCTTGTTGTAGTGGGAGGGTTGTTAGGCAACCTAAATAGGTTCATGTTTTGGGAGAGTTTTTGGACTCGATCCCTGGAGGACATGAACCTGATCTCCGGTCATATAATGAAGCACTCCAAGATAAAGATGCAGCATCTTGGCAAAGAGTAATGAATAACAGAATTAGAATATATGTATTCTAATAAAATCTGGAAGCTTGTAGAATCACCAAATGGTGTAAAAGCCGTTGGGTGTAAAAAGGTCTATAATAGGGAAAGAGGGATAGACAGGAAGGTAGTAACTTTCAAAGCAAGGCTTGATGAAAAAGGAAACTTTTTCACTGGTAGCCATGCTTAAGTCTATCTGGATTCTTTTATCTATTTGGCAAGTGGATGTCAAGACAGCATTCCTTAATGGAAATCTTGAAGAAAGCATCCATATAAAGCAACCAGAAGGGTTCATTGCAAAGGGCTAAGAGCATCTTGTGTGCAAGCTCAATCAGTCTATAGACTGAGGCAAAGCTTCAAGGTCTTAGAACATCCGGTTTATCAAAGTCTATGGATTTAGTAACCGGATAAGTCTTGTGTATACAAAAGGTGTGATGGAAGCGTGGTGGTATTTCTTGTACTATACGTAGATAACATTTTTGGTAGTTGGAAATAATATCAAAATGTTGTCAGAAGTAAGGGTATGGTTGTCCAAATAATTCGATATAAAGGACTTGGGAGAATGTATATATTCTTGAGATCAAAGTAATAAGTGATCGCAAGAAAAGAATATTTTACTTATCCCAAGCTTCATATATCAGAAAAATCCTTGCTCGTTTTAAGCATGCAAAACTCCAAGAAAGGTTTCTTAACTTTTCAGGATGGAGTAACTTTATCTAAAGATATGTCTCTGTAGACATCAAAGGAGATAAAGGAAATAAAGGCAGTTCTTTATGCTTCGACTGTCGGAAGCCTAATGTATGCTATGCACGAGATCAGAAATCTGTTTTGCCAAGGGCATAGTTAGCAGATATCAAAGTAACCCTGGACAAGGACAGTGGATTGCAGTAAAGCATATATTGAAGTACCTTAGAGGCACTAGAGAATATATGCTAGCTTACAAGGCAGTTAATTTGGTCCTTGTGGGTTGCATGGATTTTGACTTCCAATCGGATAGGGACAATAATAAGTCAACCTCGGGGTTTTGTGTTTACTTTAGGAGGTAAAGTCATAACTATAGAAGAGTGATAAGCATAGGTGTTTTTCTAGACTCCACCATAGAAGTTTAGTATATGACAAGCCTCTGAGGTAGCCATAAAAGCTGAATGACTCAATAACCTCAAGATAGATTTAGATATGATTTCTGGTTTGTCCAAAGATTATTACAATTTATTGTAATAATATTGGTACAGTAGCAAACTCGAAGAAACCATAAGTCTATAAAGGCAAGTAAACACAATAGAGCGCAAGTACCACCCAATACGAGAAATCGTATAAACGAGGAGATGTTGTTGCTACCTATAATGCATCAGATGATGACCTATAGATCTTTTCACTAAGGTCCTTAAGGCGAGAGCTTTTGATGGACATGTTGAAGGGTTGGGAATCAGATGTATGGCAGCAGATATGGCAGCTTAGTCTTTTAGTATAAGTGAGAGATTGTTAGAGTGTATACTAAAAGCCTAGCTTTTGGTATAAACATTTATCTAGAAATAAGAATCACATTGGTCAAATGTCTACATTTATGATAAATGAAGTTGTTCAATTAATTTATATTGTAGATAACATGGTGTGTGGTGTCACACACAGAGGATCATGTTATCAGTACCTTATAAATTATAAACAGTAGCTCACGACCATAATGGAAAGGAACAAACCATTGGAAGGTCGTAGTGTAATTAGATATTAGTTTATCTTAACTATATAATTACACTAGTACACTTAGAGTGTATTGAGTAGGACCATTAGAGGTCGTTTCTTTTATACTGACTTTATAAAGAAACAAAGACCTCAGTTATTATGGAAGTGTGTGCTCTTAATCCTAATATAATAACAAGCACATATATTTGAAATTTATTTCTTTAATTTATCAATGGGTGAGATTTAGTTCGATGAATCAATAAGCCCGATAAGTTGGGAAATGATATCACTTATAGTGTGTGTTGTTGATTATAGAAGGAAACTGTGTCCTAGTGATCTAGGTTGAGAATGTCCCCAAGAGGAGCTCATAAGGATTGTCATGTTAAACCCTGCAGGTGGACTTAGTCCGACATGACGATGAAGTTGAGTGGTACTACTCTTAGAGCTAGATATTAATTAAGTGAGTTGTCAGTAACTTACTTAATTAGTGGAAATTTGTTATCTTAAACACAGGGAGACTAACACACTCATAATAAGAAGGAGCCTAAAATATAATTTGGGATTGGTGCGGTAGTTCAATAATAGTTCTTTAGTGGAATGAATTATTATTGATGAAATTAAGTTGTGTTCGGGGCGAACACGGGATGCTTAATTTCATCAGGAGACCAAAACCAATCCCTCCTCTCGGTCCCTATCGTAGCCTCTAGTATATAGAGATTTATACCCACCGCATACCCACCTTCTTACCCATCCAATGGGGCTGGCCAAGCTAGCTTGGAACCCAAGCTAGGGCCGGCCAAGACCAAGTGGATGAGTCATGTAGGTGGTCGGCTAAAGCTTGGGTCCCAAGCTTAGGTGGCCGGCCACTAGAATATTAAAAAGGATTTTTATTAAAATTATTTCTTATGTGGATATCATGATTTTAAAAGAGAGTTTAAAAAATTAAAAATTTCCTTTTATAACTTTCTACAAAAGATTAAGAGAAGAGATTAATCTCTTTCCTTATTTGTAGTTTAAAAGGATAGTTTTAATTTTTGGTAAAAACTTTCCTTATTTGTAAATCATCTACATGTTTAAAAGAGAGTTTAAAATTTGAAATCTTTCCTTATTTGTTGATTAAAGGAGGATTTTAAATTTTAAGAAAACTTTCAATTTTAATCATGTTCATGATTTAAAAGAAAGTTTAAAATTAAATATTCTCTTTTATAAGTTTCTACAAAAGATTAAGAAAAGATTTGATATATTTCCTTATTTGTAGATTAAAAGAGATTTTAATTTTTTAGAGATAACTTTCTTTTTATCCACATATTTAAAAGAAATATTTTAATTTATAAAATTTCCTTTTTATTAACCACCATGAAGGGAAAAATTATTTGAGAATTTTTTATAAATTTCCGGAAACAAATTAGGAAGTTTTAATTCTTGTGTGAATTAAAATTTCCTTGATTAAAGGGATTAAGGTGGCCAGCCATTAACATGATGAAAATAAAATTATTTTTAATTAAATAAATTTTCCTTTTCTATGGCAAAAGAATTAAGGAAGTTTTTATTAAATTTTCCTTATTTGCCAAGACCAAGAATTATAAAAGAGGGGGTAGAGGAGGCTTCATGGTGAATGTGTCTATTATTTTTCTCCCTCTTTTCTTCTTTGGGTATGGCAGGCCCTTTCTTTTCTCTCCTCTCCTTTGTGTGGCCGAAACTCTCTCATGGTGGAGATAGCTTTGGTGGCCGGATCTAAGAAGGAGAAGAAGGAGAGAAAAGAAGCCTCTTTTCTAGCATCCCTTGGAGCATGGTGGTGGTGGCCGAACCTCTTCATCCTAGAAGAAGTTTTGATGGCCGAAACTTACAAGGAAGAAGAAGGTGCTTGGTGGTTCTCATCTCGGAAGATCGTTGCCCACACAACGTCCGAGGTTAGAAGAGAAATACGGTAGAAGATCAAGAGGTTTTTTCTAAAAGGTATAACTAGTATTTTTCTTTCCGCATCATACTAGTTACTTTTGGAAATAATACTAAATACAAGAGGTATACGATTCTAGTATTTCGAATTTGTTTTCGATATAGTGTTCTTTTGTTTTTCTTTTCCTTGTGATTTGATTGTTCTTTTCGGTTAACCTAAAGTTATTTTAGGAAATTAAATATTAGCTTTCCATAAAAGGTTTTGTCTAGTCGGTGGTGGTTGCTCTCATATCCAAGAAGGCCATGTGTCTCGCCACGTCAGTACTGGGAACCAATTATGGAAATTAATATTTAATGAAATTAATAACTTAAGGTGATTTGGGTCGAACGTGTTAAGTTCCGCAGGAGATCCAAGTCTAAACCTAAAAGAACAAATAGATTAAGTTTTGGATCAAACGTGTTAAGTTCCGCAGGCGATCCAAAATTTAATTTAAAAGAACACATGGTAGCTAGGAAAAGGTTCAGACCTTTATACAAAATTTTTGTACAGTGGAACCTCTAGGTTTTCCGAGTAGCAACCAACACCCACTAGCTGTAATCTAAGGGGTGGTCCTGTGAAACCACATGGTCATGCCCCCTTCCAGAGCCAAGCCAGAGGCCAGTCGTGCCCCAATGTATGGTTGTGCCCCTCCAAGAGATGGCGACAAATGCCCTGGTTGTGCCCCAAGGGCATAGCCATGACACGGCCCAAGCAAAGATCATGCCCTGCCTATATAAGGGGAGTTCTTCCCCCTTTTGAAGGGGATGAAGGGATTTCCCCTTGGGGAGACCCACTTGGTCAGCATCCAATCTTCATCCGTGCTCCCATCGATGATCCGAAGTTATTTCCGATATTGAGTCCACCTCCAGAAGCTTGGATTGTATCTGAAGTGTAACGCCCACCCTTCTTACCCAAGGGCGGCGCTACGATCTTATACTACTTACGTACATGCTTTAGTTATACTATAACAGCGGAAAATTTTAAATCATTCCTTTTTCTTAAATAAGCATGATATCACATATTCTGATTAGTTCGAATGTGCATATATTGATCATATAATTAAAAATATTAATTTGTCCGAATCGTTCTTGCCGAGCCACCACCACACACATCACTATCTGCTCCTCCTGCTGCTCCGTCGTTCCGAATATCCGTCCCCCATATCTGCGGTACAAGGAAAGTAAGCTATGAGCACTCATGGCTCAGTAAGTTCCTTTCCTACTCACTAAAACTGAATTCATATCATTGCATATCAATATCATGCGAGGTATCATAAGCATACGACATACAAGGGTATCATATTCATATTCATATCATAATATCACATGACATTATATCTAATCATCAGATAATTCAAGCACATATGTAGGCAATGCATCATGAATTTGAAAACTTATACTTATAAGTACTTGAAATTAATATCATCATTAGAGGGGATCCCGGTTTGTACCACATACATAATGCGCGCGCTTCATAGGTAGGTCCAAGGTAGCAAGTCTTGAACCCTACCATGCATACATACTAGGCCCGAGTCTTACTCCATCGACCTAGGGCATTCAGAGGCCCATTACTGACGAGGCCCGAGTCTTACTCCATCCCTACCATGCATACATACTAGGCCCGAGTCTTACTCCATCGACCCCGGGGCGTTTACGGAGCCCACCCTTGGTACAAACCATACAAAAATAACTTATCATGCATAACTATCATATCATGTCCCTAACAATCTTTCATGCATTCCCTTTTTCATTTCTTTTCATTATGTATAGCATTTCCTATGCTATAACATATCATGGCATATTACATAATATAATTTCATTTCTTCTCATTATGTATAGCATTTCCTATGCTATAACATATCATGGCATGTTACGTAACATAATTTCATTTCTTCTCATTATGTATAGCATTTCCTATGCTATAACATATCATGGCATGTTACGTAACATAATTTCATTTCTTCTCATTATGTATAGCATTTCCTATGCTATAACATATCATGGCATATTACATAACATAATTTCATTTCTTCTCATTATGTATAGCATTTCCTATGCTATAACATATCATGGCATGTTACGTAACATAATTTCATTTCTTCTCATTATGTATAGCATTTCCTATGCTATAACATATCATGGCATGTTACGTAACATAATTTCATTTTTTCTCATTATGTATAGCATTTCCTAGGTTTCTTTCCCTTTTTCTTTTATTTTCCTTCATGGCCGAAACCTACCAGTCCTTAAGCTAGGTTTCTTAAGTGGCCTAAAGCATGGAAATCCTAAGTAAATATCATGGCAAAAGTTACTAAGAACATCATACACAAAATTGGATCATAAACAAGCTAGGACTCTTGTGATCTTACATGTCTTATATCATGTAACTAATTTTCTACATTCCAATTAAACCTGAGAGCATTAATCAACTTTCATATCATAATATCACAAGAGGAGGCTTCTTCCTCTTGTGTTGCTCGGCAACAAAAAAGAAAGAAAGAAAAGAGGGAGTGTCTCGGCACCTCTAGGAGAAGAGGAGGAGAGTGAGTTGAGGATGAAGCCACCCCTCCATGCCTATTTATACTAAAATGAGGGGAGGAAAACTTGACTTGATTCATCCTCCTTATTTATTTCTCCTCTTTAATGATAAGAATATTCTAGAGAAATGCTTCTTGAGTTCTCTCTTTTCTTTCCTTTAATTAAAATTCCTATCTCTCCTCTTACAATATCTTCTCCTATCACACTTGGTTAACATATGCATGCATCCACAAGAGAACCAAGGATCAAAACTTGGTTATGTATATTTTTACTTCTTTTTACTTCCTTTTCCTTTTAAGTAAAAAGAATCCTTTCTTATTCTTAACTACTTAGTCCTTTCTCTCCTTATCAATAATTCTCCTATCCCCTTTGATATCCTATACATGTTCCTTACAAGAGGTCCAAGGTTCAATCCTATTTCTCTTCTAACATATTATTGATATTCTTTTGTACATAATAATTCATATATCACCATATTATGCATTATGCATAAATATTTCATACACATATATATTATCTCATATTCCTTCCTTTTGTTTACATTAATTCCATGTATTATAAATATAGATGATTTATATTCTCAACTTTATTTTCTTTCATAAAGTTTTAATCATCTAAATCCTTCCCATCTTAATATTCAACTTAGAATATTTACACCTTCTTTTCACTACCTTCAAACTCTCATTATTCTTACTTTCTTATCTAGGCTTTCTAGGGGTGTTACATGAAGACCCCAATCTTTGGATTGTATCCAAAGATCTTAATATCTTTGGGTTCTTTTCCTTACTTTATAGAGTAGATCTATCATGTTATAGGATTAAGGGAGTAATTGTGAGATGTGATTGATGTAAACTCTATGGATTTATAAATTTTCCATTTGAATGGCATGTTTATGTCTTGTTCATATTTGATTAAATGTGTGTGTGATGTTATTGTGCTTATATGTCATGTTTGACTAAATGGATATATTGATTACTCACCCTGTAGATGGGATGCATTAGATTGTATGACCGAGGTACCCCATGACAAGGGGTATCCCTTTAACCAGACTTTTAAGGGTGTCACCTTAAAAGGGAGAGCATTTCTTTACAAGGAAACATCTAATTAGACTTAATGGATTATCCCTAATCTTATGTTAATAAGTGTTATGTGTAATCTATCAATTGTATGACTGAGGGACCCTTAGTGACAAATGATATTTCTTTAACCAGACTTTTTAGGTTACCTCTTCTACTTAGTTGCATCAGATAACAATAGGAGTAACACTCCATTACGACCATCATGGGGGAGTGTCGGTATCTAATTAGACTTTCTACATGTGCATAAGGATAGAGAATGGGAGATGGGCAATTCATAGTATATTAATTAACATTACAATGAAATTGAAATCCTAGAATATCCTTTATTGACCAACTCCCTTAAACCAATCTCTTTCTTAATTCTCTTCTCTCTACTTCTCCTTCTCTCTTTTAGTGCATAAACCTACCAACAGATCAATCATTTAGATAACTAATTGTGGTAAGTCACTAGTGTTTAACTCAATCCCTTTGGGATCGATATTTAATTACACGACTAAACCATACACTTGTAATTAGACAACACATGTCAATATTTTTTGAGTAATTTGAATCATAGGACAAGGAACAATAACTTGGACTAGTTGTGATATAGTCAGCATAGTAGGAATTAACACATAAACTATGTCTTGAATTAATTGGGTAAAAGATGAGTGAAAGGAACAGAAGCACTAATAACTGTAACTACTAAAGGGTTTAGAATATGTTCTAAAATCAATTATGATTTTTTGATCAATTAGGGGTTATGATGTATTATTATGTGGCACTCATAATCTATTCATAATTAATGCTTAATTATGAATGGCCAACTTAACCAGAAACCTATTAGGTCACACCCACTACGAGTATATCTTAAAGACCAAAAAATAAGTTAGAGAATAAGATTCTCAAAGAGAGAGAGATAAGTCTGGTTAGACTAGGCAAAAGATAAATATGGAAAGTATTTGCTGTGCTAGAAACATTATTGGCCACGCCTCTTGGAGGCGAGTTAGGTCTACTCATGCAACATGGGTTTGAGTTTTGTTCACACCTCTTATAGGTGAGTCGGGCCTACATATGTGATATGGGCTTAGGCTTGTTCCTCAAGCCTTAATAAAAAAGTATATAAAGACCTCTCAATGGGACAAAGGGCTTAGGTTTTATTTTTCTCCTCCTCTTGGTTTGTGCCATTGGATTAGTTGGCCAACTTCCCTTGTGTGAGGATGGCTTCTCCTCTTGTATCGCCGGCCTCTCTCCCCTTTGTGTCATCTCTTCTATTTAGCTAGTTCCAAACAAAGACACAACTTGTGGCTTGCAAAGTCATCTTAAAAATATCTCAGCATGGATACTAATGAAGCCAAGTCTTGTGAGGTTTGCTAGATGATTTCTTTTCATCTAACATCATCAGAAAGGTATAACTTCTAAACAACCTTTTTGATCTACGTTTATGTCTTGCACATGTATTAGCTTGTTTATTTCGGATGCATAAAAAATTTCAAGCAATCTGCCACTGCCTGTTTTATGGAAAACATAGGTTTTGTATCTCGAAATCCCCAACATTATAGCCCTTCCAACCATTAAAATTAATTGGAGAGCACCCAATCATTAGGGTGGAATTACCACGACATGGTCGTGACCATGTCTTTTGACCTGGTTAGCTCTGGTGGTAAAAGTCATAGCTATGCCCAAGAGACACAGTTGAGTCTGGTTCTGGTTTTATTACAACAAGCATAGTCGTGCTTGAGTGGCATGGTCCTGTCTGGGGTACTAATCATCCAGGTGGAGAAAGGCATGACCGTGTCTTATTGGTTGCTCCTTGTAGTGGAGAAAGGTACAACCATGCTTGGGAGGCACGATCGTGTTTGGCGACTGGCTCCTACGGCTATTCCTTCAATAGTGAAAGGTACAGTCATTCTTGGGAGGCACAACCGTGTTTGGGAAGCACAACCATGTCTTCTGTTGGAGATGTCATTTTTCTCCTTTCTTCCATTAACTTTAATTGGAGGAACATGCCCATGTCATGGGACACGACCAAAGTGTGTTCCTTGCCATAACTTCTCATTCTAAGGCCTAAATATTTCATTTTTACTCTGAAAACACGTCCTATCAATGAAAAATATTAAAAAAAAAAAAAACAGTTCTCCAAACTGAAAGAGTAAAATAGGTAAAAAAAAAAAAAAGTAAGATGCAAGAATGATAAATATACTCATGAAATGCCACAAAATGTATGCTAAACAATGTTTAAAAAAAATATGTAAGAAATACAAACATCAAAGCAATCTAAAGGAACCACAGCGCAAGCAAATCAAAGATCTCTTCTGTAAAATTATTTATTTACATTGTATTTACTTTCATTTATATCTTTGTATTTTTATTTATGTTTCTTATAAGAATAGGTATTGTAAGAGGTTTCTCTACCTCCGAAAGGTGAATGAGGAGGAAGAATAGTGGTGTTACCACTTGGAATCTAGGTCGTGGAGTCGAAATCGGGTGTTCCAAACCAAATAAAATCTCATATTTGTGCTTGTGTTCTATTTGTGTTGTTTCATTTATATTTTCGCCCACAATAACTTTATGTTGACAAGCGCAAATTCAACAATCAAATCGAAATGTGTTATTCATCCTCCTTCTAGCAACATCAAGAGTCCAACAGTTACTTCTTTCATCTTCCTCTAGTCTCATGCTTGAAAGGTTGTTAAGCCTCTTCAAAGCCATATGCTCTAGTATCAATTATAGGATCATGTATGCGACTAAAGGGGGGTGAATAGGTGTGCTTATCGATTTTGGCAATTATTCAATTGTCTCCTAGTTTAAATAAATTTTAAAATAAGATAAAAATTAGTTAAATATAAATAATGATATAGTAGATGATTAAATTTGATGGTCAAAAGGATGATTTATATAGTTGACCTCACGTATTTGGAAAAAGGCTTAGTTGTTGTTGTTCGATTGTCTCTATATTTTGTTAGTTTAAATAGTGAAAATTAAAATAAAAGAATAAACATAAAAGTAGAGACAACAATATCACAATTTTACGTGATTTGGAATCCGTGGTTCATACTTCACGGCCTATGACCTTTTGGTGGGTTAACCCCGATTAAACGGTTGTATTTTCCTCTTTTTGGATACCTTTCAAAGGCGAAGAAATCTATTACAATTTCTATTCTTTACAACAAATACAAAGCACGCAAAAAATACAATAAGAAAACAAAATAATAAAGTATAATGTGACGATAGAAAAGTTATAAAAGATCATTGTAAATCGCTTTTGGTCGTTGTAGATTTTGCTCGATTATGCCCAGGAATCCAGCGACACTCCCTCTAAAACTGAACATGAGCAATTATGGCTATATCTCCATGAAATCAATGTATATACCTGATTTTGGTTGACTAAAATTGCTTCTTGGTCGACCAAAATCACAGCAACGTAGATCGTCTTTTCTAGATCTGGACCTCACTGTCGCTGATTCGAAATTTAGTACACTAAAATGCCACTTTGGTCGATCAAATTGGATAAAATTCAAGACTTATTATTCTGTTATCATTTTAGTCGACTAAATATTAATTTAGTTGAGTAACTATTTTAGTTGACTAACTTACCATATTTGGTCGACTAAATTGAATGAACTTCAAAACCAAAGCTTTTGTTAACATTTTAGTCGGCTAAATTATTATCTTTGATCGACTAACTATTTTAGTCAACTAAATTACCATATTTGATCAATTAACTTTCAGGTCATCTGTAATTGATTAGTTCTTGGTTTTTTGGTCGACCAACCTACTATTTTTTAATCGATCAACTCTCTAATTTTTGACAAAAATATATATTTAATTTTCACACTTTGAGATTAGAAT
This sequence comes from Zingiber officinale, assembly GCF_018446385.1. Lineage (NCBI taxonomy): Eukaryota > Viridiplantae > Streptophyta > Magnoliopsida > Zingiberales > Zingiberaceae > Zingiber > Zingiber officinale. The sequence goes on along the minus strand of NC_056007.1, from coordinate 36,845,675 downwards.
CCTCTTAACTCATTTAGAAGTCTGGCTTTCCATTGACAGAGTTGCCCAATCTTATTGGCAAGACTTCCACTTGTCCAACGTCACTGCTAGGACTATCGCTTAACCTCACTACTAAGGCTTCCACTTGTCCAAGTGTTCGATCACTTTAATTTACTTGGACTTTCTCACACATGCTTAACCTTGGATCAACATTAACCTATCAGACTTTCTATCAATCGTATCTCTAAAATTTAACATCTCATCTACAACCACTTGACATATTACTCAAACATCCAAATTTTAAACAATGGTCAACCTTGATTAAAAGCCGTTGCACCAACAATAAAGTTTACACCAATTGTATTCATGGAGTCATGTTTCTTTCGTAGCCACGATAGAGAGGCAATTGCTTCCGTGGGCTACATCAACCCAAATGAGAAGCACCAGGTTGCAAGGTAGAGGAAAACCCTCAATTATTCCCGTGTGGAAATCCACGACAATTTAACTAATACAGCCCGTCTGAATTTCAAATTTTGGATCACTCTTCACGTGTAAATTTTGGATTTTCAGTTCCATTTCCATTTTTTCTTTCTTTCTCAATAAAGCCCAACTTCATGCTCAGCCTCGAGCACGATTACTTGACAAGCCCCGATCCAAACTTGGGTCTTGCATTAGTTTATCAGATAGACGCTACCAGAGGATGAATCAAAACCCAAAAACTATCAGTAACAAATCATATTGTACAATTGCTCTCGATTGGATAAAGCATCAGTACATAGCATTAACAGGTGCGCAAAGAGCTTCAAATGCTTTAACAGAAAATGTGGAAGGGGAAGATCACATCGTTGCAATAAGATGTCCGATTAAACTACAATTAACTTTTGCATATTTGTATACAAGTGAAATGTTTGAAAAGGTTCAGGAAATCTTATATAGCATGTGAAATTTAGAGCAAAACTGCTAGGGTCGAGCATTGTTGCCAATACAGTTTACAATACCAGGGTGTGGCTAACAGACCTTTCCGCTGGCAAATTAATCATCGACCTATTCCTATTTCCTTGGTAAAATTTCTTAGTGTTACATTGATTAAGCACACCATTTTACTAGCTTCAACAAGCTTCATGCACGCCCTCAGTTTGTCATTAATTGAGCCAATCCACAGCAGCAAGCTAATTCAACTCCAACAAAGACAGAAGAAACAACATTGAGCCCTTCTGATGCCTCCGGCAACAACCAAAAAGCTGATCAATCCAAGATGATGAATCTTCTACGGCTTTAGAGCAGCAGTCTCCTGTAGGCAACAAATACTGATACTTAAGTCCATATTGCACTTGGATATACAAGCTGGAACTAAGGATTTAGATTGGTCTCTTTACCAAATTCTGGTCCAATGTAAGAATTCTTAATATTAGTACAGAATCAAGAAAAAAAGTCGGATATCAGGACCATAGTACAACTATAGTTATATGCATATATACTTGTTAGTAGATGGCTTGAACCAATATCTACGTTTGTATGATTATTCTGTAAAAACCACAATGACCATCAGAAAATTGTGAAGATGTTCTACAATAAACAAGGGGATTTGCACCATACAGGGTGTGAAGAGCACACACCTCGAGTATCAAAATCTTATGTTCTAAGATTTTGGAACTGTAACATTTAATATCTTTACGTCCTGATAAGGCTTGTCATTCTTATCAGTCTTAACCTTCTCTATTGCCTGTAGAGATACATCAAAAGAAAGAACTTCAGGAGATCAGAAATAGTCATAGAAGATATAGCTCACAGATTAGTGTACCTGAACAACATCCATTCCCTTCACAACTCTACCAAAAACAGTATGCTTATTGTCCAACCATGGAGTAGCCACTGTGGTAATGAAGAACTGAGAACCGTTGGTAGCTGGCCCAGCATTTGCCATTGACAGTGTGAAAGGTCTGTCATGTCTTAAGCTGTAAACCGCAAACAAGTATAACATCAATTGCATGTATTGTCATAGTAAAAGCTTATAGAAAGAATTGTATTGTGATGATTGATGCAGCGGGTATTCACCATCCTTAACACAAAAACAAATAAAAAACAGAAAGGACATTATTTTAGTGAATTTTCAGCATAAGAAAATCCGAGAGCATGAGTTCGTAGCCATCACTCTCATGCAAAAAAGCAGATGATAATCCACTTCATCATACTTATTCCTTGATTCACATCATACTTAAACTAAAGATAGACCACTAACATGTTTAGTGTGGAAGTGTCTCCAACTACAAAAAAGTAACATAATGCCCTGATGTGCTGCTAAATGGGTATTTCCATGGTTAGCCATTTTTAATTAAATCATGACCAATCAGATCAAGGTTTAAAATTTTGACCCCCTAAGTTTCAATATATGACTGGACTGGAACGATACAATTTTCAATTTTGGTACCATATCGTGTGGTGCTGATACAATTTCATTACTTCTTAAAATATAAATTATATTAATTAAAAATATTTTTATTAATATTTGATCATTATAGATTCTTATTATTAAGTTATATTTGAGATGTTAAATGTTAGTTTATATTTTGATATTCTTATTGAGAAAAAGTCCATTTAGGTTAACTGAAGTCCGTTAAAAGGTTTATGCTATATTTAATTTAGATATATTTTGATTAGATCAATTTAAAATTAAATCAAATATATATATATATAGGAATTTGTTATACTAGGTGCCAATGTTGCGTGCCCAGTGTCCATGACTGTCACATGGGCTCCGCTTTCATGTGGGGCGCCCCTCAAAGTCACGGACACGGGGCGCACCTTGCATAATATATATATAGATAAAATTTGTTAGTAGTAATATATTTTATAAAGTTTAAATTTATTTTTTTTATCTAAGAAGGGAAAAGGATAATCATCTCAAAAGGTTTTGTTTTCCCTCTATTTACCTTAAGAGGCATTTTTTTTCTTTGTTTATTTGATGGAGAAAAAAAAATATAATGAATGAATGAATGAAGAAAAATTAATAAGAAAAAAATTAATCGATAAAAAGAGAAAAAAAATTAAGAAGGGGAAATTTAATAGGAACAAATAAATAGTTGTTTAAAAAATAAAAAATTCAACCTCTAAAATAAAAAATTAATTAAATTTTAAAATTAAAATAAAAATTAAAAAAATCAAAAGATGAAAAAATCACGGCTACTGCCGCAAGTGGCGCCCCTCGCAGAGGCCGGCGCGACACGCAATTTAATTTCTTGAATAAAATGACATTTCAAAAACTGGAACAGAAAATAATTGCTCACGAACACACCGCCTTAACACTATAAATATGCTCAATATTCTTGGGTTGCCTAAATTAACTTTATTCTATGTGACAATTTATTTATTTTTTACTTTGCAAACAATAATTTCTTTTGTGCTACAATATGAAGAGACTACTAGACTATTGAGAATTATCTCCATATGATCAACATCTTCACTTTTCAAATTATGTTGAGACATCGTCAAAGAAATTGGATATTTAGGAGAATATGGTAGGTCTAACTCTAAATTCCACAAGTGTACTTTTTTACTTCTCTTATCGTATTTCCTTTTACATAATTTGGAGTTTGTCTATTTTTATTAGACATGTTGTCGGTACTCTAGGAAAGAGCATGTGTAATTTTTTTTTTAATAGGTAAATGTCATTGCATTAACATGTCAAAATGTACAATGTTGGCCATGCATGCCAACTCATGTCCGAGTTAGACATCCAAGGTCCTGTATACATGTACTTGCACTTTTCTAAAAATCCCCTCTACATCAATCCTCACCTCCTCAAACATGCTTCAGTTCCTTCCATCCATACATGGTCCCTCGTAGTGCTGCTTGAAAACCCTGGGCATCCTCTGGTAAGTGGACATATATTGGTGCATGTGCAGCCACATCATGATCCTCCTCCATAGCTCAGCAATAGGCCGGCATCTAAAGAATAGATGCTCTTGTGCCTCCTTGCTGCTCTACAGAATGTGCACCTCTTGTCTTCCATAAAGTCCAATCCTGTCTATGGTGGGGAGCCTCCAGTTCGCTAACAATTATACTGTGAATGCATGCTTAGTTGTACATAGCTCTTCCAAACCATTGATGTCCATGACTCCTGATTTTCTAAAGAAGTCATATACCCAGCTTTCTTACCATGTGTAGTTTACTTCTTATATTACGTGCTTTGGGATTATGATCCCTTCGATAAGGGATAAACCATATGGATGCTGTGAATTCTAATTTTTCTAAAATAGTTCAAAAGTGGAGTAGGTAAAGTTGTTGTCATGTGACCAAAAGGTCACGGGTTCGAATCCTGGAAACAGCCTCTTGCAAAAAGCAGGGTAAGGCTGTGTACAATGGATCCTTCCCCAGGACCCCGCATGGCGGGAGCTTCGTGCACTGGGCTGCCCTTTTTTTTTTTAGTTCAAAAGTGGAGTAGGTCACCAAATGGGCATGTGCTTGAAGTTACTCAAAGAACATATCTGCTGCAGTTTGTTCTTAATAGCAGATTTTTTCCATGCAGTAGATTGTTCCTTCCAGTGAATAATCAGATCTCATCTTCCACTGATCAAATCCAGTGCCTTTCCTTGGCCTTCTTCTTAACAACAAAAATCCGGTGCCTTTCCATGACCTTCTTAACAACAAATTTATTTCTGCATGTTCTCTCCTAGTGTTCCAGTAGAAGATTTATTCCTGCAGTGAAATTATTTCACATTTCTCTAATCCAGATTAGGTTTTTGCTGGAGATTTTCCAAATTTGCTTATGGCACCAGTGCAGATTTTCTAAGATTCAATCCTGCAGCAGCTTCCTGGATTGAATTTCAGATTTGCCTATTTCTGTTCGGATTTCCTGTTTTGATTCTTGTCTCTACAGATTACAGCTCAGTGAGAGTCTCTTGGATTTTGAGGTCTCATTCTCTACTGAGTGTTCTGTTTTTTCTGGATCTAGAATAATCATTGAAAATTAACTTTTTGTGTTTCCACGAATCTTCAAGAATTTGCTTGGATTTCAATTTCTGATGTTGAATTTGCTTATTTCAGCCTCTGCATTTACTAAAGAATGGCATCTTCCTCTAAGTTCCTCGTATGGTGTTCTTGATAGTAGGGCCCCTACAGTTAATAAACAATTTGAAGAGTATAAACAACTACTTCAGTGACCAAGAATGTAACACCACAGTCAGTGTCATTCTCAGTTCATAGAGGTGGCACAATTGCCCACACGAAACACATCACAAGATCACCTTACATACTTTGTATTTGTATAAAACTCATAACTGTACTGGCACAGTGTGATAACAGTATAAGATTTGAAACCTTGGTAAGCATTGATCCTTATATTATATATTCTGAGAATACAAGAGGAAGATGCATGCTATGTTAGAGACAGAGATAGATTATCTATCACTCTGTATCATCAATGAGATTAGAATTAAACATGACATGCGATAGTTATCACTACTAGGAAAAAAAATTGGAACTGTGACCACCCAAGGTAAAGAACAACTAATAAAGGAAAATCATGTTTCCAAAAGGTCCTTTGCATGTAATGTGCAGTAACATGAGTCAAATCAACATTCAAGTTGCAGAAGCAGTACAATGAAATAGAAACAATTTTCAATTAAAGGGCATATAGACAGTGGACTTTCTGTGACCAGTGAGAGAAAAACTTCTTGTTGATAACATGCAAAACACACCAGAATTAGAATAGCAAAGCTATACGGAAGCTGCAATTAAGTTAATATAGAAGATGGACCTTTTGTGAAACTCATCCTCAAATTCCCTTCCCCATATAGATTGTCCACCAGTGCCATCACCCAATGGATCTCCTGTTTGTATCATAAATCCTTTAATTACACGGTGGAAGATGAGATTATCATAATAACCATTTCGACAATGTGTTGTGAAGTTTTCCACAGTCTTTGGGCACTCTTCTGGATATAATCTCAAGTGAACGTCACCCAGCGATGTGTGTAGCACCTAGAAAGAATAATCAAGTCAAAATAAACAGAGATCACATTCTTTTCTTATATTTTAAATTTTCTAAAAGATAATGTTTATTGTTATGCAAGGTTCAATGAAAATAAAGATACTAGGTGATTGCAAAATTAACTTCACAGTTAAGTCTTATAATTCATGTATAGAAGCACAAAAAAGAGGGAGAAGAAATCACAACCAATTATCTAGGGTTGACTATAGGGTCTTTTATTTTGATAATATGCTCATAGCTGTTAGTAATTCTCAAGTCTATTGGATCTCTCTATCTTAAGTTCATTTTTCTTTGGTCTCCTTTTTGGATTTAATCCTCACCCCTTCATTATCTATCAATTTATCTAGCTATGTATTCATAATCTTTGAGTATGCTATTGTCATCTAAACCTATTTTTACTCATATTTTGAGTTTCCCTTTAATTTTTTGTCATTTTATATCTCCTAATAACTCTGCTCATCCACCTCAACATTTTTATATATAGTAAATTATTTTTTTAATGTGTTGCCTTTACTATTCAACACTGAAATTGCATAAAATTCAGAAATCTCTCTCATTTTCACCACCCAACCATTAGGTGAATGATATCATCATCAATATTCTTCTTGTTGAACACAATCTAGCACCAATTTTAAATCCATCAAATTTACCTATTCCTTTCTAACCATGTATATCCATCAGAAAAAGTATAGTTGCATTAAATGGATTAAGTCTCGCCTGACTTAAAAATGTTTGGTTTCTAAAGCTTATTTCAATAAGTCAGCTTTAGAATTGTCAAAAGTATGCAAACAACAACAAAAAAAAAAAAAAAGCAAGGCTAAATGGTACAAAGATACTGCTGTACGGAGTAACAGTATAAACAAATGTGTTCTTACCACATTATCTGGAAGGGATGTTGTGACTGCTTTTCCTAACTCAGATACTGCCAAAAGTTCTTCAGGTGGGGGCTTCTCATTAAACACATCTCTTCCCTTTGTAGCATCTTCAGGTTCTTCAGGTTCCCTTCGGCTATTTCCAGCAAAATATAATTTTCAGTGAAAAATGCCACAAAACAAGAAAGAGTTGCAATTTCTGCTGATACATATTTCATAGCAAAGCAGAAACTCCAATAGCTTAGATTGAATACCAGTGAAAATTGAAAGATAAATGAACAAACCTGAACAAGTAAATTCTATGTTTCTTAAAAGCACAGCAAAGAAGTGTAGGATCTGTCAAGGGCTCTTTACTCTCGTTGACATTTGCCACTGTTGCAGGAATCTTTCTTACCTTCTTACTACTCTTGTCACCTTGATGTATAGCAATTCTTAAAAATCTATCATTGTTCTCCACTTTTCCAAGTATCCGTGCGACTTTATTTGTATGTAAATTAACAATCTGTAACGTAAAACCAATCAAAATACTGGTAAGGCTAAAATTAATATCCAGCATGAACCCCCCCAAAAAAAAAAAAAAAAGGACACAAAACCACCTCTTTTTTGTCCAGAATTTTTTTAGAAAACTGTTGAGTCATATGATTACTCACTATTATTTAATGCTGGTCATATGTTGTTTATTGTTAATCTTTTTTCTATTGATTTTACCCTCTCTCTTTTTTACAAGGATTACCAAGTATATAAAAAATAAATAGTATGCAAGATGGAAGTAACTTTTGTTGGTGCAATTGACCTCTAGGGTTTCGATGTTTCCAGATTGACTAAGGGTTAATCCAAACAGGACTTGATTTTTGGAAGAGAGAAATCTAGTCAGGACTAGATCACTAGCAAAGAAAGTCCTAACCGAAGATTAGGCAGGTGAGATGTCTACTAGGTGAATAGTTCTACTGGAGGTTAGGTAAGGGAAAGTCCTGCCGACTAGACAGTGAATTCTTAATACTGCTAATACTATTTTATCTTAATGTTTTATATTTATTGTGCTAACTCAGTGTTGCAAGTAAGTTTTAGAAGATCAGGTTTACCAGACACTAAGTGGGACCAAAGAAACTCCAAACAAGTCTGGAGAACCAGATGTTTGGCAGGTAAGGTCAGGTAAGTAACTGGAGGAGAGATCCAGTGAGGACGAGCCCTTGTAGAGCTGTAGACGCTGGTCCAACTTAGATCCATTTTGGAAGTTTAAGTTGAGACTAAGGCTAGATCCTAGTCTTGGAAAAATAGAATCTAATTAATACTGTTATTATATTATTGTGCTAACTCGGTTTTGCAGGTTACACTTTGTTTTGAACTAACGTGTTTTACAGGAGCTAAAATGAACAAGAACAACTCGGGTAAACAGTGATCGGGTAACCTGTTCTATTTGAGGCACCTCGGCTGAAGACCCTTTGCTGAAAGGCGCGGAGGCAGCTCCCATGTGGTTGGAGGTGCCCTGGAGCTTGGCACGGAGGCACCTCAAAGCGCCTGGAAGACGCCCTCAAGTGGATAAAAGTCGCAATCCGCGCGACTTATCACGACTAAAGCTTAAGGAATCAAATTTACACCTGGAGGCACTTCGGATGGGGTTGGATGCATCCTCAACATTGCTTAAAAGAACCGTTCGACCAGCTACTGAAAATCAACTTCTTCCCGAGCTAATATGACTCATCTGCTGCTCCAAGCACACCATACTGTTGCTACGCTACTGCTCCGTGGCATCCAACCGCTGCCTATATACATACATCGACAAACGAGCTCGTTCAGACTCTATACTCCTAAGTTATGGTAATGATTTTATATTTTGTACATCTTTCATACTTGCAAAAAGAAAGTGTAGGTTGTTATACTTTTTCATTTTTTGTACTTGTACTCGATTCACTCTTCTGACGATTCCGAAAGAGGCTTATAGTGGATTGCCCATCGATACGATCTGAAAGATCGTGGATCTTGGAGCAAGAGTCGCAGAAGTCTTCAAATTAAGTAACCGGCCGAGTCTCGTGTTCTGCTTCTCATGTTTTTTTTTCTTTCTTTCCGCTGCACTTTGTTTTAAATTATTAAAAGACGTTGTTTTTAAAAACACACGTGATTCAACCCCCCCCCCCCTTCTCACGTGTGCATCAATCCTACAACTTTTACATATAATCAACCAATAACTGGTGGGCGATCTAGATCCAAATTAATATTGTCCAGACCATTAAGAGACTGAAATCAACACAAGAAGACATCACAAAATACTTTCTTCCACTACAGAAATCTCTGCCTGAAATTATCTTGTGAAAGAGCATGATAAAAAAAGATTCATTGTCCTTACTTGATTCATGAGTAAGAGAAAGGAACTGTCCCTCCCATAAGTAAACAACCACAAAGTAAGAGGAAATGTATTGTGTATACAACCAATCAACCCTCTGGAACTATGATTAGGATATGAGAAGAAGAAAGCAATAAGAACAAAAATCAATTTATATAATTAGTGATATAACCAGTAGAAAACAGGACAATTGAAGCAATAACTAAAAATTAGAATCTTACTTTTATGCCAAGAAGAGTTGCATAAATAATAAAGTTACAGCTCTCATCAAAAATTGCATTTGGCTGTGGAACATTTTCGGTCTTCTCTATTTCCTTCTCAACGGCCATTCTTCGCCCAAAATCAATAGCCTCAAGGCGATACAAAGGAGCATCACTCCGCTGTAGATCTTGTGCCACCTGACATGAATAATTCAAAATACTTGAATCCTAGCAATGGTTTATCTCAATGATAGCTTCTGAGTGATGGTAAAAAAAGGTTACCTCGAGAGATTCATCATACACACGCCTTAGTTTACCAGTTTTGAACCAAAATACACGAATCCTGCGATCTGGAGATGTTACGGAAAACTGACTGCCATCTCGGCTTACCTTATGAATGGAATCAAGGAATAAACAAACAACAAAAAGGAATATATCGTATACAAAACACACCATTCTAATTGGTCATTTAAACTAAAAACATTATAGTGGGGTACAAGACAAGATATGGTTAACTGCAATACCTCGATGGCAGAAACTGTTGTCTTGCACTTTGCAATCTCAAACAGATTTGTGTCAGTTTTAAACTTAAAACTTACACTGCAAGCAAAAGAGAGAACATAGATGGTCAATATCTAATTCCTATTTTGATCAAACCATCCTATTCACTATAAAGATAGCCCATGGGTTTTTCACAATAGATAAGACATGAAGAGTATTATTTGCAAGATGAAAAAGACAGAATCCTTTTGTGCAATGTTCAACTGCTATACTGGTAAAACACATAGTACCAACCCAATTTCAGGAAATTGAAGCTTATCAGAACACCAGTATTCAATAATCCCTTTAGCGTCGCTTGATATGACAATATCATTCACATGATTGTACTTCATAACTTTTATGGGTCCCATATGAATCTGCAAACAGAAGATAAAATATATATACTTGGTGAAAATGCTGAGCAAGAACTGTTGCATCTGAAGCTTCGGAGTAAAACGGTCTAACTTCAAGTTTCTTCTAATGCTTTAAGTGAAAAGTATTGCATTACCTCTTTTGAGATGATAGGTTCATTTGAACCTTCACGCACATCATATATTCCAACAAAAGCAGAATTATGATCACTAATTGCCAGCTTGGCCTTCACATCACCCTGCCGATATACCCATTCGACTGCACCAGGCACATATGGGAGGCGCATCATAAACATCATATCATAGTTAACAACATCATAAATCTTTATGAATGGATCATTGGATATTGTACAACAGAGTAAGCCATCAACACTAACCTGCATTACTGAACAAACCATGATTAAAAGGAATCCAATTTATCATGAAGTTGGAAGTAAACAATACTATGAGATCTCTAGTTCATAGTAGGACTAGGAAATACACATGCATCCTGTTGGTAGTACAAATATCAGTTTTGCCATTTGAAACTTTTGATGTCACGAAAAGTTTATTAAAGTTGGTGGCCTTACAAGTCATCTCTCTCTTAGATGTATCCATAGTACAACCACTAGTCTATGTCTTTTACTTCGATAAACTATTACTAAACATTTATTATTAGTGTAAATGCATTTCGTACATAAACTACGTCCTATGCAATTGGTTATACAAACATATTTTGTAATCACATGCATGAAGTTGCATAGTGTGTTATTTAAGCCCCATACGAATTAAATTAACAAAGACTGCTAGAATGCCACAAGCTAGAGGCAGAGACAGACAGATTTAAATGAGCTTAAGTTAGATGGTCTATTTCGATCAACCGATGGTGAAGCAGTACTAGAAGCTTACAATGTCTACATGTAAACATTTGAGAGAGAAGACATAGAGGTGCCACCAAGAATCTGAAATCATACTAGTTCTAACTCAGATCAAAAAGTAACCAGTCATCAATAAATATTATTCATATAGTAAAATTACCAATACACCCCTTGATGTTACATAACTACAAATGAACACTAACATTTTATATCGATTTTAACTGAGTAAATCTAGGAGTGCTTAATTTTATTCATAGAGAATGAGAAATGAATTGCTAATGATCAACCATTTTGGCGGGTGTTGTAATTTGATCATACATCAGTATGGAGGTTTTGGGAGAATGGTAGATTCTCTCGAATGTTTTGTGGAAGGATTATAGTGATATTGTATATAGTGTGTAGCAAGGTAAGATGTTGTGGAATTTTTTTTTTTTGGTTGTTGGTTTGTGTTGATGGATGGTTATGAATTAGTGTTGATTGTTTGATGGTTTAATGCATGGTTATATTATATTAAAAAAAAATCTAAGTCGATATCAAATATTCAAAAAAAATATCATATTGGATTGGTAGGATCAGAGAAATGCAAATGGCTAATAAGAAAATCAAAAAGGGAAGAGTAAAACAATTTAATATATGAAATAATAAATGTTAGACATCCAATGTTCATTAAATATAAAACATTAAATATGAGACAGAATATCTTAACCCTTAGTAACATATATCATTAATAATAAATAGAAGAAATAATATAACTACATTAGTTTCAGACAATATATTATCATAATATCAATAGTATCATATTATATTATGTCAAAAATATTGATCTTCTTATTACTTATTTTATGTATTAAATAATATATATTATTAGTATTATATACAGATTAATTAAAATAATAAAACTCACTTAGAAGCAATACACAAACCAAGCATTATCCCACTAGGTGGGGTCGGCTACTTAGAATCAATAAAATATTATAAGATATTAAGATCATATTTATGAATATAAGTTAATCAGATAATAAAATTAAATTATTATTTAAGATTCTATATTGTTGAGAGAATTTAGATTTCCTGTTTCACAAAGATCCTTAAGTAATCCTTTCTATTTGTATAGATTATTCATATGAATATTACACATAAGCCCATAGCCCTTACATATTTCCATATAACTCCCTAGCACTCCCCCTCAAGGTGGTTTAGAACAAGTTAACTTGCTATAAATATGTAGAACAAATGTACACAAAATAACGCACAGAAAGAAGATAGATCTAAGTTGAGATGTTTACATAATGACGCATGCAGAGAGACTGAGAGAGCAAGATTAATTGGCTTGAGGACTTTAAAAAATGACACACAAAGAGAAGAGAGATCAGCAGAACGATGAGTCACAAAGGGGGGACACACCACTTGATGGTTAAGTGAGAGGCTCAGGCAAATAAGGGGTTGTTGGATGGCCTAATAGAAATAAATAGGGTTGTTTTCTAAATGAAGTGGCAACTCATAAAAAGTTATAGATATACATACAATTTAATAGATAAATAAGTGAGTGTTAAGATGATAAGATTAGAAACTATTAAAAAATTTACCTAAATGAATCTATTTAGGAAAATAATAATAAAATAATTAATAATAAATAAGAAAATATATTTATTTGAATATACAAAATTTATTAGAATTTTTAGAATTTAAAATGAATTTATGGATATTTTATCAAGATAAATCTTTTAGGGTTTAGGAAAGTCTCTTTGACTTATCCTATTTAAGTGAGCAGTTGATTGGATTTAAACTTAGGTTCTAATTGTTAATCCCTAGGTTTAAATTAATCCCTTCCCTCTTCATTGCCCCGCTCTTGCACACGCTCACGGTGCTATGCGCCCAACCATCGAATGCCTTTGCCCTGTGCCCATGCACCGTCGCCGCACCAATCGCTTGTCTTCCTAATCGTCTGTCGTCGCCCAATCCCTTCCTTGACGCGCGCGGGCCATTGCCACAAGTCGTTGCGTGCTGCATGCGTTGCCACTGTTACCCCCATCTCCCATCACCGACCGCATGCCACGGTCGGCCGCCTGCCACCATTAGTTAGGGTAAGAGTTAAAGTTTAATTATCGTTAATTAATCATAGTTGGTAATTGTACAAGGATTAATTAATTAAGTTTAATAGATTAATCAATCATGAGGTTAATTTATTTAACAGGATTTATTTGGATTTAATGTTAATGATTTGATTAATTAACGGATCTATTAATTAACTGATTTATTAGTTGATTAGTTAATAGATTAATTTATTCAATTGAATTATTTATAAGTTGAGTAATTGAATGATTTTAGTTATTAGGTTTATTAATGCCGAATGATAAATTTGTTTGAATTAAATGATCAATAAAGATTTATTTAATTAATTACTCAGTTTGATAATTAATGATTAATATGGTTAATTGATAGATAATTAATTAAATTTTTTATTATTAAATTAATTAATTTATTTAAGCTATTGATCCGTAAGTTATTTGGACACATTATTTAATCATATAATTAGTTGAAATTTACTTTGTCTAACCACGTTAATATGAAATTATATAATTGATTAGACTTAATTAATAAAGGTTAATTGGATCATTAATTGATTTAAGATTTAGTAACAGATTTTGATCAATGAATTAATAAATTGATCAATTAATAAGTTGCCTTATTTAAAAATTGATTAATCGATAGGATGAGTAATCGATAGACTAATTAAGACGATTATTAATTAGAATCAGAGGAAAATTTAAACTAATAATCAAACTGATTTGATTTTACTGCTAGGATTATTCTAGCACTTAGATTGGCTTCGTATCTTGTACTTTACGATTCAAGCTTGAAGCAGGCCTTTGACTTGAAGACGGTTAGGACATTCTACAATTGAGATAAGTAGCTCCTCCTTTGTCTTCTTTATTTTTTTATTTTTTATTTTTTCTATTTATTTTGTCTCCTTTGTCTTCTTTAGATTTTTTTATCTTAGTGCATGATTTTCTTTCATTTATGTTGCTTAGGTAGAATTTACGTGCTTACCTTGACTCTACTTTATTTGCTTCTTAAGTTTGATACTTGCTTGTTTGCACTTATTTTAGTCTATATTGATATCTATACAGTTTCATTGTACTTCATGTTTGGATTTTTTATATACATATGATACTATCAGACCATAGTGTAGCAAGTAGAGCTTTTACTATTGGATGTAATTGTTACTGCTTGTTATTATTGCTTTGTATGTGTTATATACTTTATCTGTCCACGAGACCGTCTGTGGTAGCGTGCTTTCCCTACAGTCAATAGCTAGATAGCTACCTACACACCTTGTCTACCCACAAGACTCGTCCGTGATAGAATATTTCTCCCGCAGACAGTAGCTACTTATATATCTAGATTGTCAATCCATGGTAAAACATTTCTCCCACAATCCGTAATTAGATAGCTACCAATATATATCATGTTTGCCCACCAAACCCATCCATGATAAAATGTTTCTCCCACAAATAATGACTATTTACTTAACCTAACTGTCCATGGAACCCATCCATGATAAAGTGTTTCTCCCGCAATAAGTGTTTGTTATATGCTTATTATGAATTTGTTTGTGTAGGTTCTTGTATACCTGGTTGAGCAGGTTAGTCGAGGGGTTATATTGTTTATGCTTTTGTTAACATATGATTATATTGGTGCACTTATTTATGTTAGTAAATAAATGTTTCCTTTGATCTTCTTACCCTATGTAGTTCATGCACTATCATTCTTATACTCACTGAGTCGTTTTACTATCTCTTGCTTTTCCTTTGACTTCGAGGTTAGCAGGTAGAGAATGTGTCATGACGCTCAAAGGTCCTGACTGTCGGTCCCACTATAGTTTGGATTCTCTTTTTGGATTGCTTGGTTTTGTTTCGACTGCCTTTGTTTATGGTTTTCTTCCCTTATTGAAACTTTGAGTTTTTTTATAATAGTAAAACTTTTATCTTGTTTAATATATTCACATGTACATATACATGCTCGCATTAGCTTTTAAAAACTTAGTAATTTTATATTGCATTGGTGTTTGTAATGGTTTTAATTGGTTCTGTATCGATTATTTTCTATATTGTCACTAGGAGTATTGTCCGATCTTGCGGATAAATATACCCTCAAGGCGTGACAATTCATTAGTATCAGAGCTTAGATTACGATTTCGAATTGTGGGTTTTGTGTTTTGGAATTTCCATCTTGTTTCAATTTATGGTTTTTCAAGTTTTAGGACATCAAGGCAAGCAAAGGATATCTCTTAACTATAGGAAATTAATATTACCTCCCGTCAGTATCTTAACTTTTTGTTTTGACTACTTTTAGTTAATTGTTAGATGGGTTTTAGATCATAGAAAATTAAGATAAAGCTAGTTATACTCTCTCATTTAGTTGGTTATGTACCTTTCTATTAGGTACTCATTTACTTGGTCATAGTAGGTATGTCACCTAGTGAAATAGCCCCTACTCACAGTCGTGGTCTAGGGGGGCCTTCAAAGTGACCAGACACTATGATACCCGACCTTGATGTAGAGAATATAGATTCTTGAGGCATCAATTGATATCGAGTCGGAAAGCAGGGGTCGGAGCCATCAACCCCTATTGGAGATCAAGGAACAAAGTCTCAATGAGCACCAACAAATGTACCTGCCACTATCAATTGGGTAATAGACAAAGAGCGTATACCAATACTACCCTAGTCAATAAAGGATCGATATATCTTATTCCATGGAGATTTTGACCATGGACCGCTTGTACCTTGTTGGCGTACCTTGCTGGATAACCTAAAAGGTACATTCTGATATATGACCTGCATCGATGCGAAAAAGATAGAGCTAGCTTCTTATCACCTACGAGGCCAGGGCACCACATGGTGGAAAACGCAAAAGACGATCTTCGTGGAACAAAACATCACATGGTGATTATTTTGAGATGCCTTTTAAGAGATAGTACTTCTCTGTCTCCTTTGGTATAGCTCTTTGCAATAGTGGTTAGACAAGGGATTCATACATCCTAGTATTTCCCCGTGGGGAGTCCATGTTCTTGTTAAAAAAAAGGATGGATCACTGAGATTGCGTACGGACTATAGACAACCTAATTTAGTAACCATCAAGAATGAATACCCTTTGCCGCGAATAGAGGATCTATTTGATCAACTCAAGGACACGTGTGTACTCTAAGATCGATTGAAGATTGGACTATCATTAGCTAAGTAAGGAATGCAAACGTGCAAAAGACGATATTTTACACACGGTACAGACATTTTGAGCTTTCGGTAATGTCGTTTGGGCCATTTTTATGGATTTGATGAATGGTCTTCGTAGAGTATTTGGGTCAATTGTCATCATTTTATAGATGATATTCCAACCTATTCAAGATCAAAGGAGGAGCATAAATTGGTGATCAACACACTAAATTCTTAAGTAATAAACGGGATTCAGGACGGCAGACAGATTGTTCACACGATGAAGAAGAGAGCCTCTGATTTCAAGGACAACTATGTACTCTTGAGGCGAACCCAGTTAAAGAAGACCTACTCCAAGAAGTATATCGATCATGATTCGCGGTTCATCCTAGAGGTACTTGTATCAAGACCTAAAACACTCTTACTGATGGAACAATATGAAGGACATTGAGGACTTTATAGCATGATGTTAACGTGTCAACAAATGAAGGCAAAACATCATACTAATAGGCTTACTTTAGAAGATATTTTACCGGAATGGAAAGATTAACCAAATCCGTTCATTTCCTACTGATTCATAAGAATGATTTTTTGGATTGCTTAGCAGAGTTTCCAATGACTTAAGTCTACATTGCTTTCTTTTTAGTGCAGCATTCCACCCTTAGATAGACAAATGGATATAACGCACCATTCAAACACTGGAGGATCTACTATAAGCATGCACATTGAACTTCAGAGACACCTGAGAAGACTATTTACATCTAATGGATTTTACCCACAACAATTAGCTGGACAACAATATGGAAGTAGTGAAAGCATGGTGGACTCCTAACCAGCAGAATAATGATTATCTATTTTAGAAGTAGATCATCATGTAGTTTTTAAAGAGAACCTTACTCCCTAACATTTAGGAACTTTTCAAGATACTAGAATGGATTAGTAGGGGCATACTACCTAGTTGCTACGCCATAGTTTTAGCCAAAGCATATTTATAATACGAAAGTGTGCACTTTGTTTTACTCGTATTGCAGAGTATACGTTAGTGTTATTACACCTTAAGTAGGAAATCTGGGAATCAAATTTTTGTTAGTGTGGGAGAATATTATATACGAGAATATATATATATATATATATATAATTTAATAAATAAATGAGTATTAGGATGATAAGATTAGAAACTATTAAAAAGTTTACCTAAATGAATTTATTTAGGGAAATAATTAATAAGAAAATATATTTATTTCAAATTTTAAATGAATTTATACTAGGGTTTAGGAAAGTTTGACTTATCCTATTTAAGTGAGGAGTTGATTGGATTTAAACTTAGATTCTAATCACTAAACCTTAGGTTTTAATTAATCCCTTCCCTCTTCATTGCCCCGCTCTCACACACGCTCGTGGCGTTGTGCGCCTGACCACCAAATGCCTATGCCCAATGCCCATGCGTCGTCACCGCACCGGTTGCCTATCTCCCTAATCGTCGGTCGTCACCCGGTCCCTCCCCGTCGCACGCACGCCACCTCCCTAATCACCGACCCTTATCTCCCGTCACCAATTGCATGCCACGACCAACTGCCTATGGTAGAAGAAGATGTCGCCGATTAGGGCAAGAGTTTGGTTAAGTTTAGTTAACATTGTATAATGATAGTTGGTAATTGATCATTACAAGGATTTATTGATTAAGTTTAATAGATTAATCAATCATAAGGTTGATTTAATTAACTTAGAATTTATTTGGGTTTAATGTTAATAATTTGATTAATTAACAAATATATTAATTAATTGATCTATTAGTTGATTAGTTAATTGATTCCAATTGAATTATTTATAAGTTGAGTAATTGGATGATTTTAGTTATTAGTTTTATTAATAACGAATGATAAAGTTGTTTGAATCAAATGATTAATGAAGATTTATTTAATTAATTACTCAGTTTGATAATTAATGATTAATATGGTTAATTGATAAACTAAATAATTAATTAAATTGTTAATTGTTAAACTAATTGATTTATTTAAGCTATTGGTCCGTAAGTAATTTGGACACATGTTTGATCATATAATTTGTTGGGATTTGCTTTATCTAGCCACTTTAATATGAAATTATCTAACTGATTAGACTTAATTAATAAAAGTTAATTGGCTCATTAGTTGATTTAAGATTTAGTAACAGATCTAATTAACAGCTCGATAAATTAGTTGATCAATTGACGAAGGAATTAATAAATTGATCAATTAATAAGTTAACTTATTTAAAAATTTATTAATCAATAGGATGAGTAATTGATTGACTAATTAAGACAATAATTAGTTAGAATCAGAGCAAGAATTAAACTAATAATCAAACTGATTTGATTTTACTATTAGGATTACTCTAGCACTTAGATTGGCTTCGTATCTTGTACTTGTAGGATTCGAACTTGACGCAAGTCTCTAGCTTGTAGACGGTTAGGATATTCAGTAGTTCATCTTTGGCTTCCTTAGATCTTTGATTGCATGATCTTCTTTCATTTATGTTGTTTAGGTAGTATTTACTTGTTTATCTCAACTCTACTCTATTTGCTTCTTGAGTTTTATACTGGCTTGCTTTTATTTTAGTCTATATTGATATCTATGCAATTTCATTGTTCTTCATGCTTGGATTGTTTATATATGTATGATATTATCGGACTATAGTATAGCTAGTAGAGCTATATTATTGGATATGATTGTTACTATTTACTTATTATTCTTGCTTTGTATGTATTACATACTTTGACGGCCACAAGACTCGTCCATGGTAGCATGTTTTGCCTACAATTAATAGCTAGATAGCTACTTGCACACTAACCCGTCCGTGGTAGAGTTTTCTTCCACAGATGGTGGCTACTTATATATTTGAACTACCTACGGTACCGTCTATGGTAGAACGTTTCTCCTATAGTCCGTAACTAAATAGCTACCGATATATATCATGTTTACCCATGGGGTCCATTCGTGGTACAATGTTTATCCCACAGACAGTGACTATTAGTTTAATTCTTACCTGACTACCCACAAAATTAGTCCGTGGTAAAGCATTTCTTCCTCAGTTAGTACTTGTTATATGCTTGTTACATATTTGTTTATGTAGGTCTTTGGATGTATTGTATGTACCAATTTATTAGTTATACCTGGTTGAACAGGTTAGTCGAGGGTTATATTGTTGTTTATGCTTTTATTAGCAAATGATTATATTGGTGCACTTATTTATGTTAGTAAGTAATATTACTTAAGACTGTTTCCTTTGATCTCTTACACTATCCTTCTTATACCTGCTAAGTCACTACCCCTTACTTTTCCTTTGACTTCCAGGTTATCAAAGATATATCGTGTCACTCAGAGGTCTTGGCTGTCGATCCCACTTGAGTTTGGAATCTCTTTTCGAGTTACTCGTTTCTTTTCCACGGCCTTTGTTTATAGTTTTCTCTCCTCATCGAATCTTTGAATTTTTTTATAATTGTATAACTTGTATCTTGTTTAGTTTAATATGTTCACATGTACATGCATACATCCACTCATTAACATTTAAAAACTTAGTGATTTTATATTGCATTGGTATTTATGTTGGTTTTAATTGGTTCTGTATTGATTATTTCCTACATTATTATTAAAGGATATTTTATGGTCTTGCATATAAGTATACCCTCGTACGTGACATTACTTGAACTACCTAGGTTGACTATCTGGGTTGCTTGAGTTGCCTAAGTGGTTCGCATAAGTCGCTTTTTAAAAAGATCGTTTAACAAGGACAACCAAGCAACTGGATTATCTTATGCTTGCTAAAACCACCAAGGCAGCTCGTCTTTTAAACAATACTAAATTTTAATCAGTTATGGCTAGTTTTTAATTGGATATCAACTCATTTATAGGAATTTTTTAAAATCTCGAATTTTCTTTTTGTTTTAAAATCTGATCTTCAATCCTTGTGAGATGATTCATTTCTTGGGAAATATCTATTTCAGCCTTTACCAATGACACGCCAACACAAACAATCCATATCATACCATAAACCTGATAATCATAATTTAATGAATGGTCATGGTTCAATCATGGATTTGATATATTAGATGGTTGATGACGGTTTGACTTCTTGATGCACTTAGATGTTGAGAAAAACATATGTTGGTTTATCATTGAATGGTGCTAGAATAATAATGTTTGCTGATTTGAATGTTGAATGTTTGTTGGTTTGATTGTTGAATGGTGCTAGAATAATAATGTTTGATTGATAGTTCATGTATTTCATGTTGGGTAGACATTTATATACAATATATCTTTACCCATGAATTGTGGGTTGTTCATCCTATATGTTTATAATATATGATTATGATGTAGTTTGTTCCGGATCAATGGCAGGTTGTTCATCGTTATATATGATGCATGCTTCATTAAGCAGATTGAAGGTCCTCTATCATATAAAACATGTATGTATGGGGTGTTGCCACATGAGGTCTTGGGGTCGAAACTCGGCGTGACCGAGCATAACCTCCCCCATGTCTTAGTCATTTGCACTAATGGCTAATAGTCACCCGTGATTTACCTCCTCCGTGTTGGCCTAGGGACGGGTTGGCGGGGGCACTGGGGGCGAGCGAATCGCCTTTTTGCCACATGTATGTATATATTTGATTTCCTAAGAAATTAAAAAGGAAATAGTTGTATGAGTCTATAAGAGGAAACGTGAGAAATGATGACATCGTCTGAGAGAATAAATTTAAAAGAAATCGTGGTAAAAGATTAATAAGGTCAAATTGGTGAACCATGAAAACTTTGATTATTTTTAATTCGTTAATTCTTTGATATTTTATATAATATAACATTGTCTCCCTTTGTTGAGGTGCATAATATAATTTACCTGTGGCAAACAGTGAAATCGTCACCTTGACGGCCTAGATAATATAATTTATGATTAGGTTAGAGGTTGTGTCACATTTATTGAATGTAATAGTTGATATGTGTATCACTATATGAAAAAAAAATCCTCATTATGATTTGTCAATTTTGATTGTGATTCGTATATTCTATATATTCTATGATTCTAGTCAAATAGTTGAGTTGTGGGAGCGAGTTGATTTTTATGCACCCAAGTCAATGTTGTAAATGGTGACAGCGACCACCTACCGCCACGCCTAGGCACCTAAGCGATTGAAATTTTTTTACTATTTTTTATAAATAATCATTATTCTTTATCATATTTACATTTAATCAAATATATTAATTAAAAATTAAATATTTAATTTAAATATTTAAAATATATATATATATAATATATATGACAGCCCGATGCACGAAGCTCCCTCCATGCGGAATCCCGAAGAAGGATCCATTGTATGCAGCCTTATCCTATTTTTTGCAAGAGGTCGTTTCCAGGAATATATATATATATATATATAGGACAATTTTATTAGTCTTTAGTTAAGTCTATTTAAATTATCCCAATTATAATTAGGAATCGATTAAAATTATTAACCTAAAGTAATTTAATTAAACCCTAACTTCCAACTTACCTATATACCCTATTTCGGTCGAGCGATGAATTTGATGTGTCGCCGGGATCGTTCGGACCAGGACCACGCGACTAGTTTAGACGCGTCGCCGAGCCCAAGCAACGTGTTGGGCCTGTCGCTGGATCCGGGCGACACATCTAGCTTGTTATCGGATCAGGGCGACGCCTCCAAGCCCGTCGCTAAGCTCCAACAACGCGTCCAAACTTGCACGACATGTTCAGACTCGTCGCAGGGCAAGGGCGACACGTTGAGGCTCATGCAATACATCCAAACTGGTCGTCAGGCCCAAGCAATGCGTCCAGATAGGTCGCGGTAGCCAAGTGTGACGACTCCTGGCGATTACAATTGGCTTGGCAGCTACCTCGACCACCATTTAGAACACACCTAAGTCATGATGGACTAGAATTGGTTTAAATCATTGGTGATTATTTTTGCGAAGGGGCTATGTGCAATATTAGACTCATAGATAAGTAATTATTCAAGAGGGAACCAAGTCTAAGGTATGTGTTAATTAGATTTTGAAAATAATATTGCTATTAAATTTTATGTGAGAATATTTAGTGAGTGACGAGATTGAATTATGATGTTATATGTTGGAAATCTTATCATCATTAAAATCAAAGATATACAAATCAGGAAAAATAGGAAAGGATCATTTGTCAATTATTAGCTTTAATTAGTTTCCTTATTATTTAATTTCCTTTTCATTAGTTTTCTTTCTATTGTAAATTCTCTCTATAAACAAGAGAGTCGTGTACCTATTCTTTTGTATAAGAAATTATTTCTTCTTCATTTTCTAAGTTGGTATCAGAGCAATGTCAGAAGTCATGTCCGAAACCACTACAATCCCTGCCACTATGGTAAAACCTTCTGAGACCCTGCAACACCATTCCAGCTCTCATTTAGTCTAGATCACCAGCATCTGCCTAAATGGTGACAATTTTCCCTGGTGGTCACAATCCGTCCGAATGTATATCCGTGGATAAGGAAAAGTCGGTTATATCATGGGTGACAAGAAGGCTCCTGCTCTTAATGATCCGCTGCATGCCATATGGGATGTTGAAAACTCCAGGGTTATGACATGGCTAGTCAACTCCATGGGGAGGATATAAGTACCAATTATATGTGTTATCCTACTGCAAAAGAGCTGTGGGATAATGTTATTCAGATGTATTCTGACCTGGGTAACCAATCTCAGGTTTTTTAATTGACTTTAAAGTTAAGGGAAATGCGTCAAGGAGATGATTCTGTCACAAAATATTTCAATTCATTGAAAAGATTATGACAGGATCTTGACCTCTTCAGCACATACGAATGGAAATATGCTGATGACTGCAACCACCACAAGAAAACCATGGAAGACGGTCGTATTTACAAATTTCTTACTGGTCTCAACGTCGAATTTGATGAAGTACGAGGAAGGATTATTAGGAGACTGCCTCTCCCATCCATTGGTGAAGTATTGTTGAAGTCAGAAGAGAAGAAAGTCTAAGGAGTGTCATGCTCGGAAAAAGGAGTACCACTGAGTCAGTTAAAAATTCTGCCTTATTTACTAATGTTACAAATTACCAACGCAAGTATGATGATAAGCCTCGGGTTTGGTGTGATTTCTGCAATAAGCCTCGCCATACACGTGAGACATGTTGGAAAATTCATGGCAAACCTGCCAACTGGAAAAATAACAAGCAAGGAGAGAAGAATTGTGGAATTCTTACCGCAAATGAAGCCGACACAGGTCCCTTCAACAAAGAGCAAATGGATCAACTCTTGAAGCTGATAAAATCCAACTTCTCATCTCATATTCCTAGTGTTTCCTTGGCACAAACAGGTAGCAATCCTAAAGCTCTCCACATGTCTAAAGCTCTCTCTTGCTTAAACTCCTCTCCGTGGATCATAGATTCTGGAGCCACAGACCACATGTCTAGTTGCTCTCACCTATTTGATACTTATTCCCCTTGTTCTGGAAATAAGAAACTTAGAATTGTCGATGGTAGTTTTTCACCTTTTGCAGGCAAAGGACTTATCAAACTCACCGAACAATTTAATCTCAATTCTGTTCTTCATGTTCCTAAATTAGCTTGCAACCTCTTGTCTATTAGTAAACTATCTAAAGATTCTAATTGTCATATTATATTTTTTGAATCACATTGTAAATTGCAGGACCAGAACTCGGGGATGATGATTGGGTGTGCTAGGATGATTGAAGGTTTCTACTACTTGGATGAAATACCTGTTAGTAATAAAAAAGCTCAAAGCCTTAACAGTGTTAGTTCAAACTCAGTTCGAGAAAAAATAATGCTATGGCACTATATACTAGGGCATCCTAACTTTCCTTATCTAAAAATTATTTTTTTGCAAAATTTCATCGTTCAACTTATTTGCCAAAAAATTACCAGGTCTCCAAACCTTTCTACCTGATTTATAGTGATGTTTGGGACTCATCTAAAATTACTACTCTTTCTGAAAAAAATTGATTTGTAACATTTATTAATGATTATACACGTTTATATTGGATTTATCTAATGAATAAAAAATCGGAAGCGAGAAATTTGTTCAAAAATTTTTACACTCTGATTGAAAACCAATTTCAAACCAAAATTTGTATTTTACATTCTAATAATGGAACAGAATATTTTAATGAGCACTTGTGTGATTTTTTGAATGAAAAAGGTATTTTTCATCAATCCACTTGCCGAGATACCCCTCAACAAAATGGCATTGCAGAACGAAAAAATAAATATTTACTTGAAGTAGCACATGCCATGATGTTTTATATGAATGTCCTAAGTATTTATGGGGTGAAGCAATTTTAACAGCCTCTTATTTGATAAATAGGATGCCTACTAAGGTGTTAGAGTACAAAACACCTCTTGATTGTCTTTAAAAAAAATTTCCTGAAATTATATTATTTTCTGATTTGTCTGTGAAAATTTTTGGATGTACTGTCCATGTTCATGTTCCATGTCAATTTTGTTCAAAACTTGAACCACGTGCTATAAAATGTGTATTCTTAGGTTATTCGTCAAACAAAAAGGGGTATAAGTGTTTTGATCCTCAAACAAAAAAAAAATTGTGAGCATGAATGTGTCCTTTTTAGAAACAAAATCCTATTTTTCTAAAAATTCTCTTCGGGAGATGACAAATGAAGAAAAAGATAATTTTTTGGACATTTCTAACCCACTTCCCAATATCATTTTTCCGACAATCTTGAAAATAATCACCCACCTCTAGTGCCTAGTGTTGAAAACTCTCGATCAGGGGGAGAAATACTACAAATTGATCATCGTGATCTGAATTCTGAGCTTCAAGTTTATACTAGTAAGAGACTTCATCTGAGGAATAAAGACTCAAATGTCAAGTCTGCACAACACTCGTCTGAAAAATCGAGCTCTGGCTTCGAAATTTCAGGTAACCCTATCACAAGTCCAGCTTTGATTCCTCTTATTATGTCTAATTCTTCACCTACTATTCCCGATCTTAATGTTCCTATAGCAATTAGAAAAGGTGTTCGAAATTGCACTAATCATCATATTGCAAATTATCTTTCCTACCAAAGACTGTCAAAAAACCATAAAGCTTTCACTCCTAGGATTTCACACTTGTTTGTTCCAAGGAATATACAAGAAGCGTTGGATGATCCGAGTTGGAATTTAGCAGTCATGGAAGAGATGAATGCTTTAAGGAGAAGTAGCACTTGGGAGATAGTTGATCTACCCAAAGGCAAGAAACGAGTTGGGTGTAAATGGGTGTTTACAATAAAATGTAAAGCTGATGGAAGCATTGAAAGGTACAAAGCTAGACTAGTGGCTAAAGGCTTCACTCAGACTTATGGGATTGACTATCAAGAGACCTTTACTCCAGTTGCTAAGATAAACTCTATCAGAATTCTATTATCTCTTGCAGCAAATTCAGATTGGCCTCTACATCAACTTGACATTAAAAACGCATTTCTTAATGGTGATCTAGAAGAGGAGGTGTTCATGAGTCTACCGCCAGGATTTGAGAAGGGACTTGGCAATGAAAAAGTGTACAAATTAAACAAGACATTATATGGACTTAAATAGTCACCAAAAGCATGGTTTAAACGCTTTGGAAAGGTTGTTATTAGTTATGGTTTTTTGCCGAGTCGAGCAGATCACACAATATTTTATAAACATTCAAAAAGGGGTAAAGTTGTTGTTTTAATTGTTTACGCTGATGACATTATCTTAATCGATGATGATGAAACAGAATTAGCAGACCTAAAGAGGAGACTTGCAAAAGAGTTTCAAATTAAAGATCTAGGAGCCCTTAAGTATTTCCTCGGAATGGAATTTACAAGGTCCAAGGAAGGTATATTTATTGATCAAAGAAAATATATTCTTCATCTCCTTGGAGAAACAGGTTTGCTGGGATGTAAAATGGTTGAGACTCCAATTGAGCCTAAGTTGAAGTTACAAGCTGCTAGGGCTGAAGAAGACAAAAACAGGGACCTTTATCAAATACTCGTAGGAAAATTGATTTACTTGTCTCATACGCGGCCTGATATCGCTTTCGCAGTTAGCATGGTAAGTCAGTTCATGCACTCACTAAGAGCAGAACATTTCGAGACCATCTATAGAATATTGAGATATTTGAAAGGAACTCCAGGAAGATGTTTATGTTGGTACAATCAACCTCCAAGGTTTTAATGTCCGACAAATATGTTTATGTTTAATGGAGCTTGATCATGGAAAGTCCTAGTCATGGCTAAGCAAGGGTGGGAAGTCAACCAAGTGACTAGTCCTAACTGCGGTTAGGCAAGGGAAGTCCTAGTTATAGGCTAGGCAAGGAAAATCTCGGTATATCGTGGAAGTCAAGTGGATTCAATAGGTCTGGAGGACCTGATCCCTAGATAGCCGAATACTGAGGTAAGGGAAATCTCGGTAGATCGTGGAAGCCAGGTGGATAAGTCTGGAGGACCTGATCCCTGGATAGCCGAATACTGAGTCTTGGTGAGTGAAGCCAGGTGGAGAAAACCCTAGGGGGTGGTAACCTTAGGTTCTGGTGAGTGAAGTCAGATGGAGAAAATCCTAGGGGGAGATAACCTTAGGTAACGAGAAGTCTTGGAGGAGTGAACTCCAAGCAAGGTTGATCGGCAGATCTTAGTGATTCTAAGTTTAATTTTACCATAGCATTCTGTATTACTATTATTGTTGCTGGCTAATGTAGTATTGCAAGAAAGACCTTAGTGGATCAGGTGATCAGACACTGAGCAGAGAAAGTCCAAACAAGTCTGGAGGACCAATGTTTGGCAGGTAAGTTGAGGTAAGCAACTGGAGAAGCGACAGTGAGGTCATGTTCCTATTAGGAACAACCTACGGTCGTTGATCCAATTGAAGAAACCGGGAAGGTTTCTAAATTAAGATCAAGACAGTTCTACTGTCTAATACTACTCATACATCTTACTATTCATATATACTTTGTGCTAACTTTGTTTTGCAGGAATATTATTGTTATATCGAACTAACTTTGTGTTGCAGAATCATATGACCCCTTGAACTTCAAAGGGTCATAACTTTTGACTCAGAACTCGGAATCAAGCTCTGTCAGCGGCCACGCGTCCAGCACTCAAAAACCTTCATTTTTCCAAGGGTTCAGTCAACTGAACAGGAGGTTCAGTCGACCGAAAAAGGCATTTTATCAGTCGACCGAACGAAGGTTCGGTCGACCGAACAGGCAAAATTGGCAAAACGGATCAGGCTCACAAACATGGTATCACAGCATGATTCGGTCGACCGAACAATGAAAGCATTAATGGAGCATTAAGTGCGAATCTCGGCGAGAAGGGGAGTTCACCATTCGATCGATCGAATAAGGTTATCGGTCAACCAAACCATTAAAGATCAATTAATGCTCGAAGATCATATTTTAGCGAAGGAGCGGGTTCGGTCGACTGAAACTAGGGATCGGTTGACCGAACATCGACGATTCTTATAAAAGAGAGCTCAAGGTCCGAGGTTGGGTAATGCAATCTAATCGGTTCGAAGTTAATCCCTGCGCAAGCTACTTGTACTACAAGTCTTCTACACATCTTCAAGCAAGCTACTCCATCCGACCGACCGAGCTTCATCTTCTACTCTTGTCGGTATAATTATTTAAAGCTTGCGTTGTATTTGATTTAAAAGAAGATAGTAGTCTGTTACTATCTTCTATTTGCATTTGTATGATCTGCTTCTTTCCGAGGATTTCGGAAAGAAAGGTTTTAATGAATTGCCCATCAGTACGGTCAAGGATCGTGGTCCTTGAAGTAGGAGTCGACCTAGGCTTCGAACCAAGTAACCGAACTGTTCTTTATTTTTCCGCTGCACGACTTTGTTCTTTTAAAGAGTAAAAGAAAAGTTTTAAAAGCACGATATTCACCCCCCCCCTCCTCTATCGCACTTATTCGATCCAACAGTTTATTATTCAAGAAACATGGACATCTTCAAGTCGAAGTCTACACAGATGCAGACTGGGCAGGGAGTGTTATGGATAGGAGATCAACATCAGGCTACTGTTCCTTTGTTGGTGGGAAGCTAGTTACGTGGCGAAGTAAAAAAACAAAATGTAGTAGCCAGAAGTAATGTTGAAGCAGAATTCAAAGCTGTTACCCATGGAATCTGTGAGGTAATGTGGATCAAAAGAATTTTTGAGGAATTGAAGCTTTCTTTTTCAACTCCTATAAACGTTTATTGTGACAACCAAGCTGCTATTTCCATAGCTCATAATCCTGTTCTTCATGATCGCACAAAGCATATAGAGGTGGATAAACATTTCATCAAGGAGAAAATCAACACTGGAGTAATATGCATAACATGTCTTCCAACAAATGAACAATTAGTTGATGTATTAACGAAGGGACTACACAAGAAACAATTTGATAAGCTAACTAGCAAGCTGGCTATCTTGAGGGGAAGTGTTGGAAATACTATCATCATTAAAATCAAAGATATACAAATCAGGAAAAATAGGAAAGGATCATTTGTCAATTATTAGCTTTAATTAGCTTTAATTAGTTTCCTTATTATTTAATTTCTTTTTCATTAGTTTCTTTCTATTGTAAATTCTCTCTATAAACAAGAGAGTCGTGTACATATTCTTTTGTATAAGAAATTATTTCTTCCTCATTTTCTAAGTTTATATAATTAGAGCTCCACCTATAAATTATAGATATTAAATTCATAAGATGCCTAACTTTGAAATGATGCATAAGGTACTTATTAGAGATTTGTGACAATATGGAATATAATATTTTGATAGTGCGCGTTGACATATGAACCAATCCCAGCTTGCAACAAGTGCAGAAGGCCATTTGCACTAAGAAGCTTCAATTGGTCTCTATCTGGCTTTGCACACCCTAGCTCAATTTTTCCCTTTAGTTATAAGTTCTCAAAACAACAATTGTCAAATCCTCTTATCATAAGGTAAGGTCACAGACGTGTAAACATAAGTGTTGAAATTGCCCTTACTGAGTTGGCTAGGATTAGTCTTAACGAGAAAGTTGAATCAACATTGAGAACTTGTATTAAAAAAAAACTAATGAAATAATTCTTTTTTGAAGCTTAGCTCAATAGTTAAGAATATCTTTAACCATTTTGTTTTTAATAATGTCATTGTGGGTACATCTGATTGTCATGTTTATGAAGTTGACACAATTCAAAATAAAAGTGCAATACATGTTGAAATTTATCTCTCTATTATAATGGGATACTTAAGCAACAAGTATTATATTAAAAAAAATGAGATTCAATAATCTCTACGCATATGCACTTGAGGAGGCATGTCTATTTGGGATCGTCCAGTGAGAGCAAGGGTTGATTAAAAATCATTTATATTAATTTTTCCTTAAAAATCACTAATGCTAAGTTTTTCTCTAAAGAAATCACTTGTGTGAATGTTTGTCTTTGTGTGTTTATATTTGTGTTTATGTATGTTTATATTTGTGTGTGAATCTTTGTGCTTATGTATATTTGTATTTGTGTAATGGAACATACATTTAGATTTGTGTCGCCCTGCATGGTACGAGATTCCAAAGCATGATGCTAGCAACAATTGTATTGACAGTGAGTGTTCACCACATCGTTGGTTGCCCACGTTGTCTGTTGCCCTTTACATTGGCAGGAGCATTTCAACATGATCTAACAGTGGGAGATGTGACTTGATCTGATGATAGTTTAATTTTAATCAGATCATAATAAATTCAAATTATTCCAATTTAAATTTATCATACCATGTTTACTTGGTGAACTTTTGTTGATCCCAAATCTACTTTTACTCAATAAATATCAAATATTTTACAAAACAATATCAAATCTAAATATTTTTTCTCCTCCATCTGTCCATAGTTAATGTGTTCACGGGATAAATCGGAAAAAAATGAAGGATACATATTATTAGGAAAGATAAAAAAAATAGCATAATATAATTTCTAACCTTATAAAATATGCTAATGAACTAAATTATTTTATATATAAATTTAATTTAATTTTAAACTAATCATAATAAATTCAAATTAATCCAATTTTAGCTTACTCGATCCTTTTTACTTGGTAAACTTTAATTAACCCTAAATCAACTTTTACTCAATAAGCATCAAATATTTCACGAGATAATATCAAATCTAACTCAATAATAATCATCTAGACTAATTAAATATTAATAAAATTATTTTTAAATTAATTTATTGATACGGTACCGAAGTCGTATCATTTTGATCATAAACTTAAACTCTGATATGGCTCGAAATTTTAAACCTTGGTAGGAGGTACAACAAGCGAAAGAATTAACAAGGACAAACTTTAAAAGTCATGAAATTCCCATCTCCCAATTTTAGGAAGAGAAGTAATGGAAGAACATATAACACTTGGATCTCTTAACTTGCTATCCAAATAAAAAGAATCTTTTCAACTAATCTTATCACTCTTCCCTAAATTTTCTCACTTTCCATGTTTATGTTCTCACTTAGAACTGGCTAGCTTTAATGTAAGTTATTGTATGAGGTTGGAAAAAGGCACCTCCAAATGCTATTAAGGCATAGACCATGATAGAAATGCCTTCTAACTATTACCAATCAACTAGCAATTAAATATTGTCTACAAATGCTAAAAGAGTACAAATATCAGTCCACAACACCATAAAATGATATGACAAGATGCCTAAATATTTCAGAAATTTAACTGTTAAAAGTTCATGAGAGCACCATTTAAGAGTTATTGGACTTGAAAAATAATGAAGAGAATAAACACAGCAACCTATGATAGCTAGGGTAAGATTATATCTATATATATAATAAATGAGAACCAGAGGAACATGAAAAATAAGCAAGCACTCACAGCCAAGCCTTCTATTGGACCTTGGTGAGATCTGAAATGTTTAGCAAACTCAATTCCCACCGGTTTTTTCTTCCAGAACTTTAAGTGCCCTACAAGAAATAAACATCATGGAGGAGATCAATTTCAAGATACATAAAGGTGCACAACATAATACATAGAGTTAGTACAATTGCTTAGTCCAACAAAATATTATACAAAAACAGACATTACAATTAATATACAGCGTTTTAAAAGGCGCCGCCTAGCACCACCTAGGCGGCGGTGCTGGGCGGGTGCCCACCACCCCGCCTTTTGCAAAGGTGACACCGGTAGGCGTCGCCGCATTAGTCGGCCGCCTAGGCGGCTAGGTGCCGCTTAGGCGCGGCCATCCGATTTTTTTTTAATAAAAGTCTACTGAATTGATTGGCTAATCGATTAAACACCTCTAATCGATTGAGCCAATCAATTTGAATGAGATTCACGATAAAAGAAGCCTGCCGAATCAATTGGCCGATTGATTGAACATTTCTAATCAATTAGCCAATCGATTTGCATGAGTTTTGCAAGAAACGACGATCGATTGAACACTTCTAATCAATTGGCCAATCGATTCACATGAGCTTTGTGAGAAACAGAAGTTTGCCGAATCAATTGGCTGATCGATTGAACACATCTAATCGATTGGCATGAGTTTCACGAGAAACAAAAGCATGCTGAATTAATTGACCAATCAATTGGGTTTGACAGGAGTTTCACAAGAAATGCTGAATCGATTGATTAATCGACTGAACCTTGTGAATCGATTGCTAAATTTCTACCAATCGATTAGCGGCGACGAAACGGATTTATATTTTGATTTTTGAATCGTTTTAACTTTTAAAGTAGGTTAGCAGCAACGCCTCTTCTTCTTCCTCTTCGAGTAGTTGCCGCTTCTCTTCCTATTCGAGCAACCGTCGCCTCTTCCTCTTTTGCCTCCCCTTTTTGTTCTTTATCCAAGAGCAGCATCTTTAATGCCATTTTCTTCTCCAACAACCAGTTAACCAAAGCATCAGCCCTAGCTGCTGCCTTTATCCCAGCCAACAACCACCAGCACCTTGTCTTGTTTCTTGACAGCAGCCGCCGGAGCTTGTCGTAGCTAGCCAAGGTTGCCAAAGACGAAGGGAAAGCAGCCCTAATTGCTGGGCCAGAGCGTAGTGCCTTGTTCCCTCATTTCCGGCCTTCGTTAGCCTCATTCTTTTCTTCCAGTAGTTTTTTCTTCTACCAGGTTAGTAACATCCCCAAGTTTAAGTTGGTTAATAAAATTTAATTGTATATTTGTATATTATTAAATCTTGTATGTTGTTGCTTCGCTTGGCTTGAATTAATAATTGATTTTTAAATGTTTGATAACCATTGCTTAACTCAAATGATTTTTGACTTGTGCAGTAAAATGTCGGGTACTATATCTTCTGAAGCATCTAATTTAATGTTGGAGATTAATACCTCTTTGAAGCATAATTCAAATGTTGTTGGATGGAAATTTACAGACTTGGTGGATCCTAATAATTTGAATAAGTTGAAATGTAAGTTGTGTGGAAAAATTACTAGTAGTGGAATTTATAGGATCAAACAACATATTGTCAATATCAAGGGAAACGTTGTCGTGTAAGAAGTCTTTGGATAAGGATAAAGTGAAGTATAAGAATGTCATTAAAGAAGTAAGAACAAAAAAAAACAAAAGAATATGAATGAAATAAAGATGAGAGAAGTTATTGAAGAATACGAGGAAGATAAAGGGAGTCTAAGGACAAGAGGAAACCCGCTTACTCTTGGCCCTATGGATTGATTTATATCTGTATTCCGAAGTAATAAGACAAAACAACAACAAAATATTATTGATGCATTTTGGAAGCAAAGGACACACTGTGTACCAATATTTAGCTCGATGGGTGTACGAGTCTGGTATTCCTTTTTATGTCGTTGACAATGATAGCTTCAAGAGATTTGCGTAAGCGGTTGGTCAATTGGCCCGAGTTATCATCCTCCAACTCATTACCTATTAAGGGAGCTCTTATTGAAGGAAGAGGTAGTCAAAACTAAAAGTCTATTAAAGAAGCAAGAAGAAGAATGGATTTTGAATGATTGCTTGGACTGACCGGAACAGCAGAAGTATCATGAATTTGTGTGTCAATTGTAAAGAATGCAAAACTTTCCTTTCTTCTAGGGAAGCATCGGATGAAGCACACACCAGGAATTATATATTTGAATATGTGGACAAGTGCATTGAAGAAGTTGGACCCCAAAATGTAGTTCAAGTGGAAACGAACAATGCTTCGAATAATATGGCGACAAAAGATTTGTTGAAGGAAAAGAGACCATATCTATTTTAGACTTCATGTGCAACTCACACCGTGAATCTTATGCTTCAAGGAATTGAGAGTCAACCTAAGTTCAAAGGGGTGATTGAGCAAGCAAAGAGCTAACAATCTTTATTTATGCACATCATAAAACATTGTCAATGATGAGAAAGTTTATCAAAAAAAAAAGAAGACATAGTGAGGCCGGGAGTAATACGATTTGCAACCGTTTTTCTAACTTTACAAAGCTTAATGGAGAAGAAAAGTGAACTAAAAGCTATGGTTGCTAGTGAAGAATGGAATGCTTGACAACATTCAAAGAGTGCAGGGGAAGGTGGCATATAATATTACTATAAGTGCCTCTTTTTGGAATGGGGTAAGATTTTGCTTGAAGGTGTTTGCCCCTTTAATTAAGTTGCTTCGTCTTGTTGATGGGGATAAGAAGCCATCTATGGGTTTTGTATATGGAGAATTACTTAGCAAGAGAGGAGATTAAAGTAGCATTCAAAAATCAAGAGCTTCACTATCATCTGATTATTGATATTATTGATGATAAAAGTCGTAATTGACTTGATAGCCCACTACATTTGGTAACCTACCTCTTGAATTCCTATTACTCCTTTCATGACCAGAGTATAGGAAATGAAGAAGTGGTCACGAATGGATTTTTCACTTGTATTCAAGCATTCTTTCACCATGATATTGATAGAAATGTGAAGTTGTTGAAGCATATCAACAAAGCGAAGGGATTTGGAAGAGCATTGGCTATAATTAGATGAAAAAAATGATAAAAAATATGATTCGAGTAAGAACTAAATAATAATTTACTTTATTTTGTAATTTTTATTGCTTATTTCATGATTTTACTTATTGTTATTATTTGATTTATTTTTATTTAGTTGGATGGTGGTATCTTTTTGAAAATAGTGTACCTAAATTGCAAAAAATGATTTAAAGGATCCTTTTTTAATTGGAAGTTCTTCTAGTTGTGAGGAAATTGGAGGACTTTTGAGGGGATAAGTACTTAATTACTTATTGTGTACTTACTACTAATTAGTAATTACTAAATGTCTAAATATGTATTCAATATTAATATTTTTCTTTAATATAGATTCATACAAAGAAAAGAAATAGACTAGATATTGGAAGGTTGAATAATTTAATCTATATTCAATTCAATGCCAATATTATAAACAAAAAGAGAAGACAAGGAGAAAAAAGAATTGATGTGCTACTTGCTAGTGAAACAACTATGGAACAAGGATGGATTGTTGACGTTGAAGATGAAGATATTAAGACAAATATTAAAGATGTAAGAAAATTTCACGAAGAATAATTTGTAACGGGTGAAGAAAAAGAAAGGAAGATGTCATGGATTTTGAGTTTGAATCCGAGGAAGTGTCGGAGAAATATAGAGATGAACTAGAAGAAGAATTAGGGATATAGGATTATATGAGTTATTTTGTGTCCTTTTGCTATTTTCAATTTTGGTTGTATGTTGAAGTTGAACAAAAATTAATATTTTGAATTTTGATTAATATTTTGCTCCTTGTCAGTTTGTGTATTTTTGCTATTTCAGAATATTTTCATTGTATGCTTAAATCAAATTATGCATATTTTTTTCTTAGAGAAGCCTTCATAATCGATTGGCCAATCGATTGAACACTATCAATCGAATTGAAAAGTATTGGGAACAAAGACAAAACTTACATATGATATTTGTCAACATAGAAAAAACTTATGATAGAATTCCAAGTTAAATTATATGAAAAATTCTAGAAAAGAGAGACATTAGCATAATGTATATTAAAGTAATTAAAGATATGTATAGGGATATAATGACAAGAGTGAAATTTAAAGCGGACTAACCGAAGCATTTCTCATAAAGATAGGGTTACATTATGGATCGCTTCTATCTTTTCACAAATTATGGACGAATTCACTAGACACGTCCAAGATACAGTATCGTGATGCATGTTATTTGCAAATAATATTATTTTGGTAGATGAGTCACATGAAGGAGTAAAAATTAAACTCGAATCTGGGTGGGAAGACTGAAGCAAAAGGTTTTAGACTTAGTAGTGTAAAGATAAAGAGATGATTTAAGCATTTATGATTATTTTTATAAAACTATGGAGGAATTGAGAGAGATGTCTTACATAAAATACAAACATGATGATTGAAATGGAGGAGAGCGTTGGATGTCTTTGCGATCGTAAAATACCTCTAAAACTTAAAGCAAAGTTCTACAAAATAGTGGTTACACCGTTGAATATTACTCAAGTACATGAACAGAAGATGAGTCGCAAAAATGAGGATATTAAGGCGGATGTACGGACATACGAAGATGGATAGGATTAGAAATGAAAATATTAGAGAGAAAATCAAAATTGTACCTATTGAGGAAAAACTCCGAGAGGCACATTTAAGATGGTACAGGCTTGTAATGACCAATAAATGTTCAAATTAGGCGATGTGAAACTATAACAAATATGAAAATTAAATGAAATACAGTATCGTGGTGCATGTTATTTGTAGATGATATTCTTTTAGTAGATGAGACAGGAATAAATATTAAACTCGAATCTTGACGGAAAGTAATGAAGTGAAAGGTTTTAAACTTAGATTCTTTAAGCATTTATGATTATTTTTTAAAAAAAGATAGAGTGATTAAGAGAAATGTCTTATATATAATATAAGCAAGATAATTGAAATAGAAGAGCGCGTTGGATGTCTTTGCGATCGTAAAGTACATCTAAAACTTAAAGGGAAGTTCTACAAAACGGTGATTACACCTACTACGTTATGTGGAGCTGAATGTTGGGACTCAAGTACATGAACAGAAGATGAGAGTCATAAAAATGAGGATGTTAAGGTAACTGTGCGGACATGCAAGGATGAATAAGATAATAAATGAAAACATTAAAGAGAAAATCGGGATTGCACCGAGGAAAAACTCCAAGAGACAATTATGATAATACAGGCAAATACTTACACGGTCAATAAATTCTCAAGTTAGGAGATGTAAAACTATGACAAATATGAAAACAAAGAAGAAGAAGACCAAAAAAAAGATTTAGTTAGCAATAATAAAACAAATAAAATTTATTTAAGTATAAATGATAATATAATAGAGGATAGAGCCCAATAATATAGAAGGATTATATAGTTGACCCCACTTAGTGGGATAAGATTTGGTTGTTGTTGTATACTTTATCATTTAATTCAATCCCAACAATCTAACAGACCTTGTATATCCTATCACATTATGGATACTAATCATCAAATCATTACTAGAAATAGAATATTATAATTATTATAATTTTATTGGAAGTTTATATCGGTAAATGTAAACTTTCATTTAACAGAAGAAGCATGTACAATGATTGGGCAAGCCCAAAGTCAATTACATATGTCTATCATCTGTTCCTATGAGCAACAACTCTATCTTCACAAAAGAGAAGCATAGGACCCACTCATTGTGAGCCAGCTAACCTTTGCACAAAAAAATAATTTGGGTCGCAAGGTATAACAAAACAAAAACTTATACACTTGGGTTTGTATCTTGTGCATGATGCTTTGCTTTGATGTGTGGGTGGCTTCAAAGATGACTCTATTCCAATAAAATTTGATAATTGTTAAATAGAAAATTACAATATAAGGAAAGAAACATTGATGGACAAGAGGATAATATTTACATTGGAGATCACTTTTTAATTTCAATCATGGAATATGAGTGTAATACATTTTCATATGATTCTAATAGCTTAAATTGATAAATAGAAGAGTTTCGATATGTGCTGATAATAGAATAATACTATGCAACTAGTGAGAAATGTAATAATCGTTCTGTCAATTGTTAAAGCAAATCTATGAACAAGAGACTAAAGTTAACAGATGGCCAATGGACTAGAATTGTTTATAAATCTGACATGAAAAGAATAACTAATCCAGCATCCATTAGTAAGAAAAAGGTTGGCTGTGGATAAGGATGACTCGATTCAACATTCATCAAAGCACAAGTGAAACATTGATTGATCTCAATTCCCGTCTTCACTCATGACATTTTATATACTTCTCAGGCAGTACAAACTAAATTTTGAATAGAATCAAAATGGTATAGAGATCGCAATGTGCATTTTTTTTTTCTTCATACTCAAGGTTTTAGGTATGGAGATTATGGATTTGGAACAATAAATGAAAAATGCGAACTTATATTATGTAATACATTTTTCAAAAAAAGAGAAGAATAGTTGATTACATTTAAAAGCAGGAATAATAAGTTGCAAATTGACTTTCCTATGATTAGGAAGAACGATAGAAACATTTGTAAAGATTATCAGATCATCCTTGGAGAAAACTTAACTACACAACATAGATTAATAGTGTTGAATATGTACCTCAAGCATAGTATCAACAGAAAGAAAATGTGTGTCAGTCCTAAAATTAAATGATGGAAGTTAAAGAATGGGAAGAAAAACATATTTAAGAAGAGGGTAGGAGTACAAGTATTAGGAGAAATACACGGTAACTCGAATACAACTTGGAATAAAATGGCATGCACCACCAAGTAATAAATCTTGGAATGAGAAAGTATAACGATCGATGGGAAACTTCCGTTGGGTCGGGCTGATCGCCCCAGGTTCGACGTTACCTGACCTGGTTAATCATTTTTTTTGGAATGAGAAGTACAAAAAAAAAAAGGTGAAGAAAAAATAACTTATAAGTTATTATACACTTATAAGAACGAAAAAAACTTTTCAAAGTATACTTTAGAGTAGCCAAGAAAGAGACCAAGAAAACGGTGAATGAAGCCAAGAATGAAACTTTTAAATGCTTATATCAACATCTAGATATAAAAGAAGGGGAAAAGAACATTTATAAAATAGCTAAAATCAGAGAAAGGGAGACAAAAGCTTTTATCCAAACAAGATACATGAAAGATGAATGCAATAAAAATGAGGAAAGAAAATAGCGTTGAAAGAAGTATTTGTATCAACTTTCTAATAAAAATTTAGATGACCAACTTAACTTAAGTAATTTTAGTATGACTATAGAAATTTAAATTTTTATAGTAGAATTCAAATTTCAAAAATAGAATAAGCTTTAAATATGATACAAAATGAAAAAAATGCTACCTTGATAGAGGTATAAAAGTGCCTAGGGAAGCAACACGTATTAATAGCTTACGAAGTTATTTAACTTGAAATTAAAAATGAAAAAAATTATGAGCATGAGTACTCTAATCCCCTTATATAGAAAAAAAAGGAGACATAAAATTATGTGAATTATAAGAGTATAATGATAATGAGTCGTACTTTGAAACTTTAGAAAAGAGTAATAGAAAAAAAAATACTAAAAGAGACCACAACGATGGAAAATCAATTGGATTTATGCTTGAAAGGTTAATAACAAAAGCTATACATCTTCTTAAGCAACTGATTTAAAATTATCGAGAACAAAAGCAAGATTTACCCATAATATTCGTGAACCTAGAAAAAACTTATGATAGAGTCCCAACGAAAATTTTATAGAGAATTCTAGAAAAGAAAGGTATTAGCATAGCATAAATTAAAATAATTAAGGATATTTATAATGATGTAATAACAAAAGTGAAGATTCTAAGTGGATTAACCGAAGTGTTTCCTATGAAGATAGGGTTATATTATGCATTAGCTTTAAGTCTCTATCTTTTTACACTAATCATGGATGATTGGATACATTAAGACACAATTTCATAGTGCAAGTATTTGCAGATGATGTTATTTTGATAGATGAGAACGTGAAGGAGTAAATGCTAAACTCGAATTTTGACGAGAAATACTGAAAGAGAAAGGTTTTAAGCTTAATAGAGTAAAAACAATATAGGATTTAAGTTTAGCAATATTAGACGTAATTAGTATTGTTAATATAAGAAAAGACGAATTGTCAACAAACTTTAAGTATTTAAGATTATTTTTGCAAAAGGATTGAGGGATTAAGAGAGATATTTTTATATAATACAAATCGGATGGTTGAAATGAAGGAGAACATCAGGTGCTATTTGCGATCGTAAAGTACCTCTAGAATTTAAAGGAAAATTCTACAAAACGACAGTTAGAGAATTGAATGTTTGGGCTATTACTCGAGTATATGAGCAAAAGATATGTTAAGATAAATGTACGGTTATACAGGATGGACAGGATAAAAAATAAGAACATTAGAAAGAAAGTTAGGGTTGCACCTATTAAGGAAAACTCAAGGAGATAAACATATACTTAGACATTCAATAAATACTCTAATTAGGCGATATGAAATTATAACAAATATGCACATTAAACGAGAAAGAGGAAGAGGAAGACCAAAGAAGACTTGATTAGCAACGATAAAACAAAAAAAATATTTAAATATAAATGATGATCTAGTAGGGGATAGAGCTCAATGACGTAGAAGGATTCATATAGTCAACCCATCTAATGGGATACGACGTGGTTGTTTTTGTATACTATAGGTTTATACTCTAGGTTTTAGGCAGCATGATTATCTACTCTCCCCCCTTTGATCAACTAAGATGCAATCACACTCAAACATGTGTGTTGCATTAGTTTTGATGTTTGGACCTTGATTTAAATTACGTGATTATGGTAATCTGATATGGTGTGTCAAGCATGCAAAGCAGATGGCTAGATAAACAAATGAAACTTCTTGCAGGTGAGGGAGGCTGAATGATAGGCATAGAAGTCCAAGAGGAATATTGGCAAGATGGAAGTCCCAACAAGCCGAGGACGAATGTTAGGCAAGTGAAGACTTGAAGATAAGGAGACTCCAAGCACGAAAGTCCAAAGGGCATAAAGGTCACATAATGTTTTGAAACTAAACTTTAGTTTGATACCGAGAACGAGGGGAGACTCGAAGTTAGGCGAACTCGACTAGCATATAGGTTGAGTCATGATGTTTGATACAGAGGGTCAACTGTTGCACAAGGATAGTACAAACCTTGAATTCAAATAAATCAACTAATTGATATATGAGATCAATCGACTTGGTGATATATGAAATTGACTAATTGATTCCACAAAAATCGTGAGATTTATAGTTATGCATATTGGTGTCCATGTAAAGTCGACTAATGATTACCTCACCATGATTTGAATTTGTGGTTTGGCATAGGAGCAAATAGAATGTTTGCAAGTTAACTTGAAAAATCGACTGAAATAATTCGGAATCAAACAGAAAGGCTTACAATCAACAAATGGAGTGGACGAACAAAAGGCTCAAAATTTAACTTGAATGTAGACTTCTCAGTCCATAGTTGACTGTTATATGACAGACACTCGAACGGAGATGAAATAAAATTATCAACAGCAATTGTGCAAAGAGATCAAGATTATTCGACTACTAAAATTCTATGTAAATTTCATTTTATTAGTATTGTAATGTTAGGTGTTCTATGTAATCTTAAAGTACCTCTAAAATTTAAAGGAAAATTTTACAAAATAATAGTTAGACCTGATATATTATATGAAGTTACATGTTGAGCTATGACTCGAGCACATTAGCAGAAGATGAATGTTGTAGATTGAGGATGTTAAGATAGATGTGTGGACATATGAAATGGACAGGATAAGAAATAAAAATTAAACAGAAAGTCAATGTTGCATTTATTGAGAGAAAATTCTGAGACACATTTAAGATGGTATAGACATGTACTTAGATGATCAATAAATGTTTTAGTTATGCGATATAAAATTATGACAAATATACATATCAAACGAGGAATACTAAAAAAGACTTGGTTATCGATAATAAAATAAGATAAAATTTATTTAAATATAAATGATGATACAGTGGGGGATAAAGCCAATGACGCAGAAGGACTCATATAGTCGACTCCATCTAATGGGATAAATGATGCGGGAACAGGAGCAATTTTAGTTTTTTTATTATTTTATCAAGTTAGGATTTTGAGAGTATTGAGTCTATTTAAATCATTGTTTAGTTGGTTTTAGGTTTTTAGTTTTTTATTAATAAGAATTTGCAGTCACACCGTTTCTTCCCAAACGTTGAGTTTGGTTGCCTTGGAATTCTACGAAATCAACAAGGTTTAGAAGATCGCTTCCGGTATTCATGCGCAAAGCAACGATAGTTTGCCACTGCATCAGTTGGTATCAAAGCCGAGTTAATCTTGTAAAATCATCCCACCGAGAAGACAACAATGCATCGACAACACTTTTAATTGTGATATGGAGCAGTGGTTTTGAGAGATGATGAACGGATGATTTCTCCTGTTTGTGGATGGCTAATAATAGAAAGGATGACGACGATGTTGGAAATCTTGAATAGAGGAAGTCCTGTCCAATACAATAACAATTGCCGAATAAACATGGAGGAAGAGGATGTTTTTGATGAGGAGAGAGTTTTTATTTATAAAGAAGATGTGGACGATAAGATCGAAATAGTTGGTGATCCAATTTATAACAAAGAGGAAGACCCCAACGAAGAGGAGATAGACCGAGATGAAGCGATGATTGAAGACCAGAAGCCCACTTTGTCCGACAAGCGACAGCAAGCAACCTGCTATCGACAAAGCCCCATACCCCAATGAGCTCATTCTTCCTAGAAATTGCGAAACAATAACTTGCCAAGCAGTCAGGGTGAACAATCTCATACTGCTGCAAAATCCCATAAATATGGAGATTCTTGCATTAATTCAGGGAAACTAATAGAGGAAGAAAGAGGTAGAACTCTATCTGAGTCTGAGCCTGATGATGTGATGAAACACAACAATGAAGGAACTTCTCAGTTAGAAAAAAAAAACAAGTGACAGATAAAGATCTCATGGATTAGTACACAGATTGCAAACTTGAAGAGAGAAGCACATCAGCAGATAAAAGCAAGCTTATTGATTGCACTCGTCCAAACATGGATGTACATGTCTCTCAGAAGTTGCTACTAGAGATGTATGTCAACTTGCAGTTGCTGCTTCAGGCAGTGAAGAATCAGAAAAGGTGGGCATTGAGGAATCTCAATCATGTACTGCACCAACTAAAGAGGTGGCTGAGGTTGCTACCTCATATGACTTGAAGCAACCAATGCAACTAAGAAACTATTTCATCTGATAAATCAAGGACGTGTGAGTCTGATAAAATGGAGGGCAGCGACTCAGAATTGAATGGTAGTCATGAGAACAATAGTTCAATTCTACCTGGTGAAATAGTAATTCCTGTATCAAATTAGATTAGTGTAAAAACTGTTGCTCAAAATAGGATGGCATCATGGTCACTCAATTAAGGATGCACATGCTCATTCTTTATATGAACCTAGAAAAGCTTTCCTAGCTTTTTCCTGATAATGAGGGAGGATAAGAACCATCACAAAAAGGATCGCATGTTTCAACTTACGTAGAATATGATGAAAGAGAGGTCAATGTCAACAATGCTTCTAAAGGTCTGCCTAAATATGTGATGCAACCAGTGTTCTAAAATGTGGCCTAAGTGCCGCCTAGGCGCTTAGTGGCCGCCAACTGCACCAAAAAGGTGTTGGGCGGCCAGCCTAGGCGGCCCAGCCGCCCATGCAGCCCTATGTGGCGCCTAACATCACAGAAATTTTCTTTTTTTCATTTAAAGCCCTAAATCTATCATTCAGTCAATTCATTTGCCCCTCGCGTTGGTTCGACTGCTCACCTCCTCCGGAAGCATCTGTCCGATCACCAATCGGTAAGTTTTCACTTTTTCTTTTATAATTTATTAATATAGAATATAAATTTAATAATGCAGATTGGCTTGACAATATATTTAGAATATATTTTTGATTTTTTTATAATTTAGAATATAAATAAATTAATAAATATCAAAAGATTTTAATTTTAAATAGATTTTTTATATAATTTTTTGAGATAATTTAATTAGGATTTATAAAAGTTTATTCTAATTATCCCATTTAAGTAAGGAGTTGTTTGAATTAAATAAGTCATAAATAAATAAATAAAACAATCGTCGATGCTCGCGGCATTGCAACACCTCCAATGGCGCTAGATGCATCGCAGGACTGCCAGACACATCTCGAGAAGATGCCGGCAGCATTGAACATGTCACAGGAGGCTTTTGGCGGTGCTGGACACGTCGCGGGACGCTTCCAGCGCTGTCGGAGATGTCCCGCGACGCCAAAAGCGTCTACATAAAAAAATATTTTCTTTTTCATATAATTTTATATTTAAAATTAAAAAATCCTAATAAATATTATTAATTCATTTATATTGATAATCTTATATTTAAAATTAAAAATTTTTAATAAATATTAATTTATATAAATCATATATATATTCTAATA
This sequence comes from Zingiber officinale, assembly GCF_018446385.1. Taxonomy (NCBI): domain Eukaryota; kingdom Viridiplantae; phylum Streptophyta; class Magnoliopsida; order Zingiberales; family Zingiberaceae; genus Zingiber; species Zingiber officinale. The sequence goes on along the minus strand of NC_056007.1, from coordinate 36,801,832 downwards.
ATTTTATATTTAAAATTAAAAAAATTAATAAATTTTATTAATTCATATAAATTAGGTTTATATTCATAATTTTATATTTAAAATTAAAAAATTCTAATAAATATTATTAATTAATTTATATTCTAATAATTTTATATTTAAAATTAAAAAATTCTAATAAATGTTATTAATTCATTAAATCATATTCATATTTATAATTTTATATTTAACATTAAAAAATTAATAAATTTTATTAATTCATATAAATCATATTTATATTATGATAATTTTATTTTACTAAATTTTTTCATTTATTGATTTCAATCTTAATCATGTCAAATACAATAATTTCATCAACTCGAAAAGATATTGCTTGGAGTTACGCAGCATGTTCAGATCATATAATTTTTTCTTAGACTTGTTAATGACTCTAAATTAAATGCAAGTTGTGTGAGAAAATGATGTTGAGGTAATATAGGATCAAGGAGGGAAATATACCTGGAATTGTATTTAGTTGTCAAAAAAACATCTCAACAAGATAAAAATAAATGCAAACAGGTCATTTTAGAAGAAAGGAACAGAAAAAAAAAAAAACAATGAAAGAACAAAGTTGTAGAAAGATGACTATTTCTCTAGACGAAGGTCCTGAAATTGAAGGGATGGATGGAATTAAAAAATCTCCTCCACTTGGCCCCATAGATAGATATACATCGATAATTGCTCCAAAAAATGTAGGTTCAAGTAGGAGTAAAGTGTTTCACCAAAAAATATAAATGAGACTTTTTAAAAAGAGAACTCAACAAGTTCAACAATATGTTGGGAGATGAGTTTATAAAAATGGAATCTCATTCAATGTTGTTGATAATGGTAGCTTTAAGCAACCAATGGAGGTAATGGGTCAATTTGGATCAGGATTCAAGCCTCCAACTCAATATCAACTTAAGAAGCTACTGTTGAAAGCTGAAGTTGAAAGAACAATACAACTGTTGAAGAAATATAAAGAATAATGAGTAAAGAATAGGTGCTCGATCATGACAGATGCATAGAGTGATAGAACAAGAAGTATCTTAAATTTATGTGTTAATTGTAAGCAGGGTACTACATTTTAGAGTGTAAAGGGCTTTCAAACGAGGCACATACAATTGAACTTATTTTTTAGTATGTTGAAAAGTGTGTTGAACAAGTAGGAGCTCAAAATATTGTTCAGATTGTAACTAGGTGCAGCTAAATTAATGAGAGAAAAATGATTTAGGATCTTTTGGAGTTCATGTGAACTCACACAGTTAATCTCATACTTGAAAGTATTGGCAAACTTCCACGATATAAAAAGGTTATTGAGTAATCCAAGTATTTTACCATCTTGATTAATGTTCACCACAAGACTTTATCATTAATGAAAAGTTTCACGAAGATGAGAGACATAGTTCGGCCAAGAGTTACCAGGTTTGCATCAAATTTCCTCACATGGCAAAATTTGATTAAAAAAAACCTAGTTTAAGAGCCATGTTTATAAGTGATATGTGGGAGACATGTAAATAGTCAAAAACAAATAAAAGGAAATTGGCTTACTCTACTGTGATGACCAAAAATTTTTGGAATAGTGTGACACTTCGTTTTAAAATATTTCCTCCTTGGTAAGAGTTCTTCAATTAGTAGATAGACATAGAAAGTCATCCATGAGATTTCTATATAGGGAGCTTATTCAAGATAAAGATGATATCAAGGTGGCCCTGAATAACGTGGAATTAAATTATCAGTCTATCATAGTGATTATTGAGTTAAAAAGAAAGGATAAACTTGATACATCATTGCATACCATTGCATTTTTGTTGAATCTCTATTTTTACTATAAAGATAATAATTTCGCTCTTTATAAGGAGGTCGCGACGAGTATTTTTGAATGCATAGAAATTTTTAATGTCGATGAGTTAGATCTACAAAAAACAATTATTAACAAGGAATTTGTAAAATACAAAGACAAGACTGAGTTATTTGGAAAAATATTGGTAGCAAAGTATGTAAAAAAATGATGATACATTTTATCCATGTGCATTGTGGAGTACATACACACACCCAACTTGCTAAAAATGGCACTGAGAATACTTTCATTAACTACAAATTCATATGGGTGGAAAAAATTGGAGTGAATTTGGATGAGTAAACTTTAAACTTTAAGTCTTTAATTAAAGTATTAATTTTTAAAGTTTATATTCATATCACTAATTATAATATTTACTTTCTTTTTTTTTTCAGATTCATACAAAGAAAAGAAATAGGTTGGATGTCAATAGGTTAAACAATCTAGTATTTTTCCAATTTAATGCTAGATTGTTGAACAAACAAAAAAAGAGAAAAAAATAAATAAATGTTGATGTCCTTCTTGCAAAAGATGCTTGCACAAGATTAGATTGTGGATAATGGAGAAGATAATGAAGTTGAACTAGGTTCTGGGCTCACATAACAAATGATTGATGAAGCAAGAAGCGGATGAAAATCTACAACCCAAAGAAGCTCTAGAGTGAGAGAACTTCACAAATATGATTTTGCATCCGAAGAAGAGGATCACAATGATGATATTAAGTTTGTGTCCAATGAAAAATAAGTTGTTGAAAATTATGGAGAATAAGTAGAATAAATATGTGATATTTTATTAGTTGTATAATTTTAAACTAATTTTAAATTTGATGTTAATATATTGGAGTTATAATATGTGATTTATTATATAATTTATATTGATATCGTGGAATCAGTCTAGCAATGCCTAGTCCCCGCCTAAGTGGCTAGACGCTAGGCACTGGTCCAATGCCCGACTAGCTAGCGGATTTTAAAACCTTAGTGCAACCAAAGCAAGACCTATATAGATTGGGTTATAATCCATATAAGATTGTTCTTGAATTGTATGCCAAATATCTTAGCATGCATATGGCACCTCCTCGTCAAGCGATAAACTTTTATACATATGGATCTCCCTTATTCAGTCACCTAATAGCAGCCCCCTCACTTTTGTCGAATTGATGGCAAAGGATCATCCTCCTGAGCTACTACTTAACACTACTCTAAACTCGAGGATAAGTTCTTTTCATGTTAAGCATTTGATTCCTTTCCATTTATAACCAATAATTTGAGGGTGAATTGTCTCCACTATGGGGGAAAATGATGAGGGAACAAAAGAACAATTTTAGTCTTTTTATTATTTTATCAAGTTAGAGTTTTGAAGGTATTTTCGTCTTTGCAATATTAGGGTCTTGAGTCTATTTAAATCATTGTTTAGTTGATTTTAGATTAATAAGAATATGCGGTCACGCCGTTTCTTCCCAAACGTTGAGTAGCTTCCGGTATTCGTACAAGAATCAATGAAACTGATAGTTATTCATTGCATCAATAAGGCTTGGTTGGTATTGTTGTTGTAACCTTTCTTTATAGATTGTCTTTGCACTAATTATATATATCCTGTAAGACAATTAGAAAGTACATTGTAATGGGTTTCTCCAACTTTAGTTAAGACCATAAAGGAGGAAAGTAGTGGTTTTTTTGTGAGCTCTTTAGGTCGTCAACATAGCAACCATCGGGGTTGTGAATCATGTTAAAACTCTGGTGTCTTATTACATAATTGATATCTATCGTTTTACTTTACTTCCGTTGCGATTGAACATATTCATATGTGAAAAAACAAGTGGGTGTTATCTAGCACCGAAATTAATCCTACACATACATGTGATTCTAATAAATGATTCTAATAAAACCAAATTCTTAACAAGAAAAGGTATAGTATATTTTTCTTGTACTTTGTTTTTCTTGGAACCAGAGTCTATGAACATTTAATAAACAATCTGGAATATTGTTATGTCTGCATCACTTGGTGTAATGTGGTTGTTAATGCATTTTGGTTTCTCATGAGAGTCATGAATTCAAGCTTTAAATTGCAAACATCATACATGTGATTATAATAAAAACCAAATTCTTAATAAGAAAAGGTATAGTATATTCTTGTACTTTGTTTTGCTTGGAACCAGAGTCTATGAACATTTAATAAACAATCTAGAATACTATCATAACTGCATCACTTGGTGTAATGCGGTTGTTAATGCATTTTGGTTTCTCAATTCTCATGAGTCATGAATTCAAGCTTTAAACTGCAAACACAAGTTTTTGTCGCCCAGGAACCAAGAGGTTGTGAGAAGCAAGTGAGTATTAATGCAAGGTGTATAGTCTAAAATAGAATAATACAATGTTTACAAGTTAGTTGATCAGTCAACTCATTTGTTCCTTTCTCAGAAAAAACTTAAACATACCTTTCACTACATTTAGGAAGAATGGTTAAGTACTTCAAGAAAGTAGTACTTAAAAGTCAAACAAAACATAAAACTAAGAATAGGTGTGAGTCAGCTAGAGCTACAGCCAACTGCCTAGTTTCAAAAGTTGTAGCCCAGTGTAATGGTCAAGCATGGTTGCAACACGATAACTGCAACCTATTTGAAAAAAAAAAAAATCCTCTAACTAGGGCTTTACATAATATTTTAATGATTTTCAAGTGGGACGGTGGGGGTGCATAGGAGAATGCTCCCACATTTCTCACCTTTGAAGCATCTCAGAGTCTAAAGGAGCCCCTTGTTTGTAGAGGGCTCTGGGTGACCAAAGTTCTAGTAGATATGGCAGTTTTCTTCTTGGAGAGAGCGTTTGATGCCAATAACCACTTAAGATTCAAATTTCATTGTTTTCTTTATCATAGATAAGAGTCTACAAAGGATTGAGAGGCAGCTATAGACATGTGTGCAGTGGTTTGACTAGTTCTCGCTTGTAGTTTAATTTATTGTAGACTTGGTTTTTCTTCATGGAGTAGACGTATGAAGAACAACATTACATAGTAGATGTTCTTCATGTGTATTTGTGTTATTCTACCATGGGAGACAAAAATTCACAACATGGTTTCAGGATGGAGGTGATTCTGTAGGTGCAGATATCAAATTTGGATTTCAAAGAGGGGTTTGAGAGGTTGATTTGAGCATCTACCTTGAGGGTTGATTCTATCACTGGTTTTTTGTTAGTAGTGTTAATTTCAAAATTGGTGCTACACCGATCTGCAATCTAAACAAATGGTATTAGAGCACTTGTGAGTAGAGACTATAGAAGACACAAATAATCTATCTCTGGTTTTATATATGGTATTTTCAGTTTGTAACAGCTGTATATATGAGCTTCTGAATACTCTCGCATGTGACACTACCTGTTTGCTTCATCATCAATAAAGAATATTATTCTATTCATGTGCAAGAAAGCAGAAGTAGGATTGGATGGTTATGAATGGGAAAGACTCTCAAAGTTCTAAATTACAAGCTAAGTGATATTAAAAAAGAGGCAGTGTTGTTTTCTTCTCCAATATTAGATTTTTGGGGCTGTGGATATGTTTGTAGTCATGCACTGTGATATTTCAAATACTCGGAAGGAAAAGCTATGGTTTGTCTTCTTCTCCTTCCGTTTTAGTTTAAAACGTTCTAGACAAAATTAACAGAGGTTGGGACAAACTAGATAGAAAAGACACGATAAAAAAGAGATAGGAAGCACAGCACCATCACTGCTTCCAGTGATGAAGAAGTCGGCAGATGAGACGGCCACATGAGTGACCACGTCCCTGTGCATATAACTCTTCTCATACCTGCAAAACGCCATGCTTCTTATCATCAAAAATCAAAGGAAGAGCACGGTGGCTGACAGCGGATAGCAAATTGGATACACGAAGTGGTAGTAGAGAAGGCGAACGGATACGCGGAGTCTTACATGTGGGCGCTGGGAAGTGAGTCGAGAAAGGTTTGCTCAAAGTGGAGAGGCCGCTTGGGGCGAGAGCGCGGGGCGGGACCAGGCCCTACGATCGCTTCCTCGTCTCCATCGTCCGCCGGTGGCGTCGGTAGTGATGTATCCGCCGCCGGCTTCCTTTTTCCTTCTTCCATTTTTCGAAATCTCACAAACGAGAGTAGCGCAATGGCTTGGTGGGCGAGACTTGAAGAAGCAGAACCTCAACTAGGGTTCCAAAGGCCTGTGGGGTTTTGGTTCCAAGCCAATCACAACATCAGATAGAAGCAGCAGATAATAATAATAATAATAATAATAATATAATTTTTTTTCACAAGTTCATTATTGTGTCTTGCTATGTACAATGTATATTATTAAGTAATAAAAAGTATCGATTCTTATGATAAAAATTGAATATAAGCACTAAAAATTAATAACAACAAATTAGTTAAACAATAGATGATTAAGAATTACATAAGTGGAGAGGAGTAAGATTAAGAGAATGAGAGAGAGGGAAAGTGGATTGAGAATTGGGTGAGGACCTTCAGTTGAAGGAAACGTTGAAGGAAACGTTATAAGAGTTCGGTTTCATTGTAATACAAATCAATAAATTAAGAATCGCCGATTACCCATCCTCTATTCCTATCCACATATAGGAAGATTTAATTATTACCGACATTTTCCCTGTGGTGATCATGTTGAAGTGTCATCTCTATTAACATCCGATACTATCTAATGGAAGTGATTCCTATAAAGTCCGGTTAAAGGATTACCCTTGTCACTAAGCCCCCGGGCATACATCCATAAGAATACATAAAACACTTGATATCGTAAACATAAAAATAGCTCGGTAAGCATAATTCTACACTTTCTTATAGAGAATTACTCCTCCTTTCGAAACAATGCTCTAGATGTTTGGTTAAATGATTATTGTTGTCACTAAGATCCCCGGTCATATGATCTAAAGTATTCCCTCTATAGGGTGAACAAAACCACATAATTATTCAACCAAATATGTAAATTAAGCACATACACATCATGCACACATTAGATCGAATGAATACAAGGCATAAGTAATGTCATATGGAAAGGAAATTGACAAATCCAAAAGTATACATCAATCTTACATCACAATTACTCTATTAATCCTAGAACAATAATATCTACTCCATAACAAGGAGGAAAGAATCCAAAGACAATAAAATCATAAACTCAAAATCCAATCTAAGGAGAAGAATGGAGAAGTAGGGAGAAGAAACCTATCCAAGACATTGAGTGTTCTTTGGATGTAATCCCAAGCTTCCAGAGTCAAAGGAGATGATGAGAACAACCCTAGATCTTCAATCAGAAAGTGGAGAAGACGTAGATCTGAACCAAAATATATCTCCTAAAGGGGAGAAGCTTCCTCTTCTCAAGAAGGGAAAGAATTCCCCTTAAATAGAGCAGGGCATGACCCGTGTCACGGTCGTGCCTTTTGGCACGACCGTGGTTTGATTCTGCATGGCTGGTGTTGGGTTTTTCAGGCCGCGAAAACCGCTTTTCGCGTCGCGGAAACCCCGAATCACCCAAAGCCGTAGATCCGTGCAAGGAAAAATTTCGAAAACACAAATACGAGTTTTATACTACGATCTACAGTAGATCTACAAAGGAAAAACCATTTTACCTTCGATGCGTGCCCTTCGTTTAGTCCCGCTCGTCCAAGGAAGCGTTGGATCTCGAGAGTGTCAATGTAGACACTCCTCTAGTGATATCCACACGAACAAGGAGTGGTCTTCTACCACTCAAAGATGGAGAAGAGAGCCCCAAGTGTGCTAGCACTTTTCTAGAGCTCTCGGATGGGAACAAAAAGGAGAAAAGAGAGAAATAGAAGAGAGAATCACATACACTCCTTTAGTACCCTCCTTTGTGACCTTCACTTTCCCTTGTGCTCTTGGAAACAACTCAACATCTTCTCCTCACCATGATAGCCACGACCACAGCAACTCAAGAGGAGAGGGGAACCCAAGGAAGAAGAAGGAATAATGACACCACATCAATACACAAAACAAAAACCTCCACACCATCTAATGTGTGGCCGGCCACACCATCTAATGTGTGGCCGGCCACACCATAAAGCCCCTCATTAATGTGGCCGCCCACATTAAAAGCAATTGGATGTGTAACCTCCAATGAGGTGGCATACCATTATGAGGTGGTGATGTGGCTAATGATGTGGCTAGGTTGGTCATGCCAAGTAGGATGAGTCAACCTTCATGATGATGTGGCAAGACATCAAGTCAAACTTGATGTTTCAACTTCCATTTGGTCAAGTCAAACTTGACCAATTCTCTTCCTTGTTGAGTTAAATCCAACCTTTGATTCAAGTCAATTTTAATTTAATGAATCTAATTCATTAATATAAATTGACCCAATGAATCAAATTTAAATTAGACTCATTCAACATTTGAATCTAATTGAGTCTAACTCAATAAGTCTAATTTTGAATCCAATCTTTGGTGCATCATATGAACCTAATCCAATTGGTTCATCATATGAACCTAATCTCCATCCACATGTTCTTTGTGTGTGACCCAATAGGTTCTTATAACGTTGGTAATGTTTCTAAACTCTTTTAGAAACATAAGCAATGAGCGGCATCTAGCAATACATCATTGCTACCCAAGTTACAAGAAATGTTAAGATCCAACATCACCTTGTGACTACTAATTGTGACTCCTCACAATATGTGACATTGTCCTTCTATCCTAGACATCTAGATTGATCAATATGAGGCATAGACCGTGTCATCCTCTAATCAATCTAAATCTTGAACTCCAAGTAGACTCACTCGATCAAATGAGCTCAACATCTAATGTTGACTCATTTGGGCATGGCCATGCACTTCGTGGTCTAACTCTATCAAGAATACCGATGTCGCTCCCGTCATATGGGAGGGATAGATCCCATCTACATCACTCACATCCCTCTGCATAATTTGTTACATACCCAGTAATCGCCTTTATAGTCCACACAGTTACGGGTGACGTTTGATGAAACAAAGTACATAACTCCTTATGTAGGGATCCATGGTGACTTCAGGTTCAAAGACTAATAGTCATACTAATAGCCATGAGAAAGTATATGACACTCATATAACGATCCATGATACATTCTCATGGCGGGTCATTCAATATTCTCATGTATCAACTAATATCTCTATATCTATGACTTGTGAGATCAAGTCATCGAGTTGACCTACATTCTTTATTAACATTGTCCCTGAATGTTAATACTCGACTAAGAATGATTTAGAGTAGTGTTCCCTATATCATCTCACTATCGATTCAACCAATCGATTGATATAGGTAAGAACCTTCTACTCAAGGACGTTACTATACTTATTTTATCTGGCACTAATACAAATAAGCATAATAACCAAAAACCAAATGCCTTAATATATATATAAGAATATGATATACATGAGTCCATACAATCATCTAATGATTGGCTCTAGGGCTCTAACTAACAATCTCCCACTAGCACTAGTGCCAATCAGTATAGGCTCTAAGGTCTAATGACCTAGTGTGACCATCATGCTTTCTCTGTGCCAAAGCCTTGGTCAAGGGATCTGCGATGTTAGCTTCTATAGATACTCTGCAAATCTTCACATCTCCTCTATCGATAATCTCTCGAATGAGATGGAAACGTTGTAGAACTGCTGTGAACTCTGCCAGCTCATAGCACTACCATTCAAGCAAAACACGAACCTCGACTGTGATCTTTAATCATCCTGATCGGTCTGGAAGCTAGCATCACTGTAACCCTTTATAGCTAGCTTATCATTGTCTCCATATATCAAGAAATATTCTTTAGTCCTTCTTAAGTACTTAAGAATATTCTTGACCGCTATCCAGTGACTTTCACCTAGATCTGACTGGTATCTGCTCAAAGCATACGAGACATCAGGTCGAGTACATAGCATGGCGTACATGATCGATCCTATGGCTGAGGCATAAGGGATCTGATCCATGCGGTCTCTCTCCTCTCTAGAAGAGGGACCTTGAGTCTTCGAAAGACTCACGCCATGTGACATCGGCAGAAATCCTTTCTTGGAGTTCTGCATGGCAAACCGTAGGAGTACCTCATCAATGTATGTACTCTGACTTAGGCCAAGCAATCTCTTAGATCTATCTCTATAGATCTGTATCCCAAGAATGCGGGATGCCTCACCTAAGTCCTTCATTGAGAAGCAACTCCCTAGCCAGGTCTTGACAGACTGAAGCATAGGGATGTCATTCCCAATGAGTAGTATGTCATCCACATACAATATGAGGAAGACAACTATGTTTTCTACAACCTTCTTGTAGACACAAGACTCATCTTTGTTCTTGATGAAACCAAACTGTTTGATCGCATCATCGAATCGAAGATTCCAGCTCCGAGAATGGCCTCTAGCCATTTCTCGGAATCTGGTCTCATCACAGCTTTCTGATAGGTGGTGGGCTCATCCTCTATGAACATAATGTCATCATAGTCAGACAAGAGAAATGAGTATTTCTCAGGCTAACGACGTACCCTATCAGACCTGCGAAGAGGTATGTCTACTTGAACTGGTTGTTGTTCCTCAACTCTTTATGGAACAACATCATCCACAACACTTTGTGGTTCCAGTTCAATTTCCATCGAGGCATTAGTGCTATTGTTCGCATCTTGAACTTCTTCAAGATCGAACGCGCTCCCACTAGTCTTTCTAAAAACAAAGTCCCTTTCTAGAAAGACCCCAGTCTTTGCCACAACTACCTTGTGCTGACTGGGAATGTAAAAGTAATATCCCTTAGTTTCCTTGGGATATCCAATGAAATAGCACTTGTCGGATTAGGGTCCTAATTTGTCTGAGACTTGACGTCGTACGTAAGCCTCACAACCCCAAATCCTCATGAAAGACACCTGGGCATCTCTCCCAGTCCATATCCTATATGGTGTCTTTATCACGGCCTTAGATGGAACTCGGTTGAGAATGAAAGCTGCCGTGTCTAGAGCATAGCCCCAGAGGTATGTCGGAAGATCTGTGTGACTCATCATAGATCGTACCATATCTAATAGGGTACGATTCCTCCTTTCGGATACACCATTCCACTGTGGTGTTCCAGGAGGAGTGAGTTGAGATAAAATCTCACACTCAGCTAAGTAGTCACGAAACTCATGGCTTAAGTATTCACCACCTCGATCGGATCGAAGTATCTTAATACTCTTGCCAAGGTTACATACTTCATTCTTGAATTCTTTGAACTTTTCAAAGGATTCGGACATATGTCATCAAGTACACATAACCGTATCTATTGAAGTCATCGATAAATGTGATGAAGTACCTATAACCGCCTCTAGCAGCGACATTGAAAAGACCACATACATCACTATGTATGAGTCCTAACAAATCGATCGCTCTCTCATTGTGCCCACTAAAGGGAGTGTTGGTCATCTTGCCTCGTGGCATGATTCGCATATCTCATATGATTCAAAATCAAATGAGTCCGAAACCATCCTTATGGAGTGGGATAAGCGCTTGTCATTTATATGACCTGAGCGGTGCCAGAGATAGGTGTGGTTCATATCGTTCGATTTGAACCTCTTGGTACTAACGTTATAGATAGAGCTCTCAAGGTCTAGAATATAGAGTCCGTTCATCGAGGTGCACTACAATAGAACATATCGTTTAAATAGACAGAACAACATTTGTTCTTTATTATAAACGAGAATCCTTTCTTGTCCAAACAAGAAACGATATAATGTTCTTAGTCAATGCAGGCACATAACAACAATCGTCTAACTCTAGTATAAGCCCAGACGGCAGAGATAGAAAATAAGTCCCTACAGAACAGCAGCAACCCGTGCTCCATTGCCTACTCGTAGGTCTATCTCGCCCTTTGCCAATGCTCTGCTATTTCTTAGTGCTTGTACATTAGTACAAATGTGCGAAGCACATCCGGTATCTAATACCCACGACGAAGAAATAGAGAGGTTGACTTCTATAACATTTATACAAGTAGAAATCTTATTTCTCTTCTTGTTAAGATCTTCGGTATCTGTGAGTTCCTCTTCCAATGCCACCTTGTCCTTGATATAGTTGGCGAAGATGTGCAACCATATCGTAAGCACCCATCAACTGTTGCTGCTGAAGCTCAGAGTTCATGGTTGTGAGCATTAGACAGGACACATGCGTCGTCTTGATGCTTCTTGTAAGCATCACGGTGCCTTTCGCGTGGCGATGGCGGGAGGAGCCTCGAATGGGTGCTCCGTCTGATTACATTCTTGGCGAGAACTATTCTCAAGTTCCTGTAGTCCAGGAAATTTGCTCGTTGAGCTTGTCCTTCTTAAGGACGAACAGAGAGAAAAAGTTCGTATTCGACGTCATGGTTATCAACAACGAAAATTTGAAATAAATATCATATTCTTTTAAATCATCTAATTAGGCCTTTAATTAAATGATGCTCCAAATTCTATAATTCTTGTGGGACAAGATCCACATCATACTAACCCTTGAGTTAGCTTTGGCTAATACGCCCAAGGCTTAGTATGATCGGTAGGTAACGATTACCAATTACATCTCTATGCAACTCTTGTTTATAGAATCAATATCTGCATTTATATTAAAACTCGAGTTAGCTTTGGCTAATACGCCCGAGAGTTAATATAGATGTGATTTTGACCTATCTTTTCCAACCGTTGGAACAATGCCTATAGTTTACTCGATCCAACCGAGTAACTAGGAATACTCAATCTAATTGAGTTTGTATTCACCCATGCGTTGATAGGCGGGACCAAGATTGTCCCTCCGTACCCTACCAAGATAATATGTATTGCTATGCTTTGGCAGATTCAACAATACATGTGATCGAGGTAGTGATAGGTATCACGGCATGGTTAGGCATTTAGAGTTGGTTCGATCTAGATCTAATCTAATCGAGAAGGATGCATCTTGTGCATGACTTAGATCTAATCTAATCGCAAGGGTGCATCATGTGCACGACTTAGATCTAATCTAATCATTAAGGCACTAATTAATTAATTAACTATTAAACATGCATCATATACATAACAATTAATTAATTAATCTATTTGTGATTTAGTCATGGCCCTACTACGATCTTCTCAAGCCAATGAGAAGATCGAATGGTCAACCTAGGGTCAACAGCTTCTCCAAGCTCCTCTTGTGTTGCTCGTGCCCGCCTCGGAACTCCGTCTCGTGTGGACCCTCCACCGCTCCAATTTGTACATTACAATTTGAAACTCGAGTTACATTCGAGTCTAAATCTAATTTACAACAAGAAAATAAGAGAAGGCACGACGCGCAGGTCGCGAATATAATACAACACTCACAAACACATAACGACACGCAGGCCGTATTATGAATTACAACACAACCAATCATATTGGGTTTTGGGCCATGACTATCACAAAATTAATATATAATTCAAAATTATATATTTTCATAATTTTCTATAATTTTAAAAATAATTTTTACAATTTTTATGAGTAAAATTTCTCGGCGGTCCCGTTTAGCGGTTTTCGGACGCAATTGCAGGTTAGGGGCAGCACCCTACCCGCGATCTAACCATCGCGAGGTTCCTTTGCGATCCAACAGCGCCTAAACCTGCTGTCCCAAAACAATTTGGGCGAGACATTGCCGTTTGGAAAAATCTTCCTGAGTTCGTTTTAGCGATTTGGGTGCAATCATGAGCAAATCCTTGCGGGGTTAGGGCGATACCCTACCCACGATCTAACCATCGTGAGTTGCTCCTGCGATCTAATGGCACCCGACCCGCTGTCCCAAACGAATTTTGGGCAAAAAAGAAAACTTTCCGGTAGCCGAAGCCTACAAGTGCCGAGACACTTGTGCTTCGCTTCTACGGAAAAATTACTCATAAAAACTCTAAAAACTCAATTTTTACAGAAAATCACATAAGGTATATTTTTCATAAAAATACAAACGAACTCGTACAAGTCTTTGCACGTGGCTCTGATACCACTGTGGGTTTTTCAGGCCGCGAAAACCCCGAATCACCCAAAGCCGTAGATCCGTGCAAGGAAAAATTTTGAAAACACAAATACGAGTTTTATACTACGATCTACAGTAGATCTACAAAGGAAAAACCATTTTACCTTCGATGCGTGCCCTTCGTTTAGTCCTGCTCGTCCAAGGAAGCGTTGGATCTCGAGAGTGTCAATGTAGACACTCCTCTAGTGATATCCACACGAACAAGGAGTGGTCTTCTACCACTCAAAGATGGAGAAGAGAGCCCCAAGTGTGCTAGCACTTTTCTAGAGCTCTCGGATGGGAACAAAAAGGAGAAAAGAGAGAAATAGAAGAGAGAATCACATACACTCCTTTAGTACCCTCCTTTGTGACCTTCACTTTCCCTTGTGCTCTTGGAAACAACTCAACATCTTCTCCTCACCATGATAGCCACGACCACAGCAACTCAAGAGGAGAGGGGAACCCAAGGAAGAAGAAGGAATAATGACACCACATCAATACACAAAACAAAAACCTCCACACCATCTAATGTGTGGCCGGCCACACCATAAAGCCCCTCATTAATGTGGCCGCCCACATTAAAAGCAATTGGATGTGTAACCTCCAATGAGGTGGCATACCATTATGAGGTGGTGATGTGGCTAATGATGTGGCTAGGTTGGTCATGCCAAGTAGGATGAGTCAACCTTCATGATGATGTGGCAAGACATCAAGTCAAACTTGATGTTTCAACTTCCATTTGGTCAAGTCAAACTTGACCAATTCTCTTCCTTGTTGAGTTAAATCCAACCTTTGATTCAAGTCAATTTTAATTTAATGAATCTAATTCATTAATATAAATTGACCCAATGAATCAAATTTAAATTAGACTCATTCAACATTTGAATCTAATTGAGTCTAACTCAATAAGTCTAATTTTGAATCCAATCTTTGGTGCATCATATGAACCTAATCCAATTGGTTCATCATATGAACCTAATCTCCATCCACATGTTCTTTGTGTGTGACCCAATAGGTTCTTGTAACGTTGGTAATGTTTCTAAACTCTTTTAGAAACATAAGCAATGAGCGGCATCTAGCAATACATCATTGCTACCCAAGTTACAAGAAATGTTAAGATCCAACATCACCTTGTGACTACTAATTGTGACTCCTCACAATATGTGACATTGTCCTTCTATCATAGACATCTAGATTGATCAATGTGAGGCATAGACCGTGTCATCCTCTAATCAATCTAAATCTTGAACTCCAAGTAGACTCACTCGATCAAATGAGCTCAACATCTAATGTTGACTCATTTGGGCATGGCCATGCACTTCGTGGTCTAACTCTATCAAGAATACCGATGTCGCTCCCGTCATATGGGAGGGATAGATCCCATCTACATCACTCACATCCCTCTGCATAATTTGTTACATACCCAGTAATCGCCTTTATAGTCCACCCTGTTACGGGTGACGTTTGACGAAACCAAAGTACATAACTCCTTATGTAGGGATCCATGGTGACTTCAGGTCAAAAGACTAATAGTCATACTAATAGCCACATGAGAAAGTATATGACACTCATATAACGATCCATGATACATTCTCATGGCGGGTCATTCAGTATACATTCTCTAATGCATACCCATGTGTCAGCTTAATATCTCTATATCTATG
Organism: Zingiber officinale; assembly: GCF_018446385.1. Classification (NCBI taxonomy): domain Eukaryota; kingdom Viridiplantae; phylum Streptophyta; class Magnoliopsida; order Zingiberales; family Zingiberaceae; genus Zingiber; species Zingiber officinale. Next base: position 36,786,388 of record NC_056007.1, on the reverse strand, counting down.
ACTTGTGAGATCAAGTCATCGAGCTGACCTACATGCTAGTCTTATTGTATTAACATTGTCCCTGAATGTTAATACTCGACTAGGAATGATTTAGAGTAGTGTTCCCTATATCATCTCACTATCGATTCAACCAATCGATTGATATAGGTAAGAACCTTCTACTCAAGGACGTTACTATACTTATTTTATCTGGCACTAATACAAATAAGCATAATAACCAAAAACCAAATGCCTTAATATATATATAAGAATATGATATACATGAGTCCATACAATCATCTAATGATTGGCTCTAGGGCTCTAACTAACAGCTGGAAGTGGCACGATCGTGCTTTTAGGCACAGCCAAGGCTTAATCCGGTTCTGATTACTTGACACAGCCATGCCTTTTGGCACGACCCTAGTTTGATTAGATTTTGGTGAGCAGGCACGACCATGTGAAACCACACGGCCAGAGGTGGACTCTTCTCTAAATAAATGGCATGGTCATGCCCTTTGGCACGGCCTTGTGCTGCTTAGCTAAGGACGAAGAGTCACAACCGTTTAAAACCATACAACCAAAACTCTACTCTTCTTCTTTTATCTCTCCAAAGCACGTTTCATACCATTTTTGCTCTAAAAAATACATCCTGTTAACAAAAAACTAAACAAAAGCATATCTTCAACAAAGGGAATAATTATGCTAAAAAATATGATAAATAGGGGTGAAAATATATCGAATATACACAAGAAAAGTAAGTGAATGTGCATTAAAGTATACATAAAAATAGATATATTCTACGCAATCATGTCTCACACGTTTGATACAGTTGATATTTATTTGAATAAGTCTTGGGATTAATTTTCAACGAATATAAAATATCTTACTAGATGTATGACCTCCCTCATATAAAGGACTATTGTACTAAAGCAAATGCCTCTATAATTTATCTCTTGTAGAAAATGTGAAGTGGTCTTAAAGGATCAAGAAGTTGATACTTCCCCGACTCCCACAGTTGTTTTGTGTAACTTATTTAAAGGTATAATTAAGTGTTGAAGAATTTTGTTGTAGTTATATTCATTCTAATATTTTAATATTTAACAATAATTTTTAATTAGTAGTTTAAATTAATGTTCTTATATTGAATTTGTAGTTTTCATGTTAAGTCAAGTAAAGGATGACAGATTTATTACAATGGGGTAGAGATTAAATTTCGATGGATGCATATTTTTAGAGAAAAATTCTTTCTACTTTAGCCACTTAGAGGTAGGTTATAAATTGATCTCGTAATTTATCTCCTTTCATATAATTTAGGGACTGACTATAAAGGGTGACGGGATGAACGTAATCCTCTTTTATTACAATTATATTGAATTTGTAATTCTAACATTTATTACATCATTAAATGATTCTAAATTTTCTTTAACATTTCATCATATGCATATATTAAGCTAGATTTTATATAAATAAGATATGAATTTAGAATAACTTTAATTTACTTAAAAGATTCTATTTGTCTTATACCAAGGTTTTTGGGAGTGAGTTCCTTATTCTCATATTGTGCAAAGTTATTTGTGTTAAATCTATGGGCTTTTATAATGTCGCGGACTTAAACTAATTCAATTTTTAAGCCTTCAGATATCCTAAATTGATTTGAGTCTTAATGATATCTTGTTGTGCATTTCAAGTTATGAAATAGACTGATTATGGTTGGATGATCTAGCAAAACTATAATAGGATCGAAATTCTTGATTTAGTTTACTAGCTAGGTTTAGTTTACTAAATTTCTAGTCAATTGACAAAGCATGAAACATTAGATTTTAGATTTTGATAGTGAGATATTTAAGGTGATCACAATCAACTTTTTATCTATAGTAAGTTGACCAAAAATATTTAGCAATTGAACAAACATAAATTTTTTTTCGACCATATTTTGGTTAGTCGATCGAATAGGATATCTTTAGACAGCTATATTTGATTTACATAACTAAAATTTAAAATTTGATTTTTACCAACATACATTTTTTATCAACTTTAGTTGAACTAAATTTGGCGTAGTCAACCAAAATTTACTCTATTCCTCCATTAAGAAAGAATTTTTTCTGAATAACCTTTAGTGATTTTTTCATGCAAGTTCATCATTCATATTTAAAAAAAAATTACGTATATTGATCATTATTCTTTAAGATAATATGTGACTAAAAATTATTGTAATCTAGATTGGTGACATTAAAATCTTATGCTCAAAACTTGTAGAGGCTTGCTCCATCCAAGGAGTTGTTTAGTAATTTTTATTTGTAGTATCATTGCATTACAAGATAGGGTCGTGGGCTCGTGGAGTAGGAACCTAGTTATGAGCCATATTAAATTGCTTGTATCAGTGTTATGTTATTCCTTATGTTAGACATTTAAAATTTAAATTTTCACTTTTATCGACAATCATTTTTTATAATCAACTAAATTTGTATTCAGCTAAAATTTACTTGATGCCTCTATTGAGACTATATTTGTGACTATATTGGGAAAATAATTTTCAATAACATTTAGAGGTTCCTTCAGTGTCCATATCCAAAAATAACATTATGGATCTCATTCTTGTATTGATCATTATTCTTTAACCTGGATTTGTCACTGTAGCATTGTCGGATAGCACGGTTTACTTTTGGTCGATTTCGTCATGTTATTTCTTTTATATCATATTAGTAGAAACAACTTTTAAAAAAGAACAAAGATAACAACTAATTTACTTAGTTTCTAATCCTCTATGTTAGTACTTCAAGGTCCACGTACAAGAGGTGCATGTCCACTAAGCTTATCTCCTTTCCAGGATTTTCCTGGAGGCAAAGAAATCCCTTACGTTTGTATATATATTTACAAATATGATAAATGAAGAAAATATATATTTATATAATACAAACCATATTTTTATTGAACCGATCTGGAAGTCCTGAGTGTCGTGACACTTCTCTTGGCACTTCCCCGGTCGTAGATCTCTGAGAGAACTCTCAAGCACAACACAAAAGGAAAATTTATATGGGATTGTGTTATGAGCTTTCTTCCTTCCTCCCCCTTTTATAGAGTTGGATCCATCCTTTTTAGTCGACTGAAAACCTTATTTGGTCGACTTAAAACTTGGTCAAACCCTATCCGGAGATCGAGCCTCAAGATCTCATATCTATCAAATTTTAATGGTCGACTAGACCTCTTATCGATCGATTGAACCAGATCCAGTTGCCCAAACTTGGACTCAAGCCCAACTTGGGCTAGCCAAACATATCTGGTCGATCAAACTAGGTTTTCGGTCTACTAAATAGGCCATGATTAACTAAACCTACCACCGATCGATTAGAACTGCCGTCAATTGATCAGATCAGCTACTGATTGATCATACCGACCATCGGTAGACTGAACTGATTTGAGTTTAATTTGGTTTGATCCGGGTCAAGTCCAATTTACTTTGGACTTGGTCTGGTTGCATATGGTTGCATTTGCCTACTTCTTATCTTGCTTCCTTCTCTAAGTTCCTATTTAATGAGCATACAAACAAACGTGCAAACAAGCCTAATCCTTTGGTCTATTTGACCTACTAGGCTTAATTAGTTCTTGCTTAGAGTTTAATTCTCCAAGACTTATCATCATCTAAGGTATACTCCCTTAGGATTTTCCCTTTGCTTAGAGAGTTCACTCCTACAAGATTTCTCACCACCTAAGGTTCACTCCTGTAGGTTTTTCCTTTGCCAAGCATCTAACCTTGACCCGTCTAGACTTTCCCTTTGTCAGACATTTGGTCAACCTTAACATGTCTGAACTTTATCCTTGCTAGTCATCTGATCAACCTTACCTGACTATATTTTCTCTTTGCTAGTCATTCGGTCAACTTTGACCTAACTAGACTTTCCCTTTGATAGTAATTCGGTCAACCTTGACCTAACTAACTCACTTCCAAACATCTAATCATGTTTGGATCAACTCTTAGTAAACTTAGCCAGACTCGAGATATTGTCAAACATTGAAACTCCGAGACTGATTGCATCAACATTTTTTTTATATTTAATAATACATTTAAGTTAGGTTCTGTCAAACCGAGAGGGACTAAATATTTCTAATCTAAACATTTCTCTCCCCCTTTGGCATACATCAAAAAGATAATAACCTAATCCTGGGGTAATGGTGTAATGACAGGGCTCCTTCTCAATTTCCTAGACATTTAAGGATCAAGTCTCAATTTTGGTGAATTAACAGATAAATTTCCCTTATGGGTAGTTAACCTAAGAATGTTGGGTTGATGGGTTGTTCACTATAAGCATTTTCATATTTACTTTGGTGACTAATGAAAAACTTATGTGTGACCTATCAGTTACCCCAGGATTAGTTGACATAAGTTAGATACCTAGTGCAAACTAACAAAAATATATAAGGTCTTCCTTAGATTTTGCACCGACAATTGAAAAATAAATTCTTAATCGAAATTCTCATCCATACCTTCTTAAAAAATCATTATATTTTTAAAATTTTCTTTGGAAATAGTCACGTAAATTGTCAATACCTTTGGAAAACCACTCAAAATATTTTCAAATGTTTAGATTTTTTTTTAAATTATGCATTTCAAAAATCTTTGGAAAGTATGATTTTCAATGAATTTTTACAAAGTAATTTTTAAAGAATTTTTGAAATAGTTTTGAAAGTAATGTTAAAAGATATTTTCAAAGACTTTTTTTTTAAAAAAAAATCCAAATAATTTTCAAGATAATTTCTAAAGTCTTTTACAAAATATATAATATGTTCATAGCATAATACTTTTGAAATATAAATATATTTTGGAAACTTCTTTTTAAATATTGATCTTTCAATAAGGACCTCCTCTTAACCTGACACTTCCATATGACATCCTTGTTAGCCACAAGGAAGACATACTTGTTAGAAAGCCTTAATAGTTGCATGTATATAACATGTTTCACAAAATGTGCAACGGAAGCAAAATAATAAATCTAATCTATTACATCACATGAAACACACACATATAAGATAGAACACTACACATATAATGATATAATAAAATTTATGAAACTAAATTATACTTGATGAATCACGTGAAGTGGAAATGACATCAACCAACGATGCTATAAAGTCTCATGTCTATTCGTATCCAAGCTGAACAATCATTGAGATGACTTCACAAAACCATGAGTCTGGATTCCATCTTCAATACTAGCCAACAAACGAAGACAATCCGAGAGAGAAATCATGGTTTAATTTATACCCGATGGCAATTACAACCCGACATCACAAATCAATCGGCGGTGATAACTTTTGTTGTCGTTATTCAGAGCCTACCTTGTTGTTCGACATCCACAAGATCAATTATAGTGAGGGACAATATATGTTGAGACATTGGGGTTCTGGTAGCAACATTTGCTTACCATAACAGAGGTTGGAGGAGGTTGGAATTTGGCTAACCACCAGCGGACAGAAGTTGTTCGCTAGTTCTATTTTATTGGGCGGTGTTCTTTAGCCAGAGCTACTATGCTCTGGCGTCCTTCTGGCCGGTGGGGGGTGCTAGTCAAAGGGTGGTGTAGGCCAGAGCAGGCGGGCAGTGTTAGTGCAGGAAGCATTAGATGATCAAATCTAAGTTTTGATAATGGAAAATAGTTCAAAGTTAAGGTTTGCTGTTGTTCTAACTGTTACTGTAATCAACCTCTAGGATTTCGATGTTTGACAATATACTTAAGTTTGGTTAATTTAACCAAGGGTTGATCCAAATAGGACTTGATATTTGGAAGAGAGAAGTCTAGTTAGGACTAGATGACTAGTAAAGGTAAGTCCTAACCAAAGGATAAGTAGGTGAGAAGTCTGTTAGTGCGGTTAGCACTAACGGTCTAACTCAGGTTTTGATGAATGACAAATCAGGCTAAGTTAGTTTGTCGTGATCTAACACTCTGACTGAGTGTGCAGACGAAGTCCAAACAGGTCGACGGGCTGGCCGGATGTCTGGCACGAAGTCCAAGCGGGTCGACGGGCTGACCGGACGCTTGGCGAGAAGTCCAGCTAGGTCGACGGGCTGACCGGATAGCTGGCGAGAAGTCCAAGCGGGTCGATGGGCTGACCGGACGCTTGGCGAGAAGTCCAGCTAGGTCGACGGGCTGACCGGATAGCTGGCGAGAAGTCCAGACGGGTCGAAGGGCTGACCGGACGTCTGACAGGTGAGTAAAGGTAAGTCACTAGAAGGGAGTGACTGTGAGGACGTGTTCCTGGGAAGGGAACATTAGGCGTCAATCCGGCTTAGATCCATTTCGGATATCTAAGTCGAGATCGTGACTAGATTTCGATCTCGGAAAGACGGAATCTAAGTCATACTCTCTTTGTCGAACTATAAACTGAACTAACACTCTGTTTTGCAGGATATACATTATCTATTTACCTCGGACTAACCTTCTTTTGCAGGAAAGGTGTAACAGCCACTCTCCTTACTACTACTATGAAGGCGACCATTACTATACTACTTATACTACTAAACTGGATTTCCCTTAACTTAAAGAAAATAAACTTGTCATGATATCTGTTGTTGTTGTTTGTTTTTTTTTTTTTTTTTTTTAGCATGCTATATTACTACTAATTATTTCAGTACTGCCAACAACCAAGTCTATCAATCATACTAAAATGTATTAGCATGTTTCCATAATAGCATTTAAAACTTGTATGCATGTATATACTTGTGCATATTTCGGTCATGGCTGTACCTACAAAAAAAAACTGCATGCATAACAATTTATTACCAGCTCAACCTTTAAATGTTAATACTCTACAGTGTGCATAAGGAGAACTTCTGAGCATTTTAAAACCAAGCATTTTATCAAGCATCATCTATGCATTTAACCTTCCGAATGGTTCCCGAACCTACCAGCAGAAGACATCTGCCGACCAGTGATACCAGCAAATTATACCAAGCAAAGTAATTCCAGCAGAAAGAATACATGCATTTCTTTCAACTCATATATTGCATTTCCAGTTTAACACATGAATACTCAGCAATGTAGTAAAAGGGAAACTAAACTATGTAATTCCCACGGCCTCACGAAAACTGACAGCAATATAGATACCAAGCAGGAAAATTTTGAGCATTTCACAACAGGTTAAATCCTCCAGCAGTATCAAAAAGGCAATGCAATCAAGCGAAAAAGAAAAGAACTCTATGGTTTAAACTCCCACGGCAACACTAGGAAATTTCCAGATTTAAGCAATGCACCAAAACCGAATTTCATATAACTCAAACAATTCATATTGTACTCAACAGAACCAACGTAATTAATCAACTTCAAAACAGTAAAACAGGGAGAGCATAAAGAATCTAATTTTTATTAATTCTCCTAGTTATTTAAGAAGAAACCTAAATAATTTAACTTGCAGAAATTTAAAAACAAGGTCCCCAAATCTTCCATCACCGCCATCCACACACACATCACCAGTGTCTCCTTGTCGCCTTCTTCTATGCCATTTTAGCCTTTCCTTTATTTTTATCCATATCTGCAGTAGGAGGAAAAGTAGCATCTATAAGATAAAAGCTTAGTGAGTGCTTTCTACTCACAAAATCCGATAAGAAATGCATATACGTAAAAGAAAACAGGAGGTACATGCTCAACATGAAATAGAAGTGAAACTACATCATGCATCTCTAAAGGAAACAACAATTTATCTTGTTAGAATCTTTCAATTTAGATAAAAGAACTTGTTCTATTTGTTTCCAAAATTTAATACTTTTATACTTTAAAATAATACTCAACTTTACTTGGGCCCGGCATTGTACCACTTTGCGCGCCTTTCTTAATGAGAATTGAGGTAGCTAATCCCAAAACCATTAAGACACTTCTAGACTTTATGTCTAGGGGCAACTTGGAGCCCATCCCTTGGACCTTGTGTCCGGTACATGCCCTTTTTAAAGGTAAAATACTTTTCTTAATATCTTTCTTTAAATACTCCTTCTAATAAAATGCTTTGGCATTTCCTTTAGCACTTAATATGCTACTGATCCCGATTCTTAAAAAGATTAGGGATCCTGTTAAGACTTTGGTCTCTTTTTCTATAATTTTCTAACAGCAGTAAAGAAAACTACTTACATGCTCAGCATTTAATCAAACTATCTTATATTCATTACTTGTTAAAACCAAGCTAAAACTAATTAAACTCATAAAGGGAATACAAGCATTCTGAGCACGGCATCACTATTCAACAGCCTCTTTAAATTCTGTTTAAAGCTTTAAGGTTGTTATCAACTAAAAAAAATATGTTTCTGCTACCATACATTTATGTATGAACATTAGGCATATAAGAAACCGAAACCTAGCTCATTACAAGATAATTCCTTTACTACTCTTTTAGCTTCAACTAATCTGCTGCTGTTCTAAACCTAAGGAAGGAGTTAAGTCATTAAAAGAAACAACAGGACTCTCAAATAAGGTTGATCTACAACCCATTGCATGGCACAAACCCAAATCTGACTTACTCAACCATAAAATGACCCCATAACCCACCTAGCATATTCGGATTTAACAGTTATGGCAGCAACCATAATAAGCCAACCCGAAACCACAGAAACTATAGTTGGTTCTTCATAGATTAGAGATCAAAAATCTTGTATTAAGCCTTTGTTAAGTCTAATCGAAGAATTCTTTACAGATCAAACTTCACAAAAGGATTTTGTCTAACTTCTTAGAGTACACGGCAGTAAAACAGCAACTCTAGCATGCTTCACAGGAAACTCAAACAACCAGAAAACATACACAAATCGGAACTACTCCTACTGCAGGTGAGAAGCAACTCACCTTGTGTTCTTGAACTTACAACCGAAGGGGAAGTGCTCTACGGTTTGGATGAAGTGAAGATGATCTACTTGTTCTCCTTGACGAGGAGACCACGAAGGGGTGAACAACTCGTCGGAAGAAGTCCTCGCCGGCCGCCGAAGACGAGCCCTAGATTCGGCTCTGTTTCCGCCTGAAAGAGTCGGCGCCGTCGCGAGAGAGAAGAGGAGTTTAGGTTTTTGTCCGAAAATCACTAAAGTCCTCTCTTTATAACCTAGGTAATTTGTTCTCTGTTAACCCTTAAATATTATCCGTTCTCTCCTTAATTAACAATAGCCGCTGGCACAGTTGGTTGGCTGCGTTCTGCTTAATACGCGGCTCGCGGGTTCGAGTCTCAGCTGCAACTATTTTTCTTACTATTTATTCTCTATTCATTTACTACTGCTTAGATATTATTCGCTCCATATAAGGTTAACAAAAATCGTGTAGCTCAGTTGGTTGGTTGGGCCGATTACAGCTTGGGCCCAAGAAGCTGGGTTCGAATCCTAGCTCTTGCACTTTGTTTTTTTTTTAAACTTTCTCCACTCGGTAATAATACCAAACGGACTCCAAAAATTGCATAAAAATACTCTAAAAATTCCTAAAAATCTCTAGAATATTTTAAAAGCATTTTCAAATATTTTTAAAGATATTCAGAATTCAAAATAGGGAAAATTGGGTCGTTACAATTCCCCATACCTTATAAAAAGTTCGTCCACGAACTTAGAATAATTCTGGATATTTTTGTCTCATGCTATCCTCTCGTTCCCAAGTGACTTCCTCGTGCTTCTGGTTCTGCCATACGACCTTCACTAGTGGCACTTCTTTGTTCCTTAGTCTCTTGACTGTTCTGTCCACTATCTGTGTAGGTCTACTCTCATAACTAAGATCCTCTTGGATCTGCACTGACTGAGGTTCAATCACTTGGCTAGGGTCATGAAGACACTTCTTTAACATGGAGACATGAAACACATTGTGTATTGCTGACATGTCTTGTGGTAAGTCCAGTCTGTAAGCTACACTCCCAATCCTCTCTATGATCGGGTAAGGTCCTACATAACGAGGACTTAATTTGCCCTTCTTGCCAAATCTCATCACTCCCTTCATAGGAGCAACTTTGAGAAAGACTAAATCTCCTACTTGGAATTCCGTGGCCTTGGCGTGTGTCAGCATAGCTTTTCTGTCTACTCTGGGCAGTCTCAATCCTCTGTCTGATCTTGAATAACCCGAGTGGTTTCTTCTATCATCTCAGTCTGAATGCCCAGCTCTACTTCCATTTCTCTTCTTTCTCCAGCTTCTTGCCAGCATATAGGTGATCTGCACTTCCTGCCATACAATGCTTCATATGGTGCCATCCTGATGGTGGCTTGGTAGCTGTTGTTGTAGGCAAACTCAGCTAAACACAGATACTTGCACCAACTGCCTTTAAAATCTAATGCACAAGCCCTAAGCATATCTTCTAGGATCTGATTTACTCGCTCTGTCTGTCCATCAGTCTGAGGATGGAAGGCTGTGCTGAACTTGAGCTTGGTGCCTAGTGCAGTCTGTACACACTCCCAAAAGTGAGAGGTGAAGCGCCCATCTCTATCAGAAATAATAGATTTGGGAACTCCGTGAAGTCTGATCACCTCTTTAACGTATAGCTGTGCTAACTGCTCTATAGAGTGTGACACCTTGATGGCTAGAAAATGAGCAGACTTGGTCAATCTGTCCACTATCACCCATATCGCATCGTATCCATTTGTGGTTCTTGGGAGACCTGTTATGAAATCCATGGATATGTCTTCCCACTTCCACTCTGGTATAGGAAGAGGTCAGAACTCCTCCCGGTCTCGGTGTTCCTTTGACTCTCGACATGTCGAGTGCATCGACATATTTAGCCACATCTCTTTTGAGTCCGACCACGAATTTCTGTTTCACGTCTTGGTACATCTTGGTAGAACCGATGCATAGAATATGGCGTATTATGGGCCTCTTCTAAAATTCTCTTTCTCGCTCTTCATCATTGGGAACCAAAGGCGATTTCCGATAAAGAATTCCATTGTTCGATACTAAAATTACAATTTCCTTCTTCTTGTATTCCTTGCTTGATCTTTTGGATATCCGGATCTTCACTTTCCGTATATCCTCAGCGGGGTTGACTCTAGGGTCAATGCAGAAAGTTGCCCATAAATAATTTCAAGTCAAATCGACAACTCCTTCTTAGTGGCGGAGCTAATGATGATAAGGACATCAAGGATGCAGACTTTCTGCTTAGTGCATCCGCCACTTTATTAGCTTTACGGGTGGTAGAGGATTTTACGGTCATAATCTTTGACCAACTCTAGCCACTGCGTTGTCTCATGTTTAAGTCCTTCTGAGTGAAGAAGTACTTAAGACTCTGATGGTCTGTGAAGATTCTGCACTGGACTCCATACAAGTAGTGTCGCCAGAGTTTCAGTGCAAAGACTACAGCTGCCAGCTCTAGATCATGAGTGGGGTAATTCTTCTCGTAGTCTTTGAGTTGTCTGGAAGCATAAGCTATAACTTTTCCTTCCTGCATGAGTACAGCTCCTAATCCCATCTTGGAAGCATCACTATAAATGTCGAAACTCTTGTCGCCCTCTGGAACAGTCAGTATAGGAGCACTGGTCAGTCTCTTCTTGAGTTCTTGAAAACTCTGCTCACATTTATCTGACCATTCAAACTTCTTATCTTTCCTGGTGAGGGCTGTAAGTGGAGAGGCTATCCTGGAAAAGTCCTCCACAAATTTCCTGTAGTACCCAGCTAAACCAAGGAAGCTTCTGATCTCCCTGGCATTCTTGGGTCTCTTCCAGTTGCTGACCGCTTCTACTTTGGCTGGATCCACTTGAATGCCTTCTTTTGAAACAATGTGACCTAGAAATGCCACCTGCTCCAACCAAAATTCGCACTTTGAGAATTTAGCATAGAGCTGTCTCTGCTGAAGAGTCTGTAGGACTATTCTCAAATGCGCGTCATGCTCCTCTGGAGTTCTGGAATAGATTAGAATGTCGTCGATGAACACAATGACAAACTTGTCAAGGTATTCACTGAACACTCTATTCATCAAGTCCATGAAGACTGCAGGTGCATTAGTCACACCAAAAGGCATAACCACGAATTCATAGTGTCCATATCTGGTCCTGAAAGCAGTTCTGGGTATATCACTCTCCTTTACTTTTAACTGATGGTACCCAGAGCGCAGATCTATCTTGGAGAACACTGTTGCCCCTTTCAATTCATCGATCCCGGGCGGTGGATACTTGTTCTTGATGGTCACTTGATTCAGAGCTCTATAATCTATGCACATCCGCATAGATCCATCCTTCTTCTTGACAAACAACACAGGAGCTCCCCATGGTGAGTGACTAGGGCGGATAAAGCCTTTGTCAAGCAGCTCCTGAAGTTGTTCTTGTAGCTCTTTCAACTCTGCTGGGGACATACGGTATGGAGCTTTTGAAATTGGACCGGTACCAGGAACCAGTTCAATCTCAAACTCCACCTCTCTATTGGGAACACCTCTGGATACTCACGGACTACCCGAACTTCCTCCTGCTTAGGTCTTTCTTCTTCCTCTGTACTCACAATGAATGCAAGAAAACCAGCACACCCTTTAGCTAACATCCGGTGAGTGTGAGAGAAGAGAGAAATTTCGAGTTTTCCTCTTTGGCACTCCTGTAAATTCAAAGGGTGGTTCACCTTCTGGACTAAAGATCACTTTTCTTCTGCGACAGTCCACATACTTGCTGAGGAAATCCATACCCAAATGATATCGAAATCCTGCGAGGACTACGATTAACACATAGCTCTCATCCGAAGCATGCGACTAGATTCCATGACTTCCTGGGGTTGTCGAGAACTTGGAATTCATGCTTCAGGTACTGTAATTCTTTAGCAAAAGGTATGGATACAAAAGAATGGGTCATATAGTAGCTATATGTTGAAAAATAACTACTTGACACGTGGAGGCACTAGCTTCCTCTTTGGTAAGGAGAATACTGGCATTGTTAAAGGGTGGAGCTTCAACCTTCCTTGACCGATCCGAGGTCCATCTAGAGTTGCAGGCATATAATGTAGTTGAGGCTTGACTCCATATTGTATTGGCTGTGGTGGGGTGCTTTGAACTTGTTAGGACACTGTTTGGCCATGTGTCCTTCTTGACCACAAGAATAACATCCGTCTTACCCAAGAGGCAGGCTCTGGATCGTTCTCCCACACTTGGGGCAGGGAAGGAGCTTAGTCTGTTTAGTTTCGGTCCTCCTTTCTGGTTATTTCCTGAATTCCACCGCTTTCTTTTTGTGCCCTTGCCTTTCCAGTTCGATTACTTGACTGGGGTTTCGATTTCCCCAGTCTTGGCTTCCAACTTGATTGGCTTGTCTGCTCTCTTTGTGCCTTCATGCTGTTCGGTAGTGCTCAGCTACTAAGGCTCTACTAACCAACTCTTCTCCAGTCGGTGATGAGTCCCACTGCTCACATTAAGTGATATCACAGGCTTCAGCATTCTAAGCATTAGTCTGGCAGAGGCGGGCTAGCCTGTTGAATCTCTTAACCGCTTCTTCCACTGTCGGATCCCCTGTCCGAACTCCATAAACTCCTCGTAGTGCTTATTGGTGATCTTTTGGCGAAAGAACTCGTCGTAGAATTACGTCTCAAAGTCAATCCACTTCATCCGATTGATTGTTCTCTTACTCTTTACTCTCTCCCACCACATGCGTCTCGGCAGAATGAGGCACACTGACCTTCTCGACTCGCCACGGTCAAGCTCCATGGTACTCTCCGATGTTTTGAACCAAGCTGGCATCCCAGCTCGGTTGTGCTGAGAAACTCTCGGTTTCGACCGGATGAGGTAGGATTCTTGTCTCGAAATGTGGACGACTCCTTGGGTAGTGGTGGAACCTCGATTACCGGAGTCTCCGATTCTTGTTTAGTAGGAGGAGTGGTTGTTGATTTGCCATCAGTTGGCAATTACTTGTCTACACTTGTCTCAAGTTGAGCAACAACCGGAGAGATCGTTCACTACTCCGGCTCTTCATCCTCCTGGTCCGACGAGCGGGGGACGCGTCCTCTTCTTGACATCTAGTTAAACAAATAAGAAAATTTGATGATTTCTCTACCCTTTCTAAACATACCCATTTATATATTAAGAAAGGAAATAGCTAAAAAAAATAAAACTCTTATCTTACTCATTCACTTATAACTATCAATCCATACTGCAAATAATAATGTAAATAAAGGAAAGCAATAAAGAAAGAACTTAAATACTTTCTTACTTGAAGACGGCAAGGATGATGCTGATGTGTGTGTGCTGCGGGAAAATGGACCTGCTCTGATACCAACTGTAACAGCCACTCTCCTTACTACTACTATGAAGGCGACCATTACTATACTACTTATACTACTAAACTGGATTTCCCTTAACTTAAAGAAAATAAACTTGTCATGATATCTGTTGTTGTTGTTTGTTTTTTTTTTTTTTTTTTTTTTAGCATGCTATATTACTACTAATTATTTCAGTACTGCCAACAACCAAGTCTATCAATCATACTAAAATGTATTAGCATGTTTCCATAATAGCATTTAAAACTTGTATGCATGTATATACTTGTGCATATTTCGGTCATGGCTGTACCTACAAAAAAAAACTGCATGCATAACAATTTATTACCAGCTCAACCTTTAAATGTTAATACTCTACAGTGTGCATAAGGAGAACTTCCGAGCATTTTAAAACCAAGCATTTTATCAAGCATCATCTATGCATTTAACCTTCCGAATGGTTCCCGAACCTACCAGCAGAAGACATCTGCCGACCAGTGATACCAGCAAATTATACCAAGCAAAGTAATTCCAGCAGAAAGAATACATGCATTTCTTTCAACTCATATATTGCATTTCCAGTTTAACACATGAATACTCAGCAATGTAGTAAAAGGGAAACTAAACTATGTAATTCCCACGGCCTCACGAAAACTGACAGCAATATAGATACCAAGCAGGAAAATTTTGAGCATTTCACAACAGGTTAAATCCTCCAGCAGTATCAAAAAGGCAATGCAATCAAGCGAAAAAGAAAAGAACTCTATGGTTTTAACTCCCACGGCAACACTAGGAAATTTCCAGATTTAAGCAATGCACCAAAACCGAATTTCATATAACTCAAACAATTCATATTGTACTCAGCAGAACCAACGTAATTAATCAACTTCAAAACAGTAAAACAGGGAGAGCATAAAGAATCTAATTTTTATTAATTCTCCTAGTTATTTAAGAAGAAACCTAAATAATTTAACTTGCAGAAATTTAAAAACAAGGTCCCCAAATCTTCCATCACCGCCATCCACACACACATCACCAGTGTCTCCTTGTCGCCTTCTTCTATGCCATTTTAGCCTTTCCTTTATTTTTATCCATATCTGCAGTAGGAGGAAAAGTAGCATCTATAAGATAAAAGCTTAGTGAGTGCTTTCTACTCACAAAATCCGATAAGAAATGCATATACGTAAAAGAAAACAGGAGGTACATGCTCAACATGAAATAGAAGTGAAACTACATCATGCATCTCTAAAGGAAACAACAATTTATCTTGTTAGAATCTTTCAATTTAGATAAAAGAACTTGTTCTATTTGTTTCCAAAATTTAATACTTTTATACTTTAAAATAATACTCAACTTTACTTGGGCCCGGCATTGTACCACTTTGCGCGCCTTTCTTAATGAGAATTGAGGTAGCTAATCCCAAAACCATTAAAACTAATCTAATAAATCCAATTAATCATTTCAATTTAAAAGGCAAAGAAAATATAAGGATAAAATTAAACACTTTAACAAACTTAAAATTGAATGTCAAAGATAATCTAGAAAATTTAAAATTAATAATTAATAAAAGGCTAAAAGACAAAACTTTAAAGAAATATAATTCAAACAATTTAATTAATTCAAATTTAAAAATTAATAAAAACTTAAACTTTAAAAATAAGCTATTAAAGAAAGATAATTCAATTAACCTAATAAAATTGAAATTGAAAGAAAATTTAAATAGTAAATATACTCATTTAAAGAAAGATAATTTAACCAATTTAATTAATTCAAAATTAAAAACTTAAATTTAAATTACAAATTAAACATTAAAACTTAACTAAAACCAACTCTAATCATACAAAAATCTTAAAACAAAAAGCCAATAATTCAGGAGGAGGCTCCAGAATAGCTGGCACCTCCAAAAATAATTTACCCGACAGGGTAACTGAAACTAATCTACCCGGCAGGGTAATTAGGACTAGAGTAAAAGCACAAGGTTTAACTTGACCAACGGTACTGGTGAAGTTTTGGATGATAGTACGTTAGGGAAACTTAGTCTATGCATGCCTAGGAAGATATGACTTCGACCTGGTGCATTTGGCTAAGTGGAACTGACCGAAGCTACCCTTTATGGATCCTAACCAGTTAGATCAAGGTTTTGTATTAAGTTTGGTGGATATGACTATTTAGAAAACCTCGAAAGCATGGTTACTCTAATGATGTCCAGGTGACTCACCATAGCCCAGAAGTTTATCCAAATAATGTCTATCTGTTGAGTCCAAAGCTAAACTTGAATCTAACATAAAGTTAAACCAAACTCTATAATTGAATCAAATTCATCTCACAAAAATATAAGATTCCCTGATTGAAAATTTAGATCGGGTGAGATGACTAAGAACCTAAAATGAACAGAAATTAATTAAATTAAATTTAAATTAAATTATTAGATTAAATTAAATTAAAATTAAAATAATTAAATTAAATTAATTAAATTAAAATAATTAAATTTAAATAAAATAATTAAATTAAATTAAATTAATTAAATTAAAATAATTAAATTAAATTATAATTAAATTAAATTAATTAATTAATTAAATTTAAATTAAATTTAAATTAATTAAATTATATTAAAATTAAATTAATTTAATTTAATTAAATTAAAATTAAAATTAAATTAAATTAAATTAAAATTAAATTAAATTAAATTAATTAAATTAAGTAAACTAAATTAAATTAAATTAAGTAAACTAAATTAAATTAATTAAAATTAAATTAAATTTAAATTAAATTAATTTAAGTTAAATTAAATTAAATCAAATTACAATTAAAATTAATTTTTTTATTGAACCTAATTAAAAAAAAACAAAAACTTTTTAAAATCATTTTAAAAATTCTTTCAAAAATTCTTTTGAAAATTATTCTAAAAACTATTTTATAAATTATTTTATAAATTCTTTTAAAAACTATTTTAAAAATTATTTTAAAAAATTATTTTAAAAAATCTTTTTAAAAACTATTTTAAAAATTATTTAAAAAATTCTTTTAAAAAACTAGTTTAAAAATTCTTTAAAAACAATTTTTATAATTCTTTAAAAAAACTATTTTAGAAACTATTTTAAATTCTTTAAAAATTATTTTTCCTTTAAAAACCATTTTAAAAATTCTTTAAAAAACATTTTAATTTTTTTTAAAAACTATTTAAAATTTTTTTAAAAAAATTTTTTTAAAAAAAAATTCATTAAAGAACTATTTTAAATTTTTTTCAAAAACTATTTTAAATCCTTTAAAAACCATTTTAAAAATTCTTGAAAAACCATTTTAAAAATTCTTGAAAAACCATTTTAAAAATTCTTTAAAAACTATTTTATAAATTCTTTTAAAAAATTATTTAACAATCTTTTTAAAAATCCTTTAAAAAATTGTTCTAAAAAATTATTTAAAAAAACTTTTTAAAAATCCTTTTAAAAATTATTTAAAAATCTTTTTAAAAATCCTTTAAAAAAATCCTTTTAAAAATTATTTGAAAAAATCCTTTTAAAAATTCTTTTAAAAAATTATTTGAAAATCTTTTTTAAAATCCTTTTAAAAATTAATCCTTACTTTAAACTAAGGAAGTAAATGAATAGTTAAAACTATGACTAGCACTTTCATTAAATTAACTCAATCAATTAATACGAAATTTAAATTATTTCACTAAGTGTTAAATTATTAAATCAAGTAAAACTCAATCAATAAATTATTGATAATGATTAACTGTTATTGAATTAATAAAATCTTATCTTATTTAACCTTAAACTAAAGTTAAGCACCTGAATATAAAATTAATTATTGGTTAATCAAACTCAAATAAATAATTATACCAAAGATACAGAGATAATTATGTGTTACTAAATCCCCTAGAACACTTAGGTAGAAAATTGTATTAGGGCTTTAAAATTTAACACACCCAAACCTTAGCATTATGTTAAGGGGGATAATAAAATAAGGAAGATTAATAAATTAAGGGAGAGTAATAAATTAAAGGAGTATCAAATTCAGGGGGAGGTTTATTTTTTTAATCTCCTTAAGTGTTATTTTTTTTCTCTTTAAAATTTCTTTAGAAAATCCTACCTCAATTAAAAAAAAAAATTGAGCAAATTTTTAAAAATTTTATGTCAGATTCAGGGGGAGGATTAATTAGTCTCATATTTATTTTTTCCTTTACTAAAAATATTTTAAAATTGGTTTCTGAAAAATACTTTCTTAAAAATATTTTAAATCTGTTTAACAAATCTGACTTATCTTTGTAAAATCTAAGTTGATAAACTTGGTTTTGAAAATCTTACTTTTGCAAAATTATCTTTATAAAACTTATGTTTAAAAAGGTATTTTAACTTTACAAGCTTAATTTGAAAATTTGAATAATGGGATCTAGCTTTAAAGTTTGATTTGAAAATTAAACTTCACTTCATTTGGAAAATCTGGATTTTGCAAACTTAGACTTGAAAAATAAATTTTAATTAGCTTTGAAAAGTAGATTTTTCAAACTTAGTCTTAAATTTTTTTTAAACTTATGTTTTGAATATTTTTTATATAACTCTATTTTTAAAAACTAGTTTTTTCTCAAAACTAAGGGTTTAAATTGGATTTTATAAACTAAGGGTTTAGTTTTGAAATGTAGATTTTCAAACTTAATTTTGAAATTTTGATTTTGAAAACTCATGTTTGTAAAGAATTCCAAGTTGAAACTTATTTTGAAAATTCAATTTCTTGAAACCTGGATACTTATGTTTGAAAATTAGACTTATACTTGAAAATTAGCTTTTAAAAACTTTCTCTTTGAGTTTGCAAATTCATTTAATTTTGCAAAAATTACCCTTAAAAAATTACTCAAAATATTCTAAGTTATGTTGTTAAATTCGTTATTTATCAAAACTTAGTTTTGTTACAAAAGTTAAATTACTATGTGGTGAAATTTAAAACTCCCCCAAGTTGACTTGACATCATTTCTTACAATTTTTACCCTGTCTATACTCTGTATTGTTGCTTACTTAACTTATGCCCTAATTTGATGAATGTCAAAGGGGGAGGGATAGGTGATTAAGTTAGAGCAACTAAATGCAAATTTGAAAAACTAACTTAAACCAAAACCTTAAAAACCTCAAAAATCATGCTTGATTTTTTTTGCATATATTCACTAACTTAACCAGGTTGTCATTCTATCAAAAAGGGGGAGATTGTTGGTGCGGTTAGCACTAACGGTCTAACTCAAGTTTTGATGAATGACAAATCAGGTTAAGTTAGGTTTGTCGTGATCTAACACTCTGACTGAGTGTGCAGACGAAGTCCGCATGCGGCCGACCGGATGTCCGGCACAAGTCCAAGCGTCAACCGGGACGCCACAGAAGTCGGCTAGGTCGACGGATAGTGGCGAGAAGTCAGCGGGTCGACGAGCTGACCGACGCTGGCGAGAAGTCCAGGTCGACAGGTGGCCGGATAGTGGCGAGAAGTCTGGCAGGTCGAAGGGCCGACCGGACGTCTGCGGTGAGTAAGGTAAGTCACTAAGGGTGACTGTGAGGACACGTTCTCGGGAAGGGAACATTAGGCGTCGATCCGGCTTAGATCCATTTCGGATATCTAAGTCGAGATCGTGACTAGATTCCGGTCTCGGAAAGACGGAATCTAAGTCATACTCTCTTTGTCGAACTATAAACTGAACTAACAATCTGTTTTGCAGGATATACATTATCTATTTGCCTCGGACTAACCTTCTTTTGCAGGAAAGGTGTTCCTTAGAGAAAGGTGGTCCGGGCGCCCGGAAGGGATCCGGGCGCCCGGGAGGCAACTTTTATCCTATCACGTCGTTGTCACATGGAGCTTGCTGGTTGGACCGGCCACGTCTCACCAGGGCGCCCCGAGCCTCATATAAAAGGAGGGTCAGGGGTGGAGCTCAAAGCAACAACTGAAAAAGAGAGATCTTCTACTGCTTGCTCTGTTGCTCTGCACTCTTGCGACGCTAACAAAGCTCCGACAACGCGCTCTTTCTTCTTTAGTTAATTTTCTTGTCGGTATCGCTTTAATTTTCATTAGCATTTCAGCACTTAGTTTGTAATAATTTTTCGAACTGCTAGTGATTACCCACTTAAAGCACCCTTGTGTGCGGGCCTTGGAGTAGGAGTCGACACAGGCTCCGAACTAAGTAAAACTGGTTCGTGTTAGTGTTATTTTTCTATTTCCGCTGTGCTTAACTCTTTTCGAAACAATTTTTTGTAATCGATATTCACGCCCCCTCTATCGAAACATCATGATCCAACAAAGGCTACTGAGTGTCTAGTCCTAATTGGAAATTAGGCAAAGTGGAAGTCCTGGTGAGTGAAGTCAGACTCTAATGAGTGAAGCTAGGTGGTGGAAGTCCTGATGAGTGAAGCTAGACCCTAGTGAGTGAATGTAGGTGGTGGAAGTCCTGGTAAGTGAAGCCAGACCCTAGTTGTTAGGGTTGCAAGGTTGTAAACATAGTCCCACATTTAAAACACATGGGAAAGATCATGGGTTTATAAAGAGAAAAGATATTTCCATTAGTATGAGGTCTTTTGGGTAGAGCCCAAGAGTAAAACTATAAGGGCTTAGGCCCAAGTGGACAATATCATACCATTGTAGAGATATCTAAATTATTTTTGATCCTACAATTAGTATTGGAGCTCAGACTGCCAGAAGGTTTAACCGCCGACTATACACAAGAGCTATGGTATGATTGAGCCATGTGGGTACAATATTGACATCGAACAAAGAAAGTGGGGGCTCCTATGTTCAGATCAAGAGGACCAGACACTAGATAGGAAGTCCTAGTTGCGGCTAGGTAAGGAAGTCCTAGTAGGTCGGGTAGACTGAGGGGTAGGAAGTCCTAGTAGGTCGGGTGGACGAGGGCAGGAAGACCTGGTGGGTCGAGGATCGAACATGGGAAGCCTGTGGTCCTTTGTTTGAGGGGGGGATTGTTGGGGTTGCAAGGTTGCAAACATAGTCCCACATTGAAAACATATGGGAAAAATCATGGGTTTATAAAGAGAAAAGATATCTCCATTGGTATGAGGCCTTTTGGGTAGAGCCCAAGAGAAAAACCATGAGGGCTAGGCCCAAAGTGGACAATATCATACCATTGTAGAGATATCTAAATTCTTTTCGATCCTACACTAGTGAGTGAAGCTAGGTGGTGGAAGTCCTGGTGAGTGAAGCCAGACCCTGTAAGTGAAGCTAGGTAGTGGGAGAGCAAATCCTCTAGATCACTTTTTACGATTCAGGGGATGGTCCCTTTACATGCATTGGTGGGGATGAATGGACCCCACCTATTTTATGAATGGGGGGCCATCTATTCCACCAATGCATGCTCCGGGACCATCTCTTGGATTGCAAAAAGTGGTCTAGAGGATCTGGTCCCAGGTAGTGGAAGTCCTGGTGAGTGAAGCCGAGCCCTAGTGAGTGAAGTTAGGTGGTGGAAGTCCTAGTGAGTGAAGCTGGCCAACCCTAGGGGAGGTAACCTTAGGTTATATGTGGCCGACTGGTTTCCGGTCTACCACGCGTGGTCGAACAGACCAGCGAATCTTGAAATCTGTTAAACACTGTCTTATTTTACTATTTTATATATTGTGCTAACTCAATGTTGCAAGGAAGTCCAGCTAGGTCAACGGGTCGATCGAATAGCTGACATGAAGTCCAGATAGGTCAACAGGCTGGCCGGATGTCTGGCAAGATAGTAAGTTAAGGTAAGTCACTCGAGGAGAGTGACTTTATGAGGACGCGTTTCTCGTTTAAGGGAACAATAGGTGTTGATCCAACTTAGATTCATTTGGAAAATCTAAGTTGAGATCTTGACTAGATTCTGGTCTCGAGGAGATAGAATTTAATTACTACTCTATTTGCAATATTGTGTTAACTTTGTTTTACAGGGTAGTATAATGTTTATTGCCTCGGACTAATCCTTTTCTTGGAAGAAAAAAACTTTTTTAAAAAAGGGGTCCGGGCACTTGGAAGGGATCCAGGTGCACGGAGTTGGTTCGAGAGCCCGGAATGCAAAACTCTATCTCATTGCAAACGTGGAGCACGCTGATTGGCTGAGCCGACGTCACAGTTCAGGCGCCCGAAAGGGATTCGGGTGCCCAGAACTGCTTATATAAGCAGTCTTCCACCAAGAGCCAAAAACAACTTCTACGATTGCTCTCTTGCACGCAGCTCCAAAGACCCTCCTACATGCGAAGCTCCATCGACAACCTGCGACTCAGTTTCATTTTCCTTGTTTTCAGTATTTTTTATAATTCTTGTACTAAAATTGTGTAATATTTTTGTAAATTATTAGTGATGACCAATGAAAGCACTCTCACGTACGGGCCTTGGAGTAGGAGTCGATGAAGGCTCCGAACCAAGTAAAATTAGTTTGTTAGCGTTGCTTCAATTTTTCTATTTCCGCTGCTTACTCGATTAAGTTTTAATGATCGTTATTCACCCCCCTCTAGCGAACTTTACGATCCAACACTGACAAGTCTGACTAAGTGTGCAAGAAAATTCTAAGTGATCTTAGACAAGGTAAAAGTCATAATTGTGGCTAGGCAAGGAAGTACTGGTCCGAGGGACTGGTCGAAGTCTTGGTAGGTCGAGGACGTCGAGCAAAAATCCTAGAGTCGAGGACGTGATAAGGAACCTTGTAAATGGATCGCCTTGAAATTCAGCTTGGGGAAGGGTATTGACGCCACACTCAAGCAAGATGAGAAGGTGAGTGATAAGTCATGGGGTTTGATCGCCACAAGTTGCCTTGATAAGATCGGAATTGGTTCTTTGCCTAAGAACTAGAAGGAAGTTCTCACCAAAGAGAAACTAAAATTTTCATTCAAACTTACTTGATTTTTCATACAAGAGTTCTCCTATTTAACATCCCTTAAGATCCACTATGCACTAATTATGCAATAAATATCATGCTTGCATGCATGGTATTTATTATCCACTAATGCAACCACTAATCCCTAATACTAGCTTAATGCAACCATGCATGCATAGTATTTATTATACTATCTTAGGAACTCTAAAAAATGCATTAAAAACCCACAAAGGACATCAAAAGTCACTTTAGAAAAAACCCCCCAAAAATACATACGAAAATGGTCCTCATGTTGATCCAATTTCACTTTCAATTTGAAGGAATGTGATCCATTTAGTTGTTGCCTCCCTTGTGCATTGATCCTCCTTTTCCTTGAGCCCCATTATTAAGCCTTCCAAAGCTTGCTTCATTCTCTTAGTCTTGGATCTCGTCATGGGTCCCTCAATTCCCTTCAATGCCTCTTCTTGGCTCACATCATTCCCTCCTTCTTTAGGTGAATTCGTCCTCGAATTTAGGTCTTCATCACCTACATCAAAAGGACTCAAATCAACCACACTAAATGTTGCACTAACACCATACTCACCGGGCAAATCAATTTTGTAAGCATTGTCATTAATTCTTTCCAACACTTGGAATGGTCCATCTCCTCTTGGTTGAAGCTTTGATTTCCTTTGGGTAGGAAACCGTTCCTTCCTCATATAAACCCACACCCAATCACCAGGTTCAAGGACAACTCTTTTTCTCCCTTTATTGGCTCGATTTGCATATTGCTTCATTTTCTTCTCAATTTGAGCTTTAACTTGCTCATGAAGCTTCTTCACATATTCTGCCTTTGTTTTGCCATCCTTGTGAACTAAAGAAGAAGTGTTAGGTAAAAGAAGCAAATCAAGAGATGTTAGTGGATTGAACCCATAAACAATCTCAAAAGGAGAAAATTGAGTAGTAGAATGGACCGCCCTATTATAAGCAAATTCAACATGAGGTAAACATTCTTCCTAAGATTTAATGTTCTTCTTAATAATTGCTCTAAGAAGAGTAGAAAGTGTCCTATTTACCATCTCAGTCTGACCGTCAGTTTGTGGGTGGCATGTGGTGGAGAAAAGAAACTTTGTTCCCAGCTTGTTCTATAAGGTCCTCCAAAAATGACTTAAAAATTTGGTGTCACGATTTGAAACAATGCTCCTAGGCATGCCATGAAGTCTTACCACCTTTTTGAAAAACAAATCTGCCACATGAGTTGCATCATCCATTTTGTGGCAAGGTATGAAGTGTGTCATCTTGGAGAATCTATCAACTACCACAAAAATGGAGTCCTTACCTTTTTGAGTACGTGGTAGCCCTAAAACAAAATCCATAGACAAGTCAACCCAAGGAAAATTAGGAATAGGCAAAGGTAAAGTCCATGAGGTAATGCCTTAGATTTTGCTTTTCTACACACAATGCACTGTGCACAAAAATTCTGCACATCGTGTTTCATGTGTGGCCAATCAAAATGTTCAAGCAGCATTTCTAAGGTCTTTTGACCTCCAAAGTGTCCCATTAAACCCCCCTCACGTGCTTCCCTAACTAGCAATTTACACATGTATCCTCTAGGCACACAAAGTCTGTTATTCTTAAATAAGTAGTTGTCATGCCTAACAAACCCA
Organism: Zingiber officinale; assembly: GCF_018446385.1. Classification (NCBI taxonomy): domain Eukaryota; kingdom Viridiplantae; phylum Streptophyta; class Magnoliopsida; order Zingiberales; family Zingiberaceae; genus Zingiber; species Zingiber officinale. Next base: position 36,761,792 of record NC_056007.1, on the reverse strand, counting down.
TTTTGTGATTTATTTTCACACGCATCATATAATTGGGAAAACTCATTATCATGTACATACAATTCCTTAATATGTTCAAAGCCAAGCAATTTAGTTTCAAGTGTAGCTAACAAGTTATACCTTCTTGAAAGTGCATCTGCTACAACATTTACCTTTCCTTGCTTATGCTTAATCACATAAGGAAATTGTTCAAGAAATTTAGCCCATTTGGTATGCCTTTTTTTGAGCTTCCCTTGCCCTATCAAATACTTCAAATATTTATGATCACTATAAATGACAAATTCTTTAGGCAAAAGATAATGCTGTTATGTTTGCAATGCTCTAACAAGTGCATACAATTCTATATCATAAGTGGAATAGTTGAGAGTGGTGCCACTTAGTTTCTCACTAAAATAAGCAATGGGATGACCATCTTGAAGTAAAACAGCCCCAATACCCACATGAGATGCATCATATTCAATTTCAAATGATTTGGAAAAATCAGGTAAAGCAAGAATGGGAGCATGTGTGAGTTTATCCTTAAGTGTTTGAAATGCATTTTCTTGATTCTCTCCCCATCTAAAACCCATGTTTTTCTTAACAATTTCATTTAGGGGTGTTGCCACTGTGCTAAAATCCTTCACAAACCTCCTATAGAAACTTGCCAACCCATGGAAGCTCCTAACCTCACTCATAGTTTTAGGAGTTGGCCAATCTCTAATGGCCTTAACTTTCCCTTCATCAACCTGCACTCCTTTAGAACTTATGACAAAACCAAGAAAAACCACATGATTAGTGCAAAAAGAACACTTTTCCAAGTTAGCATATAGTTTTTCCTTTCTAAGGACATGCAAGACAGATTGGAGATGTGCAATATGCTCAATAAAACTCTTGGAATATACCAAAATATCATCAAAGTATACTACCATAAATTTTCCAAGAAATTCTTGTAAGACATGGTTCATAAGCCTTATAAAAGTGCTTGGTGCATTAGTTAACCCAAAAGGCATTACCAACCATCCATACAATCCATATTTGGTTTTGAAAGTTGTTTTCCATTCATCCCCTTCCCTTATCCTAATTTGATGGTACCCACTTTTCAAATCAATTTTAGAAAAGAAGCAAGCACCATGCAATTCATCAAGCAAATTATCAAGTCTAGGGATAGGATGTCTATACTGAATTGTGATGTTGTTAATGACTCTACAGTCAATGCACATCCTCCATGATCCATCCTTTTTAGGTACCAGAATTACGGGTACAACACAAGGACTTAAACTTTCTTTGACCCATCATTTTTGCAACAACTCCTCTACTTGATTTTGTATCTCCTTTGTTTCTTGAGGGTTGCTCCTATAAGCTGACCTATTGGGCAGAGAAGCACCAGGAATAAGGTCTATTTGGTGTTCAATCCTCCTCATTAGAGGCAAACCGTGAGGTAGTTCCTTGGGAAACACATCCTCAAAACCCTGCAAAATAATAACAACATCACTAGGCAAGGAGTTAGTATTAGATTCCAAGCAAGTTTCCTTGCATAAAAGAAGAAATATAGGCTGCTTTGTCAAATAAGTTTTCTTCGCCTCACTTCCTCTTGTAAACAAATTTTCTATTTTTCTCTCTTTCTTTTCCTCATTCTCTCTTTTCTTTTGAATTTTGTCCTCAAAATCAAGTATTTTCTTTTTCACACACTCTTTCTTTTTCTTAAGCCCTCGCTCTTCTTTTTCTCTTTTCTCTCTCATTTTTATTTGATCCTCACAAACCTCCCTAGGTGATAACGGTACAAGTGTGACTTTGCGAGAATTGTGGACAAAAGAGAGCTTGTTGGAGAATCCATCATGGTGAGCTCGCCAATCAAATTGCTAAGGTCTTCCAAGAAGAATGTGGCTTGCCTCCATAGGCACAATATCACATAGAACTTGATCTTCATATTTGCCAATGGAGAAATTAATCAACACTTACTGGTTCACTACCAATTCACCACTATTACTTAGCCATTGGAGTTTATATGGTCTTGCATGTGGTGTAGTCTTGAGGTTGAGTTTGGTGACTGATTCTGTCTGAATGCTGAACCAACGGACGCTGGGTACGCGGCGCTCCCCGGCTGCTGGGGTGGATCTTCGACTGGCTGCACGAAGCTCTGGTGAACCTGCACAAAAGTCGGGCCGGGAAGGGGTTCCCGGCGGCGACCCTCCGACGCTCAAGTCAGGCAAGCAAGCAGTGAAAAGTGACTCTCGAAAAATTAGAACGCGTACCTCCGGCTAAGGATGAGGGCCTTTATATAGGGCAGCGGAGAAGCGAGTGCACACATATCGAGGTGTACACGTGTCCGTGGCCCATACCCCAGTAAGGGCTTGTCAGTGAGCTTACCTGACCCATACTGCTACAGTCCAAGCATGCCCTCGATGGAACAGCAGAACCCCACGTCGCGTGATTTGGAGTATGACCATATCACGAAGCATGCCAGCTGTCAGAAGATGTCCCTTGTCTTTTTCCCCGAACTCCTGCCGTGCGTTCGACCGGCCCACGTCCGCCTTCCGTCCGACCGATCATGTATGATGGTACACTTGGGAAATTATCGGTAATGTGTTTTGTGGTGACTGTTAGCAGTATGCTTCATGTCTTCGGCCGAGCGTGCTGTCCGCTAGGCCCTACGATCTTGCCCAATGAGCGCCGGAACCCCGACTTCCATAGGGGTGCCTTTTGCCCTCGGCTAAACACCGGGAGGCCGCCCGGTCGGTCAGCTCCCTTTCTCCGGTCGGCCTAGCTGGTCCGACCTTCTTCGAAGGACCGCCCGGCTCTTTGACTTCCACGTGGCGTTGACCCCTTACAACGAGGGTCCCCTGTTCTTATCGCCGGATCACTTGCCTCCCTTTCAAGTCTAGTCGAAGGAGGCGATTAGTCCGACTGACTGGACTACGAGTCTGGCCGGGCGGCTAGTATTCTCCGATCAGCCTACCGTAGAGATGGCCTTGAGTGAATCACCAGTGGCCTTCCTCGGATCTCCTCGTAATCTGCACCAATCTTCGACATTAAGGCTGAGCATGCGTTCATTAAATGCTTCGAATGGTCGAATGCCACGTGGCGCAACGCCATCATCGCACGGCGGCGGTGGCATGGTGCTTTGATGTGATCGAAGCGATTCGAAATGGACGGCCCGATGCACGCTTTGATTCCCGTGACCTGGATCCGACGGTGGAGACCGCCCGGCCTCCACCCTATAAATCCTTCGTTTCCTTCTCTTTCTCTTATCTGCCTCCGCGACTTCGACCCCTGCCCCCAGCGCTTTGGAGCTCCGGCGATTCCGCTTCTGCTTTCCGACGACCTCCGGCGCCTTCTTTCCGCTCCTTCTCATCGTAAGGCCATCTTTCCTTGTTTCCGGTGCTTGCCTTACATTTCTTTTCCATATTTTCATCCTCGGGATATCTTTTCATTCGCTGTCTTCCTCCTTTTGCCTTTTTGCCTTTTCGATTCCTTCCGATCGGACCATGGCTAGTTCTTCTCATCCGGAAGACCAGTCCCTTGGGCCATGGTACACCACCATGCAGTCACGCTTCGACCGGCGTGACTTTGATATCCTGACTGATAATTTTGATATTCCCGACGATTTTGAACTTCTTTTAACCGGTCCTTCCGCTCGGCCGCACAGGCCGCCGCGCGGAGCCTTCTATGTCTTCCGCGACCAATTTACCGCCGGTCTGCGGTTCCCTGTACATCCTTTCATCGTAGATGTTTGTAATTTTTTTGGTGTGCCGCTCGGCAGTCTAGTACCCAACACCTTTCGTCTTCTCTGCGGTGTTGTTGTTTTGTTCAAGATTCACAACATCCCCCTCCGACCGGAGGTCTTCTTTTATTTCTACTACCCCAAGCAAGCCGAGCCAGGCACCTTCATGTTCCAAGCTCGACCCGGCTTAGTCTTCTTCAACAAGTTACCTACTTCCAATAAACATTGGAAGGATTATTTTTTCTACATCCGTATGCCCGATCGGGCCAACTTCCTGACCCAGTGGCAGGTTAGCCTACCTCCCACTCCCGAGCTGAAGAAGTTCAAAACCCGAACGGACTATCTCCTGCTAGCCGGTCTGCGACTTGACATCAACAAGCTTCTTCACGAAGGAGTGATGTACATCTTCGGCCTGAGTCCTATACGGACTCCTCTTCCGACCGGATTCGGTAAGAATTTTGCTTGGGCATTTGCTTTAATTGCTAATTGATTTCTTTTCTTTCTCTTGCAGCTGACATCGTCATGGATTCGGTGATGGCCGGCGTTCTGAAGAGAAAGGCGGCGCTAGAGGTCTGCCGACCAAGGAAATGGAAGTGTCGGTATTTAGGGTTGGCTCCATGAAGAAGAGAGCGGGACCTGAGTCGGCCGCTCAAGCTTCTCAGCGAGCGTGAGCCACCCAGAGAACCAGCGCCCCAAGGAAGGTTCCGCTCGGGAGGAGGAGCCTCTACAAAGAGGCGCCGGTGGAGACTCCGCTCTGCTACCTCCGCTGGTCCAACCCTACGACCGCCACCGCAATCGCCGAGGCAAGGCGCCTAAGGTCGAAACCATTTCGTCCGACCGACGCCTTGACCGACGAGCCACCGATTGAGGCTACTCCGATCAAGACCCTCCCGCCGCTCACCCGACCATTCATTCCCGTCATACGGCCGATCCTCTTCCGACCACCGGACGACCCCGTGACGATTCGGTCACTCTTCATCTACCGAAAGAGGCTACGGTGCCGACCGCCCAACCGCGCCCGAGCACACCATTACCTTGAAAGGGCCCCTAGCTGAGATGTGGGCCGATGCTCGGGCACGCACAGTGCTGATCCCCCTCCGAAACTTGGCCAATAGCCACATGCGGGAGGCCACGGGGGTAAGTTCGCTCTCTACGAAGTTTTGTATGCATTCTTTCCGATCGGCCGCTAACAACTATAATTTTCTTTTGCCAGAGATGGGTGGAGGAAATTGCGGTTTCCAACCGCTTGGCCTTGGTGGATGAAGAGCTACGACAACTGAAGGCCGCAGTTGGTCCGTCAGGCCTTCAGGGCCCTTCCTATTCCGAGCTACAAAATGAGCTGAAGAAAACTCAAAATCTGCTGGCGGCCGAGCAGAAGAAGACAGCCGATCAGGCCCACGCCCTGGCCGAGTCCGAGCGACAAGTCAAGTCGCTTGACACAAAAATAACCTTGGCCACCACTCAGAAAAATACAACTATCTCCGATCTGGAAAAAAAGAACGTGGAGGATCGGGGCCTGGAGCTGAAGATAAAGGAGTTGACAGAGCAGCTCGACAGGGAGAAGGCGGGCCGCTCGGCCGACGCGGATAAGCTTCAGAGTCTGAATGAGGCCCTTGCTAGCTCCCAGGCGACTTTCAAAGAATATCAAGATGCCGAGTCGAGTCGAATCGCTGCCTTAAGACAGAGCTACATCCGCTCGCCCGAATTCTCGGAGAAAATATGCGAGCGGATGTACACAGCCTTCGACTTGGCTATAACCGCCACCACCACTTATCTGAAGTCTAAGGGTCTTCTTCCGGAGTCTACTACTATTCCGGCCGGCGATCAAGTGGAGCTTCTGAATAACATTCCCAGGGACCTCTATGATTATATTGAGTAGTTTTCTATAATTCGGCCACCCGCCTGGATATCATCTTTTTTTGTAATTGGGCTGCTTGGCCTAAAGCTTTACCTTTAATGCAATGTTTTCCTTGTATTTGCTGTCTCCTTTCATAACCAAGATGTGTGTTTATCCGCTCGCCCATTATTACTTCTCATGCCCCCCCACAAGGGATTTTAACAAAGTAATCATCATGATCTCCCCGCTCGGCGAAATATACCGTGTTCTCTGATGGTAGAGCTCGTTTACCAAACGCCAAGTACTTTTGGATACTGGGCCAATCGGACCGTATAGACGATCGAACGGTATCAAAATCGCGTGCCTCGGGACATTAGATGCTTTAATCCGCTCGGAAGATTTATAGACGCTGGCTCGTCTCTCGATTTTTAACGTCTGAGCTCGACGGTCTTCCGCTCGGAAGATTTATAGACGCCGGCTCGTCTCTCGATATTTAACGTCGGAGCTCGACGGTCTTCCGCTCGGATGATTTATAGACGCCGGCTCGTCTCTCGATATTTAACGTCGGAGCTCGACGGTCTTCCGCTCGGAGGGTTTTTAGACGCCGGCTCGTCTCTCGATATTCGACGGTCTTCCGCTCGGAGGGTTTTTAGACGCCGGCTCGTCTCTCGATATTTAACGTCGGAGCTCGACGGTCTTCCGCTAGGAGGGTTTATAGACGTCGGCTCGTCTCTCGATATTTAACGTCGGAGCTCGATGGTCTTCCGCTCAGAGGGTTTATAGACGCCGGCTCGTCTCTCGATTTTTAACGTCGGAGCTCGACGGTCTTCCGCTCGGAGGTTTATAGACGCCGGTTCGTCTCTCGATTTTTAACGTCGGAGCTCGACGGTCTTTCGCTCGGAGGTTTATAAACGCCGGCTCGTCTCTCGATATTTAACGTCGAGCTCGACGGTCTTAACGGCTAATTTTTAACACAGCCGCTCGGCGGGCATTCTAGCCATCCTTTTAATTCATTTCTGCTTCCTGCATTACAAGGACATGTGCGACTAGAATATACACAAGAATGAATTACATCAGCGCACCTTTCACCAAGCTCGATAAGGCTGGAGATGATTTGCGCTCCAAGGTCGGTCCAGCTGTCGTCCGTCTTCATCCTCCAAATAGTAAGCGCCCGAGCGGAGCTTTTCGATGATTTTGAAGGGACCCGCTCACGGAGCTTCAAGCTTGCCGACGTTGCCGACCGGCTTGACTTTCTTCCAGACAAGGTCGCCGACCTGGAATGATCTGGGGATTACGCGCCTGTTGTAGTTTTGCTTCATCCGTTGACGGTACGCCATCAACCGGACGGACGCCTTGGCTCGGTCTTCATCAACCAAATCCAGCTCCATGTTCCTCCGCTCGGCGTTGCCCTCATCGTAATCCTGGATCCGGACGGATTCGACACCGACTTCGACGGAAATCACCGCTTCGCCGCCGTATACCAGATGAAAAGGCGTGACGCCCGTTCCTTCTTTTGGAGTCGTTCTGATGGCCCATAGGACGCCCGACACTTCATTCACCCAACTTCCTCCCAAATGGTCGAGCCGGGCGCGCAGAATGCGAAGACCATTGCTTTGGGGATATACTACAGATGTGAAGTGTTGCTCGATGCCATAGCTTTTGCACCAATTTTCAAGCAATTTTCCTGTGAACTGTCGTCCGTTGTCGGAAATCAGTCGGCGAGGGATGCCGAACCGACAGATGATGTGCTGCCATATGAACTTTTTGACCATTTGTTCGGTGATCCTGGCTAGAGGCTCGGCCTCCACCCACTTGGAAAAATAATCGACCACCACTAGTAGAAATTTCCGCTGTCCGGTCGCCATAGGAAATGGACCAACGATATCCATTCTCCACTGGTCGAACGGACATGAGACTGTTGATGCCTTCATTTCCTCTGCCGGTCGGTGATAGAAGTTGTGGTATTTCTGGCACAAAAGGCACGTCGACACGGTCCGAGCGGCGTCTGCTTGTAAGGTCGGCCAGAAGTACCCGGCCAACAGGATATTCTTAGCCAGCGATCGTCCGCCCGGATGTCCTCTGCAGGATCCTTGATGTACTTCTTGGAGGATGTAAGCCGAGGCCTCCGAGCTCATGCACTTCAACAGCGGTCGTGAGAAAGATTTCTTGTAAATCTGATCACCGATGAGTGTGAACCGGCCGGCTCTCCTCCTTAGCAGCTGAGCTTCATTCTGATCGGACGGTGTGGCGCCCGAGCGCAGAAACTCCGTGATGGGTGTCCTCCAGTCGCTCGGAAACGTAAGGCCTTCCATACGGTCGACGTGCGCCACCAACAATACTTGTTCAATTGGCTGCTGAAGGGCGATCGGCGTTATTGAGCTCGCAAGTTTGGCCAACTCATCGGCCGCTTGGTTCTCCGATCGGGGTATCTTCCGAACAATGACTTCTCTAAAATTGGCTTTAAGCTTCTTAAAGGCTTCAGCGTAGAGTTTGAGCCGAGCGCTGTTGATTTCGAAGGTACCAGAGAGTTGCTGAGCAGCCAACTGAGAATCCGAATGAAGCGTTACCCGACTGGCACCCACGTGCCGCGCTGCCTGCAAGCCGGCTATGAGGGCCTCATACTCTGCTTCGTTGTTTGTAGCTTTATAATTCAGCCGGACGGATAAGTGCATCTTTTCTTCTTGCGGGGAGAGCAACAGTATTCCAATCCCGCTTCCGAGCCGAGTGGATGATCCGTCCACAAATATTTTCCACATAGCTTCTGGCTCTGAATTCTGCACCTCAGGCCAAGCGGGGCTGGTATTGGATGTCAAATTCACTTAACTCCGTCGTCCATTTGATGAGCTGCCCGGACGCTTCTGGATTCAATAATACACGCCCAAGCGGGCTATTGGTTTTGACAATGATGGTATGCGCCAGGAAGTATGGACGAAGGCGCCGAGCGGCGAGGACCAGAGCGAAAGCCAGCTTTTCGAGTCCAGTGTAGCGAGATTCAACATCTTTTAAAATATGACTAAGGAAATACACAGGCTCTTCTCCGCTCGCCCTCACTAGTGCCGAGCCAATTGCTTGCTCGGTTGAAGACAAGTACATATAAAGGGGCTCACCCGCAGTCGGCTTGGCTAATACCGGGAGAGAGTTCAGATATGCCTTCAAATCTTCGAACGCCCGATCACATTCTTCGTCCCAATGAAACTTATTGGCCTTGCGCAAGATTTTGAAAAAAGGAAGGCTCCGATCAGCGGTTTTGGAGATGAATCTGGACAGAGCAGTTATCCGACCGGTCAAACGCTGCACTTCCCTTGTATTTCTTGGAGGCGGCATGTCTTGTAGAGCTTTAACCTTGCTGGGATTTGCTTCGATGCCCCGCTCGGTCACTATGTACCCCAAGAAACGCCCTCCTTTTGCTCCGAACAGGCACTTCTGGGAATTTAGCTTGACTCCATATTTGCGTAGCGTCCGGAAGGTTTCCTCCATGTCTTTAAAGAGATCGACCGCTCGGACGGACTTGATGAGAATGTCGTCCACATAAACTTCCAGATTCCGCCCGATCTGCTCTTTGAATACTTTGTTCATCAAGCGTTGATAAGTGGCTCCCGTGTTCTTTAATCCGAACGGCATCACATTATAGCAGTAGGTGCCGTCGGCCGTCACGAAGCTGACTTTTTCTTGATCTTCACGGGCGAGCGACACTTGATGATAGCCTTGGTAAGCGTCGAGCATACATATTAATTCGCAGCCGGCCGTAGAGTCCACTAGCTGATCTATCCGGGGCAGAGGATAAAAGTCTTTCGGGCAAGCTTTGTTGAGATCCCGAAAATCTATACATACTCTCCACTTGTTGCCCGGCTTGGAGACTAATACTACGTTGGCCAGCCAGCTCGGGAACTGCACCTCGCGGATATGGCCGGCCTCCAAGAGTTTTTCCACCTCCGCTCGGATGATGGAATTCTGCTCGGCGCTGAAGTCCCTTTTTCTTTGCTTTACTGGCCGTGCGTCCGGTCGGACGTGTAGCTCATGCTGCGCTATACTTGGTGAAATTCCGGGCAGCTCATGTGTCGACCAGACGAAGATATCATGGTTTCTCCGGAGGCATTGGATCACCTCCTCCTTCTGATTCGCCTCCAGGTCGGATGCGATGAATGTCGTGGCCTCCGATTGGGTCGGGTGTATCTGCACTTCCTCTTTTTCTTCATAAACTAGAGAGGGAGGTTTTTCAGTTATAGCATTCACCTCGATCCGTGGCGACTTCCGAGCGGAATTTGCTTCGGCTCGGACCATTTCGACGTAGCATCACCGAGCCGCCAGTTGGTCTCCCCGTACTTCTCCCACTTTGTCTTCAACGGGGAACTTGATCTTCTGGTGGAAGGTAGAGACGGCCGCTCGGAACTCACAGAGTGCCGGTCGTCCCAGAATGACGTTGTATGAGGAGGGAGAGTCGACCACCACGAAGTTTGCTGTACGCGTCCTTCTGAGCGGCTCTTCTCCCAATGAAATAGCCATCCGGATTTGTCCGACCGGAAGGACTTCATTGCCCGTAAACCCGTAGAGGGGGGTTGTCATGGGCAGCAGCTCGGCACGGTCAATTTGAAGTTGATCGAACGTCTTTTTGAATATTATGTTGACCGAGCTTCCTGTGTCAACAAAAATGCGGTGAATAGTGTAGTTGGCTATTACCGCTTTGATGAGCAGAGCATCGTCGTGGGGCACTTCAACTCCTTCCAAGTCCCCAGGCCCAAAACTGATTTCAGGTCCACTCGCCCGCTCTTGGCTACAGCCGACTGCATGGATCTGGAGCTGTCGGATGCTCGCCTTTCTTGCTCGGTTGGAGTCTCCTCCGGTCGGCCCGCCAGCGATAATGTTGATCTCGCCTCGGGAAGTATTACTTCTATTTTCTTCCTCCCGAGCGGATGATCGAGACCGTTCTCTTGACGTTCGGCGATTCTCCTGCCTTGGAGAGCGATACCGATCGGGAGTCTGTTGCTGTCGCCTATCAGCTCGCGTCCGATCGGCCTCATGAGTTATTTGTCGCCTGTCGACTGAGGGAGACCGTCGGCCGCCATTTCGGGGAACGGGATGAGCCACGAAGGGAAGACTTCGACAATCCCTTGTGTTGTGTGTATCCGTCCGGTGGAAGGAGCAGAACATTGGGGTCCATTTTTTCTTTGGCTTGGGCCGGGCGGCAGCTACTTCTTGCACGTGAGACCTGGCATGGGGGGAGCGGATTGCTTCGGCTCTCGGTCCTCTGGGCGGATGATGAGCGACGTGCTGTTTCCGCTCGGCAGGAGGGGCCCGCTCAGTTGGAGTTTCTTTTTTCCTGGACGCTTGCGCTTCCTCCACGTTGATGTATTCATTGGCCCGGTGTAGCATGTGGTCATAGTCTCGGGGCGACTTCCGAATGAGCGATCGGAAGAAATCCCCATCCACGAGGCCTTGCGTGAAGGCATTCATCATGGTCTCCGAGGTAGCCGTTGGGATATCCATGGCCACTTTGTTGAACCGCTGTATGTAAGCTCGGAGCGATTCACGGGCTTCTTGTTTGATAGCGAACAGACTAACGCTGGTTTTTTGATAGCGCCGACTGCTTGCAAAATGATGGAGGAAGGCCGTCCGGAAGTCCTTGAAGTTGGTGATGGATCCGTCCGACAGCCTCTGAAACCATCGTTGAGCCGATCCAGATAGGGTGGTGAGGAAAACCCGACACTTCACCCCATCTGTGTATTGATGCAGAGTTGTCGTGTTATCAAACTTGCCCAAATGATCGTCCGGATCGGTGGTTCCATTGTATTCGCCGATCGTCGGGGGCGCGTAGTGCTTGGGCAGAGGGTCTCGTAGAATAACCTCTGAAAATTGGCGATTAATCCGCTCGGGCGATGAGTCCGCTCGAGGGGCTTTTCCTTTTTTGTCATCTCATCTCGGCATTTCATCCGAAGAAGATCCCCGATCTCTATGAGTGGGTGCAGCTTCAGGGGTGCGGAATAGGGCCCGGTGGAATACAACGGTGGCTTGAGGTGCTTCCGCTCGGCCACCAGAGACTGAGGTTGCTTGCTGCTCCGGCCGCTCGGCTGTTGCCTTCTGTTTTTACTCCTCCGTGGAGAGCGTGTGTTGTCGCCCGCCTCGTCCATTATTTCCATTCGGATGCGTGAGCGCCCAATTTGATCTGTCCGAATCTTGAACCAACGGACGCTGGTACGCGGCTCTCCCTACTGGGGTGGATCTTCGGCTCGTGAAGTCGGGCCGGGAAGGGGTTCCCGGCGGCGACCCTTCGGCGCTCAAGTCAGGCAAGCAAGCAGTGAAAAGTGGCTCTCGAAAAATTAGAACGCGTACCTCCGGCAAAGGATGAGGGCCTTTATATAGGGCAGCGGAGAAGCGAGTGCACACATATCGAGGTGTACACGTGTCCGTGGCCCATACCCCAGTAAGGGCTTGTCAGTGAGCTTACCTGACCCATGTCCTCGATGGGACAGCGGAACCCCACGTCGCGTGATTTGGAGTATGACCATATCACGAAGCATGTCAGCTGTCAGAAGATGTCCCTTGTCTTTTTCCCCGAACTCCTGCCGTGCGTCCGACCGGCCCACGTCCGCCTTCCGTCCGACCGGTCATGTATGATGGTACACTTGGGAAATTATCGGTAATGTGTTTTGTGGCGACTGTTAGCAGTATGCTTCATGTCTTCGGCCGAGCGTGCTGTCCGCTCGGCCGACTTCCATAGGGGTGCCTTTTGCCCTCGGCTAAACACCGGGAGGCCGCCCGGTCGGTCAGCCCCCTTTCTCCGGTCGGCCTAGCTGGTCCGACCTTCTTCGATGGACCGCCCGACTCTTTGACTTCCACGTGGCGTTGACCCCTTACAACGAGGGTCTCCTGTTCTTATCGCCGGATCAGTGACCAACCTAGTGCTTTCCACATTGGTACAACTTCCACCATCAATGATCATATAGCATGTCTTACCTTGAATAAGGTAGCGGGCATGAAAAATATTTTCTCTTTGGTCCTCCTCATGCTCCTTGGCTTGGCTTCCCAATAATCTCCTAACCGCCAAGAGATCTCCATCTTGTGCATAGGCTGCTTCATCATTTTCCTCATCGCTCGAGGAAAAGGAATGAGAAGAAATTTATTCACTAGAGATACTCCCATTATCCCTCACCACCATAGTCTTCTTATTCAGCCATTCGGATGCAATATGACCTTTTCCCAAACACCTAAAACACTTGATATCCCTAATCTTAGAAGTGGAAGAAGAGGTAGTAGGAATAGGCTTCTTAGTGCTTGCTTCCTCCTTAGAATTTGAAAAAGAACCCTCCTTCTTTGGCTTGTCCTTCCAACTTGAAGAGTAGTTTGGAGAAGAAGATTTCTTCATAACACCCTTTCTCTTTAATTGTTGCTCTATTTTCATTGCTTGATGCACTAAGTCATCAAGCTCCACATAATGTTGTAACTCCACAATGTCTCCAATATCTTGGTTTAGGCCTTGGAGAAACCGAGCCATGGTAACTTCCCTATCTCCTTGTAGTAATCATCCACACTCCTACTCCCTTGGGTGAGCCTTTGCAATTTGTTGTGTAATTCCCTGTGGTAGTGGGAAGGCACAAACATCCTTCTCATTAAAGTCTTCATTTCATCCCAAGTGTTGATAGGATGCTCTCCATACCTTCTTCTCTCCTTTTGCAATTGATCCCACCAAATTAAGGCATAATCGGTGAACTCAAGGGCAACTACCTTTACTTTCTTTGCATCATTGTAATTGTGGCATGAGAAGATTTGCTCTATTTTTATCTCCCACTCAAGATATGTTTCAGGGTCATTCCTCCCTTGGAAGGAAGGTATCTGGACTTTCACACCTCCTAGATCATCTTCCAGTCTATGGTCTCTACCTCCTCTCTCACATCTTCTTCCCCCTTCATGCCTCCTTCTTTCTCTTGGTGAATCATAGAATGAGTCACTTTGACGAGATTCTTCATGATTAGAATTGCCCCCATGGTTGGAAACATTTTCTCCTTCAAGTCGGTCCATCCTTTCGTGTATTTCTTCAAGTTGTCTTTGAAGCATTCTTTCAAATTGTTGAGTAAGTGCTTCCATTTGAAGCCTATTAAGATCTCGCCTAGGGGAATGAGGTGATTTTTCTCCACTCATGCTTGAAAAAAAAAAAGAAGATGGCAAGGAAAATTACAAAAGAAATGTTAGACGAACCTCACCATTCTACTCACATGGTTGCACTCAAATTTATCCACTCAGTTTCCTTTATAAGCTCTGAAGGAAAGAACCTTATCAATGTCTTTCTCAAGACAACAAGTAGACAATCAAGTGAACAAGAAACCAACAAGAGAAATATAAGTAGAACAAGAGAAATAAATGGATAAAACGAGAAATTCAACAACGATCAAGAGCAATGAAAGGAATATCTTTGAATTCAGATTTCACAAAGAAAGAATATTGAGTCCTTTCAATTCATAAATCCTCTTTTTTTTTAATCAGAAACCAATGACTAATGATTCCTCTTTTTTTTTTCTTCTGAATTTTCCTTTTTTTTTAGTTGAGGACTCATATAGTGAATAGAAATTTACGACAGATAGGGACGGAGAGATCAACAAAGATGGACAAGAACAAAGATGAAAACAAGACACAAACCTGAAAATCAAGGAGCCAAGGTTCTAAGACCAAATGATAAGGAACCTTGTAAATGGATCACCTTGAAATTCAGCTTGGGGAAGAGTATTGACGCCACACTCAAGCAAGATGAGAAGGTGAGTGATAAGTCATGGGGTTTGATCGCCACAAGTTGCCTTGATAAGATCGGAATTAGTTCTTTGCCTAAGAACTAGAAGGAAGCTCTCACCAAAGAGAAATTAAAATTTTCATTCAAACTTACTTGATTTTCCATACAAGAGTTCTTATATTTAACATCCCTTAAGATCCACTATGCACTAATTATACAATAAATATCATGCTTGCATGCATGGTATTTATTATCCACTAATGCAACCACTAATCCCTAATGCAACCATGCATGCATGGTATTTATTATACTAGCTTAGGAATTCTAAAAAATGCATTAAAAACCCACAAAGGACATCAAAAGTCACTTTAGAAAAAATCCCCCATGTTGGTCCTCAAAAATGCATCAAAAATGCATACGAAAATGGTCCTCATGTTGGCCCAATTTCACTTTCAATTTGAAGGAATGTGATCCATTTAGTTGTTGCCTCCCTTGTGCATTGATTCTCCTTTTCCTTGAGCCCCATTATTAAGCCTTCCAAAGCTTGCTTCATTCTCTTAGTCTTGGACCTCATCATGGGTCCCCTAATTCCCTTCAATGCCTCTTCTTGGCTCACATTAGTGTTGATACAGTCTGACCTGGATGTTGTTTTGATGTTGACACTGATTTAAGTTTGAATCAGATATTAAATTAACTCAGATTAATTACTAATCAAGGTTGACTTGGTTAACCTGATTGACCTGATTGGGAAAAGTCCAAGCGAGGAGCTTGGCACGGGAAAGTCCTGGTGAGTGAAGCCAGGCAGTGGGAAAGTCCTAACTGGGATGTTAGGCAGTTGGAAAGTCCTGGTGAGTGAAGCCAGGCAATTGGAAAGTCCTGGTGAGTGAAACCAGGCATTTGGGAAGTCCAAGTGTGGAAGCTTGGCATGTATGGTCGGAGAGGGTTCGGTAGCACGCTCTCTGGACCGTCAGGGGTGAGGGCAGCAAGCTTGGAAGCTTGACTCGAGACTCACGGCTTTGGATCGGTCTGCAGACCCAATTGGGCTGTCGGATCGATCCGGTGATCGATCCGCATCGATCAGCAACACTCGAGGTGTATCTTGACGGTCCGGGACCGATCAGTAAAACTCGATAGCACATCGAGTGTATCTTGACGGGACCGATCAGATAACACTCGAGTGATACCGATCGTCCGGGGACCGATCGATGATCCTCGATGTGGATCCGACGGTCTTACGGACCGATCCGGAGTCTGATCGGTCCGCACCGATGCGGTCGCGTGAAGGGTGGATCGGTCTTGAGACCGTCGAGCACCGATCGGTCACCGCACCGATCGGTGACGATAAATAAGCGTGGATCGGTCGACCGATCCACTGATTTTGCTTTGTTGCGCTTTCTCTTATTGTTTCTGATTCACAATTGCTTTTACCTATTTCGTTTCTAACCATCTGCTGTAAGCTTTCTCGAAGTTACAGGTTACAGATTACTTGATGTTGGGTGAATTCAAATTAAGGATCATTAGTAGAAGGCGACAAAAAAGCTTTTGTTGTGTCTCGCTGCGGACAAACCAGTTTTGGTAGCAACGTCTCGTTTGCGATCTGCTGGCAGCTGTTTGGTCGAAATCAGCTTGACTTGTGCTGATAGGTTCAAGCTCAGAGGTACCAGTGGAAACGAGGATGCCATTGGTGGGAGCTGAGACAATCAGACAAGGAAGAAGCGTGATTGGCGACGTCGTGGACGGTTGCAGGGATTTGCAGGGATTTGCTGCAGGTTTGGCAGAGATCCGTTACAGAGCAGAGAGGCATATGAAGGTGGAGAGGAGAGGCTCTCGGGACAATGCTTTTTGTGCTCTTGCTGTGAAAAACACTGTGGAGAAAAACTCTCTGGAAGATTGAAGCAGTGTGCTTGTTCTTCGCTGATTGTGGCTGTGAGCTTCCTTTGATCATTTCACTTGAGCCACTACTGTAAGTCTTGTGCTTAATTTCTTACTGCTGTTAAAGACTTTGTGGAGAGGTTACTCCACCGAGAAGGAGAATCCTTTAGCCGGATAGCTTCCGGGGTGTGATCTACCGAAAGATCAAGAGGATTCGTCCACCTTACGGACACGCCGAGGAGTAGGGGCAAGTTATCCCCGAACCTCGTAAATCTCTGAGTTAGTGTGCTGTGCTTTCTTGTTTTAGTTTTCTAATTCCGCTGTGCTAACAAAGTTCTTGAAGAAATTTGTGTTTAGTGTTTTTCAAAGAGGCTATTCACCCCCCTCTAGCCATCTAAGGTCCCAACAAGTGGTATCAGAGCCTGGTGCTCTTCATTTCGGCTTAACAACCCAAAGAGCAAAACAATGGCCATGAAGGAGGGATTTAGCACCAACCGTCCACCTTACTTCGAAGGAGCAGATTTTCAATATTGGAAGGGCCGCATGGAGTACTACCTCAAAACCGACATAGCCATGTGGTTCTCAGTCAAGGAAGGTTTCACACCACCAAAGGATGAAGAAGGTAAGGAACTCGAGTCATCAAAGTGGTCTACCGAACAACTCCGCAAAGCACAAGCCGATGCCAAGGCTATGGTCACCTTGCAATGTGGAATCGCCAAGGACCAACTCGTCAAGGTAGGTCCGTTCTCAAGTGCAAGAGACCTATGGAACAAACTCATCGAGCTCCAAGAGGGAACTCGAGATTCTCGGATTGCCAAGAGGGACCTATTCTTGAATCAGCTCCAAAATCTAACCATGAAGGACAATGAAATGGTGAGTGAACTTCATGGGAGATTCAAGGAGATCATCAATGGTCTCCACTCCGTGGATGAACGGGTAGAAAACCGTGACCTAGTAAGGTATGCTCTTAAATCTTTTCCTAGGAATGCCTTGTGGTCATCCATGGTAGATGCCTACAAGGTATCCAAGGATCTTTCCATTGTTAAACTAGATGAATTTTTCTGTGAGATGGAACTTCATGAGCTTGCTAACAAAGGTCAAAAAGAGAAGGGTATTGCTTTATTTGCAGGACCAAAGAGCAAGGATGGAAGAAGGAAGAAGGAAAAGAAGAAAGAAAAGGAGATTTCCTCATCCACCTCTTCTTCCGAATCCGATGATGAAAGTGGATCATCATCAAGCGAGATGGCGAACTTCGTAAGGAGGATTATGAGAAGAGGCCGAAGATACAAAGGAAAAGGTAAAACTAATGATCAAAATTTTGATAAATCTAATGTTACATGTTATGAGTGTAGCAAGAAAGGACACATTCGGAGCGAGTGTCCGAAACTAAAGAGGAAGGAGGAACGAGCCAAAAGGAAGGAGGAAAGAGCCAAGAAGAAGAAGGCTCTCAAGGCCACTTGGGATGAGTCCTCATCAAGCTCATCGGAGGAAGAAGAGAAGATGGAAAAGAGCACTCGGCAATTGGCACTCATGGCAAGGGAAGAGTCGAATCCGAAAGTCATGACTCAAGCGCTTCAACCACGGCTTCATCATCTTCGGATGATGAAGAGGTAACCTCTTCTCATATAGAAAAGTGTTATAAAACTATCACTCACTTATCTACATTGCTTAAAAAGTCAAAAACAGAAAATAAATTGTTAAAAGAAGAAGTAAAAACCTTAAGGACCCTTAGGGAAGATGAGGTCGATGACCTACATCTAGAAGTCCTTGAGGATGAGAACAAGGCCTTAAAGGGTGAGGTTGAGAAACTCAAGAAAATGCTTGAGAAATTCTCAACTAGCTCTAAGACTCTAGACATGATTCTAAATGCCCAAAGGGCGGGTTACAACAAAGCCGGGTTAGGGTATCAACCCAAGGAGTCGAGTTTCATTTCTCTAATGTCTAGAACTCAAAATAGTAGATCACATGTTTCTAGAGTTCATGGAACTAGGAAAGGTATGACCAAGGCATGGGTTCCTAGGTCTTTCGTTGTAGAAGCATTAGGTCCCAAGATTTGGGTACCTAAAATCTCTATTTTTCGTGTATTGTAGGCATTGGTCGAGGGGGAGCATCTATCAACTTGGTTTGTTGATAGTGGATGCTCCAAGCACATGACTGGGAACAAATCACTGTTTACTACCATTCAAAACAAAAGTAGAGGTAATGTGTCTTTTGGTAATAATGGTAGCCTTAAGGTTGTAGGAATTGGAGACATTCATATATCCGAATGTCTTCATATCAAGAATGTCCTTCTAGTCAAGGGGATGACTTTTAATCTCCTAAGTGTCGATCAATTGTGTGATACGGGTTACACAATTGAATTTCATTCAAGTCAATGTTTGGTTAAACACATTGACACACTTGATACTAGTAGGCACAAGGGTTGACAATATTTATCAAGTATCATTTAAAAGTGCTACTAATGCTTTGATTAAGTGTTTCATGTCGAAAGAAGAAGAGTCTTGGTTATGGCATAGAAGATTGGCACATGTAAACATGAAGAACATCTGGAAGTTGGCCAACCAAGGATTAGTGCGAGGCTTACCAAGCATCAAGTTCCACAAGACCAAACTATGTGATGCATGTCAAAAGGGTAAGCAAACAAAAGTTGTCCATAAAGGTAAAAGCAATGTAAGTACATCTACTACTTTAGATTTATTGCACATGGACCTATTTGATTGCAGTAGTGTAATATCATTGAATGGAAGTAGATATTGTTTGGTAATCGTTGATGATTTTACTAGATACACATGGACTTTCTTCTTGAAACATAAGGACCAAACTATAGATATTTTTATTTCCTTTTGTAGAAGAACTGAAAATGAAAAATCGACAACAATTAAAACCATTAGAAGTGATCATGGTGGGGAATTTCAAAATCATAGGTTTTTAGAGTTTTGTCAAGAAAAGGGATATAGGCATGAGTTCTCTACTCCAAGGACCCCACAGCAAAATGGGGTTGTGGAGAGAAAGAACCGAGTCTTACAAGAGGCTGCACGAAGCATGCTTCATGAGTACTCACTACTGAGCTACTTATGGGTGAAGCTGTGAATACGACTTGCTATGTGCAAAATCGAGTTTTAATACATAGGTTTTTAGGAAAGACTCCCCATGAACTTTGGTTTGGGAAACCGCCTACAATTAAACATCTTAGGGTGTTTGGTTGTAAAGTGTTTATCTTAAACACCAAGGACCATCTTGGGAAGTTCACGGCTAAGGCTGATCAAGGGATACTGGTCGGGTACTCTCTTACCAGCAAAGCCTATCGAGTCTACAATGAGAGGACTAAATTGATTGAAGAGTCCTCGGACGTAGCATTTGAAGAAATCCCTAAATCAAATGATCAATCAAGGGATGTAGGAGAAATTCAATTCGAACTTAGAAATCTAAGTTTGAATGATCAAAACATTGGAAGAGTCGAAGTTGACTCTGAAGATGATGAGCAAAGGCAAGAAAGGGCTCAATCTGATCTCTTGCCTGTGCCGAGTGAGACCACTCATGAGGCACCGCCAACTCCAAGGCAATCTAGGATAGTCTCTAGTCATCCACAAGACCAGATTGTGGGAGACATCCAACAAGGGGTTAGGACTAGATCATTCTTCAGAAATGAGTCGAATGAGGTTGCTTTGATCTCAGAAATCGAACCTAAACTAGTTGATGAGGCATTGCATGATCCTGATTGGGTCATAGCTATGCAAGATGAGTTAGGTCAATTTGAAAGAAGCCAAGTGTGGGACTTGGTTCCTAGACCTAAGAAGACCACCATTATTGGAACTAAATGGGTCTTCAAAAATAAGTTAAACCAAAAGGGAGAGATAGTAAGAAACAAGGCAAGACTAGTAGCCAAGGGCTATAGTCAAGTTGAAGGCCTCGATTATGATGAGACCTATGCTCCTGTGGCACGATTGGAGTCCATTCGTTCAATGCTAGCTTTTGCTGCACATAGAGGTTTCAAGCTCTATCAAATGGACGTTAAATCGGCCTTCTTAAATGGTTTCATTAAAGAAGAAGTCTACGTTGAACAACCACCGGGGTTTGTGAATACCGAAGCTCCAAACCACGTGTTCAAGCTCAAGAAAGCTCTTTATGGGCTAAAACAAGCACCTCGAGCTTGGTACGAAAGGTTGTCGACTTATCTATTAGAAAAGGGTTTTGTAAGGGGTCAAATAGACCCAACATTATTTCTTCGTCGAGATGGTGAAAATATTTTTGTAGCCCAAGTATATGTCGATGACATAATTTGTGGCTCAAATAACAAGGGCTATTTAAATGAATTTATCACTCACATGGAAAGTGAGTTTGAAATGAGTCTTGTGGGAGAATTGACATTCTTCCTTGGACTAGAAATCAAACAAACTAGAGATGACATTTATGTCCATCAAGCAAAATACACTCAAGAGATGCTTAAGAAATTCAAAATGAGTGATTCTAAGGAAGTATCCACTCCTATGGCGACGAGCACTCGTCTTGACAATGATGAGAGTGGAAAATCAGTTGATTTAACGCAATATAGAAGCATGATCGGTAGTCTTCTATATCTCACAGCTAGTCGACCGGACATACTCTTTGCTGTGGGCATGTGCGCTAGGTATTAAGTCTGTGCCAAGGAATCTCACTTAATTGCAGTTAAGAGAATTTTGAGATACCTTAAAGGCACAATTAGAGTAGGTCTTTGGTACCCTCGTACTGAATCATTTGACTTGATAGGTTATACCGACTCCGATTATGCTGGGTGCAAATTGGATCGGAAAAGTACGAGTGGGGGTTGCCAATTTTTAGGTTCATGTTTAGTTAGTTGGTCAAGTCGGAAGCAACATTGTGTTGCTCTCTCCACGACCGAGGCTGAATATATTGCCATGGGAGAGAGTGTATCACAGTTGTTGTGGATGATACACACCCTAGAGGATTATGGACTCTCTTATAAGGGTGTACAAGTGCTATGCGACAACATTAGCACAATCAACCTAACTAAAAATCCAGTCCATCATTCGAGGACCAAACATATTGAAGTGCGTCATCACTTCATAAGAGATCACGTAGCTAGGGGAGACATTGTGCTCACATATGTCGAGTCAAAGTCAAACCTAGCCGATATCTTCACAAAACCCCTTCCGGAGAATGAATTTAGTCATTTAAGGAGGGAGTTGGGAATGTGTTTGGCTCCTTAGGTCATTAGAACTTCACCATGATCAATAAGGACTATTAAAATGACAAGAGTAATTGGGAAACTGATTTGGGCAATTTGGGGACATCTCACACAAACGATAAGGTTTAACAAATTGTTTTTGTTTGCTAGAAATGGGGTGAGATGCTAGGAACAACCAATTTATTCAAAATGTACTATGCATCCCTTGAATAAGTAGGTTGAAGAGACATAAATTGAGTATGGGGAAGGTCATTATATAATTCATGTGTATTTGACTCCTAGATCTTACTCATATATTCCAACCAAGGAATCTTGGTTGGACTTTTGTCTAGAAATTATCTAATCATGATTGATGTGTTGATTGATACTTTGGATTGGTATCTTTAATGATAAGATGAGTTGATAATGTAAGAATAGTAATTTAGGATATATTTTGACAAATTTGAAACTAAACATGACAGGGTTGGATATTTCAGGTTTTGAAACTCTGAAATGTCTGAAACTAACTTGTAACTTAATAAAAAAAAAAACCTAGAATGTTAGGACTTTCAGAGCTTGCAATTAGGAAATGTTCTTGTTCGTAGATGTTTAAGTTCTGTGTTCTGAATTTGAGAAGTTCTGAATTTTCAGAATTCTCGAGAGAAACGACTGCGAAATCAGTTGCTCGAATTCAGATATCAGAAATCTGAATTATCAGACACTGATCGGTCTCACGACCGATCAGGAGACTCTCTGATCGGTCCACAGTCCGATCAGGGGTCCTCCAGATATCTTCGTGCTTTCTGTTGGCTCACTGATCGGTCCAGGGACCGATCAGGGGTTCTGGCACGCGACAATCACAAATGATCGGTCCAGGGACCGATCAGGAGGATCTCACGCGACGATTCACATCTGATCGGTCCAGGGACCGATCAGGAGAGTCTCAACCTCTTCAACCTCTCTGTTCGATCTCTGATCGGTCCAAGGACCGATCAGCTCTCTATGGTTCGCAGGAAGGCCCCTGATCGATCCGAGCACCGATCAGAGGGTTTCCTGATCGGTCAAGGGGACCGATCAGACCCTTTTTGTGCGTTAAAGTCGATCCTGATCGGACAGCCGTCCGATCAGATTACACTGTGCGCTACCCCTCATTAAATCCTCCTGACCTCCTCTCTTCCCGATCTTCTTCTTTCTCACAACCCTAGCCGACCGACGCCCCGACGCCCCTTTCTTCCTCCCGTATTCTCGACCCATCGTCTTCTAAAAGCCGAAGGTCAAAATGGCACCGAGGTAATCTCTCGATCTCTAATCTCTACTGTTATTGTCTTTGGCAGTTCACGTTATCATGTTTCTTACGGTGACTGTGGTTTGTGTTTGGTGGTTTGCCCATGGCCGGTGCTCTCTCTTTGTTTCCCATTGTCCAAATGGTTAGGAAGAAACCCACTAGTGGTGAGGGTACCTCTAAGGAACCAACCGAGAAATCCAAATCCAAGTCCAAAGCTCCTGCTACCTCCCGACCTCAACCGGCTAGTTCGGGGAGATTCCCCAACCAACAATTTGAAAAATCATTTAAGGAGAGGACTTTCAAATTACTCCCTTGTCGATCCGTTGATAAGAAGTTCATGCAGGAATCTTGTCCCTCTATTTTAGAAACCATTGCCTACTACAAGCTCGATTCTTTGGTTTTTCTAGAAAGGGACATCAACTTTGATCTAGTATCTGAATTCTATAACAACCTTCATCAGACTCCTGATGGTAGTTATAGAACAAGAGTGGCTAAGCAAAACGTTGATCTCAACATAATTGCCTTCTTTGAGTATTTAGGTTGTCGTTTGTGTTCGGGGACGGTGTTCTCCATCTATCCTGTTTTGCCTGAACCCGTACCTCATCCTCTTAATGTCTCTTCTGACTCAATCTATGAGTACTTCTTTGGTCATCCGAGACTGGATGGTTTAGATGAGTTAGATGACGACTTTCCTACATTTGCAGCCCTTAGACTCTCTGCTCCTGACTACATCCTTTTCAAAGTTGTCACACAATGTCTTCTACCTATCACCTCTAAACCGTTGGCAGAAATTCGACCATATCACTGTCTGATGCTTTATGGGTTACGTCGACGTCTAGATTTTGATATTATGTCGAGTGTCTATATGTCTATCATATCCCATAGCGAACCGAGCGGCGACAACATCTATATGCCTTTTGGGCATATAATTACTGGTTGGCTCGAGTCCATGGGTATTGACGTCTCTAGGGGGAGGATAGTGAAGATGGTTAGGCAGGATTGTCGACTTGGGAAACGTGCGTTTTCCAAGTCCGGAATCCTAAGTCAGGATGGGCCGGTTAGGTGGAAGGATGGGAGGGCACTGGGTGAGCTACCACTTCCACGACAGGTTGCTCGTCCTCCTGCTGCTGCTGCATATGGCGAGGAGGATCCAGATCTGCGCTGGCAGATCGCTGAGCTGGAGAGCCGGTTTGACCGCCACGAGGATCAGCGCTTCGATACTCTACAGAGACAGCAGTTGGCGACACATCAGGCATTTCTAGGATGGATGGCCGGCCATCCACCTCCTCAGCACTCCGCGGGCGAGCTACCCTCAGGCAGCAGCATGCCTCTTCAGGATTCCACTCTTCCAGCTGATGCTGCGGATGATCCTCTTGATGAGGATGTTGGCTGACATTCTCTATGTTTTGATTGTTTTGTTGATACTATGTCTTTGATACATTTATCTGAACTGGATGTTAGCTGTGTTTCTTATATTCATGCTATTTATGATGCTTCACTATTCATGATACACTTATGATGTTTCATATGCCATTGTTTTTCATATACCGTATTTTTTTATGTGGATTAAGATTGAGGCGTTATTGGTTAAAAGGGGGAGGTGCTTGTCAGTCTTATTCATTATTTTACACCTTTTCGGTGTTTGATAAAGGGGGAGAGAATAATTAAGTTTAGAGACGATTTGACCTCTTTGAATCAATATAAAAAAAAGAGGAGAAGGTAACTGAGTTATATCCATCTTAGGGGGAGATCTTAATTTCCCTGAAATTATGGATATGAGAGTTTTTCTGATCTAAACTTAAATTATGTTGTCAAACAATAAAAAGGGGGAGATTGTTGATACAGTCTGACCTGGATGTTGTTTTGATGTTGACACTGATTTAAGTTTGAATCAGATATTAAATTAACTCAGATTAATTACTAATCAAGGTTGACTTGGTTAACCTGATTGACCTGATTGGGAAAAGTCCAAGCGAGGAGCTTGGCACGGGAAAGTCCTGGTGAGTGAAGCCAGGCAGTGGGAAAGTCCTAACTGGGATGTTAGGCAGTTGGAAAGTCCTGGTGAGTGAAGCCAGACAATTGGAAAGTCCTGGTGAGTGAAACCGGGCATTTGGGAAGTCCAAGTGTGGAAGCTTGGCATGTATGGTCGGAGAGGGTTCGGTAGCACGCTCTCTGGACCGTCAGGGGTGAGGGCAGCAAGCTTGGAAGCTTGACTCGAGACTCACAGCTTTGGATCGGTCTGCAGACCGATCCAGTGGCACGGCTGATCGGTCTGTAGACCGATCCAGTTGCCTGATCGATCTGCAGACCGATCAGGCAACACTCAGTAGCACACTGAGTGTATACTGATCGGTCCGGGGACCGATCAGATAACACTCAGTAGCACACTGAGTGGATACTGATCGGTCCGGGGACCGATCAGATGATCCTCAGTAGCGCTGAGTGGATACTGATCGGTCTTACGGACCGATCCAGCTGAGTCCTGATCGGTCCACAGACCGATCAGGCTTCGTTGCCAGATTCGCGTGAAGGGGTGGATCGGTCTTGGGACCGATCAGACAAGCACCTGATCGGTCACCAGACCGATCAGTGACGATAAATAGAAGCGTGGATCGGTCTGCTGACCGATCCACAGTATGGCTTGTTTTGCATGCGCTTTCTCTTATTGTTTCTGATTCGCAATTGCTTTTACCTATTTCGTTTCTAACCATCTGCTGTAAGCTTTTTCGAAGTTACTTGATGTTGGGTGAATTCAAATTAAGGATCATTAGTAGAAGGCGACGAAAAAGCTTTTGCTGTGTCTCGCTGCGGACAAACCAGTTTTGGTAGCAACGTCTCGTTTGCGATCTGCTGGCAGCCGTTTGGTCGAAATCAGCTTGACTTGTGCTGATAGGTTCAAGCTCAGAGGTACCAGTGGAAACGAGGATGCCATTGGTGGGAGCTGAGACAATCAGACAAGGAAGAAGCGTGATTGGCGACGTCGTGGACGGTTGCAGGGATTTTCCGTTTCAGAGCAGAGAGGCATATGAAGGTGGAGAGGAGAGGCTCTCGTGACAATGCTTTTTGTGCTCTTGCTGTGAAAAACACCGTGGAGAAAAACTCTCTGGAAGATTGAAGCAGTGTGCTTGTTCTTCGCTGATTGTGGCTGTGAGCTTCCTTTGATCATTTCACTTGAGCCACTACT
Source organism: Zingiber officinale (assembly GCF_018446385.1). Lineage (NCBI taxonomy): Eukaryota > Viridiplantae > Streptophyta > Magnoliopsida > Zingiberales > Zingiberaceae > Zingiber > Zingiber officinale. The sequence goes on along the minus strand of NC_056007.1, from coordinate 36,736,034 downwards.
GTAAGTCTTGTGCTTAATTTCTTACTGCTGTTAAAGACTTTGTGGAGAGGTTACTCCACCGAGAAGGAGAATCCTTTAGCCGGATAGCTTCCGGGGTGTGATCTACCGAAAGATCAAGAGGATTCGTCCACCTTACGGACACGCCGAGGAGTAGGGGCAAGTTATCCCCGAACCTCGTAAATCTCTGAGTTAGTGTGCTGTGCTTTCTTGTTTTAGTTTTCTAATTCCGCTGTGCTAACAAAGTTCTTGAAGAAATTTGTGTTTAGTGTTTTTCAAAGAGGCTATTCACCCCCCTCTAGCCATCTAAGGTCCCAACAATTAGGACGCTAGGTGAAAGTCTCGGGGGTCGCTAACACCAGACGAAAGGCTGGACGGGTCAAGGTTCGGATTTCTAGCAAAAAGTTCTGAAGTCTTGGATGCTGAGCAAAAGTCCAAACAATCTGGAGGATTAATTTGACATCAGGTAAACTCTCCTGATAAGAGTAAGTGAGGACGCGTTTCCCCGTAGAGGGAATAGTAGACGTCAGTTCGATCTAAGGTTTCACAGAAAATTTGAAAGTCAGAACTAGACAATCTTAAGATGATTAAATTACTATGTTTTTTTTTTTATCATTTTAATTCTATTTTATAGGGTATCCTTTTGTATTTGGATTAACATACTTTATAGAGTTAAAGTGGCAAAAATCAACCTCAGATGAACAGTGTTCGAGGTACCTCGAATTTGCATAAAAGGCGCCCTTGCTAGATAAACCTCGAGGATAAGGTTTTCACTGAGGAGAGGCGCCCTGGAGCACATGCAAGGTGCCCCGGAGCATTGGAGGCACCCTCAGAGTGCTTGGAAGGGGCCCTCAAACGGATAAAAGGCATAGGCTGCGGAGGTTATCAAATCCAAAGATTGGGGGATAATCTTTTTAGCTGGAGGCCTGTTGGACAAGCTTGGAGGTGCGCTCAATGCTCCATAAAAGCATTGTTTGGCCAAATTTCTGGACAACACTTCAATTCAAGTTTGCTACGACTTCTCTCTTGAGTGCTACTTCAAAGACGACTCTATAACACTATAATGCGACTCCAACGATCGAAAGCCCAAAACTTCTAATCCTTAGTTATCAGTATAATTTCATTAATAGTAGTTAAATTATTGTACTTATATTTATTCGAAACCATTAGTGGATTGACCAATGAAAACAATCGTTAATCGCGAGCCTTAAGTAGAAGTCGTCATAGGCTTCGAATCAAGTAAAAGAAAAGTGTTAGTGCATGTCTTCTTTTGCTATTATCTTTATTTCCTCTGCATTTATCTCTAATTGTTTTACGAAAAACATGAAAAAGCCACGAGTGTTGTTTACCCTCCTCTAGCTCTTTCTATCCTATAATTGATATTAGAGCGAGACTGCTCTAAATCGATCGAGTTTTTTATTTCTAGAAGTTGGTGCAACACCACTCGAGTTTATTATTTTTTTTCATACCGCACTATTAATCCAAAACCAAGTCTTAGAACAAGTTTTCCTCATTTTTTTTACAAGATTTCAAATGACCTATCAAGAAGGCTACAACACCACATGCTTGTCCCTCTTCTCCGGCGAGGATTTTGGATACAAGAAAGGTCGGATGGAGTACCACTTGAAGACTCAGATGGAGAAGTGGATCATTATTCAAATCGAATTCACACTCTCCATTGAGGATGGAGTACCCATCGCCTACAACAAGTGGGACACACCAACTCATAAGAAGATCGAGGATGATGCAAAGGAAACTCAAACCTTGCTATGCAGACTAACCAAAGAAGAGCTTAATCGAGTCGGTCCATTCTCAAGTGCAAAGGACCTATGAGAGAAACTAATCGAGTTGCACAAAGGAACTTCCAATACTAAGGTATCAAAACGCGACTTAATTTTAAATAAGTTATATAACATAAAAATACAAGACGATGAATCAGCGAGCTAATTACACACTCAGATCCAAGACTTGGTTAATGGTCTCCATGCAATTAGACAAAAGGTGGAGAACCACTCTATAATAAGGTACGCGTTAAACGCTTTTCTGAAGAACACTTTGTGGACATCCATGGTAGATGTTTACAAAGTTTTCAAGGATCGTTTATTAATTAAACTAGATGAGTTATTTTCTGAATTTGAATTGCATGAATAGACTAATGCACTTCTAGTCAAAAAAACTTTGGTTGCAAGTACAATCTAGATGAAGGAAACAAAGAACAAGTACCAACCTGAACCCGAATCCAAAGACAAATCAGATTCCGAAGATGAGATCACTGTCGAACTAGTCATCCTAGTTTAAAAAATGCTTAAGAAGAAAAAGATGATCTAATCCAAGAGAAAACAACTGGGTCCGAATCAAACCATGAAGCTCAAATTAGAAGTGATCTACCACGGGTGTAACCAGAAGGGCCACTATAAGCTGGAATGTCCAAACAAAAAGCAAAGAAGAAGGAAGGCTCTAAAAGCAACGTGGTCCGAGTTATCAGAAGATTCTGAAGAAGAAGAACAAGCTCAAGCGAGCTTCCTTGCTCTACCGGTACAAGCTCACATTGCCGAGACCGAATCTGAGTCGGAGCCCAAGATCGAATTGGAGGTCGAGTTCGAGAAAAGCCACGGATCCATATCCATTTCTGAAGGACCAAACAATATTGTAAGTTCTCCTATAATAGATAAGTTGTATGATTTAATAAATTATTAATGCACAAATTAACTAAGTCTAAAGTCCAGATCAAGTCACTCTAAAAGGAGGTAACAACCCTTAATGAAGTGATTAACCCAAGTTCCTTGACTGACCAAGTTTAAGATGGAATCTCAACTCAAGTCCAACAACTTGAGGAAGAGAATTTTACTTTGAAAAATCAAGTCAAGGAACTCAATGACACATTGGAATGACTCACTTTGGGTTTCAAGAATCTTGATCTGATTCATAGAAAACAACGGGTCGTATACAGCTAATCCGGACTCAGATACAAGGCTAAATATCGATTTAGATCTTACTTATCTTTAGTGAATCGAATAAATAGAATCCTAGTCCAAGCTGTTGGGTGCTACTCGCAATACCGTTCTGTTTCCCCTGTACAAAAATTTGTACAAGCACAGAACTTTTCCTAGCAACCCATGTACTCTTCAGAAGTTAAACTTGGATTGGAAATGAAACTTAACATTTTTATTCCAAGTTCGTTCTTCAAAGTTAAACTTGGATTGGAAATGAAACTTAACATTTTTACTCCAAGTTCAACCCTTGTGTTCTTCTGAAGTTAAACCATATTACAGAAGTTGATTAAATATTTATTTCAAGGATTGGCTTCTGGTCGTTGGCCAGGCACTAGGCCTTCTTGGTTATGAGATCATCCACCACTTCCTAGACAAAGCCTTTCAAAGAAATTGAATATTTAAACTTCTCACAGTAACCTTAGGTTTAACTATAAAGACCTTAATCAAAGCACAAGATCGAAACACAAAATCGAAGTATAAAATGAAAACACGAAATCGCTAGCGTCTTGTGTTGGTATTTCAGGATTCATACAAAGAAAATAAAACTAGTTGTGCTGCGGAATAAATAACTAGTTGTACCTTTCTTTGTAGACAAAGACCTCTTGATTTTCTGCCGTATTCCTCTCCTCTTCTTGGACGTCGTGTGGGTGATGATCTACCAAGACAAAAACACCCGAACCCTTTTTTTTTCCAAGCCGCCTAGCACCAAAGGATGCAAAGAAAGGAACGCCTCCTTCTTCTTCTTCTCCTCCAAACCGCCGGCTATCAAGGTGCTTCGTCTCTTCGTTTTCTTTTCCTCCAAGCTTCGGCCACCAAGAGAAGATGGGGCGCCAACCCTAGAGGGAAGAAAAGGGAAGAAGAAAAGAAGTGGGACACTGGCCCTAGAGGAAAGAAAAGAAAGAATGAGACGTCGACCTTAAGGGAAAGGAAAGAGTTTTTAGTTGTAGAGAAAAACTTATGAATTCTTAATTGAATTGTTGATTTTTGTGCCACAACCTCCTCTCCTTTTATAACCCTTTGTCCCAGACAAAAAAAGGAGAAAAAGTAATAGATTTTTGTTTAGAAAAAATCTCTAGAAAAGAATTAACATAATTCTTTTTAGAATTTTTTTAAAGAAAGAATTAGTATAAATTTTTTTAAAAATTTCTAAGAAAGAATTAACATAATTCTTTTTAGAAAAATCTCTAGAAAAGAATTAACATAATTCTTTTTAGAAAAATTTCTTAGAAAAGAATTAATATAATTAGTTTTAGAAAATTTCTAAGAAAGAATCAACGTATTTCTTTTTAGAAAAATCTCTAATTCTGTTGAGAAAAAATCTCCCCATCTTTTTTCTTTCTTTTATTTTTCTTTTTTTTTTCTTTTGGTTTGGCCGACCCCTTGCTTGGGCACCAAGCAAGGATGTGGCCGATCCCTTTCTTGGGTAGGAAGCAAAACCAAAACGAGTGAATGCAAGGCTTTATAGAGACTATAATAGGGACCGAGAGGAGGAATTGGTTTTGACCTCCTGATGGACTTGAGCTTCCTATGTTCGACGCGAATACCCAACTCAAGTTCATCAATAATAACTCATACCACTAAAGAGTTATTATTGAACTACTGCACCAATCCCAAATTATAATATGGGCCCCTTCTTATCATGAGTGCATTAGTCTCCCTGTGTTTAAGATATCATATGTCCGTTAATTAAATGAGTTACTGACAAATCACTTAATTAACATCTAGCTCCAAGAGTAGTACCACTTAACCTTATTATCATGTCAAACTAAGTCCACCTGCAGAGTTTACATGATAATCCTTATGAGCTCCTCAAGGGGACATCATCAACCTAGATTACTAGGACACAGTTTCCCTTTATAATCAACAACACACCATATAAATAATATTATTTTCCAACTTATTGGACCTATTGATTTAACTGAATAAATCTCACCCTTTGATAAATTAAAGAAATAAATATCAAGTATATGTGTTTGTTATTATATTGGGATTAAGAGTACGCACATCCATAATAACAGAGATTTTATTCTTTTATGCAGTCAGTATAAAAAGAAATAACCTCAAATGGTCCTACTCAATATACACATAGTGAACTAGTGTAATTTTATAGTCAAGATAAACTAATACCAAATTATATTAAAATCATTCCAATGGTTTATCCCAATTCATCTTGGTTGTGAGCAACTATTTATAATTTATAAGGAACTGATAATATTATCTTCTGTGTGACAATGCACACCATGTTATCTACAATATAAATTAAATGGACAACTATATTTAACTAAATGCAGATATTTGACTAATGTGATTCTCATTTCAAAATAAATGTTCATACAAAAAACTAGACTTTTAGTATACATCCTAACAATCTCCCACTTATACTAAAAGACTATGCTACCATATATACTGCCATACATCTGATTCCCATCCCCTCAACATGCCCATCAAAAGCTCTCGCCAGGAGGACCTTAGTGAAAGGATCCAGGTTATCTGCTGATGTAATCTTGGTGACAACAACTTCTCCTCGTTATACGATGTCTCGTATTAGGTGGTACTTGTGCTCAATGTGTTTACTTGCCTTATGGGCTCATGGTTCCTTCGAGTTTGCTACTGCAACACTATTATCACAATAAATTATGATAATTTTGGGCAAACCAGGAATCACATCTAAGTCCATCAAGAAGTTTCTGAGCTATACTGCTTTTTTGGCTATCTCAGAGGCTGCCACATACTCAACTTCTATGGTGGAGTCTGAAATGCATTTCTGCTTAACACTCCTCCATGTTATGGCTCCACCTCCCAAAGTAAACACATACCCCGAGGTTGACTTACTACTGTCCCTATCTGATTGGAAGTCTAAATCCGTGTAACCCACAGGGAGCAAATCATCTGCCTGGTAAACTAGCATATAATCTCTAGTCCTTCTCAGGTACTTTAATATATGCTTTATGGTAGTCTAATGTCCCTGTCTTGGATTACTTTGATATCTACTAACCATGCCCATGGAAAAATAGATATCCAGTCTTGTACATAGTATCGCATACATTAGGTTTCCTACAGCCGAAGCATAAGGAACTGCCTTCATCTCCTCTATCTCCTATGATGTTTTAGGACATATCTCTTTATATAAAGGTACTCCATGCCGAAAAGGTAGAAAACCTTTCTTGGAGTTTTGCATGCTAAAACGAGCTAGGATAGTATCGATGTATGAAGCGATAAGCACAACATTCTTTTCTTGCGATCCCTTATTACTTTGATTCCAAGAATATGTCCACGTTCTCCCAAGTCCTTCATATCGAATTGCTTGGACAACCATACTCTTACGCCTGACAACACTTTGACATTGTTGCCAATGAGCAAAATGTCATCTACGTATAGTACAAGAAATACCACCACATTTTCGTCACTTTTCTTGTATACACAAGACTCATCCGGACACTGAATGAATCCATAAGACTGGATCACTTCATCAAATCGGATGTTTCAAGATCTCGAAACTTGCTTCAGTCCATAAATGGACCGATTGAGTTTGCATACAAGATGCTCTTTACCCTCTGCAATGAATCCTTCTGGTTGCTTCATATAGATGTTTTTTTCAAGACTTCCATTAAGGAAAGCTGTCTTGACATCCATTTGTCAAACCTAATAATCCATATGAGCGACAATAGATAAAAGAATCTGGATAGACTTAAGTATGACTACCGACGAAAAGGTTTCCTCATAATCGATTCCCTCTTTCTGAGTATACCCTTTTGCAATAAGCCTTGCATTGAAGGTTTCCGCCTTCCCGTCTATCCCTCTTTTTCTTTTGTAGATCCATTTACATCCAATGAATTTCACACCATTTGGTGGTTCTACAAGCTCCCAGACCTGATTAGAATACATAGATTCTATTTCAGAGTTCATTACATTTTACCAAGATGCTGTATCTTTATCTTGGAGTGCTTCATCATATGTCCAGGGATCATGTTCATGTTCACCAGGGATCAAGTCCGAAGACTCTCCCAAAAACATGAATCTATCAGGTTGCCGACCAACCCTTCCACTACGACGAGTCACTACCTATAATTGTGCATCATTTGTGACACGCGTTGCAGTTTCTTGTGGTATCTCATCTTGTACTGTTGGTACTAAATTAGACGTGTCCTCTCTTACTTCCTCAAGAACAATTTTATTTATGGGCTTGTGGTTCATCACATAATCCTCTTCTAAAAATCGGGCATTAGTACTGACAATGACCTTTTGATCTTTAGGACTATAAAATAAATCACCTTTCATTCCTTTAGGATAACCCACAAACAAGCGAACTTTTGTACGTGATTCCAACTTATCAGCATCTCCCTTTAGCACATGTGCTGGATTACCCCAAATTCGAATGTGTTTCAAACTAGGCTTACGCTCATTCCACAATTCTGTGGGAGTAAAGGGTACTAACTTAAAAGGTACCAGGTTCAGAATTTTCATTGCCGTTTCTAGAGTATATCCCCAAAACGAATTTGGTAATTCTTAAAGGGAAAGATTAAAATCTCTCTTTTAAATTTCCTATTGTTGTATAGTGGGAGTTATTGGATTTAGAGTATACAAATTATCAACCAACGTACCAGAACATACAACTATCCTATTTTTCTTGACAACTACTTTGTCATCAAAAGAAACAAAATATCCATCCATAAATAATTTAGAAACTGAAATCAAGTTCTTTCTAAAACTTGGTACATAAAGATAATTTCTCAAAATCAACATTTTATTCCTATCAAAAGATAATAAAACATCTCCCACTGCAACAGCCGCTACTTTTGTAGCATTGCCCATGTAGATGGTAATCTCCCCTTCATATAGTTGTCGGGTTTCCTGGAACCCCTGCAATGAATTGCAGATATGATCAGTGGCTCCCGTATCTACACACCAGGTACCGGTAGATAACACCGCTAAACATGTTTTGACAACTAATGAATAAGATGCACCTTCATTGTTCTCATTTCTGTGAGGACAGTCTACCTTCCAATGTCCAGATTGCTTGCATGTGAAGCACTTGCCCTTCGGCTTCTTCACCCCTGCTTGCGGTCCAGTCCCTTGAGGTCGAATCACCTTCTTTGCTGAACCAACTTATTTCTTTTTCTTCTTCTTGCCTTTTGGCTTAGAAGTAGAAACGTTTTCAGCAATGTTAATTTGAGAACTTTGACGAAATAGCCTTTCTGCTGTTTGAAGTTCTGTCAGAAGTTCCGCCAATAAATATGTCCTTTTGTTCATATTATAGTTCAGGCGGAACTACTCAAAACTCTTGGGTAGCGTTTGGAGAATGATATCGACCTGGGTTTCCCCATCGATTTTAGTTCCAAGGATTTGTATTTCGTTTAAATGAGCCATCATCCTGAGGATATGATCCCTTACGAGTGTCCCCTCAATCATGGCGGTCGTCATCAAGTTTCTTATAGCCTCCTGCCTAGCATCCCGATTCTGGTGTCCGAAGAGTTCTTTGAGATTGTACATCATGTCATAGGCAGTAGGTAAGACCTAATGCTGATGTTGCAGTACATTTGACATAGATGCCAAAATGTAATACCGTGCCATTTCATCTGCTTTGACCCATTTCCTATATTTGTCAATCTCCTCTTCACTAGAATCACTATTAGGTTCGTTAGGGCAGACCTTAAAAAGTACGAACTTATATCGCTCAGCAGTTAAGACAATGTCCAAGTTTCGTTTCCAATCAATATAATTGAGACCAGTAAGTTTGTTTTCTTTTAAAATAACAACGAGAGGATTGAAAGCCATTTTGAAATCCTGAGAATCACAAAATAAGATATTTGGTCAAAACTTTAGAATTTAAAATAATATCGATCCCTCAAACAATATAATTTAAATTTACCAACACCTCAAAATACCGTGAATTTAGTATGCCACGATAGTGTGGACGTATACTAATTCAAACATTTGTAAGAGGAGGTTTTACCCATTAATTTTATTATTTTGTCAACCTAACTTTATGACAAATAAAATTAATAGTTGGTTTGTCTTCGGTCACACAAAATAATAGCAGTGACTCCGATGGGGAGGATACTATTAAATGCGACTAAGAGTATACCATTACTTGATACTTAGTCCATTAAATAGGATTATGCCCCTTCAGATGGAGAAGATCACACAAACCTAAATAATTCCTATAATCATCCATAAAGGAAGTTTGATATAGTGATCCGCAAACAAACTCATCCGATATGGAGGAAGACACTCAGAGCCAACGCGTAAGTTTGAATGCATCACTTACAAACCATTAATGGAGATCGTGGAATTTAATTAAATAAACTCTCTCCCACTTAGTTATTTAAAATCGAGGAATTTTAATCATGCGCGCACATCACAACACACATCACAGTACACATCATAGCACATAAAACAACATATAAAGGCAATAAATATGAAAATAAAATTTTCAACTATTATAGCCTCATCCAACGCTGCCCTCCAATATGTTGCCAATGGATCAAGCCGTCACGTCTATCTCGCTTCCTTCTCCGCCGCACCGCTGGTCCTCAAAATAGCACCACGCATAGCAAGGATACAAGCTGCAACAAAAATAAAATTTTACATTTATTGATCCTATATTTCATAAGGGAATGCACATGTAATCTAGATCGAATAGAATGTAAAATAACAATAATAATAATACGACAACCGACCATATTTAATTATTAGAATCATGCACACACAACAACCTCGACATGCTCGAGGGTTCAAATCACACACAAGCATACAAAAGCCATAATAGTTGGATTTAGGATGCCTGCAACCATAGAGTTAATCTATCTAGCACATCATACTATTATCTGACCTAAACTTATGTATGAGCAGTGCATAATTTAACCGAAAATCAAACACACAGAGGCAGAAAACTAGCTCTGATACCACTTGTTGGGTGCTACTCGGAATACTGTTCTGTTTCCCTTGTATAAAAATTTATACAAGCATAAAACTTTTCCTAGCAACCCATGTGCTCTTCAGAAGTTAAACTTGGATTGGAAACAAAACTTAATATTTTTACTCCAAGTTTGTTCTTCAAAGTTAAACTTGGATTGGAAACGAAACTTAACATTATTACTCCAAGTTCAACTATTGTGTTCTTCTGAAGTTAAACCATATTACAGAAGTTGATTAAATATTTATTTCAAGGATTGACTTCGAGGTCACTGGCGAGGCACTAGGCCTTCTTGATTATGGGATCATCCACTACTTCCTAGACAAAGCCTTTCAAATAAATTGAATATTTAAACTTCTCACAGTAACCTTAGGTTTAACTACAGAAACCTCAATCAAAGCATAAGATTGAAACACAAAATCGAAGCACAAAATGAAAACACGAAATCACTAGCCTCTTGTGTTGGTATTTCAAGATTCATACAAAGAAAACAAAACTAGTTGTGTTACGGAATAAATAACTAGTTGTACCTTTCTTCGTAGACAAAGACCTCTTGATCTTTTGCCATATTCCTCTCCTCTTCTTGGACATCATGTGGGCGATGATCTACCAAGACAAAAAAACCCAAACCTTTTTTGTTCCCAAGCCGCCTACCACCAAAGGATGCAAAGAAAGGAATGCCTCCTCCTTCTTCTTCTCCTCCAAACCGCCGACCACCAAGGTGCTTCGTCTCTTCGTTTTCTTTTCCTCCAAGCTCCGGCCACCAATAGAAGATGGAGCGCTGACCCTAGAGGGAAGAAAGGGGAAGAAGAAAAGAAGTGGGGGCATCGTCCCTAGAGGAAAGAAAAGAAAGAATGGGACGTCGGGGGAAAGGAAAGGGTTTTTAGTTGTGGAGAAAAACTTATCAATTCTTAATTGAATTGTTGATTTTTGTAGCACAACCTCCTCTCCTTTTATAACCCTTTGCCCCAGATAAAAAAAAAAGGAGAAAAAGTAATAGATTTTTGTTTAGGAAAAATCTCTAGAAAATAATTAACATAATTCTTTTTAGAAAAATTTCTTATGAAAGAATTAGTATAATTCTTTTTAAAAAAATTTCTAAGAAAGAATCAACATAATTCTTTTTAGAAAAATCTCTAGGAAAGAATTAACATAATTTTTTTTAGAAAAATTTCTTAGGAAAGAATTAATATAATTATTTTTAGAAAATTTCTAAGAAAGAATCAACGTAATTCTTTTTAGAAAAATCTCTAATTCTGTTGAGAAAAAATCTCCCATTTTTTTTATTTTTTTATTTTTTCTTTTCTTTTCTTTTGTTTTGGCTGACCCCTTGCTTGGGCACCAAACAAGGCTTGGCCGACCCCTTTCTTGGGTAGGAAGCAAGGCTTGGCCGACCCCTTGCTTGGGCACCAAGCAAGGATGTGGCCGGCCCCATTCTTGGGTAGGAAGCAAAACTATACTGGTGAATGCGAGACTTTATAGAGGCTATAACAAGAACCGAGAGGAGGAATTGGTTTTGGCCTCCTGATGGACTTGAGCTTCTTGTGTTCGACCCGAACACCTAACTCAAGTTCATCAATAATAACTCATACCACTAAAGAGTTATTATTGAACTACTACACCAATCCCAAATTACAATATGACTCCTTTTTATCATGAGTGCATTAGTCTCCCTGTGTTTAAGATATCGTATGTCCGTTAATTAAATGAATTACTGACAAATCACTTAATTAACATCTAGCTCCAAGAGTAGTACCACTTAACCTTATTATCATGTCAAACTAAGTCCACCTGCAGAGTTTACATGATAATCCTTATGAGCTCCTCAAGGGGACATCATCAACCTAGATTACTAGGACACAGTTTCCCTTTATAATCAACAACACACCATATAAATAATATTATTTTCTAACTTATTGGGCCCATTGATTTAACTGAATAAATCTCATCCTTTGATAAATTAAAGAAATAAATACTAAGTATATGTGTTTGTTATTATATCGGGATTAATAGTACGCACATCCATAATAACAGAGATTTTGTTCTTTTATACAGTCAGTATAAAAAGAAACAACTTCAAATGGTCCTACTCAATATACACATAATGTACTAGTGTAATTTTATTGTCAAGATAAACTAATACCAAATTACACTACAACCATTTCAATGGTTTGTCCCAATCCATCTTGGTTGTGAGCTTCTATTTATAATTTATAAGGAACTGATAACATTATCTTCTGTGTGATAACACACACCATGTTATCTACAATATAAATTAAATGGACAACTGCATTTAACTAAATACAGATATTTGACCAATGTGATTCTCATTTCAAAATAAATGTTCATACAAAAGCTAGACTTTTAGTATACATCCTAACACAAGCATGGGTCCCTAACTCTAACTTGACTAATCAAGTTAGACTTAATTAATTTTAGATCCTCAAAGATCAAATCCATTACCTTGATAGACCTTATCGAGTCTATGACCTAGGGGGAGCAAATAGAGAGACTATTTTTATTGTTAAATAGATTTGCTTGTTTGCTTGATTACTTGATTGCTTGATTTACTACTTTCCTCATTTTTGCTTAGATTAGGATGATTAGATAAAGACTTAGACTTGATCAACACTTAACTAGTTAGACTAAGGAATTTTAGAAAGAAAGTTAAACATTCAATTTCCTTAAAAGACTTTATTTAAAAGTGGTCATTGCTCCGATAACCAAGAAGGCTCCTGTGACTCACCATAGCCTAGAAGCTGATTATCGAAATAGATATTTAATCTACTAACTGTTAAACCTAAGTCTAACTCAAATGTAAATCAATTCTTAGATTTAAAATTAAATTAAAAATAAAAACATCTTACAAAAACCTATAAGATTCCCTAATTGAAAACCTAGAAATGAGTAAGATGTTAGGATTAATCAATCTAGACCTACTTAACCTAACTTTCACAAACTAATCAATCAACTTACTTAACCTAACTTTATAAACTAATCAATCAACTTACTTAACCTAACTCCAATTGAATCAAATTCAAATAAATTAATGAAATTCAAATCAATTGAATCAAATTCAAATAAATTGGTTAAATACAAACTAAATCAAATTTAAATCAACTTTAATATAATTCTAAAACTTAATATTTTTCAAAATTCAAACATATTTATTTTTCAAAATTCAAATATAATTATTTTTTAAAAATTTAAACTTAATATTTTTCAAAATTCAAATATAATTATTTTTCAAATATTTAAACTTAACATTTTTTAAAATTCAAACATAATTATTTTTCAAATATTTAAACTTAACATTTTTCAAAATTTAAACTTATAAGTTAAGATTGACTTAACTTCATCTCACACAAACTCATAAGCTTAACATATTTGATAACATAGAATGAGTGCGATGGAAAATCAAGAAGTTTAGTCTACCCAAAATTGTTTGTATAGAAAGTATGAAGATAATTATAACTTACTTGAGTTTAGTACACTTAGAAGGTAGTTAGAAATGCACAAGGTGACATAAGTTGGTTTATAACTTACTTCTCTTTAAGTCTTCAATTTCTACTTTAAAAATTTGTTTTCAAAATTTGTATTTTTAAATTAATACGTTTTAAACTTTAAACCATATTTTTTCAAAATCAATGTTCTTAAAATTGAGCTATGGACTTAGACTACGTTATCCCCTAGAAAGAATTATCATACAGATTCAACCTAAATGTTAGACATTTTATTAAGGCTAAGATGAAATATATTTAAATATTATTTTTAAAATTAGTCATTTTGTTTTACACATTCTTGGATTCTAGAGTTTTACTTATGTGTTACCTAATTTTTCAAAAGAAAATAATAATTTAAGTACTTTTGTATTCAAAATTTTTATTCAAAACAAGTACTTAAAAGTTAAAAAAAATTAAGGCATTAATTGAGGGGGAGTTCCTTATATTATTTCAAATTATTTTTGATATATGTCAAAGGGGAAGAAAGAGAATTAAAAGTTAAGTTTCAAATTAAGATTTTTCAAAATCAAGTACTTTTTCAAAATTTTAAATCAAGTTTTTTTTTTTCAAAATTTCAAAAGTTAAGTTTTGTAAAAACTAAGTATTTTCAAAGCTAAAGTTTTAAAGAAGTTTTTTTAAAATTAAGAGTTATTTTTCATGGTAAGCTTAAATTTAAAATATTTAGGAAAACCTTGAAAATTATTCTTAGAAATTGTAAATTTTGAAAAAGAAATTGAAAAATCTTACTTGTTTATGTTTTTAGTTATTCTTAATTTGTTATGCTTTACTTAATTTTGAATTATGTTTCCATAATAAAAAAGAGGAAGATTGTTGGTGCAAGAAGCACAGATGATTGAACCTAAATTTTGATAATGATAAAATGTTCAAATTTAAGGTTTATTATTGTTTTAACAAGCTTGACTAAATGTGGAAGAAAGCCTTAAGTGATCTTAGGTAAGGTAAAAGTCCTAGTTGTGGTTAGGTAAGGAAGTACTAATCCGAGGGACTAGGTGAAGTCTTGGCAAGTGAGGATGTCCAGCAAATATCCTAGGGTCGAGGATACTAGGTGAAAGTCCCGGTGGTCACAGACACAAGGTGGAAGACTAGAAGGGTCGGGGTTCGGATGTCTAGTAGAAAGTCTTGAAGTCTCAGATGCTGAACAAAAGTCCAAATGATCTCAAGAATCAGTTTGACATTAGGTAAATTCTCTTGAAAGGAGTAGGTGAGGATGCACTTCCTATAGAGGGAACAGTAGGCGTTTATTCGATTTAGGGTTTCACGGGAAATCTAAAAGTCAGAACTAGACAGTCCTAAGACTGTCAAAATACTATATTTTTATCATGCTAACTCTGTTTTATAAGGTATCCTTTTGTATTTGAACTAACATGCTTTGTGGGGTTAAAGTGGCAAAAATCAGTCTCAGATGAACAATGCCCGAGGTGCCTCAGAGGTGCTCGGAGGTGCCTCGGATCCACATGGAAGGCACCCTGGATAGGGTGGAGGCACCCTCGCGTAGATAAACCTTGAGGATAAGGTTTTCATTGCAGGGAGGCACCCTAGAGCGCATAAAAGATTCCCTAGAGCATTGGAGGTGCCCTTAGAGCACCTGAAAGGCACCCTTAGCCGGATAAAAGGTGCAAGCTGTAAAGGTTAACGAGTCCAAAGATTGGGGGATAATCTTTTCAAATGGAGGCACCTTGGACAAGCTTAGAGGTGCCCTCAATGCTCCATAAAAGCACTATTCAGCCATATTTTTGGACATCACTTCAATTCAAGTTTGCTACAACTTCTCTCTTGTGCACTGCTTCAAAGACGACTCTATGACACTATAACGTGACTCCGACGATCAAAATCCCAAAACTTCTAATCCTTAGTCGTCACTATAATTTCATTGATATCAATTAAATTATTGTAGTTGTACTTATTCGAAACCATTAGTGGATTACTCAATGAAAGCGATCGTCGATCATGAGCCTTGGAGTAGGAGTCGTCACAAGCTCCGAACTAAGTAAAAAAAAGTGTTAGCTCTTGTCTTCTTTTGCAATTATCTTTCTTTATGTTGCATTTATCTCTGATTATTTTATGAAAAATGTAAAAGAGTCACAAATGTTGCTCACCCCCTTTATCTCTTTCGATCCTACAGGAAGCAGACCCAAGGAGGAACTCTCTTGGCAGTTGGTGACACAACAAAGAGTTAGGGGGGGGGGGGAGGAAACCTTACACTTAGGGGGTTTTCTAAGAGAGTTGTGTTATTTTTCTCTCCTCTCTAGATTTATTTATATATCTCCTAATGGGTTTGATTAGTGAATCCAAACTCATTATTGTTAAACTCATAATCCAAACCAATAGCCTTAAGTTTAGTTCAAAATCAAACCATGTTATTTCAAAAACTAAATCACTTTGTTCAATAACTAAGCCTCTTTTAATTAAAATAAAATCAATTTAGTTTATAATTAAACTAAAGAGAGTCCAACTCATCTTCAAAAGATGTGGCTCATCTATGCTTCCATTAGGATAAAATATCTTTCATATTTGCCTTTTGTCTGGCTTAACCAAACTCAATCTTTCTCGATCTGATAATCCAATTCTTAAATTCATTTTAAGTCTTTCGGATAAACTCATAGTGCGTGTGACCCAATGAGTTTCTAATTAAGGCTTTCAGATAAACTCATAGTGCATGTGACCCAATGAGTTTCTGATTATGTTTGTCACACCCTGAGGATAAGGTTGTCTGACGAAAATTGGACAACACCTCCCTTGTAACAATGACAATTGAAACCTAGAAGCATAGCCACAAGAAATACAAGATAATATTTATAGCCTACACGGCTAGAAACAAACACAATCACACAAAATAAGAAGTTAGACTACGTACCGGTACGACTACCTCAACAAATACATAATAAACAAAAGGGCACCACAAGTTAAGAAATTCACACACAAGTTATATAACACATGAACTAGTTCGAAAAGCCAAAATACGGGTAAGAGTAACAGCAGAAACAAAAACTCTTGATGCGACATGGGACTTGTTGGATGGCGATGGCCAGCTAGAAGGGGGGGGTTAAATAGCCCTATGAAAATAAAACGCAACCCTTCTCGAACTTTCAACAGAACACTTGCATAAATAAATTAACTAAACAAAAAGTAAAAGAAGAGGTAAAGGGTATTTACTTGGTTACAACCGGGAAGGTTGTTAATCCAAAGAAAATGTCACACTAGTATCTCCTTTAGGCGGAGAAGCTTCTTACAGCAGTGAAAGCGCAAAAAATAGAAGATAAACTAACAAGGAAGTGCACAAGTGTTGGAATACAGAATTCTTGAGTTGATTGAAAGCTTCTAGACCAAGGCTGTATTTATAGCCTTGGTCGGGGCGCTTGGAAGGGGTCTAGGCACCTGGGAGGGGATAAACTTTTATCCCCTTCGCAACAGATCATGTTTGACGTGATCCTGGTCAAAATCCAACTCCGGGCGCCCGGAATGGTTTCGGGCGCCTAGACCAGTAAAGTCAACAAGGTTGACTTTTGGTCCGGGTCTTCCGCTCCAGCTTCGCTCACTTGGGTGATTTCAGCCAACTAAAATAAGGCTCACCCGAACCCAATTTTGGCCTTCTCGAGCAACCTTCCGCTCCGACTTCTCATCCCTCGGAAATGCCGTGCGCCTCCTTCTCGTCCGCCCGTGTCCTCTTTCGCAGCGCCTCGTACCTTAGATGCACCGAGCCATCGGCTCCCTCTCATACTGTCCTTCTCGCTAGCTGCATCTTTTGCTCGACTCCCTGTGCTTCTAAGCTCCTGCACACTTATACACAAGGTTAAAAATACAACAGGACCCAACTTAACTTATTGATCACATCAAAAGCACCTTGGGGTTCCAACAATCTCCTCTTTTTTGATGTGAGCAACCTAAGTTAAGCTAGGGTAAATAGACATAAAAATGAAATAACTAATATTGCAATAAAGTGCAAAAAGATAGAAAAAATTGGTCTACCTCCCCCTGTCGGTGTGGTTAGCACTAACGGTCTAACTCAGGTTTTGATAAATGACAAATCAGGTTAAGTTAGGTTTGTCATAATCTAACACTCTGACCGAGTGTGCAGAGAAGTCCATCTAGGTCGACGGGCTGACCGGATAGCTGGCACAAAGTCCAAGCGGGTCGACGGGCTGACCGGACGCTTGGCAAGAAGTCCAGCTAGGTCGACGGGCTGACCGGATAGATGGCGAGAAGTCCAATCGGGTTGACGGGCTGCCCGGACACTTGGCGAGAAGTCCAGACGGGTTGAAGGGCTGACCGGACGTCTGGCAGGTGAGTAAAGGTAAGTCACTGGAAGGGAGTGACTGTGAGGACGCGTTCCCGGGAAGGGAACATTAGGTGTCGATCCAGCTTAGATCCATTTCGGATATCTAAGTCGAGATCGTGACTAGATTCCGGTCTCGGAAAGACGGAATCTAAGTCATACTCTTTTTGCTAAACTATAAATTGAACTAACACTCTGTTTTGCAAGTTATAATTTATGTCACGCCCCAAGTAGCCCCTGTCCGAAGAAATTTCGGCAGCATCTCCCCTGTACGGCGGACAATATGAAGCTCAGTATACATATATCTCTATACCTCGGCCACACACGGCCGGAATAATACAATACAATTAAGAAACAAACCACGCAGTTTATATCAACATTCCACACAGATATAATATATGATCAATCCACGCAGTTTAATAAGGAAAGACGATATAGAACCTCGAAGATATATGTAAACAGCCTACTCCACTACAACGAAGAAAACAAATCCACGAAGTAATGAAAATACAACCGCAGCGGAAAACAAAAGTAGCAAACCCGAATGTTCAATGTAAAGTCCACAATACAAACCCACAATACAAGTATATAAGATGCAAAAGCAAAATATAATCCGACAAAGAAAATCCTCGCGATAATGGGGCTAGCGACTGGAATATCTCCCAACGGCCTCAACCTGAAAAATAGTAACAACGGGGTGAGTTCAAAGAACTCAGCAGGTAATCCAATAGATATGTACAGCAACATATAACTACCAGTAATATCCTAAGGTACAGTCTCCTAAACCATAGGACCTACAGTACAGTCTCCTAACAATATAACAGGTATGCATAGCTGAATAAACGGTAATGAGTAACCAGAAGCATGTAATACAGTTTACAGCAAGAATAATAAGAAATGCATAACTGAAATAAACTGTGCTCACCTGCGAGGCTTGGGCAACTGACTGTCAACATACAGAGATAAAAATAGTCAGAGCAAAAGCATGTATCCTGTATGCATGTCAATCATATGCAATCACCAAAATGCATCAATCATAACGAATGCAATCCGTGCATATGATGCAATATGACATGGTCACCCCTGTCAACCAGTCAGCCATCTCACACACAATGGTGAGACCGAGTGGGTAGGGCTGTGACACCGTGCACTCTGCCATCACTGCCCCTGAAGAGTGACCGAGTGGACGGGATGCTGTCGGAGTACACCTATCCTCCTACCTCAGACATAGTGAGGGAGCGCAATGCTCTCATCTCCCGGTACACAATGACGGGGAGGGACCCCTGCCTGCTACCACGCTGCAGTCACACTACCCATGAGTGGACCAGCGGAGCACTACAGGGCAACCTACCATACACACCCTAAGTGCTGTGCCACTACCCATGCAGTGGTCACGTGTGTAGAGGTCCATGTAGCCGGCCGACGAGCTCAACAACAATGGAGTCGTCAATCGCCCAGCATGCAATCATGCGATATGGCGCATGCGACTACAGTATGTCATACCTGAACATATCCTCCTCCATATGCGTAGGTGCCAATAAAACAAACGCATATGTATAACAATGATATAAGCAATGCAAATCCAACAACATATAACCAGTATCTCCAGCAACTAATCAAGTGTAGATAAGCATCATAAATATCCATCTCTATCAACATACGTACACATGGTAAGTAGTAAAGGTATACCAGACGAAAGTATAGCAGATAACAGTAGCAACATGTATCAGGTATCAACTAAGCTAACACCGGGGAAACGCTAACTCTATCAATCACTAGTAATTATATATAAGCTACACATATCATAAGACAATATCAAAAAGATAAGTCAAAGGGTACCCGCCTCAAATAGAAGGTACAATCCCAAATCCGAAGTCAACGTCGAGATGCCTGTCTCGAATCAGAATCCTGTGTCAAACAAACATATATATTTTATTTAGCTAAATCACATGAATAGCTAAATAAAATCCCTAAACTAAATTAGGGCAAAACCCTAATCACATCAATCTACCTAAATAAAATCCAACGGTCAATTAGGGTTAGTTATCTAATCCCTAATTACCAATTAGATTAATAATTCACGGTTGACTAGGGTTAATTACCTTAACCCTAATCATTCCATTAGATTAATCTAGGCAAATAAATCTAATTACAATTTAGCACTAAATACACCATGTATCAACTAATGATACACTAACCATCTAGTATTCAAATCATACCATGATCTACAACTAATCATGTACCGAAACATACCTAATCCTTACCTAAATTTACAGCCATTGCTGGAACGAAATGAGCTGCTGGAAACCAACTGAGCTGGCTGGAAAGACAAGGCGATCTGCTGGACAAGGTTACCACAGAACACTACTTCACCTCCAATCAAAACTAATTCCTCTAGAACATGTATCAAAATCCCTACACATGATCATCCATCTAGAACAATCAAATTACACCATACCTCACGCTTAGCCCTCCCTTCTGTTGATCCACCCTAAGAAGTATTGCTCTCAGGAAGGTAGCTGCCGGAGCAAAGGGTGCTGAATCAAGAACACCACAGAAGATCAACCTACTGGATCAACCAGACCAAGAAGGAATCAAGCACAGATCATTGATCCAAACACCAACCAAAATAACAACCTACCTTACCCCAATCGGCTGTCTCCAACAGAAATTGCCCAATCCGTGACCTAAATCAACCTCAAGGAAGAGGATCAAGATCTGACCACGTGAGGTCAATAGGAAGAAGATCAAGAACTGACAGCAAGGAAACGATCCTTGCCTCCAGGATCGTAGCTAGGGCACGGCTTGTCGACGCTGCGACGACTGATCGGAGCCGATGGAAGGGATTTAGGGCACGGTTGCACAAGGAGGAAGGGCTCAGGTGAAACTAGCCCTACTCTCAAACCTCCGGAAGCAAACCCTCGCCGGCGATAGGGTGGATCTCGCTCGATCAGTGGCGTCGGCTCATCCCCGTGAAAGAACCAGTGGCGAGGAGAAGAGATCGAAGCTAGGATGAGAAAGGTCTCGGTTGGATCTGGGCTTACCAGGCGTCGATGCCGGCAGAGGAATCGCTGGAGCTGGTCCCGTCGCCGTCGCTTGTCCGCAAGAGGGAGAGGACAGAAAGAGGCCGGAGTCGGGGGAGAAGAGGGGCTCGGGTTCGGCGATAGGTTTAGGGAATTAAAAAGAAAAGAAATATAAATAATAAACATTTCCTCTTTAATTGGGTATCCCAAACAGGCATTATCCGTACCCGGAATTGATCCCCTCAAAACTCGTCGTACGAGCTCCGAAAAATTCCCAGAAAATTTCTAAAAATTCCGGAAAAATTCTATAAGGCTATTTCTCAAATAACCCTATTAATTAAATTTTTCGAGATATCACAATTTATATATTTACCTCGGACTAACCTTGTTTTGCAGGAAAGGTGCTCCCTGGAAAAAGGTGGTCCGGGCGCCCGGGAGGCAAATTTTATCCAAACGCGTCGTCGCCACGTGGAGCTCACTGGTTGGACCTGCCACGTCCCACCAGGGCACCCGGAGGGGATCCGGGGCGCCCCGAGCTTCATATAAAAGAAGGGGCAGGGGTGGAGCTTCTACAACAACTCTGAATTGACGATCTGCTCTCTTGCGCTCCTGCAACGCTGCGACTCTGCTCCGACAAGCTCCATTCTTCTCTTATTGTGTTACATTTGTCGGTATTCTACTTCTAGCTTTTCTGTACTTAATCATTGTAATACATTATTCGAATTGCTAGTGGATTGTCCAACGAAAGTACTCAACGAGTACGGGCCTTGGAGTAGGAGTCGACACAGGCTCCGAACCAAGTAAAAAGAACCTCTGTTAGCATTGTCCTTCTGTTATACTTTTCTGCTACGCTTACTCGTTTCGAACGTTTTTCGATATTCATCCCCCTCTATCGATTCCTCACGATCCAACAAATGATATCAGAGCAGGTACCGCTCTGATTTGGTGCAACCACCAATCAGACAAGGGGGTGACTTGTTTTTAATTTCTTTTCGGATTTCAATTTTTCGTAAAAGATCCAAACTGGTATTATTACCTTTTTAGAAGTTTCTTTCCGTCGTAATTTAATCTAAATTTATGCAACACCAATTTAGTTATTTTTATTTAATTCTTCCCGCACTACTAATCCAAAACCAAGTCTTAGAACCTCTCTATATTTTTTGTGTGCAGATTTAAAATGTCGCAGATCGAGGGCTTCAGCACAGTGCGACCTCCCCTCTTCAACGGGGATGATTTCCCGTACTGGAAGAAGCGAATGGAAGTGTATCTCAAGACGGACTTCGACCAGTGGATGAGCGTCACCAGACCCTACAAAATACCAGTAGACAGTTCCGGGAATCTACTGGATCCAGAAGATTGGACAACAGACCTAAAGAAGAAGGCATCAATAGAGAACAAGGCAATCAACACCCTACAGTGCGGATTGACTAGAGAAGAATTAAACCGGGTCGGACCACATAAGAACGCCAAAGAGCTATGGGACAAACTGATCGAGCTGCATGAAGGAATGAGCGACGCTAAGGTAACAAAACGAGACTTGCTCTTAAATAGAATTTTTAACATTAAAATGCAGGAAGGAGAAACGGCCAGCCAACTCCACGCAAGAATTAAAGACATTCTCAACAGACTCCACGCAATAGGGCACTAAATGGAGAACCGAGACTTAATAAGGTATGCCCTAAACGCCTTTCCACGCAACAGCTTGTGGGCATCTATCGTAGATGCCTACAAGATATCTAAAAATTTATTTAAATTAAAATTAGATGAGCTTTTCTGTGAATTAGAACTGCATGAGCAAACTAACGTCGGGGTCGAGAAAGGTGTAGCCTTATTTGCAGGTTCCTCAAAAGAAAAGAAGAACAAGTCTGAACCGGAAGAAGACTCTGACCAGAACTCTGAAGATGAAGAACACCTGGTGAACCTGGTAAGGAACATGCTCACCAGGAGGAAAAGAAGCTTCAGCAAGAAGGACCTTCAAAAGATCAATTCTCCAACCGAATCAAGGAATGTGACGTGCTTCGGATGCAACAAGAAGGGTCACTACAAGAACGAGTGCCCGAGATTAAAGATCGACAAACCGAAGCTGACCAAAAAGAAGGCCCTCAAAGCGACATGGGACGACTCCTCCTTGGAAGAGTCAGAAGCAGAAGATCAAAAACACCAGAGCCACCTCGCGCTGATGGCCCACGAAGCAGAGTCGGAAGATGAATCGGAAGACGGGTCCGAACCCGAATCGAGTCACGAGGCCGTACTCATTTTCGAAGGTTCCGAAGAGGTATTCCTAAACTTAAACCAAAATTTTTTTAAAATTATTTCGTGCTTAAATAATAAATTAGTTAAGTTAGAAAATAAAAACAAATTGCTCCTCGAGGAAAATCAAATCCTCAAGGAACAAGTTGTAAATAATAAACCAACTCAAGATCTAACAATTGAGGAGGAGAACTCATCATTAAAATTAGAAATTAATAATTTAAAAAATATGTTAGAAAAATTTACTACTAGATCAAAAAATTTAGACTTAATACTAAATAATCAAAAAGCATGTTATAATAAAACCGGACTCGGATATAAGTCGAACTCAAATAAAACATTTAAATCATTTAATAACCCAATACAAACCAACGAATAAGGCCTGGGTTCCGAAAGCATGTTTGACCACGCAAATAGGACCTAACCAATATTATATCCCTAAAGATAAAATATATTACATAAAGTCAAACAAACCAAATAAAAAGCCAGAATACAAACCTGAACCAAAAAGTTTAAAATCTAAATATATTAAAACTCAACAAAATGTAAACTATCACCAAGTAAAATATAATTACAAAAGAAATAGACATAAACCGAGAACAAAATTAAATTAAATGGCCATTAATTCAAGGGGTGACTCCAGAATAGCTGGCACCTCCAAAACTAACCTACCCAGCAGGGTAACCTTAACCAACTTACCCGACAGGGAAATTAGGATTAGTTAAAAAGGGTTCAAGTTTAACTTGAAAAATGGTACTGGTGAAATATTGGATGATAGTACCTTAGGGAAGCTTAGTCTATGCATGTGTAGGAAGATATGGCTTCGACCTGGTACATTTGGCTAAGTGGAACTGACCGAAGCTACCCTTTATGAATCCTAACCAGTTAGACCAAGGTTTTGTACTAAGTCCAGTGGATAGGACTATTTGGAAAACCTCGAAGGCATGGTTACTTTAATGATGTCCGAGTGACTCACCATAGCCCAGAAGTTTATCTAGAGAACGCCTATTTGTTGAACCCAAAGCTAAACCTGAATCTAACACAAGTTAAAAACAAACCCTAAAATTGAACCTAATTCATCTCACAAAATTATAGGATTCTCTGATTGAAAACATAGATCGGGTGAGATGACTAAGGAATTAAAATTAAATTAAAATTAAAATTAAAATTAAAATGAAATTAAAATTAAATTAAAATGAAATTAAAATTAAATTAAAATTAAATTAAATTGAATTAAAATTAAATTAAACGTAAACTTCTTAAAAATTAAAAAAAAATTAAAACTTAAATTGTTTTTAACTTAAAACTTATTTTTTTAACTTAAAAATCATTTTAAAAATTAAAACTTAAATTGTTTTTAACTTAACAATTATTTTAAAAATTAAAACTTAAATTGTTCTTAACTTAAAAATTATTTAAAAAATTGTTTTTAACTTAAAAATTATTTTTCTTAACTTAAAAATTATTTTAAAAATTGGTTTTAACTTAAAAATTATTTTAAAAATTAAAACTTAAATTGTTGTTTTTAACTTAAAAATTTATTTTAAAATTTAAAATTTAAAATTTAAATTGTTTTTAACTTAAAAATTATTTAAAAAAAAATTAAAACTTAAATTCTTTTTAACTTAAAAAATTATTTTAAAACTTAAATTGTTTTTAACTTAAAAATTATTTTAAAACTTAACGTAATTTTTTAAGTCCAATAGTTAGACTAACCCCAATTCCTACCTATTGTAGGAAACTAAGTTGATTTTGGATAGTGGTTGCTCCAAACATATGACTGGAGATCACATAAAATTCACTCAACTCACCTACAAAAGCCTAGGAATAGTTGCCTTTGGGAACAACGACAAACTCAAGGTAATTTGTATAGGTAACATTGAACTAAAAATTGACTTAATTATTACAAATGTTTTACTTGTTGAAGATTTCAAGTATAA
The DNA here is from genome assembly GCF_018446385.1 of Zingiber officinale. Classification (NCBI taxonomy): domain Eukaryota; kingdom Viridiplantae; phylum Streptophyta; class Magnoliopsida; order Zingiberales; family Zingiberaceae; genus Zingiber; species Zingiber officinale. Next base: position 36,711,118 of record NC_056007.1, on the reverse strand, counting down.
TATTTTGAGTATCAGTCAACTGTGTGATACTAGGTATAAGGTTAGATTTTTATCTACAGAATGCTTAATCAAACACCTAGACAACCCTAACATAAGCCTAAAAGGGTTTAGGAAAGACAACATCTATGCGATTAACTTAACCACTTCTTCAATTAAGTGTTATTTAACACAAAAAGAAGAAACCTGGTTATGGCATAGAAGAATGTCACATACAAACTTCAGAAATATAAGCAGACTAAATGGACTAGTTAGAGGACTACCAAAATTACGTAACCTTGATTCAACCATATGTAATGCTTGTCAACAAGGTAAGCAAACAAAATCTACCCACAAACTAACTAATGAATCACAAACCAACTGAATCTTAGAACTGTTACATTTAGACTTATTTGACTCCCATGGAGTCAAATCAATAAATGGAAGTCTATACTGTCTAGTTATAATAGATGATTATTCTAGGTTCACTTGGGTAAATTTTTTAAAAAATAAGGATGAAACTTTTGAAATTTTTACAAACTTTTGTAAACAAGTTGAAAATGAAAAGGACCTTAAAATTAAAAGAATTAGAAGTGATAATGGGGGAGAATTTAAAAATCATAACTTTAACAAATTCTGTCTTGAAAATGGCTACCATCACGAATTTTCGTTCCCTAAAACCCCCCAACAAAATGGAATTGTAGAAAGACAAAATAGAACATTACTTGAGGCCTCTAGAACGATGTTAAATAAATACAACTTACCTAAATATTTTTGGACAGAAGCTGTTAGTACAGCTTGCTATGTACAAAACAGAACAACACTAAACAAAACATTTTTTGAAGTTTATTTGTAACGACCCACCTTCTACTGACTAGGCTGTAAGGCTGGGGTTACATTATGCTAACTATTCCTGGACTATCACTAAATGTCCAGGTGCGGAAACGCTAAGATAATTAAAACTCTCTGCTATTTACTATAAAATCTGGAAATCATACTCAGAATACACTTCTGAAGTTGAACATATGCTAAGAAGGGAACCTAACCTTCCTACTTGATCAAAAACTGAAATCAGACACTTCTAGTTGAAATCAGACTTTTCAATCAATCGGCTGATCGATTGGAATGGTTTGATCGACTCATTGGTCGATCCAACGTGCTACTGTGCACGGAAGTCCCGTCTGGATCGATCAGTTGATCGATCCAATCTAGCCAATCGATCCAGAGATCGATTCAGAAGCTCTTTGTTCGCGGGATTAAAATTCTCGATCAATCGGCTGATCGATCCATGGCTGATCGATCAGCTGATCTATTCATCAGCTTTCTAAACGTGGCAGATCGCTTCCCAATCGATCGGATGATCGATTGGGGACCCTCCAATCGATCGGCTGATCGATTGGAGTTCTGATTTCTACGATTCCTGCTGCATTTCACCTCTATTCCACATACAACACAATTGTATCAACTTAAAAGCATTACTAACTTGCTAAGCATGTCATTGCTATCATCATACCTAATTATTTAACCAACATCAAGACAACTAGTGGTCTAAGCATAATATAGTGCACATATTCATAATCCATGACACTTAATACTCTAGAAGTGCAGAAATTAACCAAAACTGAAATACTGAGTCCTTAGGTGGGCTACTCCCCAAGGGTCTTTATTCCAAGTTCCTGCTCACACACATCTTGACGCATTGCCCTCCAGCCTCCGCTAATCCATCTTTCCTTTGCCTTTATCTGCAGTATAAGGAAAATGAAACTATAAGCTTGGGAGCTTAGTAATAAACCATCTACCTCACAAAAACATGCATTCGATGAAATCATGCTTTCAAAAGATGCTATTTGAAGTACATGCTGATGATCATGCTGTAAGTGCTAAAACATGGCATATAGACAATTAAGTCATGCTAACAAATACTGAACAAAGGAAAACTAATCTTTGTATCAACAAGCTAACTAAATCGATACATAAGCTATGCTATTTGTTATAACATTAAGAAAACTAAACTGGAACTAAGCTGTATTCACATATTTGGTTTGTGAAGTTTTGAAAACTATTTTCATAATAGATAAAAATACTAATCATGCTGCTGATGGGCCCGACAACTGTACTTGTTGTGCGCGCATCCCTAACTAGGCCCGAGGTAGTAAGTCCCGAATCTAGTAGGGTTACTAAGTTATCTAAACCTAGGCACAACTATGGGAGCCCAACCCAAGGACAACTGAAGTCCAATACAATGCCATTGATAAAGTAAAATACTGATTTTTAATCTGACTATTTTGTCTTGTTCCAACTAGGTTATCTGAACCTAGAACTAGGTTATCCGAACCTAGAGGTGACTATGGGAGCTCACCCATTGGACCGTAGTCCCATACAAACTGAACAAGACTATGTACGTTATTTAAAATGCATCTATAGCATTTATCTGGGTTATTAAAATGCCTATCGTGGCATATTACTGTGCTAGTCATTCTATCGAGCACTTGGTGTGCACTAATTTTGCATATGGCTAAACTGAGACTGAAAACACATACGTTTAACTACTTATACTATAGGTGAGGGGTTACTTACATCCTGCGCTAGTTTTCTTACAAATCTGATCGCTAGGCTTCCGGAGAAGATGATCTCTTCGATGATCTTCTTACGTCTATGCGTTCTTCTCGCGGAGAGGAACGTTCTCGTGCCGGAGTTATCGCCAGAAAGTGTTCCTACGACCTTAGGGATTGAAACCTTAGATGTTCTTGGACTTGGGCGCCGAGAGGGTGCAGAGGAGAGAGAGGGGTCGGCGGTGAGGGTGAGGGTGAGGGAGAGGTGTCGTTCCAAAATAAAATCTCCCACCTAAATTACTTATTTATTTTAAGTGATCAATCCAACCCAACTAAATCTTAAATATAATTGTTCTCCTCTTCTTTCAGCACACCCCTGATGGGGCCCCTTGGTTACTAAAGTCATCTATAAGTCGTAGGGTTCGGTAGGTCTCGGGCTCAATTTTCGCTTAGACTATTTTACGTTTTTACTTAATTTTGCTACTTCTGCTATTCCAAAAATTCCATAAAAATATTCTAAAATTCCAGAAAAATCATAGAATATTTCTAAAATTACTTTGAGAATTTTCGGGCATTACATTATTACAATAAACAACCTAATATAAAATACTTTAGAGTGTTTGGGTGCCCAGCTTTTATCTTAAACACAAGAGAACATTTAGGAAAATTCACCTCCAAGGTTGAAAATGGAATTTTCTTAGGATAGTCCCTAAATAGTAGAGGCTACAGGGTTTACAATAAGGTTACCTTAAGAATTGAAGAAACCACTAATGTGAAATTTGAAGAATCCAAACAAAACCTAGAACAAACACAACATCAATCAAGTGAATTTGTTCAAGAAAATAATAACTCTGAAGGAACCAACCAAATCCTAAGTCATGAAGAAGAAGAACAACCTCAGGAGAGTCAACCCCCTAGAACAATAAGAGTCAATCCAAATCACCCAACTGATCAAATAATTGGTAACCCAGATCTTAGGGTTCAAACTAGATCCTCCTTTAGAAATCTAAGTCAAATATCTTTAATCCCAAAAATTGAACCCAGAATCATAGCCGAATCACTACTTTACCCAGACTGGGTCATAGCTATGCAAGAAGAATTAGCTCAATTTGAGCGTAATGAAGTTTGGGACTTGGTACCACCACCCAAGAATAAGAAAATAATAGAAACAAAATGGGTATTTAGAAACAAACTAAGTGAAACTGGTGAAATTACTAGAAATAAGGCCAGGCTAGTTGCTAATGGGTTCAGTCAAGTGGAAGGACTTGACTATGATGAAATATATGTTCCAGTAGCTAGACTAGAGTCCATTAGGATGTTACTAAGTTATGTAGCACACAAAGGGTTTAGACTATACCAAATGGATGTTAAGTCAGCATTCCTAAATGGACTTGATCCGGTGATAAGGTGGGGGGGTCCTCATGGGCAAAGGGTCAACGACACGTAGGAGTCAGGAGTCAAGGGGGGTCAACCCTGTGGGCTCGCTGAGCGGGCACCCTATGCTGATCGCCCTGCCATGCCCTCCAGCCGAAGGAACTGTAACCCGGCCATGAGCCCGGGTTTCAGACGCCAAGGTAAAATGGCTATATTACCGAGCGGGTGGTCCGCTCGGCCGTGGCCCAAGGCAAGGGTACAAGGCCGAGCGGTCTGTCCGCTCGGCCAAGGAGTCAGGCAACAGGACAAGAGTGTTCGTCAGAGCAGGGGATCATGAATCTCCCCCGGACGGACCAACATCTACAACGGGTCGAAGATAAGAAGTCGCCGAGCAGCTGGACGCTTGGCTCGAGAGGATGAAACCAAAAGACACGGGACAGTAGGGACGTCATCTTAGTAACCTCTGTCGCCGACAACAGGCATGTTCGATGACCAGGCCATACGCAGAATCGTACGATGGAAGGTTCTTCTGTCCCATCAAGGAGGTGCTCGGACAATAGCAGTATGGCGTCAGACATGCTCTTCTGACAAGCCCATACTGAAGTATGGTGCAGGACACGTGTACGCCTCGATGTGTGTGCGCCAAGCTCATCATATCTCTATATAAGAGCCCTAAGACTTCACCGGAGGTATGCAATCTTGGACCTTCGGAGCCACCTCCTTATTTCCCCTTTGCATGACTTGATCGTCGGATGGGCCGTTGCCGGGAAACCCCACCCGGCTCGATTTTGCTGCAGGATCACCGGAGCGTACGAGGAGGCAGCAGGGAGTGCCACGTCCCCAGCGTGCGGGGGAGAGAATCAGTAGGTTCCACTTCGGGGAGCTCCGCGGGCAGGCCAAGCTGGGAGGGTGTTCGATCTGAAGAGAGCGCCTCAACGGACGCCGAAGCCCCTTCTTCCCGCTCGGGAGGAATACCACTCCGCTCAAAAAACTGTTCACCAGAAGGGACCGATGGTGGCGGTGGGTTCGTCCAGCGCTTCTTCCGGGTCCTTAGTGGAGCGTCATCAATAGGAAGAATCTCCACCCCGACCGGGGCAGATGAAGTAGCGTCACCCACGGCTTTGTGTACGGGGGCCCGAGCGGTTGATACTTAGGGGTGGACTGTGTCCCTTCAGCCCCCGAGCTGGCTGGGACAAGCCCCCGCGTAGCGACCTTCTTTTCAGTAGCCGCCTCAATCTCAGCGGCTCTCAACTTCAGGCGCTCGATAACTTTAGCACACCACATGATCTCGGCTGCAGAAAAGAAAAATAAATCAGTTAGAGCAAAGGAGAAAGGTAAAGAGTAATCCTTACCCATGCTGCAGGGAATGCCAGCCCGAACGGGAGATAAGCCGAACAAGTACATCACTCCCTTAAGGAGCAGCTTATCAATGTCGTATCGTTGGCCGACCAGGCGATTAGCTGCATGGAGGTAGGCCAGATCGCTCTTGTATTTGTCGAGCTCTGGTTGGGTCGGCACCGCGGTCTGCCACTTGGTTTAGAAAGGTGGCGGCTCGGGGAAACGCACATAGAAAAAGTATTCCTTCCAGTGCTTGTTGGAGCTCGGCATATTGCTAAAAAGAACAAAACCAATCCTAGTTTAGAAAATGAAGGTGCCCCACTTGGATTGTTTTGGATGGTAGAAGTAATGGAAGATTTTGGGGTCCAGAGGGATGTCGTTTAGCTTGAAAAGAATCACCACCCCGCACAGCAACCTAATGGAGTTCGGAACGAGTTGGCCGAGCGGGAGGCGGAAGTAATTATATATTTGCAAGATGAAGCGATGTATAGGAAACCGCAGGCCAGCCAAAAATTGATCCCAGAAAAAGCAAACAGTGCCGGACGGCGAGTTATTAGGCCGGTTGGAAGGAGTGGCTAATATTATTTCAAGGTCAGTGGGGAACTCATAAGTACGAACGAGGTGTAGGGCATCTTCCTCATCAAACCGGCTCTCCGTGGCCATATACCAAAGACCAGGGGCGGAGGTAGGCGGTTGTGAAGTGCTCGCCATGGTCGGAAGAGTAAGAGAAATAAAAGACGGAAAGAAGCGAGGAAACAGACGACGAATACATGAAATAAAGCAGAAGGAGGAACAACTAAGGAAAGGTGCGGAGGAATGATGGAATAATAGGAGGGCAGAGCTTACAGGGGAGATGACGATCGGAAAAGTGGGCTGTGAGGGTGCTGGAGATCGTCGGGAGGCAGAAAAACAAGGTCGCCGGAGGAAGGAGAGCTGTGAAACACGCGAAGGTAGAAATGCGGCAGGGGGTGAAGGAGAAGACTTTATAGGGACAGGCCCAAGCGGCCTAAGCCGTTAGATGCAGGTCACGCGAATCAATGCCCGCATCTAACCGTCCATTCCAAACATCGGCTGTCCCATCGGAGGTAACGCCGCCACCGTACGCTGACGGCATCAAAGACGTCACGTGGCGCTACCGCCTGGGGCGCATTTAATGAGTACCATTACCGTGCACATCGCGCATGCTCGGCTTTAATGGGAAGGATTTGGCACGTATTCCGAGGGGATCCTAAAGGCATCAGCGTTGACCGTCCATCCGTTAACAGCGCCGAACGGGCGTGGTGAAGAATGTAAGCCGAACAGACGAGCATCCCACGGGCCGTCCGAGCGCCGTTACTCAGTCAGACCGGAAGTCCAGTCAGTCGGACTTCGCGCCTCCTTCGACTAGACTTGAGGGGAAGACAAATGATCCGGTGATAAGGCCGGGGGGTCCTCATGGGCAAAGGGTCAACAACACGTAGGAGTCAGGAGTCAAGGGGGGTCAACCCCGTGGGCTCGCCGAGCGGGCACCCTATGCTGATCGCCCGGCCATGCCCTCCAGCCGAAGGAACTGTAACCCGGCCATGAGCCCGGGTTTCAGACGCCAAGGTAAAAAGGCTATATTACCGAGCGGGTGGTCCGCTCGGCCGTGGCCCAAGGCAAGGGTACAAGGCCGAGCGGTCTGTCCGCTCGGCCAAGGAGTCAGGCAACAGGACAAGAGTGTTCGTCCGAGCAGGGGATCATGAATCTCCCCCGGACGGACCAACATCTATAACGGGTCGAAGATAAGAAGCCGCCGAGCAGCTGGACGCTTGGCTCGAGAGGATGAAACCAAAAGACACGGGACAGTAGGGACGTCATCCTAGTAACCTCTATCCCTGACAACAGGCATGTTCGATGACCAGGCCATACGCAGAATCGTACGATGGAAAGTTCTTCTGTCCCATCAAGGAGGTGCTCGGACTGTAGCAGTATGGCGTCAGACATGCTCTTCTGACAAGCCCATACTGAAGTATGGTGCAGGACACGTGTACGCCTCGATATGTGTGCGCCAAGCTCACAATATCTCTATATAAGAGCCCTCAGACTTCACCGGAGGTATGCAATCTAGGACCTTCAGAGCCACCTCCTTATTTCCCCTTTGCCTGACTTGATCGTCGGAGGGCCGTCGTCGGGAAACCCCACCCGACTCGATTTTTCTGCAGGATCACCGGAGCGTACGAGGAGGCAGCAGGGAGCGCCACGTCCCCAGCGTCCGTTGATTCAGCGCTCGGACAGGATCAGGACTAATAAAAGAAGAAGTCTACGTAGGATAACCACCTGGGTTTGAGAGTCTAGAACACCCTGATTATGTCTATAAATTGAAGAAAACCTTATATGGACTTAAGTAAGCACTTAGGGCTTGGTATGAAAGACTAACGTCTTACCTAATCTCTAAAGGATTTAACCAAGGACAAATTGACCCAACCTTATTTGTCAAATTAATAAAAGAAGATATTTTTATAGCACAAATTTACATAGATGACATAATTTTTGGTTCAACAAATTCAGAATTCTTAGATGAATTTACAAGTTTAATGGAACATGAGTTTGAAATGAGTCTGGTAGGTAAATTAACCTACTTTTTAGGATTACAAATCAAACAGACAAATGAAGGTAACTACATTTATCAACAAAAATATACTAAGGAATTACTTAAAAAATTTGGAATGTAAAACACCAATAAAGAGATAAAAATACCTATGGCAGTAAACACAATCCTAGATGATGATCCCAATGGAAAACCAGTTGACCTAAAACATTATAGGAGTGTCATAGGTAGCCTACTATACCTAACTGCAAGTCGACGGGATATCTTGTTTGCAATCAGTATGTGTGCCAGATACCAAACATGTGCTAAAGAATCTCATTTGACTCAAGTCAAAAGAATCTTTAGATACCTTAAAGGAACAACAAATGTAAGTATTTGGTATCCTAGGACTAATAATTTTGAATTAATAGGGTATTCTGACTCAGATTATGCTGGATGCAAATTAGACCGCAAAAGCACAAGTGGCGGATGTCAATTATTGGGTCCATCACTTGTCAGCTGGTTTAGTAGAAAGCAACACTGTGTTGCCTTATCTACAACTGAGTCAGAGTATATAGCAATAGGAGAGTGTGTTGCACAATTATTATGGATGATGCACACCCTAAAAGATTTTAACTTGAACCTTTCAAATGTCAAAGTCTTAATTGATAACATTAGCTCAATTAACCTAACAAAAAATCCAGTGCATCATTCCAGAACTAAACATATTGAAATTATGCATCACTTTATCAGGGATCATGTTACTAAAGGGGACATTGAACTCAAATACATTGAGTCCAAATCCAATTTAGCTGACATATTCACAAAACCACTCCCTGAAAGTGAATTTAGCAATCTGTGTAGAAAATTAGGAATGTGTTTAATAGACTAGGGTTTTCAAAATTCAAAACTGTTTTAAAATTGACTGTTTTAAATTCTAGGTTAAAATTGTTTCATTTTTTTTTTCAAAACCTTCTTATTTTTAGAATTTCAAAACAATTTTAGCCTTAGACTAGAAAAATTCTCTTAAAAATCTTGTTCCCCTAGGACTAGCATTTGAACATCTCACCAACACCCTAGGTTTACCTTGCTTGTGATTGACATACATAGAAAGGGGTGAGATGTATAGGCCAATTGCCTGGACTTAAGATGCTTATGTCAGTGCATCGATATAAGTCTGGGCGTTAAATACAAAACATACATTGATCAAGCTAAGTTACTCAGTTAAGTCAACCGCTAACTGATTACAATGAACTTAACTTGACTAACCAAGTGAAAGTTGCTATCTTCTGATAGTCAGTAAGTACCTAATTGGTTAGACAGCTATTTTAGATGTCAGGTTTAGGGGGAGGATTAAATCAACACTTAACACCAACACTATTTTCTCCACCTTAAACATAATATCTTTTCTAATATTTTTTTTATTCAAATTGGAATTTTGGTTTCAAATTTAAAGTTTTTATAAACTTAATAAGTCTTGAAAAGAAAAGTTTTCAAACTTAGTTTTTGAAATCTTATGTTCCAAAACTAGCTTTTATAAAACTAAATTCTTCAATTAGATTTTATAAACTAAGATTTTTTTCAAACATAGTTTCAATCAGTTTTGAAAAGTAAATACCTTTTAAAACTCAGTTTTGAAATATTTTTCAAATTTGAAAAATGTTGTTTGGAAAATCCAGTTTTGAAAACTTAGCCTTAAAATTTTAATTTTCAAAATTTTAATTTTTAAAACTTATGTTTGAAAAATACTTCAAAATTGAAACATATTTTGAAAATTTACCTTGATCCTAAAATTTGAAACTTATACACTTATATTAGAAAATTAACTTTTCAAATTTCTGATTAGAAAATTCTCTTTTTGACTTTGCAAAGTCATTTTTGAAAATTAAATTTGTAAATGATCCTTAAAAATTGGCCACTCTTTCAAAACTTAGCTATTTTCCAAAAGCTAAAGCTAATAATTTAAACAAGTCTTCAAAATTTTTTTTTTAACTCCCCCAGGATAACTAGACATCATTCCTTATATTTTTTTATGTATTATGTATTTTTAAATGTTTAAATTATATCCTTGTTTGATGAATGCCAAATGGGGAGGGATAGGTGGTTAAGTTAAGTTAGAAAAAAAAATTGACAAAGTTAAAAACCAACTTAAACCTCATGCTAGAGAAAAATGTTTAAACTCTTTTTACTTGCATATTTTTCACTAACTTAACCAGGTTGTCATTCCATCAAAAAGGGGGAGATTGTTGGTGCGGTTAGCACTAACGGTCTAACTCAGATTTTGATGAATGACAAATCAGGTTAAGTTAGGTTTGTTATGATCTAACACTCTAACCGAGTGTGTAGAGAAGTCCAGCTAGGTCAACGGGCTGACCGGATAGCTAGCACGAAGTCCAAGCGGGTCGACGGGCTGACCGGATGCTTGGAGAGAAGTCCAGCTAGGTCGACGGGCTGACCGGATAGCTGGCGAGAAGTCCAAGCGGGTCGACGGGCTGACCGGACACTTGGCGAGAAGTTCAGACGGGTCGAAGGGCTGACCGGACGTCTGGCAGGTGAGTAAAGGTAAGTCACTGAAAGGGAGTGACTGTGAGGACGCGTTCCCGGGAAGGGAACATTAGGCGTCGATCCGGCTTAGATCCATTTCGGATATCTAAGTCGAGATCGTGACTAGATTCCAGTCTCGGAAAGACGGAATCTAAGTCATACTCTTTTTGCTAAACTATAAACTAGACTAACACTCTGTTTTGCAGGTTATAATTTATATATTTACCTCGGACTAACCTTGTTTTGTAGGAAAGGTGCTCCTTGAAAAAAGGTGGTTCGAGCGCCCGGAGGTCCGGGCGCCCTGGAGGCGAATTTTATCCAAACGCGTTGTCGCCACGTGGAGCTCACTGGTTGGACCTGCCACGTCCCACCAGGGCGCCCGAAGGGGATCCGGGGCGCTCTGAGCTTCATATAAAAGAAGGGGCACGGGTGGAGCTTCTACAACAACTCTGAATTGACGATCTGCTCTATTGCGCTCCTACAACGCTGCGACTCTGCTCCGACAAGCTCCATTCTTCTCTTATTATGTTACATTTGTCGGTATTATACTTCTAGCTTTTCTGTACTTAATCATTGTAATACATTATTCGAATTGCTAGTGGATTGCCCAACGAAAGTACTCAACGAGTACGTGCCTTGGAGTAGGAGTCGACACAGGCTCCGAACCAAGTAAAAAGAACCTGTGTTAGCATTGTCCTTCTATTATACTTTTTCGCTGTGTTTACTCGTTTCGAACGTTTTTCGATATTCACCCCCCTCTATCGATTCCTCACGATCCAACACCCCTTAGACTTATACTTTTCCTTCTCCCCCTTTAATCACATAAAAAATGGGGTTCCAAGAAAAATCTAAGGGTTAAAATTTAAAAAATTTTAGAAATTATTTCAATAAAAATGTCTAAGTTAAAAAAATCTAAGTTAGACAATTTTGCAAAAAAATATTTTAAAAAATTTCTAAGTTTCAAAATTATTTTGAGAATTTTCTAAGCAGAAAACTTAAGCAAGAAAATTTTTTCTAAGCAAAAAATATTTTTGAGAAATTTCTAAGTTTTTGTAATTAGTTTTTGAGAATTTTCTAAGTAGAAAACTTAAGCCAGATTTTTTTTTAAAAAAAATAATTTCCAAACAAAATATTTGAAAAGACTTTCTAAAGCATTATTTAATTTTAACTTTAATGTTTTATCAGAAAGTTAATTAAATATTTCATTTCAATATTTTGGCTTCTAGGTAATGGCGAGGTACTATTCCTTCTTGGTTATTGGAATAACAACCACTTTCTTAGACAAAGCCTCATAAAGAAATTAATTGTTTATTTTTTCGCGGAAAGCGCTAAATCTAATTAATAGTTCAAGTTAAACATGACTTTGTAACCTAATATAGTTTTCAACCTACTGGATTAACTAAAAATTTCTTAGGAATATACCTTTTTGAAAATTTTCTGATTTATCCCTGGTGATATCTAAAATACCAATTTAAATTATTGTATTTTCTAAATTTGTATTGGATGAACAAGTATGATTTTTCAGGTTATTTACTTGTATTTTCAAATTTTCATTTTCAAATTTTTATTTTCTAATTTTACTTTATCTAATACTTCTGATGGGCAAGATTTAGCTAAAATTACTTTTTAGTTTTTATTTTCTTTTTCTATTTTACAGCAATCTTTTGTTAACGATTTAACGAACTTAAATAATTTGTCGGGAGGAAGAGATCGTACCTGACTTACCTTGTCGATCTCGTTATCTGAGTCTCCCCCTGAACTGCTGCTTTCTTCTGACGTAGCTCCCCCTTCATTGATGCTCTCGATGCTCATTTCGAAAGAGCTTGAATCGTAGTCATCGTCTTGATGACTTGCCATTAATGCAAGTCTGGAGAAGGCCTCGACTTTCGATTCGGACGACGTATCGTCCCACGTCGCCTTTAAGACCTTGCACTTTTGGACAACCTTCTTACCTTTGTCTTTGTCCTTGTTTCTTAGCTTGGGGCAGTTGTCCTTGACGTGTCATTCTTCGTTGCAGTGGTAGCAGCGGATCGACCTTTTCTTTCTACCCTGCGGATGGTTAGTATTTCTCGACTTACATAGTTTCTTAAAACGTCTTACCATCATAACCATTTCCTCGTCGTCGAGAGAAGACTCTAACTCTGATTTGTCTCTCGATGCTTTGAGGGCGACGTTGTGCTTGGACTCCTTCGTACCTGCACATCTTGATTCATGCACTTCAAATGTCGAGAATAATTCTTCCAAAGTAATTTTTTTTGAGTCTTTAGAAATATAAAAGGCATCTACTAGTGATGCCCATTTCGTATTTCTAGGAAAAGAATTTAGTGTGTACCTTAGCGAATCTCGGTTACTTACCTTTTCTCCAAGATTCGAAAGTTCGGTGATGAGCTCTTTAACTCTTGAGTGTAGATGCGCAGTTGTTTTGTCTTCTCCAAGTCGCAGGTTGGTGAGCTGGTTGCAAAGTAGATCCCGTCTTGTGAGCTTAGCTTCGGACGTCCCTTCATGTAGCTCAAGGAACTTCTCCCAAAGTTCCTTCGTGGAGCCGTAGTTGCCGATTCAGTTGACTTCTTATGACGGAAGTACGCTCAGCAGATGAAATTCTGCCTTGCGGTTTGCCACGTAGTCGGCCTGCTCCTTTTTTGTCCATTGATATTTCTCTTTACCTTCTGGTGCTGTAAAACCGAATTCCATAATTAACAATAAATCAAAGTCTGTCTTGAAAAATACCTGCATTTGCTTTTTCCAGCTAGCGAATTCCCCTTCAAATTTTGGCGGGTAGATGCTTAGTCCGGCCATTAGTTCGGTGCTTCGTTCGGTGGTTAGTCCTCCTGAAGCGTCTTTACTCTGATACCACTTGTTGGATCACGGCAACCAGCTAGAAAGGGAGTCGAATAGCCCTGCGAAAATAAAACACAACCCTTCTCGAACTTTCAATAGAACACTTGCATAAATAAATTGTAACAACCCAAATTTCCTCATTTGGAGTCCTATTATTGTTTAAAAATATTTAGAAATGTTTTAAAAATATTCTAGAGATTTTTAGAAATTTTTAGAGTATTTATATGTAATTTTTGGAGTTCGTTTGGTATTTTTACCAAAAGGAAGAAGTTGCAAAAAATAAAGAAATTAAGCCGAGGTTCGAACCGGAGACCTCCGGTTAAGCAAAGTCTTAAGTTGTCTCGGCTGACCAAGTGCCCAAGCGGGTGTTGCTGATCAAATAGAGGTCGGAATTGTTTTTAAGTAGTAGTAGTTAATAAACAGAAAATAAATAGGAATAAAAGGGATTCGGCTGAGGTTCGAACCCGCGACTCCGGCCCGACCCGAATCTTAAGCGGAGCGCAATAGCCAAGTGCCCAAGCGGGCCGTGCTGTTTAGAAAAGATAGCGAAATATATTTAAGTAGTGGTTGGTTAATAGAATATTTGAGTTATAAAGAGAGGAACTTAGGGCTTGATTTCCCGTGACCTAGGAACCTTTCTCCTCTCTTTTCTTCTCGCGCGGCGTCGGGCGGCGTTCTCTTCGGGCGAAAACGAAAGAGAAGCTAGGGCTTCTCTCCGGCGGCCGGCGAAGGGCAAATCACGAGAGTTCTTCACCTCCTTAAGATCTTCTCGTCGAGGAGAAGCTGTGAGCACGAAGAGGAGCCGGAAAACTCGAGTTATCCGAACCCTAGAAGCATTAGAAGTCCTTCTTCTTCGGTTGTAAGTCCAAGAACACCTCTGTAAGTGCTTCCTCACCTGCAGTAGAGTAGCTTCGAATTCGTGTTGGCTTCTTTTTTTTTGATTTCAAAGCATATTTTTTTAAGGAGCTATGTTTTGTGCTTGCTGCCGTGTATTTCAAAGGAAGAAAGAGGATGATTTGTATAGCTTGAGCATGTAATTTGAATCCTTTCACCTTTATGATTAGTACATCAGATTTAGACATGTTTGGATTATAGGTCCCTTTGGAGGCCGGCAAGAGGGGAGGGGTGAATTGCCCTACAAAAATTAAACCAAAAACCTTTCTCGGATATTCAACTAATTTAAAAGACACTTGTAATAAATAAATAAAAGAGACTAAGCAAAGAAAAGCAGACACCAGAGTTTTACTTGGTTTGCAATCAGGGGATTGCTAATCCAAGGAATGTAAGCGCACTATCTGATTCTCCTCTGGGCGGAGTAGCCTCTTTACAACGTTGACAGCACAAATGAAAAGAACAGAATTGAAAGTACAGAAAGAATTGATTACAAGTTCGTTGTTATGAATGTGCAGACCAGTACTATATTTATAGCGCCCTGGAGGGGATAAAATTCTATCCCCAACGATCAGATCGCGTTTGACGCGATCCTGGTCAAAATCTAGCTCCGGGCGCCCGGACCCTCAATAGCGCCGAGGGCGCCCGGAATGATTTCGGGCGCCCGGACCTCTTAAATCAACTTTGTTGACTTTTTGTGGTCCGGTTCCACTGCTCCGGTTTAGCTCGTTTCGGTCCGGGTCTGTTCGCTCCGGCTCCGTTAGCTTGGGTGATCTCGGCCTTCCGGAATAGGGCTCACCCGAACCCATGTTCCGGCCTTCTCCTCGAGTAGCCTTCCTTCCCGGTTTCTCGTCCCTCGAGCGTCGCGCACGCTCTTCTCGTCCACCGGTGTACTCTTCCGCGGACACCTCGTCCCTCGGACGCACCGAACCCGTCGGCTCTCTCCCGTGCCGTCCTTCTCGCTAGCCGCGTCTTCCACTCGACTTTCTGTGTTCCTAAGCTCCTGCACACTTAGACACAAGGGTTAAACAAACGCAGGACCTAACTTAGTTTGTTTGATCACATCAAAATACCTTGGGGTTCCAACAATCTCCCCCTTTTTGATGTGAGCAACCCAAGTTAAGTTAGGGTAAACATATGCAATAAAAATAATTTATATTCAAATAAGTCCAAGTATTTTTCAAATGAAAAAATTATCTAACCTCCCCCTAGACTTAACATACTTCTCCCCCTTTGATCACATAAAAATTGGGGTTATAAACAAGTCTAAGGTAAATTCAAACAAAAATTTTGAGTGTAAAATATTTAAAAAATGTCTAAGTAAAGACACTCTTCAGAATTTTTAGTTCGAGAAAAATTTAAGTAAAACATTTTTCAGAGAAAAAAAAAATTCTAAGTTAATATTCATAAGAAACAATTCTAAGTCAACTTTAAGAAAAATTATAAGGCAAATATAAAAAAAAAATTCTAAGATAACTTTCATAAAAAACTTTCTAAGTCAATTTTCATAAAAATTTCTAAGATAATAAAAAAATTTCTAAGTCAAGTTAAAAATTTTACCTAGTTTCTAACACAAATTGAATAACTCTTTTAAAGCATTAAGTAATTTAATTAATGCTTTTTCAGTTAGTCAATTAAACTTTTCATTTCGATACTTGGCTTCCAGGTCGTGGCGAGGCACTAGGCCTTCTTGGTTATTGGAGTAACAACCACTTCCTTAGACAAAACCTCATAATGAAATTAGTTGTTTAATTTCCTTGTTGAAAATGCTAAGTCGGACTTTAATTTTAAATTAAACAGGTTTTTGGAACCCAGTAGAGGTTCCTACCTACAGGATTAACCAAGTATTTCCTAGGTATATAGATTTTTGATATATTTCTAATTTGACTTTGATGAAATCTATAATACCAATTTAAACCTCTATAATTTCTAAAAGTAGAAATATTTGAACCATTAGATTTTTTCAATCTTTCTATTTCTTCTTTTAGTTTTTTATTTTCAATTTTCAATTTTTCAAAATCCTCTATAGGACATGATTTTGCCAAAATTCTCTTTGTTTCTAAATTTTCATTTTCTAATTTGGCATTTTTATTTTCTAATTTATACATGGATTTAGTCATTGCCTTAATACCAGAGTAAAGTTCATCAGGGGGTAAGAGACATACCTCACTTACCATATCAGACTTAAAGCCTGAATCTCCCCCTGCTTCGCTACTTCCATCTGAGGTCGCTCCCCCTTCATCGATGCTGGGTTCTGATGTACTTTGTCCTTCGTAGCTTGCCATCAGTGCTATCCTGGCATATTCTTGAGCTTCTGATTCGGATGAAGAAGTGTCGTCCCAAGTTGCTTTTAGGTTGTATTTCTTGGGTGTCTTCATTTTGACCTTCTTGAGTTCTGGGCAGTCTTCCCTTAGGTGTCCCTCCTTCTGACATTGGTAGCACCGTACCTTTCTTCTACCTTTTTGATTCTTTTTATTCTGCATTTTAAATTTATTAGATCTAAAAAACTTTTTTAAAGTTTCTTACCATGTACGCTTCTTGATCGTCTTCGGAGTCTGACTCAGGTTCATCCTTGTTGGTTGCGTTCAGCGCCATAGTCTGGGTTGTGTCCTTTGATATCTCTGCATATCTAGTTTCGTGTAATTCAAGGGTAGAAAACAACTCTTCTAAAGTACTTACCTCCAGGTCTTTTGAGATGTAATAAGCATCGACGATTGATGTCCACTCCGGAGTTCTTGGAAACGCGTTGAGCGCGTAGCGTATAGTGTCCCGGTTTGTTACCGTTTCACCAAGGTTTTCGAGACCAGTAACTAGTTCTTTTACCTTTGCATGTAGACCGGCTACTTTCTCACCTTTCTCCAGACGGATATTCATCAGTTTGTTACGGAGGATGTCCCTTCTAGCGAGCTTTGCTTCAGACGTGCCTTCGTGGAGTTCCAAGAACTTCTCCCAAAGTTCTTTAGCAGATAAATAGTTTCCGATGCGGTTGACCTCTTGAGGCGGTAACACGCTCAGCATGTGATGTTCCGCACGGCTGTTTGCTACCGACTCATTCTGCTCCTTCTTTGTCCAATCGCTCTCTTCTTTTTCTTTTCCATCTTTATCTATTGGAGCTACAAAACCATATTTCATAATAAACTGAATTTCAAAATCTATTTTTAGGAATACCTCCATACGACGCTTCCAGTCTGCGAAGTTCCCCTCGAATTTTGGTGGGACGATACTTGGTCCGGCCATCTTGTTGCTTCAATCGGCGGTTAGTCCTCCTGAAGCGCGCCTCGCTCTGATACCACTTGTAGGTCCCTTTGGAGGCCGGAAAGAGGGGAGGGGTGAATTGCCCTACAAAAATTAAACCAAAAACCCTTCTCGGATATTCAACTAATTTAAAAGACACTTGTAATAAATAAATAAAAGAGACTAAGTAAAGAAAAGCAGACACCAGAGTTTTACTTGGTTTGCAATCAGGGGATTGCTAATCCAAGGAATGTAAGCGCACTATCTGATTCTCCTCTGGGCGGAATAGCCTCTTTACAACGTTGACAGCACAAATGAAAAGAACAGAATTGAAAGCACAGAAAGAATTGATTACAAGTTCGTTGTTATGAATGTGCAGACCAGTACTATATTTATAGCGCCCTGGAGGGGATAAAATTCTATCCCCAACGATCAGATCGCGTTTGACGTGATCCTAGTCAAAATCCAGCTCCGGGCGCCCGGAGGGGTTCCGGGCGCTCGGACCCTCAATAGCGCCCAGGGCGCCCGGAATGATTCCGGGCGCCCGGACCTCTTAAGTCAACTTTGTTGACTTTTTGTGGTCCAGTTCCACTGCTCCGGTTTAGCTCATTTCGGTCCGGGTCTGTTCGCTCCGGCTCCGTTAGCTTGGGTGATCTCGGCCTTCCGGAATAGGGCTCACCCGAACCCATGTTCCGGCCTTCTCCTCGAGCAGCCTTCCTTCCCGGTTTCTCGTCCCTCGAGCGTCGCGCACGCTCTTCTCATCCACCGGTGTACTCTTCCGCGGACACCTCGTCCCTCGGACGCACCGAGCCCGTCGGCTCTCTCTCGTGCCGTCCTTCTCGCTAGCCGCGTCTTCCGCTCGACTTCCTGTGTTCCTAAGCTCCTGCACACTTAGACACAAGGGTTAAACAAACGCAGGACCTAACTTAGCTTGTTTGATCACATCAAAATACCTTGGGGTTCCAACATGGATTGGTTTATATGTGAGAACATGGAAGAAAATTAAGTGTGTGGAGTATTTCATTTCTTTTGGTTTCCTGCCGTGCCACTGAACAAGAGTTGTTACCTTTGGCTTTCGGATTTGGTTGTAGAGAATTATGATTTCAGGGATTATTAGAATAGATTCAAGATTTCGTTCTTTGCTTGCAAATCTGTTGAAGCATGCTTTAAGGAGCTTGGTTTTTAGTGGCATCTTAGTCTTCCTTGCCGTGCTACAAGGCATGAAGAATAGTTGCAATTTGGGTTCCTTTTGCTCAGTTGCTGTGAGTCTCAAAGAAGGAGCATGTAGGGGTTGAGCATGTTGAGCATTCTATTCTCTATGGTTTCCTGCCGTGGCATTCAGTTTCAGGTTTAGTTTTGTGCATTAAGTTTTAGGTTTAGTTTTGTGCATAAAGTTTCAGATTTAGTTTTTGTGCATGTTTATGCTAGTATAAATGCATTCGGGTTTGTGGTGCATTATGTTTTTATGTATGCAGATTTGGATTGGCATGTCATGAGTTTTATGCTTTAGTTTGGGTGTATGTGTTATGAACAGATAGTCTCAGTTTTTAGATTCTTAAAGTATGAAACAGTTTTAGTTTTTTGGGTTGCTTGTGACCTTAAATAGATTTAGTTTTGAGATGAAGTATAAAGCATGAACAAATTAGAAGACCCCAGTATTACCTTAAGCATTGTAGTTAGATTTCTCTTGTTAAAGCATGCTAATCGGAATTTAATGTTTTGGTTGGTGTAAGCATATAGTGCAGATTTTGAGAGCTTATAGTGCAGTTTTCTTTAGAGTTTCAAGCGCAGATTTTAGTTAACATTTCAAGTGCATAATTTAGTTAACATTCAAGTGCAGTTTCGTTAAGCTCATAGTGCAGTTTTGTTTAGCACAGTATGCAGATTTCTGTTAGCTTAATATGCAGAATTTTATTTAGCACAGTATGCAGAATTTTGTTAGCAAAGTATGCAGAATTTTGATTAGCATAGTATGCAGTTTTATTGAGCATTTCAGTACAGTTTTATTAAGTATTTCCATGCAATTCTGTTAAGCATTTCAGTGCAATGTTAATAAGCATTTTAGTGCAGTTTTGTATGAGACATTCTTTTATTAGAGGTATTAACAAGTATAAGAGAGATAAAAAAAAGAAAGAAAAAGGCCAAGGCCTTAAGTAGATCCCAAAGTCAAGACTTTAGGGTTTTGGCACACAAGGTGCTTGTTAAAATGCCAAGGCATTTAAAGAAGAAATAATTAAGATAATAAGATATCTTACTTTGAAGAGGCTAGTACCCGACTTCCAAGATTGTCGTTAAACAAATCCAGGTGTCCAATTCCAAGGTCTTGGCCCTGGTAGACCAAGGTCTGCCCTTTTATGATTGGTGGCTCGCTACCCCAACCTATTAGAGAACGCGCATAAGATGGTACTATGCCTGGGCCCAAGAGAAGTTGATTATTATTTTGAAGTATTAAAGTATAAGTTTTTTAAACAAAATAAATAAGATTCAGAAAGTGTTTAAAATTCAGCAAGTTAGTTTCTTTTGATTTGAAGCATGCAGTATTAGTTTTATTTGTTTCCTGATTAGTTATTGTGCATGATTAGCCTTGTCTTCCAGCATGCAGTTTTATTCTTGTATATCATGAGTATGCAAATTTTAGTGCTTTGCCATTAGATGAGCATGAGTAGTTTTCTTTTCACAGATTCAGTTTTTAGCATTGTTGTATTTATATGCACATTCGAGTTTTTGTGAGTTAGACAGCGCTTACTAAGCATTCGCTTATAGTTTGCATTTCCTCTTACTGCAGATAAAGGAAAGGAAAAGCTATAGCAAAGGAAGGCGACAAGGAGGTGCGGATGGATGTGTGATGCCTGGACTATAGAAGCCTTGGGATTTAGCATAAGAATTTATTAAGATTGCCATGTATTTAGAATTCTTTCATTTAAATTGTTATGCACATTAGACCTATTATCTGAGTTGTATAATGGTTGCATGCATGTTCAGATTAATACATATATTTCAGCATGATTAGATTGATGTATAGTTTTGGTTGTGTTCATATGCTGGAGTAGAATGTAGAGATAAGTTGTTTATGTTTTTCGCTGCTATCAGTTGCATATTTAGAGAGTTTATGTATTGATCTTTACATGTGAATAACTCTAATTAAGTATAGTTAGTAGTCTAGTAGCGCTCCACCCTCGCAGACTTGTAGTGAGGAGGGTGGGGTGTTACATAAATTAACTAAACAAAAAGTAAAAGAAGAGGCAAAGGGGTTTTTACTTGGTTACAATCGGGAAGGTTATTAATCAAAGGAAAGTGTCACACTAATATCTCCTTCAGGTGGAGAAGCCTCTTACAGCAGTGAAAGCGCAAAAAATAGAAGCTAAACTAACAAGGAAGCGCACAAGTGTTGGAATACAGAATTCTTGAGTTGATTGAAAGCTTCTGGACCAAGGCTGAATTTATAGCCTTGGTCGGGGCGCCTGGAAGAGGTCCAGACACCTGGGAGGGGATAAACTTTTATCCCCTTCATAACAGATCATGTTTGACACGATCCTGGTCAAAATCCAACTTTGGGCATCCAGAATGGTTCCGGGCGCCCGGACCAGTAAAAAGTCAACAAGGTTGACTTTTTATCCGGGTTCTCTGCTCCGGTGCTACTCGCCTTGGTCCGGGTCTTCCGCTTTGGCTCCGCTCACTTGGGTGATTTCAGCCAACCGAAATAAGGTTTACCCGAACTCAATTTCGGCCTTCTCGAGCAACCTTCCGCTCCGGCTTCTCGTCCCTCAGAAATGCCGCACGCCTCCTTCTTGTCCTCCCATGTACTCTTTCACAGCGCCTCATACCTCAGATGCACCGAGCCCGTCGGCTCCCTCCCGTACCATTCTTCTCGCTAGCTGCGTTTTTTGCTCGACTTCCTGTGCTCCTAAGCTCCTGCACACTTAGACACAAGGTTAAAAACACAACAGGACCTAACTTGTTGATCACATCAAAACCACCTGGGGTTCCAACATGACTGACAGTCATGACCTTTGAGCAGCATGACATATCATCTACTTGCTAACCTAGAAACAAAAGGAAAAGCAAAGGGGAGTGAGTATAACATACTCCGCAGGTATAAGAAGATAGTGCATGATAATAACCTAAGGAGATAAAAGATAGCAGTCTTAGGAAAATACTTACTGTAAAAGTAAGGGTGTTACTGTGATTGTTTGCTAACTAGAAGCATAACCAACAATAATAATAGTCCACGAACCTACTTAAATAGGTGTGATCGATAAATCAGGAATACATACTGTACCTCTAAACTTGCACGAACTTTGTTGGGATGTATACTATAAGCCTAGCTTTTGTATGAACATCTGTTTTGAAATATTTTGAAATGAGAATCACTTTTGTCAAATGTTTACATTTTATATTTATATATATGCCAATGCAGTTGTCCATTTAATTTATATTGTAGATAACATGGTGTGTGGTGCCACACAGAAGATCATGTTATCGGTTCCTTATAAATTATAAATAATAGTTCACAACCAAGATGGATTGGGACAAACCATTGGAATGGTTGTAGTATAATTTGGTATTAGTCTATCTTGACTATAAAATTACACTAGTACACTATGTGTGTATTGAGCAGGACCGTTTGAGGTTGTTTGATTTGTACTGACTATATAAAAGAACAGAACCTCTATTATTATGGATGTGCGCCCTCTTAATCCCTATATAATAACAAGCACGTATACTTAGTATTTATTTCTTTAACTTATCAATGGGTGAGATTTATTCATTAAATCAATAGGCCCGATGAGTTGGGAAATAATACTATTTATATGGTGTGATGTTGATTATAGAAGGAATTTGTGTCCTAATTATTTAGGCTGATGATGTCCCCTTGAGGAGTTCATAAGGATTATCATGTAAACCCTGCAGGTGGACTTAGTCCGACATGATAATAAAGTTGAGTGGTACTACTTTTGGAATCAGATGTTAATTAATTGAGTTGTTAGTAACTCATTTAATTAACGGACATACGATATCTTAAATATAGGGAGATTAACACACTCATGATAAGAAGGAGCCCATATTGTAATATGAGATTTGTGCGATAGTTCAATAATAACCCTTTAGTGGTATGGGTTATTATTGATGGATTTGAGTTGAGTGTTCGGGCAGAACACAGGAAGCCCAAGCCCATCAGGAGGCCTAAACCAATTCCTCCTCTAGGTCCTATTGTAGCCTCTATATAAAGCCTTGCATCCATCCATCCAGGTGTTGCTTTCGGTTTTCTCTTCCTTGCTAGGGCCTGCGACTTCTCTTCCTTGCTAGGGCCGGCGGCTTCTCTTCCTTGCTAGGGTCGGCGACTTCTCTTCCTTGTTAAGGCCGGCGACCCCTCTTCCTTGCTAGGGCCGGCGCCTCCTCTTGCTTGCTAGGGGCCGACGCCTCTTGCTTAGATTCCTTGGTGGGCAGCGACTTGGAGAAGAGGAAGAAGAGGAGAAGGAAGAAGAGGAGAAGGTGCCCCATCCTAGGACTTCTCTAGGTGGCTGACGATTTGGAGAAAAGAAGGGAAGGGTGTTTGTTATCTTGGTAGATCGTCGCCCACAAGACGTCCAAGAAGAGGAGAGGAATACAACAAAAGATCAAGAGGTCTTTAGCTACAAAGGAAAGGTACAACTAGTTCTTTAATTCTGCTCCGTAATTAGTTTAGTTTTCTTTGTATCAATTTTGAATACCAATACAAGAGGCCAGCAATCTTGTACTTCGATCAAGGTGTGCTTTGATCCGTCAAGAACTTGCTTGATTGATCAAACACATGTCTGATCGAACATGCAGGTTGATAGGAAAAGTTCTGTACTTGTACTATTTTTGTACAGGGAAATTGAAACAGAACGAAATTCTAGCGCATTCAAGTGGTATCAGAGCGAGTTTTCTGGCTCAGTGTGATTGATTTTCGGTTAAATTATGCACTGCTCATATATAAGTTTAGGCAGGATATTAGTAGGATGTGCTAGAAAGATTAACTTTGTGGTTGCAAGCATCCTTGGTCTAACTATTATGGGTTTTTGTGTTTATGTGTGATTTGAACCCTCAGGTATGTCGAGGTTGTTTTGTGTTGTGCATGATTGTAATAATTAAATATGGTCTATTGCTGTATTATTTTTTTTACATTTTGTTCGATCTAGATTACATGTAAATTCCTTTGTGGAATATAGAATCGATAAATGTAAATTTTCATTTCTTTTGTTGCGGCTTGTATCCTTGCTATACATGGTGCTATTTTGAGAACCGGAGGCGCGGCGAAGAAGGAAGCGAGATAGACGCGACGACTTGATCCATTGGCGGCATATTGGAGGACAACGATGGATGAGGCCATAATAGTTGGAAATTTTATTTTCATATTTATTGCCTTTATATGCTGATTTTATGTGCTGTGATATGTGTGCATGTTAAAATTCCTCAATTTAAATAACTAAATAGGAGAGGGATTATTTAAATAAATTCCACGGCCTCCATTACTGCTTTATAAGTGATGCATTCAAACTTGCGCGTTGGTTTTAAGTGCCTTCCTCCATATCAGATAAGTTTGTTTGTGGATCACTAGATCGAACTTCCTCTATAGATAATTATAGGAAATTATTTAGATATGTGTGATCTTCTCCATCTGAAGGAGCATAATCCTAATTAATGGACTAAATATCAAGTAATGGTATCCTCTGTTAGTATTAGCCCTAGTACCAATTATGAGATGATTGTAAAGGGCTCCTTTTGTATCATATTTCATTATTAATAAAGGTAAAGTTAGTTATTATATTTACTTCAATTCAGTGCCATAAGAATAAGTATAATAATGTCCTAGAGTGGGAGGTTCTAATATACAACATATCAATTGGTTGAATTGATAGTGAGATATTGTAGATATACATAAAACACTACTCTTAACTATTCCTAGTCAAGCATTAATATGCAAGGACAATATTAATGCGTTGAGACTAGCATGTGTTGGTTGGTCCTAGGAAGATCATACCGGTTCAACTGTACAAAAATTTTGTACAAGTGTCGAACCTTTCCTAAACAACCTATTGTGTTCTTTAGAAGTTAAATTAGGAATTGCAAACGGAACATAACATTATTGATTCTAAATTTAACTTATCTGTTCTTAATGGTTTAGATTTGGATTGCAAGCGAAACTTAACACTATTGATCCAAATCAACCTATGTTATAAAGTTAATTAAATATTTATTTCTAAAATCGGTTCCCAGGTCAAATATGGCGAGGCACTAGGCCTTCTTGGGTATGTGATCATCCACCACTGCCTTGACAAAGCCTTTAATAGAAATTCAATATTTAATTTCCTAAAATTGTAATGACCCGGCCCTTTGGCCTCTTGGGAGGCCCTTGTGGCAGCCCAACTAGCGGCCCTTATGTCGTCGGCCCATTTGACGACCTCTCATAAACTCTACTACTAGCCTGGAGGTCTAGAGTTTGAATCCTGGGGGAGGCAAAAATCCACTGCCAGGGGTGGAAAGTCCTAGTGAGTAACGGCACGGCCAAAGGGTCGTCGGTCGACAACATGAGAGGTCGACAAATGGGCCGACGACATAAGGGCCGCCAGGGAAGGGTCGTTACAATAAAAAGACGCTTATTGTAACGACCCGGCCCTTTGGCCTCTTGGGCGGCCCTTATGTCGTCGGCCCATTTGGCGACCTCTCATGTCATCGATCGACGACCCTTTGGCCGTGCCGTTACTCACTAGGAATTTCCACCCCTGGCTAGTGGATTTTTGCCTCCTCCAGGATTCGAATTCTAGACCTCCAGGCTTAAGTACTAGAGTTTATGAATCTTGGTAGCCAAGTGAGCGCCAGATTGTAACGACTGAATTTTCCCTATTTCGAGTTCTAAATGTCCTTAAAAATGTTTGGAAATGCTTTTAAAATATTATAGAGATTTTTAGAAATTTTTAGAGTATTTTTATGCAATTTTTGGAGGTCGTTTGGTATTTTTACAAAACGAAAGAGATTTTTGACAAAAAATGTCCGAGCCGATGTTTGAACCGGAAACCTCGGGTTAAGCAGAGATTCGCTTAACCAACAGACCAGTCACAGATTTCTTAGTAAATCCTGAACCAAATGGTATTTAAGCTATAGTTGGAACATTTAAAATAAATTGACATAAAAAGGGGCGCGACTGAGGATCGAAGCCCAGGCCTTTGGCTCGGTCAAAACCCAGCCAACCAACTGTTCCAGCGGGCGTTTCTTATTAAAGAAGGATAAATATTCTATTTAAGCAGTAGTTAGGAACATTTTAAATAAAAGGGGAATAAAACGCTCGGCTAAGGATTCGAAACCACGACCTTTGACTTGGCGAAAACGTGGTCAACCAAGTGTGCCAGCGGGCGATGTTAATTAAGGAAAGAGTGAATAATACTTAAGCAGTAGTTAGATGATAAAAACCCTAGTTATAAGAAGAGAACCTAGGTTTTATCCTGTGACCTAAAATCCCTTCTCCTCTCTCGCTCGCGAACGGTGTGCGACGGCTCTCGGGCGGAAACGAAGGAAACCTAGGGTTTCCTCTCTTCGGCGGCCGGCGAAAGCTTCTTTCGGCCGGTCTTCTCTCAACCGTGACCCTCTCGTCGAGGAGAGCACGCGGACCCGAAGGAGACGCCGAGACCTTCACTTCTCCGAACCCTAGAATTCTTCTCCTTCGGCAATAAGTCCAAGAAAGCATTGTAAGTACTACTCACCTGTGGTAGGAGTTGCTCCGAATTTGTTTGGATGTTTTCTTGTATCTCTTGAATTTGAAGCATGCTGTACAGATTTTTCCTACTTGTGCTTGCTGCCGTGAGATTGTTCTGTGCCATGTAGTGCTGTTCGATTTTAATCTAGGGGTAGCTGTGAGTTTATGCCCCCTTTTCTATTGTTTAGCAGTGATCATTGGTATTTAAGGCTTAAAACAAGGAAGTTTTGGTGCTTTTTGTGCTTGCTGCCGTGAACCTTAAAGAAAGGAGGAGAAGGATTGGTTTTGTGGTCACTGAAATGGATGGTCATGGGTAGCATTTTGATTTCTTTTGCTTGCTTACCGTGGTACTGAATAGGAGGATGTTTGGCTTTCGGTTTGTATTGCAGTGGCATGAATAACCTATGTCTTAGGAGAAGTTTTGCATATTCTAGTTTTGTTCGTGCTAAGAATTTGGAATGAAAATAAGTTTTATATGGGATTTAAAACTCCAGAAGGTTTAAATTTCAGATTGTTAAGCATCCAGTTTCAATTGTTAAAGTATTCAATTCCAATTAGTTTGATTTCGGCAATTTAGCTAATTTCAGTTATAGTTTTCTTGCTATGCGATGGGTACGAACAGCTGTACATAGTGACCATTGTAGCTTAGCTTTTCTTGTTAATTCCATGAACATGATTAGCTTTAAGTTTAGTATTTTAACCTTGGATTTCCATGAGTTCCGAATAGGAACAGCTTCCGTTCCTTTTAGCATGCAGTTTGTAGTTTTCCTTGTTGCACCATGTTATTTTTAGGTACTTTAGTTTAGTATGACATGCAGATTTTATTAAGTTATAATGCAGAATTTTATTAAGCTAACAAGTGCAGAATTTTGCTAGTATAAATGCATTCGGGTTTGCTGTGCATTTTGTTTTAGTCCTTTACAGTAGCAATTCTTTTCTCTTACAGTAGCAAATGTTATATGTGTTCATTTTCTTCTAATAGCTCTTTAAATTGAAGCATACAGTTAGCTTTCCTTGCTACTCAACGGGCAAGAACAACCCTTTATTTAGTTAGAATGGGTTTAGCATTTTCCTTGCTACTCAAAAAGACAAGAACAGTCTTTATCTAAAGTATGTAGTGTTAGTTTCTTGGTTTTCTTGATCATGAATAGTTTCCTTTGTTTTGCTGTTTATAAGCATGAGGAATTCACGAGCAGTATTAGTTCTTAATTCAGTTTCTAGTTTCTTGTTTTGATACATATGCATATATGTGTTAGTTAGTTTTTAATAGCTCTTTAATCTAAAGTATATAGTTAGTTGTTTTTGCTATTTTAATAAGATGAATAGACATGTATTTTAGTGGAATGATTATGTGCCCTATTAAACCTTTTGAGGATTTTGGGTAACTACAAGTAAGAAAAAAATCAAGGTCTAGTTAGAAAAGATAACAAGTAAAGTAAAGTAAGAGGCTAGTACCCGACTTCCGAGGTTCTCGTTAAACAAATCCAGGTGACCAATTCCGAGGTCTTGGCCCTGGTAAGACCAATGTCTTTATCCTCATAGGACTGGAGGCTCGCTACCTCAGTCACTATTAGAGAGCGCGCATAAGATGGTACTAAGCCTGGGCCCAAGAAAGAAAGAAAAGAAGAAAGTTAAATATTAATTTAAAGTATAAGGCTAAAGTAAATGAAACAAGTATCACCTATATTAGAACTAGCCAAGTTTAGCTCTTTTAATTCTAAGCATACCGTATTAGTTTTCATTCGCCTTTCCTTATGAGTTTATTGAGCATGATTAGCTTTATTTCTAGCATGCAGATTTATTCTTATATCATGAGTATGCAGATTTATTCTTATATCATGAGTATGCAGATTTATTCTTATATCATGAGTATGCAGATGATTTTAGTGCTTTTCTATAGATGAGCATGTGTAGCTTTTCTTTTTAGCATTTCAGTTTCAGTATCCTTTGCATCTTATGCACTTTCGAGTTTTTGTGAGATAGATTAGTACTTACTAAGCGTTTCGCTTATAGATTTATTTTCCTCCTACTGCAGATAAAGGAAAAGTTAAAGTGTAAAGAGGAAGGCGACAAGGAGGATGTCTGATAGAGGTGTGTGATGCCAGGACTATGGAGAGATCTGGGAAGTTTTGAGTTTTTCCTGTTTAGTGGATAAGAAGTAATTGAGTTGTACTCTATGGTTGATGTCATTGAGACTGTATTTATATTCTATGTTCCTATTGAGTTTATTCGTGTTTTAGTTTGCATGTTGTGATGAGTTTCTATGTAATAGGTAGATATTATAGTTTTTGTCACTTATTAAACTGCGTGAGTGTTTGATATATGTTCCAGCCGCCTGTGGCTGTGTATACTGTGTATGTATTAATGTTTATGGTCACCGGTACAGGGGAGACTCTGCCAAAATTTTTCGGTAGGGATTCCTCGTGGTTTCGATCACACCGGTTAAGTAGGGTTAGTAGATAAGTAACGGTCATCCTTAGAGAGTAGTATAGTATAGTAAGAAGGGTGGTCGTTACAAAAATAACATTAGATTTAACCGAAAAGAACAATCGAATCACAAATTCGAAAAACAAAAAAAAAACACAACTCGAATTACAAATTCGAAAAACTAGAATCTAATGCCTCTTGTGTTTGAAATTCTTATAAAGAAAAATAACTAGCATGATGCGGAAAACAATTACTAGTTATATCTTTTCTTTGTATGCTAATAACCTCGAGATCTTCTGCCGTATTCCTCGCCTCGCCTTGGATGTCGTGTGAGCGACGATCCTCCAAGATGAACACCACCCAAAGCCTTCTTCCTCCTTCTCTAAAATCTGGCCACCACCACCACCAAGGAACCAAAGAGAGCAAGGGGAAAGGGAAGGGAGAGAGGGACGACCACAATAGAGAGATCAACAAGAGAATAAGAATTGATTATCCATGAGGCCTCCCCTCCCCTTCTTTTATATTACTTACCCAAGGCAAATAAGGAAAGACTTTTTACAAAAATTAAAATTTTCCTATTGTTTTTTCCTTTCCCCTTTTATTTTCCCTTTTCCTTTCTCTTGATTAATTCAATCATTGATTGAATCAATCATTGATTTGATTGGCCGACCTCTTGCTTGGGCACCAAGTAAGGGTGGTCGACCCCTTAAAAGGAAGAAAATAATTCTTGTAAAAATTTTATAAGCAAAGAATGAAAGCTCTTATAAAATTTTACAAGCTCTCTTTTAATTTCCTAAAGTGGATGTTTAAAAAAGGAAAGTTTTAAAAATTAAAACCAAGTTTTAAAATTTAAAACTTCTCTTCTAAAATTTTCTTTTTAACATGGTTACAAAAATAAAAAGTTTTAAATTTAAACTTCTCTTACTTTTTTCTAAAAACTATGAGGATGGTTAAAAAAGAAAAGTTTTAAAACTTTTAAACTTTCTTTTAAACCATGTGACCTAATTCAAATAAGGAAAATTTTAAATTTTAAAATCTCTCTTTTAAAACTTATAGATATCTACAAAGAGAAGATTTTAAAAATTCAAAACATCCCTCCTATTATGAATTATTATGGCCGACCCCTCTTTGCTTGGATACCATGCAAAGGGCCGACCCCTTTGAGAAGGAATTGGCCGGCCCCTATGGCTTGGTCACCAAGCCATGGGCCGACCCCCTCTTGGACACCAAGAAGGATTTTTCATGAGTGGACTTGAGACATTAATGAGGCTACGATAGGGACCTAGAGGAGAAATTGGTTTTGGCCTCCCGACGAACTTGAGTATCCCGTGTTCGCCCCGAACACACAACTCAAGTTCATCAACAATAACTCATTCCACTAGAGAGTTATTATTGCACTACCGCACCAATCCCAAATTACATTATGGGCTCCTTCTCATCATAAGTATGTTAGTCTCCCTGTGTTTAAGATATCGAATGCCCACTAATTATTGAGTTACTGATAACTCATTTTAATTAATGTCTTAGTCCAAGAGTAGTACCACTCAACCTTATTGTCATGTCGGACTAAGTCCACCTGCAGGGTTTAACATGACAATTCTTATGAGCTCCTCTTGGGGACATTCTCAACCTAGATTACTAGGACACAATTTCCTTCTATAATCAACAATACACACTAT
The DNA here is from genome assembly GCF_018446385.1 of Zingiber officinale. Taxonomy (NCBI): domain Eukaryota; kingdom Viridiplantae; phylum Streptophyta; class Magnoliopsida; order Zingiberales; family Zingiberaceae; genus Zingiber; species Zingiber officinale. Next base: position 36,681,004 of record NC_056007.1, on the reverse strand, counting down.
AAGTAATATCATTTCCTAACTTATCGGGCCTATTGATTTATCGAGCTAAATCTCACCCTTTGATAAGTCAAAGAAATAAATACTAAATATATGTGCTTGTTATTATATTAGGATTAAGAGCACACACTTCTATAATAACTAAGATCTAGTTCTTTTATTAAGTTAGTATAAAAAGAACTTACCTTAAATGGTCCTACTCAATACACTTAGAGTGTATTAGTGTAATTTATTAGTCAATATAAACTAATACCTAATTACACTATGACTATTCCAACAGTTTATTCCTTTCCATCTTAGTCGTGAGCAACTGTTTATAATTTATAAAGAACTGATAACACGATCTTCTGTGTGTGACACCACACAACATGTTATCTACAATATAAATTAATTGAACAACTACACTTAACAAATAAATGTAGATATTTGACCAATGTGATTCTTTTATTTCAAAAATAAATGTTTACAAAAGCTAGCCTTTTAGTATACACTCTAACAATCTCCCACTTATACTAAAAGACTAAGCTGCCATATCTGTTGCCATACATCTGATTCCCTACCCTTTAACATGTCCATCAAAAGCTCTTGCCTTAAGGGCCTTAGTGAAAAGATTTTCCAGGTTATCACTTGATGTAATTTAGGCAGCAACAACTTCTCCTCGTTTTACGATGTCTCGTATTGGGTGGTACTTGCGCTCTATTGTGTTTACTTGCCTTATGGACTTAGGGTTTCTTCGAGTTTACTACTACACCACTATTATTATAATAAATTATAATAATCTTTGGGCAAACCAGAAATCATGTCTAAGCCCATCATGAAGTTTCTGAGCCATCCAGCTTCTATGGCTGCTTCTGAGGCTGCTGTTGGATCGAAAGCGTTAGAGGGGGGAGGGGTGAATAGCGCTCGTGGCTATTTCACACGTTTCGGAATCATAAAAAGCGTATCGAGTTAAAGCAGCGGAAAGATAAAAGGAATAAGCACAAACACACAGAAGACAGAGAACACCAAAGATTTACTTGGTTCAGAGCCTAGGGCGACTCCTACTCCAAGGTCCTCGATCGTTGATCGCTTTCGGTGGGTAACAACTATAATATTGAAGAAGATGATTACAATATGAATTACAGTTAAGTGCAATAAAGAAACTATACCAACGAAACGAGGACAAAGAACTTTGGAGCTTTAATTCGTTGGAGTAGCAGAGCGTTGTTGGAGCGTTTGTAGCAGCACACGGAAGAGCACAGGTTGTTCTGTTCGAGATAGTTTTCGGCTGCTTCCGAGGCTCCTTTTTATAGCTTCTGTGAAGCTAATCCAGATCCCCAAGTTTCAGGATCAGGCTTGACCCGAGGCGGATAGGTCGACCGATCCTTGCGTTCGGTCGACCGATCAGACGGTCTTCTCCCATCCGATTTGCTCGCTCCGCTTTGATCTGGTCAAGTCTCATCCTCGGGTCGGTCGACTGATCCCTTCGTTCGATCAACCGATCAACTCCTCTGACCCGATCAACCTGGCCTGATCCAGTCGACGCTGATCCTTGGTTCGGTCGACCGATCCCAAGGTTCGGTCGATCGATCCTCTGGTCGAGCTTGGTCCAATCTCTGGTATTTTAATCTGCTGGCTTGGGGGTTCGGTCAACCGATCCTAATGTTCAGTCGACCGATCCACCTAACCCTGCATAAAAATATTAGTTTCCTGCAAAATAGAGTTAGAATACAAATGATAATATATAGAACTAAATTTGACAGTCTCCAGACTGTCCGGGTGTGACTTCGGATTTCCGACTGGAAAACCCTACGTCGACCCGACGCCTATTGTTCCCTCTGCGGGGAACGTGTCCTCACCTACTCCTCTCAGGAGAGTTACCTGATGCCAGCTCGATCCTCCAGATCGACTGGACTTTTGCTCGGCACTTGATGCTTCCGGACTTTCTGCTGGACTCCCGCTTCCCGACTCCTCCAATCTTCCACCTGGTTCGCGACACTAGGACTTTCCACCTAGGGTTACCACCCCTTAGGACTTTTGCCTGAAGCCCTCGACCTGCCAAGACTTTCCAAATAGGATTACCGCCCCCTATGACCTAAGGTTACCACCCCCTAGGGTTTTCCACCTGCCTAACCGCAGTTAGGACTTTTGCCTAAGTACCACTTAGGACTTTCCTGCAAGCTCCATGAACCTTGTTAGATAATGACATAACCTTAACTTTGAATTCCTTTGCCATTATCAAAACAACGATTTGTCGTCGGATGCTTCCCGCACTAACAGCTGCCACATACTCAGCTTCTATGGTAGAATCCGAAAACACCTATGCTTAACACTCCTCCATAGTTATAACTTCACCTCCTAAAGTAAACACAAAACCCCGAGATCGACTTCCTATTGTTCCTTCTGATTTGAAGTCAAAATCCGTGTAACCCACAGGGAGCAAATCATCTGCTTTGTAAGTTAGCATATAATTTCTAGTCCCTTTAAGGTACTTTAATATATACTTTACAGCAGTCCTGTGTCCCGGTTCTGGGTTACTTTGATATCTACTAACTATGCCTTGGACAAAACAGATATCTAGTCTCGCACACAGCATTACATACATTAGGCTTCCTATAGCTGAAGCATAAGGAACTGCCTTCATGTTCTCTTTCTATTTTGATGTCTTCGGAGACATCTCTTTAGATAAAGATTCTCCTTGCCCAAAAGGTAGAAAAACCTTTCATGGAGTCTTGCATGCTTAAACGAGCTAGGATAGTATGAAGCTCGGGATAAGCACGACATTCTTTTCTTGTGATCCCTTTGTTCCTGAGAATATGTGCGCACTCTCCCAAGTCCTTCATTTTGAATTATTTGGACAACCATACCCTTACTTCCGACAACACTTTGATATTGTTTCAAACTACCAAAAATATCATCTACGTATAGTATAAGAAATACCACCACGTTTCCATCACACTTCTTGTATACACAAAATTCCTCCGGTCACTGAATAAATCCATATGGCTCGATTACTTTATTAAACCGGATGTTTCCAAGACCTTGAAGCTTTACTTCAGTCCATAGACCGATTGAGCTTACATATATGATGCTCTTTGCCCTTTGCAATGAACTCCTCTGGTTGCTTCATATAGATGCTTTCTTCAAGACTTCCTTTAAGGAAAGCTATCTTGACATCTACTTGTCAAATCTCATAATCCATATGAGCAACAATAGATAAAAGAATCCAGATAGACTTAAGCATGGCTACCGATAAAAAGTTCCCCTTTTTCATCAAGCTTTGCTTTGAAGGTTTCAACCTTCCCGTCTGTCCTTCTTTTTCTATTGTGGACCTAATGACTTTTACACCATTTGGTTATTCTATAAGCTCCCAGACTTTATTAGAATACATATATTCTAATTCTATATTTATTGCTCTTTACCAAGATGCTGCATCTTTATCTTGGAGTGCTTCATGTCCGGGGACCAGGTTCATGTTCACCAGGGATCAAGTCCAAAGACTCTCCCAAAACATGAATCTTTCAGGTTGCCTAACAACCTTCCCACTACGACGAGGCACTTTGTGCAATTGTGTATCATTTGTGATACGTGTTGTAGTTTCTTGTGGTACTTCATCTTGTACTGTTGGTACTAGATTAGACGTGTCCTTTATTATTTCCTTAAGAACAAATTTACTTATGCGTATGTGGTTCATTGCATAGTCCTCTTTTGAAAATCGAGCATTGGTGCTAACAATGACCTTATGATTTTTTTAGGACTATAAACCTCCTTTCGTTTCTCTAGGATAACCCACAAACAAGTGAACTCTTGTCCAACTTATCAGTGTCTCCTTTCAGCACATGTGCTGGACTACTCCAAATCCGAATATGCTTTAGATTAGGCTTATGCCCATTCTACAATTCTATGGGAGTAGAGGGTTCTGATTTAGAAGGTACTATGTTCACTTCCATTTTCAGAGTATATCCTCAAAATGAATTTGGTAATTCTTAATAACTCATCATTGATCTGACTATTTCCATAAGAGTCCTATACCTTCTTTCTGTCATACCATTCTGTTGGGGTGTACCAGGTGCAGTCAGTTGAGATTTAATCCCGACTTCTGATTAGTGTCTCCTAAACTCTCCTAAGAGGTACTCACCACTACAATCTCACCTTAGTGTCTTTGATACTTTTACCTTGACGTTTCTCCGCATCAGCCCTGTATTCTTTGAACTTATCAAAGTACTTAGACTTACGGTGCATCAAGTAAATGTACCCGTATCTCGAATAGTCATCTATAAAAGAGACGAAATATCCAAAACCACCTCTTGGCTGGATAGTCATAGGTCCTCACAAATCAGAATGAACCAATTCCAACATGTTTTTGGCTCTATACCCCTTAGACTTAAAAAGCCTCTCGGTCATTTTTCCTTCCAAGCAAGACTCGCAGGTTGAAAAATTTTCCACCACCAATGAACCCAAAAGTTCATCGGCTATTATCCTTTGAATCCTACTCAAGTTAATATGACCTAACCTTAGATGCCAAAGATATGATTGGTTCATTTTCGAAGGTTGCTTTCTCTTATTAGAGTTAGAAGATGTGTTATTAATTTCCATTTGTTGCATCGTGGAGTTTATTGGATTTATATAAATTTTCAACCAACGTACCAGAACAGATAACTTTCCTCTTTTTCTTGATAACAACTTTGTTATCAAAAGAGACAGTATATCAATCCTTAAATAGTATTAGAAACTGAAATCAAGTTCTTTCTAAAACTTAGTACGTCAAGACAATCAATGTTTTATTCCTTTCAAAGGATAAACATCTCCCACTGCAACAACTGCTACTTTTGCAGCGGTGCTCATGTAGACAGTATTTTCCCTTTCATATAGTTGTCAGGTTTCCTAGAACCCCTGCAATGAATTGTAGACATGATCAGTGACTCCCGTATCTACACTGTAACAACCCAAATTTCCTCATTCCGAGTCCTAATAGCACTTAAAAAATATTTAGAAATGCTTTAGAAATATTCTAAAGATTTTTAGAGTATTTTTATGTAATTTTTGGAGTTCGTTTGGTATTTTTACTAAACGAAAGAAGTTTTGACAAAAATAATGTCCAAGGCGAGATTCGAACCGGAGACCTCCGGTCGAGCCAACTCTTAAGCGAATCCGGCTGACCAAGTGCCCAAGCGGGCGTTACTAATTAAAAGGAGAACAAAATTTATTTAAGCAGTAGTTAGGAAATAGAAAATAAATGGGAATAAAAGGTTCGGATGAGAAATTGAACCCGCGACCTCTGACCCGGTCAGAGGTTTCGGCGAAACGAGCGTTGCTGATTAAAGGAGGAGTGAAAATTATTTAAGTGGTAGTTAATAAACAGAAAATAAATTGGAATAAAAGGGTTGCGGCCGAGATTTGAACTCGCAATCTCCGACCCGAACCTTAAGCGAACCCGGCTGACCAAGTGCCCAAGCGGGCGATTCTGTTTAGAAAAGGTAGCAAAATTTGTTTAAGAAGTTAATAGAATATTGGAGATTATAAAAGGGATAAGTTAGGAGAGGGTTTTATTTCCCGTGACCTAGAAACCTTTCTCCTCACCTTTCTTCTGCGCGCGGCGACGACGATTTCTCGGGCGGAAACAAGCCGGAGCTAGGCATCTCTCCGGCGGCCGGCAAAGGGCAAATCCCGAGAGTTCTTAACCTCCTTAAGATCCTCTCGTCGAAGAGAAGCTGTGGGCACGAAGAAGAGCCAAAATCTCAAGCTCTCCGAAAACCCTAGAAGCCTAATTCGGATTGTAAGACCAAGAAACCAAGGAAAGTGCTACTCACCTGTGGTAAGGGTAGTTTCGAGCTTTGATTTAGTGTTTCTTTTAGTTTCCAGAATATGCTGTAAAGGATTGTGGTTGCTTGGGAATTTAGAGTAGATCCAAGATTTATTTTTTCCCTTGTAATTAGAAATTCGGATTTTTATGCAGATTTTAATAAAGCATATAGTGCAGATTTTTTATTTAAGCTTATAGTGCAGATTTTAATTAAGCCTATAGTGCAGATTTTAATTAAGCTTATAGTGCAGATTTTTATGTAAGCTTATAGTGCAGATTTTAATTAAGCTTATAGTGCAGATTTTAATTAAGTTTATAGTGCAGATTTTTGGTGGAACTTGTAGTGCAGATTTTTGGTGGAACTTATAGTGCAGTTTTTTTTAAAAAAAAAAGATTATAGTGCAGTTTGGTTAAGTATTATAGTGCAGAATTTATGTTTGCATAGTATGCAGAAATTGTGTAGCATAGAATGCAGAATCTTGATTAGTATAGTATGTAGATTTAGTTTTCAGTTTGTGATTTTGGCTTAGTATTCCAGTTTAGATCATGTTGTAACATGCTTAAAGATCTCTATTGCTCTATAAAAGTATAAGCTTTACATATGTATCAAGCTTTAACAAATTTTTAGTGTGGAATAGCTTTGTGTAGCATTACAGATTTTGATTTGTTTAGCATTGCAGATTTTGATGGTTTAGCATTGGAAGATCCAATTAGATCTCTAGTAGCTTAATTAGATTTGCAGATTTTATTAAGTTTATAAGTGCAGATTTTATTAAGTTTACAAGTGCAGATTTTATTAAGCTTACAAGTGCAGAATTTTGTTAGCATAGTATGCAGAATTTTGATTAGCATAGTATGCAGATTTTTGTTTATGCATTTCAAAGTTAGAATTTGTTTAAACATTTCAGTTTTTAAAGAAGCATTGTTTTATTAGAGGTATTAACAAGTATTAAAAAGATAAAGAAAAGAAAGAAAAAGGCCAAGGCCTTAAGTAGATCCCAAAGTCAAGACTTTAGGGATTTTGGCACACAAGGTGCTTGTTAAAATGCCAAGGCATTTAAAGAAGAAGTAATTAAGATAAATCAGCTTATGAATCAGTATTTTACTTTTATCAGTGGCACTGTGCTGGACTTTTAGTTGTCCTTGGGTTGGGCTCCCATAGTCGTCCCTAGGTTTAGATAACCTAGTAAACCCTACTAGATTCGGGACTAGCTACCTCGGGTCTAGTTAGGGATGCGCGCATAGCAAGTACAGTTGCCGGGCCCATCAGCAGTATGATTATTATTTTTATCTATTATGAAAATAGTTTTCAAAACTTCACAAATCAGTTACGTGAATACAGTTCAGATTCAGCATTAGCCTAGCATCAGTTTAGCTGAGCTTATGTATCAGTTCAGTTAAACTTATTATTTTGAAGTATTAAAGTATAAGTTTTTTAAACAAAAGAAATAAGCTTCACATAAGTTTAAAATTCAGCAAGTTTAGTTTTCTTGTATGCTGACATGTTGTTTATGTAACGCCCGAAAATTCTCAAATTAATTCTAGAAGTATTCTATTATTTTTCTGGAATTTTAGAATATTTTTATGGAATTTTTGGAGTAGCAGAAGTAGCAAAATTAAATAAAAACCCAAAACAGCCTAAGCGGGAATTGAACCCGCAACCTATGGACTCTATGACTTATAGGATGACTCTAGTAACCAAGGGGCCCCAACAGGGGTGTGCTGAAAGAAGAGGAAAACAATTCTATTTAAGATTTAGTTGGGTGGTATTTATCACTTAATATAAATAGGGAATTTAAGTGAGAGATTTTATTTTCTGAACGACAACTTCTCCTCACCCTCAAACCCTCACCGCCGAACCTCTCTCTCTCCCACACCCTCTCTTCACGCCAAGCCCAAGAACACCTAGGGTTCCACCTCTAGGGTCGTAGGAGCACCTTCCGGCGACAACTCTGGCACGAGGACGCTCCTCTCCGCGAGAAGAACGCATAGACGTAAGAAGATCGCCGAAGAGATCTCTTGTCCGGAAAACCTAGCGAACGGATTGTAAGAAAACTTAGCGCAGGATGTAAGTAACCCCTCACCTGCAGTATAAGTAGCTAATCATATGTTTTATGTCCTTAGTTCGCTCTTATGTTCTTAGTGCAGCCATATGCAGAGTTAGAGCACACCAGGTGCTCGATAAAATGCCTAATACAGTTATATGCTACAGTAGGCGTTTTAATAGCTTAGTTAAATGCCATAGATGCATTTTAAATAGCATACATAGCCTTGCTTCAGTTTATATGGGACTACAGTCCAATGGGTGGGCTCCCACAGTCGCCTCTAGGTTCAGATAACCTAGCTCTAGGTTTAGATAACCTAATAAAAGCAAGATAAGATAAATCAGTTTATAAACATTATTTTACTTTTATCAGTGGCACTGTACTGGACTCTCAGTTGTCCTTGGGTTGAGCTCCCATAGTCGTCCCTAGGTTTAGATAATCTAGTAGACCCTACTAGATTTGGGACTAGCTACCTCGGGTCTAGTTAGGGATGCGCGCATAGCAAGTACAGTTGCCGGACCCATCAGCAGCATGATTATTATTTTTACCGATTTATGAAAATAGTTTTCAACTTCACAAACCAGATATGTGAATACAGCTTAACTTCAGTTTAGTTTTCTTATTGATATAACAAATAGCTTAGCTTATGTATCGGTTTAGCTTGCTTGTTGATACAATGAGTAGTTTTGTCCAGTATTTGATTAGCATGACTTATTTGTCGATATGCCATGTTTTAGCATGTTCAGCATGATCATCAACATGTATTTCAAATAGCATCCTTGAAATCATGATTTCTTCGAATGCATGTTTTGTGAGGTAGATGGTTCTTACTAAGCTCCCAAGTTTATAGTTTCATTTTCCTTATACTGCAGATAAAGGTAAAGGGAAGATGGATTAGCGGAGGCTGGGTGATCAGATGTGTGTGAAAGAGGAACTTGGAATAAAGATTCTTGGGGACTAGCAAGTAAAAAGGACTTAGTAATGCTTACATTGTTACTTTTCTGCACTTTAGGTTGTTTAAATGTCATGAATTGTGAGGGTATGTGATAACCATGATTTTACTGCATTATTTTGATTCATATATGCATGGTTTGATGTTGATTTCATAGTTTAAATCATGGTTACATCACATTTTGTGCATAGTGTGTATTTTTTGACTTAATTGCAAATTATATTATTTTTGGTATTATTTGATGCTAATATTTGATTCTTATTTTGTAGGCATCAAAGGATCTTGAATTTGGATCTATTTGGACCGAAATTGGGCTCAAATTGGAGTTCAAACAAGAAGATCAAGCTTTGAAGCATTATGGGCCATTTATCAAGAATAGGAGAGATCTGAACCATCCGTTGAAGATCTGGCCGATCCAACCTAATGGGGGGCAGATATAAGCCATTGATGAAGAACCAGAAGTTTTGATCAAGATCTGAGTTCATCTAGCCATTGATCCAGCCCGGAACATTCTGGACCATTCATTGAAGACTGTGAAGATCTGGGCCATCCAGTGATGATATGATCGATCCGACCTACGGGAGGGTAGATCCAGACCCTAGATCAAGATCAGCACCTTCGGATCAGATTTTGGGCAAACTTTCACCGTTGATTTAGCTCCAAATCAATCTCAGCCGTTGGTTCAAATCTGAGATCTGTTTAAAACAGAGAAAATACAGTGCCCAGCTTCTTCGTCGATCTCCACAGCATTGTTTGCGTCCCGCGGCGTTCTTCTCCAGCGAGATTCCGACCCCATATCGATCTCTAGATCAATTTTCCGGCCAATTTCATCGCCGATGACGTTCTCAGCTGCTTGCTACCATCTCCTGATGATCTGACCTCGGTTCAAGGTGTTCCTGCGGCTAGAATTCTGCTCAGCAACTCTTTGCTTCTGCCGCTGCCGATTGTGAGGTGTTCCTCCAATCGGTGGTTCCGCTTCCATCAGTGAGCTTTGGCGGTGTTCCTCCACTGCTTCTGGACCGTTCCCGACGACATTCCATCCATCATCTTCTCCACATCAGATCTGAGGTTGCAGTCGCAGATTTGCAGATTTCTTGAGTTGGGCGGCTTCGATTTTCACTAGTTCTGTTTGGAGTGGTCTCCGATGGTGCTGGTAAAGGTTGGGCTGAGTGCAGCTACTGAGATTGTCTTCTCCGATTACAGTTGGAGTGTTCTCCGTTGTTTCCTTGTGTGACGGCAAGGAGAAGTTGCCGAGAAGATTGGTTTGGTGTTGAGATGGTTTAGGGTTTAATTTCTGCATTCTTTTACTGTTGATAGATTTACATTTCGGTTTATGTTAGTTGAATTCATTAACATAGTTCTTCTTAGCTTAATTGTTTTAATTCAAGTGTTTGAGAATTTAGTTTTAATTGCTTTTGAAGTTGTTGTTAATTTAGCTTTAGCTTTAATTTCAGTACTGTTGAGTAGCTTAGTTTTAGTAGTTAAGATTTAAAATTTTCTTTAGAACGTATTCATTCATGTCTTGTTGTTTATGCTTAGTTTAAGGGTGTGTCAATGATTTAATCTCAATGTAGGAGTGACAATGCATTAAGGTTTGATTGTTGGCACATAGGTAGGTTTTAGTTATGCTTTAGATTAATTTCTTTACTGCTGTGCTTTCCTTTGTAGATTTAGATTTAAAGCTTTTAAACCCCCAACTCCATTTTCATATCGAAAACCCCAAAAAAATAGGAATAAAAGACAATCCTAAATTACATTCTACCGTTAGTTCCTCGGATCGATCCTGGGCTCGTTACTACAGCATTATTGTTTGATTAAGGGGTTCAGTGAAATATATATTTATTAATTTGATAAGCCCATTCGTGACAGTAAATTATATGCTTATCAAATTTTGGCGCCGTTGCTGGGGAAACACGTTATATGCAGTGTTTGATAATTTTAGGATTGTTTTTATTTTTGAAAACTTAAAAAAATTTGTTGTTTAATTGCTTTCATGATTATATATTTATGTGTTTGAATTTATTTATTCCTGAGTCTTCTGATTTTATTTGCTAGTATTTCAGTGTAAGAACAGGAAATTCATGTGACCATGGATCCATATTATCCATATTTTGGAGATGGGATGGAGAATAACTACTATCAGCCTCAGACTCAGTCCTACCTACCTATGGAGCAACGGAATAGGTATGAGGATGCACAAGAACAAATTGAAGAATCAATGTGGAAATGCAATGATATTATGCAACAAATGAGAGAGCATCAAGAGCAACAATTTGCAAGGATACAGAATATACAGAGTCAGTTAGATCAGATAGCATCATCTATTAATCAGTTACAAGCACAAAGAGCCAGTGAAGAGGTGGATTGTGGAGATCTTGTCAGGCCTGACACTACTCCCATTTCTTCACAACAATTTTCTAATATTATTTGTGATGATGATGTAATTATTCAAATTGTTGATTCTACTGATGCCGTTGCTTTAGATGTTGTTGAAGATGCAGGTATTGTTGCAAAAGATGATTTAAGTGTAGGGGATTGCTTACTGGAAGTAATACCTCAAGGATCACCTGACTTTGATGATGATGATGAAGATGTAAGTGTAGGGACTTGTGCTATGGAGCCAAGCACCCAAGAATCACTACATGAAGATGTACATTTACCAGAACTAGAGTCTGAGCATTTATTTGAGGAGAAAGAGGTAACAAACACCACTCCAGGTACCTCTCAAGATGACAAGGTGAGTATTTTGTGTAATTTTTCAGAGAATTTCATAGAGGTACCAATTGTTGATTTTATTAGTTGTGATTCATTTCTTGATATATTTTCTACCCACACTAATGCTCTCCTATTTTCTTTTTATCCCACATGCATGTGGGAGGTGTTTTCTTTAATTGATGTTGTAGGAGAAATTAAGCTCCCGGAGTGGGTGCTAAAACTGAACCGATTAAGACCTCCAGAAAGAATTTTGAAAGGAAAAATGAGTAATAAGACGAATTTGTGTGGAACTATGATTACTCCACTTCCGGGGTGGCTTCTTTTGTTAGATCTTCTTCAACCACCGGGAATTTAAAGGGGAGTTGGTTCCAATTTTGCTTCCTTTTGCGTTTTAATTCATGCTTTGTTAATAAATTCTTTATACGTTCTTTAGTTTCATACTTTTCATTTACATTTTATTTTCATACTTTGCATTTAGTTTGGTATACATAGCATGTCATTTGAATAAAAATTTTCCATGGGAATTTTCTAAGTAATATTTGTAAGATGGTAAAAGTCTCTTAAATTTGATCATCAATTTTAGGTCATTGTGACATAATTGGATGCTTTTCTTGCATGATATTAGTTAATTTGGTGGTGGATTCCAATGTGATCAATTGAGCTTGATTGCAATAAAAATACCTAGTGAGGTCCACTTTAAGCCTCTACACTATTATTTTCTTTTGTGTGGTATGCACTTACAACAATTGAACTCTAGAACTTGCTTAGTTTCTTTTCAAAGTCACAATAGCATTTGTATGCATGAAAAGGAAGGATGTTTGTCATTCTTGTTTCATCATAAATTCTAATTTCCTTCTCCACAATTTTCTTGAAACATTCTCATTCAACATTTTAACCCTTGATCACTTTGCCTTATCTTCATTCCATTATGAGTATTGGTTGAATTCTTGATGATTTGGATCGACTAGATGACAAAGGATTAAGTGTGGGGGAGGTGTGTAGTGTTTTCGAATTTTTGGATGCACTCGTTAATGAATGGGAAAATTCAAGCCAATGATGGAGTTTTGGAAGAATGCGATTATAAATTAAGTACTCTTCAGATTGTATGCTTAATGTATTCATATCTTGAGTTTTATCATGTCAAGAGTGAGCTCCAATTGTTTTGAAGTGTAAGACTTGATATTATGTTGATGCATTCAAAATTGTAAGAGACATATGTGGTAAGAAGTTTTGGGAATGCTGAAATCTTAGTGAATGTGTAGCTGAAATGGGACATAACAAGTAAAAGAGAAATGTTGAATTCTGAAACATATTAAGTTGTTGCAGATTTTTAATCAGAATCAAGCTTAAGAAGATATATTTGGCTCTATTTGCTATTTGTTGTACTTCCTCTACAAGCAGTGCCTGATCCGTGTGCCAACTGAAATTTTCAGATTACCAGAATTTGAATTGCTGAAATAGAAACATAATGTTTAAGCTGTAGAATGCTGAAATGGAAAGCTGGAAAACTGAATGTTTGGAGGGCTGCTGATTGGAATCAATGAAATTTATTTTGAAGCTGTAGATTGAAGCAATAATTCATAGATACCAGCATGGTGCTGAATTCCAAAAGAAGTGCTGAAATTACAGAATTTATAGGGCTGAATTTATGGGTCTGTGAGGCTTGGCTGGTTTATCTCAACAGTAAATAATGAATTTGGAAACGAATATAGACACAATAACAGTAGCTGGTGGTTGCTTAAATCAAAGGTACTGTTTAGTTTTGCTGCTGAATCTCAAGGGCTGCTGGAAATCACAGGAGTGTATGTTTGTGCCAAGTTTTATTTGCAGATTTTGAATTGTTTAAAGGTTCTGAATCTGAAGTAGAAGAGGCTGCTGATAGGCAGAAATTTCAGAAACATGAGAAGTGTTTCTATCCGGTTCATGAAGCCAATCCAGATTGTATCAAAGGCTTTGAAAAGGAAGAAGACAACAATTGCAAAAACTTGATTCTGAATTCTGATATGCAGAAATGAGGAAGGCTGTAAACTGTTTGCTGATCAGAATTGTACTGCAATTAGGCTCCTATTATCTCAAAAATTGTGATGCAATTATGTTCTCTATTGAACTCTACAACCAGGATTAAATTTGTAAGCTATTTCAGAAGGGATTGACACTAAAATGCGTATACATTATTTTAGTGGCAAAGATGAAGGATTTGAGGGGAAGCATACTTGATAGATAATGGAATCATCCATCCTCTGGAATGGGAAATGTAGGGAAATACATCACAGAAACAAACCTTAGGAAACTGTTGTGTGCCAAATTTATACTTGGTGTTCAAAGGTTCTGATTTCTAAGATTACATAGATGTTCTATTGAATTATGAAGAAGAATGCACCATTTAATTGGCATCAAGTTGAGCAGTTACATCTCTTACAAAGTTATAAAAACAGAAAAGAAGAAAGGAAGAGATGCTGAAGTGTGCAGAAGTAGGACTTTACAGCAACAATAAGCTTGGAAGATGAGTTTCAGTGCAGTTTGTGCCAAGTTCCTTATGTAACTTCATGATCAATGAAATGACTAAGTAAAGCTCATGCTTACTTGTTAGCAAATGATGTTTCTATCTGTCCAAGTGTTCTACAGATTGAAATTTGAATCAATTCAAAATCCGAAATAAGGAAACTGTAACTAAGTTAAATTGCTAGTGCTGGAATTCAAGATGCTGCACCCAATTGTCATTGCAATCATTGCAACCAAAAAGAGAAAAATTGCAAGAAAAGGAGTGACTGAAATTAAGCAGCACTTATAGTGAACTGGTTGTTGTTGGAATAGGATCCTTGTTCAGTTAGCATTATGTTTAGTTAGCAATCAGATTCAATTTTGAAAATCAGTAATGATGGCAGTGCAGAGAATGAAGAAATCAGTAGGATGCTTTGTGCCAATTGTTGATGATCAGCATTGTAATTGTTTCATAGCTGAAGAATTCTCCAGGATATGAGATGAAACTATCTTAACTTGTAACGACCACCCTCCTTACTACTCCTCTAAGGGTGACCGCTACTGAATCTACTATCTACACATAACTGGTACTACCTACTTTAACACTAGAAATGCTTTAATCTATTTGTTTAAAACATATCACATATCAACTAAAACTTTAAACTGCTCTGATCTTTTTTTTTTTCTTCTTACATATTTAAACATGCAAATAAGTGTAACACAAGCAAGTGTAACATATAGGCAATGAAGCTTAAGTATCTCTACTATTTGCTACTTCCTTTGTTAACTTGCATTCATGAAATCCTACCTAACATCCCTTGTTACAGAATGTAGTTATTCATTCTACAACCAAACCGTAATTAAGAGAAAGTGAAATAAACTACTACTCATTCAGTTCCTAACAAGCCGATCAGTATATATTTCCCCTACCATTAAACAGTTACTTCTACAAAATATAAAACACTAGCATGCAAAATAGTTTCCAAGTGAATAACTCCAAGCTAGCAGTAACCAAAAATTAGCATGTACATAGGGATACTGAGTATCTAGCAAACCGAACTTCCCATGCCAATTTCCTCCATAGAGTAAAGCTCATATAACATACCAGCAAACATATAAAATTTCTGAGTATTAACAATCCGAATTTAACCCAGCAGATTTAACATTCCAGCAGATTTAACATTCCAGCAGTGATAAGAAAAATACTGAGTATATAAATTTACCATCTTATTGATTCTAACACATAAATGAAGCAATTTAAACACATCTTAGCATTTCAAAACAATTTCCTTTTTGCAGAAATTAAAGAAACCAGCAGGTATAACATTCAGCAAGAATCCCAAACTTCCATAATAGCCACCACACACACACCATCAACGACTCCTTGTCGCCTTCTTTTACACCACTTTAGCTTTTTCTTTATTTTTATCTATATCTGCAGTAGGAGGAAAAAGTAGTATCTATAAGCTAAAAGCTTAGTAAGTGCTTTCTACTCACAAAATCCGATAAGGAATGCATAAGCATTAAAGAAAGCAGGGAGTACATGCTCAACATGAAAATAGCAATATAGAACTACATCATGCATCTCTAAAGGAAACGACCATTTAACTTGCTAGAATTTGCAACTTAGATAAAAGAACTTGTTCTGTTTGTTTCCAAATTAATACTTTTATACTTAAAAATAATATTCAACTTTACTTGGGCCCGACATTGTACCACTTTGCGCGCCTTTCTTAATGAGAATTGAGGTAGCTAATCCCAAAACCATTAAGACACTTCTAGACCTTATGTCTAGGGGCAACTTGGAGCCCATCCCTTGGACCTTGTGTCCGGTACATGCCCTTTTAAAAGTAAAATACTTTTCTTTATATCCTTCTTTAAATACTTCTTGTAATAAAATGCCTTGGCATTAATTTAAGCACTTAGTGTGCTTTGATTCTAAATTCTGAAATTTAGGATCAGATTGTGACTTTATCTCACTTTACTTGCACTTCTCTCGTTTATTCAGTATACAAGAGATTCTAAACCATATGTCACTGATATAAAAATATAAACCAGTACCTACTCAAACTAAATTCCACAGTAATTTAAAAAGAACAACTATACCACTGGAATGTAACATGATATGTTCAAACTGAATTTCAACAGCCAATAACCAAAAACTACATGGTCATAGATGGTATCCTTAGTTAGGCTCACGGCAGTGATAGTTTTCCCCACAATAAGCTTGTAAAAACTACCTTATTTCAAATCTTAACAGTCCCTTGATCATGCTGTAACTTGAAGGAAGTTTAACTACTTAATCATGCTTAAAGTGTAAGGTAAATACATCTAAATAGCATGCTGTGGTAATCAAGGAAAAACCCTCAAGAATTTCCATCCGAGCACTAAAAACACATCAACAACATGCTGTGACCAACAAGGGAAACATCAAGGCTCTGCCGTGCATCAAAATAACCAAAAGGACTTATCCCAAATCTTAACCCGGATTGTTAAAAACAAGGGTTGAAATAAATTCCATATTCTAGAATGAAAAGGCTACTATTGTTCATTTTACAACCAAAATGCAAAACAAAACCCCGAGAGCTACTCCTACCGCAGGTGAGAAGCACTTACATCGGGTTCTTGGACTTACAACCGAAGAGAAGCGCCCTAGGGTTTCGGTGGAGCTTCGATTCCACCTTTTTCCTTGTATTTCCCGAGCTCTCCTTGCCGGAATAGTCACCCACGAGTGGAGACCGACCGGAAAACACCTCGCCGGCGTCGTAAGGAGGAAACCCTAGCCTTGGCTGCGATTTCGCCCGAGGGAAGAAAACGGCGTCGCGTGCGTGAGGAGAAAAGGAGAGATTAGGTTTTAGGTTTCGGGAAGGAAATTAATCTCCTTAAATAACCTGGGTTATTTCGGTTCCATCTATTACTTAAATATATTTGTTCCCACACTTAGTTAACAAAACGAGCTCAGCTCGGTTGGTTGGGTCGAATACTGCTTGGGCCGAGAGACTGGGTTCGAACCCTAGCTCTTGAAATTTTTAAACTTTCTCCACTCGGTAAAAATACCAAACGGACTCCAAAAATTACATAAAAATACTCTAAAAATTCCTAAAAATCTCTAGAATATTTCAAAAGCATTTTTAAATATTTTTAAAGATATTCAGAACTCAAAATAGGGAAAATTGGGTCGTTACAATTCCCCATACCTTATAAAAAGTTCGTCCTCGAACTTAGAATAGTTCTGGATATTTCTGTCTCATACTGTCCTCCCGCTCCCAAGTGACTTCCTCGTGTTCCTGGTTCTGCCAGACGACCTTCACTAGTGGTACTTCTTTGCTTCTTAGTCTCTTGACTGCTCTGTCCACTATCTGTGTAGGTCTACTCTCAAAACTAAGATCCGCTTGGATCTGCACTGACTGAGGCTCAATCACTTGGCTAGGGTCATGGAGGCACTTCTTTAACATGGAGACATGAAACACATTGTGTATTGCTGACATGTCTTGTGGTAATTCTAGCTTGTAAGCTACCTTCCCAATCCTGTCCGTAATCAGGTAAGGTCCTACATAGCGAGGGCTTAATTTGCCCTTCTTGCCAAATCTTATCACTCCCTTCATAGGAGCAACTTTAAGAAAAACTGAATCTCCTACTTGAAATTCCAGTGGCCTACGGCGTGTGTCAGCATAGCTTTTCTGTCTACTCTGGGTGGTTTCTTTTATCAGCTCTGTCTGAATGCCCAGCTCTACTTCCATTTCCTTTCTTTCACCTGCTTCTTGCCAGCATATAGGTGATCTGCACTTTCTGCCATACAACGCCTCATATGGTGCCATCCTAATGGTGGCTTGGTAGCTATTGTTGTAGGCAAACTCAGCTAAGCACAGATACTTGCACCAACTACCCTTAAAATCTAGTGCACAAGCCCTGAGCATATCTTCTAAGATCTGATTTACTCGCTCTATCTGTCCATCAGTTTGAGGATGGAAGGCTGTGCTGAACTTGAGTTTGGTGCCTAGTGCATTCTGAACGCACTCCCAAAAGTGTGAAGTGAAGCGCCCATCTCTATCAGAAATGATAGATTTGGGAACTCCGTGAAGTCTGATCACCTCTTTAACATACAACTGTGCTAACTGCTCTATAGAGTGAGACACCTTGATGGCTAGAAAATGGGCAGACTTGGTCAATCTATCCACTATTACCCATATTGCATCATATCCATTCGTAGTTCTTGAGAGACCTGTTATGAAGTCCATGGATATGTCTTCCCACTTCCACTCTGGTATTGGAAGAGGCTGTAGAACTCCTCCTGGTCTCTGGTGTTCTGCTTTGACCCTCTGACATGTCAGGCAGGTACTGACATATTTAGCCACATCTCTTTTGAGTCCAGACCACCAGAACTTCTGCTTCACGTCTTGGTACATCTTGGTAGAACCAGGATGCATGGAGTATGGTGTACTATGAGCTTCTTCTAAAATTTTCTTTCTTAGCTCTTCATCATTTGGAACACAAAGGCGATTCCCCTGATAAAGAATTCCACTGTCTGATACTCGAAATTCTGAACTTCCTTCCTCTTGTATCCCTTGCTTGATCTTTTGAATATCTGGATCTTCGCTTTGCTTTTTCTGTATATCCTCAAGCAGGGTTGACTCTAGGGTCAATGCAGAAAGTTGCCCATAAATAATTTCAAATCCGAAATCTGACAACTCCTTCTGTAGTGGCAGAGCTAATGATGATAAGGACATCAAGGATGCACTGGACTTTCTGCTTAGTGCATCTGCCACTTTATTAGCTTTACCTGGGTGGTAGAGGATTTCACAGTCATAATCTTTGACCAACTCTAGCCACCTGCGCTGTCTCATGTTTAAGTCCTTCTGAGTGAAGAAGTACTTAAGACTCTGATGGTCTGTGAAGATTCTGCACTGGACTCCATACAAGTAGTGTCGCCAGAGTTTCAGTGCAAAGACTACAGCTGCCAGCTCTAGATCATGAGTGGGATAGTTCTTCTCATAGTCTTTGAGTTGTCTGGAAGCATAAGCTATAACTTTTCCTTCCTGCATGAGTACAGCTCCTAAGCCCATCTTGGAAGCATCACTGTAGATGTCAAAACTCTTGTCGCTCTCTGGAACAGTCAGTATAGGAGCACTGGTCAGTCTCTTCTTGAGTTCTTGAAAACTCTGCTCACATTTCTCTGACCATTCAAACTTCTTGTCCTTCCTGGTGAGGGTTGTAAGTGGAGAGGCTATCCTGGAAAAGTCCTCCACAAATTTCCTGTAATACCCAGCTAAACCAAGGAAGCTTCTGATCTCCCTGGCATTCTTGGGTCTTTTTCCAGTTGCTGACCGCTTCTATTTTGGCCGAATCCACTTGAATGCCTTCTTTTGAAACAATATGACCTAGAAATGCCACCTGCTCCAACCAGAACTCGCACTTTGAGAATTTAGCATAGAGCTGCCTTTGCTGAAGGGTCTGTAGGACTATTCTCAAATGCGTGTCATGCTCTTCTGGGGTTCTGGAATAGATTAGAATGTCGTCGATGAACACAATGACAAATTTGTCAAGGTATTCACTGAACACTCTATTCATCAAGTCCATGAAGACTGCAGGTGCATTAGTCACACCAAAAGGCATAACCACGAATTCATAGTGTCCATATCTGGTCCTGAAAGCAGTTCTGGGTATATCACTCTCCTTTACTTTTAACTGATGGTACCCAGAGCGCAGATCTATCTTAGAGAACACTGTTGCCCCTTTCAATTGATCAAATAAATCATCGATCCTGGGCAGTGGATACCTGTTCTTGATGGTCACTTGATTCAGAGCTCTATAATCTATGCACATTCGCATAGATCCATCCTTCTTCTTGACAAACAACACAGGAGCTCCCCATGGTGAATGACTAGGGCGGATGAAGCCTTTGTCAAGCAGCTCCTGAAGTTGTTCTTGTAACTCTTTCAACTCCGCTGGGGACATGCGGTATGGAGCTTTTGAAATTGGACCGGTACCAGGAACCAGTTCAATCTCAAACTCTACTTCTCTATTGGGAGGTAGTCCAGGTAGCTCTTCTGGGAATACCTCTGGATACTCACAGACTACCCGAACTTCCTCCTGCTTAGGTCTTTCTTCTTCCTTGGTACTCACAATGAATGCAAGAAAACCAACACACCCTTTAGCTAACATCTGGTGAGCTGTGAGAGAAGAGAGGAACTTCTGGGTCTTCCTCTTTGGTACTCCTGTAAATTCAAAGGAAGGTTCACCTTCTGGGCTAAAGATCACCTTCCTTCTGCGGCAGTCCACTGAAGCATTGTACTGGCTGAGGAAATCCATACCAAAAATGATATCGAAATCCTGCATAGCGAGGACTACCAGGTTAACATATAGCTCTCGGTCTGAAATCCTGACTGGTACAGACCGAAGCCACTGGCTGGATTCCATGACGTCTCCAGAAGGCAGAGTTGTCAGGAACTTGAAATTCATGTTTTCTGTAGGTACCCGTAGTTCTTTGGAAAAAGGTATGGATACAAAAGAATGGGTCGCCCCAGTATCAAATAGTGCAGTAGCTATATGCTGGAAAATAACTACTTGACCTGTTACGACCGTGGAGGCACTAGCAGCTTCCTCTTTGGTAAGGGAGAATACTCTGGCATTGTCAAAGGCTGGAACTGGTGGAGCTTCCAACCTTCCTTGACTGATCTGAGGTCCTTCCAGAGTTGCAGGCATATAATGTAGTTGAGGCTTGACTCCATATTGTATTGGCTGTGGCTGGGGTGCTTTGAACTTGTTAGGACACTGTTTGGCCATGTGTCCTTCTTGACCACAAGAATAACATCCAGTCTTACCCAAGAGGCAGGCTCCTGGATGTGTTCTCCCACATTTGGGGCAGGGAAAGAGCTTAGTCTGTTTGGTTTCTGGTCCTCCCTTCTGGTTACTTCCTGAATCCCACTGCTTCCTTTTAGTACCCTTGCCTTTCCAGTTCTGATTATTTAACTGGGGTTTCTGATTTCCCCCAGTCTTGGTCTCCATCTTGATTGGCTTGTGCTGCTCTCTTTGTGCCTTCATGCTGTTCAGATAGTGCTCAGCTACTAAGGCTCTACTGACCAACTCTTCTCCAGTCAGGGGCTGATGAGTTCCACTGCTCACATTAAGTGATATCACAGGCTTCAGCATCCTGAGCATTAATCTGACTCGCTCCTTCTCTGTACTTACTAGTTCTGGGCAGAGACGAGCTAGCCTGTTGAATCTCTTAACTGCTTCCTCCACTGTCAGATCCCCCTGTCTGAACTCCATAAACTCCTCGTAGTGCTTGTTGGTGATCTTTTGGCGAAAGAACTCGTCGTAGAATTCTGTCTCAAAATCAATCCATTTCATCTGATTGATTGCCCTCTTGCTCTTTACTCTCTCCCACCACATGCGTGCGTCTCCAGTCAGGCAGAAGGAGGCACACTTAACTTTCTCGACTTCTGGCCAGTCAAGAAGCTCCATGGTGCTCTCCAGTGTTTTGAACCAAGCATGGGCATCCCAGGGCTCAGTTGTGCCTGAGAAACTCTCTGGTTTCAGTTTCAGCCACTGAATGAGGTTGGATTCTTGTCTCTAGGGTGCTGTGACGACTCCTTGGGCAGCTGGTGGAACCTCAGTTACCACTGGAGTCTCCACAATTACTGTTTGATGAGTAGGAGGGACTGGTTGTTGATTTGCCATCAGATTGGTAATTACTTGCTGCTGCTCAGCTACTTGTTTCTGTAGTTGGGCAACAACTTCAGAAAGATTGGGCTCCGTTGAGCCTGACACCTCTTTCTCCTGTACTTGGTCCTCAATACGAGCGGTACGGGGACGTCCTCTTCTAGACATCTAGTTAAACAAATAAGAAAATTTGATGATTTCTCTACCCTTTCTAAACATACCCATTTATATATTAAGAAAGGAAATAGCTAAAAAAAATAAAACTCTTATCTTACTCATTCACTTATAACTATCAATCCATACTGCAAATAATAATGTAAATAAAGGAAAGCAATAAAGAAAGAACTTAAATACTTTCTTACTTGAAGACGGCAAGGATGATGCTGATGTGTGTGTGTTGCTGGAAAATGAACTTGGCTCTGATACCAACTGTAACGACCACCCTCCTTACTACTCCTCTAAGGGTGACTGCTACTGAATCTACTATCTACACATAACTGGTACTACCTACTTTAACACTAGAAATGCTTTAATCTATTTGTTTAAAACATATCACATATCAACTAAAATTTTAAACTGCTCTGATCTTTTTTTTTTTTTCTTCTTACTTATTTAAATATGCAAATAAGTGTAACACAAGCAAGTGTAACATATAGGCAATGAAGCTTAAGTATCTCTACTGTTTGCTACTTCCTTTGTTAACTTGCATTCATGAAATCCTACCTAACATCCCTTGTTACAGAATGTAGTTATTCATTCTACAACCAAACCGTAATTAAGAGAAAGTGAAATAAACTACTACTCATTCAGTTCCTAACAAGCCGATCAGTATATATTTCCCCTACCATTAAACAGTTACTTCTACAAAATATAAAACACTAGCATGCAAAATAGTTTCCAAGTGAATAACTCCAAGCTAGCAGTAACCAAAAATTAGCATGTACATAGGGATACTGAGTATCTAGCAAACCGAACTTCCCATGCCAATTTCCTCCATAGAGTAAAGCTCATATAACATACCAGCAAACATATAAAATTTCTGAGTATTAACAATCCGAATTTAACCCAGCAGATTTAACATTCCAGCAGTGATAAGAAAAATACTGAGTATATAAATTTACCATCTTATTGATTCTAACACATAAATGAAGCAATTTAAACACATCTTAGCATTTCAAAACAATTTCCTTTTTGCAGAAATTAAAGAAACCAGCAGGTATAACATTCAGCAAGAATCCCAAACTTCCATAATAGCCACCACACACACACCATCAACGACTCCTTGTCGCCTTCTTCTACACCACTTTAGCTTTTCCTTTATTTTTATCTATATCTGCAGTAGGAGGAAAAAGTAGTATCTATAAGCTAAAAGCTTAATAAGTGCTTTCTACTCACAAAATCCGATAAGGAATGCATAAGCATTAAAGAAAGCAGGGAGTACATGCTCAACATGAAAATAGCAATATAGAACTACATCATGCATCTCTAAAGGAAACAACCATTTAACTTGTTAGAATTTGCAACTTAGATAAAAGAACTTGTTATGTTTGTTTCCAAATTAATACTTTTATACTTTAAAATAATATTCAACTTTACTTGGGCCCGGCATTGTACCACTTTGCGCGCCTTTCTTAATGAGAATTGAGGTAGCTAATCCCAAAACCATTAAGACACTTCTAGACCTTATGTCTAGGGGCAACTTGGAGCCCATCCCTTGGACCTTGTGTCCGGTACATGCCCTTTTAAAAGTAAAATACTTTTCTTTATATCCTCCTTTAAATACTTCTTGTAATAAAATGCCTTGACATTAATTTAAGCACTTAGTGTGCTTTGATTCTAAATTCTGAAATTTAGGATCAGATTGTGACTTTATCTCACTTTACTTGCACTTCTCTCGTTTATTCAGTATACAAGAGATTCTAAACCATATGTCACTGATATAAAAATATAAACCAGTACCTACTCAAACTAAATTCCACAGTAATTTAAAAAGAACAACTATACCACTGGAATGTAACATGATATGTTCAAACTGAATTTCAACAGCCAATAACCAAAAACTACATGGTCATAGATGGTATCCTTAGTTAGGCTCACGGCAGTGATAGTTTTCCCCACAATAAGCTTGTAAAAACTACCTTATTTCAAATCTTAACAGTCCCTTGATCATGCTGTAACTTGAAGGAAGTTTAACTACTTAATCATGCTTAAAGTGTAAGGTAAATACATCTAAATAGCATGCTGTGGTAATCAAGGAAAAACCCTCAAGAATTTCCATCCGAGCACTAAAAACACTTCAACAACATGCTGTGACCAACAAGGGAAACATCAAGGCTCTGCCGTGCATCAAAATAACCAAAAGGACTTATCCCAAATCTTAACCCGGATTGTTAAAAACAAGGGTTGAAATAAATTCCATATTCTAGAATGAAAAGGCTACTATTGTTCATTTTACAACCAAAATGCAAAACAAAACCCCGAGAGCTACTCCTACCGCAGGTGAGAAGCACTTACATCGGGTTCTTGGACTTACAACCGAAGAGAAGCGCCCTAGGGTTTCGGTGGAGCTTCGATTCCACCTTTTTCCTTGTATTTCCCGAGCTCTCCTTGCCGGAATAGTCACCCACGAGTGGAGACCGGCCGGAAAACACCTCGCCGACGTCGTAAGGAGGAAACCCTAGCCTTGGCTGCGATTTCGCCCGAGGGAAGAAAACGGCGTCGCGTGCGTGAGGAGAAAAGGAGAGATTAGGTTTTAGGTTTCGGGAAGGAAATTAATCTCCTTAAATAACCTGGGTTATTTCGGTTCCATCTATTACTTAAATATATTTGTTCCCACACTTAGTTAACAAAACGAGCTCAGCTCGGTTGGTTGGGTTGAATACTGCTTGGGCCGAGAGACTGGGTTCGAACCCTAGCTCTTGAAATTTTTAAACTTTCTCCACTCGGTAAAAATACCAAACGGACTCCAAAAATTGCATAAAAATACTCTAAAAATTCCTAAAAATCTCTAGAATATTTCAAAAGCATTTTAAAATATTTTTAAAGATATTCAGAACTCAAAATAGAGAAAATTGGGTCGTTACATAACTGTTAAAACCTGGAACTTGAATCAGGAAGCTATGTATTTTCTTGCTGCTGAAATTATGGAAGAATGTAACTAAGTCAACTTGAGTTTGGTACGGAGTTTTGATACAAGTTTTGTGTGGTCGAAGTAGAGAAACACATCTTGGGAAGCTGTTACTGGATTTCAGGAGAAAGTTTTGGAATCTGTATCAGAGTAGAAAGTCTTTTCATGCTAATTTTGAATAATAACCAGGATTCTATCTCTTTAGTTGCAGAACTTAATGAAAGGTTATGCTAAGACAAATTCTTCAAGCAACCTCAAGAAACTGGAAAACCAGAATTCAGCATGCAAAATGGGTTTCCAGGAAATATAAATTCTAGATTTGGGTTGTGTGGTCGCATGGCAGAATTTTGAAGTTGATTTTAATACAAATATTTGTGAGGAATCCATGTGCCAATTCTTATCAGTAAGTAGTTGGATCCAAAGAATGGTTTATGCAGGAAATTTTCAAAAATCAGGAATTGCTGCCAGAAATGGTTATGGAATTTCAAGTCTGAATGATTTCCTTAAGAAGTAGCAGATAGAGTTGAAGATTGTTGGTTGTTGACAGAATCGTTACTATTCTCTGAAACTGTTCAAGAAAAAAAAATCTGGAAGAAGGAGAAATATGTCCTTCAATTGGCATCAATGGGGAGAAATTTTCAATCTATTTTCTGATCAGGAACAAGGTGCATTCAATTCCTATTAATGCAGTGCTAAAAGAGACTGACTCCATATTAAAGTGTTCACATATGATGTTGTTGGGGAAGCTTAAGTCATTAAAGAAGTATCAAGCAGCTAGATCAAGAATAGAAAAAAAAAGAGATGTTGAATCAGAATTCTGCACTTGTTCATTTCTCTCCTTGAATGTTTGCTGCAGATTTACAGATAAAGAATAAACATCACAGAATTTTGCACAATCAGTTTGTGCTAAATGATGCCTTATTTCAAACTGAATTCTTTGTGATTTATGCTGAAGTGACTTTGAAACTCCAATTCTGTAACTTGAGAATTTCAGTAATTAGTTTCAACAGTATAGATTTCTGATTTGGTTTTTGAATTTGGAACTTCCAAGAATGAATTCAGACCTAAAGCTTTCTTGCAACTGCTGGGAGTTACTGATTTGGTGCAATGGTGTAGAATTTGAAATTGCTTTAAATCAGTTGCTTACTAGAATTGCATAATGTTGAAGTTGCTGAATCGGCCAGCTGCACTTCAGAGTTTATATCAGTGAGTTGGAATATCTGTAATTTCAAGAAAGAAAAGAATGATCATGGAAGTGTAGCTAGAATCATGTGAGCATTGTGAAATCTGAGAACTAATTCAAAACTGGCACTAGGCAGAAATCTGGTGTTACAAACTCAGCAACTCTATACTTACTGCAGACGAAGAAATAAGAACAAATTGTACTTAAGGTCAAAAACAAGATCAATCAAGCTGTGAATGAATGTATCAATTTAAGTTTCCAATGTGCCATTTTGGTGAATACATTCCTCAGTTGATCAAGAGATTGGAAACAATGATTATGAATTCTAGAAGCAGATTTCTTATGTTAGTAACGAATTGTGTTGCTGCTGAAAACTTCAATTACTGATTTCTCAGCAGTGCCAAATCTATGTGCCAATTTCAAATCTGTGGAGTGCCCATTTCTTGGTGCAGATTTTCGATAATTGAAGAGTTGGACAGGAATCTAATCAGTTAAGTATCAAAATTTGATTGTCATTTGATTCTCCACCTTTTTCAAGTCTCTTGTGTGCAAAACTTTGAGGCTACAAGGAATAAAAGTCCTGACACTAAACCTGAAAAGCATCCTGCTGCAAGTCCACAGTGTTGAAATGAAAACAGAAATGTTATCAGAGGAAGCCCTGTTGAGTGCCAAATCCACTTGTTGCTCTTGATCAGTAACATCCTAAATTGGACTTCCATAGGTTGGAAATGAATTCAGAAAACAGAATCAGTGCATTTCTGTTATTGATTCTGATTTTGGTTCTGTTTAAATGGAACTCTGGTTTTAATCTTATTGAAGTAAGAAAGTTGGATAACTTCTTCAGGGAAAGGACAAATGATGAATATGATCAAAAGCTGTAATTACATGAATTTCACAGTCTGAAGTTGTTGGAGCTGTGCTGATTGTTGTAAAATTTTGTGATCAAGGCTGCTGTAGGTGATTAACAAAGTTAAGGTTCATGAGTATAGAGCAAGGAAAGTTAACAGCAGGAAATGTTCAAATTGAAATGAGAGCACTTGATCCAAGTCTCAATCAGATGGGTAATTTTGATGTTGTGGTACTGCACAACTGCTGTTGTGATGTTGAATCCTGGATTAAAACCTTGTTTCCGAGTTTTAGAAGTGCATAAATGAATTGGGATTGAACTCCTTTAAATCTGATTGAAATCCTTTAAATCTGATTCCTGAGTTCTAATTCTATTGTTGGATTCTATATTCAAAGGGGCTGCTGTGGACATTAGTTCTGAAATTTTTGAAATTTGATTCTGAATTGCCCAGATGCAGGAATATCTGAAACCTTATCATTATTATTGGAGATTTGATGGGAGATGGTCTCTGAAATCTGATGCAGAAATCAAAAAGAAAAAAAAAGTCCAAGTGAAGCTCTTGATTTATGATTGTCATTTGGTATTTCTTCATTCCCAAGACCATTGCGATTCAGTCTGTTTCTGATTTCAGAAACAAAGAAAGTGGCAAGGAAACAAAGACAGAGCAGAAGAAAAGAAAATCTACAGAATGAAGGAAGACAAAGAAAGTGGCAAGGAAAGTATCAAGTTTTTGAATACATGTTGTATTTCATTGTCCGAGACGGACAACATTTTAAGTGTGGGGGAGGGAGCTATTCTCCATAAGGTGATTTGAATTGTGTTAGCTTCCAAATGCTGAAATTTAAGCGGAAAAATGGTGAAAAACAGAAATAAATTGTTGGCAAATCAAGAGTATCAAGTGTGAAGGAAGAGTATTAAAATTTTTGGTTTGCTATTTAATTGAAGGAGAGGTTAGCTTGATATGTTGAATTATTAAAAACAAATGGTATTCATCTCTTTTTACATCAAAATGGTCAACTCATCAAGTATATTCCTCCAATACTCTCATCTTCTCATTTTCTTCATTTATGCCTTTTCTTTTGCTACTACATTCACTTCCATTGTTCTTTTTGCTTCCATTTCAATTCTTCATGATAATATCCTTTTGATTCATGTATGCTATGTTTTATAGTGGTGGAGAATTAGAAAATAAGCAAGCTTATGGTAGTGAAATGTTGTGAGTTGCATTGAGTGAGCTCCACTTATACACATGTTTGAGTGTGAGAGATAGATTAGGTAAATTCCTTGTGAGATGCAACTTGCTAAATTTTTTCGATTGGATTGAAACTACCATACCTACTGATTATTGTTTGGATTGTATTCATGATTGTTTGTGATCTTTAGATGGTCTTAGTTAAATTCTTTTTACTATCTTTTAGATATTGCTAGGGAAATTTCTATGGAGATGATTTTTAGTTTTCTTTACTTGTACGGGACGTTCAAGACTAAGTGTGAGGGATTTGATAACCATGATTTTACTGCATTATTTTGATTCATATATGCATGGTTTGATGTTGATTTCATAGTTTAAATCATGGCTACATCACATTTTGTGCATAGTGTGTATTTTTGGACTTAATTGCAAATTATATTATTTTTGGTATTATTTGATGCTAATATTTGATTCTTATTTTGTAGGCATCAAAGGATCTTGAATTTGGATCTATTTGGACCGAAATTGGGCTCAAATTGGAGTTCAAACAAGAAGATCAATCTTTGAAGCATTATGTGTCGTTTATCAAGAATAGGAGAGATCTGAACCATCCGTTGAAGATATGGCCGATCCAACCTAATGGGGGGCAGATATAAGCCATTGATGAAGAACCAAAAGTTTTGATCAAGATCTGAGTTCATCTAGCCATTGATCCAGCCCAGAACATTCTGGACCATTCATTGAAGACTGTGAAGATCTGGGCCATCCAGTGATGATATGATCGATCCGACCTACGGGAGGGTAGATCCAGACCCTAGATCAAGATCAGTACCTTCGGATCAGATTTTGGGCAAACTTTCACCATTGATTTAGCTCCAAATCAATCTCAGCCGTTGGTTCAAATCTGAGATCTGTTTAAAACAGAGAAGCTACAGTGCTCAGCTTCTTCGTCGATCTCCACAGCACTATTTGCGTCCCGCGGCGTTCTTCTCCAGCGAGATTCCGACCCCATCTCGATCTCTAGATCAATTTTCCGGCCAATTTCATCGTCGATGACGTTCTCAGTTGCTTGCTACAATCTCCTGATGATCTGACCTCGGTTCAAGGTGTTCCTGCGGCGAGAATTCTGCTCCGCAACTCTTTGCTTCTGCCGCTGCCGATTGTGAGGTGTTCCTCCAATCGGTGGTTCCGCTTCCATCAGTGAGCTTTGGCGGTGTTCCTCCACTGCTTATGGACCGTTCCCGACGACATTCCATCCATCATCTTCTCCACATCAGATCTAAGGTTGCAGTCGCAGATTTGCAGATTTCTTGAGTTAGGCGGCTCCGATTTTCACTAGTTCTGTTTGGAGTGGTCTCCGATGGTACTGGTAAAGGTTGGGTTGAGTGTAGCTACTGAGATTGTCTTCTCCGATTACAGTTGAAGTGTTCTCCGTTGTTTCCTTGTGTGACGACAAGGAGAAGTTGCCGAGAAGATTGGTTTGGTGTTGAGATGGTTTAGGGTTTAATTTCTGCATTCTTTTACTGTTGATAGATTTACATTTCGGTTTATGTTAGTTGAATTCATTAACATAGTTCTTCTTAGCTTAATTGTTTTAATTCAAGTGTTTGAGTAATTTAGTTTTAATTGCTTTTGAAGTTGTTGTTAATTTAGCTTTAGCTTTAATTTCAGTACTGTTGAGTAGCTTAGTTTTAGTAGTTAAGATTTAAATTTTTCTTTAGAACGTATTAATTCATGTCTTGTTGTTTATGCTTAGTTTAAGGGTGTGTCAATGATTTAATCTCAATGTAGGAGTGACAATGCGTTAAGGTTTGATTGTTAGTACATAGGTAGGTTTTAGTTATGCTTTAGATTAATTTCTTTACTGCTGTGTTTTCCTTTGTAGATTTAGATTTAAAGCTTTTAAACCCCCAACTCCATTTTCATATCGAAAACCCCAAAAAAATAGGAATAAAAGACAATCCTAAATTACATTCTACCGTTAGTTCCTCGGATCGATCCTGGGCTCGTTACTACAACATTATTGTTTGATTAAGGGGTTCAGTGAAATATATATTTATTAATTTGATAAGCCTATTCGTGACAGTAAATTATATGCTTATCAGTATGCACTATGTTATGCTTAGATTTCTAGTTGTCTTGATATTAGATAGCAAACTATGAGTAATGACATGTCTAGTAGTGAATGTTTATGCTTTTGGTGGTTTCTGAAAGTTCTGTATGTGTTCGGGTGGAATTTCTGCAGAAATCAGAAACCCAATCGATCAGCCGATCGATTGAGGAGTCCTCAATCGATCAGCCGATCGACTGGAAGAAATCCCCGCATACAGAACGCTATTGAATTGTTCAGCTGATCGATTGAGGAGCCCTCAATCGATCAACTGATAGATCAGGAGAAACACCCTGCGAACAGAAGGTTGTTGAATCGATCAGCTGATTGAATGAGGAGTCCTCGATCGATCAGCCGATCGATTGAGACGCGACTTACGCGTCCAGAGAGCTGTTGAATCGATTAACTTATCGATTGACCATAGATCGATCAGCCGATCGATCAGGAATTTAATTTTTGTGAACAGAGAGCCTCTGAATCGATTATCGTATCGATTAGCCAGACTGGATCGATCAGCCGATCGATCCAGAATTGACTTCCGTGCACAGTAGCACGTTGAATCGATCAATGGATCGATCAAATAATTCCAATCGATCAGCCGATCGATTGGAAAGTCTGATTTTAGCTCTGGAGTCAAATAGAAAGTTTAGGTTCACTTCTTAGCTTATGTACATCAATGAAAAGGTATTTTGAACCTAAGTTACAGATTGTAATAGTCATTAGCAGAGTGAGTTTTTAATTAGTACAGCTTTCCGCACTTTATAGTTCAGTTTAGCATAATGTAACCCCCGGCTTTACAGCCTAGTCAGTAGGAGGCAGGTCGTTACAGAGTGGTATCAGAGCAAGTTCCATACTTCCTTCACACGCACATCAGCATTGAACCTGCAACTTCCAAGTAAGATTACCTCTCACTTTATTATGTTTCTTGCTTTCATGTTTATAGATAACTGTAGCATGCTCATATATGATAGCATCTAACATGATAGTAGTAGTTATATAAACATGATTGTATTAGTTATGTATGTCCTCTATCTCTCTAGAAAATAGTATGACGACGCCCAGCTAGAAAGACATCAGCTACTGAGCCCCAGCATGAGGCAGGCAGCTCAGTGCCTCCCCCAGACCTTACAGAGGTAGTGGCTCAGTTACAGAAGCAACTAGCTGAACAACAACAGGAGATAACCACCCAAAGGGCTAATCAGCAGAACACTCCCACTGTCACTCCAGAACCTAACTTAGCAACCCTAGTAGTGATAGAGGTTCCACCAGTCCAACCTGCAGCACCAGTAGCCCCAGCAGCAGGGGCAAGGAGAAAAGCCTATCTGATCCAGTGGCAGAAGATCAAACCCGAGAATTTCTCAGGCACCAGTGAACCATGGGATGCCCAAGCCTGGTTCAAAACACTGGAGAGTACGATGGAGCTTCTGGACTAGCCAGAACATGAAAAGGTGAAATACGCCTCCTTCTGCCTGGCAGGAGACGCATGTATGTGGTGGGAGAGAATTAAAGCGAAGCGCCCAGTGAACCAGATGACATGGGCCGACTTCGAGAGAGAATTCTTTGAAGAGTTCTTTCACATGCGGGTCACAAACCGCCACTATGACGAGTTCACTGAGTTGTCCCGAACTAGTCAGCACTGAAAGAGAACGAGTCCAGTTAATGCTCAAAATGCTAAGGCCAGAAATAGCAATGAACATGGCCAGCGGCGTTCATAGGCCGCAAACCACTGAAGAATTGGTAAGTAGTGCTCTGATCACCGAGCATTACCAGAACAACATCAAGCAGCAGAAGCAAGCCTTCTCAGAGTCCAAAGGCCAAGGAGGCTCAGGTACTCAGAAGCACCAGGGCCACAACTCTAACTGGAAAGGGAACTCCAGTCACAAACGTAAGCCAGGGAGTTACCCAAAAGGAGGACCAGCTAGTAAACAGCCTAGTTATCCCAAGTGTTCTACTTGTGGAAAATTCCACCCTGGAGTTTGTCGCAAGGGCACACGAGGATGCTTCGAATGTGGCCAGGAAGGGTATATGGCCAAGCAATGGCCGAACAAGACCAACAATCCTCCACCACAGCCGATTTAGTATGGAGATAAACCAACACAGTTACACTGGATGCAGGCTGCTATAGAAGGTCCACACATCAGTCAGGGCAGACTAGAAGCCCCCTTAGCCACAACGAACGCGAGGATCTACTCACTCACCAGGGAGGATGTAGCGAATTCCTCGACAGTTGTTACAGGTCAGATTAGTATTTTACAGCAAAGTGCAATTGTCTTATTCGATACTGGGGCACCCATTCTTATATATCCAGGACATTCGCCGAAAAGTTGGCAATATCTCCAGAGGTACTCAGTGGTCAGTTTTTAACAACACTACCTTCAGGAGAAATTATGGCATCCACGCACTGGCTTCGAGCAGTGCCAGCCATTATAGCAGACAGAGAGCTTTTTGGTGATCTGATAGTGCTAGATATGGCTGACTACGATGTCATCTTGGGAATGAACTTTCTGATCAAGTACGGTGCCTCCATAGAGTGCCGTAAACAGAAAGTTATATTCCAACCTGAAGCAGGAGTGCAGTTTGGTTACATCGGAGAACCAAAGAGAAAAGCCAAGAAGTTTCTCTCAGCTTTGAAAGCACAGAAACTACTTGATACAGGATGTACGAGATTCTTAGCACATGTAGTCAGTACCAGTCAGAACAAGGACCAACAGCTAGAAGAGGTCTGAGTTGTATGTGACTACCCAGCAATCTTCCTTGAGGAGTTACCAGGTCTAGCACCAGACAGGGAGATTGAATTTGAGATAGAACTCATCCCCGGTACAAATCCCATCTCCAAAGCACCCTACCGCACGACTCCAGCCGAACTGAAGGAACTTCAGGAGCAACTACAGGAGCTGCTTGA
Source organism: Zingiber officinale (assembly GCF_018446385.1). NCBI lineage: Eukaryota > Viridiplantae > Streptophyta > Magnoliopsida > Zingiberales > Zingiberaceae > Zingiber > Zingiber officinale. The sequence goes on along the minus strand of NC_056007.1, from coordinate 36,648,009 downwards.
CAAGGGCTTCATACGCTCGAGTCACTCACCATAGGGAGTGCCTGTGTTGTTCGTAAAGAAGAAGGATGGGAGCATGCGCCTGTGTATAGAATATCAGGCACTAAACCAGGTCACGATTAAGAACATGTATCCTCTTTCCAGGATAGATGACCTGTTTGATCAACTAAAGGGAGCAGCAGTGTTCTCTAAAATAGACCTCAGATCGGGATATCACCAGGTTAGAGTTAAAGAAGGTGATATATCCAAGGCGACTTTCAGGACCAGATACGGACATTATGAGTTCGTAGTCATGCCCTTTGGTGTGACGAATGCTCTAGCTACTTTCATGGACCTCATGAACAGAGTATTCAGAGAATACTTAGATAAGTTTGTTATCGTGTTCATCGACGACATCCTTATTTATTCCAAAACTCAGGAAGAACACGTAGAGCACCTGAAGATAGTACTGTAGACTCTCCAGCAGAACCAGTTGTACGCCAAGTTCACGAAATGTGAATTCTGGCTCGATCAGGTATCTTTTCTGGGTCACATCATCTCCAAGGATGGTATTATGGTAGACCCCAATAAGATAGAGGCTGTGAGTAACTGGAAACGACCTAAGAACGCCAATGAAATCAGAAGCTTTCTGGGACTAGCAGGCTATTACAGAAAATTTGTAGAGGATTTCTCTAGGATAGCCTCCCCACTGACAGCTCTTACCAGAAAGAACAGAAAATTTCAGTGGACAGAGGACTGTGAGAACAGCTTCATAGAGCTAAAAAGAAGATTGACCAGTGCTCCCTTTCTGACTCTGCTAGAAAATGCAGACAGCTTTGATATTTATAGTGATGCTTCTAAATTAGGGCTAGGAGCTGTATTGATGTAAAATGGCAAGGTGATCGCCTATGCCTCCAGACAACTCAAGGATTATGAGAGGAACTACCCTACTCATGACCTTGAGCTTGCGGCAGTTGTCTTCACCCTCAAAATTTGGAGACATTACTTGTATGGAGCTCAGTGTAGAGTGTATACAAATCATCAGAGTCTGAAGTACTTCTTCACTCAAAAGGATCTGAATATGCGACAGCGCAGATGACTCGAGTTGGTTAAAGACTATGACATAGACATCCTCTACCACCCAGGAAAAGCCAATAAGGTGGCAGACGCACTTAGCAGGAAGTCCAGTGCTACCTTACTATCCTTAGCAGCCATGTCACCGCCCCTACAGAAGGAGATTACAGATTTTGGTCTCGAACTTATAGTGGGACAACTCTCTACTATGACCTTAGCATCTACCCTTCTTGGTGATATCCAGACAGCTCAGGATCAGGACCCTGAAATTCAGAAAATCAAGCAAGGGTTAGCAGAATCAGAGAGTGGAGAATTCAGAGTATCTGATAGTGGGGTACTATATTTTGGTGTCAGACTATGCGTTCCGGATCAGGAGGAACTACGGAGGAAAATTCTAGACGAGGCTCACAGGACTCCCTATGCGATGCATCCTGGTTCCACCAAGATGTACCAAGACCTAAAGAAACGTTTTTGGTGGACTGGGATGAAAAGAGACATCGCTAGGTATGTCAGCACTTGTCTGACCTGTTAGAGGGTCAAGGCAGAACGCCAGAGACCAGGAGGAGTTCTGCAGCCTATTCAGATTCCAGAATGGAAGTGGGAGGATATTTCCATGGATTTCATAGTGGGACTACCCAAAACCACGAATGGTTTTGATACCATCTGGGTAATAGTCGACAGATTGACTAAATCAGCTCACTTCTTAACTATCAGGATATCCTACTCCATGGAACAGCTAGCTCAGTTGTATCTCAAAGAGATTGTCAGACTGCATGGAGTCCCACAGACCATCATTTCAGACAGAGACGGTAGATTCACGTCACACTTCTGGGAGTGTGTACAGTCAGTATTGGGCACCAGGTTAAAGTTTAGCACAACTTTCCATCCCCAGACAGATGGTCAGACGGAGTGAGTAAATCAGGTACTCGAAGATATGCTCCGAGCATGTGCCCTAGACTTCAAGGGAAGTTGGTGCAAATATCTGAGTTTAGTAGAATTTGCATACAACAATAGCTATCAGGCCACTATCGGCATGGCACCTTACGAGGCTCTCTATGAGTGGAGGTGTAGATCTCCAATCTGCTGGTATGAAAGTGGTGAACAGAAAGAACTAGAACTTCAGACAGATCTAGTAGCAGATACCACAGCAGCTATACAGCAGATCCGCCAGAGGATAGAGACAACTCAGAGTCGCCAGAAAAGCTATGCTGATACACGGCGTCGACCCTTAGAGTTTTCAGTCGGGGATACAGTGTTTCTCCGAGTAGCTCCCATGAAGGGAGTAATGGGTTTTGGGAAGAAGGGCAAATTAAGTCATCGATATGTGGGACCATACCTTATCACTAGAAGAGTTGGCAAGGTAGCATATGAGCTAGAGCTACCCCAGGAGATGTTAGCTATCCATAATGTATTTCATGTCTCTATGCTGAAGAAGCATATCCCAGATGCCACCCAGGTGATTGAGCCTCAGTCGGTACAAGTCCGCGAAGACCTCAGCTATGACAGTCGACCTATTCAGATAGTAGACTGAGCAGTTAAGAAATTGCGGAACAAGGAAGTACCATTAGTAAAAGTCATTTGGCAAAATCACACAACAGAAGAGGTAACCTGGGAGACAGAAGCTAGTATGAGACAGAAGTACTCAGAGTTATTCTAAGTTCGAGGATGAACTTTTTATAAGGTATGGGGGATTGTAACATCCGAAAATTCTCAAATTAATTCTAGAAATATTTTATTATTTTTATGGAATTTTAGAATATTTTTATGGAATTTTTGGAGTAGCAGAAGTAGCAAAATTAAATATAAACGTAAAACAACCTAAGCGGAAATTGAACCCGCAACCTATGGACTCTATGACTTATAGGGTGACTCTAGTAACCAAGGGGCCCCAGTAGGGGTGTGCTGAAAGAAGAGGAAAACAATTCTATTTGAGATTTAGTTGGGTGGTATTTATCACTTAATATAAATAGGGAATTTAAGTGGGAGATTTTATTTTCTGAACGACAACTTCTCCTCACCCTCAAACCCTCACCGCCGAACCTCTCTCTCTCCCACACCCTCTCTTCACGCCAAGCCCAAGAACACCTAGGGTTCCACCTCTAGGGTCGTAGGAGCACCTTCCGGCGACAACTCCGGCATGAGGACGCTCCTCTCCGCGAGAAGAACGCATAGACGTAAGAAGATCGCCGAAGAGATCTCTTCTCTGGAAAACCTAGCGAACGTATTGTAAGAAAACTTAGCGCAGGATGTAAATAACCCCTCACCTGCAGTATAAGTAGCTAATCGTATGTTTTATGTCCTTTGTTCACTCTTATGTTCTTAGTGCAGCCATATGCAGAGTTAGAGCACACCAGGTGCTCGATAAAATGCCTAATACAGTTATATGCTACAGTAGGCGTTTTAATAGCTTAGTTAAATGCTATAGATGCATTTTAAATAGCATACATAGCCTTGCTTCAGTTTATATGAGACTACGGTCCAATGGGTGGGTTCCCATAGTTGCCTCTAGGTTCAGATAACCTAGTAAAAGAAGATAAGATAAATCAGTTTATAAACAGTATTTTACTTTTATCAGTGACACTGTACTGGACTCTCAGTTGTCCTTGGGTTGGGCTCCCATAGTCGTCCCTAGGTTTAGATAACCTAGTAGACCCTACTAGATTCGGGACTAGCTACCTCTGGTCTAGTTAGGGATGTGCGCATAGCAAGTACAGTTGCCGTGCCCATCAGCAGCATGATTATTATTTTTACCTATTTATAAAAATAGTTTTTAACTTCACAAACCAGATATGTAAATACAGCTTAGCTTCAGTTTAGTTTTCTTATTGATATAACAAATAGCTTAGCTTATGTATCGGTTTAGCTTGCTTGTTGATACAATGAGTAGTTTTCTCCAGTATTTGATTAGCATGACTTATTTGTCGATATGCCATGTTTTAGCATGTTCAGCATGATCATCAGCATGTATTTCAAATAGCATCCTTGAAAGGATGATTTCTTCGAATACTTGTTTTGTGAGGTAGATGGTTCTTACTAAGCTCCCAAGCTTATAGTTTCATTTTCCTTATACTGTAGATAAAGGTAAAGGGAACATGGATTAGCGAAGGCTGGAGGGCAGGGCGATCAGATGTGTGTGAAAGAGGAACTTGGAATAAAGATTCTTGGGGACTAGCAAGTAAAATGGACTTAGTAATGCTTACATTGTTACTTTTCTGCACTTTAGGTTGTTTAAATGTCATGAATTGTAAGGGTATGCACTATGTTATGCTTAGATTTCTAGTTGTCTTGATATTAGATAGCAAACTATGAGTAATGACATATCTAGTAGTGAATGTTTATGCTTTTGGTGGTTTCTGAAAGTTCTGTATGTGTTCGGGTGGGATTTCTGCAGAAATCAGAAACCCAATCGATCAGCTGATCGATTGAGGAGTCCTCAATCGATCAGCCGATCGACTAGAAGAAATCCCCGTGTACAGAACGCTATTGAATCGATCAGCTGATCAATTGAGGAGCCCTCAATCGATCAACCGATCGATCAGGAGAAACACCCCGCGAGCAGAAGGTTACTGAATCGATCAGCTGATTGAATGAGGAGTCCTCGATCGATCAGCCGATCGATTGAGACGTGACTTACGCGTCCAGAGGGTTGTTGAATCGATCAACTTATCGATTGACCATGGATCAATCAGCCGATCGATTGGGAATTTAATTTCTGTGAACAGAGAGCCTCTGAATCAATTATCGGATCGATTGGCCAGACTGGATCGATCAGCCGATCAATCCAGAATTGACTTCCGTGAACAGTAGCACGTTGAATCGATCAGTTAATAGATCAAATAATTCCAATCGATCAGCCGATTGATTGGAAAGTATGATTTTAGCTCTGGGGTCAAATAGAAAGTTTAGGTTCACTTCTTAGCTTATGTACATCAATGAAAAGGTATTTTGAACCTAAGTTACAGATTGTAATAGTCATTAGCAGAGTGAGTTTTTAATTAGTACAACTTTCTGCACTTTATAGTTCAGTTTAGTATAATGTAACCCCCGGCCTTACAGCCTAGTCAGTAGGAGGCGGGTCATTACAGTTTAGATTTGCTTACATGTTTAGTATTTCAGTATGCTATGTTTCTTTTACCATTAGACGAGCATGAGTAGTATCTTCTTTTGAGCATTCAGTTCCTAGATTTCTTCCAGTCACATGCATATTCGAGTTTTGTGAGTTAGATAGCGCTTACTAAGCAATTTTGCTTATAGTTGCATTTTCCTCTTACTGCAGATAAAGGAAAGGAAAAGCTATAGTAAAGGAAGGCGACAAGGAGGTGCGTATGGATATGTGATGCCTGGACTATAGAAGCCTTGGGATTTAGTTAAAGATTTTATTAAGATATTTTGTATTCAGACTATTGAAATTGTTATGCATATTAGACCTATATCTGAGTAGTATAATGGTTACATGCATGTTCAGATTAATACATATATTTTAACATGATTAGATTGATGTATAGTTTTAGTTGTGTTCACATGTTGGAGTAGAATGTAGAGATAAGTTGCTTATGTTTTTCGCTGCTATCAGTTGCATGTTTAGAGAGTTTATGTATTGATCTTTACATGTGAGCAACATTAGTTAAGTAAAGTTAGTAGTCCAGTAGCGCCCCGCCCTCACAGACTAGTAGTGAGGAGGGTGGGGTGTTACATACACACCAGGTACTGGTAGATAACACCTCTAAACATGTTTCAACAATTAATGAATAAAATACACTTTTATTGTTCTCATTTCTGAGAGGACAGTCCACCTTAGAGTCCAAGTTTTGTTTCCAATCCTAATTGGGAATATTAAGTCTATTCTATAGTATAACAACTAGGGTATTGACAAACATTTAAAATCCTAAGAATCACAAAAATATTTGATCAAGACTAACACCTTAAAATCCCCTGTTAGTATCAAACTTCTCTTGTTGGGATTGACAAACTTCTCCATCTGAAGGGGCACAATCCTAATTAATGGACTACGTATCAAGTAATGATATCCTCTGTTAGTATTAGCCCTAGTACCAATTATGAGATGATTGTAAAGGACTCCTTTTGTATCATATTTCATTATTAATAAAGGCAAAGTTGGTTATTATATTTACTTCAATTCAGTACCGTATGAATAAGTAGAATAATGTCCTAGAGTAGGAGGTTCTAATCTACAACATATCAATTGGTTGAATTGATAGTGAGATATTGTAGATATACATAGAACACTACTCTTAACTATTCCTAGTCAAACATTAATATACAAGGACAATATTAATGCGTTGAGACTAGCATGTGTTGGTTGGTCCTAGGAAGATCATACCGGTTCCACTGTACAAAAATTTTATACAAGTGTCGAACCTTTCCTAAACAACCTATTGTGTTCTTTAGAAGTTAAATTAGGAATCATAAACGGAACTTAACATTATTGATTCCAAATTTAACTTATCTGTTCTTAATGGTTTAGATTTGGATTGCAAGCGAAACTTAACACTATTGATCCAAATCAACCTATGTTATAAAGTTAATTAAATATTTATTTCTAAAATCGGCTCCCAGGTCAAACATGGCGAGGCACTAGGCCTTCTTGGGTATGAGATAATCCACCACTACTTCGACAAAGCCTTTAATAGAAATTCAATATTTAATTTCTTAAAATAACATTATGTTTAACCGAAATGAATAATCAAATCACAAATTCAAAAAACAAAAAAAAACACAACTCGAATTACAAATTCAAAAAACTAGAATCTCCTCTTGTGTTTAGAATTCATACAAAGAAAAATAACTAGCATGATGTGGAAAACAATTACTAGTTATACCTTTTCCTTGTATACTAATAACCTCGAGATATTCTGCCGTATTCATCACCTCGCCTTGGATGTCGTGTGGGCGACGATCCTCTAAGATGAACACCACCCAAAGCCTTCTTCCTCCTTCTCTAAAATCCGGCCACCACCATCACCAAGGAACCAAAGAGAGCAAGGGGAAAGGGAAGGGAGAGAGGGATGACCACAATAGAGAGCTCAACAAGAGAATAAGAATTGCTTATCCATGAGGCTTCCCCTCCCCTTCTTTTATATTACTTGCCCAAGGCAAATAAGGAAAGACATTTTACAAAAATTAAAATCTTCCTCTTGTTTTTCCTTTTCCCCTTTTATTTTTTCTTTTCCTTTCTCTTGATTAATTCAATTATTGATTTGATTGGCCGGCCTCTTGCTTGGGCACCAAGCAAGGGTGGCCGGCCCCTTAAAAGGAAGAAAATAATTCTTGTAAAAATTTTATAAGCAAAGAAGGAAAGCTCTTATAAAATTTTACAAGCTCTCTTTTAATTTCCTAAAGTGGATGTTTAAAAAAGGAAAGTTTTAAAAATTAAAACAAAGTTTTAAAATTTAAAACTTCTCTTTTAAAATTTCCTTTTTTAACATGGTTACAAAAATAAAAAGTTTCAAATTTAAAACTTCTCTTCCTTTTTTCTAAAAACCATGAGGATGGTTAAAAAAGGAAAGTTTTAAAACTTTAAAACTTTCTTTTAAACCATGTGGCCTAATTCAAATAAGGAAAGTTTTAAATTTTAAAATATCTCTTTTAAAACTTGTAGATATTTACAAAGAGAAGATTTTAAAAATTCAAAACACCCCTCTTATTATGAATTATTACGGCCGACCCCTCTTTTCTTGGACACCATGCAAAGGGCTGGCCCCTTTGAGAAGGAATTGGCCGGCCCCTATGGCTTGGTCACCAAGCCATGGGTCGCCCCCCTCTTGGACACCAAGAAGGGCTTTTCATGAGTGGACTTGAGGTATTAATGAGGCTACGACAGGGACCTAGACGAGAAATTGGTTTTGGCCTCCCGACGAACTTGAGTATCCCGTGTTCGCCCCGAACACACAACTCAAGTTCATCAACAATAACTCATTCCACTAGAGAGTTATTATTGCACTACCACACCAATCCCAAATTACATTATGAGCTTCTTCTAATCATGAGTGTGTTATGTTAGGATCCTTCTTACGGAGGCTAGAGAGGGGGGTGTGAATAGCCGACCCCAAATCGTCGTTTCTTTCTACAAAACGTGTTAGCGCAGCGGAAAATACAAAGAAACGAAAGAGAAGAAAACCAAACCTTAACACAAGGATGTAACGAGGTTCGGAGATTAGGGCTCCTACTCCTCGGCGTGTCCGTAAGGTGGACGAGTCCAGTCAATCCGTCGGTGGATGAGTCCCCGGAGAACCGGCTAATACAATATACTCCTTGTGGGTTTGCAACAGCAAACAAAGAGTACAAGAACGATAAGAAAAGCAATACAATATGAATACAATAGCACTCTACCAATTGCTTGCTTTCTTGTCGATCGGAGGTGAAGCAACTTCACAACCCAAACGCAGCAGCTGGTCGACGATCGGAAGCTCACGCGAAGCTTGGAGGCGAGCTCAATCAAAGCTCGGTTGAGCGAAGCTTCGAGAAAACAAGTTCTAGAAGAAAGAAGAAGTTACTGATCACCGACCCCTTTATATCCGCGAAGACTGAAAAACTAGCCGTTGCATGCAGCTAGAACTCTGATCGGTCCACCGTCGGGAAGAAGCCTCGCTTATTCCGTGATCGGTCCATGGACGATCGAGGAACTCTGATGGTCGTGGGGACCGATCGGGGCCTGATCGGTCCCGGACCGATCGAAGCTTTCCAGAGTTGCCCAACTCTGCGTGGACTGATCGGTCCGGGCGATCCCACCTCAGTGGCGTCCCGATCGGTCCCGGGGCCGATCAGGGCTCAAGCTGATCGGTCCCCGCACCGGCCGTCGGTAAGCCTGAGAACCATGATCACCTTCTATTGTCATCCGATGGTCACCGGATCGATCGATACACAACATGTCATTGGATCGGCTGCAGACCGATCCGAGCTTTTTTGCCCAAACCAAGTCCTAAACCTTCCAACCAATATCCGGTCAACCTTGACCTATTGGTACATCATGCTTAGCATCCGGTCACTCCTTGACCTGCTAGACTCCCCACCAAGTGTCGGTCAATCCCTTTGACCCACTTGGACTTTCCTCTTCGCCAAGTATCCGGTCCTCCTATGACCTACTTGACTTCCCATCACCGATGTCCGATCACCCTTGATCCATCTGGATTTTCCTGCCCGGCTTCACTCACCACGACTTTCACCTAGCTTCACTCACTAGGTTTTCACACCTAACATCGATTAGGACTTTCTCCCGGCTTCACTCACGAGAATTTCCACCGCCTAACATCCCGCTTAGGACTTTCCCACCGCCTTTCACTCACGGGACTTTCCACACCGCTAACATCCCGCTTAGGACTTTCCCACCGCCTGCTTCACTCACGGGACTTTCCACCGCCTAACATCGTTAGGACTTTCCCACTGCCAAGCTCCCTTGGACTTTTCCGTGCCAAGCTCCTGCTTGGACTTCTCCGATGCCAAGTCTCCATACTTGGACTTTTCAGACCAGGTCAATCCTTGACCTAGGGTTGCACCAATAATCTCCCAACCATCTATTCTTGTCTCACATCAAGAATAGAACTCTCTCACGAGTGTCAAACATCAACATGCAACTCAACTAGGTCAACCTTGACCTAAGGTTGCAAACAATCTTCCCAAGTCAAACATCAAAATACAACTCGAGTCAAGTCACTCGAGTCGGTCAACCAGTCAACCTTGACCTAGGTTGCCAACAATCTCCCCTTTTGATATTTGACAAAACCCATAATCAAGTTAGGTTAACCCGATAACCCAACTTAGGTTTTCAACCATCTTCCAATGTCCAATGTTCTTTCCTTGAACATTCTCGACATTCTCCTTAGGTTAACCCGATAACCTAACTTGGGTTCTCCAATAATTCTCCCCTTTTTGACACACATCAAAAGAATTCCAATGTTCTTCCTCGAACATTCCTTGACATTCTTCCCCTAGCTTAGGTTAACCCGATAACCTAATGTTCTTCCTAATATTCTCCAAACACTCTCCCTTTTTGACACACATCAAAAAAAGGAATCAAGGTCAAGAGTTTCTTCCTAATGAAAGTCTCATACCTTTCATTGAAACTCTTAATTTCCCTTGATACTAAACTCAACAATCAACTTAGTGATAATCCCAATCACTAATCCTCAAAAGTCTTAAGGAGTAAAACTCCTAAAAGTCAACTCCCCTTGACAATTAGGTAAAACTCCCCTAAAGGTCAACTCCCCTTGACCATTGCACCAACAATGTCTTTGTGAGTTCCAAACCTTTGAAATCCACAAAACCCAACTTCAGTGAACTTTCGGACAATGCAAATCGGGCACGCATCGATCGGTCCCGGATCGATCGAGTCCATCCGACCGGTCCAGTGACCGATCCACACCTCACTGATCGATCTCACCGGATCGGTCCGCAGACCGATCCACCCTGATCGGTCCGCAGACCGATCAAGGCTCTAAACACAGATTTCTGATTTTCCTCTTCCGAAATTCAGAAACCCTTTAAAAATTCCAGAAAATTTTAAAAATTATAAAACCTTGAGGATACATTCCTCATATCATACACTATCAAGGAAAAATAGTTTTCTATAAAAATAGTTTCCATTTTTCAATCTTGATACAAAGTTCAAAAACTTTGAAATAGTTCAAGTTTAACTCAACTTTGTATCACAATGTTCAATGATGAATGCTATCACTAGGAAAGCTTCATCAAGATTTTTCAAATCAATTTTAAAATGCTTTTAAAACCATTTGAATTTAGGACCATAATCTTAGGGCTAGATGTACATGACTTGTACATAAGCTTTCCCTATGATCCTTAATTTCTTGAATTAGGGTCATCTAGGTACAAGGACTATGCACCTTGATCCTAACTCATGATAATAATATCTCACACACATCTAAGGTGTATCAAACCACATTCAAGTCAATTTGATGTGAGATATGGATTAAGGTCAACTTAGGCTAAGTTCTCATGCATTTTCTAAACACCAATTTGATCTCAATATCAAATTATATGTTTGTCCTTAAATCAATTTCATTGATTATAATGCAAGAGATGATGACATGGCATATAATGATATCATAAGTAAGAACATGTGCCAATGTCATGATGTCATGGCATAAAGTTTGAAAACTTAAATAAAGCATGACATATAAACTAGCCTAAGCATTATCATGACATTTCAAATGATAATAAAACTAAACATGATGTCATGACATGTGAGGGCAAACAATCATGGCAAGATTTAGCATAAATAAATATACCTAGATTACCTATCTAAGTATCCTTAACCATTTTGCTAACCTAAAATTTAACCCTTGATTGCCCTAAAATGCCAAAATCCTAATTTTGACACTTCTTGAACTCTAGATTAATTCATGCCACTTAAAGATCAAATTTATCCTCAAAACTCGGCATGTTTCATTTTTCCTCGAGAGTTCTCTAGATTTTCCCAAATTGTGTCAATTGAGATTAAAAATGAAATTTTCAATCTTTGGGCACATTTAACTCTTCAAAGGAGTAAATGATAATTCCATTTCATTTTCAAAAGTTCTCAAAACCTTGAAAATGCTCCTTGAGTGTCAATTTCCTCAAAGTTGGGTTAACTACCCTTCTAATCGGAGTTGACACTCTCTAACCCATTTATGGGGTAGAGAAGATGCTCCTAGGAACCCAATACCTATTAGAGCTCATTGGGTTCACTAAATATTCACTAGGGATAACTTCCCTAGCAACCCTCCTAATGACCCTCTTAGGTTTTAAAGCCTTGGTCATTTGGGACTCATCAAGATCAACTCTAGGGGTGACTCCCCTTGTGACCTTGGTGATGGTCTTCCTAGCCCTAGATTTTGTTCCATAATCGAATGGAACATTATGATAAGTGGGCTTGACCACTTGGGACTTAGATTTGTGACCCAAACCTTTCTTGTCCTGGGACTTTTGACCCTTAGGCCCTAGAGTTGACTTCTCTAAATTTTTAAGGGACTTTTCTAGGGTATCAAGCCTTGACCTCAAGACTTGATTCTCCTTTTCTAATACCTCAAGTTTTGATTTGTCATTCTTTCTTGAGGTGTTCCTAGGCATGTGTCTAGTTGATTTAGGGTTTCTACCTAGGTTTTCCTTAACCTTAGAAGTGTTAATCCTAGGGTTAGCATTCCTAGTAGTATCCCTATCTAGGTTGACATGTTTAGCACCTAAGCACATGTATTGATTTTTAGTGTTAACATGCTTATCATTATTGACTAATGCAATAAAATTACTAGCATGTATCCTACTAGAATTGCACGAATGAGCCTTAAAAGATACCTTAGGGTTTGCCTTAGCTCCCCCTATCGATGTGCATCCCTTGTCCTTGTGAGGTTTCCTCCCCTTCGGACATTGGCTCTTATAGTGTCCATGTTTCCTACACTCAAAACACATTATGTGTAATTTGCTTGAAATCACAGTGTTTGAGTTACCTAGGGTTGTGGATGGAGATGAGCTTTCTTCTTCAACCCTTCCGGAGGTGGGAACTTCTTCTTCTTGCTCCGAACTTGAACAAGAGGAACTCTCCTCCTCTTCTTCCTTGGATGTTGAGTAGCCCTCAACTCCCAATTCGCTCCCTCCATGATGTGAGCTACTTGGCTCACTAGGCTCCTCTTCATGGCTTGAAGTGGAGCTCTCCTCATGGTACTTGGCCAAGTTATCCCACAACTCCTTGGCATTGTTGTATTTACCTATCTTACACAAAACATTAGTAGGTAATGAAAGTTCAATTGTTTTAGTTACCTCATTGTTGATCGTGGATTGGTGGACTTGTTCCTTCGTCCACTTGTTCTTCTCTAGAGGCTCTCCTTCTTTATCCATTGGAGGAGTAAACCCTTCTTGTACACAAAACCAGTTCCACATATTAGTCCTAAGAAAATACATCATCCTTACCTTCCAATATGCGAAGTTGTCGTTGTAGAAGGGTGGAATGGTGATGTCTTCTCCGAATTGATCCATCTCTAGCTTGTGCTCCCACGGGTGTGAATCCGATGAAGAGCGACCTTGCTCTGATACCACTTGTTAGGATCCTCCTTACGGAGGCTAGAGAGGGGGGTGTGAATAGCCGACCCCAAATCGTCGTTTCTTTCTACAAAACGTGTTAGCGCAGCGAAAAATACAAAGAAACGAAAGAGAAGAAAACCAAACCTTAACACAAGGATGTAACGAGGTTCGGAGATTAGGGCTCCTACTCCTCGGCATGTCCGTAAGGTGGACGAGTCCAGTCCGGGTGGATGAGTCCCTGAGAACCGCTAATACAATATACTCCTTGTGGTGGAGAAACTTGCCACAAACGCTTTGCATAAAACAAAGAGTACAAACGAAGAAAAGCAATACAATATGAATACAATAGCACTCTACCAATTGCTTGCTTTCTTGTCGATCGAGGTGAAGCGAATTCACAACCCAAACGCGAATGGTCGACGATCGAAGCTCACGCTAAGCTTGAGGCGAGCTCAATCAAAGCTCGGTTGAAGCGAAGCTTGCAAAGAAAAGTAAGTTCTAGAAGAAAGAAGAAGTTACTGCGCAGCAGACCCCTTTATATCCGCGAAGAAGACGAAAACTAGCGCTTGCGTCATAGCGTTAGAACCGATCGTCCACGCATCGATCGTGGAAGAAGCTCGCTTGTCCGCCCCGATCGGTCCATGGACCGATCAGGAATTCTCTTTGACCGATCAGGCCTGATCGGTCCCGGAAAGCTCTGATCGGTCTGTGGATCGATCCCCGGACCGATCCCACCTCAGTGGTAGTGTCCCCGATCGGTCCCGGACCGATCAAGCTCGATCAGTCCCGCATCGAAGCCCACGTAACCATGATCACCTTTGTCATCCGATCGGTCACCGGATCGATCGATACACAACGAGTCATCGGATCGATCTGCAGCTTGGTTTTGCCCAAACCAAGTCCCAAACCTTCCAAACCAATATCCGTCAACCTTGACCTATTGGTACATCATGCTTAGCATCCGGCCACCCCTTGACCTGCTAAGACTCCCACCAAGTGTCCGGTCAACTTTGACCCACTTGGACTTTCCTCTTCGTGCCAAGTATCCGGTCACTCCCTATGACCTACTTGGACTTCCCATCACCGATGTCCGATCACCCTTGATTCATCCGGATTTTCCTTCACTCACCGTGACTTTCACCTAGCTTCACTCACTAGGGTTTTCACACCGCCTGACTTCCTCACCACTTTCTGGCTTCACTCACCAGACTTTCCAACCTAACATCCCGCTTAGACTTTCCCACCGCTTCACTCACCAGACTTTCCACACCGCCTAACATCCTTAGGACTTTCCCACCGCTTCACTCACCAGACTTTCCACCGCCTAACATCCCGCTTAGGACTTTCCCACCGCCTCGCTTCACTCACTGGGACTTTCCACCGCCTAACATCCCTTAGGACTTTCCCACTGCCTGGCTTCACTCACCAGGACTTTCCACACTGCCTAACATCCCAGTTAGGACTTTCCCACTTGCCAAGCTCCCTGCTTGGACTTTTCCCGTGCCAAGCTCCCTGCTTGGACTTCTCCAGTGCCAAGTCTCCATACTTGGACTTTTCAGGTCAACCAGGTCAATCCTTGACCTAGGGTTGCACCAATAATCTCCCAACCATCTATTCTTGTCTCACATCAAGAATAGAACTCTCTCACGAGTGTCAAACATCAACATGCAACTCAACTAGGTCAACCTTGACCTAAGGTTGCACCGACAATCTTCCCAAGTCAAACATCAAAATACAACTCGAGTCAAGTCACCTCGAGTCGGGTCAACCAGGTCAACCTTGACCTAAGGTTGCACCAACATGTTAGTCTTCCTGTGTTTAAGATATCAAATATCCACTAATTAATTGAGTTACTGACAACTCATTTTAATTATTGTCTTAGTCCAAGAGTAGTATCACTCAACCTTATTGTCATGTCGGACTAAGTCTACCTACAGGGTTTAACATGACAATCCTTATGAGCTCCTCTTGAGGACATTCTCAACCTGGATTACTAGGACACAGTTTCCTTCTATAATCAACAACACACACTATAAGTAATATCATTTCCTAACTTATCGGGCCTATTGATTTATCGAGCTAAATCTCACCTTTTCATAAGTCAAAGAAATAAATTCTAAATATATGTGCTTATTATTATATTAGGATTAAGAGCACACACTTCCATAATATCTAAGGTCTAGTTCTTTTCTTAAGTCAGTGTAAAAAGAACTTACCTTAAATGATCCTACTCAATACACTTAGAGTGTATTAGTGTAATTTATTAGTCAATATAAACTAATACCTAATTACACTACGACTATTCCAACGGTTTGTTCCTTTCCATCTTAGTCGTGAGCAACTGTTTATAATTTATAAAGAACTGATAACACGATCTTCTGTGTGTGACACCATACAACATGTTATCTACAATATAAATTAATTGAACAACTACACTTAATAAATAAATGTAGACATTTGACCAATGTGATTCTTTTATTTCAAAAATAAATATTTACAAAAGCTAGGCTTTTAGTATACACTCTAACAGCATGTAGGTCAATGGATGACTTAATCTCACAAGTCATGGATATAAGATATCAGGTTAACACATGAGTATATATTAGAGAATATATACTGAATGACCTACCATGAGAATGTTTCATAGATCGTTATATGAGTGTCATAAACATTCTCATGTGACTATTAGTATGAATATTCCTTAGACCTGAAGTCACTACTGTTGGTGAGGGAAGCATCCGACGATCGACCGTTGTTTTGATAATGGTAAAGGAATTCAAAGTTAAGTTGTTTTGTAATCTAACATACTTAATTGAGTGTTTCAAACAAGTCCTAGCTGCGGTTAGGCAGGGAGAAAACCCTAGGGGGTGGTAACCCTATGCGGAAAGTCTTGGCGGGTCGTGAGCTTCAGGCAAAAGTCCTATGGGGGGGGGGGGTAACCCTAGGTGGAAAGTCTTGGTCTCGCGAACCAGGTGAAAAACTGGACCAGCCGGGAAGCGGAAGTCCAGCAGAAAGTTCGGAAGCTCCGAACGCTGAGCAAAAGTCCAGTCGATTTGGAGGATCGCACTGGCAACAGGTAAATCTCCTGAGTGGAGTAGGTGAGGACGCGTTCCCCGTAGAGGGAATAGTAGGCGTCGGGTCGACATAGGGTTTCCGGTTGGAAATCCGAAGTCAGACCCGGGCAGTCCGATGACTGTCGATAATTTCATTTATCATATTATTGTTGGTGCGGTTAGCACTAACGGTCTAACTCAGGTTTTGATGAATGACAAATCGGGTTAAGTTAGGTTTATCATGATCTAACACTCTGACCGAGTGTGCAGATGAAGTCCAGACAGGTCGACGGGCTGACCAGATGTCTGGCCCGAAGTCCAAGCGGGTCGACGGGTTGACCGGACGCTTGGCGAGAAGTCCAGCTAGGTCGACGGGCTGACCGGATAGCTGGCGAGAAGTCCAAGCGGGTCGACGGGCTGATCGGACGCTTGGCGAGAAGTCCAGACGGGTCGAAGGGCTGACCGGACGTCTGGCAGGTGAGTAAAGATAAGTCACTGGAAGGGAGTGACTGTGAGGACGTGTTCCTGGGAAGGGAACATTAGGCGTCGATCCGACTTAGATCCATTTCGGATATCTAAGTTGAGATCGTGACTAGATTCCGATCTCGGAAAGACAGAATCTAAGTCATAATCTTCTTTGATTAAAGTATAAACTGTGCTAACATCTTATTTTGCAGGATATACATATTGTTTGCCTCGGACTAACTCTTTCTTGAAGATAAAGGAGCTTCTGGAGAAAAAGTGGTCCGGGCGTCCGGAAGGGATCCGAGCGCCCGGGAGGTAATTTTTATCCCTAGCTTGCGTCGACACGTGGAGCTCGTTGGTTGGGCGGGCTACGTTACACCAGGGCGCCCGGAAGGGATCCAGGCGCCCCGAGTTTAATATAAAAGAAGGGGTAGAGGCAGAGCTTCAATAACAACTCAGAATCTGCTTTCCTACGCTCCTACAACGCTGTGAAAGTTCCGATAACGCTGTTCTTTTAATTTCTTCTTCTGTCGGTATAGCTTTACTTGATTTTTCATTAGCATTCCTGTATTAGTTTGTAATAGTTATCGAATTTCTTGTGAATTGTCCATCGAAAGCACCCTCGTGTGCGGGCCTTGGAGTAGGAGTCGACACAGACTCCGAACCAAGTAAAATTGTTTCTGTGTTAGCATTGATTTTCTTTTCCGCTGCACTCACACTTATTGAAATTTTTGTAATCGACATTCACCCCCCCTCTATCGAAACTTCACGATCCAACAAGTGGTATCAGAGCAGGTACCACTCTGATTTGGTGCAACCACCAATCAGACAAGGGGGTGAAATTTTCTTTTATTTTTTTTCTTTCGCTTTCAGTCATACGTTTAATTCCAAACTGATACTATTATCTTTTTGGAAAGTTTTCTCGTTACAATTAAATCTAAATTGGTGCAACACCAATTTAGTTCCTTTATTATCTTTTTCTTCCCGCACTGCTAATCCAAGACCAAGTCTTGGGAGTTTGCCTGTCTATTTGTTTGATTGTGTGCAGGGATTAAACTGTCTCAGCTTGAAGGCTTCAGCACAGTACGACCTCCCCTTTTCAATGGGGACGATTTCCCGTACTGGAAGAAGCGAATGGAAGTATATCTCAAGACGGACTTCGATCAGTGGATGAGCGTCACCAGACCCTACAAAATACCAGTAGACAGTTCCAGGAATCTACTGGATCCTGAAGATTGGACAACAGACCTAAAGAAGAAGGCATCAACGGAGAATAAAGCCATCAACACTTTACAGTGCGAATTAACGAGAGAAGAACTAAACCGGGTCAGACCACATAAAAACGCTAAAGAACTATGGGATAAACTGATCGAGCTGCACGAAGGAACCAGCGACGCCAAGGTAACAAAAAGGGATTTACTTTTTGTAACACCCGAAAATTCTCAAAATTATTTTAGAAATATTCTATGATTTCTTTCTAGAATTTTAGGATATTTTTATAGAATTTTTAGAGCAGCGAAGGTAGCAAAAATAAATAGAAAACGAAAATAGCCTACGCGGGAATTGAACCCGAGACCTATTGAGTCCTATGATTTATGGTGAACCATGGTAACCAAGTGAACCCAGCAGGGCCGTGCTGAAAGGAAAGGGAATCAATTTTATTTAAGTTGGAGTTGGGGCGAATTAGATCACTTAATATAAATAAGAAATAATTAAGTGAAGGGCTATTTGGATCGTGATTTTTCCTCTCCTCAAAACCTCACCGCCGCCCACCTCTCTTTTCTTCCTCTCTCGGCGCCAACCACAAGGAAGGCTAGGGTTCCGCCCAAGGGCACCTTCCGGTGACGACTTCGACACGAGGATGCTCCCCCTCCGCAAGAGGAACGCGTAGACGCGAGAGGATCGTCGAGAACATCTCTTCTCCGGGAAATCTAGCAATTAGAATCATAAGAAACTTCAAGCACGAGGTAAGAAACCCCTCACCTGCAGTATAAGTAGCTCTCGTGTGAATTTCATGTATTAGTTTAGTAATATATAGATTATCGACACAACAGATGCGAATTAGCGCATACCAAGTGTTCGATTTAAATGGTTTAGCACAAAAAAATGCAGCTTAGGCATTTTAGTAACCCAAATAAATGCAATAAAAGCATTTTATAGCTTATTTAGTCTTGCTCCAGCCTTTACAGGACTAGATGTCCAATGGGAGGGCTCCCACAGTCGTCTCTAGGTTTAGATAACCTAGTTCTAGGTTTAGACAACCTAGTAAAAAGTAAGACAAGAATTTATTAGCTTATGTTCAGTATTTTACTTTTCAGTGGCACTGTACTGGATTAGATATCCATTGGGTTGGGCTCCCACAGTCGTCCCTAGGTTCAGATAACCTAGTAACCCTACTAAATTCGGGACTTGCAAACCCGGGTCTAGTTAGGGATGCGCGCACAGCACGTACAGTTGTCAGGCCCATTAGCAACATGATTATGTATTTTAATCTATTATGATAATAGCTTTCCAAACTCACAATCAGTCATGTGACTATATTTTAAAATCAGTTCTAGTTCAGCTCTAGTTTAACTCAGTTATATTTCAGTTTAGTCCTTTCTTGTTGATACTTCAGTTATTGCCATGATTAGCTCTTGATTTCTATGTTTAGTATGATAGTATGCCATGCCTAGCATTCTCCATCATGTTTTCAATCAGCATCTTTCAAAAGCATGAACCCATCGTATGCATGTTTTAGTGAGGTAGATGGTTTCTTACTAAGCTCTCGAGCTTACAGATACTTTTTCCTTATACTGCAGATAAAGGTAAAGGAAAGGTGGACTAGCGGAGGCTGGAGGTCAATGCAATGATGAAGATGTATGTGGAAGGAACCTGGAGTAGAGATCTTGGAGAAACTAGCAAACTAAGACTTTAGTTTTATATAACGTTATTTCCGCATTTTTAGTTATTTTGATGCATGAATCATGAAAGACCTGTTTAGATTGTTAGTAATCATGCTTAGAATGTTAGTTAAATGTTGTTAGTATGTTTATAGCCATGTTAGAACTCACGTGTATGAATTTGGCATGAAATAGTGCTGAAATCAGAGTTCTGGTATGAAATCAGAAACCCCAATCGATCGGTCGATCGATTGGAGGTTTCTCAATCGATCAGCCGATCAATTGGGGAGTTCGTACCGCGAACAGTAGGCTTCTGGATCGATCAGCCGATCGATCCAACAAATTTTGTCGCAAACAGAAGGCTCTGGGATCGATCACTGGATCGATTGGCCAGTCTGGATCGATCAGCCGATCGATCCAGAATATTGGCCCGAGCACAGTAGCGTGCTGGATCGATCACTGGATCGATCCAACCTGACTTCCGCATACAGTAGCCACCTGGATCGATCAATGGATCGATCCAGCCATTCCAATCGATCCGTGGATCGATTGGGAAGCCTTATATCAGCAAGAAACTTTTAGTTAAGTTCTTTGACCATTGGGGGAGGTAATATATGTCAAGAATAGTTTAGATTGCACCCCTTAGCACAAGTAGAACCAAGAAATGATAATAGTTTAGCGAAATTTTAATTAGTACAGCTTCCGCACTTAGATTTAATGATGGTCATGGAATAGTTTAGCACAGATTAATGTAACGATCGACCTCACAGCCTAGTCAGTAGAAGGCGGGTCGTTACAGAGTGGTATCAGAGCAGTTTCCATACTTCCTACACACACATCAGCATTGAACCTGCATCTTCCAAGTAAGAAACGTCTCTCACTTTATTATGTTCTTTCTTTCATGTTTATAGATACTGTAGCATGTTGATTGAGGATAGTACTTAACATGACAGTAATAGTAGTTGTATAAACATGATTGCTTTAGTTATGTATGTCCTTTGTTCCTTTAGAGATGTCACGAGGACGCCCAGCTAGAAGGGCACCACCATGAGCTGAGGCGATGCCTCCCAGACTGACAGCAGTTAGCTGAACAGCAGCAGGAGATAGCCACCTTAAAGGCTAATCAGACCACAGTCACCCCGGAACCAAACTTAGCAACGCCAGTAGTTTTAGAGGTTCCACCAGTCCAGCCTACAGCACCAGTAGCCCCAGCAACAGAGGCAAGAAGAGAAGCCTATCTGATCCAGTGGCAGAGAGTCAAGCCAGAGAACTTCTCAGGCATCAGTGAACCATGGGATGCTCAAGCCTGGTTCAAAATACTGGAGAGTACGATGGAGCTCCTGGACTGGCCAGAACATGAGAAGGTGAAGTGCGCCTCCTTCTGCCTGACAGGACATGCACGCATGTGGTGGGAGAGAATCAGAGCTAAGCGCCCAGTAAACCAGATGACATGGGCAGACTTCGAGAAGGACTTCTTTGAAGAATTCTTTCACATGCGGGTCACAAACCGCCACTACTACGAGTTCACTGAGTTTCGTCAGGGCAACCTATCAGTTAAGGAAGCCGTGAAGAAATTCAATAGATTGGCTCGTCTATGCCCTGAACTAGTCAGCACAGAGAAAGAAAGAGTCCGTTTGATGCTCAAGATGCTGAGGCCGGAAATAGCAATGAACGTGGCTGGCGGCATTCACTGAAAACCACCAAGAACTAGTCGCGAGCTCGACCACCGAGCACTACCAACAATATCAAGCAGGCAAGTTCTCATGGAATCTAAAGGTCATGGAGGTTCGTGCACTCGTAAACAACAGGCCACAGCCCAACCGGAAAGGGAACTCCGAACAAGCGCAAACCGTGGAGTTACCCAAAGGAGGGCCACTAGCAAATTATCCAAAGTGTGCTACTTGGGGGAAATTCCACGGAGTTTGTCGTAAGGGAACACGAGGATGCTTTGAGTGTGGACAAGAAGGGCACATGGCCAGGCAGTGTCCGAACAAGGCCGCCTTTCCTCCACCACAGCCAATTCAGGCATCAGATGCAGGCCGCTTTAGATGGTCCCCACATCACCGGGCACTAGAAGCCCCTCCAAATGCGGATCTATTCACGACCGAGAGGACATAGCAAATGCCTCGACAGTTGTTACTGGTCGATTAGTATTTTACAACAAAGTACAACTGTCTTATTCGATCTCGGGGCAACCCATTCATATATATCCAGGGATTTGCGGAGAGGTTAGCAATACCTCCAGAGGTACTCGGTAGCCAACGTTACCTTCGGGAGAAATTATGGCATCCACGCAGTGCCAGTCATTATAGCAAACAGAGAGCTCTTTTGTGATCTGATAGTGCTAAATATGACTGACTACAACGTCATATTTGGGATGGACTTCTTGATCAAATACGGTGCCTCAATAGAATGCCGTAAGTAGAAAGTTGTATTCCAACCTGAAGCAGAAGCACAGTTCGAGTTCGTCGGAGAACCAAAGAAAAAGCCCAAAAAGTTTCTCTCAGCTATGAAGACACAGAGATTAATGGATTCAGGATGTACGGGATTTTTAGAGCACGTAGTCAGTACCAGTCAGGACAAGGATCGGCAGCTAGCAGAGGTCCGGGTCGTACGTGACTACCCAGCAGTCTTCCCTGAAGGGTTATCAGGCCTAGCACCAGACAGGGAGATCGAATTTGAGATAGAACTCATTCCCGGTACAAATCCTATCTCCAAAGCACCTTACCGCATGGGTCCAGCAGAACTGAAAGAACTTCATGAGCAACTACAGGAGCTGCTTGACAAGGGCTTCATACGTCCGAGTCACTCACCATGGGGAGTGCCTATATTGTTCGTGAAGAAGAAGGATGGGAGCATGCGCCTGTGCATAGATTATAGAGCACTAAACCAAGTCACGATCAAGAATAGGTATCCTCTTCCCAGAATCGATGACTTGTTCGATCAGCTAAAGGGAGCAGCAGTGTTCTCTAAGATAGACCTCAGGTCAGGTTATCATCAGGTGAAAGTTAAAGAAGGGGATATACCCAAGACATCATTCAGGACTAGATACGGACATTATGAGTTTGTAGTCATGCCCTTTGGTGTGACAAATGCCCCAGCTACTTTCATGGACCTCATGAACAGGGTATTCAGAGAATACTTAGATAAGTTCGTTATCGTATTCATCGATGACATCCTTATCTATTCAGGAACTCAGGAAGAACATGCAGAGCACCTGAGAATAGTACTGCAGTTGTACGCCAAGTTCACAAAATGTGAATTTTGGTTAGATCAGGTGTCCTTCCTGGGTCACATCATCTCAAAGGATGGTATCATGGTAGACCCCAGTAAAATAGAAGCTATGCGTAACTGGAAAAGACCCAAGAACGCCAGTGAGATCAGGAACTTTCTGGGATTAGCAGGTTATTACAGAAAATTCGTAGAGGACTTCTCCAGGATAGCCTCCCCACTGACAGCTCTTACCAGAAAGAACAGAAAATTTCAGTGGACAGAGGACTGTGAGAACAGCTTTAGCGAGCTAAAGAGGAGATTGACCAGTGCACCTATTCTGACTCTACCAGAGAACACAGATAGCTTTGATATGTATAGTGATGCCTCTAAGTTGGGACTAGGAGCAGTGCTGATGCAAGACGGCAAGGTGATCGCCTACGCCTCCAGATAACTCAAGGATTATGAGAAGAACTATCCTACCCATGACCTTGAGCTCGCAGCAGTGGTGTTCGCTCTCAAAATTTGGAGGCATTACTTGTATGGAGCTCAGTGCAGAGTGTATACAGATCATCAGAGTCTGAAGTACTTCTTCACTCAGAAGGATCTGAATATGCGACAGCGCAGATGGCTAGAACTGGTCAAGGACTACGATATAGACATCCTCTACAACCCAAGAAAGGCAAATAGGGTAGCAGATGCACTTAGCAGAAAGTCCAGTGCTGCTCTATTATCTCTAGCAATCATGTCACCGCCCCTACAGAAGGAGATCACAGACTTCGGTCTTGAACTCATAGTTGGACAGCTCTCTACTATGACATTAGAGTCTACCTTGCTTGGTGACATTCAGACGGCTCAGGAACAGGATCCTGAAATTCAGAAAATCAAGCAAGGGAGAGCAGAATCAGAAGGTGGAGAGTTCAGAATATCAGATAGCGGGGTATTATACTTTGGTGACAGATTATGCGTTCCAGATCAGGAGGAACTACGAAGCAAGATTTTAGAGGAGGCTCACAAGACTCCCTATGCGATGCATCCTGGCTCCACCAAAATGTACCAGGACTTGAAGAAACGTTTTTGGTGGCCTGGGATGAAGAGAGACATCGCTCGATATGTCAGCATCTGCCTAACCTGTGAAAGGGTTAAGGCAGAACATTAGAGACCAGGAGGAGTTTTACAGCCCATTCAGATACCCGAATGGAAGTGGGAAGACATTTCTATGGATTTCATAGTGGGATTACCCAGAACCACGAATGGTTTTGATACCATCTGGGTAATAGTCGACAGATTGACTAAATCAACCCACTTCTTAGCTATCAGGATATCCTACTCCATGGAACAGCTAGCACAGTTGTATCTCAAGGAGATCGTTAGACTACATGGAGTCCCACGAACCATTATATCAGACAGAGACAACAGATTCACATCACACTTCTGGGAGTGTGTACAGTCAGCGTTGGGCACGAAGTTAAAGTTCAGCACAGCCATCCATCCTCAGACAGATGGACAGACGGAGCGAGTAAATCAGGTACTCGAAGATATGCTCCGAGCATGTGCCCTAGACTTCAAAGGAAGTTGGTGCAAATATCTGAGTTTAGTAGAATTTACATACAATAACAGGTATCAGGCCACCATCGGCATGACACCTTACGAGGCTCTCTATGGGCGGAGGTGTAGATCTCCAATCTGCTGGTATGAGAGTGGTGAACAGAAAGAACTAGAGCTTCAGACAGATCTAGTAGCAGATACCACAGCAGCTATACAGTAGATCCGCCAGAAAAGCTATGCTGATACCCGGCGCAGACCCCTAGAGTTCTCAGTTGGGGATTCAGTGTTCCTCAGAGTAGCTCCCATGAAGGGAGTAATGCGTTTTGGGAAGAAGGGCAAACTAAGTCCCAGATATGTGGGACCATACCTTATCAACAGAAGAGTGGGCAAGGTAGCATATAAGTTAGAGCTACCCCAGGAAATGTCAGCTGTCCACAACGTATTTCATGTCTCTATGCTGAAGAAGCATACCCCAGATGCCACCCAGGTGATTGAGCCTCAGTCGGTAAGCTATGACAGTCGGCCTATTCAGATAATAGACCGAGCAGTTAAGAAATTGCGGAACAAGGAAGTACCATTAGTCAAAGTTATTTGGCACAGTCATACAGCAGAAGAGGCAACTTGGGAGACGGAAGCCAGTATGAGACAGAAGTACCTATAGTTATTCTAAGTTCGAGGACGAACTTTTTATAAGGTATGGGGGATTGTAACGCCCGAAAATTCTCAAAATTATTTTAGAAATATTCTATGATTTCTTTCTGGAATTTTAGGATATTTTTATAGAATTTTTAGAGCAGCGAAGGTAGCAAAAATAAATATAAAACGAAAATAGCCTACGCGGGAATTGAACCCGAGACCTATTGAGTCCTATGATTTATGGTGAACCATGGTAACCAAGTGAACCCAGCAGGGCCGTGCTGAAAGGAAAGGGAATCAATTTTATTTAAGTTGGAGTTGGGGCGAATTAGATCACTTAATATAAATAAGAAATAATTAAGTGAAGGGTTATTTGGATCGTGATTTTTCCTCTCCTCAAAACCTCACCGCCGCCCACCTCTCTTTTCTTCCTCTCTCGGCGCCAACCACAAGGAAGGCTAGGGTTCCGCCCAAGGGCACCTTCCGGCGACGACTTCGACACGAGGACGCTCCCCCTCCGCAAGAGGAACGCGTAGACGCGAGAGGATCGTCGAGAAGATCTCTTCTCCGAGAAATCTAGCGATTAGAATCGTAAGAAACTTCGAGCACGAGGTAAGAAACCCCTCACCTGCAGTATAAGTAGCTCTCGTGTGAATTTCATGTATTAGTTTAGTAATATGTAGATTATCGACACAACGGATGCGAATTAGTGCATACCAAGTGTTCGATTTAAATGGTTTAGCACAGAAAAATGCAGCTTAGGCATTTTAGTAACCCAAATAAATGCAATAGAAGCATTTTATAGCTTATTTAGTCTTGCTCCAGCCTTTACAGGACTAGATGTCCAATGGGAGGGCTCCCACAGTCGCCTCTAGGTTTAGATAACCTATTTCTAGGTTTAGACAACCTAGTAAAAAGCAAGATAAGAATTTATTAGCTTATGTTTAGTATTTTACTTTTCAGTGGCACTGTACTGGATTAGATATCCATTGGGTTGGGCTCCCACAGTCGTCCCTAGGTTCAGATAACCTAGTAACCCTACTAAATTCGGGACTTGCAAACCCGGGTCTAGTTAGGGATGCGCGCACAGCACGTACAGTTGGAGGCTTCTCAATCGATCAGCCGATCGATTGGGGAGTTCGTACCGCGAACAGTAGGCTTCTGGATCGATCAGCCGATCGATCCAGCAAATTCTATCACGAACAGAAGGCTCTGGGATCGATCACTGGATCGATTGGCCAGTCTGGATCGATCAGCCGATCGATCCAGAATATTGGCCCGAGCACAGTAGCGTGCTGGATCGATCACTGGATCGATCCAACCTGACTTCCGCATACAGTAGCCACCTGGATCGATCAATGGATCGATCCGGCCATTCCAATCGATCCGTGGATCGATTGGGAAGCCTGATATCAGCAAGAAACTTTTAGTTAAGTTCTTTGACCATTGGGGGAGGTAATATATGTCATGAATAGTTTAGATTGCACCCCTAAGCACAAGTAGAACCAAGAAATGATAATAGTTTAGTGAAATTTTAATTAGTACAGCTTCCGCACTTAGATTTAATGATGGTCATGGAATAGTTTAGCACATATTAATGTAACGATCGACCTCACAGCCTAGTCAGTAGAAGGCGGGTCGTTACAGAGTGGTATCAGAGCAGTTTCTATACTTCCTACACACACATCAGCATTGAACCTGCAGCTTCCAAGTAAGAAACGTCTCTCACTTTATTATGTTCTTTCTTTCATGTTTATAGATACTGTAGCATGTTGATTGAGGATAGTACTTAACATGACAGTAATAGAAGTTGTATAAACATGATTGCTTTAGTTATGTATGTCCTTTGTTCCTTTAGAGATGGCACGAGGACGCCCAGCTAGAAGGGCACCAGCCACTGAGCCCCAGCATGAGGCAGGCAGTTCAGTGCCTCCCCCATAGCAGTTAGCTGAACAACAACAGGAGATAGCCACCTTAAAGGCTAATCAGTAGAATACTCCCACAGTCACCCCGGAACCAAACTTAGCAACGCCAGTAGTTTTAGAGGTTCCACCAGTCCAGCCTACAGCACCAATGGCCCCAGCAACAGAGGCAAGAAGAGAAGCCTATCTGATCCAGTGGCAGAGAGTCAAGCCAGAGAACTTCTCAGGCACCAGTGAACCATGGGATGCTCAAGCCTGGTTCAAAACACTGGAGAGTACGATGGAGCTCCTAGACTGGCCAGAACATGAGAAGGTGAAGTGCGCCTCCTTCTGCCTGACAGGAGATGCACGCATGTGGTGGGAGAGAATCAGAGCGAAGTGCCCAGTAAACCAGATGACATGGGCAGACTTCGAGAAGGAGTTCTTTGAAGAATTCTTTCACATGCGGGTCACAAACCGCCACTACTACGAGTTCACTGAGTTTCGTCAGGGCAACCTATCAGTTGAGGAAGCCGTGAAGAAATTCAATAGATTGGCTCGTCTATGCCCTGAACTAGTCAGCACAGAAAAAGAAAGAGTTCGGTTGATGCTCAGGATGCTGAGGCGGGAAATAGCAATGAACGTGGCTGGCGGCGTTCATAGGTCGCAAACCACCGAAGAACTAGTCAGCAGTGCTCTGACCACCGAGCACTACCAGAACAATATCAAGCAGCAGAAGCAAGTTCTCACGGAATCTAAAGGTCAAGGAGGTTCAGGCACTCAGAAACAACAGGGCCACAGCTCCAACTGGAAAGGGAACTTCAGCAACAAGCGCAAACCAGGGAGTTACCCAAAAGGAGGGCCAGCTAGCAAACAACCCAGTTATCCAAAGTGTGCTACTTGTGGGAAATTCCACCCTGGAGTTTGTCGTAAGGGCACACGAGGATGCTTTGAGTGTGGACAAGAAGGGCACATGGCCAAGTAGTGTCCGAACAAGGCCAGCTTTCCTCCACCACAGCCGATCCAGTACGAAGCCAGGCCAGGCCAGCACACACATCGGAGGAAGAATCGGAAGACAGGTCCGAACCCGAATCGAGCCACGAGTCCGTACTCGTTTCTGAAGGTCCTGAAGAGGTATACAAAAATTTAAATAAGAAATTTTTTAAAATTATTTCTTGCTTAAACAATAAATTAGTTAAAATAGAAAAAGAAAATGAGTTGCTCTTTGAAGAAAATCTAAATCTCAAGGAACAAATAAAAAATTTAAATCCAACTCAAGATCTAACACTTGAGGAGGAGAATTTATCACTGAAAAGTGAAATTAATAATTTAAAAGAAATGTTAGAAAAATTCACAACAAGATCCAAAAACTTAGATTTAATATTAAATAATCAAAAAGCAATTTATAATAAAACCGGACTTGGCTATAAGTCAAGCTCAAATAAAACATTCAAGTCATTAATAACCCAACACAAACCAACAAAATAAGCATGGGTTCCGAAAGCGTGTTTAATCACGCAAGTAGGACTTAATCAGTACTACATACCTAAAGAAAAAATATTTTATATAAACTCAAACAAATCAAGTCAAAAACCAAAATACAAACCTAAACCAAAAAATTTAAAATCTAAACATATTAAAACTCAACAAAATGTAAACTATCACCAAGTAAAATATAATTACAAAAGAAATAGAAATAAACCAAGAACAAAATTAAATTAAATGACCATTAATTCAGGGAGAGGCTCCAGAATAGCTGGCACCTCCAAAACTAACCTACCTAGCAGGGTAACCCTAACCAACCTACCCGACAGGGTAATTAGGATTAGTTAAAAAGGGTTCAAGTTTAACTTGAAAAATGGTACTGGTGAAATATTGGATGATAGTACGTTAGGGAAGCTTAATCTATGCATATCTAGGAAGATATGGCTTCGACCTGGTGCATTTGGCTAAGTGGAGCTGACCGAAGTTACCCTTTATGAATCCTAACCAGTTAGACCAAGGTTTTGTACTAAGTCGAGTGGATAGGACTATTTGGAAAACCTCGAAGGCATGGTTACTTTAATGATGTCCGAGTGACTCACCATAGCCCAGAAGTTTATCCAGAGAACGCCTATTTGTTGAACCCAAAGCTAAACCTGAATCTAACGCAAGTTAAAAACAAACACTAAAACTGAATCTAATTCATCTCACAAAATTATAGGATTCCTTGATTGAAAACAAAGATCGGGTGAGATGACTAAGGACATTAAAATTTAAATTAAAATTAAGTTAAAATTAAATTAAATTAAAATTAAAATTAAATTAAATTAAAATTAAATCAAATTAAATTAATTTAAATTAAATTAAAATTAAAGTTAAAATTAAATTAAATTAAAGTAAATTAAAGTAAAGTAAATTAAATTAAAATTAAAATTAAAATTAAAATAAAATAAATTAAATTAAATTAAATTAAAATTAAATCAAATTAAATTAAAATTAAAATTAAAACTAAATTAAATTAAATTAAAATTAAATTAAAATAAAAAAACTAATTTTTTTTTAACTCAAAATTTAGGTTAAAAATTAAAACTTTTTTTAACTTAAAATTTATTTTAAAAATTAAAACTTAAATTTTTTTAACTTAAAAATTTATTTTAAAATTTTTTTTACTTAAAAATGTTTTTTAAAACTTAAATTAAAAATTTATTTTAAACTTAAAAATTTATCTTAAAAAAAAAGTTTTTTTTCTTAAAAATTTATTTTAAAACTTATATTTTTTTTAAAACTTAAAATTTTATCTTAAAAAAAAAAAATTTCTTAAAATTTATTTTAAAACTTAACTTTTTTTAAAAACTTAAAAATTTATTTTAAAACTTAAATTTTCCTTTACTTAAAAATTTATTTTAATTTTTTTTAAAAATTTATTTTAAAACTTAAATTTCTTTTAACTTAAAAATTTATATTAAAAATTAAAAATTAATTTTTTTTTAACGTCAAAATTTATTTTAAAAATTAAAACTTAAATTTTTTTAACCTAAAAATTTATTTTAAAAATTAAAACTTAATTTTTTTTAACCAAAAAATTTATTTTAAAAATTAAAACTTAAATTTTTTTAACTTAAAAATTAAAACTTAAAAATTAAAACTTAATTTTTTTTTAACTTAAACATTTAGTTTAAAAATTAAAACTTAATTTTTTTAACTTAAAAATTTATTTTAAGAATTAAAACTTAAATTTTTTTAACTTAAAAATTTATTTTAAAAATTAAAACTTAAATTTTTTTAACTTAAAAATTTATTTTAATTAAAACTTAAATTTTTTTTAACTTAAAAATTTATTTTAAAAATTAAAACTTAAATTTTTTTAACTTAAAAATTTATTTTAATTAAATCTTGAATTTTTTTAACTTAAAAATTTACTTTAAAAATTAAAACTTAATTTTTTTTTAACTTAAAATTTTATTTTAAATTTAAACTTAATATTTTTTAACTTAAAAATTTATTTTAATTAAAACTTAAATTGTTTTTAATTTTTAAAATAAACTTAGCTATTTTCCAAAAGACTGTTTTACATGCTTTATCTAGCTTAAAAACTTAGTCTTAAAAAATTAATTTTTTTTAAAACAAATCTTCGAAAGTTTAAACTCCCCCATGTTAAACTTGACATCGTTTCCTACATATTTTCTTTATGTATTCTGTATTTTTGAATGCTTAAAATATAGCCTTGTTTGATGAATGCCAAAGGGGGAGGGATAGGTGGTTAAGTTAGGTTAAGTTAGAAAAATAAAATAAAAACTAACTTAAACCTCATGCTAGAACAAAATGTTTAACTTTTTTACTCGCATATTTTTACTAACTTAACCAAGTTGTCATTCCATCAAAAAGGGGGAGATTGTTGGTGCGGTTAGCACTAACGGTCTAACTCAGGTTTTGATGAATGACAAATCGGGTTAAGTTAGGTTTGTCGTGATCTAACACTCTGACCGAGTGTGCAGACGAAGTCCAGACAGGTCGACGGGCTGACCAGATGTCTGGCACGAAGTCCAAGCGGGTCGAAGGGCTGACCGGACGCTTGGCGAGAAGTCTAGCTAGGTCGACGGGCTGACCGGATAGCTGGCGAGAAGTCTAAGCGGGTCGACGGGCTGACCGGAAGCTTGGCGAGAAGTCCAGACGGGTCGAAGGGCTGACCGGACGTCTGGCAAGTGAGTAAAGGTAAGTCACTCGAAGGGAGTGACTGTGAGGACGCATTCCCAGGAAGGGAACATTAGGCGTCGATCTGACTTAGATCCATTTCGGATATCTAAGTCGAGATCGTGACTAGATTCCGGTCTCGGAAAGACGGAATCTAAGTCATAATATTCTTTGATTAAAGTATAAACTGTCCTAACATCTTATTTTGCAGGATATACATATTGTTTGCCTCGGACTAACTCTTTCTTGCAGATAAAGGAGCTTCTGGAGAAAAAGTGGTCCGGGCGCTCGGGAGGCAATTTCTATCCCTGGCGTGTGTCGACACGTGGAGCTCGTTGGTTGGGCGGGCTACATCATACCAAGGCGCCCGGAAGGGATCCAGGCGCCCCGAGCTTCATATAAAAGAAGGGGCAGAGGCAGAGCTTCAACAACAACTCAGAATCTGCTTTCCTACGCTCCTGCAATGCTGCGAAAGTTCTGACAACGCTGTTCTTTTAATTTCTTCTTCTGTCGGTATAGCTTTACTTGGTTTTTCATTAGCATTCCTGTATTAGTTTGTAATAGTTATCGAATTGCTAGTGAATTGTCCATCGAAAGCACCCTCGTATGCGGGCCTTGGAGTAGGAGTCGACACAGGCTCCGAACCAAGTAAAATTGATTCTGTGTTAGCATTGATTTTCTTTTCCGCTGCGCTTACTCTTATCAAAATTTTTCTAATCGATATTCTCCCCCCCCCCCTCTATCGAAACTTCACGATCCAACAATTATTTCTGTGCTAACTTGGTTTTGCAGGATGTGTTTTGTATTTGTGGACTAACATGTTTTACAGGGCCAAAATTCAAAACTCAGCCTCGGATGAACAGTGTCCGAGGCGCCTCCATGGGACTTGAGGCGCCTCGAGTGCTAGCCGAAGACAGCTGTCCAGAAATGCTGGAGGTGCCTCAGAAGGGCTTGAAGGCGCCTTGGAGCTGGGGTTCAAGGCACCCTGGACTGGCCTGAAGGTGCCTTGAGGAGGATAAGCGCAGAAGGAGTCTACGCTGATCCGTGCGGCTGACTCACTGAGTTTGAGGTGCCTCGGAGGGGTTTCAAGGTGCCTTGAGCACTGTTTATAAGGGGACTTCGAACATCAGCTCCATACAACTTCGCACAAGCAATCTTTCTGCAACCTGCTGCTAACGAGACGTTCCGATAAAGCCTCAACTCGACGCCGACAACCCGGAGCTTCAGATTTAGTCTTTTGTTGTCGGTATAATTTTTATTATTACTGCTTTGAATTGTACTTAGTTTGTAATAGTCTTTACGAGATATAGCTGTTGCCCAACGTATACGCTCAATGAGCGTGGTGTAACACCCACAAAATTATAAGATAAGTATATGGGTGTTATTTGCTTTAGAACATAAAAGAAGAAGAATCGAAGAAAAAGAAATAAGAGAAATAAAAAGAAGAGGTGAAGGTTTGAACCTTGAACCTCCCACCAAGGATAGAAATAAAATTGTGTATGTTAACCACTAGGATAATGAATAATATGTGAAAGGGAAATGATAGAAATTGTAGTTAAAAGTAAAGATATAATTTAGTAAGGGAACAAGGGAAAAACCAATGAGCTTTCTTCCTCTTGTTTACCTCTTGGTTAAGAAAAAGAGAAGCAAAAGACAAGTTGTCTTTCTCCCTTTTTCCTCTCTATTTTCGTGGAGATTAAAGAGGATAGTGAAGAGAAGAGTTAAGGGGAAGGAATGAGGACATCTTTTCATTAAAAAAAATACATGTATGCATTAAGGAGGAAGGGAAGCAAAGTTCATCTTTGTAACTTCCACTCACTTAGCATAAAAAGGAAAGGAACTAAAGGATTTCATTTTTTTCCCCTTCTCCCTCACCCTTTGCCGAGACTGGCATCCTCCTCCCTCATCTCCACAAGCCAAGTTTAGGTTTCTCCCTAAGAGAAAACTAAACTACAAGAAGGAGCCTTCAAGGTGTACCTTTCCAAGCAAGAGAAATCGAAAGGAGTGCTAGAAGAAGAAGCTCCCTACTTCCTCTTCACCAAGGGTACCATTTCTTAAGGATTAACAAGTGAACATTAGGTAAGCTTCCCCTCACCTGTGGTACAATGGTTTGTATGGTTTTTCATGGAGATAGATCGCTTAAAAACTTAAGATGTTGTTTAAGAAAATTCGATCAAAAACAAGAAGAAGAGTTTAAGAAAGTTGTGATTAGATATGCTTTCTATTTTTCTTGTGACATGTATTTTATGTAAGAAGTTAATCTATGGTTTCCATGCTAGAATAATTAATGAAAAATTAGTTTCATGATTTACATGTTTCGGCCAAGCATGAACAAGAAGACTAGGTAAGTTCAAAACTTAAACTAAGCATGTTTCCTTATTCTTTTGGTTATGTACCCTATGATAATGAGGTAGTTAACTTTTCTCTTACTTGTATGTTGTTTGAAACTCCATTTACATGCTCATGAATATTCGGCCAAGTAAGGAGTAAAGGCCTAGGAGAGTTTTAAAACCTAAGACCAAGCATGCTAAGATTTTTCCTAACACAAGACATGAAGCTAAAATGTTATGCCATGATTGTATGTTAGTTATGAATCTTATTTCATGCTTATGAGGGTTCGGTTATGATGAGAGTTGAAGTCTAGGAAAGTTGAAACCAAGGCTAAGAGGCTCATGACCTTCTTGATAAAATAATATGAAACTAGTTGATGTCTTATGGTTGCTTGTTATATAGAATTTTGAATACATGTAACTTTCGGCCACATTAGGTTTTAAAGCTAGTATGTGTAGATTTTTAACTAAGTGTACTCATGTTGTTCCTTGTTATGAAGCCATGAAAATTGGGTAGGGTTTCCATGCTCTTATGCCACTAGAAACTTAGTTTCATGCTTGTTAAGTTTCGGCCACTACAAGTTTAAAGGGCCTAGAGAAATTTGAATCCAACTTATACATGCTTATGATGCCCTTGAGATATATGCTTATGATGCCCTTGAGATATATGCTATGAAATGTAGTTGTGGTTCCCATGCTCTCATGTCACTAAAAATCTAGTTCCATGATTTACATGTTTCGGCCACTACAAGTTTAAAGGCTTAGAGAAATTAGAACCCAACTTATATATGCTTATGATGTTCTTGTGATGTATGCTATGGAATGTAGTTGTGGTTTCATACTCTTATGCCACTAAAAACCTAATTCCATGATTGTTAGGTTCGGCCACCTTGAGTTAATGGGTCTAGGAAGTTTGAAATTTGAAACAAACATGCTTATGTTGTTCCTCATGAAAATGTATAACATGTTGGCTTAAGGTTCAACACCTCTATGCTACTTGTAACCTAGGATGAGATAAGCTAGGGTTCGGCCATGATATGATTAGGAGCTTAGGGAACTTAGAACCCAAACTAAATGTGCTTAAGTAGTTCCCTATGAAATATAATATGATAGGGGTATAGGGTTTATATGTTTACATGTTGCTTAGAACTTGATTCCTCTTCATGAAAGGTTTCGGCCATGAAATAATTGGAAACCTAGGAGGGCTTTAAAATTTAGGTTAACATGCTTATGATCTTTCTTATGTTAGTATGTGAAGATATCATGAGAATTTTTATGTTTGTATGTTGTCTAGAGATCATGTGGACCTTTCATGACTTTCGGCCATATGGGTTTAGTGACTAGATACCTCACATGCTATGAAGAGATGATATTTAGTGATTCCATGAATGGTTATGTCTTTTTAGGATATGTGTTATGTTCTTTCATGTATGCTTATGACCCATGTATGTACTATGTGCTCAAACATGCTTACTTTATGACATGATAAAATGATACGTTCGTTATGCAAGCCTATGATTCATGCATGTGCTGTGTGCCCAAATATGCATGTTTTATGATATGTTAAGAAATATGATATGCATGAAATGATAAGAACTATGATATGTAAGTTAAGTCATGCTACTTTACTTTATGTATGGCTTGTACCAAGGGTGGGCTCCATAAGTGCCCCGGGGTCGATGGACTAAGAAACGGGCCTCGTTAGGGATGGGCTCCTAAGTGCCCCTAGGTCGATGGACTAAGAAACGGGCCTAGTATGTATGCCTTGTAGGGTTCAAGATTTGCTACCTTGGACCTACATAGGACGCGCGCAATTATGTATGTGGTACAAGCCGGGGCCCTAATCATGTTGAGATTATGTTCAAGTATGTATTGTATAAGTTTTCAAAAGACATGTTGCATATGTTGCATGATATATGTTTAGGGATGTACCATGATTATACTTTATGATTACGCCATGCTAGTTATGCTGAGGTTATGCTATGACAGGATACGTTTGATGATCATGATATGTTATTCCATGATAATTGATGTTATGATATGATATGCTCTTAACATGATACACTTGTCTTTATGCCTTATGACTTGTGATTTTAATATGCTTGACGGTTTTTGTGAGTAGGAAAGGAACTTACTGAGCCATGAGTGCTCATAGCTTACTTTCTTGTACCACAGATAAAGGCAAGGAATGGATGTACTAAGGGAGCAGCAGGAGGGCTTGAAGGATGTGTGCGGTAGTGGACTGGCTAAAAGAAATGACCTGCTTTCATTTAATAAGAAATTTGCCATGTTGATGTTTTTACTTTATGACTCCATGACTTTAAGTATGTGTTTGGTATTAAGACCCAAAATTTATGATAAGCATGCTATGTGGACCTTTTATGTCTATTGTGACTTTTAAGTAAGAAAAAGGTTTTTAAATTCTCTAAGTAAGACTTCCGCTGTGTTAAGTATGCAAGAGTCGTCAAGTAACCCCCGTCGCCTTAGCAGGAGGGGCGGGGCGTTACACGTGGGCCTTCGAGTAGGAGTCGAGATAGGCTCCGAACGAAGTAACTTCTCGTGTCTTCTGTGTGTTTGTGCATTTTACTATTTCCGCTGCTTTATTACTCACGATTTACGAATTCGAAAAGAGTGAAAGCCACGAGCGCTATTCACCCCCCCTCTAGCGCGCCTCGATCCAATAATTGGTATCAGAGCGGGGTCGTTTTGAATTGGTGCAACCACCATTCAAAGCAATTTTACGTGGTCATTTTTATCTTTTCGAAGTCAAATAGAATTAGTTTTGTAGCTACATTCTAATTCTTTTTACGAATCGGATTTTGCTCGAGACTGGTACAACACCACTCGAGTTCGTAAATTCTTAACTTTATTTCCCGCACTACTAATCCAAGACCTAGTCTTGGGATATCTCTATTTTTTGTTGTTGCATATCGCTAATGGCCCAACAAGAAGGTTTCAGCACCGTTCGCCCCCCACTTTTCTCCGGAGAAGACTTCGGATATTGGAAGAGGTGAATAGAAATCTTTCTTAAGACCCAGTTCGACACATGGATGATCATCAAGACCAGACTACAACTGCCATCCGACGAAGACGGCAAGCCAACACCCTGCGAAAAATGGGAACCGACCCTACTCAAGAAGGTGGAAGCTGATGCCAAAGCAACCTGTACCCTCCAGTGTGGACTGACCAAGGAGGAACTCAACAGAGTTGGACCATTCTCCAGCGTAAAAGAGCTTTGGGAGAAGCTGATCGAAGTCCACGAGGGCACCTCCGACACCAAGGTAAGCAAGAGAGATCTCTTGTTCAATAAATTATATAATTTGAAAATGCAGGAAGACGAGACGGCCAGCCAACTCCACACTCGGATACAAGACATACTAAACTCCCTCCACGCGATCGGGCAAAAGGTCGACAACAGGGACATCATAAGGTACGCACTTAGTGCTTTTCCGAGGAGCACATTGTGGGCATCAATGGTAGATGCCTACAAAGTCTCCAAGGATTTATTTTCTATTAGATTAGATGAATTATTCTCTGAATTTGAACTTCATGAGCAAACTAATACACAGCCACTCGAGAAAGGTGTAGCTTTGCTTGCAGGTACCAGTAGAACACATGAACCAAGATCACGATGAAGAACCGAGCTAGAGTCGGAACCTAAACTAGACTCAAATGACAAAGACGACGAACTAACAAACGAACTCGTGAACTTGGTAAAGAAGCTCTACAAGAAAAAGAAGGGGTTCAATAAGAAAGACCTAAGGAAGGCAGTGCAATCAAAGGAAGGTTAACCGAGCTCGAAGGTCAAGTTTGAGGTGACCTGCTACGGATGCAACCAGAAGGGGCATATCAAGGCCAACTGCCCCAATTAGAAGGACGCTAAGAAGCAAAGAAGGAAGAAAGTACTAAAAGCAACTTGGGAAGAATCCTCAGAAGAAGACACCGACGATGAGCTCGAATAGACGAGCCTTCTTGCCCTGATGGCCCGAGACCAGATCGATGTGTCCGAGAGCGAGAGCGAGTCGGAAGCAGAATCGGAAAGAAGCCACGGATCCGTATCCGTTTCCAAAGGGCCCGATCCCTCTATAAGTATCCCTAGACTTAACAACCTAGTTAATTATTTGTTACGAAATTAGCTAAGTCTAATCTTAGAATTAAGTCACTTCTAAAGGAAGTAGCTATCCTTAAAGAAGTGACTAACTCCGAATCTTTGACTGAACTAATTCAGACTAGAGACTTGACTCAAGTCCAAAAACTTGAGGAAGAAAATTCCAACCTGAAAACTCAGGTCAAGGATCTAGAGAAAACATTAGAATGATTCTCCTTGGGTTCCAAGAACTTTGACCTACTTCTTGGAACACAAAGGACAATTTACAATAGAACTGGACTAGGATTCAAATAAAAAAGGAAATACAAATCATATTTATCACTTATACAAAGAACAAATAGAAAAATGGTCCAAGCATGGGTCCCCAAGTCCAACCTGATCAATCAAGTTGGACTTGGACAATATTAGGTCCCTAAGGATCAAATACATTACCTCGATAAACCATATCGAGGCTATGATCCAGGGAGAACTAAAAGAAAAATAATAAAAATAAAACTAGATTCAAATTAAATTAAATTAAATTAAAATTAAATTCAAACTAAATCAAAATCCAAAGGAAGCCTCCAGAATAGCTGGCACCTCCGAAATTAATCGACTCGATAAGGGTAAACAAGAGTAGACTACCTGGCCGGGTAATTAAGGTTAGATGAAAATGAGCCAGGTTTAACTTGACCCACGGTACTGGTGAAGTATTGGATGATAGTACGTTGGGGAAACTTAGTCATCGCATGTCTAGGAAGATATGACTTCGACCTGGTGCATTTCGCTAAGTGGAACTGACCGAAGCTACCCTTTATAGATCCTAACTAGTTAGACCAAGGTTTTGTACTAAGTTCAATGGGTAGGACTATTTGGAAAACCTTGAAGGCATGGTTACTTTAATGATGTCCTTGTGACTCACCATAGCCCAGAAGTTTATCCAAAGAATACCTATTTGTTGAACCCAAAGCTAAACCTAAATCTAACATAAAGTTAAACTGAACCCTAAATTTAAACCAAAATTCATCTCATAACAATTATAGGATTCCCTGATTGAAAATTTAGATCAGGTGAGATAACTAAGGAATAATAATTCATAATTAAATTCATAATTTAAAATAATTCAAAATTAAATTCATAATTAAAATAATTCAAAATTAAATTCATAATTTAAAATAATTCAAAATTAAATTCATAATTAAAATAATTTAAAATTAAATTCATAATTAAAATTAATTCAAAATTAAATTCATAATTGAAATCAATTCATAATTAAAATCAATTCATAATTAAATTAATAATTTAAATTCGTAATTAAATTATTTTTTCAAATTAATTATCTTAAATTATTTTTTCAAATTAATTAACTTAAATTATTTTTTTCAAAAATTAATTAACTTAAAATTATTTTTCAAAAATTAATTAACTTAAATTATTTTCAAAACTTAATTAACGTAAAATTATTTTCCAAAAATTAATTAACTTAAATTATTTTTTAAAAAAATAATTAAATTAAAATTATTTTTCAAAAATTAATTAACTTAAAATTATTTTTCAAAACTAATTAACTTAAATTATTTTTCAAAAATTAATTAACTTAAATTATTTTTCAAAATTAATTAACTTAAATTATTTTTTCAAATTAATTAACTTAAATTATTTTTTAAATTAATTAACTTAAATTATTTTTTCAAACTAATTAACTTAAATATTTTTCAAATTAATTAACTTAAATTATTTTTCAAATTAATTAACTTAAATTATTTTTTAAATTAATTAACTTAAATTATTTTTTCAAATTAATTAACATAAATATTTTTTCAAATTAATTAACTTAAATTATTTTTCAAATTAATTAACTTAAATTATTTTTTCTAACTAATTAACTTAAATTATTTTTCAAATTAATTAACTTAAATTATTTTTTTCAAACTAATTAACTTAAAGTATTTTTTTCGAATTAATTAACGTAATTTTTTTTTTAAAATTAATTAACTTAAATTATTCTTCAAATTAATTAACTTAAAACTAATTAATATTATTTTTCAAAACCAATCAAATGAAAATTAGTTTTTTTAAAAAAAATTTAACTAATAAAATAGAATAAAATATAAACGCAGGGGACACGTAGGCCCCCAGCGGAGGCGCCTCCCACAAGAGGGAGGCGCCCTTATTCACGGTGGGAATTTTCCCGCCACCTTAACCAAAGGCACCTCGGATGATCTCCGAGGCGCCTCTAACTTCCCCTTAGAGGCGCCTTAAGCACCTCATAAGGCGCCTCCAACACGAGATATCAGAAACGAACAGAAACTTCTCTGTTCGTTCTGTCTCGCAGCGTTTACCTCTCCATTTTCGTGCGATTTCCTCCCTTAAGGCGTCTTCAATCCCTTCTGATCCGGCAGTAAAAATCCGGAACCCCATAAGAAGGAGTCAACGCTGAGGGGAGGTCAAAGGGTCCAGTGGCTTGCCGGAAAAGGATGAGCCGACCGGACTCGGAAGAAAGAGAAATCTGATAGTAAAAGGCACCCTGGTAGGGACCAGGGTTCCGACGCTCAAATGAAGCAGTGCATAATGACTGAGCGGAAGGATGTGCCGCCCGGCCGGCGCAAAGAATTAAGGTCGTCCGGACGACGTTCTTCGCCCGCCCGGCAGGCCGGGCGTCCCGGTCAGGCGGTGGGTAAAAGACGGGGACATCTTCTGACAGCCGTCAAGTCGTATGGCTATGCCATACTTCTAGTCTGACAACGGGGGGTCCTGCTGTCCCATCGAAGAACATGCTCGGACTGTAGCAGTATGGTGTCAGGTAAGCTCTCTGACAAGTGCATACCGGGGTATGGGTTGCTGACACGCATGCACCTCGGTGGGCGTGCATTAGTTCCTTCTCCGTCCTATATAAAGAGGCTATTGCTTCGCCAAAGGTACGTATGATACAAGCTTGGCAGCTACTTTTTCCACCATTTACCTGACTTGAGCGTCGGAGGGTCGTCGCCGGGATCCCCTTCCCGGCTAGACTCTTGTGCAGGATCGCCGGAGCTTCGTTCGACCAGCCGGAGATTCACTCCATCGACTAGGAGCGTGCCACGTGCCCAGCGTCCTTTGGTTCAACGATTCGGACAGGATCAAATTGGCGCCGTCTGTGGGAACGCACCTGCATCCGAACAAGAACGATGGACGAGGCTGGACGACAACACACGGTGGCGCTTTCGACGGAAGAACTCGAAGCTCTAGTCGAGATAAGGGCCGCCAAACTTATGGAACAAAAACAGAAAGCAGCGGCCGAACGGCCGGAGCAACAAGCAACATCTGCGTCGGGCGGCCGAGCGGAAGCACCTCCAGCCACCGTCGCATTTCACCGGGCCTTATTTCGAGATAGAGGCTCTTCTTCAGACGAAATGCCAAGGCGGGATGACAGAAAAGGGAAAGCTCCCCGGGCGGACTCATCTCCCGAGCGGATCAATCGCCAATTCTCGGAGGCTATTCTACGAGACCCTCTACCCAAGCACTACGTGCCTCCGACGATCGGCGAGTACAACGGAACAACGGACCCGGATGATCATCTGGGTAAGTTTGATAACACAGCTACACTCCATCAATATACAGATGGAGTAAAGTGTCGCGTCTTCCTTACAACTCTCTCGGGATCGGCTCAACGGTGGTTTCGGAGGTTGCCGGACGGATCCATCGCTAGCTTTAAGGACTTCCGAACGGCCTTCCTCCACCACTTCGCTAGCAGTCGGCGTTATCAGAAGACAAGTGTCAGCTTATTTGCCATCAAGCAAGAGTCGAGAGAATCGCTTCGAGCTTACATCCAGCGATTCAACCAAGTGGCGATGGATATCCCAACGGCCACATCAGAGACGATGATGAATGCCTTCACTCAGGGCCTTGTGGATGGGGACTTCTTCCGATCGCTAATCCGAAAGCCGCCCCGAGATTATGATCATATGTTACATCGGGCCAACGAATACATAAACGTGGAAGAAGCGCAAGCCGCCCGGAAAAAGGAAACTCCTACCGAGCGGGCACTTATTCATGCCGAGCGGAAACAGCACGCCGCTCAGCAGCCGCCCAAAGGACCGAGGGCCGAAGCAATTCGATCCCTCCACGCCAGATCGCACGTACAAGAAGTGGCTGCCGCTCGGCCCAAACCAAAGAAGAGGTGGACCCCTATGTTCTGCTCCTTCCACCAGACGGATACGCACAACACGAGGGATTGTCGAAGTCTTCCCTTCGTGGCTAATCCCGTTCCCAGGAAAGCCGAACGACGGTCTCCTCCCATCGACAGGAGACAAAGGACCCATGAAGCTGACCGGACCCGCACCGAGAGGCAACATCACCAGACGCCCGATCGACACCGATCCCCAAGACAGGAGAATCGCCGGGCGTCTAGAGAACGGTCCCGACCGTCCACTCGGGAGGAGGAAAACAGAAGCAATACTTCCCGGGGCGAGATCAACGTTATTGCTGGTGGCCCGACCGGAGGAGACTCCAACCGAGCCAGAAAGGCGGGCGTCCGGCAGCTCCAGATCCACGCGGTCGGTTGCAGCCAGGAGCGGGCGAGTGGACCGGAAATCACTTTTGGACCCGGGGACTTAGAAGGAGTTGACGTGCCCCACGACGACGCTCTGCTCATTAAAGCGGTAATAGCAAATTACACTATTCACCGCATATTCGTTGACACAGGGAGCTCGGTCAACATCATATTCAAGAAGGCGTTCGATCAGCTACAAATTGATCGAGCCGAGCTGCTACCCATGACAACCCCGCTCTATGGATTTACGGGCAACGAGGTCCAGCCGGTTGGACAGATCCGGCTGGCTACTTCGCTGGGAGAGGAGCCGCTCAGGAGGACCAGGACCATAAATTTCGTGGTGGTCGACTCCCCCTCATCCTACAACGTCATTTTGGGACGACCGGCGCTCAGCGAATTCCGAGCGGTCGTCTCAACCTTCCATCAGAAGATCAAGTTCCCCGTGGAGGACAAAGTGGGAGAAGTACGAGGAGACCAGCTAGCAGCTCGGCGATGTTACATCGAAATGGTCAGAGCAGAAGCTAATTCCGCTCGGAAGGCGCCCCGAATCGAGGTACATGCCATAACTGAGAAACCTCCTGCTTTAATTTATGATGAAAAGGAGGAGGTTCAGATCCATCCGACCCGATCGGAGGCCACGACTTTTATCGCCTCTGATCTGGAGAAGGAGCAGAAGGAGGAACTGATCCAATGCCTCCAACGAAATCATGATGTCTTCGTCTGGTCGACACATGAGTTGCCCGGAATTTCGCCGAACCTAGCGCAGCATGAGTTGCATGTCCGGCCGGATGCTCGGCCAGTGAAGTAGAGAAAAAGGGATTTCAGTGCCGAGCAGAATGCCGTCATCCGGGCGGAAGTAGAGAAACTTCTGGAGGCCGGCCACATACGCGAGGTGCAGTTCCCAAGCTGGCTAGCCAACGTAGTATTGGTCTCCAAGCCGGGCGGCAAGTGGAGAGTCTGCATCGACTTTTGGGACTTAAACAAAGCATGCCCCAAAGATTTTTATCCCCTGCCCAGGATTGATCAGTTGGTGGACTCTACGGCCGGCTGCGAATTAATTTGCATGCTTGACGCCTATCAAGGATATCATCAGGAAGATCAAGAAAAAGTAAGCTTCGTAACGGCCGACGGCACATATTGCTATAATGTGATGCCGTTCGGATTGAAGAATGTCGGGGCCACCTATCAACGCTTGATGAACAAGGTGTTCAAGGAGCAGATTGGGTGTAATCTGGAAGTCTATGTGGACGACATTCTTATCAAATCCGTCTGAGCGGCCGATCTTTTCAAGGACATGGAAGAAACCTTCCGAACGCTGCGCAAATATGGAGTCAAGCTAAATCCCCAGAAATGCCTGTTCGGAGCAAAAGGAGGGCGTTTCTTGGGGTACATAGTGACCGAACGGGGAATCAAAGCAAATCCTAGTAAGGTGAAAGCTCTGCAAGACATGCCGCCCCCAAGAAATACAAGAGAAGTGCAGAGGTTGACCGGTCGGATAATTGCTTTGTCCAGATTCATCTCCAAAACCGTCGACCGGAGCCTTCCATTCTTCAAGATCCTGCGCAAGGCTACTAAGTTCCAATGGGACGAAGAATGTGACCGAGCGTTCGGAGAATTGAAGACATATCTTAATTCTCTGCCAGTGCTAGCCAAGCCGATCGGGGGTGAGTCACTTTATATTTATTTGTCGTCAACTGAGCATGCTGTAGGCTCAGCACTTGTGAGGGCAAGCGGTGAAGAGCAGCCGGTGTATTTTCTAAGCCACATTTTAAAAGATGCTGAATCTCGTTACACCGGGCTCGAGAAGTTGGCCTTTGCTTTAGTTCTAGCCGCTCAGCGCCTTCGACCGTATTTCTTGGCTCACACCATCATTGTCCGGACGAACAGTCCACTCGGAAGAGTACTGTTGAATCCAGAAGCGTCCGGACGGCTTATCAAGTGGACGACAGAAT
Source organism: Zingiber officinale (assembly GCF_018446385.1). Lineage (NCBI taxonomy): Eukaryota > Viridiplantae > Streptophyta > Magnoliopsida > Zingiberales > Zingiberaceae > Zingiber > Zingiber officinale. The sequence continues at coordinate 36,604,164 of NC_056007.1, read as the reverse complement.
TAAGTGAATTTGACATCCAATATCAGCCCCGCTCGGCGATCAAAGTCCAATCCTTGGCTGATTTTGTGACCGAAGTGCAAAGGCCAGAGCCGGAAGCTATGTGGAGAATATATGTGGATGGATCCTCCACTCGGCTCGGAAGTGGGATCGGAATATTACTACTCTCACCTCAGGAAGAAAAGATGCACCTATCCGTCCGGCTAGATTACAAAGCTACTAATAATGAAGCAGAGTATGAGGCCCTTATAGCCGGATTGCAGGCAGCACGGCATGTGGGAGCCGGTCGGGTGACACTTTATTCGGATTCACAGTTGGCCGCTCAGCAACTTTCTGGCACCTTTGAAATCAACTGCGTTCGGCTTAAACTCTACGCTGAGGCCTTTGAAAAACTCAAAGCTACTTTCCGAGAGGTGCTTATTCAGAAGATTCCCCGAACGGAGAACCAGGCGGCCGATGAGTTAGCCAAACTCGCAAGCTCAATAACGCCGGTCGCCATTCAGCAACCAATTGAAAAAATACTGCTGGTGGCGCATGTCGACCGGATGCAAGGCCTCACGTTTCCAAGTGACTGGAGGACGCCTATTATAGAATTCCTCCGTTCGGGCACCACACCATCCGATGAATATGCAGCCCGGCTCCTCAGAAGAAGAGCCGGTCGGTTTACACTCATCGGAGATCAGCTTTACAAGAAAGCTTTCTCGCGCCCTTTGCTGAAATGTGTAAGCTCGGAGGACTCAGCTTACATCCTCCAGGAAGTACATCAAGGATCATGCGGGGGTCATCCGGGCGGGCGCTCGTTGGCCAAGAAGATCCTCTTGGCCGGATACTTTTGGCCAACTTTACAAACAGATGCCGCTCGGACAGTATCTACCTGCCTTTCATGCCAGAAGTATCACAACTTCTCCCACCGACCGGCTGAAGAAATGAAGGCGTCAAGCGTTTCATGCCCGTTCGACCAATGGGGAATGGATATTGTCGGTCCATTTCCGATGGCGGCCGGGCAGAGGAAATTCTTACTAGTGGCGGTAGACTACTTCTCCAAGTGGGTGGAGGCCGAGCCGCTAGCAAAGATCACTGAACAAATGGTTAAAAAATTCATCTGGCAACACATCATTTGTCGGTTCGGCATCCCTCGCCGACTAGTGTCCGACAACGGGCGGCAGTTCACAGGGAAGATGTTAGAGGATTGGTGCAAGAGCTACGGCATTGAGCAACATTTCACATCCGTGGCCTATCCTCAGAGCAACGGTCAAGCTGAAGTGGCCAACCGGGAAATTCTCCGTATTCTGCGCGCTCGGCTCGATCATTTGGAGGAAGTTGGCCGGATGAAGTGCCGGGCGTCTTGTGGGCCATCCGAACGACGCCAAAAGAAGGGATAGGAGTCACACCGTTCCATTTGGTATATGGAGGTGAGGCCGTCATTCGGTTGAAGTCGTCGAGTCCGCCGGATCGAGCTACGATGATGACAGCGAAAGGAGGAACATGGGTGGATTTGGTAGAAGAGGAGAGGGCAAAGGCGTCCGTTCGGCTGATGGCATCAGCGGATGAAGCAAAACTACAACCGCGTCATTCCCGGATCATTCGGTCGGCGATCTTGTGCGGAAGAAAGTCAAGCCCGGCGTTGGCAAGCTTGAGCTCCGTGGGCGGTCCTTCAAAATCATCGAAAAGCTCACGCCGGCCAGTATTATTTGGAAGACGAGGACGGTCGGCTAGATAGACCGTGGGCGCGAACCATCTCCACCTAAGGCGGGGTGAAAGGTGTATCACTGTAAATCACCCTGTGTACTTTTTTTCGACTGAATACTGGAAATGCGGAAATGAAGAATCAAGAGAACAGATATAGGGCATTGTCAACAAGAATCGAAGGCCCCGTCCCGTTCGGACGGAGGTAAATTATCCGAGCCAAAATGCTCGACGAAGCAGACCCTGAGCCGTTCGGCCAGGAGTACGTTCTCCACGCTGGGTGAAAGAGGCATATGGATTATCCGAGCTGTGTGCCCGAATAGCGAAGGCCCCTTGAACCGATCGGCCAGGAGGGGCATGCATTTAGATGCGCAAGCAAAATGACCCGTGCCGTTCAGCCGGGCATAAAACCTGTTCAAGCACGAGATAAGTTGTGAAGGCCAAGGTCGCTCGACCTGGTAAGGAGTTAGCCTGGAAGTCCGTCTAGCCCAGACGTTAAACCGTAGAGCCGCGCCGACCGGCTATAAATATTCGCGCCGTCGAGCTCCGACGTTAAATATCGAGAGACGAGTCGGCGTCTATAAATAATCCGAGCGGACGAATCGACGAGCCCCGTCGTTAAAAATCAAGAGCCGCGCCGACCGGCTATAAATATCCGCGCCGTCGAGCTCCGACGTTAAATATCGAGAGCAGAGCCGTCGATAAATAATCCGGCGGACGAATCGACGAGCCCGTCGTTAAAATCGAGCCGCCGACCGCTATAAATATCCGCGCCGTCGAGCTCCGTTAAATATCGAGACGAGCCGGCGTCTATAAATAATCCGAGCGGAAGATCGGCGAGCCCGTCGTTAAAGATCGAGAGCCGCGACCGGCTATAAATATCCGCGCCGACGCGACGTTAAATATCGAGACGAGCCGACGTCTATAAATAATCCGAGCGGAAGATCGACGAGCCCGTCGTTAAAGATCGAGCCGCGCCGACCGGCTATAAATATCCGCGTCGAGCTCGTTAAATATTGAGAGACGAGCCGACGCCTATAAATAATCCGTCCGGACGAATCGACGAGCCCCGTCGTTAAAAATCGAGAGCCGCGCCGACCGGCTATAAATATCCGCGCCGTCGAGCTCCGACGTTAAATATCGAGAGACGAGCCGGCGTCTATAAACGCCCGAGCGAAAGGCCGACGAGCCCCGTCGTTAAAAATCGAGAGCCGCGCCGACCGGCTATAAATATCCGCGCCGTCGAGCTCCGACGTTAAATATCGAGAGACGAGCCGACGTCTATAAATGCCTGAGCGGAAGGCCTTGCGAAAATCCAGCAAAAACCCCTGAGGTGAGGCGCGAAGCAAAAGATGGTTAATCGGAATTAAAAATGCGAGCAACTGAACGAGCGATGTCCGTGCGCCGAATGGCTACTCAGTTGCATTATGAAATACATTGAAGACAATTCGCTTGTCTGGTATAGCAAGGTGCCGAGCGGGAGAGTTTTAAAGAACACTTAGTCGCGATGGGGGAAAAAATGCTTGGCCAACATAAAAGATGAGAGGAACAGAAGATTATCTATTATGCAAGCCAAAAAGGTCATTACAGCGATAAGTAGGGCCGAACGGCGGGAATACAAAGAAGTTTATAAAAGCTCTCCTCACACGTCAAAATCAAAAAGAGCGTCGGGGATGGTGTCCATCACACCCGCTAGATCCTCGGGGGGGATGGACAGATCGGCAGGCAGGTGACCTTTGGTCTTCAGATAGCCCACCGCCGCCTTGATTGCCTCCTCGAACGTGAGGGATATCTTGTCGGTAAACTTCTCTCCGAAGTCTTCCGAGCGGAGGAACGCCTTCCTCACTTCGTCCGAGCGGGCCGACTCCCCCTCTTGATATTCTTTGAGCGCGGCATGGGCAGCGTCGCTAGCAGCTTGGAGATCCTTCAAGTCTCCATCGAATCTTTGGAGATCAGCCGAGCGGCTCTCCTTCTCGGTGGCCAGCAGAGCATCCAGGTCCTTGATGCGTTGCTCCAGCCCCCGGATCTCCACCTTCATGTGGTCCATATCGTTGATGGCTTGTTGCTTCCGAGTGGTCGCCGTCTTGATCTCCTTGTCTCGTTGTTTAATCATCGTTTCAAGCCGAACGACCTTGCGCGCCAAATCATTAGCTCGTTTCCGTTCGGCTCTCAACGATTTTTTGGCTTTCTCTAGGGCGGTCGTTGACTGGTTTTTTGTTGCTTCAGTTCCTCCTCCAGTTCAGCCAACCGATCGCTAATGGCGATCTGCTCCACCAGTTCTAGCAAACGTGAGCAGGTTAAAAACTTCAAATAGGAGAGAGAAGAGGGGGGGAGGTATACCCCGTTGCTGTCGCCGAGCTGCCCGGGAGTCAACTTGGCTATCCGACTCCGAGCATCTATCCAAGCTTGTGCGAGAGGGCGTCGGGTGATCATCCGCTCAGAAACACCGGCGATCAGCAGAAGCCATGTACGCCTCGAAGGGAGGCGCAAACGGTTTGAGTAAATTGGCGCTCGCCGCCGCTCCGAGACGGCCCACCAAGAAGGAGGGTAGCTCGCCTAAACGCCTGATCGTCGTCGAGTCCTTGAAGGGCTGGACGACGGCACCTCCAAGAGGGGTCAGGGTACTCTCGAGGGAAACTGTTCCGGACAGCACCGGCGCATCTGCACCCCGCTCAGGTTGAGGCTCATCAAGTGTAGAGGCAGGTGCGGATTCCGGTCGCCTCCGTTTCCGAGTGCCTAGCGGCACATCATCGGCCGAACGGCCCTCCACTTCAGCTTCGGTCGTAGGTTCTATATTGCCCGTGGCCTCATCATGAGGGGCAGGGGCGTCCGAGGCTTCAGGGACCGTTGGCGTCCCCTCACCTTCTTCGCCGGCCGGATCAGCCGAAGCAAGGCCCCGTTCGGCTGCCTCCTTGCTCGTCACCGCCTCAATCCGAGCGGCCTTCAATTTGACTTTCTCGGTAGCTCTGGCACGCCACATGACCTTAGCTGCAGAAGCAGAAAATAAATCAGTTAGAACAAAATAAAGGGGAAGATACGGGAGTTTACTCATGCTACAAGGCAGATCGGCTGGAGTAGAAGACAAGCCGAATATATGCATTACTCCCGGGAGGAGCATCTTGTCAATATGATAGCGCTGACCGACTAGCTGTTTGGCTGCATGGAGAAAGTCCGCGTCGCCTCTAAACTTGCCGAGCTCCGGTTGCGCGGGCATAGCCGTCTGCCACTTGGTGCGGAAAGTGGGCCGCTCGGGAAAGCGTATATAGAAAAAATGCTCCTTCCAATGTTTGTTGGAGTTCGGCATATTATCGAAAGGACGAAGCCTATCCTAGACTGGAAAACAAAGGTGCCCCACTCGGCTTGCTTGGGATAGTAGAAGTAGTGGAAGATTTTTGGGGTTAAGGGAATGCCGTTCAGTTTGAACAAAACTACCACTCCGCTCAGCAACCTAATAGAGTTGGGAACTACCTGGCCGAGCGGAATGCGGAAATAGTTGCAAACTTCTAAGAAAAACTTGTGAGGTGGAAAACGTAGTCCGGCCAGGAATTGGTCCCGGAAGAAAACAACAGTGCCGGGCGGAGGATCGTGAGGCCGATCGGAAGGTGTGGCTAACACTATTTGGTGGTCGATCGGTAGGTCATATGCTCGAGTGAGGCGCAAGGCGTCTTCCTCGTCGAACCGACTTTCCATGTTCGAGTACCAAAGACCCGGAGTACCGCCGGTTGACTGCGAGGTACTGGTCATGATCGAAAGGCCAGAATGCGGGATAGAAGAGGAGGGTTCAAGCAATGGAGGAAAACCGACTGAAAAGGATGATTAACAGAAAGAAGAATGCGTCTGGAGCGAGAAAAAGGGTCTTACAAGCGAGGGAGATGATCGGAAGAAGCCGTGTGATCGTCGGAAAGCCTGAGCACAAGGTCGCCGGCGAAAGGAGGAACGACAGGAGTCTGGAAACGAAGAAGACGAAATGCGGCGGAAACGGAGTCAAGGGCCTTATATCGCCGCCCGGGAGCGATCTCCACCGTCCGATCCAGGTCGTCGCTATCGAGGTTGTCATCTGATCGTCCGTTTCAAACGGCGGCTGTCCCATCGGAAGTGATGCAACCGCCATACTCTGACAAATACACGATCGCCACGTGTCAGCTGGTTACTAGCCACATTTAATGAGCTCCCCTTACCGTGCGCAGAGCACGTGACGGGTAGTGTGGGAGAACAACGGACGTCGATTCCAAGAAAATACAAGGCATGGACAAAGTGTCGCCGAACGGACAGATATCGCCGCACGGATAAGCATCCTTATGCCTGGCTGAGCGGCCTAATGCAATGATCATTGTTCGGGCAGATCGGCAGTCCAGTCAGTCGGACTTTGCCTCCTTCGACTAGACTCGAGAGGAAGGCAAGTGATCCGGCGGTAAAAATCCGGAACCCCATAAGAAGGAGTCAACGCTGAGGGGAGGTTAAAGGGTCCAATGGCTCGCCGGAAAAGGACGAGCCGACCGGACTCGGAAGAAAGGGAAATCTGATAGTAAAAGGCACCCTGGTAGGGACCAGGGTTCCGACGCTCAAATGAAGCAGTGCATAATGACTGAGCGGAAGGATGTGCCGCCCGGCCGTCGCAAGCCCGGCAGGCCGGGCGTCCCGGTTAGGCGGTGGGTAAAAGACGGGGACATCTTCTGACATTCGTCAAGTCGTATGGCTATGCCATACTTCTAGTCTGACAACGGGGGGTCCTGCTGTCCCATCGAAGAACATGCTCGGACTGTAGCAGTATGGTGTCAGGTAAGCTCTCTGACAAGTGCATACCGGGGTATGGGTTGCTGACACGCATGCACCTCGGTGGGCGTGCATTAGTTCCTTCTCCGTCCTATATAAAGAGGCTATTGCTTCGCCAAAGGTACGTATGATACAAGCTTGGCAGCCACTTTTTCCACCACTTACCTGACTTGAGCGTCGGAGGGTCGTCGCCGGGAACCCCTTCCCGGCTAGACTCTTGTGCAGGATCGCCGGAGCTTCGTTCGACCAGCCGGAGATTCACTCCATCGACTAGGAGCGTGCCACGTGCCCAGCGTCCTTTGGTTCAACGATTCGGACAGGATCACCTTCCAACACCTCCATCCCGCTACAATGCCTCCTAGGTATATTTTTCACCTTCCTATTGTCCTTATTTGTAGTCACTATGCATTTTTTTATATATTCTCAAAAATAGGAAGCGTTGCATTGTGGATCCCACACCGGCTAGGGCCCCTTCCACGGACCCTAGATTCCCCTCGGAGCAACATAGGATAGATTTTGCTAGGTTCACCTTTGAGTCCATTAAACCTAGATATATTGGTAGGAAATATTTTGCCCAATTTTGTCTCCCCGCAGTCCAGATGATAGACCACTACCATCTAGCTAAACTGGTTGACTGCACCACTACAGTGAATCAAGACATGTGTGCCCAGTTCTATCACAACCTTGAAAAGGTTGATGATAACACCTATTCCACCAGAGTTGGTGGCACTGACCTTCAGTTTACCCCCTCCCTGCTTCGCACTAGCTTAGAGCTTAGGGAGTCTCAGTGTACATTTTTGTGTTACCTGAGTAGGGAGCTACCTTTCGGTGATCCCTATTCCCACATTACCTTAGATGACATCTACATGCATTTTTTTTGGGAGGAGAGACCCTTTGACCTGACTGAGTTCAGGTCTACTCTTCTTCGAGTTCAGGACTATGTTATGTATAGAGTCCTGACAGCATGCATCCTACCCATCACATCTCGAGACGTCTCGAAGATGCGATCATCTCACTCCTTCTTTTTGTACGCTCTTAGCCAACGCCTAGATATAGACATTGCGCTGCATATGTTTCATAACATTATTCATGCATCTAGTACAGTCACGACTGGAGTGATCTATATGCCCTACTGCCATATCCTTACCCAGATTTTCTCCTCCTCTAGGATAGACACTACCAGAGGGACACTCATACCACTTACTATATATGATGAGTTAGGTCAGCGTAGTCTTAGATTAGTGGGTGCAGAGGTCACTGCCGAGGGGATTCTGGCCTGGAAGGGCCGGCCACCGCCAGTAGCTGATCTTGGTGCTCCAGAGGCCGAGGACGTACCAGGTGAGGGTGAGGAGTGGCCCGACTTCCTGGCAGAGGAGTTTTTCGTAGATCCTTCCACCTCTGCCGGACCCTCCACATCAGCCAGGCCTTCGACTTCGGCTCCTCCCTCCGTCGAGGATAGACTTACTCGGCTCGAGATCCAGTCCATTCAGACGCGAAGGGCTGTGCTAGACAGCCATCGCTTCCTCCGATCTCTCCGATTCGAGATAGCTGCAGGGTTCGCGTCTCTCCGAGGTGAGATACGGCGCCAGGGACAGCCTCAGCCGACACCCGAGCAGCCTCTTGCACCACCTCCAGCTGACGACCCTCCAGCTGATGATCCCGCTCCTGATGATCCTACCTTTTGAGACTATTACTTGATGTATTTTGGACAGACACCTATTTGTCTTCTCAGACTATATTAGTATTTGGTTGACTTCTACTTACTCATGTTTATTAGTTTTTAGTTGTTTACTGAAATAGGAATGTGTTGGGTAGAATAGTTTTTTTTCTAATCAGTTTCCTAAAATTTTTTTTCCTTATCTTTTAAATTCTAGGAAAATATTGGTTTTAAAATTCCAACTTTACTAGATTTTCAAAATATGGATTTAGCCTAGGCTCTACTTTAGAAATCATGCTCCCCTAGAATTCAGCCAGAGCATCTCACAAACACCTAGGCTTACCTTGCTTGTGTTTGAAAAACATAGAACAGTGTGAGATGCATAGGGTACAGCCTGGACTCATGAATGCTTATATCTGTGCATCAATATGAGTATGGGCATTAAACACCTAGTTAATAGTAATCAAGTCAAGTCTGCCAGCGCTAGTCAAATCTAATTGGATCTATAGACTTAACTTGACTAACCAAGTGAAAGCTGTTGCCCTTTAGGTAATCAGCTAGTAGCTAACTGGTTAGACATGTGGCCGCGAACCCAAGTGCTTGAGTTTTTAATTTTTTTTAGGCATGCACATTAAGGTTCTGATACCTCACTTAAAAAGAAATTAACAAACTTACAATTAGTCTAACTGAGCTCATGCTTGGACACTAAGGATTTAAGCTCCCCCCTTTCCATCAAAATTCTTAAATTGATTCTTCGTCTAAAATAAAAATTCTTACAAATTAACTAAGTTTTCAAAACTTTAACTTTATTAAGCTTTCAAAACTCTGAAACGTTTTTTTTTTATTACTAAAGCTTAGTATCTAAGACTTTCTAATTTCTTCTAAACACACTATTTTGACAAATTAACTAAGTATTTTCTAACAGATTCACAAAATTTAGCTAAAAACAAAAGTTAAAAAAAAAAAAGGGTCAACTAAGGTTCAAAACTGGCTTAAAGCTATATTTCAAAATCAACCTTTTACTTAGCCTTTTAAACTCAGTTGAAAGAACTCTTTAGCTAAGAATGTTGATTACCAAAATATTGTTTTAAAGCCTAAAGTTTTAAAAATTTGCTAAAAGTTGCAATGCTACAAAAGAAATTTTTTTTTGCAAAACTAATTTTGAGCTCAATCTATTTTTAGCAAATTGATATTTTTTTTACTTAGTCTTTTCCCTTTCCTTGTGAAAAGTTAAAATTTTCTTTCAAAAATGTTCATTCTTTTTTATAAATGGCAAAGGGGGAGAGTAGAAAAAAGAAATTCAAAAATTTAAAATGCCATTATTAAGGGGGAGCCTGACAAAGCATACTTGCTTAAATTTTATACATCTATTTTACTTACCTTTGAATTTCAGTTGCCATAATCAAAAAGGGGGAGATTGTTGGTGCAGGAAGCATCCGACGATCGACTGTTATTTTGATAATGGCAAAGAAATTCAAAGTTAAGTTGCTTTGTAATCTAACATACTTAATTGAGTGTTTCAGACAAGTCCTAGCTGTGGTTAGGCAGGGAGAAAACCCTAGGGGTTGGTAACCCTAGGTCATAGGGGGTGGTAACCCTATGCGGAAAGTCTTGGCGGGTCGTGAGCTTTAGGCAAAAGTCCTAGGGGGGGTAACCCTAGGTGGAAAGTCCTGGTGTCGTGAACCAGGTGAAAGATTAGACCAGCCGGGAAGCGGAAGTCCAGCAGAAAGTCCGGAAGCTCCGAACGCTGAGCAAAAGTCCAGTCGATCTGGAGGATCGCACTGGCAACAGGTAAATCTCCTGAGTGGAGTAGGTGAGGACGCGTTCCCCGTAGAGGGAATAGTAGGCGTCGGGTCGACCTAGGGTTTTCAGTTGGAAATCCGAAGTCAGACCCGGACAGTTCGATGACTGTCGACAATTTCATTTATCATATTATTTCTGTGCTAACTTGGTTTTGCAGAATGTGTTTTGTATTTGTGGACTAACATGTTTTACAGGGCCAAAATTCAGAACTCAGCCTCGGATGAACAGTGTCCGAGGCGCCTCCATGGGACTTGGAGGCGCCTCGGGTGCTAGCCAAAGACAGCTGTCCAGAAATGCTGGAGGCGCCTCAGAAGGGCTTGAAGGCGCCTTGGAGCTGGGGTTCATGGCGCCCTGGACTGGCCTGAAGGCGCCTTGAGGAGGATAAGCGCAGAAGGAGTTTGCACTGATCCGTGCGGCTGACTTGCTGAGTTTGAGGCGCCTCGGAGGGGTTTCAAGGCGCCTTGAGCACTGTTTATAAGGGGACTTCGAACAGCAGCTCCATACAACTTTGCACAAGCAATCTTTTTGCAACATGCTGCTAACGAGACGTTCCGATAAAGCCTCAACTTGACACCAACAACCCATAGCTTCAGATTTAGTCTTTTGTTGTCAGTATAATTTTTATTATTACTACTTTGAATTGTACTTGGTTTGTAATAGTCTTTACGAGATATAGTTGTTGCCCAACGTAAACGCTCAACGAGCGTGAGCCTTCGAGTATGAGTCGAGATAGGCTCCGAACGAAGTAACTTCTCGTGTCTTCTGTGTGTTTGTGCATTTTACTATTTTCGCTGCTTTATTACTCGCGATTTATGAATTCGAAAAGAGTGAAAGCCACGAGCGCTATTCACCCCCCCTCTAGCGTGTCTCGATCCAATAACTACGGTTCCCTACATAAGGAGTTGTATACTTTGGTATCGACAAACGTCACCCATAACAGGGTGAACCATAAAGTCGATCACTAGGTATGCAATAAGTTATGCGGAGGGATGTGAGTGATGTAGATGGGATCTATCCCTTCCATATGACGGAAGTGATATCTATGAGCCCCTTGATTAGTAGGACACAAGAATGCATGGTCATGCTTAAATAAGTTAATATGCGATATTGAGCTTATTTAATTGAGTATGTCTATTTAGAGATCAAGAAACATAAAGATTGATAAGAGGATGACACGGTCTATGCCTCATTGATCAATCTAGATATCGAAGATAGAAGGATTGAGTCATACAAGATAATAGCCACGGAAAGATTAAGTCGGATCTCGACATTCTCGTCACTTGGGTAGCAATGATGCCTTGCTAGATGCCACTCATTGCTTTTATATTGAAATGTTGATTTGAATACATTGCCAATGTTACGAGAACCTATTGGGTCACACACAAAGAACAAGTCAATGGAGATGGATTCATATGATGAATCATTTGATTAAGTCTAATTCAAATTGGACTCATTGAGTAAGACTCAATTAAATCCAACTATTGGATTGAGTCCAATTCAAATTAGACTCATTGAATCAATTAGATTCATGATTAATGAGTTGGACTGATTATATGATTTCATGAATTATTTGATGATTAGTGAGTTAGACTCATTATATGATTTCATGAATTTGAATTCATGAAGAAAGTTGAGTGTACAACTTGAATTACTCATGAGTTAGACTCATTGGATGCATTGGATGAAGGGTGAACAATTTGAATTACTCATGCATTGGATGCATTGGATTCATTGGATGAAGAGTGAACCATTTAAATTGCTCATGTATAGGATGCATTGGATGAAGACAAATATTAATGTCAATCAAGGCAATTGACATTAAGGCATGAGGTAATTTCATGAATCTATAAAAGGGAGTTTTTGGATTTATTTTCATGATGAATTTTTGGTGTTCTTGCTCTTCTTCCTCCTCCTCTCTTCCACTTGCCGAAACTTCCAAGAAGGGTTGCTAGCACAACCTTTGGTTGTTTCATTCTCCACTTTATGAGTTTGTGAGACAAACGAGACTTGTTCGTGTGGATACCATAGAGGCGCGACCACTTGATCGCGCTAAGATCTGCATCTAAAGAAACATTGCTGTCGGGATTACGAAGGGCATGCAACAAAGGTATAACTTTCTCATTTAGAAAATTAGTACTTAGTATATGGTTTCCTTTTGCATAGATCTTCTGGAAAGGAACTAGAGGTTTTTCGCTGTGCTTTCACGTATTTAGCACCCTAGTTTCTTACAGTGGTATCAGAGCTACTTGTGAAGGCATATACTTGGTTAGAATTTCATATGTGATATAAAAATTGCATGACATGTTTATTATGATTTGTATGATTATGAGCAAGTTTCGGCCAAAAGATTTTTAGCGAAACCATCATGACGTTGTGGCTCATAATTAGTTGTTTAAATCATAGTAAATTTTGTCATAATAGATTGAGAATTTTATATAACATGGTGCATGGTTATGGCCCTTAAACTTTGATGTGATTGGATGTGTGTGTTGTAATTCATAATACGGCCTGCGTGTCGTGCCTCTCCTCTTTTATTCTAGTTGTAAATTTAGACTACACTCGAATGTAACTCAAGTTTTCTTTAGATTTTGTAATGTACAAATTAGAGAAGAATAAGTCTACTTGATGACTATGAGAAAGGGAGAAGGACAACAACACATGGCGACCAAGGAAGCACTTGGAGAAGATGCTTTTGCCTAGGTCGATTTTTCGATCTTCTCATTGGCTCGAGAGGATCATAGATAATGGGGCCATAACCATGTCATGATTTCTTTTATGTATATATGTGATGTATGCCATGATATGCTATGATTGTATGCGATGCATGTGTAGTTTAATCATGATTAGGTCTTTCAAATATGCCTACCAAAGTTTGGTACTCACTTCTAGCTCGATCAATTGTAGTCAGGTTTTGCCAAACCAAAGTGACTCGATTTATCTTTCTAAAGTGCGAAGGATAATTGTGATGTCCGACTACTAAAACTTTGGGTGTGACTTAACTAAGTTGAGAATAAAATTTCCTTTTAACTAAGAGGCTACGATAGGGACCGAGAGGGGAATTGGTTTTGGTCTCCCGATAAAATTAAGCATCCCGTGTTCGCCCCGAACACACAACTTAATTTTATCAATAATAATTCATTCCACTAGAGAACTATTATTGAACTACCGCACCAATCCCAAATTACATTTTTGGGCTCCTTCTTATTATGAGTGTGTTAGTCTCCCTGTGTTTAAGATGTCAAATGTCCACTAATTAAGTGAGTTACTGACAACTCATTTAATTAATATCTTAGTCCAAGAATAGTACCACTCAACCTTATCGTCATGTCGGACTAAGTCCACCTGCAGGGTTTAACATGACAATCCTTATGAGCTCTTCTTGGGGACATTATCAACCTAGATCACTAGGACACAGTTTCCTTCTATAATCAACAACACACACTATAAGTGATATCATTTCTCAACTTATCGGGCTTATTGATTTATCAAACTAAATCTCACCCATTGATAAATTAAAGAAATAAATATCAAATATATGTGCTTGTTATTATATTAAGATTAAGAGCACAAACTTTCATAATAACTGAGGTATTTGTTCCGTTATAAAGTCAGTATAAAAGGAACGATCTCTAATGGTCCTACTCAATACACTCTAAGTGTATTAGTGTAATTATATAGTTAAGATAAACTAATACCTAATTACACTATGACCTTCCAATGGTTTGTTCCTTTCCATTTTTGTCGTGAGCAATTGTTTATAATTTATAAGGTATTGATAACATTATCTTCTGTATGTGACACCACATACTATGTTATCTACAATATAAATTAATTGAACAACTACAAACAAATGTAGATAATTTGACCAAATGTGATTCTTTATTTAAAATAAATGTTTACAAAAGCTTAGACTTTCAGTATACACTCTAACAAGAGGTATATCTCATACGATGTAATTCAATTATACTAGTCTTGGGCGATTAGCCAAAGCTAACTCAAGATGTGTTATAATGTGGATTTCATAAGATGGGCAAATGAATAAATAGTCTTGTTCATACAATGATACAAGAGTTACATATGATGTAATTGGTAAATTTGCCTACCTAAATTATACTAAGTATTGGGTGATTAGCCAAAGCTAACTCAAGATGCGTTATAATACGGATCTTGTCCCACATAAATGTTATCACGATTGGATTTGGAGCTAGTAGTATGGGTAAAACCATATCCATGACTTGCTTCTACCAAAGCTTTACAATTTAGTGGGGGAATCATTTAATTAAAGGCTTAGTTAAATGATCAAAATATGATACTTATTTCTATATTTTATTATTGTAGATCACCATGTCATCAAATACGTCAAGTACTCTCTTTCTACGATCTGTCCTTGATAAGGACAAGCTCAATGGAGCTAACTTCTTAGACTGGTACAGAAACTTGAGAATAGTTCTCAAGCAAGAAAGAAAGTTGTACGTCCTAGAGCAGCCCATTCCTGAAGCACCCCCCACTACTACCACTAGAGCTGATAAGGATGCTTATAAGAAGCATCAAGATGATGCATTAGATGTATCATGCCTCATGCTCGCTACCATGAACTCTGAGCTTCAGAAGCAACATGAGAACATGGACGTTTATGATATGGTTGAACACCTTAGACAACTATATCAAGGACAAGCAAGGCATGAGAGATTTGAGATCTCTAAAGTTCTATTTCAATGCAGAATACAAGAAGGAAGTCCCGTAGGGCCTTATGTGCTCAAAATGATCGGGTATGTGGAGAACCTACAAAGACTGGGATTTCCACTAGGCCAAGAATTGGCCACTGACCTAATTTTGCAATCATTGCCCGAAAGCTATAGTCAATTTGTCATGAACTATAACATGAATGAAATTGACAAACCATTGCCTGAGATGTTGAGCATGTTGAGAACTACTAAACTCAACCTTAAGAAGGCAAAGCCTAGCACCATTTTAATGGTGCCAAAGGGCAAAGGCAAATGGAAGCCCAAAGGTAAGGGTAAGACCCAAGCCAAAGGCAAGGACAAAGCTCATGCATTGAAACCCAAAGGTGGGTTGGCTAAGAAAGGAACCTGCTTCCACTGTGATGAGACTAGATATTGGAAGAGGAACTGCAAATTATACCTAGAGGAAGTGAAAAGGAAGAGAAATGAAACTTCTACCTCAGATATGTATACATGTTATAGAAGTCAATCTATCTATTTCTTCTTCATGGATATTAAAATACCGAATGTGCATCTCACATTTGTACTAATGTGCAGGGCTTGAGAAATAGTAGAATATTGACAAAGGGCGAAGTTGACCTACGAGTAGGCAATGGCGCAAGAGTTGCTGCTATAGCTGTAGGAACATATTCTTTATCTTTACCCACTGGACTTGTTTTAGAACTTGAAGAGTGTTGTTATGTGTCTGTTGGTTGCTACTCGGAATACCGTCCTAGTTCCCCTGTACAAAAATTTGTACAAGCATAGAACTATCCTAGCTAACCATGTGCTCTACTAAAGTTAAATATGAATTGAAAACGATGCTTAACATTATTAATCCAAATTTCCCTTTAGAAGTTAAACTTGGATTAAGAACGAAACTTAACATTCTTACTCCAAGTTCAACCGATGTGATCTTCCTAAGTTAAACCATATTACAGAAGTTATCAAATATCTATTTCTAAGATCGGCGTCCAGGTTAAACATGGCGAGGTACTAGGCCTTCTTGGGTATGGGATCATCCACCATTTTTTAGAAAAAGCCTCACAGAGAAATTGGATATTTAACTTCTTATAGTAAACTAGGTTTAACTATAGAGACCTTAATAGAAACACATTATCGAAACATGAAATCAAAAAATAAAATCGATAACAAAAATGATAACTTAAAAACCGATAACCTCTTGTGTTTAGTTTTTCAAGATCTATACAAAAGATGAACTAGTTATGATGCGAAAACTAATAACTAGTTATACCTTTTATAGCTTATAGACCTCTTGATCTTCTATTGTATTCCTCTCCCTCTCTTGGACGTCGTGTGGGCGACGATCTTCAAAGATGAAATCCACTCAAGCCTTCTCTTCTTGCTTCCAAGTTTCAACCACCAAGAACCTTCAAGGATGATGAGTTTCAGCCACCAACCAATCTCCAAGGGATGCTAGGAAACAAAGCCTCCTTTCTCTTCTTCTTCTCCAAGCAAAGTTCGACCACCAAAATCTCTCCAAGAAGGTGATACCGCCGGCCAAAAAGAAGAAGAATAGGGGAAGAGGAAGGGTCGACCACAAGGAATAAGAGAGGAGGAATAAGAGATGTGTTGTTGGGTGAGGCACTCCCTCCTCCTCTTTTATATTCCTTGATCTTGGAAAATAAGAAAAGTTTTAAACATAATTTAAACTTCCTTATATTCCTTGTCAATGACTAAAAAGGAAAGTTTTACAACAAAAAAAATTAAAACTTCCTTTTCTTCTTGTCATGGCCGACCATATCTATTGCTTCAAACAAGGAAAGTTTAAACATAAAATTAAAACTTCCTTATTTGTTTCCAGTAAAAAATTTTAATTAAAAATTCCTTTCTTTAAATCCCTTGTTTGTTGTAAAAGGAAAATAATATAAATTAAAATATTTCTTTTAAAACATGTGGATGGTTGCAAAAAAGGAAAGTTTTATCAAAAATTAAAATCTTCCTTTTAACTACAAATAAAGAAAGATATCAAACATTTCTCTTAATCCTTTGTAGAAAGCTATAAAAGGAAAGATTTAAAATTTTAAAAAACTCTCTTTTAAAACCATAGCTTCCACATAAGGAAAGATTTAAAATTTGAAACCTCCTTTGAATCTTAATGTGGCTGACCACCCTTGCTTGGGCTCCAAGCTAAGGCCGACCACAACTTGGCTCCCTTCTTGGTTTGGTTTGGCCGGCCCTAGCTTGGGCTCCAAGCTAGGCTTGGCCGGCTACCAAGAGGTGGGTAAGAAGTTGGGTTTTGGTGGATATAAGACTTTATAAATAAGATGCTACAATAGGGACCTAGAAGAGGAATTGGTTTTGGTCTCCCAATGAGCTTGAGCTTTCTGTGTTCGCCCCGAACACCCAACTCGAGTTCATCAATAATAACTCATACCACTAAAGAGTTATTATTGCACTACCGTACCAATCCCATATTACAATATGAGCTCCTTCTTACTATGAGTATATTAGTCTCCCTGTGTTTAAGATATTGAATGTCCACTAATTAAATGAGTTACTGACAACTCACTTAATTAATATCTAGCTCCAAGAGTAGTACCACTCAACTTTATTGTCATGTCGAACTAAGTCCACCTACAGGGTTTACATGACAATCCTTATGAGCTCCTCAAGGGGACATCATCAACCTAGATTACTAGGACACAGTTTCATTCTATAATCAACAACATACCATATAAATAATATTATTTCCCAACTTATCGGGCCTATTGATTTATCAAACTAAATCGCACCCTTTGATAAATTAAAGAAATAAATATTAAGTATACGTGCTTGTTATTATATCATGCTTTAAGAGTACGTACTTCTATAATAACAGAGGTATTGTTCTTTTATATAGTCAGTATAAAAAGAAACTACCTCAATGTGTTAGAATGTATACTAAAAGTCTAGCTTTTGTAAACATTTACTTAGAAATAAGAATCACATTGGTCAAATGTCTACATGATTAGTGTAGTTGTTCAATTAATTTATATTGTAGATAACATGGTGTGTGGTGTCACACACCGAAGATCATGTTATTGGTTCTTTATAAATTATTAATAGTTGCTCACGACTAAGATGGAAAGGAACAAACCATCAGTAAAGTCGTAGTGTAATTAGGTATTAGTTTATCTTGACTAATAAATTACACTAGTACACTCTAAGTGTATTGAGTAGGACCATTTAAGGTAAGTTCTTTGTATACTGACTTAATAAAAGAATAAGACCTTAATTATTATGGAAGTGTGTGCTCTTAATCCTAATATAATAGCAAGCACATATATTTAGTATTTATTTCTTTGACTTATCAAAGGGTGAGATTTAGCTCGATAAATCAATAAGCCCGATAAGTTGGGAAATGATATTACTTATAGTGTGTGTTGTTGATTATAGAAGGAAACTGTGTCCTAGTAATCTAGATTGATAATGTCCCCAAGAGGAGCTCATAAGGATTATCATGTTAAACCCTGCAGGTGGACTTAATCCGACATGATGATGAGGTTGAGTGGTACTACTCTTGGACTAAGATATTAATTAAGTGAGTTGTCAATAACTCAATTAAATTAATGGACATTCGATATCTTAAACGCATGGAGACTAACACACTCATGATAAGAAGGAGCTCATAATATAATTTGGGATTGGTGCGGTAGTGCAATAATAACTCTCTAGTGGAATGAGTTATTATTGATGAAATTTAGTTGAGTGTTCGGGGCGAACACGGGAAGCTTAATTTCCTCGGGAGACCAAAACCAATTCCTCCTCTCGGTCTCTATCGTAGCCTCTTGTATATAGAGATTTATACCCACCGCATACCCACTCCTTACCCAACCCAAAGGGGCTGGCCAAGCAAGCTTGGAGACCAAGCTTGGACCGGCCAAGCAAAGGGTTGAGCCAAGATGGAGGGGCCGACCAATGCTTGGGGGCCAAGCATGATGTGGCCGGCCCTAATAAAATTAAAAGGATTTTATTTTAAAATATTTTCTTATGTGGATAACATGGTTTTATAAAAGAGAGTTTAAAAGTTAAATCTTTTCTTTTATAGTGTCTACAAAAGATTAAGAAAAGATTTGAAATCTTTCCTTATTTGTAGATTGAAAGAAGATTTTAATTTTGATAAAACTTTCTTTTTTTGTAACCATGTTCATGATTTAAAAAGAGAGTTTTAAAAAAATATCCTTTTATAAGTTTCTACAAAAGATTAAGAGAAGATTTGATATCTTTCCTTATTTGTAGATTGGAAGGAGATTTTAATTTTAGAGAAAACTTTCATTTTTGGAAATCATCCACATGTTTTAATAAGAGAAATTTTAATTTATAAAATTTCCTTTATAACCAACCATGAAGGCATAAATTATTAGAGAAATTTTAATTTTAAAATTTCCGGAAACAAATTAGGAAGTTTTAATTCTTGTTATTACTTTCCTTGTTTGGGATTAGAAGGTGGCCGGTCATGTTAAATAATGAAAAGGAAATTGTTTTTTAATTAAATAAATTTTCTTTTTCATGGCAAAGGAATTAAGGAAGTTTTTATTTAAATTTCCTTATTTGCCAAGACCAAGAATTATAAAAGAGGGGGTAGAGGTGCCTTCATGGGTAACGACTCTATTCTATTTTTCTTCCTCTCTTTTCGTCCTTGGTGGTGGCCGATGCTATTGGTTTTCCCTTCTTCCTTTTCTTTCTTCTTCATTGGTCAGACCTTATAATCTCATGGAGCTTGAAGGTGGCCGGATTCTAGCTTGGAGAAGAAGGAGAGAAAGGAAGCATCCCTTGGAGCTTGGTGGTGGTGGACGAACCATATCTATTCTTGGAGTACTTGTGGTGGCCGAATCTTGCAAGGAGAAGAAGGAGCTTTGGTGGTTCTCATCTCGGTAGATCGTTGCCCACACAACGTCCGGGATAAGAAGAGGAATACGGTAGAAGATCAAGAAGTCGTTGCATACAAAGGAAGCTATAACTAGTAATTATTTTCCGCATCATACTAGTTTTTCTTTTGTATGAATTCCAAACACAAGAGGCATTAGATTTTAGTTTTTCGAATTGTAATTCGAGTTTGTGTTTTTCTTGGTTTTTCAAATTTGTGATTCGATTGTTCTTTTTGGTTAAACCTAGAGTTATATAAGGAAATTAAATATTAGCTTTCCTTAAAAGGCTTTGTCTAGGCAGTGGTGGATGCTCTCATACCCAAGAAGGCCATGTACCTCGCCATGCAGTCCTGGAAGCCAATTTTGGAAATTAATATTTAATTGAATTTATAACATAGGTTGATTTGGATCAATAGTGTTAAGTTCCGCTTGCGATCCAAGTCTAAACCATTAAGAACAGATAAGTTAAATTTGGAATCAATAATGTTAAGTTCCGTTTGCGATTCCTAATTTAACTTCAAAAGAACACAATATGTTGTTTAGGAAAAGGTTCGACACTTGTACAAAATTTTTATACAGTGGAACCGGTACGATCCTCCTAGGACCAACCAACAATTGGTATCAGAGCTAGGGTTTGCCTCTGTGTGTTTGGTTTTCAAATAGATTATTCACATGTCATACATAATTTAGGCAGGATAATAGTAGGATGTGCTAATTTTGTGGTTGCAGGCTCCAACTATTATGGCATATAGATATTGTGTGTGATTGGACCCTTGGACATGTCAAGAGCATTTTATTGTGTGTGCATGATTGTAATATTAAATACAGCAGGAGCTATATTAGTTATTAGGATTTTACATTTTTGTTTCGATCTAGATTACATGTACATTCCTTTATGGAATATAGGATCAATATATGTAAAATTCTATTTTTGTCGCGAATCGTATCCTTGCGAAGCGTGGTGCTATTGGAGGACCAGAGGTGCAACGAAATAAGAAGCAAGATAGATGCGACAACTCGACCCGATGGCGGTGGCTAAAGATGGCAGTAGCCAGGGTTGGAACACACGAAGAACAGTGATGGAAGAAGTTATAATAGTTGGAAAATTAATTTTCATATTTATTGCTTTTATTTACTGTGATATGCATGTGATGTATGCTAGCATAGGTTAAAATTCCTCACTTTAAAAAACTAAGTGGGATGTAACGACCCAATTTTCTCTATATCAAGTTCTAAAAGTCCATAAAAATATTTGGAAATACTTTTAAAATATTCTAGAGATTTTTAGGAATTTTTAGAGTATTTTTATGTAATTTTTGGAGTCCGTTAAGTATTTTTACCGAGAGGAGAAAGTAAAAAAAAAGGTTATAGAAGCTAGATTTCTAACCCAGCTCCTCGGACCCAAGCAAAACCGGCCCAACCAGCTGAGCTACACGGTTTTGTTAACCTTATATGGTGAGAATTAAGTTTATAGCATAGTTAATGATTAGGGAATAAATTGGGAAAAAAAGTGCACGGCTGAGGGATTGAAGCCGAGACCCTTGCTTCGGTTAAAAGCCAATTGACCAGCTGTGCCAGCGGCTTTTGTTAATTAAGGAAAGAATGGATTATATTTAAGGTATAGTAATTAATAAAAATCTTAGTTATAAAAAGAGCTTTAAGTTTTTCCCGAACCCTAAAATTTTCTCACCCGAACCTCTCCTCCTCTCTCGCGAACGGCGGCGGCGACTTCGCTGTTCGGGTGAAAAGGGCGACGGAGCTAGGCTTTTTTCGGCCGGTCTTCACCCGTGTGTGACCACCATCGTCGAGGAGAGCTTGTGAGCACGAAGAAGAGCCGAAATTCAAGCTATCCGAAACCCTAGCAGCATTAGAAGCTCCTCCTTTTCGGTTGTAAGTCCAAGAACAGCGAGGTGAGTTGCTTCTCACCTGCAGTAGTAGTTCCGCGAGTCTTGATTTGCGAATGAGCTCTGATTTGGTATTTCTGTGCCTTCCTGTTGTTCGGCTGGTTTCCTTTTGGTTCTTGCGATTTTGGTGTTGCTGCTGTGGGTTTCAAAGAAGGATCAAGAAATGGTTTAGTTTAATTGAGCATCTAGATTGAATTAAATAACAAGAAATAGTTACATATATATATGTAGTTATATATATAGTTCTGTATCTTATGGAAATGAATCTGCAAATGTTTAGATGCCATCTTGTAGCTTCATTCTCAGATTGAGATGCGGACACACTTCAAAATAGGTTGTGATTAACTTAAATGAATTTTAAGTTCATGTTTAACTTCGACTTGGGTTTTATAAGCCTATAGCAAGTTAGATCAGTTTTAGATCTTTTATTTATTTAGTAAGCAGTTTTAGATTAGTGCCAAATCCGGATCAGATTTAGATCAGCGTTAATTCTGAGCATGAACAGCTTTAATTCAAGTTGCAGTCCAGATTTCTTTTGTATCTCCATAAGCAAGAACCGACCACAAATTGTATACCAGTTTTAGATCTTTTGCAGATTAAATATGAGCAGCCCTTATATTTAGCATACAAGTTTAGATCTTTTTGTGCCATTAATGGGCACGAACAGCCCTATGTTTAGCATTTTCTGTTTAGACCTTTTTGTGCTATTTAGAGGGCACGAACAGCATTTAATCTAAGTACATAGTATTAGTTTTCTTTGCTATTTAACAAACATGATAAGCCCTGTTTATTAGCATTGCAGTTTTAGTTTCTTCGCTACTTTAACAAGCATGAGCAGCTACCCTCTAAGTGTATGCAATTTTCCTTTTAAAGAATGCAGATCTTTCTTTCTTTGATTTATTTCTGCTGTAGCATGCCTAAAGATTTCAGATTTGTTAAGTATAGTATGCAGACTTTAATAAGCAGATTTTTATAAGTATAGCATGCAGATTTTTATAAGTATAGTATGCAGATTTTTAATAAGCAGATTTTCATAAGTATTGCTTGCAGATTTTGATAAGTATTGCATGCATAACTTCAATTTTAGGACAGATTTTTATTAAGCTTAATATGCAGAATTTTATTAGCATATTAGGCAGGTTTTTTTGGTTTAAGCATTTCAAAGATAGAATTTGCTTAAACATTTCAGTTTCTCTTTAAAGAAGTATTCTGTTAGAAGTATTAACAAGTATAAGAAAGATAAAGAAAAGAAAGAAAATGGCCAAGGCCTTAAGTAGATCCCAAAGTCAAGACTTTAGGGATTTTTGGCACACAAGGTGCTTATTAAAATGCCAAGGCATTTAAAGAAGAAGTAATTAAGATAATAAGT
The DNA here is from genome assembly GCF_018446385.1 of Zingiber officinale. NCBI lineage: Eukaryota > Viridiplantae > Streptophyta > Magnoliopsida > Zingiberales > Zingiberaceae > Zingiber > Zingiber officinale. The sequence goes on along the minus strand of NC_056007.1, from coordinate 36,581,383 downwards.
ATTTTACTTTTAAAGGGCATGTACCGGACACAAGGTCCAAGGGATGGGCTCCAAGTTGCCCCTAGGCACAAGGCCTAGAAGTATCTTAGTAGTTTCGGGATTAGCTACCTCGATTCTTATTAAGAATGCGCGTTAAGTGGTACAATGCCGGGCCCAAGAGAAGTTGATTATTATTTTAAAGTATTAAAGTATAAGTTTTGAAACAAATGAAACAAGCTTCAAATATGTTTAGAATTAGAAAGTTTAGTTTCTTGTTATTTGAAGCATGCAGTAGTAGTTTTATTTGTTTCTTGTTATTAGATTATTCAGCATGTTTAGCTTTATTTGCTCTCAGCATGCAGTTATAGTTTTATTGGTTTATGAGCATGATTAGCTGTACATGTTTAGTATTTCGGTTAGTATGATTCCTTTATTGGATTATGAGCATGATTAGCTATACATGTTAGTATTTCAGTTAGTATGATTCCTTCATTGGATTATGAGCATGATTAGCTATACATGTTTAGTATTTCAGATAGTATGATTCCTTTGCTATTTATGAGCATGAGTAGCTTTACATGTTAGCATTCAGTTTTAGCATGTTTTTATTTACATACATGCATATCGAGTTTTTGTGAGTAGATAGCGCTCACTAAGCTTTATGCTTATAGACTGCACTTCCTCCTACTGCAGATAAAGGAAAGGAAAAGATTTAGCAAGGAAGGCGACAAGGTGGTGGTGATGAAGGTGTGTGATGGCTGGACTATGGGGAGATCAAGAGTTTGCTAAGGAATTGTTAAGACTTTTCTGTTTAGAGTTCTTTAGTTTTCTTTAAATGCTATTATGAGTCAAGATTGTAATTAACTTTATTCCGCATTTGTAGTTGAGTTCTATTGATGGAGTGATATTGTTGTTTGCTATTATTAGGGTAGTTTCCTTCCTTTATTTGTGATATTATACTGCGTGGTTGTGAAGATATATGTTCCAGCCGCCTGTGGCTGAGTATAGTTTGTTTGTATTGATGATTTAGTCATCGGTACAGGGGAGACTCTGTCGAAATTTTTCGGTAGGGTTTTCCTAGAGATTTTTAATTATACCGGTTAAGTAGAGTTAGTAGTTAAGTAACGGTCACTCTTAGAGAATAGTAGTAGTAGTAAGAAGGGTGGTCGTTACAGTTGGTATCAGAGCAGTTCCCACTCCAGCATCACACACACATCAGCATCATCTTTGCCGTCTCCAAGTAAGAAAGTATTTAAATTCTTTCTTTATTCTGCTTTCCTTATTATTAATTGCAGTATAGAGTATTTGTTTTTAAGTGCTTAAGTAAGATAGAAGATTTTGTTTCCCTTTTCTTTATTCATATATATATATATATGATTAGAAAGGGCTAGAAAAGCTATTTAGTCTTTTTCCTCTGCATAATTAGATGTCAAGAAGAGGACGTCCCCGTACCGTTCGTACTGAGGACCGAGTTCAGGAGAACGAAGAGCCCAGAACCTCTGGGCCTATTTTCTCTGAAGTTGTTACTCAACTTCAGAGACAAGTAGCGAGCAGCAGCAAGTGATTGCCAATCTAATGGTCAATCAGAAGCCAGCTCCTCCCACTCCCCCAACCATTAATATGGAGACTCCAGGGGTAACTGAAGTCCTATCAGTTGCCCTGGAAGTCATCACAACACCTAAAAGATAAGAAGCATACCTCATCCAATGGCTGAAACTGAAACCAGAAAGCTTCTCAGGCATGACTGAGCCCTGGGATGCCCGGGCTTGATTCAAGACACTTGAGAGCACAATGGAGCTTCTTGACTGGCCAAAAGTCGAGAAAGTTAAGTGTGCCTCTCCCTGCCTATCTGGAGATGCTTGTATGTGGTGGGAGCGAGTTAAGAGTAAGAGAGCAGTCAACCAGATGAGTTGGGTTGATTTCGAGACAGAGTTTTACGAAGAAGTCTTCCGTCAATGGATCACCAATAAACAGTATGAGGAGCTTATGGAATTCAGACAAGGTGACCTGCCAGTAGAAGAAGCGGTTAAAAGATTTAACAGGCTAGCTCACCTTTGCCTAGAGTTAGTAAGTACAGTGAAAGAATGAGTCAGACTGATGCTCCTAATGCTGATACCATAAATAACACCTAATGTGAGTAGTGAAACTCACCGACCATAGATTGGTGAAGAGCTGGTCAGCAGGGCATTAGTGAGCACTATCTGAACAGCAACAAGGCTCAACAAACGCAACACAAGCCAGTCAAGATAGAAGACAAGACAGTGGGGAAACAGACACCCCAGTCAAGTAATCAGAACTAGAAGGACAAAGATAACAAGAAAGACCCAAGCAGGAAGATGTTCGGGTAGTCTGTGAGTATCCAAAGGTATTTCCAAAAGAGCTACCTGGACTACCTCCCAACAGAGAAGTGGAGTTTGAAATTGAATTGGTTCCTGGTACCGGTCCAATTTTAAAAGCTTCGTACCGAATGTCTCTAGCAGAGCTAAAAGAGTTACAAGAACAATATCAGGAGCTACTTGACAAGGGCTTCATCCGCCCTAGTCATTCACCTCGGGGAGCTCCAGAGTTGTTCGGATCTATGTGGATGTGCATAGATTTTAGAGCGCTAAGTAAAGTAACAGTATTTTCAAAGATAGACCTGCGCTCTGGGTACCATCAGTTGGAAGTGAAAGAAATTGATATACCCAGAACAGTTTTCAGGACCAGATACGGACACTACGAGTTTGTAGTCATGCCTTTTGGTGTGACTAATGCACCAGCGGTCTTCATGGACTTAATGAACAGAGGTTCTGGTGGTCTGGACTCAAAAGAGATGTTGCGAAATATGTCAGTGCCTGCCTGACATGCCAGAGAGTCAAAGCAGAGCACCTGAGACCAGAAGGAATGTTACAACCTCTTCCAATACCAGAGTGGAAGTGGGAAGACATATCCATGGACTTCATAATAGGTCTTCCAAGAACTACGAATGGATATGACGCAATATGGGTAGTAGTGGACAGATCGACTAAGTCTGCCCATTTTCTAGCCATCAAGGTGTCCCACTCTATAGAGCAGTTGACACAAATATACGTTAAGGAAGTGATCAGACTTCATGGAGTTCCGAAATCTATTGTTTCTGATAGAGATGGACGTTTCACCTCTCACCTTTGGGAGTGTGTTCATAAGACACTAGGCACCAAACTCAAGTTCAGCACAGCCTTCCATCCTCAGACTGATGGACAGATAGAGCGAGTAAATCAGATTCTAGAAGATATGCTCAGAGCTTGTGCACTAGATTTCAAGGGAAGTTGGTGCAAGTATCTGTGCTTAGCTGAGTTTGCCTACAACAATAGCTATCAGGCCACCATCAAAATGGCACCATATGAAGCGTTGTATGGCAGGAAGTGCAGATCACCCATTTGCTGGCAAGAAGCAGGTGAAAGAAGAGAGATGGAAGTGGAACTGGGCATACAGACAGAGCTGATAGATGAGACTACTCAGGCTATTCAGAAGATCAGACAGAGAATTGAGACTGCCCAGAGTAGACAAAAGAGTTATGCTGACACACGCCGTAGGCCACTTGAATTTCAAGTAGGGGATTCAGTCTTTCTCAAGGTCGCTCCTATGAAGGGAGTGATAAGATTTGGCAAGAAGGGCAAATTAAGTCCTCGTTATGTAGGACCTTACCTGATCACAGAAAGGATTGGGAAAGTAGCTTACAAGCTGGATTTACCACAAGACATGTCAGCAATACACAATGTATTTCATGTCTCCATGCTAAAGAAGTGTCTCCATGACCCGAGCCAAGTGATTCAGCCTCAGTCAGTGCAGATCCAAGAGGATCTTAGTTATGAGAGCAGACCTACACAGATAGTGGACAGAGCAGTCAAGAGACTAAGAAATAAAGAAGTGCCACTAGTGAAGGTTATCTGGCAGAACCAGAAGCACGAGGAAGTCACTTGGGAGCGGGAGGACAGTATGAGACAGAAGTATCCAGAGCTATTCTAAGTTCGAGGACGAACTTTTTATAAGGTATGGGGAATTGTAACGACCCAATTTTCCCCATTTCAAGTTCTAAAAGTCCATAAAAATATTTGGAAATGCTTTTAAAATATTCTAGAGATTTTTAGGAATTTTTAGAGTATTTTTATGCAATTTTTTGAGTCCGTTTAGTATTTTTACCGAGAGGAGAAAGTAAAAAAAAAAAAAAAAAAAGGTTGTAGAAGCTAGATTTCGAACCCAGCTCCTCGGACCCAAGCAAAACCGGCCCAACCAGCTGAGCTACACGGTTTTGTTAACCTTATATGGTGAGAATTAAGTTTATAGCATAGTTAATGATTAGGGAATAAATTGGGAAAAAAAGTGCACGACTGAGGGATTGAAGCCGAGACCCTTGCTTCGGTTAAAAGCCAATTGACCAACTGTGCCAGCGGCTTTTGTTAATTAAGGAAAGAATGGATTATATTTAAGGTATAGTAATTAATAAAAATCTTAGTTATAAGAAGAGCTTTAAGTTTTTCCCGAACCCTAAAATTTTCTCACCCGAACCTCTCCTCCTCTCTCGCGAACGGCGGCGGCGACTTCGTTGTTCGGGCGAAAAGGGCGACGGAGCTAGGCTTTTTCCGGCCGGTCTTCACCCGTGTGTGACCACCATCGTCGAGGAGAGCTTGTGAGCACGAAGAAGAGCCGAAATTCAAGCTATCCGAAACCCTAGCAGCATTAGAAGCTCCTCCTTTTCGGTTGTAAGTCCAAGAACAGCGAGGTGAGTTGCTTCTCACCTGCAGTAGGAGTAGTTCTGCGAGTCTTGATTTGCGAATGAGCTCTGATTTGGTATTTCTGTGCCTTCCTGTTGTTCGGCTGGTTTCCTTTTGGTTCTTGCGATTTTGGTGTTGCTGCTGTGGGTTTCAAAGAAGGATCAAGAAATGGTTTAGTTTAATTGAGCATCTAGATTGAATTAAATAACAAGAAATAGTTACATATATATATGTAGTTATATATATAGTTCTGTATCTTATGGAAATGAATCTGCAAATGTTTAGATGCCATCTTGTAGCTTCATTCTCAGATTGAGATGCGGACACACTTCAAAATAGGTTGTGATTAACTTAAATGAATTTTAAGTTCATGTTTAACTTCGACTTGGGTTTTATAAGCCTATAGCAAGTTAGATCAGTTTTAGATCTTTTATTTATTTAGTAAGCAGTTTTAGATTAGTGCCAAATCCGGATCAGATTTAGATCAGCGTTAATTCTGAGCATGAACAGCTTTAATTCAAGTTGCAGTCCAGATTTCTTTTGTATCTCCATAAGCAAGAACCGGCCACAAATTGTATACCAGATTTAGATCTTTTGCAGATTTAATATGAGCAGCCCTTATATTTAGCATACAAGTTTAGATCTTTTTGTGCCATTAATGGGCACGAACAGCCCTATGTTTAGCATTTTCTGTTTAGACCTTTTTGTGCTATTTAGAGGGCACGAACAGCCTTTAATCTAAGTACATAGTATTAGTTTTCTTTGCTATTTACCAAACATGATAAGCCCTGTTTATTAGCATTGCAGTTTTAGTTTCTTCGCTACTTTAACAAGCATGAGCAGCTACCCTCTAAGTGTATGCAATTTTCCTTTTAAAGAATGCAGATCTTTCTTTCTTTGATTTATTTCTGCTGTAGCATGCCTAAAGATTTCAGATTTGTTAAGTATAGTATGCAGACTTTAATAAGCAGATTTTTATAAGTATAGCATGCAGATTTTTATAAGTATAGTATGCAGATTTTTAATAAGCAGATTTTCATAAGTATTGCTTGCAGATTTTGATAAGTATTGCATGCATAACTTCAATTTTAGGACAGATTTTTATTAAGCTTAATATGCAGAATTTTATTAGCATATTAGGCAGGTTTTTGGTTTAAGCATTTCAAAGATAGAATTTGCTTAAACATTTCAGTTTCTCTTTAAAGAAGTATTCATTAGAAGTATTAACAAGTATAAGAAAGATAAAGAAAAGAAAGAAAATGGCCAAGGCCTTAAGTAGATCCCAAAGTCAAGACTTTAGGGATTTTTGGCACACAAGGTGCTTATTAAAATGCCAAGGCATTTAAAGAAGAAGTAATTAAGATAATAAGTATTTTACTTTTAAAGGGCATGTACCGGACACAAGGTCCAAGGGATGGGCTCCAAGTTGCCCCTAGGCACAAGGCCTAGAAGTATCTTAGTAGTTTCGGGATTAGCTACCTCGATTCTTATTAAGAATGCGCGTTAAGTGGTACAATGCCGGGCCCAAGAGAAGTTGATTATTATTTTAAAGTATTAAAGTATAAGTTTTGAAACAAATGAAACAAGCTTCAAATATGTTTAGAATTAGAAAGTTTAGTTTCTTGTTATTTGAAGCATGCAGTAGTAGTTTTATTTGTTTCTTGTTATTAGATTATTCAGCATGTTTAGCTTTATTTGCTCTCAGTATGATTATTTTATTGGTTTATGAGCATGATTAGCTGTACATGTTTAGTATTTCGGTTAGTATGATTCCTTTATTGGATTATGAGCATGATTAGCTATACATGTTAGTATTTCAGTTAGTATGATTCCTTCATTGGATTATGAGCATGATTAGCTATACATGTTTAGTATTTCAGATAGTATGATTCCTTTGCTATTTATGAGCATGAGTAGCTTTACATGTTAGCATTCAGTTTTAGCATGTTTTTATTTACATACATGCATATCGAGTTTTTGTGAGTAGATAGCGCTCACTAAGCTTTATGCTTATAGACTGCACTTCCTCCTACTGCAGATAAAGGAAAGGAAAAGATTTAGCAAGGAAGGCAACAAGGTGGTGGTGATGAAGGTGTGTGATGACTGGACTATGGGGAGATCAAGAGTTTGCTAAGGAATTGTTAAGACTTTTCTGTTTAGAGTTCTTTAGTTTTCTTTAAATGCTATTATGAGTCAAGATTGTAATTAACTTTATTCCGCATTTGTAGTTGAGTTCTATTGATGGAGTGATATTGTTGTTTGCTATTATTAGGGTAGTTTCCTTCCTTTATTTGTGATATTATACTGCGTGGTTGTGAAGATATATGTTCCAGCCGCCTGTGGCTGAGTATAGTTTGTTTGTATTGATGATTTAGTCATCGGTACAGGGGAGACTCTGTCGAAATTTTTCGGTAGGGTTTTCCTAGAGATTTTTAATTATACCGGTTAAGTAGAGTTAGTAGTTAAGTAACGGTCACTCTTAGAGAATAGTAGTAGTAGTAAGAAGGGTGGTCGTTACATGGGAGAGGGATTTTTAAATAAATTTCACGGTCTCCATTACTGGTTTGTAAGTGATGCAATAAGCTTGCGTGTTGGCTCTGAGTACCTCCCTCCACAATGGATGAGTTTATTGGGGATCACTAGATCAAACTTCCTTTATGGATGGTTATAGGAAATTATTTAGGAGTATGTGATCTTCTCCAACTGAAGGAGCATAATCCTATTTAATGGACTAAGTATCAAGTAATGGTATACACTTAGACACATTCAATAGTATCCTCTCCAACGGAGTCACTGCTATTGTTTTGCGGGACCAAAGGAATACCAACTATTAATTTATCATAAAGCGAGGTGAAACCCTCCTCTTACAAATATTTGAATTTGTATACATCCATACTAACGTAGCATGCAAAATTCACGGTGTTTGATGTAATTTTGTAATAAAGTTAGGTTGACAAAATAAATTGGGTAAAACTTCCTCTTACAAACAAATGAATTTGTATACGTCCACACTAACGTGGCATACAAAATTCATGGCGTTTGAGGTAATTTAAGGATGACAGGATAATTAATGGGTGAGACCCTCCTCTTACAAATGTTTGATTTTGTATACGTCCACACTAACGTGACATACAAAATTCACGATGTTAGAGGTGTTGGTAAATTTAAATGATATTGTTTTGAGGAATCAATATTATTTTAAATTCAAAGTTTTAACCAAATATTTGACCGAAGACAAGACCAACTATTAATTTTATTCGTCATAAAGTAAGGTTGACGAGATAATAAAATTAATGGATAAAATCTCCTCTTTGAATTTGTATACGTCCACACTAACGTGGCATACAAAATTCATGGAGATTTTTAAGGAGTTGGTATTGACCAAATATTTTTGTGATTCTTAGGATTTAAAATGTTGGTCAATCCCCTAGCTGTTATACTATAGGATAAACTTAGTGGTCCCAATTATAATGATTGGAAATAAGACTTGGACATTAAGGTGGACTGTCTTCTTAGAATTAAGAACAATAAAGGTGTATTTTATTCATTAGTTGTTACATGTTTAGTGGAGTTATCTACCGGTACTTGGTGTGTAGATACGGGAACCATTGATCATATCTGTAATTTATTGCATGGGTTCCAGGAAACCCAACAACTATATGAAAGGAAAATCACCGTCTACATGAGCACTGCTGCAAAAGTAGTAACTGTTGCAGTGGGAGGTGTTTTGTTGGTGCAACATCCCTCAGGTCAAGGTTGACCTGGTTAACCAAGCTGAGTCTTGGTTTGGGTTTAGATGTTTGACAATAAGATATTGATCGAAGAAGAGTCAAGTAGGTCAAGGTTGACCGGATACTTGACTGGGAAGTCCTAACTGGCAAGTTAGGCAGAAGGAAGTCCTAGTGAGTGAAGCTAGGCAGAAGGAAATCCTAGTGAGTGAAGCTAGGTGAAAGTCCTGGTGAGTGAAGCCAGGTGAAAGTCCTAGTGAGTGAAGCTAGGCAGAAGGAAATCCTAGTGAGTGAAGCTAGGTGAAAGTCCTGGTGAGTGAAGCCAGGTGAAAGTCCTAGTGAGTGAAGCTAGGCAGATGGAAAACCCTAGTGAGTGAAGCTAGGTGAAAGTCCTGGTGAGTGAAGCCAGGTGAAAGTCCTAGTGAGTGAAGCTGGGGGAAAGTCCTAGTGAGTGAAGCTAGGTGAAAGTCCCGGTGAGTGAAGCCGGTGAAAGTCCTGGTGAGTGAAGCTAGGCAGATGGAAAATCCTAGTGAGTGAAGCTAGGTGAAAGTCCTGGTGAGTGAAGCCAGGTGAAAGTCCTAGTGAGTGAAACTAGGCAGATGGAAAATCCTAGTGAGTGAAGCTAGGTGAAAGTCCTGGTGAGTGAAGCCAGGCAAGGAAGGAAATCCAGATGGATCAAGGATGATCGGACATCTGGTGTTGGGAAGTCCAAGTAGGTCAAAGGATTGACTGGATACTTGGCAAGGAAGGAAATCCAGATGGATCAAGGATGATCGGACATCTGGTGTTGGGAAGTCCAAGTAGGTCAAAGGATTGACTGGATACTTGGCAAGGAAGGAAGTCCAGATGGGTCAAGGTTGACCAGACATCTGGTGGAAGTCCAAGTAGGTCAATGGAGTGACCGGATACTTGGCACGACGAGTAAAAGTCCAAGTGGGTCAAAGGGATTGACCGGACACTTGGTGGGGAGTCCTGGCAGGTCAAGGGAGTGACCAGATGCGAGGCATGATGTACCAACAGGTCAAGGTTGACCGGATGTTGGTTAGGGAGGTTTGGGACTTGGTTTTGGGCAAAAACCAAGTGCTGGATCGATCCAGGCTGTGGATCGATCAGTGGATCGATCCAGATTCTTCCCAGCGAACAGAAAGCTTCTGGATCGATCCGTGGATCGATCCAGAGGTCCCGATCGATCAGCCGATCGATCGGGACGATGCTGCTTCGCGCGATAAGCGCTGGATCGATCCGTGGATCGATCCAGGCGCGTTTTCTGAGCACAGAGGCGCTCTGGATCGATCCGTGGATCGATCCAAAGCCTCCCCGATCGATTCGGAACATTCGAATCGATCGGGATCCGACCGTTGCGTCGGGTTTAAAGCCGCAGGCGAGCGTGGTCTTCGGCATCTCTTCACGAGCTCTTCTCAGATTCATTCCAGCTCCTCCACAGCTCTCTACAAGCACGTGATCGCCAGTTCTTGAAGGTTCTTGGAGGCTTTCCAAGTCAAGAGGCGGATCTATTGCAAGAGGAAGAAGTTAGGGTTAGGGTTTTTACGACACATCTTGTAAGCTTTTGCTTAACTTGTATTTCCCTTTCTTCTTCTTGTATTGAGAGTGTTGTAGGGCTTCTCCGCCTTTGGTAGTTACCATAAAGGAGTGTTATTCATAGTGGAGGGTGTGTGCGTTGGTGTGGATCCTTGGATTAGTCACCTCTTGTGAGGTGGATACCAAGTAAAATCCTAGTGTTAGCGTGCTTGTGTTTGTTTCTGTATTTTCCGCTGCACATCCAAGAAGCAACAAGCAACGCCAAGCAACGAAGCAACGAAGCGCGACGAGCTATTCACCCCTCTAGCTACTTTTGGTCCTAACAAGTGGTATCAGAGCAAGGCCGCTCTTCACCGGAATCATCGCCGGAAGGGTCAAGCATATCAAGAAAAGCTAGAGGGTGAAGAAGTTGGAGCAAATTCTTCAAGTTCAAGATTTTATCAAGCTCAACTTCAAGATGCAATTCCAAGATGGACTTGGATTTGACACAAGGGTGGCTCCACCATACACATCCACAAGCTTCGATTCTTGGAAATCAAGAATCGAAACCTTTCTTATGATGGAGATAGAGCAATGGTTTGCTCTAATGGAAGGCTTCGAAGCTCCAACAAACTCCAAGGGCAAGCTTCTAAAGAAAAGCAGATGGAGCTCGGAGCAAATTCAAAGGGGCGAGGCAAATGACAAAGTGACCAAGCTTTTGGTCAACTTATTGCCTAGCCACATCTTGGCTCAAGTTGGAGAATTCGAAGATGCCAAGGAGCTTTGGAGCAAATTGGCCAAGCTTCATGAAGAGATCCCCTCCACTGTACGAGATCAAGAAGAATCCAGAGAGGGAGACTCTGTGGAGCAAGACCAAGAGGAGGATTCCGAGGTTGAGAGATGCTCAACCTCCGAAGAAGAGGAAATCCAAGAAGCTTCATCCTCAAGGGAATGCAACGAAGGGAACAAGGAGGGAGCATACTCCTTGTTTCATATTCAAGATGATGAAGCCTCCACCTCTAGGATTGAGGGGAGCAATCCTTGGTGACACCGGATCAAGAAGAAGGAGAAGCCTCTACATCCGGGTCAAGAGAAGAAGAGGAGGAAGAAGCTTCTACCTCCACAAGTCAAGAAAAATCAAATGGAGGAGAATCAAGGTCCGATCAAGAGGAAGCTTCTACCTCCGGATCCAAAGAAAAAGATGCCACCCCTACAAGCAAAGGTATAAATGTTTCAATTAATAATAAAAATCATATTATATGCTTTGAATGTAGGGAACATGGGCACTACAAGAGCAAGTGCCCTAAATTAGCCAAGAAGAAGGGCCAAGTGGCACAAAAGGGCAAGGTGAAGCCCAAGGAGACCATCCTCAACACAAAGAAGAGCAAGGAGCATATTATATGCTTCTCTTGCAATCAAAAGGGGCATTATCGTAGTCAATGCCCCAAGGGGAAGAAGAGGGTCAAGGCTCAAGGAGGCACTAGTCAAGGGGGAGCCTCCAAGGTAAAGAAGAATGTAACATTTATTGAGCCTACTCCTTTACATTATGGTAAAAAGCATGATAGGTCTAACTTTTATCATTTTAATGCAATTTACCATAAGAATAGGAAGCATGAGGGCTTTAAGGAAAAGCATGTGGCCCTACATGCCAAAACTACTACATCTAAGGCTAGGAATGTAGGTAAAAGTCTAGGCAAGAACTCTAAGGATTGTAGCTACAAGCCTAGAAACAAAAATGCTCATGGACTTAATGGAAAACCAAAAACTAAAGACTTAGTGATGGAAAATCAAGTCTTGAGGTCAAGACTTGATAAAATGGAAAAGACCCTAAGAAGGATGGAAAATATCTTATTAGGCCAAAATGAGCATAGCCTAGGTCTAGGAGCACAAAGGTCATCCAATGGTCATAGAGGTTTGGGATACAAACCCAAAGCTAAAAAGGATGTGCCTAGTTATCATAGGGTTCCATATAGCTATGGAACAAACCCTAAGTCTAGAGGTCAAGTCCAAGATACAAGGGAAGATATCCCTAGAAGTATCTTTGCAACCAAAGTGACTAAGACTTCTAAGAAGTCTAAGAAAGTCACTAACAAGGTCACAAGAGAGGCTATCCCTAGAGTTGACCTAGAAAATGTGACCAAGGCCTCCAAGAAGCCAAACAAGGTCACTAGGAAGGTATCTAGGGAAGTTATCCCTAGTGAGTATCTAGAGCATCCAAGGAGCACCAATAGGTGTTGGGTTCCTAGGAGCATCTTCTCTACCCCATAGATGGGTTAGAGAGTGTCAACTCCGCTTAGAAGGGTAGTTAACCCAACTTTGAGGAAATTGACACTCAAGGAGCATTTTCAAGGTTTTTGTTAACCTTTGAAAATGAAATGGAACTATTATTTACTCCTTGAAAGAGTAAAATGTGCCTAGTGGTGAAAATTTGATTTTAATCTTAAAAGGCACATATTGGGAAATTCATAAGAGCTACCAAGTTGGGATTTTGGTATGTTCTTAGGAAATTTAAGGCAATCCGGGCCTTAATTTTAAAGTGCTACTCTTGTGGAAAAATGAAATATGCCAACATTTGAGGAATATGCTTAATTTCAATTGGCATAAATTAATCAAGGGAATTAGAAATGCCAATTTAGGTTTTGGCGTTTTCGTAACGCACTTAAGGGCAATCTAGGTTTAAGTTGTAAGTTTAGCTAAGGTTTTAAGGATACTTAGATAGTTAATCTAGGTATATTTTATTTATGCTAAATCTTGCCATGATTGTTTGCCCATCATATGCCATGACATCATGTCTACTTTTGCATTCATGACTTATTATGAAAAATACAAAAATACCATGTCATGACATTCATACATCATGTAGTTATAGGATATTTTCTTTTGAAAATTATTTCCTGTTGATGTATGCCATAATATTATCATGCATTAAGTTTAATTCCTTGTAATCAAGGACAAAAGGCATTTAACAACACTTATTAACAAGTGACATCCTAGGTGGGTGTCTAATATCTCCAAAATGCCTAGATAGTATGCATGATCCCTAGATTAGGGTAAAACCAATCTCTACATCTCACAAAGACCTATAAGATGACTTGTATGTGTTTTAGTGCACATTAGATACAAGTGAGATGTTAGGATGATGAACAAAACTCAAGATGTTGATTTAGTGCATTCTTTTGAGTTTTAGTTTCATCAAAACACATAGATATGTGTTTTCCCATCATTGGGAAAGCTAATGTACAAGTCATGTGCATTAAGCCCAAGGAATATGGTGGGATATTGGTTTGAAAAAGTTTTCAAAATGATTTTGGAAAACCTTGGTGAAGGCTATCTTTTGATAGTAATCACCATTGAATAGTTAGACACAAACTTGAAGAAAACACTAAAGTTTTTGCAAGTTTTCAAGTTTGTGTCAATCTTTGAAAATATGATGTATTTTCATAGAAAACTATTTTTCCTTGATAATATATGCCTTAAACAATGTCTACACGAAATTTCATAATTTTTGGATTTTTGTAGAATTTTCTAGGGGTTTCTGAAGTTGACTGAAATGGAATTTCAGCAACTATCAGAGCTCCGATCGATCCATGGATCGATTGGAGTTCCTGAATCGATCCATGGCAAATCTCGCGAGCAGTAGCTCGCTGGATCGATCAGCCGATCGATCCAGGTAGTCTGAATCGATCAGTGGATCGATTCAGAAAGGTTCAATCGATTGGAACCCAACTCCAATCGATCCAAGTTGCTGATTTTGGCTGGGAAAGCCTGATTTCAGCACGTTGAACCTATTTTAGTCTAGGTAACCATTCCAAACCCTTAAAATACATTTGTATACATAAAAAGGGTGTTTTCGTGTTAAAAAAACAAGGATGGAATGGTTAAGGAAGACTTCATTGAAGTTTAGGTTGAGGTTTGTTTCAAATTTTGAACATTTGAACCTCAAAACTTCTAAATCTGGGTTTCCTAAAGGTTTAGGGATCCCAAGTCATTGTTGGTGCAATGACAGAAGTTACCACCATGTCTTTAGGGGGAGGGACTCTTTAAAGACATGAAAAATTATTTTTCATGAACCTTGGAAGGTGGTTAACCTTCTGTTGTGAACTTGCTCAAGGTTGAGCATTTAAACTTGAAATGGGGATGAATGGGGAGTGGATATCCTCATCATTTCAAGTGGCAACTCAAGAGGTTGAAAATGCTCAAGGTTGGGTATTTGTCAACATTGAGGGAGAAGTTAAGGATAATGAAGGGTATGGGACCTTCAATATTGAGTTGATCACAATGAGTGAAATTGTGATCACGATGAGCAACTCTTCAGGGGGAGAGTCTTCAACAAATGGAGTTGTTGAAGTGTGCCCAAAATTGGAGCATAGGTTGATGTGTGTCCAAAGACGGGTTGATGTGTTTTATTAGTAGGAGGTTGATGTGTGCCAATAGGGGGAGAATGAAAGGAAGTAAGTTAGGTTTTCATTACCTAGAGGGAGTTTGCCCTCTTAGGGGGAGAATGAAAAGCTTAATTTATGGGTTCATTACCTAGTGGCATGAAGAAGGAGGCTATAGGATTAGCCTAACTTACATGTGGGATTGTAAGTGTTATTGTGGTATTGTCAAACATCAAAAAGGGGGAGATTGTTGGTGCAACATCCCTCAGGTCAAGGTTGACCTGGTTAACCAAGCTGAGTCTTGGTTTGGGTTTAGATGTTTGACAATAAGATATTGATCGAAGAAGAGTCAAGTAGGTCAAGGTTGACCGGATACTTGACTGGGAAGTCCTAACTGGCAAGTTAGGCAGAAGGAAGTCCTAGTGAGTGAAGCTAGGCAGAAGGAAATCCTAGTGAGTGAAGCTAGGTGAAAGTCCTGGTGAGTGAAGCCAGGTGAAAGTCCTAGTGAGTGAAGCTAGGCAGAAGGAAATCCTAGTGAGTGAAGCTAGGTGAAAGTCCTGGTGAGTGAAGCCAGGTGAAAGTCCTAGTGAGTGAAGCTAGGCAGATGGAAAACCCTAGTGAGTGAAGCTAGGTGAAAGTCCTGGTGAGTGAAGCCAGGTGAAAGTCCTAGTGAGTGAAGCTAGGCAGAAGGAAATCCTAGTGAGTGAAGCTAGGTGAAAGTCCTGGTGAGTGAAGCCAGGTGAAAGTCCTAGTGAGTGAAGCTAGGCAGAAGGAAATCCTAGTGAGTGAAGCTAGGTGAAAGTCCTGGTGAGTGAAGCCAGGTGAAAGTCCTAGTGAGTGAAACTAGGCAGATGGAAAACCCTAGTGAGTGAAGCTAGGTGAAAGTCCTGGTGAGTGAAGCCAGGCAAGGAAGGAAATCCAGATGGATCAAGGATGATCGGACATCTGGTGTTGGGAAGTCCAAGTAGGTCAAAGGATTGACTGGATACTTGGCAAGGAAGGAAATCCAGATGGATCAAGGATGATCGGACATCTGGTGTTGGGAAGTCCAAGTAGGTCAAAGGATTGACTGGATACTTGGCAAGGAAGGAAGTCCAGATGGGTCAAGGTTGACCAGACATCTGGTGGAAGTCCAAGTAGGTCAATGGAGTGACCGGATACTTGGCACGACGAGTAAAAGTCCAAGTGGGTCAAAGGGATTGACCGGACACTTGGTGGGGAGTCCTGGCAGGTCAAGGGAGTGACCAGATGCGAGGCATGATGTACCAACAGTCAAGGTTGACCGGATGTTGGTTAGAGGTTTGGGACTTGGTTTGGGCAAAACCAAGTTCTGGATCGATCGGTGTGGATCGATCGGTGGATCGATCCGCATTCTTCGATTGAAAGCTCGGATCGATCCGTGGATCGATCCGAGGTCCCGATCGATCGGCCGATCGACGGGACGATGTCGCCGCGATAAGCGCCGGATCGATCCGTGGATCGATCGGCAGCTTCGAGAGGCGCTGGATCGATCCGTGGATCGATCAAAGCCTCCGATCGATTCGGAACATTCGAATCGATCGGGATCCGACCGTCGGCGTCGTCGCAGCGAGCGTGGTCTTCGGCATCTCTTCACGAGCTCTTCTCAGATTCATTCCAGCTCCTCCACAGCTCTCTACAAGCACGTGATCGCCAGTTCTTGAAGGTTCTTGGAGGCTTTCCAAGTCAAGAGGCGGATCTATTGCAAGAGGAAGAAGTTAGGGTTAGGGTTTTTACTGCACATCTTGTAAGCTTTTGCTTAACTTGTATTTCCCTTTCTTCTTCTTGTATTGAGAGTGTTGTAGGGCTTCTCCGCCTTTGGTAGTTACCATAAAGGAGTGTTATTCATAGTGGAGGGTGTGTGCGTTGGTGTGGATCCTTGGATTAGTCACCTCTTGTGAGGTGGATACCAAGTAAAATCCTAGTGTTAGCGTGCTTGTGTTTGTTTCTGTATTTTCCGCTGCACATCCAAGAAGAAACAAGCAACGCCAAGCAACGAAGCGCACCGAGCGAACGCGACGAGCTATTCCCCCCCCCCCCCCCCTCTAGCTACTTTTGGTCCTAACATGTTTATCCTCCGAAAGGAATAAAACTTGGATTTTGAGAAATTGTCTTTACGTACTAAGTTTAGAAAGAACTAAATTTCAGTTTCTAAACTTGATATTCTGTCTCTTTTGATAACAAAGTTGTTATCAAGGAAAAGAGGGAAAATATCTGTTCTGGTACGTTGGTTGGCAATTTATAAATCCAACAAATTCCATGATGCAACAAATGGAAATTAATAACACATCTTCTAACTTTTAAAAGAGAAAGTAACCTTCGGAGATAAACCAATCTTATCTTTGGCATCTAAAACTAGGTTATATTAACTTGAGTAGGATTCAAAGGATAATAACCAATTAACTCTTGGGTTCATTGGTAGTAGAAATCTTTCCAACCTGCGAGTCTTACTTAGAAGGAAAAATAACCAAGAAGTTGTTAAGTCTAACACTACAAAAAAAAATACCCATATAGAAGCGGTTTAATAGGAGCGGTTGTAACACCGCTCTTGGAAATCCAACAACAGAATCAATTTGAACTAAACCGTTTCTATTGTCTTACCTTTTCAGAACGATTTTGCAACCACTCTTGTTGAATAGCTTTTAGCACTAATTTGATTAAACCGCCGCTATAAACCACTCTTAATGATATAACTTTTAGAAGCAATCTTGAAACTACTGATATTGGGTATCTTTAACAATGGTTCTATGTCAAACACTGCTATTAACCGTTTCTATTGCTCTAACTTCTAAGAACAATTATCAAACTATTCCTACTAAATACTTTTAACATCATTTTGTGTAAAGCGCCATTATAAAAGGCTTCTATTGCTCTATTGTTTTAGAATTAATTTTCAAAGTGCTCCTATTATATAGTTTTAGCATCAATTTGAATAAACCATCGCTGTAAACCACTCTTAATGATATAAATATTAGAAATAATCTTGAAACTACTGATATTGGGTAATTTTAGTAATGGTTCTATGTCAAATGTTGCTACTAATCGTTTTTATTGCTCTAACTTCTAAGAACAATTATCAAAGCATTCATACTGAATACTTTTAATATCGTTTTGTGTAAAATGTTGCTATAAACCGCTATCAAATCATTCAAACTTTGGTCGGTAATATTTAATTTATTTTTATAATCAAAGTTAAATTTAACAAGTAATATATAATTTTTTACTAACCAAATTTATTTTTCGGTAATATTTAATTTATTATTTATCAAAATTAGATTTGAACTGTAATATTTAATTTTTTTACTAGTGTAAGTTAGGTTTCACTAATAAATTAAAATATTTATTGGTTATACTTATTATTAATTTTTTATAATTTTTTTTAAAATTTGGACATAGCATTTTTATGTTTAATTTTTTAAATAAAAATATATTTAATATTAAAATAGATTATTTCTCTTTAAATTTTATTTCTTTCACAATTTCTATCTTTTGTTATCAATTTTTATACTATTGTTTTCATATTCTCATTTATCCACTAATTATTATAAATATTTTTTTTATCTGGATGCTAAAAAAGAATTAATTACTAATTAAATATTTTTGACCAGATAAATTTTATTAATAACTTATCGAAGTTAAAATTGATCAATATTATTTTTAAAAAATAACAATTAAAGTATATCAATCCGACGAACCCAACTTAACGAACCAAACTTAAATCGATAGCTCCATCCCGAGGAAATGGTGCAATGGATCACAAGACATTGAAATTATCTACATAGCAACAGTTTTGTGTCAAATATTGCTACTCACTGTTTTTATTGCTTAACTTCTAGGAATAATTTTCAAATCGCTAACAACATTTTATATAAAGTGCTGCTATAAACCATTCTCTCTTCTAATGGATAAGAATTAGTGCGGCAATAAACCACTTATATTCTCTCCTCTAATGGGCAATGCCCCTAGGGCATAATACAGATGGTGGACGCATGACATCTCTAGTGTAATGGTCATGAGTCGATTATCAGGAACTGATGACCTGTGGTCACTCATCATACGTTTAACACCTGTGTATCTACTTTTACCTTCTTTCATATCCATGGGGTCGACACTAGGGACTCGCTAAGGTAGCAGATCTATTTGTTTTCTAATGGATAAGAATTGATTTATAAACTATACCTGTTTTAAACGGCACTCGTCTAAATTATAGTAGTACATAAATAAATAATATAAAAAAACTTGTAAAAAATTAAAAAAAAAGAAAAGCGTGTATTTTTTTTTAAAAAAAATAGAAAAGCATGTAAAAAATTTAAAATAAAAATCGTGTAAATAATAAAAAGGGAAATATATTTAAAAATATAAAAGGGAAAATGTGTAAAAATTTGAAATAGGAAAAATGTTTAAAAAAAATAAAAAAAAAGGAATAGCGTGTAAAAAATTAAAAAAGGAAAACCGTGTAAATAATAAAAAAGGGAATACGTGTAAAAAATATTAAAAAAATAAAAACATTTAAACAATAAAAAAGGAAAAAAAAAATCAATGATTGACTACATCATATTATTGTCATTTATTTAGTATTATTGATAATGGAAGATTTGTAGAGCATATTTTGCTTAATTGGTAAGGGGATTACCGCCATGTGAAAGCTAATCGTGACAGTCGAATATCTAAATTTCTCACATCATCTAACACTTTAGTTGTTCCACGCTGGCAATCCGAGTGACGACCCATTCAATAAAATCATGTGAAAACCCTACCCATCTAGCATCCATCGTTGCTGCTATTTTTTTCCCCCGTCGAATAGCTTCGATCTCTTATGATGAGTTTGACGACAGTGGGGGCGACGACGACTAAGAGTGGCCATAGCAAGGCCAAGGAGACGAAGGTTGTTTCATGGTTGCAGAAGGTTGGCCTCTAGTTCCCGATGGGGTGCATCACTCACTACCTTGGGGTCGATCGATACTCTTAGCGCGTTGGTTCCGGTGCACCGGTCTCTCTCTATAGTCCTTGAGTACATAGATGCTGACGTAAGCTTCGTTGTTTTGTTCTTTCACAAGGGATCCCCTTCTCTAACTAAATTTATATTTCTTTATTGTTCAAGGTGTTAGAGTTGGCCAAAAATGACGCGTCATCCCAAAACACATTCAATTGCTCATGAAAAACAATGAGGAGTTTGGCAGGCTCCTAGCGTGTGCGACGATTTCCAATGATGGGTCGTGCCCAACATCCATCGGACTTTACTGCCCAAGAAGCAAGGCGGAGGGAAGAGTAAACCAGATATCATATCACCCTCACAAGAATTCTAGGCTTTTTTTTGTTCATCTTCATGTTTTGATTGTAAAAGAATCTTTAGACTTGTAATAAAAAACATCTTTTAATTGTAGTATTCGCAAGTATCTAATCTCAAATCATATTGATTTATTCATCATCAGGCACGATTAACATGATAATTTCGATTTACATAATTGATCAAGTAGCTTAATCCATAAAATTATTTAGATCACTTTTAATCAATCAATAGGTTGTACTTTTAAGCATAGTTTAAAACAAATCTAAAATTTCTAACATCAATTTTGAAATTACTCTTATTTTCATGACATGTAAGAGCACGGGTTCAAGAGTGGTTTGTAGTACTCTTAAAGCATTTAATAATGCTCCTTTATCCATGGCATTTAGAAGTGGTTTGAAATCACTCATATATTGTGAAAACTGTTATTAAACCTTATGAGTTCTAGAGCAATTTGAACCGCCACTACAACAAAAACTGCAAACGACAACGGATATTATCCGTTGTCGTAGGTCAAAAAACCGTTGTAACTGAGGGTGTTGTAGAATGTATTGCCCTACGACAACGGTTTTGAATCCGTTGTCTTTGTAGACATTTGACAACGGTTTTTATCCGTTGTTGTTTATATGCCCAAAACTTGGCTACGAAGGATACGACAACGTTTTAAAACCGTTGTGGTAGATAATTTCAACAACGGAAATAAACCGTTGTGGTAGACATTTTTTACAACAGATATAAACTGTTGTGGTAGATAATATTTGACACGTTTTGTTTTTTTTTAATAATAGTTTTAATATATTTTACAACGGGATAAAACCGTTGTCTTTTATCACTTTTTACAAAAAAGTTTCGTTGTGGTTTACCTAGTTTTTACAACATTTTTAACTGTTATCTTTAATGTTCATTAATACCAAACAACCAATCTTATTTTACTATAAGCAAACCACCAATATAAAAATAAATATTTACTACATTAAATCCAAAATAAACATCCATATATAATTCATCTTATAGCCACATATACAAAAATATACAAAATGAGTTGTTACTCATCAAAATACACATGTTTTCCATTACTCTCTATATACATTAAATCACATGTTTTCCATTTGTTGTTCTCCATATGACTTTTAATTTACAAATTAGCAAGGCAAGCTACATCCTAACAAAGCTCACTTCTTGCATCAAAAAAACTCAAGCCTCACGAATTGCCCGACCTGTAAGAGAAAAATTTAACAAAATTTATCAAATTCCAGAATTTCAAAAGGAGAATGTAATTAACCAATTTATAGTGCATAGAAGGCAAAAACAAACCAAATGAAGGAAACAAAAAGAGGTGTTTATTAGAGAATAATAGTACAGGGAATCTACTAGGAGCAGTGATACCTAGCTTAGCATAGTTTACTAAATAATTAGCACTGCATGCAACTAACATTATTTAAGTGAACTATCATCCAAGATCAATAGAATCCATGCAAAGCGCATTACATCCATTAACATCTTGAAACAAAATATTCATGCAATTTTCTGTGCCATTTTCCATACTACATTACCTTTGAGACCTGGTAGGCACAATATGCTTTTCCATTTTGCAAGTAACAAGTTGCCAGAAGCTGTAAATTGATCTGCAATAAACATACCCATCACAAAAGCATAAGTGAAAGTAAAAAACATGGGTTCAAAATCTTCCAATTAAAACTTGAACCAAAAGAATTGAATCATCATGATGAGTTATGGTAGGGTGAATTGTTTGTAGAGCTAAAACAATTCCACAAATTCCTCCAAATAGAAATCACATACGCACAGCTTTAATAATTACATAGGACACCTAAAAGAACCAAAGTGTCAATCAAATAAGTGTAAATTAAGAGCTATAACATTCACTACATTCCAGCTAGAAAAATATATTTTTCATTCCCATTTCATCAATACAAAGAGAAAATTTAACAAATTTAGCTGCAATGCACGTGCAATTCACGAGTAATTTACACTGCTCGTCCAAGCAAAAGTATATAGAGCAAACTATTAAGAAATCAAACTGCAGTATATAGATGTTTTGTATATCAATATACTATGGATCATACACGAAATGCCTTTGTTATTCTACAAGAAACACAATGTTCTCAAAATAAAAAAATTCAAGCACGTTAAACTATCCAAGAGCCTAAACTAGTAAATTCTACAAGAAAAAAAGTGAGATCATACCAGCAAGATGCCACTGATGCCAGACATTCCCAGCTCATAGAAGAAGGAGATTAATGAGATACGCTTGAGAGTTTCACTACAATATTTGTGGATACTCTAGTTAGAGACACAGAGCAGTGATCCTCTTTCCACTAAGATACCTAATTACAACAAAATTTTGAAATCTAGGCTGCAAAGATATGAAATATAAGAAAACAATAAACTAGAAAAAAGAGGTTCCTTTTGACTGATCTTAAGAAATCAGAGGATGGGCTAACAGGTATACTAAGGAATGAAAATCCAAAACTCCTAAAAATGATTGGTCAACTGGTTAAAAACTTACCTATTACAAAAAACAAAAATAATATCTTTCATTGATTTCCAACGTTCTATGAAGACTTTGAGAAAAATGGCTGAACATGATCTGTTATCACTTTGCCTAGGAGTTGTCCTGACAGTCTCAATTAGAAATACTGTCATGCACAGTGTTGATGAAACCAACAAACAAATTGACACCTACATAACATCAAACAATAAGATGACACATGAAAGAGAGAGTTTTCAGTGTTGATAAGGAGCATATTTTATACAAGTTATCTAGAACATGCCTCAAATATCCACCCTTCAGGTAGAAAGCGGGCGAAGATGTTTCCCAAAACATGTGCAGCAGAGAAAAGCCCAGTAATCCAACCAAATGCTGCAGATCTCTTGCCGACCTCAATCACATCAGCCTAGATTGATGTTGAAATATAAACTTAAGTGATTATATTCATCAATTGGGAAGGCATATCTTAAAAAAAATCATGAATGACCATTTGAAATTTCCTAAAAAGTGGTTTCAGGAGAAAATTTTGAGACACAGTAAGAAATATTTGTAGAACATATGCTCTTTTACAGCATTTTTTCCATAATCAAAGAGGTGTTGGCAAAGGTTGCAACACAAAAAGCAGAGCTCGTAAACATATTTGCATCAACTTTATGGAGGAGGCTTCATCAATCTCATGTAATACACATTGAAGAGTGTTAAATGTTCATGGAAATCTTTAGCATTTATATGATAATAAATTATAAAATTAAAATGTTGACAGTATATTGTAGGATTAACTGGCAGAACAAGATATGTCAGTGACTCAGTGCTGCTTAAAACTATCCAAAGGACAGGTAATCCACCGAATTTCTTTTAATACTTATGAAAAGGAGGAGAAAGTCTTACTGCATAAGCAATCGATATGCATAATATGCTTCCTTGACTAACTATGTAGGATATTGTGCGAAGTACAAAGTACCAGTAAACAGCTGCCCTGGAATCATCCCAAGCAAGTATGGCTGAAATTGCAGCATACAAAGTGAATGTTAAAGAAAAAAACATTAAGTACTTAAGGATCTACTTGAAATGCGCTACAATGACTATTTGGAAAGAAAGTAAGATGCAAGATACATGAGAATTTATCTTTTGCCACACTAAGGCATTCTCATGTGCTCCAAAATGAATTTTAATGATAATAACTTCCATTATTGCTCTTTTTGATAAATTAAACTATCCTTGCTTTTATTTAAGAAGATTACGAAGAGCATATTTTAGAAAAATAAAAAAAGAATTATTTAAATACTCTTTACTGAAACTGATCATGCCAGATTACATGAACAAAATGACTTATATATATCACATGAATAACAAAGCTAGCGTTAACTAAGGAATGAAGAATCATACCAAATGGCACTATGGATGTAGAAACAGTAATCAGAAGCAGTGGTTTACGCCCATATTCATCTGCTAGCTGACCCAAGAGGGGAAGAACCACCATTTTAAATATGCCTACAACCTACAATGACAGTGAAGAATTCCAGTCAAGCAATAGCAAGATCATCATCTTAATTGATCTTGGATGTCTATTGATCTCATAAGTAACATATTATTGACAGAAATGGCATAATAAGAATTGAAATGAATATAGGGGCAGATAAGAAATATCTTACAGAAGAAAATAAGAGATAAAACAAACCAAAACAAAAAACAAAAAAACTCCAGAAATGTAAGAAAGTATACATTATCCATGGCATGGAACCAACATTTTCAAACACCCTCTAGTTTCTCACATTCCACATGCACCAATAGGAGGCCATAATTGAAACAAGCTTTGAAGTGACATTTAATTGCCACTCTTCCTCATCTCATATATTGGTACGAGTTGTAGATAGAGAGCCAAACTAATGTATTAAGTGAAGCCCAATGAGATTGAGTGATCACATATAATAGAAAAAGTGCTCATAGTCAATTGAGTTGATGCAACATGGAGATTCTTGAGATAGATATATGCCAAGTAGCTGTACTTCTAGGGGGCTTTTGCAAACAAAGAAACAATACAAGGATTTGACTAGGGGCTTATGCCACGTAGTTCCTATGAGCACTATATGAGATGCTAATGGAACTTAACATTGCTATAATGCAAGTGACCGGCTAAATTGGATTCCTCTATTGAAGAAAAGTTGGCAAGTCAAGCTCAATAGGCAAGCACCTTGGTGTGCATCAATCTCTAGCATACAGTATGCTTCTCAAGGGGTCAGGCATGGAGCAACCAACAGAAAGAACTCTGAACCAGCAATTTAAAGTGGAGATCAAAGGTCTCCCATGGATTGCTAGATCTCTTATCTGGTAGTTTAGGTTTCTTGCTAGATAAATATCGTACAAATAAGCAAACAGGACAGATATGGAGAGGCAAACAGTTCATATCTGTTGCTTATACTTGGAAGAACTTGCATCTTTGATATGTTGGACTAACTAGAAAGAACACACACAACAGGAGAGGCATTTCCAAACAGATGAGAACTGCCATGTGGATGTATCAAACACTCCTTTTTTGAGAATTACACCAAGCAAACAATATCCATCTGTATTAGGATGATATGCCCACCAAAATTTTACAAGATGGGAAAGGTTGTCAAAGGTAAGGTCAGCAACTCCCAATTAGTGATAAGCAAGGCGACTCAGTTTTGTCTAACCAGACCTACAAGAATTTTCATTGGTCTTAATCTCTTTATCACATATTTGGAACCTTGAAGTTGGTGAATAAGTAACACGAGACTGAACCAAGTATGAGAAAAAGAATCCTGCTCCAAGAGTCTATCTTGCTTTCCATCGTGCCAACCATCAATCCATATTTTCCAAGATAGGATTCTAATCATCCTTTAAGATCAACAAATTCACACCTGAGCGGCATCATAATTGTCACAATACATGGTGCCACACATAAGAGCACATGAAAAGGCGTTTTCTACAAAGATAATAAGAATGGAACAATGGATAACATTAACTATGCCTCATCAAATGTGAGACGTTTCCAAGGATACCTTCAGGAATAGCACCGAGACGCTCATTCCAAATAGATTTCAGATCCAACCAATCCAGAAAGGCAGGAAGATATGTCTTGAATACTAAAATGCGAAAATTCTGGTAAAAAAATTTCAAAAACTTGTTCACGGTCAACATTGACTTTCCATCCAGATGCGCATCCTATTGGAAGAACATAGGGGAAGAGACCATTTATTCAATGAAACCTTTTAACAGTTTCCAACACCTTAGAGTAGAATTCAACAAGTCCATTTGTATGGCTAACTGGACAGAAAACACATAAATCTCAAGCTCTAGGAACTTTGGGAACTCAGACAAAAAAGGGATCAGATGCAATTGCAGAAAAAGGCACATTGAAGGAGTAATTCCCTCAAATAATGAGTCCCTCCTAGATCTTCAAGTTGACTCTTGCCTACGGGAATAAAATCACGGTAACAGGGCAAATCGCCTACATCAATTATTGTAATACGAGGCTGCATGTAGTTAAAAAGAAGCATATGATAGCTTAAGAGAGTGGTGACTACACTGGCCATAGTTCTTTTGCGGCTGGGAAATGGAATTGAGGATGACAAAATCACCAAGATATAAACAAAAATAAAAGTTTAAAAAAAACAAAAAACATCTTCAGAGATCAAACACCATAAACTTTGACATACGAGCAGGAAAATGGCATGATGAAACAAATCAAAAGCAAAAAATAAGAAGAAAAGAGAATGTTGCGCTTGCAAATACAAGCATAGTGGAATCAAAAGTAGGTTTTGTTTTTTTAGACAAAATTTATGAACGAAGACAAGACCTAGGTTATGAATCTACCTTGGCTATGGCTCTAGCACAGATCCAAAGAAGACAAGACCTAGGTTATGAATCGACGGACTAGGAGTGCCACCTTTGTCGAAGAAATACACCTCGCCCGATCAAAAGGTTCCACGAGCGAAAGAAGCAGCAATGGAAGGTCAAAGGGCCTCGTTGAACTCAGAAACTCGCTCACCAGGAAACGAGAGGAGCACACTGTCATGGAGGAAGATCTAGGGGAGGCGTGAAGAGATTGTATGAGGAGAGGGAAAAAGTATTGCCTTAGGTTCGGGAGCACGAAGGAAAAACACGGTGCCGAAAAGAAAACAGCGAGGGAAAGGAAAACAGCGAGGGGGGAAAATGACCAAATTCAATTACAACGGTTTTTTCAAAACTATTGTCGTAGCCACTAAAAACGCGGATAAAGACAACGGTTTATAAAACCGTTGTAAAAAGTGTTGTCGTTTTTAAAAAAAATTGCTCAATGACAACAGTTTTGCCAAAACCGTTGTCTTTTATATTTAATGGGGAGTTCAAAGACAACGGTTTTGGCAAAAACCGTTGTCTTTGAGCAAATATGCAACGCTTTCTCTTAAAATCGTTGTCGTAGGGGTGTTGTCGTTTGCAGTTTTTGTTGTAGTGCGCTCCTATATTTCTAGCTTTAATAACGTTTTGAAGTGCTCCTATACCCATGACATTTAGAAGTGGTTTGAACCGCTCCTAAATTTCTAACATCAATAGTGTTTGGAAATCGCTCTTATATTCATGGCGTGTAGGAGCGGTTTAAAATTATTCTTACACCTAAAAGGTTGTAGAGCCATTTAAACCGCTCCTGGATTTATACCTATAGAAGCGGTTTGAAACCGTTGTTATATGCACAACATGTAAGATTGGTTTCAAACCGTACCTACATAGAATAATAGGAGCGATTTTTCACCTTGTACCAACGGTTACAAAAACCGCTACTATAGGATATAGGGACGGCAACAAGAGGAGCGGTTTTACAACCGTTGGTAAAAGTGTATGAGCGCTTGAAAACCACTTTTAAAAGTAAAAAAAAACAGCTCTTATATGGGTGTTTTTTATGTAGTGTAAGGGGTATGGAGCCAAAGATATGTTAGAATTGGTTCATTCTGATTTGTGTGGACCTTTGATTATCCAGGCAAGAGGTTGTCTCAAATATTTCGTCTCTTTTATAGACGATTATTCGATACACGGGTACATTTACTTGATGTGTCACAAGTCTAAGTGTTTTGATAAGTTCAAAGAGTATTAGGCTGATGTGGAGTAACGTCAAGGTAAAAGTATCAAGACACTACGCTGAGATCGTAGTGGCAAGTACCTCTCGGGAGAGTTTAGGAGTCACTTATCAGAAGTCGAGATTCAATCCCAACTAACTGCACATGGTACACCCCAACAGAATGGTGTAGTAGAACGAAGGTAAAGGACTCTTATGGAAATAGTTAGATCAATAATGAGTTATTCAGAATTACCAAATTCATTTTGAGGATATACTCTGGAAACAGAAATGAATATATTACCTTCTAAGTCAGAACTCTCTACTCACATAGAATTGCAGAATAGGCGTAAGCCTAATTTGAAGCATATTCGGATTCGGGGTAGTCTAGCACATGTGCTGAAGGGAGACACTGATAAGATGAACAGGAGTTCACTTGTTTGTGGGTTATCCTAGAGAAACGAAAGGAGGTTTATAGTCCTAAAAATCAGAAGGTCATGGTTAGCACCAATGCCCGATTTTTAGAAGAGAACTAAGTAATGAACCACAAGCCCATAAGTAAATTTGTTCTTAAAGAAATAATGAAGGACATGTCTAATCTAGTACCAACTGTACAAGATGAAATATCACAAGAAGCTGCAACACGTATCACAAATGATACATAATTACAGACAGTGTCTCGTCGTAGTGGGAGGATTGTTAAGCAACCTGAAAGATTTATATTTTGGGAAAGTCTTTGGACTGGATATTTGGTAAACATGAACCTAATTCCCGAACATATGACGAAGCACTCCAAGATAAAGATGCAGCATCTTTGCAAAGAGCAATAAATATAGAATTAGAATATCTATATTCTAATAAAGTCTGGGAGCTTGTAGAACCACCAAATGGTGTAAAAGCCATTGGGTGTAAATAGGTCTACAATAGGAAAAGAGGGTTAGACGGGAAGGTGTAAACTTTCAAAGCAAGGCTTGTTGAAAAAGGGAAACCTTTTACCGTTAGTCATGCTTAAAATCTATCCGGATTCTTTTATCTATTGCTACTCATATGGATTATGAGATTTGACAAGTGGATGTCAAGACAGTTTTCCTTAACAGAAGTCTTGAAGAAAATATCCATATGAAGCTACCAGAGGGGTTCATTGCAAAGGGCAAAGAGCATCTAGCATGTAAGCTCAATCGGTCTATTTATGGACTGAAGCAAAGCTTCAAGGTCTTGGAACATCCAGTTTAATGAAGTAATCCAGACCTATGAATTTATTTAGTGTCTGGATAAATCTTGTGTATACAAGAAGTGTGATAGGAAGCCTGAGTATGTGGCAGCCTCTGAGACAGCCATAGAAGTTATATGGCTCAGAAACTTCATGATGGACTTATACATGATTTTTGGTTTGCCAAAAAATTATTACAATTTATTGTAATAATAGTGGTGCAGTAGCAAACTCGAAGAAATCATAAGTCCATAAGGCAAGTAAACACAATAGAGTGCAAGTACCACCCAATACAAGACAGCGTATAACGAGGAGAAGTTGTTGCCGCCTAGATTACATCAGGTGATAACCTGAGAGATCCTTTCACTAAGGCCCTTAAGGCAAGAGCTTTTGATGGGCATGATAAAGGGTTGGGAGTTAGATGTATGGCAGGGTATATGGCAGCATAGTCTTGTTAGAGTGTATACTAAAAGTCTAGCTTTTGTATAAACATTTATTTAGAAATAAAGAATCACAATGGTCAAATACCTACATTTATTTGTTAAGTGTAGTTGTTTAATTAATTTATATTGTAGATAACATGGTGTGTGGTGTCACACACAGAAGATCATGTTATCAGTTCTTTATAAATTATAAACAGTTGCTCACGACTAAGATGGAAAGGAGCAAACCATTGGAATAGTCGTAGTGTAATTAGGTATTAGTTTATCTTGACTAATAAATTACACTAGTACACTCTAAGTGTATTGAGTAGGACCATTTTAGGTAAGTTCTTTTTATACTGACTTGATAAAAGAACTAAACCTTAGTTATTATGGAAGTGTGTGCTCTTAATCCTAATATAATAACAAACACATATATTTAGTATTTATTTCTTTGACTTATCAATGAGTGAGATTTAACTCGATAAATCAATAAGCCCGATAAGTTGGGAAATGATATTACTTATAGTGTGTGTTGTTGTGTAACGACCCAATTTTCCCTATTTC
The DNA here is from genome assembly GCF_018446385.1 of Zingiber officinale. Lineage (NCBI taxonomy): Eukaryota > Viridiplantae > Streptophyta > Magnoliopsida > Zingiberales > Zingiberaceae > Zingiber > Zingiber officinale. Next base: position 36,551,980 of record NC_056007.1, on the reverse strand, counting down.
AAGTTCTAAAAGTCCATAAAAATATTTGGAAATACTTTTAAAATATTCTAGAGATTTTTAGGAATTTTTAGAGTATTTTTACGTAATTTTTGGAGGTCGTTTAGTAGGGTTACAAAAAGAAAGAAGTTTTTAAAAAAAATTGTTGAAGGTGAGATTCGAACCCACGACCTCGGGTCGGACTGACCCAAGCAAAACCAGTCCAACCAGCTGAGCTACACGGTTTTGTTAACCTTATATGGTGAGAACTAAGTTTATAGCATAGTTAAGGATTAGGAAATAAATTGGAATTAAAAGTGCGCGGTTGAGGGTTCGAAGCCGAGACCTTTGACCCGAGCAAAACCCGCCTGACCAGCTGTGCTGGCGGTGATTGTTAATTAAGGAAGGAGTGAATAATACTTAAACAGTAGTTAGAGAATAAGAACCTTAGTTATAAGAAGAGAACTTAGGTATTTTCCCGTAACCTAAACCCTCGTTTCTTCTTTCTCTTTTGCGCGGCGTCGCGACTTCTGCTCGGGCGAAAGAGGCGGCGGAGCTAGGTTTCCTTTCTCCGGCGGCCGGCGAAGGCTTTCTTCCGGCAAACCTTGCCGATTTTGATCCCCTTCATCGAGGAGAAGGTGAAGACGTAGAGGAATCGCCGAGATCTTCACCTCACCCGAAACCCTAGAGCTTTTCTTCTTCCTTTCGGTTGTAAGTCCAAGAACAGCGATGTGAGTTGCTTCTCACCTGCAGTAGGAGTAGCTTTCGGATTTTCGTTTCCGTCTTTATCTTCGAAGTGTGTTGAGATGGAATTTGGTTTCCAGTCACAGATTATAGTGGTGTTTTGTTCCTTTTGGATTGCTTAGGAGAATACTTTTGGTTTTGCACGTTTTCTCATGACAGTGAGTTCCGGGTTCTGGTTCTTGATGTCTTAGTTGATTGGTTGAAGCTTTGTTTCCTTCAAATGGCCATGGAGGTCGTGGTAGATTGTGATGGCTTTGTTTACCTATTGTAATGAAATATTGGACTGATGAGGTAGATAGGAGGTTGATTCGATACTGTTCAATTTATAGAATTATCACAGTTTAGTATAGATTCGATTACTGTGATTCTGCCACTAAATTACAGTGAACTTGGATTCTTTGTGGGAATTTCTTCGATGATTCTAGTGCATTCCGTGGTGTTTTATTTCCTGTGAGTTCTGAAATTCTAAGTTGGTGTAGTTGTTTGGAGCTGAAAACCACTTCAGCAATACCCATCATTCAAGTTCATTGAAGTGTAGAACATTTATATGAAAATCCTAAGGATTTGCACCACGGAGCATTTATATGAAAAGCTACAGCAAGCATTTAGTTTTTTTTATGCTTTAAATAAGGTTTGAGTTTCAATCTTGTTCCATGTATCAATTAGCAAGTAGAACAATAAGTCACAATAGTATGAATCACAGTTAGCTAACATAAAGTATTTGTAAACTTCCTAAAGATGCTGACCATCATAACCAAAAAAAAAAAGAATGTGGAAGAGGTTAGATAGGGTTTTAATGTTTCCCTCTTGGAATGAAAAGGATTTAGAAGAATGCTATGTTTGGAGTTTTCATCTTTTTGTCCAGCAACTATGTTGTTATGTATATGAGTAATTTCCTTTGCAGTGCAGTTTTATTTTAGAGTAGGCTTAAAGAAATCAAATACATTTTTTCTTGATTCATATCTGTTGTAGCATGCTTAGAGAGCTCAGTTTGCTTTCCTTTGATTTATGTTTAGAAAGTCCAAGTTAGCTTTCTTTTGCTCTATTTTACAGCATGTTTAGAAAGTCCAAGTTGCTTTCTTTTGCTCTATTTAATAGCATGATTAGTAAGTTCACAGTTGCTTTCTTTTGCTCTATTTTATAGCATGATTAGTAAGCTCAAAGTTGTTTTCATTTGCTATTTTAATAAGCATGAACAGCCATGTATTCTAGTGGAAAAATAAGAATCCTAGTAAATACTTTTAGAAGTATTAACAAGTAAAAGAAAGGAAAAGAAAAGGAAAGAGAAAGGCCAAGGCCTTAAGTAAATTCCAAAGTCAAGACTTTAGGGATTTTGGCACACAAGGTGACTATTAAAATGCCAAGGCATTTAAAGAAGAAGTAATTAAGATAAAAAAGTATTTTACTTTTAAAGGGCATGTACCGGACACAAGGTCCAAGGGATGGGCTCCAAGTTACCCCTAGGCACAAGGCCTAGAAGTATCTTAGTAGTTTCGGGATTAGCTACCTCGATTCTTATTAAGAATGCGCGCAAAGTGGTATAATGCCGGGCCCAAGAAGAAGTTGATTACTATTTTGAAGTATTAAAGTATAAGTTTTGAAACAAATGAAACAAGCTTCAAATATGTTTAGAATTAGAAAGTTTAGTTTCTTGTTATTTGAAGCATGCAGTAGTAGTTTTATTTGTTTCTTGTTGTTAGATTATTCAGCATGTTTAGCTTTATTTGCTTTCAGCATGCAGTTATAGTTTTATTGGTTTATGAGCATGATTTGCTATACATGTTTAGTATTTCAGCTAGTATGATTCCTTTATTGGTTTATGAGCATGATTAGCTATACATGTTTAGTATTTCAGTTAGTATGATTCCTTTGCTATGTATGAGCATAATTAGCTATACATGTTTAGTATTTTAGTTAGTATGATTCCTTTGCTATGTATGAGCATGAGTAGCTTTACATGTTAGCATTCACTTTTAGCATGTTTTTATTTATATACATGCATATCGAGTTTTTGTGAGTAGATAGCGCTCACTAAGCTTTATGCTTATAGACTGCACTTCCTCCTACTGCAGATAAAGGAAAGAAAAAGATTTAGCAAGGAAGGCGACAAGGTGGTGGTGATGAAGGTGTGTGATGGCTGGACTATGGGGAGATCAAAAGTTTGCTAAGGAATTATCAAGACTTTTCTGTTTAGAGTTCTTTAGTTTCCTTTAAATGTTATTATGAGTTAAGATTGTTATTAAGTTTATTCCGCATTTGTAGTTGGGTTCTACTGTATGGAGTGGTATTGTTGTTTGCTATCGTTAGGGTAGTTTCCTTCTTTTATTTGTGATATTATATTGCGTGGTTGTGAAAATATATGTTCCAGCCGCCTGTGGCTGAGTATAGTATGTTTGTATTTTTGATTTGGTCACCGGTACAGGGGAGACTCTGCCGAAATTTTTTGGTAGGGAGTCCTCGTGGTTTTTAATTATACCGGTTAAGTAGAGTTAGTAGTTAAGTAACGGTCACTCTTAGAGAGTAGTAGTAGTAGTAAGAAGGGTGGTCGTTACATGTTGATTATAGAAGGAAACTGTGTCCTAGTAATCTAGGTTGAGAATGACCCCAAGAGGAGCTCATAAGGATAGTCACGTTACACCCTGCAGGTGGACTTAGTCTGACATGACGATAAGGTTGAGTGGTACTACTTTTGGACTAAGATATTAATTAAGTGAGTTGTCAGTAACTCATTTAATTAGTGGTCATTTGACATCTTAAACACAGGGAGACTAACACACTCATAATAAGAAGGAGCCCAAAATGTAATTTGGGATTGGTGCGGTAGTTCAATAATAATTCTTTAGTGGTATGAATTATTATTAATGAAATTAAGTTGTGTGTTCGGGGCGAACACGGGAAGTTTAATTTCATCAGGAGACCAAAACCAATTCCTCCTCTCGGTCCCTATCGTAGCCTTTTGTATATAGAGATTTATACCCACCTATACCCACCTTCTTACCCAACCTATAGGGGCCGGCCAAGCCTAAAGGTTGAGCATTAAAGTGGCCGACCAATTGCTTGGAGGCCAAGCTTAGGTGGCCGACCACATCATATTAAAAAGGGATTTTTATTAAAATTATTTCTTATGTCGATATCATGATTTTAAAGAGAGTTTGAAATTTAAATCTTTACTTTTATAGCTTTCTACAAAAAAGATTAAGAAAAGATTTGAAATCTTTCCTTATTTGTAGATTGAAAGGTAGATTTTAATTTTAAAAAAACTTTCCATTTTTAACCATGTTCATGATTTAAAAGAGAGTTTAAAAATTAAATATTTCTTTTATAAAGCTTCTACAAAAGATTAAGAAAAGATTTGATATCTTTCCTTATTTGTAGATTAAAAGAGATTTTAATTTTTAGAGATAACTTTCTTTTTATCCACATGTTTAAAAGAAAGATTTTAATTTATAAAATTTCCTTTTTACAAACCACCATGAAGGGAAAAATTATTGGAGAAATTTTTATAAATTTCTGGAAACAAATTAGGAAGTTTTAATTAATTAAAACTCTCCTTGTTTATAGCTTTAATGTGGCCGGCCATGTAATGTGAGAAGAGAAAATTATTTTTAATTAAATAAATTTTCTTTTTCATGGCAAAAGAATTAAGGAAGTTTTTTATTTAAATTTCCTTATTTGCCAAGACCAAAGATTATAAAAGAGGGGGTAGAGGTGCCTTCATGGCTAACGACTCTATTCTATTCTTCCTCTCTTTTACTCCTTGGTGGTCGGCCCTAGCTTCTCCCTCTTCTCTTCTTCTTGTGGCCGGCGGCAACTTCTCTAGGAGCTTGGTTGGTGGCTGGATTTTACTTGAGGAAGAAGAAGAAGGAGGAGTCTTTGTTTCCTAGTATCCCTTGGAGATTGGTTGGTGCTCTAAGTTCTTCATCCTTTGAACAAAAAAAGGTGGCCGAAACTTGGAAGAAAGGTGAAGGCTTGGGTGGTTCTCATCTCGGTAGATCCTTGCCCACACAACGTCCGAGATAAGAAGAGGAATACGGTAGAAGATCAAGAGGTTATTTGCTTAAAAAGAAAGGTATAACTAGTAATTATTTTCCGCATCATACTAGTTTTCTTTGTATAGTTATTTTTGGAAATACCAAACACAAGAGGCATATGATTCTAGAGTTTTCGAATTTGTTTCAAATTTGTGTTTCTTTTGTTTTATTTTTCGAATTTGTGATTCGATTGTTCTTTTTGGTTAAACCTAGAGTTATTTATGGAAATTAAATATTAGCTTTCCTTAAAAGGCTTTGTCTAGGCAGTGGTGATTGCTCTCATATCCAAGAAGGCCATGTGCCTCGCCATGCAGTCCTGGAAGCTAATTTTGAAAATTAATATTTAATGAAATTAATAACATAGGTGGATTTGAATCTATAGTGTTAAGTTTCGCTTGCGATTCAAATCTAAACCATTAAGAACATATAAGTTAAATTTAGAATCAATGATGTTAAGTTCCGTCTGCGATTTCTAATTTAATTTCTAAAGAACACAATAGGTTATTTAAGGAAAGGTTCGACACTTGTACAAAAAATTTTATACAGTGGAGCCGGTACGGTTTTCCTAGGACTAACCAACAAGTCTTTTATTATAAGTGGGAGATTGTTAGAATGTATACTAAAAGCCTAGCTTTTGTAAACATTTACTTAGAAATAAGAATCACATTGGTCAAATATCTACATGATTAGTGTAGTTGTTCAATTAATTTATATTGTAAAAAAAAAAAAAGGTAGATCCGCTACCATGGAGGGAGGTTCATGCAGGTACACAGGCCATAGGCGCATGGCGGGGTAAACCCCAGGTCGTCAGTTCCTGAGAATCGACCCCTAGCCATTACGCCAGAGATACCATGCGCCCACCGTCTGCGCTACGCCCTGGGGGCAATTAATTTATATTGTAGATAACATGGTGTGTGGTGTCACACACAGAAGATCATGTTTTTGGTTCTTTATAAATTATTAACAGTTGTTCACGACTAAGATGGAAAGGAACAAACCGTCGGTAAAGTCGTAGTGTAATTATGTATTAGTTTATCTTTACTAATAAATTACACTAGTACACTCTAAGTGTATTGAGTAGGACCATTTAAGGTAAGTTCTTTTTATACTGACTTAATAAAAGAACAAGACCTTAGTTATTATGGAAGTGTGTGCTCTTAATCCTAATATAATAGCAAGCACATATATTTAGTATTTATTTCTTTGACTTATCAAAGGGTGAGATTTAGCTCGATAAATCAATAAGCGCGATAAGTTGAGAAATGATATTACTTATAGTATGTGTTGTTGATTATAGAAGGAAACTATGTCCTAGTAATCTAGGTTGAGAATGTCCCCAAGAGGAGCTCATAAGGATTATCATGTTAAATCCTGCAGATGGGCTTAGTCCGACATGACAATGAGGTTGAGTGATACTACTCTTGGACTAAGATATTAATTAAGTGAGTTGTCAGTAACTCATTTAATTAGTGGGCATTTGACATCTTAAACACAGGGAGGCTAACACACTCATAATAAGAAGGAGCCCAAAATGTAATTTGGGATTGGTGCGGTAGTTCAATAATAATTCTTTAGTGGTATGAATTATTATTGATGAAATTTAGTTGAGTGTTCGGGGCGAACACGGGAAGCTTAATTTTATCGGGAGACCAAAACCAATTCTTCCTCTCAGCCCTTATCGTAACCTCTTGTATATAGAGATTTATACCCACCGCATACCCCACTACAACAAAAACCCTCATAGACATCGGTTTTCCACCGGTGTCTATTTCATTTTCGACCGATATCTATGAAGTCGATGTTAAAAGTCTGTCATTTTAGACATCAGGTTAAAATCGGTGTAGTATCACTTAACGACACCGGTCTTCGAATCGGTTATTAACCGGTGTAGTATCACTTAACGACACTGTTTCATTAACGGTGTAAAACTGATGTAATATTGTATGTTAATAACACCAGTTTTGGCAGCGGTAAATGACCGATGTAATATTAGTTAATAACACCGATTTTGCAGCGGTGGAAAATCGATGTAATATGTATATTTTTTAACAACACAAATTTGATTTCCGAAACAATGAAAAACCGACAATAATAAAAAAAAATACACAAATATTCACAAATTATACAAATATTCTTCATTCAACAATATCCATAAAATACACAAATATTCATAAATTATATAAATAATCTTCTTATAACAGTATCCATAAAATACCCAAACATTCTTTTTACATCAAAAGCTAGCTAATAGATATCAAAATCAAGGTAGAACATTCTTTTAACACATCAAGGTAGAACCGCACTTCAAATGTAATCTAGCATGCATTCAGCCCACTCGAACCGCACTTCATCAATTTCAACTCTGGAGTACTTGAAATTTGTAAACTGTAAAAACACATAAATAATATATTAGTAAACCAAGATCAAAGATCATAGTTGAAAATGCAATAAGAGCACCAGGTAACAAGATGACTAATTGGAATGCTTAAAAAGATAAACATTCATCTTTTAGCTCAACCACATCATATAGTGATAGATCTATGAATAACAGGTTCAAATCTAACCCTTGCATCCTTTTGGGAGGCAATCTAATTTGATAAACGAGCAAAAAGATGATTTACTCAAAATTAGTTTGCATTTGTAAAAAAATAATATCACTCCTGATACTTTATTTTGTACATTTTATCAGTTAAAAGGAAAAAAGTACACTTACCACATTGAACACAACAGGGGCCTCTTTACCTGGAGACAAATTCATGTTCAGAAATAGATACTGAGACAAATCAAATTAATAGATGTGTAAATATTAGTGGAACTGTTTCTTTCATTTTCGGTTACCTGTTTCAAGATCATGCCAAGGATGGGCAGCCACTGATCTCTTGGACAATGACGACAATATCCTTTCATTCAACTTTGGAGATGCAACGTTCTCCTGTTGTCCGCTCATATTTCTACATACATAACAACATAATAAGGAATATTTGAGGAGATTGCAAGAGTTTTTTGATAACAAAAGTCCAAGGTAACTCATGATCCATGAAAAAAATATATAGAGAGAAAACAAAAAACTAGCAATCTGGAAGTTTTGCGCCTTGGCATTATCAGAATGAAAGTTTAGTAATGTGATAGCTGACGTCAAACAGAGTTGCAAATCCAAAAGATGGCCATTTGTTCCCCTATTATGGAAGTTAATTAACAATTGAACTTGTATCCAACAAATTAAAGAATGAAAAATTACTGGACAAGTTGGAAAATATGTTATTGTTTCATTTTTATGCTCGCATAATCATTGTGGTACTAATGAACCGTATACAAATTACAGGGCACTAATTGGATAATCAACCAACTGCTTGCATTTAAAGCAATGTAGAAGGTTTCATCACTTAACAAGACCTCATAAAAACAAGTCCTTCATCAAGTTCACCAGCATTACTACAGCAGATCGATAATTCACGAATAGTTTAATGATTTCAATGCAAATAAATGATCAAAATCAAGACTAAAAGAGATTAAAGCAGGAACCGGAACCGAGAGTGCGATGCTTTTACCTTGAGGAAGGAATCGGAAGCGATGAGGGCGTAGTGATCGGGATCGGAAAGAGAGAGATCGTCGCGATCTTCAGACACGGATGCGGTAGAGGATGAGGCTCCGAGGGAGTATTTATAGGATGGAATAGTTTAATGAATATCTAATTTTCTCAATACGTATATATAACAATTGTACCCTTAATCAATTAAAACAAGTTCACAATCATAAACAAACAAATCATAAAGCACCAAACACATAACAACAATAGAATACGACGACCAACAAAAACAATCAATCTAGAAAAAATATTCTAACTGTATTAAAATTAAAATAAACTGGAATTGAATAAGAAGAAGAGATCAGGCACACCTTTGCTAGCAATCTCATCGACATGGTTGTCCTGACCTTTACTCTTGATGTTGAACCATTTTTTAACAAAGGCCTTGGACCAAGACAACTGCTCCCAAGAAACTGAGGGAACAAAGCATGCCCAAATCAACCATCTTAGAGATGAAGAAAACAGAACTAAAGACGAGAAATATATTATTTTTTCATCTTGCAAAAAAAAACCTTACTTTTCTTTGGATCATCATCTCTCATCGTTGCAGTACTCCTTCATGCAGTGAATGTAAGTTAGCTCGCCAAACACTCCCAAGGACCTGCGGCAATCTGAACCTCGTGGGAAGAAAGAGGTCTGTTGAAGAGATCTAGGGAAGAAAGGGGGTCAAGAAATACTAACTCGCAAGGAGAAAGAAGAAAGAAGACAAAGCTATGCATGGGCTAGAACAAGCAGATGTGATGTAATATTCCTAATGTGCTACATTACTCACGAGCTTCGCACATACAACAGATCGAAGACACAGTCGGATACCCAAATCAGAAGGAAAGAGAAACTAACAAAATTGTGCATCTTGTGGCTTTCAGTACATATTGTTTAGGTTATTGTAGCTTCAAATGAATTTATTGTAGCTCTTAAACAAAAGTATTTAAGAGAATAAATAAAAGAAACTAAAATAAAACATTAGTATTTTGATCGCTATAGCAAGCTTTGAGAATGCTAACAAAATTGTGCATCTTGTGGCTTTCAGTACATATTGTTTAGGTTATTGTAGCTTCAAATGAATTTATTTATGCTTGCCTAAATGATGCAAATTGAGTATCAACCTCAAGTAGCTATAATATTACAATAGAAGCACAGTGATTTTGATATGCTCATCTAAGGCCAATTTTGTTGCAACCGAAGAGAAGAAGATGATCTCTTTACAGAAAACACTTACTTTTGGGCATCTTTAACCAGATTAAGTGCAAAGTTCTCCATAGGTCCAATGGAACGGTATCTATCTTGTTTTCATGTTAAACCTGATATTTAATCCTTCCCCATTCTACATTAGCATTGCTTAAGTTTGTTGTGGAAATTCCATCTCATGCACTAACCCATATCAACTGAAGCAATAGTTCAATTTACAGAAATGTAATTGTTAGACAGAAATATGAAAGTTGTGTTTTGTTAAAAAAATTAACAGGAAATATTGAGATTCTAAACAATAGTTCAATTTATCTCCAAAAGAATAACTTAATCAAGGAAAACCAGAATACTTCAGTATCACTTACTTTTCATGATAACATGTACTACATCTTCAAAATTAATGACACCTTCATCTCCCAATACTTTTGCAAGCTCTCTGTAGAAGTTAGAGAAAAGACACAGATAAGATTAAATAGGGTAACTCAAAGTGTTCTTCTAACAGCATCACCGAGTAGGATAATGCCACCCCATGAAGGCTATTACCTTTGCTTACATTGTGTTTAATTGAATAATTGGATTCATCATTTAATGCATCTTGATGCAAGCATAACCCACAACTATTAATATATTGGGCTATTAAATTATTGTATTTAAACATTCATCTCTGCATCATACCAAAAGCCACAGTTGTAAAAAAACGTACATAAAGAACAAATTCTTAAGTTAAACCATCAAATAGAGAAGTCAACCTATTTTTTTCAATGTATGTATGGGTCAATGCCACATTGTATATTAAAGAAATGAGATTAGCGCAGCCACCATAGTATAAACTCCATGAATGCATCTTATGAGAAACATCATCTAAACACCCTACCATATTATCTGGCAAGTTTGTCATAACTGTTTTTTTTTTCTTGTCTTCATCCGTTAGTTAAATATAGTTTCTTTTTCAGGTGAACTCCCACAGTATGCAAAATGCTCATTATCACTAATTCAGTAATTAAAAAAAAGGCAAATGCACAATGCTATGTGAAATAGGGAATTATCCAAGCCATGGCTAGGTTTTCGCAGGCAGCCATTCCGGCGGACATAATCTGCCTTGAAGAATTTCCAAATAATGTCCACCTCAAGTATTCAATATTACTCCTCAAATTCCATGGTATAAAGGAAACATTTTTCAGACTTGTAGAAGAACCTAAAAACCCATCAAAGTCATACATATCGGTTCGACAGGCACAAGGAATTAGAATCGTTTCAACGATGGGTGGCCGATGATGAAATACTTGTACATCGACAAGTCCCACGGCATACAGTGAGTGATCTAGAGAGAGTATGAAATGATAGCACGGACGTTTCAATGGCAGATCCCTAGGTATGGATAGATGAGTTAGTTAGTAGGGAAAGAGATGGGCGAGATCTCACAGCAGGGTTGAATCTCTGACAGAGCCATTGAGGTGGGCATGGAGCTCGATCTTGGGAAGCAGTTTGCACCATTCCGGCAGCTCCATGTCTCCACCTGTGTCCAAGTAAAGGAACTTATGTTAGCCCAAGATCGAGCTAACATAACGTCGAGTGCTTTCGTCATGCAGTTATAACCTGGAAATCATTTGCTAAATAGGAAGGCCAATTGAAGATGCACCTCAAAGGAATTCGAGATCTCAAATATTGAACTACTTAGGCATTAGGTGAAAACACAGTAGTGAAGAACAAAATTTTAAATAGAATCAAGTTTAGGTACTCTGATAAATTGATCGCCAATGGCATGCAAATTACTATGACTACAGAAATGTGATAACCTCTCGACTTCATTTGACTGTCGAGGGAAGGATCAAGATTCCAGATAACAAAAAATAATTAAAAAAACATTTTTTTATTTAATCATTGATAGAAGCTACTATTTCATATTTTATTAGAATTCTCCTTATTTATATGAATTGCCTAAAATTTACAAAAAGGGGCAAATCACACATTTGTTTAAAATTTAACTTTAGTTAAGAATTTGGAGAATAAAATAGTAATAAAGTTAGGTTAGGGTTACAGAGGGTTCTTATTTTTTTTCCCTTGTCAAAGTCTCCTCCTTGGATCATGAAATCCTTAACGATGAAATGCAGATCCTTTGTAACCCAAGCCTTTCTCACCTGATCAAAATAGTCACATAATGCAATACTTTCACCAATCAAACGAAACAGAAATCTGTCGGGCGGAGAAAAAAATCAAGAACAAAATCAAAAGAAACAGAAGAGAAGATGAAGTGACCTGTGCAAAGAGCACGAAAATTTTCTGCGGTTTGAGGGACATCAACCCCGTACAACCCTATCACAATCCTGCCCACATCCTTCCCCACCGGGTTGTCGATGCTGATGTCGAAGTAGACTTTGGTGGTCACCTTAGACTGCAGCGCAACTTCCTAAAACCCCAGCACAAAAACACATCGTAGCTACATTTTTCATTTCCAGAGAACAAAGACCAAATAGATACCAGATCTCGAAAAAGATAAAGTCAAAAAAGGATGCGGTGTGGTTGGAGGAGATACCAGGCCTCCTCTTCTCAACCAAATGGAGGAGTTGTAGGAGATGCGGTGTGGTTGGACGGAGAAGTAAGGGCGTCGTGTCTTGATCCTAATCGGGAGAGGAAGGGGTGTCGATCTAGGAAGGGGGAAGAGGGAGATGAGGTTGAGAGAGATGGTCGGATGGTCGGAGGTTTAGGTTTAGGCGAGAGAGATGGTCGCGCAGAGGAAGGGGCGCGATATAGATTTAGGTTTGGAGGGAACTTCACATTGTTGCAAATTTTGACTAGTGGGAAAATTAAAATATTTTATTTTGATTCATTAACATCGGTTTTTATAAAACCGATGTTAAAATCGGTGTCTATTAACGAAAAAAAGGGCGCTCATAGACATCGCCTAAAAAACCGATGTCTATGAGCTAAAATCTGCGCTCATAGACACCGGTTTTTGGAAAAACCGGTGTAAAATACTCAATGACATCGGTTTTTGCTTAAAACCGTTGTTGTTCCACTGATGTCTATGAGGGTTTTTGTTGTAGTGCCCACTCCTTACCCAACCCAAAGGGGCCGACCAAGCAAGCTTGGAGACCAAGCTTGGACCGGCCAAGCAAAGGGTTGAGCCAAGATGGAGGGGTCGGCCAATGCTTGGAGCCCAAGCATGATGTGGCCGACCCTAATAAAATTAAAAGGATTTTATTTTAAAATCTTTTCTTATGTGGATAACATGGGTTTATAAAAGAGAGTTTAAAATTTAAATCCTTTCTTTTATAGTGTCTACAAAAGATTAAGAAAAGATTTGAAATCTTTCCTTATTTGTAGATTGAAAGAAGATTTTAATTTTGATAAAACTTTCTTTTTTTGTAACCATGTTCATGATTTAAAAAGAGAGTTTTAAAATTAAAAATATCCTTTTATAAGTTTCTACAAAAGATTAAGAGAAGATTTGATATCTTTCCTTATTTGTAGATTGAAAGGAGATTTTAATTTTAGAGAAAACTTTCCTTTTTGGAAATCATCCACATGTTTTAATAAGAGAGATTTTAATTTATAAAATTTCCTTTTATAACCAACCATGAAGGGATAAATTATTAGAGAAATTTTAATTTTAAAATTTCTGGAAACAAATTAGGAAGTTTTAATTCTTATTAAAACTCTCCTTGTTTGGGATTAGAAGGTGGCCGGTCATGTTAAATAATGAAAAGGAAATTATTTTTTAATTAAATAAATTTTCCTTTTCATGGCAAAGGAATTAAGGAAGTTTTTATTTAAATTTCCTTATTTGCCAATACCAAGGATTATAAAAGAGGGGGTAGAGGTGTCTTCATGGGTAACGACTCTATTCTATTTTTCATCATCTCATTTCCTCCTTGGTGGTGGCCGGCCCTATTGGTTTTCCCTTCTTCCTTTTCTTTCTTCTTCATTGGCCGGACCTTATAATCTCATGGAGCTTGAAGGTGGCCGGATTCTAGCTTGGAGAAGAAGGAGAGAAAGGAAGCATCCCTTGGAGCTTGGTGGTGGTGGCCGAACCACATCTATTCTTGGAGTACTTGTGGTGACCGAATCTTGCAAGGAGAAGAAGGAGCTTTAGTGGTTCTCATCTAGGTAGATCGTTGCCCACACAACGTCCAGGATAAGAAGAGGAATACGGTAGAAGATCAAGAGGTCGTTGCATACAAAGGAAGGTATAATTAGTAATTATTTTCCGCATCATACTAGTTTTTCTTTTGTATGAATTCCAAACACAAGAGGCATTAGATTTTAGTTTTTCGAATTATAATTCGAGTTTGTGTTTTTCTTGGTTTTTCAAATCTGTGATTCGATATTTCTTTTTGGTTAAACCTAGAGTTATAAAAGGAAATTAAATATTAGCTTTCCTTAAAAGGCTTTGTCTAGGCGGTGGTGGATGCTCCCATACCCAAGAAGGCCATGTGCCTCGCCATGCAGTCCTGGAAGCCAATTTTGGAAATTAATATTTAATTGAATTTATAACATAGATTGATTTGGATCAATAGTGTTAAGTTCTGCTTGTGATCCAAGTCTAAACCATTAAGAACTAATAAGTTAAATTTGGAATCAATAATGTTAAGTTCCGTTTGCGATTCCTAATTTAACTTCTAAAGAACATAATAGGTTGTTTAGGAAAAGGTTCAACACTTGTACAAAATTTTTATACAGTGGAACCGGTACGATCCTCCTAGGACCAACTAACAAAATGGTCCTGCTCAATACACTCATAGTGTACTAGTATAATTTTTTATTCAAGATAAACTAATACCAAATTACATTACAACCACTCTAATGGTTTGTCCCAGTCCATATTGGTTGTGAGCAACTATTTATAATTTATAAGGAACTGATAACATAATCTTCTGTGTGTCTCCTCACATCATGTTATCTATAATATAAATTAAATGGACAACTACACTTAGCATAAATGTAGACATTTGACCAATGTGATTCTTATTTCAAAATAAATGTTTACAAAAAATTAGACTTTTAGTATACATTCTAACAATCTCCCACTTATACTAAAAGACTAAGCTGCCATAAATGTTGTCATACATCTGATTCTCATCTCCTCAACATGTTGATCAAAAGCTTTTACCGGAAGGGCCTTATTGAAAGGATCTGCCAGGTTATCTGCTGATGCAATCTTAGCGACAACAACTTCTCCTCGCTTTACAATGTCTCGTATCAGGTGGTACTTGCGCTCAATGTGTTTACTTGCCTTATGGGCTCGTGGTTCCTTCAAGTTTGCTACTGCACCACTATTATCACAATAAATTGTGATTATTTTGGGCAAACCAGGAATCACATCTAAGTCCATCAAGAAGTTCCTGAGCCATACAACTTCTTTGGCTGCCTCAGAGCCTGCCACATACTCAGCTTCCATGGTTTAGTCTGAAACGCATTTCTGCTTAACACTCCTCCATGCTATGGCTCCACCTCCTAAAGTAAACACATATTCTGATGTAGACTTACTATTGTCCCTGTCTGATTAGAAGTCAGAATCTGTGTAACCCATAGGGAGCAAATCATCTGCTTGGTAAACCAGCATATAATCTCTAGTCCTTCTCAGGTACTTTAATATATGCTTTACGGCAGTCCAATGTCCCTGTCCTGGATTACTTTGATATCTCTAACCATGCCCACGGCAAAATAGATATCCGGTCTCGTGCACAACATAGCATACATTAGGCTTCCTACAGCTGAAGTATAAGAAACTGCCTTCATTTCTTCTATCTCTTTTGATGTCCTTGGAGACATCTCTTTAGATAAAGATACTCCATGCCTAAAAGGTAGAAAACCTTTCTTGGAGTCTTGCATGCTAAAACGAGCTAGGATCGTATCAATATATGAAGCTTGGGATAAACACAACATTCTTTTCTTGCGATCCCTTATTACTTTGATCTTGAGAATATGTGCACATTCTCCCAAGCCCTTCATATCGAATTGCTTGGACAACCATACCCTTACTTCCAATAACATTTTGATATTGTTGTCAACTAACAAAATGTTATCTACGTATAGTACAAGAAATACCACCACGTTTCTATTACACTTCTTGTATACACAAGACTCATCCGGACACTGAATAAATCCATAGGACTGGATTACTTCATTAAACAGGATGTTCCAAGACCTTGAAGCTTGCTTCAGTCCATAAATAAATCGATTGAGCTTACATACTAGATGCTCTTTATCCTTTGCAATAAACCCCTCTGGTTGCTTCATATGGATATTTTCTTCAAGACTTCTATTAAGGAAAGTTGTCTTGACATTCATTTGCCAAACCTTATAATCCATATGAGTGGCAATAGATAAGAGTATCCGGATAGACTTAAGCATAGCTACTGACAAAAATATTTCCTCATAATTGATTCCCTCTTTCTGAGTATACCCCTTAGCAACAAGCCTTACTTTAAAGGTTTCCACCTTCCTGTCTGTTCCTCTTTTCCTTTTGTAGATCCATTTACATCCAATAACTTTTACACTATTTGATGGTTCTACTAGCTCCCAGACTTTGTTAGAATACATAGATTCTATTTCTGAATTCATTGCTCTTTGCCAAGATGCTGCATCTTTATCTTGGAGTGCTTCGTCATATGTTCGGGGATCAGGTTCATGTTTACCTGGGATCAAGTCCGAAGACTCTCCAAAAAACATGAATCTTTCAGGTTGCCTCACAACCCTCCCACTACGATGAGACACTATCTGTAGTTTTGTATCATTTGTGATACGTGTTGCTGTTTCTTGTGATATTTCATCTTGCACTGTTGGTACTAAAGTAGACGTGTCCTCTCTTATTTCTTCTAGAACAATTTCACTCATGGGTTTATGATTTATTACATAGTCCTCTTCTAAAAAATCGGATATTCGTGCTAACAATGACCTTATGATCTTTAGGACTCTAAAACAAACCACCTTTCGTTCCTTTAAGATAACCTATAAACAACCGAACTTCTCTACGAGATTCCAACTTATTAGTATCTCCCTTCAGCACATGTGCTGGACTACCCCATATCTGAATATGATTTAGAAGGTACCAAGTTCAAAATGTACACAACAGTTTCTAAAGCATATCCCCAGAATGAATTTGGTAATTCTGAATAACTCATCATCGATCTAACCATTTCCATAAGAGTCATATTCCTTCGTTCTACCACACCATTCTGTTGGGGTGTATCAGGTACAAACAATTGGGATTGAATCCCAACCTCTGATAAGTTATTCTTAAACTCTCCTGAGAGGTACTCGCCACCACGATCAGACTGTAGTGTCTTGATACTTTTACTGTGACATTTCTCCACATCAGCCTTGTACTCTTTAAACTTATCAAAGCACTCAGACTTGCGGTGCAACAAGTAAATGTACCCATATCTCGAATAGTCGTCTATGAAAGAGATGAAATATTCGAAACCACCTCTCGCCTGGATCGTCATAGGTCCACACAAATCAGAATGAACAAATTCCAACACATATTTTGCTCTATACCCCTTGACCTTAAAAGGTCTCTTGGTCATTTTACCTTCCAAGCAAGATTCACAGGTTGGAAAATTTTCCAACACTAATGAACCCAAGAGTCCATCGGCTATTAGCCTTTGAATCCTACTCAAGTTAATATATGACCAAGTCTTAGATGCCAAAGATATGTTTGGTTCATTTTTGAAGGTTCCTTTCTCTTATTAGAATTAGAGGATGTGTTGTTAATTTCCATTTATTGCTTTGTGGGAGTTATCGGATTTAGAGTATAAAAATTACTAACTAATGTACCATAACAGATAATTACCCTATTTTTCTTGACAACCACCTTGTCATTAAAAGAAACAGTATATCCATTCATAAATAGTTTAGAAACCGAAATTAAATTCTTTTTAAAATTTGGTACATAAAGACAATTTCTCAAAATCAAAGTTCTATTCCTATCGAATGATAAGTAGACGTCTCCCACTGCAACACCCACCACTTTCATAGCATTGCCCATGTAGACGGTTATCTCTCCCTCATATAGTCGTCGGGTTTCCTGGAACCCTGTAATGTATTGCAGACATGATCAGTGGCTCCTGTATCTATACACCAGGTACTGGTAGATAACATCGCTAAACATGTTTCAACTACTAGAGAATAAGATCTACCTTTATTGTTCTCTTTTCTACGAGGACAGTCTGCCTTCCAATGTCCAGACTGCTTGCAAATAAAGCACTTGCCCTTCGTCTTCTTCACTCCTGCTTTTAGTCCAATACCTAGAGATCGATTCACTTTCTTTGCAGAGCCAGCTTGTTTCTTCTTCTTCCCTTTCAACTTAGAAGTAGAAATATTTTAGTAAAGTGAATTTGAGAATTATGATGAAATAACCCTTCTGCTGCCTGAAGTTTTATTAGTAGTTCCACCAATGAATAAATCCTTTTATTCATATTGTAGTTCAGGCAGAACTGCTCAAAACTTTTGGGTAGCGTTTGGAGAATAATATTGACCTGGGTTTCCCCATCGATTTCAGCTCCAAGGATTTGTATCTTATTTAAGTAAGTCATCATTTTGAGGATATGATCCCTTATGGGTGTCCCCTCAGACATGGTGGCTGTCATTAAGTTTCTTATTGCCTTTTGCCTAGTAGCCCGATTCTGGTGTCCGAAAAGTTCATTGAGATTGTACATCATGTTATAGACTATAAGCATGGACTAATGCTGATGCTGCAGCACATTTGACATAGACGCCAAAATGTAACACCGCGCCATCTCATCTGCCTTGACCCATTTCTTATAATAATCAATCTCCTCTTCACTAGAATCACTATTAGGCTCATTAGGGCATACCTCTAGCAGTATAAACTTATAGCCTTCAGTAGTTAAGACAATGCCCAGGTTTCTTTTCCAATCTATGTAATTTGGACCAGTAAGTTTGTTCTCTTTCAGAATAATGGCCAGTGAGTTGAAAGCTATCCTAAGAATCACAAAATAAGGTTTGGTCAAGACTTTAGAATTTAGAATAATATTGAGTCCTCAAATAATATTATTTAAATTCACCAACACCTCAAATTACCGTGAATTTTATATGCCACAATAGTGTGAACGTATACAAATTCAAACATTTGTAAGAGGAGATTTTACCCATTAATTTTATTCTTGTCAACCTAACTTTATGACAAATAAAATTAATAGTTGGTATTTCTTTGGTCACACAAATAATAGCAGTGACTCCGATGGGGAGGATACTATTAAATGCGCCTAAGTGTATACCATTACTTGATACTTAGTCCATTAAATAGGATTGTGCCCCTTCAGTTGGAGAAGATCGCACGCTCCTAACTAATTTCCTTTAACAATCCATAAAGGAAGTTTGATCTAGTGATCCGCAAACAAATTCATCCAATGTGGAGGGAGGCACTCAGAGCCAATGCGCAAGTTTGTTTACATCACTTACAAACTAGTAATGGAGACCGTGGAATTTATTTATAAATCCCTCTCCCACTTAGTTATTTGAGATGAGGATTTTTAACATGCACACACACACCTCACAACAAATAAAAGCAATAAATATGGAAAAATAATTTTTCAACTATTATGACCTCTTCCATCACTGTCCTCCGTGTGTTATCAACCCTAGCTGCTGCCATCTTTAACCACTACAATCGGGTCTAGTCATCGCATCTATCTTGCCACTTTTTCCACTGCGCCTCTGGTCCTCAAATAGTACCACGCCTCGCAAGAATACGATCCACGACAAAAATAAAATTTTATATATATCGATCCTATATTCCACAAAGGAATGTATATAAAGTCTAGATCGAATAATAATGTAAAATCCTAAAACTAATACAGCTCCTGCTGTATTTAATAAGTACAATTATGCATGCACATAAAATACCCTCGACATGCCCGAGGGTCCAATCGCACACAATCACAATAGGCCATAATAGTTGGAGGCTGCAACCACATAATTAATCTATTTGCACATCCTACTATTATCCCACTTAAAATATGTATGACATGTGCATAATTAAACTAAAACTAAACACACAGAGGTTAAAACCTAGCTCTGATACCAATTATTGGTTGCTACTCGGAATATCGTCCTAGTTCCCCTGTATAAAAATTTGTACAAGCATAGAACTATCCTAGCTACCCATGTGCTCTACTAAAGTTAAATTTGGATTGCAAATTATGCTTAACATTATTAATCCAAATTTCCCTTTAGAAGTTAAACTTGGTTTGGGAAAGAAACTTAACATTCTTACTCCAAGTTCAACCGATGTGATCTTCCTAAGTTAAACTATATTACAGAAGTTATCAAATATCTATTTCTAAGATCGGCTTCCAGGTTAAACATGGCGAGGCACTAGGCCTTCTTGGGTATGGGATCATCCACCATTTTTTAGAAAAAGCCTCACAGAGAAATTAGATATTTAACTTCTTATAGTAAACTAGGTTTAACTATAGAGACCTTAATAGAAACACATTATCGAAACATGAAATCAAAAAATAAAATCGATAACAAAAATGATAACTTAAAAACCGATAACCTCTTGTGTTTAGTTTTTCAAGATCTATACAAAAGATGAACTAGTTATGATGCGGAAACTAATAACTAGTTATATCTTTTATAACTTATAGACCTCTTGATCTTCTATTGTATTCCTCTCCTTCTCTTGGACGTCGTGTGGGTGACGATCTTCCAAGATGAAATCCACTCAAGCCTTCTCTTCTTGCTTCCAAGTTTCGACCACCAAGAACCTTCAAGGATGATGAGTTTCAGCCACCAACTAATCTCCAAGGGATGCTAGAAAACAAAGCCTCCTTTCTCTTCTTCTTCTCCAAGCAAAGTCCAACCACCAAAATCACTCCAAGAAGGTGATGCCGCCGGCTACAAAGAAGAAGAATAGGGGAAGAGGAAGGGCCGGCCACAAGGAATAAGAGAGGAGGAATAATTGATGTGTTGTTGGGTGAGGCGCTCCCTCCTCCTCTTTTATATTCCTTGATCTTGGCAAATAAGGAAAGTTTTAAACATAATTAAAACTTCCTTATATTTCTTGCCAATGACTAAAAAGGAAAGTTTTAAAATAAAAAAATTAAAACTTCCTTTTCTTCTTGTCATGACCGACTATATCTATTGCTTCAAATAAGGAAAGTTTTAAACATAAAATTAAAACTTCCTTATTTGTTTCCGGTAATAAATTTTAATTAAAAATTTCTTTCTTTAAATCCCTTGTTGGTTGTAAAAGGGAAATTATATAAAGTAAAATCTTTCTTTTAAAACATGTGGATGGTTGCAAAAAAGGAAAGTTTTATAAAAAATTAAAATCTTCCTTTTAACTACAAATAAGGAAAGATATCAAATATTTATTTTAATCCTTTGTAGAAAGCTATAAAAGGAAATATTTAAAATTTAAAAAACTCTCTTTTAAAACCATGACTTCCACATAAGGAAAGATTTAAAATTTAAATCCTCCTTTTAATCTTAATGTGGCCGGCCACCCTTGCTTGGGCTCCAAGCTAGGGCCGGCCACAACTTGGATCCCTTCTTGGTTTGGTTTGGCCGGCCCTAGCTTGGGCTCTAAGCTAGGCTTGGTCGGCTACCAAGAGGTGGGTAAGAAATTGAGTTTTGGTGGATATAAGACTTTATAAATAAGAGGCTACAATAGGGACCTAGAGGAGGAATTGGTTTTGGTCTCCCGATGAGCTTGAGCTTCCCGTATTCGCCCCGAACACCCAACTCGAGTTCATCAATAATAACTCATACCACTAAAAAATTATTATTGCACTACCGCACCAATCCTATATTACAATATGAGCTCCTTCTTATTATGAGTACATTAGTCTCCCTGTGTTTAAGATATTGAATGCCCACTAATTAAATGAGCTACTGATAACTCACTTAATTAATATCTAGCTCCAAGAGTAGTACCCCTCAATCTTATTGTCATGTCGGACTAAGTCCACCTGCAGGGTTTAACATGACAATCCTTATGAGCTCCTCAAGGGGACATCATCAACCTAGATTACTTAGACATAGTTTCATTCTATAATCAACAACACACCATATAAATAATATTATTTCCCAACTTATCGGGCCTATTGATTTATCAAACTAAATCGCACCCTTCGATAGATTAAAGAAATAAATATTAAGTATACGTGCTTATTATTATATCATGATTAAGAGTACGTACTTCCATAATAACAGAGGTATTGTTCTTTTATATAGTCAGTATAAAAAGAAACTACCTCAAATGGTCCTGCTCAATACACTCATAGTGTACTAGTGTAATTTTATAGTCAAGATAAACTAATACCAAATTACACTACAACCACCCCAATGGTTTGCCCCATTCCATCTTGGTTGTGAGCAACTATTTATATTTTATAAGGATCTGATAACATAATCTTCTGTGTGTCTCCTCACACCTTGTTATCTACAATATAAATTAAATGGACAACTACACTTAGCATAAATGTAGATATTTTACCAATGTGATTCTTATTTCAAAATAAATGTTTACAAAAAGCTAGACTTTTAGTATACATTCTAACAGTGCCTACCTTAACTAAGAACATCATCTCTGTTTCTTGTTTGGACAATAAAGGATTCTCATTTGTAATAATGGACAAATGTTGTTCCGTTTATTTCAATGAAATGTTCTATTGTAGTGCACATCTTGTGAATGGACTCTATGCTCTAGACTTTGACAACCCAATCTATAACATAAATACCAAACGGTTCAAGTCTAATGATTTGAACCAAATATATCTCTGACATTGTCGCTTGGGTCATATAAATGAGAGTCGCATATCCCAACTCCATAAGGATGAACTTTTGGACTAATTTGATTTTGAATCATATGAGATATATGAATCTTGTCTTCAAGGCAAGATGACAAAAACTCCATTTAGCGAAAGAGCTAATGATTTGTTAGACTCATACATACAGATGTATGTGGCCATTTCAGAATAGTAGCTAGAGGAGGCTACAATTACTTCATTACTTTTACTGATGATTTTAGTAGATATGACTATGTGTATCTAATGTGATATAAGTCAGAATCCTTTGAAAAATTCAAAAAATTCAAGAATGAAGTACAAAATTAACTTGGTAAGAATATTAAGATGCTTCGATCAGATCGAGGTGGGGAATATCTTAGCTAAGAGTTTCATGACCATCTCGTTGAGTGTGGGATAATATCTCAACTCACTCCACTTGGAACACTACAATGGAATGGTGTATCAGAACGGAGAAATCATACTTTATTAGATATGGTACGAATGATGATGAGTCAAACAGAACTTCCTGCTTCCTTCTGGGGACATGCTCTAGAGACGACCACTTTCACACTTAACTGCGTTCCATCCAAGGCTGTCATAAAGACACCATATACGATATGGACTGGGAAGAGTCCCAAGATGTCTTTCATGAAGATTTGGGGATGTGAGACTTATGTTCGACGACAAATCTCTGATAAACTAGGACCCAAATCAGACAAGTGCTATTTTGTGGGATATCCTAAGGAAACAAAGAGATATTACTTCTATAATCCCATGCAAGGTAAAGTGTTTGTTGCCAGAGCTGGTGTCTTTCTAGAAAGAGAATTTATTTCTAGAAGAACTAGTGGGAGTACTATTGTAATGTCCTAAACTAATTGTTTTAATTAAAAGTAGTTATTTAATTAGTTCAGGTATAATTAAAATGGAATTTAATTTAAGTGGCTAGCTTTAATTATGTTTAATCACATAGGTTATACTATATCTGAACCTAAATAAATTGCACAACCTAAAAATGCATAAAAGTTATAAAAAAAAGGGGACTTGATGATGTAAATTATAAATTTTGTACGGCTTGGATGAGTATAAAATAAACACATAAGGTTATTAGATACCAGAAATATGATAAAGGTGTAAATAATTAAAATCTAATCTAATTAGATTATTTTAAGGAAAAATAAACGGTTCCCATGGATGATTTATTAGGAATTAAGTTGATATGAATTTATGGAGTTTATTGGAATTTTTTTTATGAATTTTTAGGGAATTATTGTAGGTTTTAAGGGGTATAATTGGATATGAGAAAATTTGTTTAGAAATATCCAATTAAGTTAGGAGTTGATTAAGCTCCATTACCTAAGATTAGGATTTAATTGACCTAGGTTTAGGTTTATATACCTAGCCTTACCCTTACCCGATCCTCACGCACCCTCCCACAAATTTGCCGACTCCACCTCTCAAACCTCGACGGAACTCTCGCAGGGCTCGGAGACCCGGCCAGGAGCCACCTCACGCGGCGATTCTCCTCTGAGGACCACGCGGTCGGATGCGGAATCTGGCAACCATCTTCCCGGCGATGCTGCCTTTCTGCGAGGGCTTCGGAGATGGAACGAGGACGGGATCGATAAGGGAAAGGCAAGTACATGTCAATATGATGATGTGAGATCCTTAGGGTAGAGGATAGGAGCCTCGGTGAGTCTGGTAAGCATGTTAAGGATGTGCGATTTGGTTGAATGTGTTGCGGTTTGGGGTTTTCGTAGTATCTTGGTTTTATCTCGCGATGTTTCTTGTTTTCTGCTAGGGATAGGAACGATTTGGTAGTCTCGGTGTTGAACGGACTTCTTCCTCATAGATTAAGTTTCGGACTTGGGCTTTTGGTGGTACATGCTGAGTTTCAATGGTGTACGTTTATTCCTGATGCTCGGTTAGGTACATTTGGTTTAGGTGATTGTTGACGTCTTGCGATTTGAATGGTGAAGCTTTGGTTTCTTATGGTGCTACAATTGCTGGACGGTTTTAAATTTGAACGATGAAGTTTTTCTCCGCTGTGCTTCTGATCAATGCCATTGAGTAGATAAGCTTCAATTAGAGATGTGCTGCTGCATTTGCTTAACTGAATTGCTGAGGTTTTGGGTGATTTCGGGCATTTGATCGAATTCATTGCATCTTTGCTACAGATTCTACGTTATTGAAATGCTGCAGATTTCTCTTCCTTAGACATATAGCAAGCTAGGGATTTGTTTTGTGATGGAGTTCGACTTCCAGTTGCGGATTTGGCATTTGTGATTGCAATCATTGCTGTGCTGTTTCTGTTGGTTTACTCGAGTTCAGGACAGTGCCCTTAGTTTTTGTTTGGGTTATCTCATGGCAGTTGAGTTCCGGATCTAGATTTTGATGTTTTGGTTGATAAATGTTTTGTTCTCTTCTAGTGTTTATGGAAGTTACAGACAGAATGTTGATGGCTTTGTTTACCTATTGTTGGTGAAATGTTGGATTGATTATGAAGATAGGAGTTCGATCGATGTAGTTCGGTTTATTGAATTTCCATGGGTTGGTATGAATTCCATTCATTGTGATTTTGTTTCACTGAATTGCAGCGGACTTGTGTGGATTTTGGGAGTTGATTCGGTGGATTTTGGTTGTATAGTGGTTTCATGTTTGCAATTTATAAGGATCAAATTAGTTTCTACAATTTGGTGACTTTGGCTTATATTTGATTTAACTACCACTTTGTGGTTCCTGCTTCTTGTGAAGATTTCGGACTTCATTTTCTTAGACAGAACCAAGATAGCAATATGTTTGGATGTTTTCCCTATTTCTATTAATGCCGTGTGATGTATTAATGTCTTCCCGATGGATTATGGAAATTGTAGATGGTTTTCGATGAAGTTCCTCTCCTTCGTGACGCCTACCGGTCTTCTAGGCATATTTGGTTTTTATTGGTGTTAGCCGTGACTTGTGGACGCATCTGATCTTAATTCTTGTGTTAAGTTCCTTAGTTGAACTCTTGTTTTAAGTTCCTTAATTCATTATGCATGATTTAGGCTACTGATAGTTGAATTCTAGTGCTAAGTTCCTTAGTTGAATTCTGGTGTTAAGTCCCTTAGTTGAACTCTTGTTTTAAGTTCCTTAATTCATTGTGCATGATTTAGGCTCTTGATAGTTGAATTCTTGTGCTAAGTTCCTTAGTTGAATTCTTGTGTTATGTTCCCTAATTCATTATGCATGATATAGGCTCCTGATAGTTGAATTCTTGTGTTATGTTCATTAATTCCTTAATGTCGTTTTAGGCTCCTGATGCTCTAATGCTAAGCACGAATTGTAAATAGAAAGGTTTTTGTGAATCTGTATGGTTACAGAGTGAATGGTATGCACTTTTAATCCATGTACGAGGAAGATAGGTTATGATAATTATGTGGTTAATTGGATGAGTATGAACACATCTGGTGACAATATGAGATGGGTGCCCTGGGATGAGCTCCAGGGAGGGCCAATCGAAACATGATTAACAGATTGATACTGTAATTTATGTTAGCTTCGGCTATATGACTGCATGTTCTCTAGGAGGGACGCCTCTAGGGTCATGAGACTGATTGACTGGCTCAAATATTGGTTACCACATTGTGACATATCCACCTTTATTAGCTAAACTGACGCCTTTACATATAGTATTTCTCTTCCTGAAATTGTATTAGAGCTCATATTCTATGCCTATTAGTTATCGTTTCCTACTACCTTATAGATGCCATATTATTCATATTGGATTGTATTTGCGGGGTTCGTAGACTCAAGATGTCTACGTTACAGGTGAGGAAGGCATGCAGACGGAGTAGACGAGGAGGCGAGATGGGTGCACACATACTGTCCGAGCGTTTTAGGAGTGCTGGGCTTTTCATTGTGTGAGGAGTTGTAACGTTGTATCCCCGTTCTTTTCGTTAACGTTTTGTTGTAATGATACCAGTATGTTGGGTATGATGGTTCTTTGTGATGGATTTTCTATTCTGGTGAAATTACAGTAAAGGTTTAGAGGAATGTTTTACTTATATATATATATTTGGGGAAATCTAGGGATGTTTCAACTGTCGATCTTAAAGAAATTCAAGACACAAACTAGCACCGACGCCTTGATGGAAACTGAACAGGTACCATAAGATGTCGTGGATCATGATTTTGTTACACCACAAGAAGCTATGGAGTAACAGTCTGTTCAAGTAGAACAAGCTCTACGCAGATCTGATAGGACCCGTCGTCAACTTGAGAGATATTCTTTTCTCTTGTCTGATCATGGTGATGTAGAGCTTATTGGTCTCAATGAGCCTACATCTTATCAGGAAGCTATACAGGGCCCAGATTCTGAGAAATTGCTAGAGGCCATGAGATCCGAAATGGAATTCATGTACACTAACCAAGTATGGATTTTGGTTGATCTACCTGAAGGGATCAAACCCATTGGGTGTAAGTGGGTCTTCAAAGTGAAGATAGACATGAATGGTCATATGCATACCTATAAAGGTAGATTGGTAGCTAAAGGATTCAAGCAGATTCATGGTATAGACTATGATGAAATCTTTTCACCAGTTGTGATGCTCAAGTCTATTCGGATCATGCTTGCTATTGCAGCTTATTACGAGATTTGACAGATGGATGTTAAAATTGTATTTCTTAACAAAAATCTACTCGAGGATGTGTACATGACACAACCTGAGGGTTTTGTAGATCTAAAGAATGCTAGAAAGATGTGTAAGTTGCAAAGATCTATTTATGGATTAAAGCAAGCTTCTAGAAGCTGGAATCTTCGATTCGATGATGCAACCAAAACGTTTGGTTTCATTAAGAATGAAGATGAACCTTGTGTTTACAAGAAGGTTGGTGGGAGCACAGTCATCTTTCTCATATTGTATGTAGATGACATATTTCTCATTGGAAATGATATCCCTACTCTTCAACCAGTGAAGACTTGGCTTGGGAATTATTTTTCAATGAAAGACTTAGGTGAAACAGCCTACATTTTAGGCCTTAAAATCTATAGAGATAGATCTAAAAGATTGCTTGGTCTAAGCCAGAGTACATATATTGATAAAGTGCTTGAACGTTTTTCCATGGATAATTCCAAGAAGGGATTCCTACCTATGTCACATGGTGTGAGTCTTTCGAAGACTCAATGCCCCTTTTCTAAGGAAGAAAGGGACCACATGGATTAAATTCCTTATGCATCCGCAATAGGGTCTATCATGTACGCCATGCTTTGTACTCGCCCAGATGTCTCGTATGCGTTAAGCATGACGAGCAGATACCAGTCAGATCCAGGTGAAGGTCACTGGACAACAATCAAGAATATTCTTAAGTACTTGAGAACGACTCAAGATTATTTCTTGATCTTTGGAGGCGTTGAAGAGCTTGTTGTAAAGGGTTACACTGATGCTAGTTTCCAAATTAACAAGGATGATTATAGATCGCAGTCAGGATATTTATTTTGCTTAAATGGTGGTGTTGTGAGCTGGAAGAGTTCAAAACAAGACAAAGTCACTGATTCTACAACAAAGGCCGAGTCTGCTTCAGCTGTAGTAAAGGAGGTTGTTTAGATCAGGAAGTTCATTACCGAGCTTGGTGTTGTTCCTAGTATAACAAACCCAATAGACCTCTATTGTGATAATAATGGAACTAATGCACAGGCTAACGAACCTCGCTCTCATCAAAGATCCAAACATATACTAAGATGATTCTATCTCATTCAAGAGATCATCGATAGAGGAGATGTGAATATATGTAGAGTACCGACCGATGCTAATATTACGGATCCTTTTGTTGGTTAATCCTAGGAAAACGTATCGATTCTACTGTATAAAATTTTTTGTACAAGTGTCGAACCTTTCCTTAAATAACCTATTGTGTTCTTTAGAAGTTAAATTAGGAATCGCAGACGGAACTTAACATCATTGATTTCAAATTTAACTTATCTGTTCTTAATGGTTTAGATTTGAATCGCAAGCAGAACTTAACACTATTGATTCAAATTCACCTATGTTATTAATTCTATTAAATATTAATTTCCAAAATTAGTTTCCAGGACTGCATGACGAGGCACATGACCTTCTTGGATATGGGAGCAACCACCACCGCCTAATCAAAGTCTTTTAAGGAAAACTAATATTTAATTTCCTTAAATAACTCTAGGTTAACCAAAAAAAAAATCGAATCACAAATTCGAAAAAGAAGAAACACAAACTCGAAAAACTTATTCGAAAAACTAGATCTAATTGCCTATTGTATTTAGAATTCTTACAAAGAAAATAACTAGTATGATGCACAAGAAAATTACTAGTTATACCTTCTCTTTGTAAGCTAATGACCTCGAGATCTTCTGTCGTATTCCTCACCTCGCCTTGGACGTCGTGTGGGCGACGATCCTCCAAGATGAACACCACCCAAAAGAGCTTCTACTCCTTGTAATATTCACCCATTCTTTTATTTTACTTGCCCAAGGTAAATAAGGAAAACTTTTTACAAAAAATAAAATCATCCAAGAGTTTTTCCTTTTCTTTCCTCTTGATTGAATCAATCACCAAATCAATGGTTGTGATCAATCCTATTTGGTTTAGGATTGAGTTTGTCCGACTCCTTGCTTGGGCACCAAGCAAGGTGGCCGACCACTATATTTAGGAAAGAAAAAATATTTTTTTTATAAAATTTTACAAGAAGAAAAAACTCTTATAAAATTTTACAAGCTCTCTTTCCCAGAGTTAAAAAAGGAAAGTTTTAAAAATTAAAACCATGTTTTAAAATTTAAAACTTCTCTTATAAAATTTCATTTTTTAACATGATGAGAGAAAATTTTAATTTTAAAACTTATCTTCCTTTTTTTCTTAAACCATGAGGATGATTAAAAAAGGAAAGTTTTAAAACTTTTAAAACTCTCTATTAAAACATGTGACCAAATTCAAATAAAGAAAGTTTTTAAAATTAAAATATTTCTTTTAAAACTTATAGTTTTCTACAAAGAGAAGATTTTAAAAATTCAAAAACAACCCTCCATGTTTGAATATTGTGGCCGACCCCTACTAGCTTGGTCACCAAGAAATAGGGCCGTCCCTTTAAGAGGAGATGTGGCCGGCCATTGCTTGGTCACCAAGCAATGACCGACCCCCTTCTTGGACACCAAGATGAGCTTTTCTTTGGGTGGACTTGAGGCTCTAATGAGGCTACGATAGAGACCTAGAGGAGAAATTGGTTTTGACCTTCCGATGAGCTTGAGTATCCCGTGCTCGCCCCGAACACACAATTCAAGTTCATCGATAATAACTCATTCCACTAGAGAGTTATTACCGCACTACCGCACCAATCCCAAATTACATTATGAGCTTCTTCTTATTATGAGTGTGTTAGTCTCCCTGTGTTTAAGATTATAAATGCCCACTAATTAAGTAAGTTACTGACAACTCATTTAATTAATATCTAGCTCCAAGAGTAGTACCACTCAACTTTATTGTCATGTCAGACTAGTCTACCTGCAGGGTTTAACATGACAATCCTTATGAGCTCCTCTTGGTGACATTCTCAACCAAGATAACTAGGACACAAATTTCTTCTATAATCAATAACACACACTATAAGTAATATCATTTCCCAACTTATCGAGCATATTGATTTATCGAGCTAAATCTCACCCTTTGATAAGTCAAAGAAATAAATATTAAATATATGTACTTGTTATTATATTATGATTAAGAGCACACACTCCTATAATAACTAAGGTCTAGTTCTTTTACTAAGTCAGTACAAAAAGAATTTACCTAAATGATCCTACTCAATACACTTAAAGTGTATCAGTGTAATTTATTAGTCAAGATAAACTAATACTTAATTACACTATGACTATTCTGATAGTTTGTTCCTTTCCATTTTAGTCGTGAGCAACTTGTTTATAATTTATAGAGAACCGACAACATGATCTTCTGAGTATGACACCACATTCCATGTTGTCTACTATATAAATTAATTAAACAATTACATTTAACAAATAAATACAGATATTGACCAATGTGATTCTTTTATTTCTACAAATAAATGTTTACAAAAGCTAGGCTTTTAGTATACATTCTAACAATCTCCCATTTATACTTAAAGACTAAGCTGCCATATCTGTTGCCTTATATCTGATTCCCATCCCCTCCACATGCCGATCAAAAGCTTTCGCCGGAAGGACCTTAGTGAAAGGATCTGCCAGGTTATCTGCTGATGCAATCCTGGCGACGACAACTTCTCCTCGCTTGACGATGTCTCGTATCAGGTGGTACTTGCACTCTATATATTTACTTGCCTTATGGGCTGGTGGTTCCTTAGAGTTTGCAACTGTACCGCTATTATCACAATAAATTGTGATGATCTTGGGTAAACCAGGAATCACATCTAAGTCCATTAGAAAGTTCCTGAGCCACGCTTTTCGTCGCCTTTAGAGGTCGCCACATACCGCCCCATGGTCGAGTCCGAGACGATTGCTAACACCCTCCACGCAATGGCTCCACCTCCTAGAGTAAACACATACCGCGTAGACTTACTATCGTCCCTATCTCGATTGGAACCGAACCGTAACCCATGTGGAGCAAATCGTCTGCTTGTAAACTAGCATATAGTCTCTAGTCCTTC
Organism: Zingiber officinale; assembly: GCF_018446385.1. Taxonomy (NCBI): domain Eukaryota; kingdom Viridiplantae; phylum Streptophyta; class Magnoliopsida; order Zingiberales; family Zingiberaceae; genus Zingiber; species Zingiber officinale. Next base: position 36,521,054 of record NC_056007.1, on the reverse strand, counting down.
TCGTGTACTTTAATATATCCTTTACCGCAATCCAATGTCCTTGTCCAGGTTACTCGATATTCGCTAACTACGCCTACTAAGAAATAGATATCGTGTCTCGACATATCATCGCATACATAAGGCTTCCTACAACCAAGTATAAGGAACCGCCTTCACGTCCTCTATCTTCTTTGATGTCTTGAGACATCTCTTTAGATAAAGCTACTCCATGGCTAAAAGGTAAGAAACCTTTCGAGGAGTTTTGTATGCTAAAACGAGTAAGGATCAGTATCATATATAAAGCTTCGGATAAGCACAACATTCTTTTCGCGATCCCTTATAACTTGATCCCAAGAATGTGCACATTTTCCTAAGTCCTTCATATCAAATTGTTGACAACCATACCTTACGTCCGATAATACCTCGACATTGTTGCCAATTAACAAGATATCATTTACGATAGTACAAGAAATACCACCACGCTTCCGTTACACTTCTTGGATACACAAGACTCATCCTGACATCGAATAAATCTATACGATCGATTACTTCATTAAATCGATATTCCAAGATTTCAAGCTTTCAATCCATAAACGGACCGATTAAGCTCACACTAGATGCTCTTTGCCCTTTTCAATGAACCCTTCCGGTTGCACTATAAGCTTGCTTGCTCTATATGGATGTTTTCTTCAAGACTTCCATTAAGGAAAGTTGTCTTGATATCCATTTGCCAAATCTCATAATCCATATGAGCGGCAATGGATAAGAGTATCCGGATAGATTTAAGCATGACTACCGATGAAAAAGTCTCCTCATAATCGATTCCCTCTTTCGAAGTATTCAACAAGCCTTGCTTTGAGATTTCTATCTTCCCATCTATCCTCTTTTCCTTTGTAGATCCACTTTCACCCATTACCATCGTGTGGTTCTACAAGTTCCCAGACCTTATTAGAATACATAGATTCTATTTCGGAATTCATTGCCTTTTGCCAAGATACTGCATCTATATCTTGAAGTGCTTCGTCATATGTTCGGGGATTAAGTTCATGTTTACCTGGGATCAAGTCTGAAGACTCACCTAAAAACGTGAATCTCTTAGGTTGCCTCACAACCCTCCCATTACGACGAGGCATTGTCTCTAGCTGTGTATCATGTGTGACACGTGTTGCAGTTTCTTGTGGTACTTCATCTTGTACTGTTGGTACTAAAGTAGACGTGTCATCTCTAATTTCTTCTAGAACAATTTCACTCATGGGCTTATTCATTACATAATCTTCTTCTAAAAATCGAGCATTGGTGCTAACAATGATTTTATGATTTTTAGGATTATAAAATAAACCACCTTCGCTCCTTAGATATCCCACAAACGATAAATTTCGACGTGATTCCAACTGTCAATATCTCCTTCAAAGACACGTGCGGGACTACCCCATATCCGGATATGATTCGGCTTACGCCCATTCCATAATTCCATGGAAGTAGAAGGAACTATTTTAGATATCATATCGAACGACACTTCGCTTCCGAGCATATCCCCAAAATGAATTTGGTAATTCTGAATAACTCATCATTGATCTAACCATTTCCATAAGAGTCCTATTCCTTCGTTCTACCACACCATTCTGTTGGGGTGTACCAGGTGCAGATAATTGGGATTGAATCCCAACTTCTGATAAATAATTCCTAAACACTCCAAAGAGGTATTCGCCACCACGGTCATACCATAGTGTCTTGATACTTTTACCAAGATGTTTCTCCACATCAGCCCTATATTCTTTGAACTTGTCAAAACATTCAGACTTGCGGCACATCAGGTAAATATATTCGTATCTTAAATAATCGTCTATAAATGAAATAAAGTATTCATAACCACCTCTTGCCTGGATAGACATAGGACCACACAAATCAGAATGAACTAGTTCTAACACATCTTTGGCTCTATACCCCTTGGCCTTAAAAGGTCTCTTGGTCATTTTACCTTCCAAGTAAGATTCACATGTTGGAAAGTTTTCCAATTCTAATGAACCCAAGAGTCCATCGGCTACAAGCCTTTAAATTCTACTTAAGTTAATATGTCCAAGCCTTAGATGCCAAAGATACGTTTGATTCATTTCTGAAGGTTCTTTTCTCTTATTAGAGTTAGAAGATGTGTTATTAATTTTCATATTTTGCTTTGTGGGATAAATTGGATTTAAAGTGTATAAATTGCCAACTAATGTACCAGAACAGATAATCACCTTATTTCTCTTTATAACGATATTGTTACTAAAGGAAACTGAATATCCATCCAAATACAGTTTAGAAACTGAAATTAAATTCTTTCTAAAACTGGGTACATAAAGACAATTTCTTAAAATCAAATTTCTATTCCTATCAAATGATAAGTAGACGTCTCCCACCGCAATGTACCGCCACCTAAGTAGCATCGCCTACGTAGATAGTTGTCTCTCCATCAAATAGTCGCCGGGTTTCCTAGAACCCCGCAAAGAATTGCAGACATGATCGGTGGCTTCGATCTACACACCAGGTGCGGGTAGATAACACCGCTAAACATGTTTCAACTACTAGAGTATGAGATATACCTTTATTGTTCCGGTTCCTACGAGGACACTGCCCGCTTCCAATGTTCGGATCGTCATAGATGAAGCACTTGCCTTCAAATTCTTCATTCCAACTTTTCCGTCCTGCACTCGAGTTTTATTCACTTTCAAAAGACTGCTTCTTCTTCTTGCCTTTCGGTTAGAAGTAGAACCATTTTCAACATAGTGAACACGAGAACTTTGACGAAATATACCTTCTGCAGATGTCAGAAGTTCCGCCAACATATACTCTCTTTGTTCATGTTATAGTTCAGGCAGTCTAAGTAGCGTTTGGAGAATTATATCGACCTGGGTTTCCCATCAATTTCTCCTCTAAGGACCTGATTTATTCGGATAAGCCATCATTTGAGGATACGGTCCTCACGGTGTCCCTCGCATACGGTGGTCATATTAGTTTTCTCATTGCTTTTGCCTAGCAACCGACTGTGCCCAAAGAGTTCTTTAAGATTATTCATTATATCATAAGTCGTTGGTAATCTTGATGTCGATTGCAATACATTTGACATTGATGCCAAAATGTAACACCGCGCCATCTCATCGCCTTTTACCCATTTCTTATGATACTCAATCTCCTCTACCAGTAGAGTCCTCATAATTTCTAAAAGTAGAAATATTGAACTTATAGCTTTTCATTGTATCTTTTCTTCTTTAGTTTTTCATTTTCAATTTTAAATTTATCTCCTCTATAAGGCCAGTGGGTTGAAAGTCATCCTAAGAATCATAAAAATAAATTTTGGTCAAGACTCTAAATTTAGAATAATATTGATTCCTCAAATAATACTATTTTAAATTAACCAACACCTCAAATAACTGTGAATATTGCATGCCACGTTAGTGTGGACGTATACAAATTCAACATTTGTAAGAGGAGGGTGTGACCCATTAATTTTATTATCTTGTCATCCTAACTTTATGACAAATAAAATTAATAGTTGATTTCACTTTGGTTACACAATACAATAGCAGTGATTCCGTTTGGGAGGATACTATTGAATGCGTCTAAGTGTATATTGAATGCGTCTAAGTGTATACCATTACTTGATACTAAGTCCATTAAATAGATTGTGCCCCTTTAGTTGGAGAAGATCACACGCTCCTAAATAATTTCCTATAACCATCCATTAAGGAAATTTGATCTAGTGATCCGCAATAAATCCATCCATTATGGAGGGAGGCACTCAGAGCCAACACGCAAGCTTGTTGCATCACTTACAAACCAGTAATGGAGACCATGCGATTTATTAAAATCTCTCTCCCACTTAGTTATTTAAAATGAGGAATTTTAAACTATCCTAGCATACATCAAATGTATACACACACATCACAGTAAATAAAAGCAATAAATATGGAAATTATTTTCCAACTATTATGACCTTTTTTCTGTTACTGTCCTCCATGTGCACCAACCATAGCTGCTGCTATCTTTAGCCACCGCAATCGGGTCGAGTTGTCGCATCCATCTTGTCTCTTATTCCGTTGCGTCTCTGGTGCTCTAAAAGTACCACGCCTCGCAAAAATCCGATCCGTGACAAAAATAGAATTTTACATATATCGATCCTATATTCTACGAGGGAATGTACATGTAATCTAGATCGAAAATAAATTCTAAAATCCTAGGGCTAATACAGCTCCTACTGTATTAGTTACATACAATCATACACACACAAAATATTGCCCTTAACATGTCCAAGGGTCCAATCACACACAACATTAATAAGCCATAATAGTTGGAGCCTGCAACCAAAGAGTTAGCACATCCTACTATTATCCTGCCTAAATTATGTATGACATGTACATAACCTATTTGAATTCTAAACACACAGAGGCAAACCTTAGCTCTGATACCAATTGTTGGTTAATCCTAGGAAAACGTACCGGTTTCACCGTATAAAATTTTTTGTACAAGTGTCGAACCTTTCCTAAAATAACATATTGTGTTCTTTAGAAGTTAAATTAGGAATCGCAGATGGAACTTAACATCATTGATTCCAAATTTAACTTATCTGTTCTTAATGGTTTAGATTTGAATCGCAAGCGGAACTTAACACTATTGGTTCAAATCCACCTATGTTATTAATTCCATTAAATATTAATTTCTAAAATTTGCTTTCAGGACTGCATGGCGAGGCATATGACCTTCTTGGATATGGGAGCAATCACTACCGCCTAGTCAAAGCCTTTTAAGGAAAGTTAATATTTAATTTTCTTAAAATAACTCTAGGTTAACCAAAAAGAACAATCGAATCACAAATTCGAAAAAGAAGAAACACAAACTCGAAAAATTTATTCGAAAAACTAGATCTAATTGCCTCTTGTATTTAGAATTCTTACGAAGAAAATAACTAGTATGATGTAGAAAAAAATTACTACTTATACCTTCTCTTTGTAAGCTAATGACCTCGAGATCTTCTGCTGTATTCCTCGCCTCGCCTTGGACGTTGTGTGGGCGATGATCCTCCAAGATGAACACCACCCAAAAGAGCTTCTCCTCCTCGTAATATTCGGCCACCACCACCACAATAGAAAAGAGAGCAATGGGAGAAGAGAGGGAGAGAGGGGTCGGCCACCAAGAGAGTCTCCAAGTCAAAGAATAAGAGTTGTGTCTCATCTCTTCTTTTATATTACTTGCCCAAGGTAAATAAGGAAAATTTTTTTACAAAAAAATAAAATCATCCAAGAGTTTTTTCCTTTTCCCTATTAATTTTTCATTTTCTTTCCTCTTGATTGAATCAATCACCAAATCAATGGTTGTGATCAATCCTATTTGGTTTAGGATTGAGTTTGGCCGGCCCCTTGCTTGGGCACCAAGCAAGGTGGTCGGCCACCATATTTAGGAAAGAAAAAATAATTTTTTTATAAAATTTTACAAGAAGAAAAAATTCTTATAAAATTTTACAAGCTCTCTTTCCTAGAGTTAAAAAAGGAAAGTTTTAAAAATTAAAATCATGTTTTAAAATTTAAAACTTCTCTTATAAAATTTCCTTTTTTAACATGATGATAGAAAATTTTAATTTTAAAACTTATCTTCCTTTTTTTCTTAAACCATGAAGATGGTTAAAAAAGGAAAGTTTTAAAACTTTTAAAACTCTCTATTAAAACATGTGGTCAAATTCAAATAAGGAAAATTTTTAAAATTAAAATATCTCTTTTAAAAATTATAGTTTTCTACAAAGAAAAGATTTTAAAAATTCAAAAACAACCCTCCATGTTTGAATATTGTGGCCGGTTCCTACTTGCTTGGTCACCAAGCAATAGGGCCGGTCCTTTAAGAGGAGATGTGGCCGGCCATTGCTTGGTTACCAAGCATTGGACCGGCTCCCTTCTTGGACACCAAGATGAGTCTTTCTTTGGATGGACTTGAAGCTCTAATGAGGCTACGACAGGGACCTAAAGGAGAAATTGATTTTGGTCTTCCGATGAACTTGAGTATCCCGTGCTCGCTCCGAACACACAACTCAAATTCATCGATAATAACTCATTCCACTAGAGAGTTATTACCGCACTACCACACCAATCCCAAATTACATTATGGGCTCCTTTTTATTATGAGTGTGTTAGTCTCCCTGTATTTAAGATAACGAATGTCACTAATTAAGTAAGTTACTGACAACTCACTTAATTAATATCTAGCTCCAAGAGTAGTACCACTCAACTTTATTGTCATGTCGGACTAAGTCCACCTGCAGGGTTTAACATGACAATCCTTATGAGCTCCTCTTGGAGACATTCTCAACCTAGATAATTAGGACACAGATTCCTTCTATAATCAACAACACACTATATAAGTTGTAACACCCACGAAATTATAAGATAGGCATATGAATATTATTTTCTTTAGAGTATAGAAAATAAAAAAAGGATAAGAGAAAAAGGGAAAATAGAAACCCAAAAATAGAATAAGAAGAGGTGAGGTCAAGGATTGAACCTTGAATCTCCCACAAATAATGGAGATAAATTGATTATATGATAACCACTAGGATAATGAATAATATATGGATGGAAAAGAATGAAATTTTAGTTAAAGGTGAGAAGAAAATAAAAAGAAAACTAAGCAAAAGAGCAAGAGAAAACCAAGTTGCTTACTTTCTTTTCCTCTTGGTTAAGAAAAGGAGCAAGCAAAAGATGAGTTGTCTACTTCCCTCTCTCTCTCTATTTTCGTGGGAATTAAAGGAATGAGGGAAAAGAGGAGTTGAGGGAATGAATGAAGACATGTTTCATTGGCAAAAGGAATAAATAGTTTGGGAGAAGAAAAACAAGAGATTAAATCCTTTTCTTTCTTCCTCCTTCCTCCTTCTTCATTCTTCATCGAACCAAGAACCCCTTCCCTCTCCTCATTCCAATAGCTAAGTTAAGTTCTTCTCCAAGAAAACTAATTTCCGAGAAGAAGCCTTCAAGTTCTATTCCTTCCCCCCAAAAAAAAAAAAGAAGCAAAAGGAGGTACAAGAAGAAGAAGCTTTCTCCTTCCTTGGCAATTAGGATACTTTTCTCCTTAAGAAAAATCACAAGCGAAAGGACGTAAGTTTCCCTCACCTGTGGTACAATAGCTTTTGTGTGTTCTATGAGATTTGGTTACATAAAATCTAAGAAAAATCTCATGAAGAATTTCGGCCAAGGTAAGACCAAAAAGGACCTAGGAAATGTAAAGATCTAAATTTTGACATGCTCAATATGTTCCTTGTGACATGTATTTTATGGTAGAGATTTATCTCATGTTCATATGCTAGAATGTTGATTAGAACTTAGAATCACACCCATAAGACTCTCGGATAAACATGAATAAAAAAAAAGGAAGAAAAAAAAGAATAGGTAAGCTAAGACTCAAACCAAGCATGTCTTCTATTGTTGATTTATGATGAGGAAGTTGTTAACTTGTTATGCTCATATGATGAATTAACTTCATTCCATGCTCATATGTATTCGGCCACATTATGATTAAGAGTCTAGGAAACTTAAAACCTAACTCAACTATGCTCATGTTGTTCCTTGAAATAATTGCTATGAAAGTTGTTTAAGATTCTCATGCTTTTATGACACTTGAACCCTAGCTTTAAGTCCTACAAGTTTCGGCCACATTATGATTAAGGGCCTAGAAAACTTAGAACCTAACTCAACTATGCTCATGTTGTTCCTTGAAATAATTGCTATGAAAGTTGTTTAAGGTTCTCATGCTTTTATGACACTTGAATCCTAGCTTTAAGTCCTACAAGTTTCGGACAATTAGATGGAGATTAGGTTCATATGATGAACCAAGAGGATTAGGTTCATGTGATGAACCAAATTGGATTAAGAGTAATCCAAAGTAAACTAATTGAGTTGGACTCAATTTGGTTCTTGTGTTAAATGAGTCTAATTTGGACTTAGACTCATTGTGACAGTTTAATTCAATGAATAGAGATTCATTAAATTAAAAATTGACTTGAACCAATGGTTAGATTTGATCAACCATGGGAGAGAAGTGGTCAAGTTTGACTTGACTTGAGAGGAAGATGAAAGGTCAAGTTTGACTTGACCATTGCCACCTTTTTTGTGAGTTAGCATTGAGTGTGCTAATTATGATGTGCCACATCATCAAGGCTAGCACATGTGTGTGCCACCTCTTGAGGGAGATCAAGAGTTGTGACTCTTGATATCCCATGGAGGTTTAAAAGCCTTCCTTGAAGTGGCCGACCACATTACACTCTTGTGTAAGTTTCATTTTGGTTTTGTAACCTCCTTCTTCTTCCTCCTCTCATCTTCTTCTCCCTCTCCTCCACCTTGGCCGAACCTTCAAAGGTACTGGCACACCTTTTGTTTGGTTTTTCTCCACCTAATCGTTCGTGTGGATACGTATAGAGGAGTGTCCACTTGAACACTCTCGAGATCCGACAAACTTGGACGAGCGGGATAAGCGAAGGGCTTCGTATCAAGGGTTCTCTCTACCATGTAGATCTAGAGTAGATCTAGGTTTAGAAACTCATACACATAAAGTTTTTGAAATTATTTTTTTCGCACGGATCCGGTGGCATGGGATTTCGAGGTTTCCGTAACGTAAAAAGCGATTTTTGCGGCGCGAAAATCCCAACACCAAGAAGGGTTGCTAGCACAACCTTTGGTTGTTTCATTCTCCACTTTGTGAGTTTGTGAGACAAACAAGACTTGTTCGTGTGGATACCATTGAGGCGCGACCACTTGATCGCGCTAAGATCCGTATATAAAGAAACGTTGCTGTCGGGATTGTGAACGGAACGCAACTAAAGTATAACTTTCTCATGTAGAAAATTAGTACTTAGTATATAGTTTCCTTTTGCATGGATCTTCTGGAAAGGAACTAAATGTTTTTCGCTCCGCTTTCGCGTTTTTAGCACCATAGTTTCTTACATCCTCCCCATCGGAGTCACTATTATTATTTGTGTGACCGAAGATGAACCAATAATTAATTTAATTTGTCATAAAGTTAGGTTAACAAGATAATAAAATTAATGGGTAAACCTCCTTTTACAAATGTTTGAATTAGTATACTTCCACACTATCGTGGCATACGAAATTCACGGTGTTTTGAGGTGTTGGTGAATTTAAATTATATTATTTGAGGAATCAATATTATTTTAAATTCTAAAGTTTTAATCAAATATTTTGTGATTCTCAGGATTTCAAAAAGGCTTTTGATATGAGTTATGATAAGGGGACCCATTTTTTTCTTTTCTCTCAAAAGGAGGAAAGAATGATAATGAAGATGAGGAAGGCTAAAAAGGGCGAGAGGAGGGATCGCCCGGAAAAGGTTAAACCCGGCAAGGGGGAGTCGCTACACGTATGGTAGATAGAGATAGGTCGAGTGTGATAGACCGACCGAGAATATAAGACTGACCGAGCATGTAGGACCGACCGAGCATGTAGAACTGACTAAGTAGGTAGGACCGACCGAACGTGGAGGACCGACCGAAAAGACCGACCAAGTAGGTCTGGTCGATCAAATATAAAAGACCGATCCGATGTAAAGAAAGGTTAACCTTGGGTGGTCCAGGACATAGTAGGGTTGCTCAAGTACAGGAGTTTGGTAAGCAAAGACTGGTCGAGCATGGGTACTCGCCTGGGCATACACGACCAATCCAACACAGAGAGTCGGTCGAATGTAAAAGTTCTTGACCTCATACACAATAGGCAAAGATCGAACGAACATAATATACCAATCAATCCTATAAGCCTGGCGGGTAAGGGCTGACCGGGTTCTATAGATCAGACGAACACATATGCATTGGGTCTCATGTAACCCTTAGCCTACAGCTGGCTAAAGGAAGGATTATTGGATAATTTTGTCTCTACAGACTCAACTGAATGATTCTAGTCAATGACGTAGGGTCGGACGTGCTCATAAGACTGACCGAGCATATGAGTTTGGTAAGCAAAGACCGATCGAATATAAGAGACCAATCGAAAGTAGACATACTTAACATTAAGTTATCCTGAAGACCTATATACACCTAATTGATTAGTCTCGATCGATAAGGTAGGCTTGGCCGAATAGACCGGCCGAGAATAGAGGCGTTTAACGGTATACGATCGAACGAAGGAGGAGTTAAAGGGCAAAGGCGTCTTCATACGTCCAACCGATCAATCTCGATTGGCAGGATACGACTTTAATAGGCAGGTCGAGTATGAAAAGTAAATCGAACATAAAGGTCTTCAACGTTACATAGTTTTTGGCGTATTTATAATAAAGTCTGGGTCAAGTATAGAACTAAAACTAGTACGGACAGAATATATTCCGCATACATGCCAAATAAGCTTATGTGACTAAACAGGTATATATAACAGGTGAATCATAACAGATGAACCATTGTTGGGATTTTCGGGCCATAAAAACAACTTTTTCGCGTTGCGGAAACCCCGGTTCCCATGCCACCGGATCCGTGCGAAGTAAAATAAAATAAAATTTTACGTGTACGAGTTTCTAACATCTAGATCTACACTAGAACTACATGGTTGAGAGATTTTACCCTTGATGCAATGCCCTTCGCAATCCCGCTCGTCCAAAGGTTCGTCGGATCTCGAGATCGTCAAGTGTACGATCCTCTATGCGTATCCACACGAACAAACTAGGTGGAGAAGACCAAACAAAGGTGTGCTAGCACCTTAGGTGGTTCGTCCAAGGAGGAGGAGAGGGAGAGGAGAATGAGAGGAGGAAGAGGATGGAATGAATTGGCTTGAATTCAAAAATAACTCATTCACTCCACAATAAGTGGCCGGTCACATTAAGGAGTGTAATCTCCTTTCTCATTTAATGTGACCATTAAAGAGGAGATTTGTAACCTTCATGAGGTGGCACACACATGTGCTAAACTTAATGATGTGTAACACCATTATTGGCTACTTAATGTCAACTCACAAATGAGGTGGCATATAGTCAAGTCAAACTTGACTTTTCATCTTCCTCTCAAGTCAAGTCAAACTTGACATTATAATTCCCATGGTTGATCAAATCCAACCATTTGATTCAAGCCAATTTAATATAATGGATCTAATTTATTTAATTAAATTGATTCAATGAGTCATAATCTAAATTAGACTCATTGAACACATGAATCAAATTGAGTCCAACTCAATTAGTTCAATTAGGATTACTCTTAATCCAATTTGATTCATCACATTAATCTAATCCTCTTGGTTCATCATATGAACCTAATCTCCATCTAATTATCCTTTGTGTGTGACCCTATGGGTTCTTGTAGCGTTGAAAATGCTCCTAAACCCATTTAGAAGCATAAGTAATGAGCGGTTTCTAGCAATACATCATTACTACCCAAGTTACAAGAATGTTGAGATCCAACATCACCTTGTGACTACTAATTGTGACTCCTCACAATATATGACATTGTCTTTCTATCCTTGACATTTAGAGTAAAATATCAAAAAATGGCGAATAATGATAAGGAAATTTTTCAGAATTTTTAGAAATTTTTCAAGAATTTTTCGGAGCTCGTAGGGACGAGTTTACGGGGATAAAAACAGGGCCCGGAGAAAGCCTGTTTAGGCTACTTATTTAAGCGAGGAAAAGTTATATTTCTTTTCCTTTTTATTTTCTTTTCTTTTATTCTTTTTCCCCATTTCTTTTTCCCCCCGAATTCCCTAATCAACTCGCGAGCCTTCCTTCTTCCTCGCGAATCTGTGCTGTGCCAAAACTGCTCCGAGGCAGTTCCTTTCCTCTCCTCATCCATGCCAAGCCGCGCGCCGATCACCGGCCACAGGAATCCAGCGCCGTCGCCGTGCCCTAGCGCCCCGCCGACGCCCTCTTCCTCTCCTCTGGCCGACGCGACGCCACTACCCTTCTTTTCCTGCCCTAGCCGGCTGACCGCAACTCCCTCATCCTTCCAAGACATCGCCGACCACAGGAGCCCTAGTGCCGGCGCTGTATGATCACCGAACCTTCTTTTATGTTGATCATCTGCACCCTCAAGCAGTCCTTCTTCCTAGATCATCGCTCTTGTGCGGGCATATCTTTGATCAGAAGGGGAAGGATCTGAGTCTATTCTATCCTCACTGCACCAGCCGGATTAGTCGTGATACTTCCGGCCACGGGAAGGTATGTGGTGATGTTGATTCTTGTTGTTCTTTTCTTTCTCTAGCCGATCTTTACTTTGGGCAGTGACAGGGGTAGTTTGATGCTTAGTCGCAAGATTGTAGGTAGTGGCGTTTCTTGTTTCTAGCCATTCACGTTCGTGATGCATAACAGGTGTTTGACGAAATGCCTAAGTTTCTTATCACCTCTGTTTGTGCTGGCAACTTCATTGGTGACCACCTGTTGCTGCGAGTAGTTGCAGGGACTGTGGGCATCCACTGTAAGAGGCTGTGAGGTAACAAGAACCTCATTCCATGTTGTTGTTTATTTCATGTATTTAGAATTTGATTAGGTGGCGAAATAGATATGTGTCTTAAATAAGAATTTGAGTTGATTAAGTAATACTCAGTTGATAGTCTTGGGTTGTTTTGGATTTGTAGTAGACTTGGAGTTGTAAGTTGTTGTGGTATGATTGATAAGTTGAGTGGTTTGTTGTAGATGACTATATAATCGTTAATCAAATTTATTGGATTGATGTTGTGGTGGTTTGGTTAGTTGTTGATGATGATATTAGGTTGATGTCGATTTATGACGGAGATTTAATTTTTATGATAGGTTATTGTGGGTTGATATCATTATGTGGTGGATTTGTAATTAGAGATGATTCATATATATAAACCTATTTTAATAGGGTTGTATGGTTAAGGATTATTTGGGGGAATTAGTCAGAGATTATATTTGATTGGAGTGATCCTAATTGGGATTGAGATTTTATTTAGCTATTTAATTCATATGAATTTAGCTAAATAAAATATATATATACTGATTGATGCAGGACTCTGACGCGAGATGAGCATCTTGACGAGGAATCTATTACCGGATTGGACCTTCCTATTGGAGGCGGGTACCTCTTGACTTATCTTTTATGATATTGTCAATTGGATATGCATAGTATTTTATAGCTACAAGCAATGATCATGTTTGCCTTTGGTATGTCACTGTTTGTTACCCATATCATGTTCTGTTGGACGTTTGTTATATATCCATGTTTACGTTTCGTGATTATTGTCATGAGTACCTTAGTTCCTAGAGTAAGTGACATACCATTTCTTACTGAGGTTAGGACTAGGTTCTGGATTTTATTATCTGGCATGTGTATCTATGTGTTTATATCATATCTGATCTGTATACTTAGACCCTTTTGTTTTGATCCATGTACATTGTTGGTACATATTTTATGGAGGTGGATATGTGCAGGACCTAGGTTGTTATACCATAGAGGACCTGTATACCCTAGATGTGAGGATTTGACTTCCTTGTACTAGGGTACACATTTTTATATATATATATGTGGATTTGGTTCAGGATATCGTCATGCTTAGTGTCATGCACCATTCGCATGATTGCAGCTTATCATTTGTGTCCTTAATACGCTTTCATCACTTTGCTCGTTGGTCCGCTTATGAAATTGGGTGCCCGTGCATGCAATAATTTGTTCGGTGCTCCGTTGGTCCGCTTATGGGTAGTGTGACGCAGCGTCGAGTGATCCCTCCCGTCATAGTGTATCGGAGATGAGAGCATTGCGCCCCCATTATTGATTTGGGGTAGGAGTATGTGTACTCCGACAGATCCCGTCCATTCGGTCACCATCGTGAGCGGTGACGCCGAGTGCACTTGTCACAACCCTACCCACCGGTCTCACCATCAGAGATGACCGATCGAGGGGTGACCATGTCATCGCATCATATGCATTTATTGCATTTATTTGCTTGTGTTTGTGCACTTATACGCGTTTCGTGGATGCATTTGTTTGACATGTATATACGAGGCATATCAGTATCCGGTTCGACCCTTTGTTCACGGATAGAGTTCTGGTGAGTCTGACTTCCTTAGTTACCTTTCGCCAGATATTTCCTATATATGATTAGGAAGTCGATTCCATGTTTATCATTGCTAGATATATCTTGCCTATCGTATTCATGAGTTGTTGAACTCACCCGTGGATACTATCTTTTCGTACCAGGTTGTTTATGGTGTCGCTTGGAGTATCCTGCCTGCTGGTCCCATGTCACCTCAGAAGATCTGTCTTCGCTGTTGTTCATTTGTACTTTGGTATTTGTATATCTAGCTTGTGTTTCGATTTTGTTTCCGGAGTGGTGTTTTGTGGTGTGGTGTAAGCCTAGCCGGCTAGCATGTCATGTATTTTGGTTTTCTATCGTTTTTCGGCTATGGTTTGGATTTTTGTTCCAGCCAAGTGGGCTGATGATATAAACTGCGTGGATGACTTTGTGTTATATTTTTATTACTGTTATTGTTCCGACCGTGTTGGCCGAGGTATATGTGGCCCTGAGAGCTTTGTATAAATGTTTCAGATTATCACTCGAACATGGGAGGTGTTGTCGAAATTTCTTCGGACAGGGACTTCCTCGGGGCGTGACATTTAGATTGATCAATGTGAGGCATAGACCATGTCATCCTCTAATCTATCTAAATTTTGAACTCCAAGTAAACTCACTCAATCAAATGAGCTCAATATCTCATATTGACTCATTTGGGCATGACCATGCACTTAGTGGTCTCACTCTATCAAGAATATCGATGTCACTCCCGTCATATAGGAGGGATAGATCCCATCTACATCACTCACATCCCTCCACATAATTCATTACATATCCAGTAATTGCCTTTATAGTCCACCAAGTTACGGGTGACGTTTGACGAAGCCAAAGTACATAACTCCTTATGTAGGGAACCATGGTGACTTCAGGTCCAAGGACTAATAGTCATACTAATAGCCACATGAGAAAGTATATGACACTCATATAACGATCCATGATACTTTCTCATGGCGGGTCATTCAGTATACATTCTCCAATATATACCCTTGTGTCAACTTGATATCTCCATATCCATGACTTGTGAGATCAAGTCATCGAGTTGACCTACATGCTAGTCTTGTCGCATTAATATTGTCCCTGAATGCTAATATTTGACTAGATATGATTAAGAGTAGTGTTCCCTATATCATCTCATTATCGATTCAATTAATCGATTGATATAGGTGAGAACCTTCTACTCAAGGACGCTATTTTACTTTGTTATTTGACACCAATACAAGTAAATATAATAACCAAAATAAATTCCTATAAGAATACGATACAATGAGTCCATACAATAATCATCAAATGATTGGCTCTAGGGCTCTGACTAACAATCTCCCACTAGCACTAGTGCCAATCAGTGTGGGCTTTAAGCCCCAATGAACTAGTGTGACCTGTAGGTGTAGCGGAGGCCGGCAAGAGGGGGGTGAATTGCTGAAAATAAAAATAAACTATACCCTCGGATTTCAACTCAAAAAAGCAATAGCAAAATAATAACAAATAAAAGGCAGAAAAAGAAAGACAGAAATTTAACCTGGTTTCAACCAAGGAGGTTATTAATCCAGGGCAATGAGAAGCACACTAAAAAGAATCGTCTTTATGAAGGCCGAGAAGGCTTTTACACTTTGGAAGCTTAGAACTATTGCTAGGAATGGCTACACGTTGATTGCTTGAATTGTTGTTTAATTCCTAGCTCCAGGGGCCTTTAAATAGCCTTTGGAAATTCTATCCCGAGGTTGGAGGCGCCTCCAGCTCGGTGAGTGGATAGAATTCTATCCGGTGCTCGAACGGTCATTTTGACCTGGCTCAAGGCGCCTTCAACAAGCAATGAAGGCGCCTTCAATGCATGTTCAAGGTGCCTTCAAGCTACAGTAACTTCGTGCTACAGTAATTTCCAACCTCTTTTGACTCTTTTTTTCTTCGCTTTGGCTTCCGAAGCTCCGTTCTTTTGGGTGATTGCGGCCAATCGGAATAGGGCTCACCCGAACCCAATTCCCGACCTTCTCCTCGATCAGTCTTCCTCCCCGGCTTAACTTCCCTCGAACGCCGCGCACGTTCTTCTCGCCCACCGGTGTACTCTTCCGCAGCTCTCTCGTCATTCGGACGCACCGAGCCCGTCGGCTCCCTTCCCGTGTCGTCCTTCTCGCTAGCTGCGTCTTCCGCTCGATTTCCTGCGCTCCTAAGCTCCTGCACACTCAGACACATGGATCAAACACAAAGCAGGACCTAACCAACTTGGTTGATCACATCAAAACTACCACGGGGTTCAACAATCTTCCTCTTTTTGATGTGCATCAACCTAAGTTCAAGTTAGGGTAAAAACAGACACAAAAAGTAATTTTAAAAAAAAATTACTAAACTAACATGTTAAGCATAAGTTTTGTAATAAATAAAATTGCAACCCATTTTAGAAAAATATTAAAATTTTAAACTTTAATTTTCCTAACTCTCCCTAAACTTGTATTAATCTCTCCCCCTTTGATCACAACAAAAATGGGGAACCAAAAAGAGAATATTAAGCAAATTATTAAGGTAGAAGAAGTTAAATTTTTTAGAAAAAAAAATTTCTAAGTTAAATTGATTTTTTTTTTAAAAAAAATTTTCTAAGCAAAAGTGAATTTTTAGAATTTTACAAAAAAAATTTCTAAGTTAAGCTGAATTTTTCAAAAAAAAATTCTAAGTCAATTAAGTTATTTAAAATTTCTCCAGGAAAAAGTTTCTAAAATAAAAAATAAAAAATTTCTAAGTTAGAATTTTCTAGAAAAGTTTCTTAGTAAAAAAAAATGTTTGATAAACTTTCAAAGCATTATTTAATTCTTATTTTTAATGCTTTTTCAGAAAGTTAATTAAACATTTTCTTTCAATATTTTAGCTTCCAGATCGTGGCGAGGCACTAGGCCTTCTTGGTTATTGGAGCAACAACCACTTCCTTAGACAAAACTTCTATAAAGAATTTTAATGTTTAATTTTCTCACTGTAAGCTTTTAACTAAAAGAAAGATTTAAACTAGCAGAGATTTGCGAACCCAATAAAGGTTCCTTTTTACAGGGTTGGTCAAAAACTTAGGGGGTACATGATTTTTGGACACTTTTCTAAGTTGACCTTGGTGTTTTCTAATGTACCAATTTAATTTTTCATAAATTTTTAATTTTGAGTTTGGAAATTTATTTAGACATGCATCATATTTTAATTTTTCAATTTTTGATTTTAAACTTTCATTTTCTGATTTAAATTTATCTAAAATATTATTTAATTTAGTATTTTCTTTTTCTAATTGATCTAATTCTTTGGACAGAGACTTGATAAATTTAAAAGACTGAGTCGGGGTTAGATTGCGTACCTTACTTACTTGATCTGGTGACGCTCCCCCTTCACTGCTGCTTTCTTCTTCTGATATTCCTCCCCCTTTATCGATGCTCATCTCTGAGCTAGACGTTTCTTCTAGCTGATGGTTGGTGATCTGTGCTATTCCCGAGAATTCTTCGACTTCTGATTCGGAGGATGAGTCTGACCAAGTGGCCTTCATGTTCTTGTGCTTGGAGGATTCTGGTTTCTTGTACTTGGTCTTTACCTTCTCTTTTTGCTTGCTCTTCAATTTCGGGCAGTCATCCATGACGTGCCCTTCTTCATTGCAGTTGTAGCAACGAATCGTTCTTCTTTTTCTCTCATGCCTTTGCGATCTAAATTTGTTAGATTTAAAAAATTTATTGAAGCGTCTTACTAGTAGTGCCGCTTCTGATTCGTCGACTGAGGCTTCGGAGTCAGAATTGTTCATTTTTGCCTTTAAGGCAATGTTCTGACTGGTCTTCTCTACTCCATTGGGCTCTGAAACTCGATATTCGTGAAGTTCAAAAGTAGAAAACAATTGTTCTAAAGTATTTACCTCGAAATCCTTAGAGATGTAATATGCATCTACTAAGGAGGTCCACACTGGAGTTCTGGGGAAGGCGTTGAGCGCGTATCGGATTGAGTCCCAGTTCGTGACTTCTTCTCCAAGATTGATTAGTTGCGTGATTAGCTCTTTGATCCTTGCTTGGAGTTGCGCTTCCTTCTCGCCTTGGTTTATCCGGAGGTTCGTCAACTGGGTCCGGAGGATGTCGCGCCTGGCTAGCTTCGCTTCGGAGGTACCTTCGTGAAGCTCCAGGAATTTCTCCCAGAGATCTTTTGCGGAGTCGTAGCTTCCGATCCGATTTACCTCCTGAGGTGGCAGTACACTGAGTAGATGGAACTCAACCTTTCCGTTGGCGACGAAATCAGCTTGCTCTTCTTGCTCCATGTGTTTTCTTCTTTGTCTTTCGACGTTGCAAA
This sequence comes from Zingiber officinale, assembly GCF_018446385.1. Taxonomy (NCBI): domain Eukaryota; kingdom Viridiplantae; phylum Streptophyta; class Magnoliopsida; order Zingiberales; family Zingiberaceae; genus Zingiber; species Zingiber officinale. The sequence continues at coordinate 36,502,755 of NC_056007.1, read as the reverse complement.
ACCATATTTCATTGTAATAAGAATATCAAAATCCATTTTAAAAAATACCTCCATTTTGCACTTCCATGTGGCGAAGTCTCCGTCGAACTTCGGGGGATGGATGTTCGCTCCGACCATCATCTTGATCGTAGTGCTTCAGTTGGCGGTTAGTCCTTCTGAGGCGATCTCGCTCTAATACCAATTGTAGGTGCAGCGGAGGCCGGCAAGAGGGGGGTGAATTACTGAAAACAAAAATAAACTATACCCTCCTTGGATTTCAACTCAGAAAAGCAATAGCAAAATAATAACAAATAAAAGGCAGAAAAAGAAAGACAGAAATTTAACCTAGTTACAACCAAGGAGGTTATTAATCCAGGGCAATGCGAAGCGCACTAAAATGAATCTCCTTTACTGAAGGCGGAGAAGGCTTTTACACTTTGGAAGCTTAGAACTATTGGTAGGAATGGCTACACATTGATTGCTTGAATTGTTGTTTAATTCCTATCTCCAGGGGACTTTAAATAGCCTCCGGAAATTCTATCCTGAGGGTCCAAGGCGCTTCCAAAAAGGTCCAAGGCGCCTCCAGCTCGGTGAGTGGATAGAATTCTATCCGGTGCTCGAACGGTCATTCTGACCTGGCTCAAGGCGCCTTCAACAAGCAATGAAGGCGCCTTCAAGCTACAGTAACTTTCTGCTACAGTAATTTCCAGCCTCTTTTGACTCATTTTCTTCTTCGCTTTGGCTTCCGAAGCTCCATTCTTTTGGGTGATTGCGGCCAACCGGAATAGGGCTCACCCGAATCCAATTTCCGGCCTTCTCCTCGAGCAGTCTTCCTCCCCGGCTTAACGTCCCTCGAACGCCGCGCACATTCTTCTCGCCCACCGGTGTACTCTTCTGCAGCTCTCTCCTCCTTCGGACGCACCGAGCCCATCGGCTCCCTTCCCATGTCATCCTTCTCGCTAGCTGCGTCTTCCGCTCGACTTCCTGCGTTCCTAAGCTCCTGCACACTCAGACACAGGGATCAAAAACAAAGCAGGACCTAACCAACTTTGTTGATCACATCAAAACTACCACGGGGTTCAACATGACCATCATGCTTTCTCTGTGCCAAAGCCTTGGTCAAGGGATCTGCGATGTTAGCCTCTGAGGGTACTCTGCAAATCTTCACATCTCCTCTCTTGAGAATCTCTCGAATGAGATGGAAGCGCCGTAGTATGTATTTGGTCCGCTGGTATGAGCGAGGTTCTTTAGCCTGCGCAATTGCTCCATTGTTGTCACAATAGAGCTCAATAGAGTCAGCGATGCTAGGAACCACCCCAAGTTCAGTGATGAACTTGCGGATCCAAACTGCCTCCTTTGCTGCTTCTGATGCAGCAATATACTCGGCCTCTATCGTAAAATCAGCGATTGTGTCCTGCTTCGAACTGTTCCAACTCACAGCACCACCATTTATGCAAAACACGAACCCTGACTACGATCGATAATCATCCTGGTCGGTCTGGAAGCTGGCATCACTGTAACCCTTTACAGCTAGCTCGTCATTGCCTCTATATATCAAGAAATATTCTTTAGTCCTTCTTAAGTACTTAAGAATATTTTTGACCGCTATCCAGTGACTTTCACCTGGATCTGACTGGTATCTGTTCGTCATGCTCAATGCATACGAGACATCAGGACGAGTACATAGCATGGCGTACATGATAGATCCTATGGCTGAGGCATAAGGGATCTGATCCATGCGGTCTCTCTCCTCTCTAGAAGAGGGACCTTGAGTCTTCGAAAGACTCACGCCATGTGACATCGGCAAAAATCCCTTCTTGGAGTTCTGCATGGCAAACCGTAGGAGTACCTTGTCAATATATGTACTCTGACTTAGGCCAAGCAACCTCTTAGATCTATCTCTATAGATCTGTATGCCTAGAATGCGGGATGCCTCACCTAAGTCCTTCATTGAGAAACAAGTCCCTAGCCAAGTCTTGAAAGACTGTAGCAAAGGGATGTCTTTCCCAATGAGTAGTATGTCATCCACATACAATATAAGGAAGACAACTGTGCTCTCAACAACCTTCTTGTAGAAACAAGGTTTATCTTCATTCTTGATGAAACCAAACTGTTTGATTGTATCATCAAATCGAAGATTCCAGCTCCGAGAAGCTTGCTTTAGTCCATAAATGGACCTATGCAGCTTGCATACTCTGCTAGTATGCTGTGGATCTACAAAACCCTCAGGTTGTGTTATGTACACATCCTCGAGCAGGTTTCCATTCAAAAACACGGTTTTGACATCCATCTGCCATATCTCATAGTCATGGTATGCTGCAATAGCAAGCATGATCCGAATGGATTTAAACATCGCTACTGGAGAAAAGGTTTTATCATAGTCAATACCATGAATCTGCTTGAAACCTTTAGCTACCAAGCGACCCTTATAACTAAGTCCATCCATGTCAGTCTTTCTCTTAAAGACCCACTTGGTTAGTCTATACTTGGTTAGTGTACATGGATTCCATCTCGGATCTCATGGCCTTTAGCCATTTCTCGGAATCTAGTCTCATCACAGCTTCCTGATAGGAGGTGGGCTCATCCTCTATGAGCACAACGTCATCATGGTCAAACAAGAGAAATAAATCTCTCAGGCTGACGACGTACCCTATCAGACCTGCTAAGAGGTATGTCTATTGAACTGGTTGTGGTTCCTCAACTCCTTGTGGAACAACATCATCCACAACACTTTGTGGTTTCAATTCAACTTCCATCGAGGCATCAGTGCTATTGTTCGCATCTTGAATTTCTTCAAGATCGAACGTACTCCCACTAGTCTTTCTAGAAATAAAGTCTCTTTCTAGAAAAACCCCAGTCTTAGCCACAACTATCTTGTGTTGACTGGGAATGTAGAAGTAATATCCCTTCGTTTCCTTGGGATATCCAATAAAATAGCACTTATCGGATTTGGGTCCTAGTTTGTTCGAGACTTGACGTCTAACGTAAGCCTCACAATCCCAAATCCTCATAAAAGACACCTGGGCATCTCTCCCAGTCCATATCCTATAAGGTGTCTTTATTACATCCTTGGATGGAACTCGGTTGAGTATAAAAGCTGCCGTATCTAGAGCATAGCCTCAAAGGAATGTCGGAAGATCTGTGTAACTCATCATAGATCGTACCATATCTAATAGGGTACGATTCCTCCTTTCGGATACACCATTCCACTGTGGTGTTCCAGGAGGAGTGAGTTGGGATAGAATCCCACACTCAGCTAGATAGTCACCAAACTCATGGCTAAGGTATTCCCCACCTCGATCTGATCGAAGTATCTTAATACTCTTGTCAAGCTGGTTTTGTACTTCATTCTTGAATTTTTTGAACTTTTCAAAGGATTCAGACTTATGTGTCATCAAGTACACATAACCATATCTACTGAAGTCATCAGTAAATGTAATGAAGTACCTATAACCTCCTTTAACAGCGACATTGAAAGGGCCACATACATCACTATGTATAAGATCTAACAAGTCAGTAGCTCTCTCACTGTATCCACTAAAGGGAGTCTTGGTCATCTTGCCTAGTAGGCATGACTCGCACGTCTCATATGATTCAAAATCAAATGAGTCCAGCAAATCATCTTTATGAAGCTGGGATAAGCGTTTGTCATTTATATGACCTAAGCGACAGTGACAGAGATAGGTTTGGTTCATGTCATTTGACTTGAATCTCTTGGTACTTATGTTATATATAGGGCTCTCAAGGTCTAGAATATAGAGTCCATTCATCAGAGGTGCACTACAATAGAACATATCTTTTAAATAAACTGAACAACATTTGTCCTTTATTATAAAAGAGAAACCTTTCTTGTCCAAACAAGAAACTGAAATTATGTTCTTACTTAAAGCAGGCACATAACAACAATCATCCAACTCTAGTACAAGCCCAGAGGGCAGAGATAGAAAATAAGTTCCTACAGCAACAGTAGCAACCCATGCTCCATTGTCTACTCGTAGGTCCACCTCGCCCTTTGTCAATGCCCTGCTATTTCTCAGCGCCTGCACATTAGTACAAATGTGAGAAGCACATCCGGTATCTAATACCCATGATGAAGAAATAGATAGATTGATTTCTATAACATTTATACCTGAAGTGGAAGTTTCACTCCTCTTCTTCTTAAGATCTTCCAGGTACAGTTTGTAGTTCCTCTTCCAGTGCCCGGTCTGACCGCAGTGGAAGCAGGTAGCATCCTTGGCGACCCCTCCTTTAGGCTTCAGTGCCTTGCCTTTGCCCTTGGCTTGGGACTTTCCCTTGCCCTTGTGTTTCTGAACCATCAGAATAGAGTTGGGCTTAACCTTGTTCAGGTTGAGCTCAGCAGTTCGTGACATACTAAGCAATTCGGGCAGTGGCTTGTCAATTTCGTTTATGTTGTAGTTCATGACAAATTGACTGTAGCTCTCTGGCACGGACTTCAAGATCAGGTCAGTGGCCAGCTCTTGGACAAGCGAGAATTCCAACCTCTGTAGGTTTTCTATGTATCCAATCATTTTGAGTACATATGGGTCTACGGGAGCCCCATCTGACATCTTGCACTGAAATAGTGCCCTTGAGATCTCAAATCTCTCGTGTCGCGCTTGTCCTTGATATAGTTGACGAAGATTTTCAACCATATCATAAGCACCCATTAACTCATGTTGCTTCTGAAGCTCAGAGTTCATGGTCGCGAGCATTAGACATGATACATCTAATGCGTCATCTTGATGCTTCTTGTAAGCATCTTTGTCTGCTCGCGTGGTAATGGCAGGAGGTGCCTCCGGAATGGGCTTTTCTAGAACGTACAATTTACGTTCTTGGGTGAGAACTATTATCAGATTCCTGTACTAGTCCGGGAAATATGCTCCGTTGAGCTTGTCCTTGTCAAGGACAGAACGCAGAGAGAAGGTGTTCGTGTTCGATGTCATGGCAATCTACAACAGAAATTAAAGCAGAAAGTAAATATCATATTCTTTTAATCATTTAATTAGACCTTTAACTAAATGATGCTCCCACTGAATTCTGTAATTCATGTAGGACAAGATCCACATCATACTTCGCCTTGAGTTAGCTTTGGCTAAATCGCCCAAGACTTAGTATGATCGGTAAGTAACTAATTACCAATTACATCTATATGCAACTCTCGTTTATAGGATCATTATCCGCAGTTATATTAAAACTTGAGTTAGCTTTGGCTAATACGCCCAAGAATTAATATAAATGTGATTATATCCTATATTCCAACCGTTGGAAATATGCATATAGTTTTACTCGATCCAACCGAGTTAACTAGTTACTCAATCTAATTGAGTTGTACTCACCCATGCGTTGATAGGCGGGACCAAGATTGTCCCTCCGTACCCTACCAAGATAATATGTGTTGCTCTGCTTTGGCAGATTCAACAACAACATGTGATCGAGGTAGTGATAGGTATCACGGCATGGTAGGCATTTTAGAGTTGACGCGATTGAGATCTAATCTAATCGACGATGTGTATCTTATACGCGATTTAGGTCTAATCTAATCATTAGTGTGCATCTTGTACACGATTTAGATCTAATCTAATCGTTAGGCACTAATTAATTACTAATCTAGCATGCATCACATACACACACACAAGCAATTAATTAAATTTTGTGATTAGTCATGGCCCTACTACGATCTTCTCAAGCCAATGAGAAGATCGGATGGTCAACAGCTTCTCATGCCCTCCTTTTGACCACCTTGTGTTGCTCGCGCCCTCCTCGTAACTCCGTCTCGAGTGGACCTTCCACCGCTCCATTTTGTACATTACAATGGTGAAACTTGAGTTACATTCGAGTCTAAACTATTTACAACAAGAATAAATAAATAGAAAGGCACGACGCGCAGGTCGCGAATCAAGTACAACACGCGCAAACACACAAAATGGCACGCAGGCCATATTATGAATTACAACACAATTTTTCCAATCCAATTGGGTCTTTTGTGCCACGACTATCACAAAATAATACATAATTCTAAATTATGTATTTCTATAATTTTCTGTAATTTTATTACAATTTTTATGAGTAAAATTCGCGGCGATTTAGCGATTTTCGGGCGCAATCGCGGAACGAATCCCCTTGCGGGGCCAGGGGCAGTACCCCTACCCGCGATATAACCATCGCGAGTGTTCCTAAGCGATCCTACAGTGCCTTAGCCTGCTGTCCCAAAATGATTTGGGGCGAAACCTTGCCGTTTCGGAAAAATCTTCTCGATAGTCGAAGCCTACAAGTGTCTTAACACTTGTGCTTCGCTTCTACGAGAAAATACCCATAAAAATCATAAAAATCAGAAATTTATAGAAAAGTATAGTACTGATATTTTTCTTAAAAATATAAATTAAACTCGTACAAGACTTCACACGTGGCTCTGATACCACTGTAGGGATTTTTGGCCCGCAAAAACCGCTTTTTCGCATTGCGGAAACCCCGATTCCCATGCCACCGAATCCGTGCGAAGTAAAATAAAACAAAATTTTACGTGTACGAGTTTCTTATGTCTAGATCTACACTAGAACTACATGGTTGAGAGATTTTACCCTTGATGCGATGCCCTTCGCAATCCCGCTCGTCCAAAGGTTCGCCGGATCTCGAGATCGTCAAGTGTACGATCCTCTATGCGTATCCACACGAACAAACTAGGTGGAGAAGACCAAACAAAGATGTGCTAGCACCTTAGATGGTTTGGCCAAGGAGGAGGAGAGGGAGAGGAGAATGAGAGGAGGAAGAGGATGGAATGAATTCAAAAACAACTCATTCACTCCACAATAAGTGGCCGGCCACATTAAGGAGTGTAACCTCATTTTTCAATTAATGTGGCCATTAAAGAGGAGATTTGTAACCTCCATGAGGTGACACACACATGTGCTAAACTTAATGATGTGTTGTTAGTTTGAGCCCTAGAGCCAATCATTTGATGATTGTTGTATGGACTCATTGTATCATATTATTGAATATAAATAAAGATATTTGTTTTTGGTTATTATACTTACTTGTATTTGTGCCAAATAACTAAGTATAATAGCGTCCTTGAGTAGAAGGTTCTTACCTATATCAATCGATTGGTTGAATCGATAGTGAGATGATATAGGGAACACTACTCTTAATCATTCCTAGTCGAGTATTAACATTCAGGGACAATGTTAATGTGATGAGACTAGCATGTAGGTCAACTAGATGACTTGATCTCACAAGTCATGGATATAGAGATATCAAGTTGACACATGAGTATGCATTGGAGAATGTATACTGAATGACCCACCATGAGAAAGTATCATGGATCGTTATATGAGTGTCATATACTTTCTCATGTGGCTATTAGTATGACTACTAGTCCTTGGACCTGAAGTCACCATGGTTCCCTACATAAGGAGTTACATACTTTGGCTTCGTCAAATGTCACCCGTAACTGGGTGGACTATAAAGGCGATTACTGGGTATGTAACAAATTATGCGGAGGGATGTGAGTGATGTAGATGGGATCTATCCTTCCTATATGACGGGTGAGACATCGATATTCTTGATAGAGGGAGACACTAAGTGCATGACCATGCCAAATGATTCAATATAAGATATTGAGCTCATTTGATCTAGTGAGTCTACTTGGAGTTCAAGATTTAGATTGATTAGAGGATGACACAGTCTATGCCTCATATTAATCAATCTAGAAGTTTAGGATAGAAGGACACTTGTCATATATTGTGAAGAGTCGCAATTAGTAGTCACAGGGTGATGTTGGATCTCAACATTCTTATAACTTGGGTAGTAATGATGTGTTGCTAGATACCGCTCATTACTTATGTTTCTAAATGTGTTTAGGAGCATTGACAACGTTATAAGAACTTATAGGTGTTGATACAGTCTGACCTGGCTGTTGTTTTGATGTTGACACTGATTTAAGTTTGTATCAGATATTAATCAAACTCAGACTGACTACTGATCGAGGTTGATCCATTGGGAGGGAAAGTCCTGGTGAGTGAAGCCAGGCAAGGGAAATCCAGATGGGTCAAGGTTGACCAGACATCTGGTGAAAAGTCCAAGCAGGGAGCTTGGCATGAGAAAAGTCCAAGTATGGAGACTTGGCACGGAGTGGTCAGAGAGGGCTCGGTAGCTCGTTCTCTGGACCGGACGAAGTCGGAGAGGGCTCGGTAGCTCGTTCTCTGGACCGGACGAAGTCGGAGAGGGCTCGGTAGCTCGTTCTCAAGACCAATCCCAATATCACATGGGCGTTGGATCGGTCAATAGACCGATCCAGTGGGTTTTTGTTTTCCTGATCGGTGCACAGACCGATCTGGTGAAACTATGTTTGCTAATCGGTCTGGCGACCGATCAGGAAACACTCAGTAGCACACTGAGTGTAACCTGATCGGTCTGTAGACCGATCAGGAAACACTCAGTAGCCTACTGAGTGTAATCTGATCGGTCTGTAGACCGATCAGGAGATGATGTCGCGAGAAGGAAAAAGGCAGTGGATCGGTCCGTGGACCGATCCATATGAACCCTGATCGGTCTGTCGGACCGATCAGGTCATATCCTGATCGGTCTCCAGACCGATCAGGTGATGATCTCAGGAGTGCGAGGAACCGCACCCATTAAACCCTGATCGGTCTGTCGACCGATCAGGCCATACCCTGATCGGTCTTCACGACCGATCAGAGTTCAATCCAAAGGTGTGGATCGGTCCGCTGACCGATCCACCACACTGTCTGCACACACTGTCAGTTTCTGCTGATTTCTGATTCGTTTGTTATACGTCTGATCTAACATCTGCTTGTGAGCTTTTTGAGTAACAGGTTGCAGGTACCATGGTGATGCTTTAATTCAAATCCATGACTATCAAAGGAATAAAACAAAATGGTTTTTCCACTGGTTATCGCTGCAGATTGTGCAAAAGAAGCGTCAACGTTCACTGGCTTGTTCAGTTGGCTCACTGGCTGCAATCAGCTTGACTCTTCCTCATTGGTTCGAGTTCAGAGACACCAGTGAAGACCAAGGATGGTATTGGTGTGAGCTCAGATAATCAGATGAGGAAGAAGCGTGATTGGCGATGCCTGGTTTGGCGACAGTGATACGCTACTGGTTTGCAGTGATTCGATGCAGGCAAACGCAGTGAAGAAAGCAGAGAAATAAGAAGGAGGAAGAGGAGAGGATCGCTAACACTCTGGAAAAACTCTCTCTGTCGTTCAAGCAAGAGGCTGTGCGTTTTTGTTGAGCTCTTGGCTGATTCCTCCTGTCGTTGTTTTTCTGCTTCGTGGCTGTAAGTTAAACTGTTCAATCCTTTAGCCACACTCTGTAAGTAATTGTGCTTCACTTTCAAATCTACTCTTGTGATCTTTGTGGAGAGGTTACTCCACCGAGAAGGAGGATCTTTAGCTGGAGTTTATCCGGGGTGCGATCTACCGAAGATCAAGGAGTCGTCCACCTTACGGACACGCCGAGGAGTAGGGGCAAGTTATCCCCGAACCTCGTAAATCCTAGTGTTAGTGTGCTTGTGTTTTTCTCTCCTTTAGTTGTCCAATTCCGCTGTGCTAACGATTATCTGTGTAGAAGTTTTCGTTTAAGTTTTTAAAGGAGCTATTCACCCCCCCTCTAGCCATCTAAGATCCCAACAAGTGGTATCAGAGCCTGGTGCTCTTCATTACGGCTTAACAACCCAAAGAGCTAAACAATGGCCATGAAGGAGGGACTCAGCACCAACCGTCCACCTTATTTCGATGGAGCAGATTTTCAATACTGGAAAAGCCGCATGGAGTATTACCTCAAGACCGATATCTCCATGTGGTTCTCCGTCAAGGAGGGATTCTCACCTCCAAAGGATGAAGAAGGTAAGGAACTTGACTCATCGAGATGGTCAACCGAGCAAACTCGCAAGGGACAAGCCGATGCCAAGGCGGTTGTCACTTTGCAATGTGGGATAGCCAAGGATCAACTTGTCAAGGTTGGTCCTTTCACAAGTGTGAAGGATCTATGGAACAAGCTCATCGAGCTCCAAGAAGGGACTCGAGACTCTCGGATCGCCAAGAGGGATTTGTTCCTAAACCAACTACAGAACCTTGTCATGAAGGAAAATGAAACTGTAAGTGAGATACATGGAAGGTTCAAGGAGATCATCAATGGTCTCCATTCGGTGGATGAACGAGTAGAAAACCGTGACCTCGTAAGGTATGCTCTAAAAGCTTTTCCTAGGAATGCCTTGTGGTCATCTATGGTGGATGCCTACAAGGTATCCAAGGATCTTTCCATTGTTAAGTTAGATGAATTTTTTTGTGAAATGGAATTACATGAACTTGCTAACAAAGGGAAAAAAGAGAAAGGTATTGCTTTGGTTGCAGAAGAAAAGAGCAAGGAGGGAAGAAGGAAGAAAGAAAAGAAGAAGGAGAAAGAAATTGTTTCATCTTCATCCTCCTCCGAGTCCGATGATGAAGGTGAATCATCATCAAGCGAGATGGCCAACTTCGTGAGAAGAATCATGAGAAGGAGCAGAAGATACAAAGGGAAAGGTAAACCTAGTGAACAAAATATTGACAAAACTAATGTTACATGTTATGAGTGCAGCAAAAAGGGACACTATCGGAGCGAGTGTCCGAAATTAAAAAGGAAGGAGGAACGAGCCAAAAAGAAGGAGGAAAGAGTCAAGAAGAAGAAGGCTCTAAAAGCTACATGGGATGAGTCTTCTTCAAGTTCATCTGAGGAAGAGAAGAGGGAGAAGAGTACACGGCAGTTAGCCCTCATGGCAAGAGAGGAGTCCGAGTTCGAGAGTGAGGACTCAAGCTCTTCAGCCGCGACTTCATCATCTTCGGATGATGAAGAGGTAACATCTCCCCATTTAGAAAAGTGTTATAAAACAATTGCACATTTGTCTACTTCCCTTAAAAAATCAAAAACAGAAACTAAACTGTTAAAAGATGAAATAGAGAAATTAAGGGTCCTTAGGGAAGATGAGGTCGATGACCTTTATCAAGAGGCCCTAGAGGATGAAAACAAAACCTTGAAGGGTGAAATTGAGAAGCTCAAGAAAATGCTTGAGAAATTCTCAACCAGCTCTAAGACCTTAGACATGATTCTAAATGCCCAAAGGGCGGTTTACAACAAGGCTGGATTAGGATACCAACCTAAGGAGTCTAGCTTTATTTCTTTAGTGTCAAGAACCCAATTTCATAGAACACATGTTTCTAGGGTTCATGAGACTAGGAAGAAGGTGACTAAGGCATGGGTGCCTAAGTCTCTCATTGTAGATGCATTAGGTCCCAGAATTTGGGTACCTAAAACATCCGTCTTTCGTGTCTTGTAGGCATTGGTCGAGGGGGAGCGTCTATCAACTTGGTTTGTTGATAGTGGATGCTCCAAGCACATGACAGGGGACAAGTCACTATTCTCTATCATACAAAATAAAAATAGAGGTAATGTATCTTTTGGCAATAATGGTAGTCTTAAGGTTATAGGGGTTGGAGACATTCATATATCCGAATGTCTCCACATCAAGAATGTTCTTCTAGTCAAGGGGATGACTTTTAATCTCCTAAGTGTCAGTCAATTGTGTGATACGGGTTACACAATTGAATTTCATTCAAGTCAATGTTTGGTTAAACACATTGACACACTTGACACGGTACTAGTAGGCACAAGGGTTGATAATATTTATCAAGTATCGTTTAAAAGTGCTACTAATGCTTTGATTAAGTGTTTCATGTCAAAAGAAGAAGAGTCTTGGCTTTGGCATAGAAGGTTGGCACATGTAAACATGAAGAACATTCGGAAGTTGGCCAACAAAGGACTAGTACGAGGCTTACCAAGCATCAAGTACCAAAAGAACAAACTATGTGATGCATGTCAAATGGGTAAGCAAACAAAAGCATCTCATAAAGGTAAAAGCATTGTGAGTACATCTACTGCCTTAGACTTATTACATATGGACTTGTTTGATTGTAACAATGTTATTTCATTGAATGGTAGTAGATATTGTTTAGTAATTATTGATGATTTTACTAGATATACATGGACCTTCTTTTTGAAAACTAAGGATCAAACCATAGATATTTTTATTTCTTTTTGTAGAAGAACTGAAAATGAAAAATCAACAACAATTAAAACCATTAGAAGTGATCATGGTGGTGAATTTCAAAACCATAGGTTCTTAGAATTTTGTCAAGCAAAAGGGTATAGACATGAGTTCTCAACTCCAAGGACCCCACAGCAAAATGGGGTTGTGGAGAGAAAGAACCGAGTCTTACAAGAGGCTGCACGAAGCATGCTCAATGAGTACTCACTACCGAGTTACTTGTGGGCTGAAGCTGTGAATACAGCTTGCTATGTGCAAAACCGAATCCTGATACATAGGTTTTTAGGAAAGACTCCTCATGAACTTTGGTTTGGGAAACCACCTACAATTAAACATCTTAGGGTGTTTGGTTGTAAGGTGTTTATTTTGAACACCAAGGACCATCTTGGAAAATTTTCGGCCAAGGCTGATGAAGGGATACTGGTCGGGTACTCGCTCACCAGCAAAGGCTATCGAGTCTACAACAATAGGACTAAATTGATTGAAGAGTCCTCTGATGTAGCTTTTGAAGAAATCCCTCAATCAAATGAACAATCAAGGGATGTAGGAGAAATTCAACTTGAACTTAGAAATCTAAGTTTGAATGATCAAAATGAAGAAAGAGTCGAGGTTGACTCTGATGACGATGAGCAAAGGCAACAAAGGGCTCTGGTTGATCCCTTACCTGATATTGAGTCCTTGGCTGTGCCTAGTGAGACCATTCATGAGGCACCACCAACACCAAGACAATCTAGGATAACCACTAGTCATCCCCAAGACCAAATTGTGGGAGATATCCAACAAGGGGTTAGGACTAGGTCATTCTTTAGAAATGAGTCTAATGAAGTTGCATTGATTTCAGAGATTGAACCAAGACTAGTTGATGAAGCATTGCACGATCCTGATTGGATCATAGCTATGCAAGACGAATTAGGTCAATTTGAAAGGAGCCAAGTGTGGGACTTGGTTTCTAGACCGAAAAAGACCACCATTATTGGAATTAAATGGGTCTTCAAAAACAAGTTAAACCAAAAGGGAGAAGTTGTAAGAAACAAGGCAAGACTTGTAGCCAAGGGCTATAGTCAAGTCGAAGGTCTCGATTATGATGAGACTTATGCTCCCGTGGCCCGATTAGAGTCCATTCGTTTGATGCTAGCTTTTGCTGCACATAGAGGTTTCAAGCTCTATCAAATGGATGTTAAATCTGCCTTCTTAAATGGTTTCATTAAAGAAGAGGTCTATGTTGAACAACCACCGGGGTTTGTAAGTACCGAAGCTCCAAACCACGTGTACAAGCTCAAGAAAGCACTTTATGGGCTTAAACAAGCACCACGAGCTTGGTAACAAAAGGTTGTCAACATATTTACTAGAAAAGGGTTTCGTAAGAGGCCAAATAGACCCAACACTATTTCTGCGTAGAGATGGTGAAAACATTTTTGTAGCCCAAGTATATGTCGATGACATAATTTGTGGCTCAAATAACAAGGGCTATTTGAATGAATTCATTTCTCACATGGAAAGTGAGTTTGAGATGAGTCTAGTAGGAGAGTTGACATTCTTCCTCGGACTTGAAATCAAACAAACTCGAGATGGAATTTATGTCCATCAGGCAAAATACACTCAAGAGATGCTTAGAAAATTCAATATGAGTGACTCTAAGGAAGTGTCCACTCCAATGGCGACAAGCACTCGCCTTGACAATGATGAGAGTGGAAAACCAATTGATCTAACGCAATATAGAAGCATGATTGGTAGTCTTCTATATCTCACAGCTAGTCGACCAGACATACTTTTTGCTGTGGGCATGTGCGCTAGATATCAAGTCTGTGCCAAGGAATCTCATTTAATTGCAGTTAAGAGAATATTGAGATACCTTAAGGGCACAATTCGAGTAAGTCTATGGTACCCTCGTACAGAGTCTTTTGACTTGATAGGCTATACCGATTCCGACTATGCTGGGTGCAAATTGGATCGGAAAAGCACTAGTGGGGGTTGCCAATTTTTAGGTTCATCTTTAGTTAGTTGGTCAAGTCGGAAGCAACATTGTGTTGCTCTCTCCACGACCGAGGCCGAATATATTGCCATGGGAGAGAGTGTATCGCAATTGTTGTGGATGATACACACCCTAGAGGATTATGGACTTTCTTATAAGGGTGTACAAGTGCTATGTGACAACATTAGCACGATCAACCTAACTAAAAATCCAGTCCATCATTCAAGGACCAAGCACATTGAAGTGCGTCATCACTTCATTAGAGATCACGTAGCTAGGGGTGACATTGTGCTCACATATGTGGAGTCAAAGTCAAACCTAGCTGATATTTTCACCAAACCCCTTCCGGAGAATGAATTTAGTCATTTAAGGAGGGAATTGGGAATGTGTTTGGCTCCTTAGGTCATTAGAACTACACCATGATCAATAAGGACTATTAAAATGACTAGAGTAATTGGGAATGATTTTGGGCAACTTGGGAACATCTCACACAAACTATAAGGTTTAACAAAATATTTTTGTTTGCTAGAAATGGGGTGAGATGCTAGGAACAACCAAATTATTCAAAATGTATCATGCATCCCTTGAATAATTAGGTTGAAGAGACATTAATTGAGTATGGGGAACACCATTACATAATTCATGTGTAATTGGTTCCTTGATCTTACTCATATATTCCAACCAAGGAATCTTGGTTGGACTTTTGCCTAGAAATTTTCTAATCATGGTTGATGGTTGATGTGTTGATTGGTATTGTTGCTTGGTTCATGTCATGACTTTGATTGATAAAACGATAGGTTATTAAAGGAAATAATAACAACTTGGATATATTTTGACAAACTTGAAACTAAACATAACAAGGATCAAGAATTTCAGCTTTCATGCCTTGTTTGAAAATTAGGACAAGTCGTTTATATTTTGACAAACTTGAACCTGATCATAGAGATGAGTTTAGCAAAAATATGTTTTGAACTTTTAAGGACCAAGAAGACAGAACTCCATATGGTTGGAGTTAGTGTGAGGTTTTTGGTTTGATAAGAATCTGAAACCTCAAGACTATAAACAAGTTCAGACCATAACTTTTAGGTAAGAGTTATGCTTGTAGGTTCTAGGCTCTGAACATGGAAGTTTCCCTAGAGAAACTTCCACGAATTATCGAACACAAGTTACTGAAATTACAGCTTTCAGTTACTGGAATTACAACTTTCAGTTACTGAAATTACGGGAGAAATCAGACACTGATCGGTCTACGGACCGATCAAGTCAGCCTGGAACGCTACTGATCTCTTTCTGATCGGTCTACAGACCGATCAGAGAGATCCCTGATCGGTCCGAAGACCGATCAGATCAATTTGGCACAAAGCCACTGATCAATCTCTGATCGGTCTACCGACCGATCAGAAAGCTCGCTGATCGTACTGATCGTCTCCTGATCGATCCGTGGACCGATCAGGATGTTCCTGGATCGGTCCAGGGACCGATCAGGAGGCTTCTGATACCTTCGGATCGGACAACCGTCCGATCATTTCTTCACTGTACACCCATCTAAACCCTTAAAATCTCCCGATCCTTTCTTTTCTTCGTTCACGCGAAACCCTAGCCGACTCTTCCCACCAGCCCACCCTTTCTCTTCTCTTTGCACGCCAAACCCGAGCCGAAGCTCTAGCCCTCAGAAGCCCTAGTCTAAAGTTCAAATGGCACCAAGGTAACTTCTTACCTCTCTAAAACTTGGCATTGTGTTTTCATTTCTCACTGGATCTTCTGTTATTGTTGTCTCGGTTCTTATTTGTTGGTGGCTCCGGTGCTCACTCATTGCCCCATTTTACCCCATTGTGTCCCCTTAGGAAGAAACCCACTGATGGTGAGGGTACTTCCAAGTAACCAACCAAGAAATCCAAATCCAAAGCTCCTCCTGCTCCCTCTCGACCCCAACCAGCTAGTTCCAGTAGATTCCCAAACCGCCAGTCTGAGCAAGCTTTTCAACAAAGGACATTCAAATTACTCCCTTGTAGGTCCGTGGATAGAAAATTCATGGACGAATTTTGCCCACAAGTGTCCGAAATCATAGCATACTACAAACTCGATTCACTAGTCTACTTGGAACGGGATATCAACTATGACTTGGTCTCTGAGTTCTATAATAACCTTCATGAGACTAATGATCAAGGTTTTAAAACAAGAGTTGCTAAGCGGACTCTTGATTTCAGTATCTCATCTTTCTTTGAGTATCTCAATTGTCGGAGGTGTTCCGGTGATGTCTTTTCGATATTTCCTGACTTACCAGATCAGTTACCTCCACCGTTTGATATCTCACCTGACGATATATATGAGTACTTCTTCAGACAGCCTAGACAAGGGCTAGATGAGCTAGATGTTGACTTCCCTACTTTTGCAGCCTTGAGATTATCTCCTCAAGATTACATTCTTTTTAAAATTGTCACGAACTGCCTTCTACCTATCACATCTAAACCATTATCTGAGATCCGATCATATCATTGTCTTATGCTTTATGGTTTGCGTCGGCGTCTCGATTTTGATATCATGTCGAGCATCTACTCCTCGATCATATCATATTCTCAGCCTAGCGGCTTCACTATTTATATGCCTTATGGGCATATAATTACTGATTGGCTTGAGACCCTTCAGGTTGATGTCTCTAAGGGTAGAATAATCAAAATGGTCAGGCAGGATTGCCGACTTGGGAAACGGGCATTTTCCAAGTCTGGAATCATAGGGCAAAATGGGGATGTTCAGTGGAAGGATGGGAGAGCTTTAGGTGAGTTACCACGGGGACCTCCACGACAGGCTGCAGCTGCTCCTCCTGCTGACATTGGCGAGGCGGATCCAGACCTGCGCTGGCAGATCGCTGAGTTGGAGAGCCGATTTGATCGTCACGAGGAGATGGTGGCTGCTGAGTTCGATGGACTACGCATACGGATTGACCAGCGCTACGATGACCTGCGCGGGCATATTGACCAGCGCTTCGATGATATGCGCAGTCATCAGGTGGTGACACAGCAGTTGCTACTCGGATGGATGGCACGCTACCCGCCTCCGCAGTCTTACCCAGGCTATCCATCCTCCGGCATGCCGCCTCAGGATTTCACCCCTCCTGCCGATGATGGTGATATTCCTCAGTGTGAGGATGTTGATTGACACAGTTTGTTTGTTGGCTGTCTGTATTTTGGATGTTATTTGTTAGTCTTTATGACTGACCTGGATGTTTGCACTTCTGATGCTACTCCTGTATTTATGCTACTCCGTTTTCTATTTGCTTGCTCTTTATTACGCTTCATTTTCTATTGGATATTAATATGCTATTCACTTGCATGTCTTGTTTGTCCTTTATTTCTTTATTACTGTCTTATAATACACTTAGAGGGCATTCTAAGTGCTTTACGAAACAGACAGTAAGGGTTAAGGGGGAGCTCTTTATGTTATCTTACCGTATTTGCACCTTTTCGGTGTTTGACAAAGGGGGAGAAGATAACTAAGTTTAGATGAATGAAAATTTGAAGACCCTCATATAGTGTAGTATCCGTCTTAGGGGAAGGATCTTGATTCCCCTAAAATTATGAAAATTTGAACAATTCTGATCTAAACTTAAATCGTGTTGTCAAACAACAAAAGGGGGAGATTGTTGATCTGACCTGGCAGTTGTTTTGATGTTGACACCGATTTAAGTTTGTATCGGATATTAATCAAACTCAGATGACTACTGATCGAGGTTGATCCATTGGGAGGAAAGTCCCGGTGAGTGAAGCGAGGCAAGGGAAATCCAGATGGGTCAGGTTGACCAGACATCTGGTGAAAATTCAAGCAGGGAGCTTGGCATGAGAAAAGTCAAGTATGGAGACTTGGCACGGAGTGGTCGAGAGGGCTCGGTGGCTCGTTCTCCGGCCGGGAAATCGGAGAGGGCTCGGTAGCTCGTTCTCCGGACTAGGTCGGAGAGGGCTTAGCTCGTTCTCTGGGCCGGACGAAGTCGGAGAGGGCTCGGTGCTCGTTCTCAAGACCAATCCCAATATCACATGGGCGTTGGATCGGTCAGCAGGCCGATCCGGTGGTTTGTTTTCTGATCGGTGCACCGATCGGTGAAACTATGTTTGATCGATGCGGCGATCGAAACTCGATGCCTGCGTGTAACGATCGATGCGTAGGCCGATCGAGCTCGATAGCCTCGAGTGTAATCTGATGCGTAGACCGATCGGGAGATGATGTCGCGAGAAGGAAAAGCGTTGGATCGGTCGTGGACCGATCCATATGCTGATCGATGCAGCCGGACCGATCGGTCATATCTGATCGGTCTCGGACCGATCGGTGATGATCTCGAGTGCGAGGCGCATTAAACCACGATCGGTGCGTCGGCCGTCGATCGGTCTTCACGGCCGATCGAGTTCAATCAGGTGTGGATCGGTCCGGCCGATCCACCACACTGTCTGCACACACTGTCAATTTCTGCTGATTTCTGATTCGTTTGTTATACGTCTGATCTAACATCTGCTTGTGAGCTTTTTGAGTAACAGGTTGCAGGTACCATGGTGATGCTTTAATTCAAATCCATGACTATCAAAGGAATAAAACAAAATGGTTTTTCCACTGGTTATCGCTGCAGATTGTGAAAAAGAAGCGTCAACGTTCACTGGCTTGTTCAGTTGGCTCACTGGCTGCAATCAGCTTGACTCTTCCTCATTGGTTCGAGTTCAGAGACACCAGTGAAGACCAAGGATGGTATTGGTGTGAGCTCAGATAATCAGATGAGGAAGAAGTGTGATTGGCGATGCCTGGTTTGGCGACAGTGATACGCTACTGGTTTGCAGTGATTCGATGCAGGCAAACGCAGTGAAGAAAGCAGAGAAATAAGAAGGAGGAAGAGGAGAGGATCGCTAACACTCTGGAAAAACTCTCTCTGTCGTTCAAGCAAGAGGCTGTGCGTTTTTGTTGAGCTCTTGGCTGATTCCTCCTGTCGTTGTTTTTCTGCTTCGTGGCTGTAAGTTAAACTGTTCAATCCTTTAGCCACACTCTGTAAGTAATTGTGCTTCACTTTCAAATCTACTCTTGTGATCTTTGTGGAGAGGTTACTCCACCGAGAAGGAGGATCTTTAGCCGGAGTTTATCCGGGGTGCGATCTACCGAAGATCAAGGAGTCGTCCACCTTACGGACACGCCGAGGAGTAGGGGCAAGTTATCCCCGAACCTCGTAAATCCTAGTGTTAGTGTGCTTATGTTTTTCTCTCCTTTAGTTGTCCAATTCCGCTGTGCTAACGATTATCTGTGTAGAAGTTTTCGTTTAAGTTTTTAAAGGAGCTATTCACCCCCCCTCTAGCCATCTAAGATCCCAACAATAGGGTCACACACAAAGGGCAATTAGTTGGAGATTAGGTTCATTTGAAGAACCTAAAGAATTAGGTTCATTTGATGAACCAAATTGGATTAAGAGTAATCCAAATTAGGCTAATTGAGTTGGACTCAATTTGGTTCATGTGTTAAGTGAGTCTAATTTGGACTTAGACTCATTTAATTAATTTAATTCAATAAATATAGATTCATTAAATTAAAATTGACTTGAACCAATGGTTAGATTTGATCAACCAAGGGAGAAAAGTGGTCAAGTTTGACTTGACTTGAGAGGAAGATGAAGGGAGAAGTTTGACTTGACCATGTGCCACATCATGAGGGAGATCAAGAGTTTTTGACTCTTGAAATTCCATGGAGTATATAACTCCTCATGAAAAGTGGCTGGCCACTTTAGTGCTTGTGAGGAGTTTCATTTTGTGTGGTAACTCCATCTTCTTCTTCCTCAAGCTCTTCTCTCCTTCTCCTCCTCCCTTGGCTGAAACTTCATAGAGTGCTAGCACACTCTAAAGTTTCTCCTCCATCGATTTGTTCGTGTGGATACGCATAGAGGAGTATCTACCTTGATACTCTCGAGATCCGGCGAACCTAGGACGAGCGGGATTACGCGAAGGGTTTCGCTTCAAAGGCATACCCTCTGATCTTGTAGATCTAGGATCTAGGCTTTAGTAAACTCGTACATGAAATTTTGTTTATAAACTTCGCACGGATCCGGTGGCATAGGAGATTCGGGATTTCCGCAACGCAAAAAGGCGGTTTTTGCAGCCCGAAAATTCTAACAGTGGTATCAGAGCCACATGCGAAGTCTTGTACGAGTTTAATTTGTATTTTTATAAAAAATAACAGATCTGTAGGTTTCTGTGAATTTTCTAATTTTATAGTTTTTATGGATAATTTTCTCGTAGAAGCGAAGCACAAGTGTTTAGATACTTGTTGGCTTCGACTACCGAGAAGATTTTTTCGAAACGGCAAGGTTTCACAACAAAATGTTTTGGGACAGCGGGCTAAGGCGCCGTAGGATAGCCAAGGAACACTCGCGATGGTTATATCGCGGGTAGGGGTATTGCCCCTAGCCCCGCAAGGGGATTCGTTCCGCCATTGCGTCCGAAAATCGCTAATCGGGACCGCCGGGAATTCTTTAAATATAAAAATTGTAAAATAGTATTAAAATTACAGAAAATTATGAAAATGACATAATTTAGAATTATGTATAATTTGTGATGGTCATGGCTCCAAAAGACCTAATTTGATTGGAATATTTGTGTTGTAATTCATAATACGATATGCGTGCCGTCATGTGATTGTGCGTGTTCTATATGTGATTCGTGACCTCTGCGTCGTGCCTTCATTTATATTCTTGTTGTAAATAGTTTAGACTCGAATGTAACTCGAGTTTCACCCTTTTGTAATGTACAAAATGAGCCGGTGGACGGTCCACTCGAGACGGAGCTACGAGGAGGGTGCGAGCAACACAAGGTGGTCAAAGGGAGGAGCTTGAAGAAGTTGTTGACCCTAGGTTGACCATCCGATCTTCTCATTGGCTTGAGAAGATTGTAGTAGGGCCATGACTAATCACAAATAGTATAATTAATTGTTTGTGTGTGTGTATTTGATGCATGCTAGTAAAGTAGTTAATTAGCGCCTCGACGATTAGATTAGATCTAAATCGCGTAAATGATGCATAACGATTAGATTAGATCTAAATCGCTTACATGATGCACCACGATTAGATTAGATCTAAATCACGTATATGATACAAAATTAACGATTAGATTAGATCTAAATCGAGTATATGATACACCTCGTCGATTAGATTAGATCTCAATCGCGACAACTCGTAATGCCTACCATGCTGTGATACCTATCACTACCTCGATCACATGTAGTTGTTGAATCTTCCAAAGCAGAGCAACACATATTATCTTGGTAGGGTACGGAGGGATAATCTTGGTCCCGCCTATCAACGCATGGGTGAGTAAAATTCAATTAGAGTGAGTACAACTAGTTAAATCAAGTTTAACTGTAGGCATTTATCCAATAGTTGGAAGATAGGACAAAATCACGTTTATATTAACTCTTGGGCGTATTAGCCAAAGCTAACTCGAGTTTTAATATAAATGCGGATCTTGATCCTATAAACAAGAGTTGCATAGAGATGTAATTGGTAATTAGTTATCTACCGATCATACTAAGTCTTGGGCGATTTAGCCAAAGCTAACTCAGGGCATAGTATGATGTGGATCTTGTCCCACAAAAATTATAGCTGATTGGTTAGAATCTATTAAGTGTGGTTTGACCACATCACTGACTTGATTCTGCAAAAGTTCTATAATTCAGTGGGAGCATCATTTAGTTAAAGGCCTAATTAAATGATAAAAGGAATATGATATTTACTTTCTGCTTTAATTTTTGTTGTAGATTGCCATGACGTCAAATATGAACTCTTTCTCCCTGCGTTCTGTCCTTAAGAAGGACAAGCTCAACGGATTTAATTTCCTGGACTAGTATGGGAATCTGAGAATTATTCTCACACAGGAACGTAAACTGTACGTTCTGGAGCAGCCCATTCCGGAGGCACCTCCTGCCACTGCCACGCGAGCTGACCGAGATGCTTACAAGAAGCATCAAGATGACACATTAGATGTGTCATGCCTCATGCTCGCAACCATGAACTCTGAGCTTTAGAAACAACACGAGTTGATGGGTGCTTATGATATGGTTGAACATCTTCGTCAACTGTATCAAGGACAAGCAGGGCACTGGAATAGGAACTGCACAGGATACCTGGAAGATCTTAAGAAGAAGAGAAATAAGATTTCTACTTCAGGTATAAATGTTATAGAAGTCAACCTCTCTATTTCTTCATCGTGAGTATTAGATACCGGATGTGCTTATTACATTTATACTAATGTACAAGCGCTGAGAAATAGCAGGGCATTGACGAAGGGCGAGGTGGACCTACATGTAGGCAATGGAGCACGGGTTGTTGTTGTTGCTGTAGGGACTTATTTTCAATCTCTGCCCTCTGGGCTTGTACTAGAGTTGGACGATTGTTGTTATGTGCCTGCTTTAACTAAAAACATAATTTCAGTTTCTTGTTTGGACAAGAAAGGTTTTTCATTTATTATAAAGAACAAATGCTGTTCAGTTTATTTAAATGAAATGTTCTATTATAGTGCACCTCTGATGAACAGACTCTATATTCTAGACCTTGAGAGCCCTATCTATAACATAAGTACCAAGAGGTTCAAGTCAAATGACATGAACCCAACCTATCTCTGCACTGTCGCTTAGGTCATATAAATGACAAACGCTTATCCCAGCTTCATAAAGATGGTTTGCTGGACTCATTTGATTTTGAATCATATGAGACATGTGAGTCATGCCTTTTAGACAAGATGACCAAGACTCCCTTTAGTGGATACAGTGAGAGAGCGACTGACTTGTTAGGTCTTATACATAGTGATGTATGCGGCCCTTTCAATATCACTGCAAGAGGTGGTTATAGGTACTTCATTACATTTACTGATGACTTCAGTAGATATGGTTATGTGTACCTGATGACACATAAGTCAGAATCCTTTGAAAAGTTCAAAGAATTCAAGAATGAAGTATAAAACCAGCTTGGCAAAAGTATTAAGATACTTCGATCAGATCGAGGTGGTGAATACCTTTGCCATGAGTTTCGTGACTATCTAGCTGAGTGTGGGATTCTATCCCAACTCACTCCTCCTGGAACACCACAGTGGAATGGTGTATCCGAAAGGAGGAATCGTACCCTATTAGATATGGTACGATCTATGATGAGTCACACAGATCTTCCTATGTATCTTTTGGGCTATGCTCTAGACACAGTAGCCTTTATTCTCAACCGAGTTCCATCTAAGGCTGTAATAAAGACACCATATAGGATATGGACTGGGAGAGATGCCCAGGTATCTTTTATGAGGATTTAGGGATGTGAGGCTTACGTTCGACGTCAAGTCTTGGAAAAATTGGGACCCAAATCCGATAAGTGCTATTTTATTGGATATCCCAAGGAAATGAAGGGATACTACTTCTACATTCCCAGTCAACACAAGATAGTTGTGGCTAAAACTGGGGTATTTCTAGAAAGATACTTTGTTTCTAGAAAGACTAGTGGGAGTACGTTCGATCTTGAAGAAGTTCAAGATATGAACCATAGCACTGAAGCCTCGATTGAAGTTGAACTAGAACCACAAAGTGTTGTGGATGATGTTGTTGGGTTTTTCGGGCCGCGAAAACCCCGAATCACCCTAGCTAACGGATCTCGTGCGAAGAAAAGATTTAAAACAAAAATTATGAGTACGAGTTTCTCCTTAGATCTACTCCTAGATCTACATGAAAAGAGTTATACCTTTGAAGCGAAGCCCTTCGCGTTCCCGCTCGTCCAAACGGTGCCGGATCTCAAGAGTATCAAGATAGATACTCCTCTAGAAGTATCCACACGGACAACTTAGGTGGAGAAGACCTAAACAAAGGTGTGCTAGCACCTTGATAGGTCATGGCAAGAAGAGGGGAGGGAGAGGAAGAGAGCTCCAAGAGGAAGAAGAAGGAATAATGCACTTGAATGAGGAAAATCAATTCCATCCCATTCAAAAGTGGTCGACCACTTCAAATTGTGTAACTCCCAAAAATTGCATTAAGTGCAATTAATGTGAAGCTATTAAAGAAAATGGCTTTGTAACTTCCATGAGGTGGCACCCATGATGATGTGGAGTAACATCATTGGACCACATCAATGCCAACTCACCAATGAGGTGACATAAAGTCAAGTCAAACTTGACTTTTAATCTTCCTCTCAAGTCAAGTCAAACTTGACCAAATCTCTTCCATGGTTGATCTAATCTAACCATTTGATTCAAGCCAACTTAATATAATGAATCTAATTCATTAAATTAAGTTGATTTAATGAGTCATAATCTAAATTAAACTCATTGAATACATGAATCCACTTGAGTCCAACTCAAGTTAGCCCAATTAGGATTACTCTTAATCCAATTTGATTCATCAAATGAATCTAATCCTCTTGGTTCATCATATGAACCTAATCTCCATCTAATTGTCCTAAGTGTGTGACCCTATAGGTTATTGTAACGTTGGCAATGCCCTAAACTCATTTAGGAGCATAAGTAATGAGCGGTATCTAGCAACACATCATTACTATCCAAGTTACAAGAATGTTGAGATCCAACATCACCTTGTTACTACTAATTGTGACTCCTCACAATATATGACAAGTGTCCTTCTATCCTAGACATCTAGATTGGTCAATGTGAGGCATAGACCGTGTCATCCTCTGACCAATCTAAATCTTGAACTCCAAGTAGACTCACTAAATCAAATGAGCTCAATATCCTATATTGACTCATTTGGGCATGACCATGCACTTCGTGGTCTCACTTTATCAAGAATACCGATGTCTCTCCCGTCATATAGGAGGGATAGATCCCATCTACATTACTCACATCCCTCTGCATAATTTGTTATATACCCAGTAATCGCCTTTATAGTCCACCCAGTTACTGGTGACGTTTGACGAAACCAAAGTACATAACTCCTTATGTAGGGATCTATGGTGACTTCAGGTCTAAGGACTAGTAGTCATACTAATAGCCACATGAGAAAGTATATGACACTCATATAACGATCCATGATACTTTCTCATGATGGGTCATTCAGTATACATTCTCTAATGTATACCCATGTGTCAACTTGATATCTCTATATCCATGACTTGTGAGATCAAGTCATCGAGTTGACCTACATGCTAGTCTTATTGCATTAACATTGTCCCTGAATGTTAATACTCGACTAGGAATGATTAAGAGTAGTGTTCCCTATATCATCTCACTATCGGTTCAACTAACCGATTGATATAGGTGAGAACCGTCTACTTAAGGACATTATTATACTTAGTTTATTTGACACCAATACAAGTAAGTATAATAACCAAAATCTAAATGCTTTTATTTATATAGAATATGATACAATAAGTCCAAAATACAATCATCAAATGATTGGCTCTAGGGCTCTATCTAACAATCTCCCACTAGCACTAGTGCCAATCAGTGTAGGCTCTAAGCCCAAATGACCTAGTGTGACCATCATGCTTCTTCTGTGCCAAAGCCTTGGTCAAGGGATCTGCGATGTTAGCCTTTGTAGGTACTCTGCAAATCTTCACATCTCCTCTCTCGATGATCTCTCGAATGAGATGGGGCCGTAGTATGTGTTTGGTCCACTGGTGTGAGTTCCTTCGCTTTGCTATAGCTCCATTGTTGTCACAATAGAGCTCAATGGGGTGAATAATGCTAGGAACCACCCCAAGTTCGATGATGAACTGGATCAAGCCTCCTGCGCCTCGATGCGAATGTACTAAACGTTGTAGAATCACCATCGATCCCTTGAACTCTTCCACCGGTGGCACCACCATTAATGCAAAATACGAACCCGATTGCGATCTATAGTCATCCCGGTCGGTCTGGAAGCTGTAACCCTTTACAGCTAGCTCATCATTGCCTCCATATATCAAGAAATATTCTTTAGTCCTTCTTAAGTACTTAAGAATATTCTTTACCGCTATCCAGTGACTTTCACCTGGATCTGACTGGTATATGCTTATCATGCTCAAAGCATACGAGACATCAGGTCGAGTACATAGCATGACGTACATGATCGATCTTATGGCTGAGGCATAAGGGATCTGATCCATGCGGTCTCTCTCCTCTATAGAAGAGGGACCTTGAGTCTTCGAAAGACTCACGCCATGTGACATCGGCAGAAATCCCTTCTTGGAATTATGCATGGCAAACCGAAGGAGTACCTTGTCAATATATGTACTCTGACTTAGGCCAAGCATTCTCTTAGATCTATCTCTATAGATCTGTATCCCTAGAATGCGGGATGCCTCACCTAAGTCCTTCATTGAGAAGCAATTCCCTAGCCAGGTCTTGACAGACTGAAGCATAGGGATGTCCTTCCCAATGAGTAGTATGTCATCCACATACAATATGAGGAAGACAACTATATCCCCTACAACCTTCTTGTAGACACAAGGCTCATCTTCGTTCTTGATGAAACCAAACTGTTTGATTGCATCATCGAATCGAAGATTCCAGCTCCGAGAAGCTTGCTTTAGTCCATAAATGGACCTATGCAGCTTACATACTCTGCTAGTATGCTGTGGATCTACAAAACCCTCAAGTTGTGTCATGTACGCATCCTCGATTAGGTTTCCATTCAGAAACGCGGTTTTGACATCCATCTGCCATATCTCATAGTTATGGTAGGCTGCAATAGCAAGCATGATCCGAATGGACTTAAACATCGCTACTGGAGAAAAGGTTTCATCATAGTCAATACCATGAATCTGCTTGAAACCTTTAGCTACCAAGCGACCCTTATAGATAAGTCCATCCATGTCAGTCTTTCTCTTAAAGACCCACTTGCACCCAATGGGTTTTACCCCTTCAGGTGGATCAACCAAAGTCCATACTTGGTTGGTATACATGGATTCCATCTCGGATCTCATGGCCTCTAGCCATTTCTCGGAATCTGGTCTCATCACAACTTCCAAATAGGTGGTAGGCTCATCCTCTATGAGCATAACGTCATCATGGTCAGACAAGAGAAATGAGTATCTCTCAGGCTGAGGACGTACCCTATCAGACCTGCGAAGAGGTATGTCTACTTGAACTGGTTGTTGTTCCTCAACTCCTTGTGGAACATCATCCACAACACTTTGTGGTTCCAGTTCAATTTCCATCGAGGCATCAGTGCTATTGTTCGCATCTTGAACATCTTCAAGATCGAACGCGCTCCCACTAGTGTTTCTAGAAACAAAGTCCCTTTCTAGAAAGAACCCAGTCTTTGCCACAACTACCTTGTGCTGACTGGGAATGTAGAAGTAATATACCTTAGTTTCCTTGGGATATCCAATAAAGTAGCACTGGTCAGATTTGGGTCCTAACTTGTCTGAGACTTGACGTCGAACGTAAGCCTCACAACCCCAAATCCTCATGAAAGACACCTGGACATCTCTCCCAGTCCATATCCTATATGGTGTCTTTATCACGGCCTTGGATGGAACTCGGTTGAGTATAAAAGCTGCCGTGTCTAGAGCATAGCCCCAAAGGTATAATGGAAGATCTGTGTGACTCATCATAGATCGTACCATATCTAATAGGGTACGATTCCTCCTTTCGGATACACCATTCCACTGTGGTGTTTCAGGAGGAGTGAGTTGGGATAGGATCCCACACTCTGCTAGATAGTCACGAAACTCATGGCTAAGGTATTCTCCACCTCGATCGGATCGAAGTATCTTAATACTCTTGCCAAGCTGGTTCTGTACTTCATTCTTGAATTCTTTGAACTTTTCAAAGTATTCAGACTTATGTGTCATCAAGTACACATAACCATATCTACTGAAGTCATCAGTAAATGTGATGAAGTACCTATAACCGCCTCTAGCAGCAACATTGAAAGGGCCACATACATCACCATGTATGAGTCCTAACAAATCAGTTGCTCTCTCGCTGTGCCCACTAAAGGGAGTTTTGGTCATCTTGCCTCGTAGGCATGACTCGCATATCTCATATGATTCAAAATCAAATGAGTCCAACAAACCATCCTTATGGAGCTGGGATAAACGCTTGTCATTTATATGACCTAAGCGACAGTGCCAGAGGTAGGTTTGGTTCATGTCATTTGACTTGAACCTCTTGGTATTTACGTTATAGATGGGGCTCTCAAGGTCTAGAATATAGAGTCCGTTTATCAAAGGTGTACTATAATAGAACATATCGTTTAAATAGACGGAACAACATTTATTCTTTATAGTAAACGAGAAACCTTTCTTGTCCAAACAAGAAACTGATATAATGTTCTTAGTTAATGCAGGCACATAACAACAATCGACTAACTCTAGTACAAGCCCAGAGGGCAGAGATAGAAAGTAAGTCCCTACAGCAACAGCAGCAACCTGTGCTCCATTGCCTACTCGTAGATCCACCTCGTCCTTTGCCAATGCTCTGCTATTTCTCAGCGCCTGCACATCAGTACAAATGTGAGAAGCACATCCAGTATCTAATACCCATGATGTAGAAATAGATAGATTGACTTCTATAACATATATACCTGAAGTGGAAGTCTCACTTCGCTTCTTCTTAAGATCCTCCAAGTATACCTTGCAGTTCCTCTTCCAGTGCCCGGTCTGAGGTAGAATCCTGGCGACCCCTCCTTTAGGCTTCATGCCTTGCCTTTTCCCTTGGCTTGGGACTTTGGGCTTGCCCTTGCCCTTATGTTTCTGAACCATCAGAACAGTGTTGGGCTTAGCCTTCTTAAGGTTTAGCTCAGCAGTTCTTAACATGCTAAGCAGCTCGGGCAGTGGCTTGTCAATCTCGTTCATATTGTAGTTTAGAACGAATTGACTGTAGCTATCCGGCAAGGATTGCAAGATCAGGTCAGTGGCTTGGCCAAGAGAGAACCCCAACCTTTGTAGGTTCTCTATGTACCCAATCATTTTGAGTACATATGGGCCTACGGGAGCCCCGTCTGACATCTTGCACTGAAAAAGTGCCCTTGAGATTTCAAATCTCTCATGCCTCGCTTGTCCTTGATACAGCTGACGAAGATGTTCAACCATATCGTAAGCACCCATTAACTCATGTTGCTTCTGAAGCTCAGAGTTCATGGTCGCGAGCATTAGACAAGACACATCTAATGCATCATCTTGATGCTTCTTGAAAGCATCTCGGTCAGCTCGCGGGGCAGTGGCAGGAGGAGCCTCCGGAATGGGCTGCTCCAGAACGTATAGTTTACGTTCTTGGGTGAGAACTATTCTCAGGTTCCTGTACCAGTCCAGGAAGTTTGCTCCGTTGAGCTTGTCCTTCTCGAGGACAGATCGCAGGGAGAAGGTGTTCGTGTTCGACGTCATGACTATTCTACAACAGAAATAAATGCAGAAATAAGTATCATATTCTTAATCATTTAATTAGGCCTTTAACTAAATGATGCTCCCACTGAATTCTATAATTCATGTGGGACAAGATCCACATCATACTAACCCTTGAGTTAGTTTTGGCTAATACGCCCAAGACTTAGTATGATCGGTAGGTAACTATTACCAATTACATCTCTATGCAACTCTTGTTTATAGAATCAAAATCCGCATTTATATTAAAACTCGAGTTAGCTTTGGCTAATACGCCCGAGAGTTAATATATATGTGATTTTGACCTAACTTTCCAACCGTTGGAAGAATGCCTATAGTTATACTCGATCCAACCGAGTTAACTAGGAATACTCAATCTAATTGAGTTGTACTCACCCATGCGTTGATAGGCGGGACCAAAATTGTCCCTCCGTACCCTACCAAGATAGTATGTGTTGCTCTACTTTGGCAGATTCAACAACTACATGCGATCGAGGTAGTAGTAGGTATCACGGCACGGTAGGCATTAGAGTTGACGTGACTTAGATCTAATCTAAATGATGATGCGTATCAAATACTTGATTTAGATCTAATCTAATCGTGGGGTGCATCATGTGCACGATTTAGATCTAATCTAATCGTTAGGCACTAATTAATTACATAATTAACTAGCATGCATCACATACACACAAAAGTAATTAATTAAATTAATTTGTGATTTAGTCATGGCCCTACTACGATCTTCTCAAGCCAATGAGAAGATCGGATGGTCAACCAAAGGTCAACAGCTTCTCAAGCTTCTTCCTTTGACCACCTTGTGTTGCTCGCGCCCTTCTCGTAACTCCGTCTCGTGTGGACCTTCCACCCCTTCAAAATTACATTACAATTTTGAAACTCGAGTTACATTCGAGTCTAAATCTAATTTACAACCAGAATATAAGAGAAAGGTACGACGCGCAGGTCGCGAAAATAAAATAAAAATAAAATACAAGCACGCACATCACATAATGGCACGCAGGCCGTATTATGAATTACAACACAATTGTCCAATCGAATTGGGTCTTTGGGCCATGACTATCACAAAAATAATATATAATTCAAAATTATTTATTTTTCATATTTTTTCTGTAATTTTTCATAATTTTACAGATTTTATGAGTAAATTTTTCCCGGCGGTCCCGATTAGCGATTTCGGGCGCAATCGCGGAGCAAATCCCCTTGCGGGGTTAGGGGTAGTACCCCTACCCGCGATCTAACCATCGCGAATTGCTCCTAAGCGATCCAAGAGCGCCTTAGCCCGCCGTCCCAAAATATTTTGGGTCGAAACATTACCGTTTTTGGAAAAACTTCTCGGTAGTCGAAGCCTACAAGTGCCGAAACACTTGTGCTTCGCTTCTACGAGAAAATTACCCATTAAAACTATAAAAACATGAATTTACAGGAAGTTTACAGATCTATATTTTTCATAAAAATATGAATCTAAATTCGTACTCGCTTCGCACGTGCCTCTGATACCACTGTTGGGTTTTTCGGGCCCCGAAAACCGCGTTTTCGCGTCGCGGAAACCCCGAATCACCCTAGCCAATGGATCTCGTGCGAAGAAAAGATTTAAAACAAAAATTACGAGTACGAGTTTCTCCTTAGATCTACTCCTAGATCTATATGAAAAGAGTTATACCTTTGAAGCGAAGCCCTTCGCGTTCCCGCTCGTCCAAACGGTGCCGGATCTCAAGAGTATCAAGATAGATACTCCTCTAGAAGTATCCACACGGACAACTTAGGTGGAGAAGACCTAAACAAAGGTGTGCTAGCACCTTGATAGGTCACGGCAAGAAGAGGAGAGGGAGAGGAAGAGAGCTCTAAGAGGAAGAAGAAGGAATAATGCACTTGAATGAGGAAAATCAATTCCATCCCATTCAAAAGTGGCCGGCCACTTCAAATTGTGTAACTCCCAAAAATTGCATTAAGTGCAATTAATGTGAAGCTATTAAAGAAAATGGCTTTGTAACTTCCATGAGGTGGCACCCATGATGATGTGGAGTAACATCATTGGTCCACATCAATGCCAACTCACCAATGAGGTGGCATAAAGTCAAATCAAACTTGACTTTTAATCTTCCTCTCAAGTCAAGTCAAACTTGACCAAATCTCTTTCATGGTTGATCTAATCTAACCATTTGATTCAAGCTAACTTAATATAATGAATCTAATTCATTAAATTAAGTTGATTTAATGAGTCATAATCTAAATTAGACTCATTGAATACATGAATCCACTTGAGTCCAACTCAAGTTAGCCCAATTAGGATTACTCTTAATCCAATTTGATTCATCAAATGAATCTAATCCTCTTGGTTCATCATATGAACCTAATCTCCATCTAATTGTCCTAAGTGTGTGACCCTATAGGTTCTTGTAACGTTGGCAATGCCCTAAAGTCATTTAGGAGCATAAGTAATGAGCGGTATCTAGCAACACATCATTACTACCCAAGTTACAAGAATGTTGAGATCCAACATCACCTTGTGACTACTAATTGTGACTCCTCACAATATATGACAACTGTCCTTCTATCCTAAACATCTAGATTGGTCAATGTGAGGCATAGACCGTGTCATCCTCTGACCAATCTAAATCTTGAACTCCAAGTAGACTCACTAAATCAAATGAGCTCAATATCCTATATTGACTCATTTGGGCATGACCATGTACTTCGTGGTCTCACTCTATCAAGAATACCGATGTCTCTCCCGTCATATAGGAGGGATAGATCCCATCTACATCACTCACATCCCTCTGCATAATTTGTTATATACCCAGTAATCGCCTTTATAGTCGACCCAGTTACGGGTGACGTTTGACGAAACCAAAGTACATAACTCCTTATGTAGGGATCTATGGTGACTTCAGGTCTAAGGACTAGTAGTCATACTAATAGCCACATGAGAAAGTATATGACACTCATATAACGATTCATGATATTTTCTCATGGCGGGTCATTCTGTATACATTCTCTAATGTATACCCATGTGTCAACTTGATATCTCTATATCCATGACTTGTGAGATCATGTTATCGAGTTGACCTACATGCTAGTCTTATTGCATTAACATTGTCCCTGAATGTTAATACTCGACTAGGAATGATTAAGAGTAGTGTTCCCTTTATCATCTCACTATCGGTTCAACTAACCGATTGATATAGGTGAGAACCGTCTACTCAAGGACATTATTATACTTAGTTTATTTGGCACAAATACAAGTAAGTATAATAACTAAAATCCAAATGCCTTTATTTATATAGAATATGATACAATAAGTCCAAAATACAATCATCAAATGATTGGCTCTAGGGCTCTAGCTAACAGATGTTGTTCCACAAGGAGTTGAGGAACCACAATCAGTTCAAGTAGACCTACCTCTTCGCAGATCTGATAGGGTACGTCATCAGCCTGAGAGATACTCATTTCTCTTGTCTGACTATGATGACGTTGTGCTCATTGAGGATGAGCCTACCTCCTATCAGGAAGATGTGATGAGTCCAGATTCCGAGAAATGGCTAGAAGCCATGAGATCCGAGATGTAATCCATGTACACTAACCAAGTATGAACTTTTGTTGATCCACCTGAAGGGGTCAAACCCATTGGGTGTAAGTGGGTCTTTAAGAGAAAGACTGACATGGATGGACTTATTTATAAGGGTCGCTTGGTAGCTAAAGGTTTCAAGCAGATTCATGGTATTGACTATGATGAAACCTTTTCTCCAGTAGCGATGTTTAAGTCCATTCAGATCATGCATGCTATTGCAGCATACCATGACTATGAGATATGGCAGATGGATGTCAAAACCACGTTTCTGAATGAAAACCTGCTCGAGGATGTGTACATGACACAACCTGAGGGTTTTGAAAATCCACAGCATACTGTGTAGTACCCACTAAGCTTGTAAGATAAATATATGAATGTGAGATTTTTCCTTAGAAAAATAATAGGAAGTGAGTTGAAGCAAAAAGAAATAAAATGAAATAAAAATAGGGAGAGGTCAAGGATTGAACCTTGAACATCTTATATTATATTTCATAGAATTAATGGGTAATAACAAGTTGGGATAGGAATAATATGTTGATAACAAAGGAGGGAAACTCATGATAAAGGTAAGAGTAAAAGCTAACCAAAAGAAAACAAGAAAGGAGCAAGAGAATGACAACTTGTCTTCCTCCCTTTCTCTCTTTCTTCCTCTTTGGTTTTGCCGAAAACTTAAAGAGGGATTAAGGGGATTCATTCCCCCTTATTTCACCATGAATGATGAGGATAAATAAATAAATAAAAATAAAAATAAAATAAAAAAAAAGGCTAAGGGAGAAGGAAAGCAAAAACTAAGTTTGCTACCTCTTCCCCCTTAACATAAAAGAGAATATGTAAAGGGAAAATTCTATTTTCTCTCATTTTTCTCATTCTCTCCTCTCCCTCACCGAAACCTCAGTTCCCCCTCTCCTCCATCTTCGGCCCCAACCAAGGTTTTCCCTAAGAAAGCCTAAGATACAAGGAGGACTTAGCAAAGGAATCAAGGGAAAGGAACTAGAAGAAGAGACTACTTCTTCTTCACCATACCTTAGATCCACAAGCGAAAAGGATGTAAGCTTCCCCTCACCTGTGGTACAAGGCTTTTATGTGCTTTTCAGATTTTATGAAGATTTTAAAACCTAGAAACAAGTTTGAGAAAATTCGGCCAAGAAGAGCTTTCAAAATCTAATGGTGTTTAAACTAGTCTTCACTACATGATAGATTTTTCTATGCTATGTAAAGGGGTTCTTCTTCATGCTTTTATACCTATATGATGCTTGATCAGAGGAGTACTGAACCCTAGAATTTCGGCCAAAAATATTCTTAAGAGGCTAGGGAAATTTATTATTTTACCCAACTAGTACAAGGTTCTCCCTATGAAATATTAAGGATCATGTATTAGTTTTCTTCCTTAGAAGATATTTGAAACTAAAAGAAAACCCACTCATATGATTCGGTCAAGAAAGGGTTTAGGGTTAGGAAGACCTTTAAATTTAAATAACCATGCTCATGTGATAGAATACAAAGATCTTAAAGGATTTGTATGCTTGAATATTGCTAGAATTTCATGAACTCCTTCTTAGGGTTTTTCGGCCATGATGAGATGGATAGCTTAGAAAAGCTTAAACAAAATATTAATATGCTCAAGACCTCTGTACTATTTAGATATGAAAGTTGTTTAATGCCCTCATGCTTAATTAGGGTGTAGAAAAATTAGTTGCATGACATATAACATGTATGACCACAAGGGGTCCTAGCTTATTCATGAACCAATTTGTATATATGTTTCTTAGTAACTTTTGCCATGAAACTTACTTAGGTTTTTCATGCTTTAGGCCACTTAAAAACCTAGCTAAGGAATGGTAGGTTTCGGCCATGAGAAAAAAATAAAAGAAAAAGAAACCTAGAAAGCCTAAGACACAATTCATATGTATACTCATTATGCTTGTCCTTATACATGCTATGAAACTTGTATAAATTCTCATGCTTTTAGGCTATTTGAAGCAAGTTTATATTCTGCGAGTTTCGGCCAAGTAGGGTTTAAAAGACCTAGAGGCCTTAGAAATGAAACCAAATGTGTTAAAGGTACTTCTTATGAAAATAGGATAATGTGTTGATTGTTTCACATGCTTGTATAATTTTTTTTCCATGACCTAAATGAACCCTTGCATGTTTCGGTCATGAAGGAATAGATGCCCTAGAAACCCTAGGACTTAAATTAAATATGCTCATGTCACTCTACATGAAATATGATAAGTAGAAAGCCAAGGTTCAATTGCTATATGTTGTTTTATGACCTAAAATGATGCTAGGGTATGTTTCGGCCATAACTATTGTATGATGCATTGTATGAATTTATACATAATGTTAGTCCAAGTTCACATGCTTGTATGCTTGTTTGTAGCCCTAATGAGAACTTGTTAAATTTCGGCCATGACATATGTTAAGGGCTTAAAGAACTTAGGAACTAATTCAAATGTGTCAAATGTGTTTACCTTGTTCCTTGGTAAAATGTTATAAATATGATTTAAAGTTGTCCATGCTTTTATGTCATATGGAACCTTGTTTCACACCTTAAGGTTTTGGCCACATGAAATTAGGGACTTGAAGAACTTAGAAACTAAGTTAATCATGTTTATAATGCTTCCTATGAAAATGTTATGATGATAATTTAGGTGCCATATGCTTGGATGTTGTGTTTAACCTAAATTGAGCTCTAAAGGGTTTCGGCCACAAGGGTTTAGGAAGCTTAAAACCAAGATAAATATGATACCATGTTTCCTATGATAGGATAATCACAAGATACACCCTTATGCTCAATATGTATGCTTGTGATTTATGACTTATGATATGATATGCATGCTTTTATGATATGATATGCTTTGTGCTAAAAATATGCATGCTTATGTTATGATATGTAGTTAAATTATACATGCTTTAATGCTATGTTTAGTGCTTAAAATATGCATGCTTCCATGATATGCTATGTGGTTAAATCATGCATGCTTGATGATATGCTTTATGCTTAAGATATGCATGTTTTTATGATCTATGCCTAAGTGATGCATATTGTTATGACATGATGTATGCCTAAGTGATGCATACCTTTATGATATGATGTATGCCTAAGTGATGCATACCTTTATGACATGATGTATGCCTAAGTGATGCATACTTTTATGACATGATGTATGCCTAAGTGATGCATACTTTTATGATATGATGTGTGCCTAAGTGATGCATGCTTTTATGATACATGATATATATGACATGTACTTTACTTTATGTGTGAGTGGCTTGTACCAAGGGTGGGCTCCATAAGCGCCCGGGACTAAGGACCTCGTTAGGGATGGGCTCCTAAGTGCCCCTAGGACTAAGAGCCTAGTATGTTTGCCTCGTAGGGTTCAAGACTTGCTACCTTGGACCTACAAGGTTGCGCGCAATATGTAAGTGGTACATAGCCGGGATCCCCCTTATGTTGAGATTACTTTCAAGTATATATATGTAAAAGAAAATGGTTTTAAAGATCATGAGACATACACATGTTTTTCGGATACATGTTTTCCAAAATCATATTGCATACACCTTATGATTATGCTATGTTTCATGTTATGCTCTTGATTATGATATGCCATGATAAGGTATGATTATGTTATGTTCATGCTATACCTTATAGACATGTTTCGGCCATGGATTTGTTGATGCCTGATATATAGATTTTGGCCATAGATATGATGATGCCTTGATGTACATGTTTCGGCCATAGTATGATGCTTTGATATACATGTTTCGGCCATGCTTTGATATACCATGATACTTGTTTGTTATGCCATGTCTAGCTATGTTTTAT
The DNA here is from genome assembly GCF_018446385.1 of Zingiber officinale. Classification (NCBI taxonomy): domain Eukaryota; kingdom Viridiplantae; phylum Streptophyta; class Magnoliopsida; order Zingiberales; family Zingiberaceae; genus Zingiber; species Zingiber officinale. The sequence goes on along the minus strand of NC_056007.1, from coordinate 36,465,988 downwards.
GCAATGCACTATGTATATGTTTCGGCCATGGTGATGCTTGATATGCTATGACTAGTTGTGATTATATTATGATGCATGATATGCTTGAATAGAATGCTATGTTATGCCATGATTAGTTGAGATTATGACTTGTTGATGCATTCTTGATTATGTGCTGATTTTTGGCTTTAGTGAGTAGGAAAGGAACTTACTGAGCCATGAGTGCTCACAGCTTACTTTCCTTGTACCACAGATAAAGGGAAAAGCTGGATGAGCTAAGGGAGCAGCAGGAGGGGCAACGAAGATGTGTGTGGTGGTGGCTAGGCAACTAATTAAGAACCTGCTTAAAGTTTCTTTAAAGAACTATGCATTGGTATTTTATGACTTGTGATACCTAAACATGTGTGGCTTGACATTATGGTTCCACTGGATTTGATGTTATGATTTTGATGCCATGTGATAGTATAGTTCAAAAGAAATTTAAAAGAAAAGTTTTTATTAAAACTATGAAAATTATTTTAGGTCTTCCGCTGTTTTAAAAAGAAAAATTTATACGTAGAGTATCGTAGCCCCGTCCCTTAGGGTAGCAGGGAGGGCGGGCGTTACATACTGGCAGAGTATGTAAGCTGCATAGGTCCATTTATGGACTAAAGAAAGCTTCTCGGAGCTGGAATCTTCGATTCGATGATGCAATCAAACAGTTTGGTTTCATCAAGAATGAAGATGAACCTTGTGTCTACAAGAAGGTTGTTGGGAGCATAGTTGTCTTCCTTATATTGTATGTGGATGACATACTACTTATTGGGAAAGACATCCCTTTGCTGCAGTCTGTCAAGACTTAGCTAGGGACTTGTTTCTCAATGAAGGACTTAGGTGAAGCATCCCGCATTCTAGGCATACAGATCTATAGAGATAGATCTAAGAGGTTGCTTGGCCTAAATCAGAGTACATATATTGACAAGGTATTACTTCGGTTTGCCATGCTGAACTCCAAGAAGGGATTTATTCCGATGTCACATGGTGTGAGTCTTTCGAAGACTCAAGGTCCCTCTTCTAGAGAGGAGAGAGACCGCATGGATCATATCCCTTATGCCTCAACCATAGGATCTATCATGTACGCCATGCTATGTACTTGTCCTGACGTCTCGTATGCTTTGAGCATGACGAGCAGATACCAGTCAGATCCAGGTGAAAGTCACTGGATAGCGGTCAAGAATATTCTTAAGTACTTAAGAAGGACTAAAGAATATTTCTTGATATATGGAGGCGATGATGTGCTAGCTGTAAAGGGTTACAATGATGCCAGCTTCCAGACCGACCAGGATGATTATCGATCACAGTCAGGGTTCGTGTTTTGCATTAATGGTGGTGCTGTCAGCTGGAAGAGTTCAAAGCAGGACATAGTAGCTGATTCTACGACAGAGGCCAAGTATATTGCTGCATCAGAAGTAGCAAAGGAGGCAGTTTGGATCCGCAAGTTCATCATTGAACTTGGGGTGGTTCCAAGCATTGCTGACCCTATTGAGCTTTATTGTGACAACAATGGAGCTATAGCACAGGCGAAGGAACCTCGCTCACACCAGCGGACCAAACATATACTACGGCGCTTCCATCTCATTCGAGAGATCATCGATAGAGGAGATGTAAAGATTTGCAGATTACCCACAGAGGCTAACATCGCAGATCCCTTGACCAAGGCTTTGGCAAAGAGAAAGCATGATGGTCACACTAGGTCATTAGGCCTTAGAGCCTACACTGATTGGCACTAGTGCTAGTGGGAGATTGTTAGTTAGAGCCCTAGAGCCAATCATTTGATGATTGTTGTATGGACTCATTGTATCATATTCATGTATATAAATAAAGGTATTTATTTTTGGTTATTATACATACTTATATTTGTGCCAAATAACTAAGTATAACAACGTCCTTGAGTAGAACGTTCTTACCTATATCAATCAATTGGTTGAATCGATAGTGAGATGATATAGGGAACACTACTCTTAATCATTCCTAGTCGAGTATTAACATTTAGGGACAATGTTAATGCGACGAGACTAGCATGTAGGTCAACTAGATGACTTGATCTCACAAGTCATGGATATAGAGATATCAAGTTGACACATGGGTATGCATTGGAGAATGTATACTGAATGACCCGCCATGAGAAAGTATCATGGATCGTTATATGAGTGTCATATACTTTCTCATGTGGCTATTAGTATGACTACTAGTCCTTGGACCTGAAGTCACCATGGTTCCCTTCATAAGGAGTTACATACTTTGGCTTCGTCAAACGTCACCTGTAACTGGGTTGACTATAAAGGCGATTACTGGGTATGTAACAAATTATGCGGAGGGATGTGAGTGATGTATATGGGATCTATCCCTCCTATATGACGGGACAGACATCGATATTCTTGATAGAGTGAGACCACTAAGTGCATGACCATGCCCAAATGAGTCAATATAAGATATTGAGCTCATTTGATCGAGTGAGTCTACTTGGAGTTCAAGATTTAGATTGATTAGAGGATGACACGGTCTATGCCTCATATTGATCAATCTAGATGTCTAGGATAGAAGGACACTTGTCATATATTGTGAAGAGTCACAATTAGTAGTCACAAGGTGATGTTGGATCTCAACATTCTTATAACTTGGGTAGTAATGATGTGTTGCTAGATACCACTCATTACTTATGCTTCTAAATGAGTTTAGGAGCATTGGCAACATTATAAGAACCTATAGGGTCACACACAAAGGGCAATTAGATGGAGATTAGGTTCATTTGATGAACCTAAAGAATTAGGTTCATGTGATGAACCAAATTGGATTAAGAGTAATCCAAATTAGGCTAATTGAGTTGGACTCATTTTAGTTCATGTGTTAAGTGAGTCTAATTTGGACTTAGACTCATTTAATTAATTTAATTCAATGAATATAGATTTATTAAATTAAAATTGAGTTGAACCAATGGTTAGATTAGATCAACCAAGGGAGAGAAGTGGTTAAGTTTGACTTGACTTGAGAGGAAGATGAAGGGTCAAGTTTGACTTGATGATTTGCCATCTCATTGGTGAGTTGGCATTAAGTGGCTAATGGTGATGTGCCTCATTGGTGAGTTGGCATCTAGTGTAGATCTAGGCTTTAGTAAACTCGTACATGAAATTTTGTTTATAAACTTCGCACGGATCCGGTGGCATAGGAGATTCGGGGTTTCCACAACGCAAAAAGGCGGTTTTTGCGGCCCGAAAATCCCAACATGTGTAACACCATTATTGGCCACTTAATGCCAACTCACAAATGAGGTGGCATATAGTCAAGTCAAACTTGACTTTTCATCTTTCTCTCAAGTCAAGTCAAACTTGACATTATAACTCCTATGGTTGATCAAATCCAACCATTTGATTCAAGCCAATTTAATATAATGGATCTAATTCATTTAATTAAATTGATTGAATGAGTCATAATCTAAATTAGACTCATTGAACACATGAATTAAATTGAGTCTAACTCAATTAGTTCAATTAGGATTACTCTTAATCCAATTTGATTCATCACATGAATCTAATTCTCTTGGTTCATCATATGAACCTAATATCCATCTAATTGCCCTTTGTGTGTGACCCTATAGGTTCTTGTAGCGTTGGCAATGCTCCTAAACCCATTTAGAAGTATAAGTAAAGAGCGGTATCTAGCAATACATCATTACTACCCAAATTACAAGAATGTTGAGATCCAACATCATCTTGTGACTACTAATTGTGACTCCTCACAATATATGACATTGTCCTTCTATCCTTGACATCTAGATTGATGAATGTGAGGCATAGACCATGTCATCCTCTAATCAATTTAAATCTTGAACTCCAAGTAGACTCACTCAATTAAATGAGCTCAATATCTCATATAGACTAATTTGGGCAAGGTCATGCACTTAGTGGTCTCACTCTATCAAGAATATCAATGTCACTCCCATCATATAGGAGGGATAGATCCCATCTACATACCCAGTAATCGCCTTTATAGTCCACCCAGTTACGGATGATGTTTGACGAAGCCAAAGTACATAACTCCTTATGTAGGGAATCATGGTGACTTCAGGTCCAAGGACGAATAGTCATACTAATAACCACATAAGAAAGTATATGACACTCATATAACGATCCATGATATTTTCTCATGGCGGGTCATTCAGTATACATTCTCCAATGCATACCCATGTGTCAACTTGATATCTCCATATCCTTGACTTGTGAGATCAAGTCATCGAGTTGACCAACATGCTAGTCTCGTCGCATTAACATTGCCCCTGAATGTTAATACTTGACTATGAATGATTAAGAGTAGTGTTCCCTATATCATCTCACTATCGATTCAACTAATCGATTGATATATGTGAGAACCTTCTACTCAAAGACGCTATTATACTTAGTTATTTGGCACCAATACAAGTAATTATAATAACCAAAACAAAAACCTTTATTTATATATATAAGAATATGATACAATGAGTCCATACAATAATCATCAAATGATTGGCTCTAGGGCTCTGACTAACAACCATAACAATATACAATCATATGGAAACTTAATCAATTTGGCGTTAAATGTCTTCTAGAATGCTCTACAGGTATGCTAAACGACAAAGAAGGTACATCTGGGGTAAGAAAATGATTCCTTAAACTATTATTATTGTAGTTCTAGCTTACGTTGTAACACCCACGAAATGATAAGCTATACCTATGAGTATTTTTCCTTTAGAATAAAAGAAAAAGAGAAATGGAAATAGAAACCAAAATGAAATAAAAAGAAAGTGAGGTTAAGGTTTGAACCTTGAACCTCCCACAAATAATAGAGTTAAATTGGTGTATGGTAACCACTAGAGAATGAATAATATCTGAATAGAAAAGAATGGAAATTGTAGTTAAAAGTAAGAGGATAGTTAAGTAAAGGAGCAAGAGAAAACCAAGTAGCTTACCTCCTCTTCCTCTTGGTTAAGGAAAGAAGCAAGCAAAAGCCAAGTTGTCTTCCTTCCTTCTTTTCCTCTAATTTTGTGGGAATTAAGAGAGGGAAGAGATAGAGGGGTTAAGGGGATGAATGAGGACATGTTTCATTTACATAAGGAATAAATAGGATTGAGAGAAGAAAAGGGAAAGAAAAGTTGTTAATTCTTCCTCCTTCTTCTTCCTCCTCCTTCTTTCTCCTTCTTCCTTCTCCACCGAGACATAGAGCTCTCTCTCCCTCATTTCTAAAATCCAAGCTAAGGTTTTCTCTCCAAGAAAACTAATTCCTAAGAAGGAGTCTCAAGGTTTACTCCTTACAAGAAAGAGAAAACAAAAGGGAGAAGTAGGAAGAGAAGCTCCTTCTTCCTCCTCACAAGGGTACCATTTTCTCTAGGAACAATAAGCGAAAGGATGTAAGTATCCCCTCACCTGTGGTACAAGTTGTTTATGTTTTCCATAAGATTAGAATGCTTGAAACCTAGGATCACAATGTTGAACTTTCGGCCAAGTATAGATGAAAGACCTAGGAAAGCTTAAGACCTAAACTAACCATGATCACTATGTCCCTATGATATGTAGGCCATGATAGGAGATTGGTTTGGTGTTCTTATGCTTGTATGTTGATTAAAACTTAATTTCATGCTCCTAAGGTGTTCGGCCAAGACATGAATAAAAGGTTTAGGGAAGTTCAAGACCTAAATAAGCATGTTCATTATGTTCTTATGATAAGTACCCTAGTATAGGAAGCTAGTTAATGTTCTTATGTTGTATGCTTACTTAAAACCTAGATCTATGATTTTGAACTTTCGGCCAAGTGTAGATGAAAGACCTAGGAAAGCTTAAGACCTAAACTAACCAGGTTCACTATGTACTTATGATATGTATGCTATGATAAGAGATTGGTTTGGTGTTCTTACGCTTGTATGTTGCTTAAAACTTAATGCCATACTCATAAGGTGTTCGGCCAAGACTTGAAATAATTGATTAGGAGAGGTTAAAATTTAGGTTATCATGCTCATGACCTTATTTATGAAATGGTATGAAAGATTCTAAGTGTTTGCATGCTTGTATGTGTTGGAACCTAGTGGTATTACACTATAGAGTTTCGGTCATGATGTGAATGAAAGACCTAGGAGAGCTTAAAACTTAGTCTAACATGTTCATGACTCTCCTTAGGATATGATATAAAGCTAACATAGGGTTATCATGTTTTGATGTTGCTTGAAATCTAGACACATGTTTCTTTATGGTTCGGTCATGGAGAATTTAAGGGTCTAAGGAAGCTTTAAACTAAATCTAGCATGCTCATGATTTCCTTTATGATATGATATGGAGTTAGCTTGATATTCATGCTTGTATGTTGTTTAGAATTTATTTTCCTCTACATGAAACTTTCGGCCATTATCCAAATTTAGGGTTCAAGGAAGCTTAAAATTAAATCTAGCATGCTCATGAATCTCCTTATGATATGATATGAATTTAGCTAGATATTTATGCTTGCATGTTGCTTAGAGCTTGGTTTCCTCTTCATGAAGGTTTCGGCCATGAACAAACTTTAGGGTTCAAGGAAGCTAAAAATTTAACCTAGCATGCTCATGAATCTCCTTATGATATGATATGAATTTAGCTAGATATTTATGCTTGCATGTTGCTTAGAGCTTGGTTTCCTCTTCATGAAGGTTTCGGCCATGAACAAATTTTAGGGTTCAAGGAAGCTAAAAATTTAACCTAGCATGCTCACGAATCTCCTTATGATATGATATAAATTTAGCTATATATTTATGCTTGCATGTTTCTTAGAGCTTGGTTTCCTCTTCATGAAGGTTTTGGCCATGAACAAATTTTAGGGTTCAAGGAAGCTAAAAATTTAACCTAACATGCTCATGAATCTCCTTATGATATGATATGAATTTAGTTAGATATTTATGCTTATATGTGTTAGAGCTTGATTTTTCCTCTTCATGAGACTTTCGGCCATGATAAGGATCAAGACCTAGGAAAGCTTAAAAATTGGATTAACATGCTTATGACCTTCATTATGATATGATATGAAGTTAACATGAGATTCTTATGCTTGTATGTTGTTTAGAGTTTAAGTTCATACTCTTGAACTTTCGGCCATAATGGGTTTAGTGTTAGAGTGTATACTAAAAGCCTAGCTTTTGGTATAAACATTTATCTAGAAATAAGAATCACATTGGTCAAATATCTATATTTATGATAAATGTAGTTGTTCAATTAATTTATATTGTAGATAACATGGTGTGTGGTGTCACACACAGAGGATCATGTTATCAGTACCTTATAAATTATAAACAGTAGCTCACGACCATAAATGGAAAGGAACAAACCATTGGAAGGTCGTAGTGTAATTAGGTATTAGTTTATCTTAACTATATAATTACACTAGTACACTTAGAGTGTATTGAGTAGGACCATTAGAGGTCGTTTCTTTTATACTGACTTTACAAAGAAACAAAGACCTCAGTTATTATGGAAGTGTGTGCTCTTAATCCTAATATAATAACGAGCACATATATTTGATATTTATTTCTTTAATTTATCAATGGGTGAGATTTAGTTCGATGAATCAATAAGCCCGATAAGTTGGGAAATGATATCACTTATAGTGTGTGTTGTTGATTATAAAAGGAAACTGTGTCCTAGTGATCTAGGTTGAGAATGTCCCCAAGAGGAGCTCATAAGGATTGTCATGTTAAACCCTGCAGGTGGACTTAGTCCGACATGACGATGAAGTTGAGTGGTACTACTCTTGGAGCTAGATATTAATTAAGCGAGTTGTCAGTAACTTACTTAATTAGTGGACATTTGTTATCTTAAACACAGGGAGACTAACACACTCATAATAAGAAGGAGCCCAAAATGTAATTTGGGATTGGTGCGGTAGTTCAATAATAGTTCTTTAGTGGAATGAATTATTATTGATGAAATTAAGTTGTGTGTTCGGGCGAACACGGGATTAATTTCATCGGAGACCAAAACCAATTCCTCCTCTCGGTCCCTATCGTAGCCTCTAGTATATAGAGATTTATACCCACCGCATACCCACCTTCTTACCCATCCAATGGGGCCGGCCAAGCTAGCTTGGAACCCAAGCTAGGGCCGGCCAAGTCCAAGTGGATGAGCCATGTAGGTGGCCGGCCAAAGCTTGGGTCCCAAGCTTAGGTGGTCGGCCACTAGAATATTAAAAAGGATTTTTATTAAAATTATTTCTTATGTGGATATCATGATTTTAAAAGAGAGTTAAAAAATTAAAATTTCCTTTTATAACTTTCTACAAAAGATTAAGAGAAGAGATTAATCTCTTTCCTTATTTGTAGTTTAAAAGGATGGTTTTAATTTTTGGTAAAAACTTTCCTTATTTGTAAATCATCTACATGATTAAAAGAGAGTTTAAAATTTGAAATCTTTCCTTATTTGTTGATTAAAGGAGGATTTTAAATTTTAAGAAAACTTTCCTTTTTAAACATATTCATGATTTAAAAGAGAGTTTAAAAATTAAATATTCTCTTTTATAAGTTTCTACAAAAGATTAAGAAAAGATTTGATATCTTTCCTTATTTGTAGATTGAAAGAGATTTTAATTTTTAGAGATAACTTTCTTTTTATCCACATGTTTAAAAGAAAGATTTTAATTTATTAAATTTCCTTTTTATAAACCAATCATGAAGGGATAAAATTATTGGAGAAATTTTTATAAATTTCTGGAAACAAATTAGGAAGTTTTAATTCTTGTTTAATTAAAACTCTCCTTGATTTGAGGAAATAAGTGGCCGGCCATGTTTAAGTGAGAAGAAAAATTATTTTAATTAAAATAAATTTTTCCTTTTCATGACAAAAGAATTAAGGAAGTTTTTAATTAAATTTCCTTATTTGCCAAGACCAAGGATTATAAAAGAGGGGGTAGAGAAGGCTTTGTGGTGAACAACCTCTATTATTTCTCTCCCTCTTTTCCTTGGTGTTGTGGCCGGCCAACCTCTCTTCTTTTCTTCCTCTTGGTGGTGGCCGAACCTTCTCTATTGGCTTGGAGCTCTTGTGGTGGCCGGATACTACTTGGAGAAGAAGAAGAAGAAGGAGAGAAAGCTTGTATCCCTTGGAGCTTGGTTGGTGTTTTGTTCTTCGTCCTTGGTGAAGCTTCTTTGTATTGGCCGAACCTAGCTAGGAGGAGAAGAAGGTGCTTGGTGGTTTCTCATCTCGGAAGATCGTTGCCCACACAACGTCCGAGGTTAGAAGAGGAATACGGTAGAAGATCAAGAGGTCTTTCTAAAAGATATAACTAGTAATTTTTCTTTCCGCATCATACTAGTTATTTTTGGAAATAATACCAAATACAAGAGGCATGCGATTCTAGTATTTCGAATATGTTTTTCGATGTTGTGTTCTTTTGTTTTCTTTTTCCTTGTGATTTGATTGTCCTTTTCGGTTAACCTAAAGTTATTTTAGGAAATTAAATATTAGCTTTCCATAAAAGGTTTTGTCTAGTCGGTGGTGGTTGCTCCCATATCCAAGAAGGCCATGTGTCTCGCCACGTCAGTACTGGGAACCAATTATGGAAATTAATATTTAATGGAATTAATAACTTAAGGTGATTTGGGTTGAACGTGTTAAGTTCCGCAGGAGACCCAAGTCAAAACCTAAAAGAACGAATAGATTAAGTTTTGGATCAAACGTGTTAAGTTCCGCAGGCGATCCAAAATTTAATTTAAAAGAACACATGGTAGTTAGGAAAAGGTTCAGACCTTTGTACAAAATTTTTGTACAGTGGAACCTCTAGGCTTTCCGAGTAGCAACCAACAATTGGTATCAGAGCTAGGGTTTTGCCTCTGTGTATTTGGTATTAGTTTAATTATGCACATGTCATACATAATTTAGGCAGGTTAATAGTAGGATGTGCTAACTTTGTGGATGCATGATCCAACTATTATGGCTTATAGTTATTATGTGTGTGATTGGACCCTTGGACATGTCAAGGGCATTTTATTTGTGTGCATGATTGTATTATAAAATACAGCAGGAGCTGTATTTAGTTTTATTAGGATTTTATTTTGATCTAGATACATGTACATTCCTTTTATGGAATATAGGATCAAAATGTAAAATTCTATTTATGTCACGGATCTAATCTTGCAAAGCGTGGAACCTTCGAGGACCAGAGGCGCAATGGAACTAGGAGCAAGATGGATGCGACAGCTAGACCCGGTGGCCAAATATGGCAGTAGCTTGGGATGACAACACACGGAGGACAACTAGAGATAAAAGCCATAATAGTTGAAAATTAGATTTTCTATTTATTGCTTTTATATTGTGCTGTGTGTGTATGTTGGTTTACATATTTAGTAGGCTAGCATAGTTAAAATTCCTCATTTATAAATAACTAAGTGGGAGAGGGATTTTTAAGTAAATCTCATGGTCTCCATTACTGGTTTTTAAGTGATGCAAACAAGCTTGCGCGTTGGCTCTGAGTGCCTTCCTCCATAACGGATGAGCTTGTTTGTGGATCACTAGAACAGACTTCCATTTTTGGATGACTATAGGAAGTTAATTAAGAGCGTGTGATCTTCCCCAACGGAAGGGGCATAATCTTATTAATGGACTTAGTGTCAAGTAATGGTATACACTTAGACACATCTAATAGTATCCTCCCCATCAGAGTCACTGCTATTATTTGTGTGACCAAATGAAACCAACTATTAATTTGTCATAAAACTAGGTTGACAAGATAATAAAATTAAAGGGTTAAAACCCCTCTTACAAATGATTGATTTTGTATACGTCCACGCTAACGTGGCATACAAAATTAACGGTGTTTGAGATAATTTTATTTGTCATAAAGATACGTTGACAAGATAGTTAATGGGTAAAACCCTCCTTTTACAAATGTTGAATTTGTATACGTCCACACTAACGTGGCATGTAAAATTCACGGTGTTTGAGGTGTTGGTAAATTTAAATAATATTGTTTGAGGAATCAATGTTATTTTAAATTCAAAGAGTTTTGACCAAATATTTGATCAAAGACAGATCAACTATTAATTTTATTCGTCATAAAGTAAAGTTGACGAGATAATAAAATTAATGAATAAAATCTCCTCTTCGATTTTGTGTACACAAAATTCATGGAGATTTTAAGGAGTTGATCTTGACCAAATGTTTTTGTGATTCTTAGGATGTTTGTCAATCCCTAGTAGTCATACTATAGAAAAAGACTTAGTAGTCCCAATTGTAATGATTGGAAATAGGACTTGGACATTAAGGTAGACTGTCTTCTTAGAACTAAGAACAATTTAGGCGTATTTAATTCATTAGTTGAAACATGTCTAGTGGTGTTATCTACCAGAACCTGGAGTGTAGATACAAGATGCCATTAATCATGTCTGCAATTCATTGCAGGGTTCCAGGAAACCCGACAACTAAATGAAAGGTAAATCACCGTCCACATGGGCACTACTGTAATAGTGGTAACTGTTGCAGTGGGAGATGTTTATCCTTTGATAAGAATAAAATATGGATTTTAAGTAATTGTCTTTACGTACCAAGTTTAGAAAGAACCTGATTTCAGTTTCTAAACTATTATAGATATTATGTCTATTTTGATAACAAAGTTGTTATCAAGAAAAATAGGAAAGTTATCTATTCTGGTATGATGGTTGACAATTTATAATCCAATAAACTCCCATAATGCAACAAATGGAAATTAGTAACACATCTTCTAATTTTAAAAGAAAGCAACCTTCGGAAATGAACCAATTATATCTTTGGCATCTAAAGCTAGGTTATACTTGAGTAGGTTTCATTGGTAGCTGATGAACTTTTGGGTTCATTGGTAGTGGAAATCTTTCCAACCTACGAGTCTTATTTGGAAGGAAAATAACCAAGAAGCTTTTAAGTCCAAGGGGTATGGAGTCAAAGATATGTTGAAAACGGTTCATTCTGATTTGTGTGATCCTATGACTATCCAGACAAGAGGTAGTATTGAATATTTTGTCCATTTAATAGACAACTATTCAAGATACAAATAAATTTACTTAATGTACCGCAAGACTAAGTACTTTGATTAGTTCAAAGAGTACAAGGTTGATGCGGAGAAATGTTAAAGTAAAAAGTCACTATGGAAGATCGTAGTGGCAAGTACCTCTTGAGAGATTTTAGGAGTCACTTATCAGAAGTTGGATTTCAATCCCAACTAACTGCATCTGGTACACCCCAACAGAATGGTGTAGTAGAAAAAAGGTAAAGGACTCTTATGGAATAATTAGATAGATGATGAGTTATTCAGAAAATTACCAAATTTGTTTTAAGGATAAACTCTGAAAACGAAAGTGAACATAGTACCTTCCAAGTTAGAACTCTGTACTCATATAGAATTGCTGAATAGGTGAAAACCTATTTTGAAGCATATTCGGATTCGGGTAATCCAGCACATATGTTAAAAAGAGACAATGATAAGTTGGATAGGAGTTCACTTGTTTGTTATCCTAGATAAACAAAAGTAGGTTTATAGTCTTAAAAATCAGAAGGTCATTGTTGGCATCAATGACTGATTTTTAGAAAAGGACTATATAATGAACCACGTGCTCATAAGTAAATTTGTTCTTAAGGAAATAATAAAGGACATGTCTAACCTAGTACCAACTGTACAAGATGAGATACCACAAGAAAACTGCAACACGTATCACAAATGATACACAATTGCATAAAGTGTCTTGTCACAGTGGGAGGGTAAATAGGTTCAAGTTTTGGGAGAGTTTTTGGACTCGATCCTTGAAGGACATAAACCTGATCTCCGGACAAATGACGAAGCACTCCAAGATAAATATGCAGCATCTTGGCAAAGAGTAATGAATAATAAAATTAGAATATATGTATTCTAATAAAATCTGGAAGCTTATAGAACCACCAAGTGGTGTAAAAGCCTTTGGGTGTAAAAGGTCTATAATAGGAAAAGAGGGATAGACAGGAAGGTTGAAACCTTCAAAGCAAGGCCTGATGAAAAAGGAAACTTTTTTCACTGGTAGCCATGCTTAAGTCTATCCGGATTCTTTTATCTATTTGGCAAGTGGATGTCAAGACAGCATTCCTTAATGGAAGTCTTGAAGAAAGCATCCATATAAAGCAACCAGAAGGGTTCATTGCAAAGGGCTGAGAGCATCTTGTGTAAAGCTCAATCAGTCTATGGACTGAGGCAAAGCTTCAAGGTCTTGGAACATCCGGTTTATCAAAGTAATTCAGACCTATGGATTTATTTAGTAACCGGGTAAGTCTTGTGTATACAAAAGGTGTGATGGAAGCGTGGTGGTATTTCTTGTACTATACGTAGATAACATTTTTGGTAGTTGGAAACAATATCAAAATGTTGTCAGAAGTAAGGGTATGGTTGTCTAAACAATTAGATATAAAGGACTTGGGAGAATGTATATATTCTTGAGATCAAAGTAATAAGGGATCGCAAGAAAAGAATATTTTACTTATCCCAAGCTTCATACATCGGAAAAATCCTTGCTCGTTTTAAAGCATGCAAAACTCCAAGAAAGTTTTCTTACCTTTTCAGGATGGAGTAACTTTATCTAAAGATATGTCTCTGTAGACATTAAAGGAGATAAAGGAAATAAAGGCAGTTCTTTATGCTTCGGCTGTCGGAAGCCTAATGAATGCTATGCACGAGATAAGAAATCTGTTTTGCCAAGGGCATAGTTGGCAGATATCAAAGTAACTCTGGACAAGGACAGTGGACTGCAGTAAAGCATATATTGAAGTACCCTAGATGCACTAGAGATTATATGCTAGTTTACAAGGCAGTTATTTTGGTCCTTGTGGGTTGCATGGATTTTGACTTCCAATCGGATAGGGACAATAATAAGTCAACCTCGGGGTTTTGTGTTTACTTTAGGAGGTAAAGTCATAACTATGGAAGAGTGATAAGCATAGGTGTTTTTCTGGACTCCACCATAGAAGTTTAGTATATGGCAAGCCTCTGAGGTAGCCATAAAAGCTGAATGACTCAATAACCTCAAGATAGACTTAGATATGATTTCTGGTTTGTCCAAAGATTATTACAATTTATTGTAATAATATTGGTGCAGTAGCAAACTCGAAGAAACCATAAGTCTATAAGGCAAGTAAACACAATAGAGCGCAAGTACCACCCAATACGAGAAATCGTATAAACGAGGAGAAGTTGTTGCCGCCTAGAATGCATCGGATGATGACCTATAGATCTTTTCACTAAGGTCCTTAAGGCGAGAGCTTTTGATGGACATGTTGAAGGGTTGGGAATGAGATGTATGGCAGCAGATATGGCAGCTTAGTCTTTTAGTATAAGTGAGAGATTGTTAGAGTGTATACTAAAAGCCTAGCTTTTGGTATAAACATTTATCTAGAAATAAGAATCACATTGGTCAAATATCTACATTTATGATAAATGTAGTTGTTCAATTAATTTATATTGTAGATAACATGGTGTGTGGTGTCACACACAGAGGATCATGTTATCAGTACCTTATAAATTATAAACAGTAGCTCACGACCATAAATGGAAAGGAACAAACCATTGGAAGGTCGTAGTGTAATTAGGTATTAGTTTATCTTAACTATATAATTACACTAGTACACTTAGAGTGTATTGAGTAGGACCATTAGAGGTCGTTTCTTTTATACTGACTTTACAAAGAAACAAAGACCTAAGTTATTATGGAAGTGTGTGCTCTTAATCCTAATATAATAACGAGCACATATATTTGATATTTATTTCTTTAATTTATCAATGGGTGAGATTTAGTTCGATGAATCAATAAGCCCGATAAGTTGGGAAATGATATCACTTATAGTGTGTGTTGTTGATTATAGAAGGAAACTGTGTCCTAGTGATCTAGGTTGAGAATGTCCCCAAGAGGAGCTCATAAGGATTGTCATGTTAAACCCTGCAGGTGGACTTAGTCCGACATGACGATGAAGTTGAGTGGTACTACTCTTGGAGCTAGATATTAATTAAGTGAGTTGTCAGTAACTTACTTAATTAGTGGACATTTGTTATCTTAAACACAGGGAGACTAACACACTCATAATAAGAAGGAGCCCAAAATGTAATTTGGGATTGGTGCGGTAGTTCAATAATAGTTCTTTAGTGAATGAATTATTATTGATAAAATTAAGTTGTGTGTTCGGGGCGAACACGGGATGCTTAATTTTATCAGGAGACCAAAACCAATTCCTCCTCTCGGTCCCTATCGTAGCCTCTAGTATATAGAGATTTATACCCACCGCATACCCACCTTCTTACCCATCCAATGGGGCCGGCCAAGCTAGCTTGGAACCCAAGCTAGGGCCGCCAAGTCCAAGTGGATGAGCCATGTAGGTGGCGGCCAAAGCTTGGGTCCCAAGCTTAGGTGGTCGGCCACTAGAATATTAA